>NC_054472.1:154246154-155446154 GCF_017639515.1 Carcharodon carcharias
GTGTGTGTGTGTGTGTGTAATTGGGTGTGGGGGTGTGTGTGTGTGTGTGTGATTGGGTGTGGGGGTGTGTGTGTGTGTGTGTGATTGGGTGTGGGGGTGTGTGTGTGTGTGTGTGTGTAATTGGGTGTGGGGGTGTGTGTGTGTGTGTGTGTGTAATTGGGTGTGGGGGTGTGTGTGTGTGTGTGATTGGGTGTGGGGGTGTGTGTGTGTGTGTGTGATTGGGTGTGGGGGTGTGTGTGTGTGTGTGTGATTGGGTGTGGGGGTGTGTGTGTGTGTGTGTGATTGGGTGTGGGGGTGTGTGTGTGTGTGTGTGATTGGGTGTGGGGGTGTGTGTGTGTGTGTGTGATTGGGTGTGGGGATGTGTGTGTGTGTGTGTGATTGGGTGTGGGGGTGTGTGTGTGTGTGTGTGATTGGGTGTGGGGGTGTGTGTGTGTGTGTGTGATTGGGTGTGGGGGTGTGTGTGTGATTGGGTGTGGGGGTGTGTGTGGGTGTGTGTGTGATTGGGTGTGGGGGTGTGTGTGTGTGTGTGATTGGGTGTGGGGATGTGTGTGTGTGTGTGTGTGATTGGGTGTGGGGGTGTGTGTGTGATTGGGTGTGGGGGTGTGTGTGTGATTGGGTGTGGGGGTGTGTGTGTGATTGGGTGTGGGGGTGTGGGGGGGTGTGATTGGGTGTGGGGGGGTGTGTGTGTGTGTGGGTGTGGGGGGGTGTGTGTGGGTGTGGGGGGGTGTGTGTGGGTGGGTGTGGGGGGGTGTGTGTGGGTGTGTGTGGGTGTGGGGGGGTGTGTGATTGGGTGTGGGGGGGGTGTGGGGGGGGGGTGTGATTGGGTGTGGGGGGGTGTGTGGGGGGGTGTGATTGGGTGTGGGGGGGTGTTTGGGTGTGGGGGTGTGTGTGTGTGTGTGTGTGATTGGGTGTGTGTGTGTGTGTGTGTGATTGGGTGTGGGGGTGTGTGTGTGATTGGGTGTGGGGGTGTGTGTGTGATTGGGTGTGGGGGTGTGTGTGTGATTGGGTGTGGGGGTGTGTGTGTGTGTGTGATTGGGTGTGGGGAGGTGTGTGTGGGTGTGGGGAGCTGTGTGTGGGTGTGGGGGGGTGGGTGTGGGGGGGTGTGTGTGGGTGTGGGGGGGTGTGGGGGGGTGTGTGTGGGTATGGGGGGTGTGTGTGTGATTGGGTGTGGGGGGGTGTGTGTGGGTGTGTGTGATTGGGTGTGGGGGTGTGTGTGTGTGTGTGTGTGATTGGGTGTGGGGGTGTGTGTGTGTGTGTGTGTGATTGGGTGGGGGTGTGTGTGTGTGTGTGATTGGGTGTGGGGGTGTGTGTGTGTGTGTGTGATTGGGTGTGGGGGTGTGTGTGTGTGTGTGTGATTGGGTGTGGGGGTGTGTGTGTGTGTGTGTGATTGGGTGTGGGGGTGTGTGTGTGTGTGTGTGATTGGGTGTGGGGGTGTGTGTGTGTGTGTGATTGGGTGTGGGGGTGTGTGTGTGTGTGTGTGATTGGGTGTGGGGATGTGTGTGTGTGTGTGTGATTGGGTGTGGGGATGTGTGTGTGTGTGTGTGATTGGGTGTGGGGGTGTGTGTGTGTGTGTGTGATTGGGTGTGGGGGTGTGTGTGTGTGTGTGTGATTGGGTGTGGGTGTGTGTGTGTGTGTGTGTGATTGGGTGTGGGGGTGTGTGTGTGATTGGGTGTGGGGGTGTGTGTGGGTGTGTGTGTGATTGGGTGTGGGGGTGTGTGTGTGTGTGTGTGATTGGGTGTGGGGATGTGTGTGTGTGTGTGTGTGATTGGGTGTGGGGGTGTGTGTGTGATTGGGTGTGGGGGTGTGTGTGTGATTGGGTGTGGGGGTGTGTGTGATTGTTGGGTGTGTGATGGGTGTGGGGGTGTGTGTGTGATTGGGTGTGGGGGTGTGGGGGGGTGTGATTGGGTGTGGGGGGGTGTGTGTGTGTGTGGGTGTGGGGGGGTGTGTGTGGGTGTGGGGGGGTGTGTGTGGGTGGGTGTGGGGGGGTGTGTGTGGGTGTGTGTGGGTGGGGGGGGGTGTGTGATTGGGTGTGGGGGGGGGTGTGGGGGGGGGTGTGATTGGGTGTGGGGGGGTGTGTGGGGGGGTGTGATTGGGTGTGGGGGGGTGTTTGGGTGTGGGGGTGTGTGTGTGTGTGTGTGTGATTGGGTGTGTGTGTGTGTGTGTGTGATTGGGTGTGGGGGTGTGTGTGTGTTTGTGTGTGGGGGTGTGTGATTGGGTGTGGGGGTGTGTGTGTGATTGGGTGTGGGGGTGTGTGTGTGTGTGTGATTGGGTGTGGGGAGGTGTGTGTGGGTGTGGGGAGCTGTGTGTGGGTGTGGGGGGGTGGGTGTGGGGGGGTGTGTGTGGGTGTGGGGGGGTGTGGGGGGGTGTGTGTGGGTATGGGGGGTGTGTGTGTGATTGGGTGTGGGGGGGTGTGTGTGGGTGTGTGTGATTGGGTGTGGGGGGGTGTGTGTGGGTGTGTGATTGGGTGTGGAGGGGTGTGTGTGGGTGTGGAGGGGTGTGTGTGGGTGTGGGGGGGTGTGTGTGGGTGTGGGGGGGTGTGTGTGGGTGTGTGATTGGGTGTGGGGGGGTGTGTGATTGGGTGTGGGGGGGTGTGGGGGGGTGTGTGATTGGGTGTGGGGGGGTGTGTGATTGGGTGTGGGGGGGTGTGTGATTGGGTGTGGGGGGGTGTGTGTGTGTGTGTGATTGGGTGTGGGGGGGTGTGTGTGTGTGTGTGATTGGGTGTGGGGGGGTGTGTGTGTGTGATTGGGTGTGGGGGTGTGTGTGTGTGTGTGTGTGTGTGGGGTGTGGGGGGGTGTGTGTGGGTGTGGGGGGGTGTGTGTGGGTGTGGGGGGGTGTGTGTGGGTGTGTGTGGGTGTGGGGGGGTGTGTGATTGGGTGTGGGGGGGTGTGGGGGGGTGTGTGATTGGGTGTGGGGGGGTGTGGGGGGGTGTGTGATTGGGTGGGGGGTGTGTGATTGGGTGTGGGGGGGTGTGGGGGGGTGTGTGATTGGGTGTGGGGGGGTGTGGGGGGGTGTGTGATTGGGTGTGTGGGGGTGTGGGGGGGTGTGTGATTGGGTGTGGGGGGGTGTGTGATGGGGTGTGGGGGGGTGTGTGATTGGGTGTGGGGGGGTGTGGGGGGGTGTGTGATTGGCTGTGGGGGGGTGTGGGGGGGTGTGTGATTGGGTGTGGGGGGGTGTGGGGGGGTGTGTGATTGGGTGTGGGGGGGTGTGGGTGGGTGTGTGATTGGGTGTGGGGGGGTGTGTGTGTGTGTGTGATTGGGTGTGGGGGGGTGTGTGTGTGATTGGGTGTGGGTGTGTGTGTGTGTGTGTGATTGGGTGTGGGGGGGTGTGGGGGGGTGTGTGCGTGTGGGGGGGTGTGTGGGTGTGGGGGTGTGTGTGTGTGATTGGGTGTGGGGGTGTGTGTGTGATTGGGTGTGGGGGTGTGTGTGTGTGTGTGATTGGGTGTGGGGAGGTGTGTGTGGGTGTGTGTGGGTGTGTGTGGGTGTGGGGGGGTGTGTGTGGGTGTGGGGGGTGTGTGTGTGATTGGGCGTGGGGGGGGTGTGTGTGTGTGTGATTGGGCGTGGGGGGGGTGTGTGCGTGTGTGATTGGGCGTGGGGGGGGTGTGTGCGTGTGTGATTGGGCGTGGGGGGGGTGTGTGCGTGTGTGATTGGGCGTGGGGGGGTGTGTGCGTGTGTGATTGGGCGTGGGGGGGGGTGTGTGCGTGTGTGATTGGGCGTGGGGGGGGTGTGTGCGTGTGTGATTGGGCGTGGGGGGGGGTGTGTGCGTGTGTGATTGGGCGTGGGGGGGGTGTGTGCGTGTGTGATTGGGCGTGGGGGGGGATGTGTGCGTGTGTGATTGGGCGTGGGGGGGGGTGTGTGCGTGTGTGATTGGGCGTGGGGGGGGGGTGTGTGCGTGTGTGATTGGGCGTGGGGGGGGGTGTGTGCGTGTGTGATTGGGCGTGGGGGGGTGTGTGTGCGTGTGTGATTGGGCGTGGGGGGGTGTGTGTGCGTGTGTGATTGGGCGTGGGGGGGTGTGTGTGCGTGTGTGATTGGGTGTGGGGGGGTGTGTGTGTGTGTGTGATTGGGTGTGGGGGGGTGTGTGTGTGTGTGTGATTGGGTGTGGGGGGGTGTGTGTGTGTGTGTGATTGGGTGTGGGGGGGTGTGTGTGTGTGTGTGATTGGGTGTGGGGGGGTGTGTGTGTGTGTGTGATTGGGTGTGGGGGGGTGTGTGTGTGTGTGTGATTGGGTGTGGGGGGGTGTGTGTGTGTGTGTGATTGGGTGTGGGGGGTGTGGGGGGGTGTGTGGGTGTGGGGGGGTGTGTGGGTGTGGGGGTGTGTGTGGGTGTGGGGGTGTGTGTGTGTGATTGGGTGTGGGGGTGTGTGTGTGATTGGGTGTGGGGGTGTGTGTGTGATTGGGTGTGGGGAGGTGTGTGTGGGTGTGTGTGGGTGTGTGTGGGTGTGGGGGGTGTGGGGGGGTGTGTGTGGGTGTGGGGGGTGTGTGTGTGATTGGGCGTGGGGGGGGTGTGTGTGTGTGTGATTGGGCGTGGGGGGGGTGTGTGTGTGTGTGATTGGGCGTGGGGGGGGTGTGTGCGTGTGTGATTGGGCGTGGGGGGGGGTGTGTGCGTGTGTGATTGGGCGTGGGGGGGGGTGTGTGCGTGTGTGATTGGGCGTGGGGGGGGGTGTGTGCGTGTGTGATTGGGCGTGGGGGGGGGTGTGTGCGTGTGTGATTGGGCGTGGGGGGGTGTGTGCGTGTGTGATTGGGCGTGGGGGGGGGGTGTGTGCGTGTGTGATTGGGCGTGGGGGGGGGGGTGTGTGTGTGTGTGTGATTGGGCGTGGGGGGGGTGTGTGTGTGTGTGATTGGGCGTGGGGGGGGGTGTGTGTGTGTGTGATTGGGCGTGGGGGGGGTGTGTGTGTGTGTGATTGGGCTGTGGGGGGGGTGTGTGTGTGTGTGATTGGGCGTGGGGGGGGGTGTGTGTGTGTGATTGGGCGTGGGGGGGGGTGTGTGTGTGTGTGATTGGGCGTGGGGGGGTGTGTGTGTGTGTGTGATTGGGCGTGGGGGGGGGTGTGTGTGTGTGTGATTGGGCGTGGGGGGGGGTGTGTGTGTGTGTGATTGGGCGTGGGGGGGGTGTGTGTGTGTGTGATTGGGCGTGGGGGGGGGGTGTGTGTGTGTGTGATTGGGCGTGGGGGTGTGAGATTGGGTGTGGGGCTGTGTGTGTGATTGGGGGGGTGTAGGTGTGTGTGTGTGAGAGATTGGATGTGTGTATGATTTAGCAGTGTGTGTGTGTTTCTGTGTGGGGGGCTTGTGTGGGTGGGTGTGTGAGTGTGTGTTTCTGTTTGGGTGTGTGGGTATGGGGGGGGTGTGATTGGGTGTGTTTGTGATGAATTAATGCAGAAAAGAAAACAAAACGAGATTCTGAATGACACTGAATGACATGGGTGGAATGATGTCAGTGAGGTATTTAACTGTGAGCAGTGAATTAAAGCATATTGATTTAAAATGAAATGTTTCATGCAGAACTGAAGGTCTTTTCCCTGGGAGTGTGGATAAGTGATACATGTTGCAGCTGAAGCCAGGTGATCAACTCCTTGAAAAAGGATCTGGATGCATCTGACTGGGAATGGGATTGATAGGCAATGGATCAGGATTCGTATGGACTGAGATGCTGAAATATTCCACAGGAATATAATGGTTCTGATGCTTCTGAGGCAGGGAATGGAATGCTGTTCACATCCCCACCTGCTGTCCTTCAGATTGTCCTAGCTAGAGAGGAGAAGAGTCAGCCAGGGTTCCTCATTCCTGGTTGCTATCCCGTGATCTTGCTAGAAAATACCTGCTAGTAGACATTAGGTGAGACTAGGATGGACCTCATGGTGATGCGTTTCAAGGTTGAGTGACCTGTCAAGATTCATACATGTAGAATGGCCACCTGGGCAAGGCACTGGAGAATGGGCAGTTCCAGTGAAACTATACCCCAGAATGAATCAACTCCCTTAGAACAGGGCAATTAGAAAAGAAAATTTGCTTTTCATTCTCAGGATATGGGCTTTGCTGGCAAAGTTGGCATTTGCCTTGAGAAGGTGGTGGCGGGCCTTCTCCTTGAACCACTGCAGTCTAGGTGGTGCCATTGTTCCCACAATGCTGTTAAATGTCTATATCTCTTTGTAACAGATGCAAGAAGGAAAAATAATGGAAAGGCGAAAGAAGATTGCACTGGAATTGTCAGAGCTGGTCGTCTACTGCCGCCCTGTGCCTTTTGATGAAGAAAGTAAGTTTGACACAAGCCATTCAGATGCAAACATTCAATTTCCTGTCATTTTATCTTGCAACTTATTTTGTTGAGTTACTTTTGTCTTTAAATCAAATTGTCATGCGGACAAGACTAACATTTAACATGACCCTAATCCAGCACAAAATGTATTGAGCCTATTGTCCGGGCCCAGGCAGCATCCTGAAGTAGCTCATTATTAGGAGCATTAAGGTTTGCAGCACAGAAGGAAGCCATTTGGCCGATTGCCTGATGTTATAAAAATGCAAGTTGCTGTTATCATGCAGCTGTTTACTAGCCTAATCCAAAACAAATCACACTGCCTGACCTCTCCAGGTCTCTTTGCCTTCTCAAATATTTATCCAAATTTTGATTCACTGATGCAATGATGCCTTCCTCAGTCACTCCCTGTGGCCAAACATTCCATGTCCAACATCACTCTGAGCTGGATCTTCCTGGGGCTGGATCTTCAGGTCGGCGAGTGGGGGTGGCGGGGCCCTTTCGCCGACGCGTAAAATGATGCAGGATGATGTCAAGTGGAACTCCCAACGTCACCCCGCGTGATTTCCATTTTCAGGTCGGTGGGGGTGCAGCCGAGTCAGCTGTGCACCCGCCAACCTGTCAACGCCCTATTGAGGCCATTGAGAAACTAATTAAAATCATTAATGGACCTGCCCGTCCAATCTTAAGTTGGTGGGCAGGCCGGGAGCCCTGGCGGGCTTCAGAAAAAGCATAAAACCACATCCATGGGCGGGATGAGGTTTCATGAGGGTATTTAAATTTTTAATAAAGGTTTCAGTTAAAGTTACGGACATGTCCCAACTCAGTGTCACATGAGGGAACATGTCAGGGAAATTTTTCTATCATTTTTATTGCAAATTTTAATTTGGAGCCGATCTCCCTGAGGCAGCACTTAGCCTCAGGGAGATCAATGTGCTCTTTCGCGCACATGCACATAAGAGCACACACGTGGATGAGGGAATCCCCCCCTCCACCCGCATGGGGAGCGCATCGCGCTTCCTGGCAGACGTCATGCTGGGCGGGCCTTAATTGGCCCACCCACATAAAACGGCGGCACGCCCGCCCGCGCCTGCTCCCGCACATCCCCACCGATGGGGGGAAAATCTTTCTTTTGAAGTCGGGGAGGCTCCAAAAAAGTGTGAAAATGGTGGCCGGAACCTGATTCTGGGATTCCTGACCTCATTCGTAGGATTTCTAATTTTAACCAGTGCAGTTTAAGGGTGGGGGCTGCTGCAGGGCGCAAGCCCATATGCTGCACTATCAGGCTGGCCAGCTCCATTGTGGGGATAGGCATTTCCTGGACCTCTGCAATTTTCATGGAGTCTGGCCAGCTTTTGCAGCACTCGTTATTCACAGCCCCTCAGAAGCATTCTGAACCATAGTCTAGTTGGAAGAATCTTTTGAAAGGTAAGTTCAAGTTACCTTGCCCCCACATGCCAACTTGTGCCCCTCCACCCAACCCCATGGCCCCTCATAACCTCCATGCCAAACTCTACCCCTTCATTTATACCCCATGGCCCCTCATACCCTCCGTGCTAAGCTATATCCCACCACCACACCCCATAGTCCCCCATACCCCCATGCCAATCTATGGCACTTCTATGCCCATTCCACCCTGAATAGAACCAATGAATCCTATACTGACAATAGTATATCTTAAAAAAAGCTTTTTAAAAAACAATCATCCATTCTTAACTTTCCACTTTCTTAAAAAAAAAACTCCTATACTGCAGCACAGTTAAGGTGTTGATCATACAGACTCTTCAAATATCAATGACAAAGACTGCAAGAACTTGAAATTTCTTTGGTCAGGATTTTCTGGCGGGGCCAGAAAATCCTGCCCTTAATCTTGTGCAGATGAATATTGTGCAATTGACAGAATAGATCGGAGAGCTAGAGTTGTCAATCCAGCTCACAGCTGCTTCAACTGTCTGATGGCGTTAAGGCGCATCCGATAGTAAATGTTAAGCTGCTGAAATCCCAGAAGGAAACTTGAAACAACTGCCACAACTTGTTTTGCAATTTGTATATAGTTCAAGATGCGTGCCTTGAATTCAGTAGTAATAAGACCACTGAGTCTTTATAGGTTTCCTACAAAACTAAATTAAACCTTTATTAATGGAAGAAAAATTTGAAGCACATACATAGATCTACAAATGAGTACCTTGCTAACTTCTAAATCCCCTAGTTAATCGAACTCCAGTTACACTTTCGTTAAGGCAACAGTAAGACACATAGATTTTAAAAGACCCTGGCAAAGAAACATGATACCCTGAATAATCCAATTCAAAGTGAGTTTTCTTAACTTCAGTTCTTTGTGGACAGAAGCTTGAGGCTTAGATGCTGGAGGCATTTACACTTGTTAGATCTTAGAATGCCTTCTCCTGCACACAGTCCTCTCTCCTTTATCTATATTTTCCCCTGTGAAAGCAAATTCCCATTGTTTCACTATGTCTTTGGACTTTATCTCTTGAATAATAAAAATCTCTCATAGTGCCGATTTTGCCAGTAATCTTTTGGAAAAATAAACACACTGGGGTGAATTTTTAGGTCAGCGAGTGGGACGGGGCCCGTTCGCCGATGCATTAAATGATGCGGCATGACATCGGGCATGTGTTACCTTAAGTTTGGCGGACAGGCCGGGAGCTCAGGCGGGCTTCTGAAAAAACATGAACCTCATCCACGGGCGGGATGAGGTTTCATGAGGGACTTAAAATGTTCCAGAATTTTTTAAATAAAAGTAATGGACATGGCCCAGCTCATGTGACAGTGTCACAAGAGGGGACATGTCAATAATTCTTTTTCCCATCTTTATTCAAGGTTTGAAACCTGAGCCGATCTCCCTGAGGCAGCACTTAGCCTCAGGGAGATGAGTGCGCTACTTTGCGTGCATGCGTGAAAGAACGCACTCCCGACTCAGGGAATCCCCCCCTCCCGCCCGCACAGGGAGCACATAGCGCTTAAGGCCCGCCCACATAAAATGACGGAGTGCCCCCAATTGGGGGCGCTGATCGGGACCTGCCTGCTTGCACCCGCTCCTGCACAACTTCCCCCCCCCCCCCCCCAACAAGGGGAAGATCCTGCTCACTGTTTCTTAACTTCTGCTGGCTAGGTGAAGCATTTTACCTCTCCTTTGAAATCAATCTAGTCTGGCTTATTTAAAATGCAAATGTTCCCTCTACACCTATGTTTACCTACTCAACATTTCAAATCTAGCTTATCTTCTGTTACATCAAAGCCTTCAGACCAGCTGCCTTTAATTCAATTGAGTTGCACACACAGACATAGACCCATAGACACTGACCCCACCATGACTCCACCATAAATTCCAATAACATTTTAAGATTATTATATCTTCCTGACAAATGGTTGTTTGGGCTCTCAACCAAGCCTCATTATGCATTGATAAAAACAAAAAAACTGAGGATGCTGGAAATCCAAAACAAAAACAGAATTACCTGGAAAAACTCAGCAGGTCTGGCAGCATCGGCGGAGAAGAAAAGAGTTGACGTTTCGAGTCCATGACCCTGTCGAAGGGTCATGAGGACTCGAAACGTCAACTCTTTTCTTCTCCGCCGATGCTGCCAGACCTGCTGAGTTTTTCCAGGTAATTCTGTTTTTGTTCTCATTATGCATTCTTGACTGAGATCCCAAACATCCACTAGACTGTTGAAACAGCTGTGCTCCAGAGAAAACATTGTTTTATTGACAGCTCTTGGTCTGTGATCTATTATGTCAATTGCACAATATTTATTTACACAAGACGGAGGATTCAAGTACTTGCAGTTTCTGCTATTGATACTTTAAATGTTCTGAATGATTGACACTTTTATTGGGCTGTAGCCAAAGGAGATTTGTAACAAAATGGAGAGTTATGAATGAATAACTGTTTTTAAAGCTTTTTAATACATACCATTGTCACTATAGGGTTCGTTGGCTCAATAGAGTGTATGGGAGGTGAATGGGCATGGAAATGCCGTAGCTTGACATGGAAGTTATGAGGGGGTCATAGGATGTGGGTGTTGGGGCGAAATGTGGCATGGAAGGTATAAGGGAACATAGGTGGTGGGTGAGGAGCCATGAAGTGGCATAGGTGGGGCATGGGGAGTATGAGGGGTGGTGAGGGGTGAGGGCTAGAGGAACTTATTGCTTTTATTATAACTGGGATGAAGTCCCAGAGCTCTGAGGTGGGCCTTTTAAACAGCCCCTGTGGCTGCCACCATACTGTTTCCCGTGGCCTCCTGTTGGCACCTGGAACAAAAGTTCTGTCTTGGCCGGCACTTATCCCCAAGTGCACCAAGCTGGGAAATTTCCTAACTCCTGCTACCTGCCTTGATGATGAAAATCCAGCCCTCTCTGTATCGAGATTTCTCCTCACCTTCCTCCTCATTCTGAATGATCATTTTAAATTGATAACCCCGCAGCACTCGTTTTCCAAATAGTAGGAATAATTTTTCCCTATTCACGTGATCAAAACTCTTCATTACTTTAACAACCTCTCCTCTCTTAGCCCTCTCTGCCACTTGAAATAAACCCAGACCCTGGATAGGAAAATAGGGTTTGACCAAATAACACTTTATTTTTTTTTCTGATTACTATTTTCCACTACAGTAGAAGGCCATGACCAGATTTTCCACCCAAGCCCTTTACATCAAGGGATTGACGGGGGGAGTTCCATGCTAGCCTGAGAATTCTGCCCTTTCCACTCTTAAAAGGCCCTATGGTAACTCACATCAGCTGAGTGCTGACAGGCGATGCTGTAAGGCCTTCTGAAAGACCTTCACTACCCTGAGGTAATCAATCCTTTATGACTTCAGCAAAATTTGCCTCTCTTTAAGCTGTGGTTTTATGTAGCCAGCTTTGATTTTCAGCCTGTAAAAGTATTGAGCCAGATTCTGCTAAAGTGCCCTCAGAGGTGCTGGAAGCTCTTCCTAACCATCCAAAATGTATCATCCTGACATCTCTTCTGCTGGCAGAGTAGCTTCTGTAGAAATATAGGCCCATTGACCTCATGTTGTTTCTGCCACTCAGAAGGCCCACAGGTTAGCTGGTGGAGTGGGCATTCTTATTTAGACTGAGGCCCATTGCTGCTGTAATGTGGAGCGAGCCTGACTCTGCTTTAACCAGTGCCATTCTGACCTGGGACTATTCGATGCTGACACTGAGTATCTGAAATGGAAGTCCCTATCTTCCTCAGAGCTCCTGACGAATACAAAATTCTCTAATCTAGCCAATGCAGAATTTCCACAATGCCATTCCCGCTCCACTGAGAAAATGTTGTGGGAAACAGTGCTTCCGCCTCACCGTCTGCCAAGGTAACAGGCTTGGAATGCAAGAAGCTCCAAGGAAATTCCTGGGCAATGAGTAAAATATTCTCTGTGTTACACAATACATAGAAGGAGTCATGAAGTACCGGGAAAGTCAGTATATCATTGATGAGCAATGAATCTTGTCAAAAGATGAATTGATGTACCTCATTAGCCCTCTCCATATTGGTACTTCTTTGCTGACCTCGCGTTGACTCGTCTGCAGAGATCGGAACAGACAAGGCCTGTTACAGAGACATGTCGTCCTTCCCCGAAACAAAGGCAGAAAAATACGCCAACAAAAGCAAGGGCAAGAAGTTTCTTCAGTACAACCACCGGCAGCTGAGTCGTGTCTACCCCAAGGGGCAACGCCTGGACTCTTCCAACTATGACCCACTGCCCATGTGGATCTGCGGCAGCCAGCTGGTCGCACTCAACTTTCAGACACCAGGTAACTTTACTACGATGAGCTATGCCAGAGATTGACTCACAATCGCTCAAAACCAAAGGAGGCAAGGCCACCCCACACCGTGCACAGGGAGCCAGCAGCCTCGGTGTGGTTTTTGGCATTGAGGCTTTATTTTTTTCAGCTCTTTTTAGCTTCAGTTATCTGATTCAGAAAAGTCCACAGTTCGGATTTCTGAATTTCAAAAGCCTGCCCTTAAAATAAAATGGTGTGGGAGGGTGTTTCAAGAAGTTCAAAAACAATCAAAGAACTTGTTAAAAAAAAATGTTAAAACCCTTCTATAGAACCGTAGAAGTTTCCAACACAGACCGAGTCCCTCGTGCTTGTGCTGGTTTTTTGCTAGAATATTTTTAACAATAATGTTTACTATGTTATATTTTCAATGGGCTGTTGAAGGTTAAGTTCAGTCAGAAGCCGTACTGGAACGCTCTTCACTGGAGCACGGTATCCGATGCTGTGAAGTGGTGCAGCTTTGCCAGCAGTACAACATGTGTTGTCAATGACACTGTATAAGTCTTTCTTTGTACATGTCCCACTCAGCTCAGCTCCTGGTAGAATTCACAGAGAGAGTGGCAGCTACAGCATTCTTTGGAAGTGAGACTGAAGTGCCATAAATCAACATCTTCTGGGCTTAGGACTTCCCTTCCTTCATCCTCTTAATATACTTTTCAGCTTTTTTCCTTTCAACACCCAAAAGCATTGTTCCCAGCTTTCTTCTCTTTTCCTTCTCAAAGTACCTTTCTCAAATTCTTTCCCTTCGCCTCAAAAGCATCGTTCCCATTGACACCATCATTCTCCAATCCCTTCCATCTGATTTCCAGCTCAGTAGGATTTCCAACACTTGCTTCCACCCTTACCTATTCGATCATAGCCAGAGAATCTCTAATAATGACTTCCCTTCCCAACCCAATACCATAATCTCAGGAACGCTCCAAGGATCCATACTTAGCCCATCACCTCTCCCTCATCCACATGCTTTCCCTTGGTGAAATGGGACCTTCCACAAGCATGCTGGTGACACCCAAACTTATGTTTTCACCATCTCTGTCAACACCTCCACTATCTCGAGATGTCGGATGGGTGGCCAGACAGCAAAGTATTTATAAATTGTAATTTCCTTGAGACAAAAATTGGAAAGACCAAAACCATCATCTTCGGTTTCCACCATATTCTCCTTACCCTTGCCACTGATTCTAACCTGTCTCAGTACTCGCAGCCTCAGCAATCTGTTTGAATCCAAATTAAGTTTCCAAACCCATAGTCAGTCTGTTACAATAACTGCAATTCCATAATATTGCCCACCTCCACCCCTATCACAGCCCATCACCCACTTCATCTGTGCCTGTGTTACCTTGAAGCTCCATAAACTTCTGCTCATCCAAAATTCTGCTACCAATATCCTATCAATCGAACATTAGTGACTGTCCCTTCAGTCATCTAGGCCCAATGTTCTGTAACTCCTTCCCTAAATCACTCTCCCTCTCCTCTCAGCTCCTCTCCAAAACACAACTCTTTAATCAAGATTTTGGTCAGGACTACTACTCTTTCCTTCTTTGATTCAGCACCCATGCTTTCTTACGCCTTTGTGAATAGCGTTTCATCCCTCCAGGACTACCAATGGACTGTCTATGTATTAAATACATAGGCCTGCAACCAACCCTGAAGAAATATCATAAGGACATAAAAAGTTTTTTTATCTTTGGAGACTTCTGTTTACTATTTATAAAAATATTTGACAATCAGGAATCATCCCATCAGATAATGAAGAGTGTACTATCTTTGTGATTGCCATGGCGAGGTGCTGCACCATGCTGGGCCACCCCAATAGTAGCATTGTGGGGGCTGTCGGAAGTCAGGTAATGCAACTTTTAGGAACATGTCTTATCACATTTGGCAATCCTATCTGTGAAATGTCCTGCAATGTTTTTCTATGTTAGAGTGGTTATTATTGTTGTTGTAAGTGCAGCTCAGAATTAAATAAGTGGGCTGAAGCGCCCTCTGCTGGACTGAATGATAATTACAGAAACAATGACTCTGGCTATAGCAAAGGTGTAAACTATAATCTACCTGACCATAGCCCAAACAGTTTGTAATGTCATCTGATCACCTCTTCCACCAGCACGAAATAAATTTCATTTACACTTGTCCCTCATATTTTATATATACATATCCAGTATATGAGAAGGCCCCCTGGTGGCTCTTTGCTAAATGTGGAGCAGAGCCATATGGGTTAGAAAGGCTCAGTGAGTTGATCCAGTGATTAGCTAAGCCCGACAAGCCTGGTCTGTGCTGAATGAGCTCAAATGGGTTGGGTATTAGGGTGTTATAATTGGATTTAGCATTCCCCAGCTAGAAAGGTGATTAAACTGATTAAAGATTTGTTCCCAATTGTTATTTAGTGACCTTTTGCGAGACTGTCTTTATTGTCGGTGAGAACTTGATAGGATTCAGCTGCGAAGCTCCCAACTGCGCAGTGTTGCCAATTAAGGAATAACTTTTCTGTCATTTCTGTGGGATTTACATGGCTGAAGATAAGCGGGAAAATGCGCATGGAAATTTACTCCCTTACTCCCTTCCAGATTCACCCATGAAAATCAGTACTAGCCCTTGTGGGACTCCAATATTAGGCAGAGAAGATCCCAACTAAAGAAAATAGAGGCACTGTAAATACTGGGAACTGTGTAGGAGAATCACTGACATAGTAAAAGAGGAATTAACTTTGAATCTGAAAGTGTTTTGGAATTTCTTTTCTCTGCAGACAAACCCATGCAGTTGAACCAAGCGATCTTCACCATGAATGGGAAGAGTGGGTATGTTTTGCACCCTGACATCATGAGAGAAGAGAGCTTTGACCCTTTTGACAAGAACACTCTCAAGGGCGTGGAACCAATCACCGTGCAGCTTCAGGCAAGTGGCAGCCATTTTGTTTTACCACAAGAGATCTGAGCAACCTGAAAGATGCTGAAAGCATGAAAGGGAATTGTAACTCTTCGTTCTAGGTGGGAACAGAGTAGGTGAGCAGTGAAAATGGAGCAGCTCAATTTCTAGCTCAATTCCCACTGGTTTTGGTGTTTGCCAGAATCAGGTTGAAGCCTCGTGCACTTACTATGATGTCAATAGGACCCTGACATTAATTTGCCTGGGGCTTGTGTATGGAACCACCACAATGTCCTCACTAAGTTGAAGCAGGTTTGCAGCTGGTATATACAAATGGAAGAGGTCCTCCAAGGTGAGTGTGAAATTTTCCTTTTGTTGGATCAGAAAGAGCAGGCGGCTTCTCAGAGCCCCACAAAGAAAGCTGCAACCCCCACTCCCCTCTACCAGCCTCCCTCCTACCAGCCCTACTCCTTCCCTGTCACTTACCTGCTAGTACTTGGCTGCCCAAACTCGCTATGCTAACACCTGGCGGCATTTAAATCAGTTAATACAAACCAAGCCTGTATTTTAGGCAATTAGTGTGTTTTGTTGCAACAACATACCTCAGCCCAAAGCTGAGAAGAGCTCCCCCTACAGCACCAAAGTGACATTTTTACATTGCCCAAACAACCCCATGCTGTCTTCCTATGGCCAATGGCCACTGAAGTCGGGGTTATCTTTGCCCAAATTCATTGCACATAGGACCAGCAGTGAAAGGAGATATTTGTACATTTTTCATGCACTCTTTCTTGTTTAGTCAAGTTTCCATAGGCACTGCACGTGATTTTTCTCCGATACCTTCCCTTCGGCTGTTCTTCAGCCAAATGTTAGGAGACGTATATGACTGATTTCCCGATGCCTCAACACAACAAAATGGCTGAAGTTGCTATGGGTACCTTAATGTAGTAGCAAGCCATAGTCAGTGATATCTGTCAGCTTTGCGTGATGCACCAGTTTGTATTTCCAATGCACTGCTATATTTGCAGCGCTGCATGAGACTTCTCTCCCTCTACACTTCAGTTTCCTGCCTACTCCTCCTGAAGGACCAGTTGGGCTGGATTCTTGTCCTGGGGGTCTCTGAGAGCACGGGTTGACATGGTTGGTCACTATTCAGTGACAGGTACACACAGAGAGAGGCTCAGGGATGAATCTGAGTTTAGCTTGTGCTCGCGACACCTCACCGCTGCACTGTTACATGCAATGCACATAATCATGACAACAGTTGTTTCACAACAATTAATACCAGGAATTGGAATCTGACCATAGGGGAGGGGAGAAATTTTCTCCCCGTCAGGGAGGTTGGGCGGGCGCACGTGGGCGCACAGCCACCCATGATTGGCTGCGTGCCACCATTTTAAGTGGGTGGGCCAATTAAGGCCCGCCCAGCATGACGCACACTTTGAAGTGCGGAGCACTCCCTGTGCGGACGGGGGTGGGGGGAGAGTAGGCTGAGTCAGGGCCTATGCTCTTTCATGCATGTGCATGCGTGCGAGAGAGTGCAGAAATCTCCCTGAGGTCACAGAGCTGCCTCAGGGAGATTACTTTAATTTTTAAAAATTTTAACAAAGGAAAAAAAAATTTAAAGACACGTCCCTCATGTGACAGTGCCACATGAGATGGGACATATCTATGAATTGTATTAAAAAATTTTATTAATGTTTTAAAACCTTCATGAAACCACATCCTGCCCGTGGATGAGGTTTCATGATAAATGCGAAGGCTGCCTGGGCTCTTCGCCAGCCCGCCAACTTTAAGGTGGACGGGCAGCTCAGGTTATTATTTCAATTGGAATTTAAATGGCCTTAATAGGCCTTTGACAGCTCGGTGGCACGCGGCTGACTCCGGTGCACGCCCGCCGAACTGAATATGTGAATAACACGCGCTGACGTCAGGACACACACCCGACATCACCACGCATCATTCTCTGTGTTGGCAACCGTGTTTGCTGACCTGAAGATTCTGCCCATAATTTTATTACTGAGGCAACAAGGTGGATTCTTGTTCTCCCCGTCTCGCTTAACGATAAAGGCTTCATTGTTTAGCTTCCTAGGCTTCATCTATTCTCCATCTACCTCACACAGCAGGGGATCATTGTGCCTATTCTGGCTCTTTGAAAGAGTTATCCAATTAGCCCTACACCCCTGCTCTTTCCCCACAGCCCTACATTTTTTTTCCTTTTCTAGAATAGATCTTTTGAAAGTTATTATCGAATCTGCCTCCATCACCCTTTCAGGCAACGCATTCCAGATCATATCAACTTGCTGCATGAAAGAATTCTTTTCAGCTCCCCTTTGGTTCTTTGGCTGTTCATTAAATCCAGGAAATTACTAGGTTATTCAGCCATGATCCTGTGCCAGCAGGAATCACTGAATAATGAAACTCTGATTTTGCCCCTTTTTTTATTCATTTATGGGATGTGAGCTTCGCTGGCAAGGCTAGCATTTATTGCCCATCCCTAATTGCCCTTGAGAAGGCGGCAGTGAGCTGTCTTCTTGAACTGCTGCAGTCCATGTGGTGTAGGTACACCCATGGTGCTGTCAGAGAGGGAGATGTAGGATTTTGACCCAACAACAGTGAAGGAACAGCAATATATTTCTAAGACAAGATGATGAGTGGCTTGGAGCGGAACTTACAGGTGGTGGCGTTCCCATTTGTCTGCAGCACTTGTCCTTCTAGATGGTAGTGGTCATGGGTTTGGAAGGTGCTGTCGAAGGAGCCATGGTGAATTCCTACAGTACATCTTGTAGATGGTACACACTTCTGCCACTGTGCATCGGTGGTGGAGGGAGTGAATATTTGTGGATCAAACAGGCTGCTTTGTCCTGGAGGGTGTCAAGCTTCTTGAGTGCTGTTGGAGCTGCACTCATCCAGGAAAGTGGGGAGTATTCCATCACACTCCTGACTTGTGCCTTGTAGATGGTGGACAGGCTTTGGGAAGTCAGGAGGTAAGTTAATCGTCGCATAATTCCTAGCCTTTGACCGGCTCTTGTAGCCACAGTATTTATATGGCTAGTCCAGTTCAGTTTCTGGTCAATAGCAATCCTCAGGATGTTGATAGTGGGGTATTCAGCAATAATAATGCAATTGAAGTCAAGGGGCGATGGTTGGATTCTCTCTTTTCGGAGATGGTCATTGCCTGGCACTTGTGTGATGCGAATGTCACTTGCTAATTGTCAGCCTAAGTCTGGATGTTGTTCAGGTCTTACTGCATATGGACACAGACTGCTTCAGTATCTGAGGAGTCGCAAATGGTGCTGAACATTGTGCAATCATCAGCGAATGTCCCACTTCTGACCTTATGATGGAAGGAAAGTCATTGATGAAGCAGCTGAAGATGGTAGGGCCTAGGACACTACCCCAAGGAACTTTTTTCAGCCCTGATATGCTGTAAGTTGTGGCAACACTAATGCTGTCCCAGCATGGAGTAGAATGGCTTAGTTTCCCACGGGATTACTAATTTGCCAGCTGTTGGGAATGGCTATTTTACAGGGTGATATATCAATTCAACATAGGAGGTCTTCTGGCGCAGTGGGTAGCACTGCTAACAGTGAGAAGCTCTGGGTTCAAGTCCCATCCCAGGACTTGATGGCCACAGAGGGTGTGTTTGTGGTGTAGCAAAGCAGGTTGATTGTCAACCTGTACATCCTACAGATACACCTATGGCAGGCGGTAAGAGTGGAACAACTTCCTGGTCCACTAGAACCGTGTGGTAGTGTCAGCATCCCCACATTAAACAACTCCACGCGCAATCTCTTGCCATGGGCTCCGTGGCAAGTGTCCTTGTTCTTCGAGCGACAGAGAGAGAGAGAGACATAAATCCAGCGTCCTCACTCCTTTTAAAAATGAATACATGAGAGTCCTTACTGACTTCATTCTCTTAAATTGATAGATCTTGGGAGCACGACACTTGCCCAAGAATGGGAGGAGCATTGTTTGTCCATTTGTTGAGGTGGAGGTATGTGGAGCCGAATACGACAACAGCAAATACAAAACAGAGGTAGTGGGTAAGTGAAACTCTTCCTTTGCGATCTGGTGATCTGATTGTACGCTCCCGGCAACATTTTTTCCTTACCTCCCTGTGTTTTTCTCCCTTCTCGGTCCCTAAAGCAGCAGCCTTTTTGTGGGGAGGGGAAAGGGCCATACCAGTCGGGAATCCTTCGCATGAGGCTTGACATTGAAGATCAGCTGATAATGTTCTCAGTCCCCACGCACAGTCCGAGTCAGACACAGCATTAGAATCATTTCAACAGCTTTAATAATCTACACAGAAAGTTAAATACTGCAGATGCTGGAAATCTAACGTAAAAACAGAAAATGCTGGAAACACTCAGCAGAAAAGGTAACATCTATGGAGAGAGCAGGGTTAACATTTCAAAGCATTGACCTTCCATTAGATTGCTTTTTGCCAATAATCTATACGTCATTTCCTCCCTATTGATCTCTGTTGGTAAATTTGTATTCAAAGGCGGGTGCAGCATGGAATAGATACAAAATTTATACTGCTGAGTTAAGTACTTCCAGGTGAGGTACACGGAGCACCAGTAGACTGGCCAGAATGAAGTCCCCTCTGCACTAACCTAATTAATACTTTGGTGCAGCCTGGATTGTCTACTGAATGAAGCTGTTTCTATTCTGCTCCCAATGATGTACGTCAGGAATTGCGAGATGAAAAAGGACCTTCTATCATCCGGGCAGTCACATAATACAGCAATAATGGAGATTTTGGCTAGTCATAGCAATCAATCTCTTTCAATTAGTCTACAATAGACCCAGACATGACAAGAGGAAAACTCCAGTGGTGAAGAGGTTTGGGAATCAGAGGTCCAAAGTCATTTACTACATGCCATGTCTTAAACTATTCATATACTGTATCCTAAAATATCCTTTTCAGAAGAAAAATACTATTTAATTTGCCTTTGAATATATCCCAACATCAAAAGGGCACTTTGTACGGTGTAATGATTCAATTTTCCACATAAACCACCCTGTGAATATACAAAATATGTGAGGATATACAAAAAATATAACCCGATGACACACACTGCATAAATCTCACTTAATAATAGGAACTATAGAAACTTAGAATAAAAACTGAAAATGCTG
Organism: Carcharodon carcharias; assembly: GCF_017639515.1. Lineage (NCBI taxonomy): Eukaryota > Metazoa > Chordata > Chondrichthyes > Lamniformes > Lamnidae > Carcharodon > Carcharodon carcharias. The sequence continues at coordinate 154,266,206 of NC_054472.1, forward strand.
GGAAAACTCAGCAGATCTGGCAGCATCTGTGTAGAGAGAAACGGAGTTAACATTTCGCATCTGTATGACTTCTTCTGGAGTCATACAGACTCAGAAGAAGAGTCACATGGACTCGAAACATTAACTCTGTTTTTCTCTCCACAGATGCTTCCAGACCTGCTGAGTTTTTCCAGCATTTTCTGTTTTTATTTCAGATTTCCAGCATGCATAGTATTTTGCTCTCACAGAAACTTAGAACCCACATTTGACTCTCCCTCATTAATAAATGAATCATTCTAAATAACCTCATATTAACTAAGGGATTATAATACTTCATTTTCTGATTTAATGCATATTTTTTCTTTTGTCAATTTTTGTCCATTCCCCAGGAGGTTGGCTGTTTTCTAGCAGACAGTTCCATGTGCATTGGCAGCTCTCTGGTCCCTCACTGGGTTGTCATTCTTCCTTTGGGAGCTTTGACAGTGCATGCCAACAGAATCATAGACTCAATCCATTCCTCAGGGGTCCAGCTAGAATTGAGTTTAGAAAATCTGACTCTTCCTCTTCCTAGTCAGGGAGCAAAGCACTGACACAAATAGCCATGTCTTTATGCTCTCCCAGCTAACTGAATGATCAAACATGGGATTTTCTGTTTTGTATGGTTTAGTGTTGCCTGAGCAATACTTTTACTTGTACAGTTTTGGTCCCCTTACCTAAGGAAAGATATACTGACATTGGAAGCAGTCCAGAGAAGGTTCACCAGGTTGATCCCGAGTATGGAGGGATTTTCTTATGAGGAGAGGTTGAGTAGGTTGGGCCTGTACTCGTGGGAGTTTAGAAGAATGAGAAGTGACCTTATTGAAACATATAAGATTCTTAGGGGGCTTGACAGGGTGGATGCTGAGAGGTTGTTTCCACTTTTGGGAGAGTCTAGGATCAGATGGCATAATCTCAGAGTAAGGGGTCGTGTATGTGTATGTGTGGGTGTGTTTGTGGGGTGAGAGTAGCCATTAAAAGATAATGCTGGAAAGAGTCCTGTCAGTTTTTACATTAAACTACTTAATGGATTATTTATTATTTACTCAGTTGGTAAATTCTGTGTCCAGTGTGGAATTCAGACATACAGACCAGAGTGGTCTCAGGTTTAGTCTCTGCTCTGTGTTGTTAGCTGAGCCCAGCACTGACATCAAAACGGATGGAAAATCAGCCAAGGTTCCAGTTTCTAATCACTATCCTTGCTGGAAATGGGTCTTAAGGAATGGCTGTTTGTGGGAACTACACAGGAAGCTCAAGTAGAGGTAGAGGAGGGAAGAAAAGTGAAGTAACAAAGGAAGCACAGAGAAAAGAAATGTTATATAAAGCATTATTTCATTGCATCTGCTTATGTTTTATTTTTGTTCCAGCGGATAATGGGTTAAATCCTGTCTGGCTCTTCAAGCAATTTGTCTTTGACATCAATAATCCCGAATTTGCCTTTTTGAAGTTCATTGTGTATGATGAGGACATGTTCAGTGACCCCAACTTCCTAGCCCAGGCAACCTATCCAGTAAAAGGACTTAAAACAGGTAACTAGCAACCTAGTATGAAAAATATTATTTAATTTTTTTTAATAAGGTGAGAGTGTGAGGGATGATAGTGCTGGGAGTGCATCATTGAGCGCACTCACATCCAGTGCAACATGGATTTAGCTCAGAGAAGTTGTCCTTCTCTTCTGATCCCCGTGGGGAAGGATGAGAGAATAGGCAGAATTTAATGCCCACTCCCATGGCAAGTTTTGGGGCAATCAATTCTGTGCAGGAAGAACCATGGGTGGCTTTCCCACCCTGCTGCCAGTTGAGGCTCTTGAGTGGGTAATTAATTCTCACTCCAGTGCCTCATGCCACCGCCAATGGTACTGTGTGTGTGTGTGGGGGTGGGGGGGGTTGGGGGGGTGGGGTGGGGAGGTGGGCGGTGCTCACCATGCGGAAGGCATGACAAGCAAATCCTTTCATGTTTGCTTGTGGGTTCCTTGAAGGAGGAGGGGTGGTCCCTTCAAAGGTCTGATCGAGGGATGCAGCCTCAGAAAGGGGGGCCCGGTGAGAACTGCCATTGCCACCAACCCCCCCTCCTCCCGCCAGCACGCACCAGTGGCCTAGGATCCAGCGATGATGCTAGGCCTTGGGTGGGTGTCATTCCAGCAGCAGCCAGCGCCTTCCCACTGACGCGACTGTTCAATAGAGCGGTATGCCTCTGATTGGCCGGCAGCTCTCTGCGGGTGGGACTTCTTCCCCTGGAGACCTTGACCCTGGGAAGGGCCTGCCACTGTCCATTTAAGTATCTGAGTGAATTTACAGGTTGAATTTTTTCTCAAGAACCATTTTGAAATGAACATGTTAAACATAATTTGTTTTAGCTCAATACAAGTGTTTTTTTTATAAAAAATGACTCTTCCTTGTTAAGAGGGCTCATACCACAGCTGTACCACCCTCCCCAATATAAAATGGCATCAGCTGAGGAGCCAGTGAAATACCCATTTACAGAGAAAGAGAATTGATGGCAGAGACCCTGGCCTGGCATCACCCACAGATTCAAGCAGTGAGCGCCAATACTCATGGAAATCAGGATCAACATCTTTTTTGTTTCCACACACTGATCTGGACTTGCCATTTAATTTTCAAACCCACTACTGAATGAGGACTACAGGGAACATCAGGAACAGGAGTGATTAGATCATTCACCCACGACAGAGAAAGTTCCAGATTTACACTACGCTTTGTATGAAAATGCTTCCCAGTTTTGCTCCTGAATGGCCTGCCTCTAGAATTAAGGTCATGGTCTGGATTTTCGTGGAGGTCGGACGACTCCGGAGCCATTTAAAAATGGCAGGTGGGATCCGATTCCGGGATTCCTGCCCCCATTCCCGGTGCTGGCAATTTCCGCCAGCATGAGATAAGGGTGCGGGTAGCCAGCCCACACACTACACTCCCAACCTGGCCAGTTCCATTGCATGTTTTACCCACCGGCCGCATTGGCAGCTTTTCACACTGTATCATCTCATTTCTGCCTCATTAATTAGGCAGCCACAGGAAACACACTGTCTCGCTGGCGGGCGGCCCCCTATTTGCCTGCCATGCCGCTACCTCGCCGCTCCCTCATGCCAGGTACCATATTTAAACTGCAGCCACACACACAGTTCTCAATGCTTGCAGCCCAGCAGTGCTCCAGTGAAGACATGGCCCCAAAAGCCAAGAAGAGTGCAGCCCCCCACAATTCAGTGACGCATCCCTAGGCCGCCTTCTGGAGGCCATGGAGGCCCGCCACAATGTCCTGTAGCCCCGCTCTGGCTGTAGAAGGCCCATCAGTCTGACCACTCTGGCTTGGGAGGCAGTGGCAGAGGTGGTCAGTGCCAAAGCTGCACACAGGAGTTGCAGAAAATGGATGAATGATCTCATCCGTGCCACTAGGGTAAGGCAACCATCTTATCACTCTAAACTCATACACACACAAGGCCATCGCACATTCACTGGTATTTCACTCACTGCCAGCTAAAGGGACATCACCGTTCACTCTCTCTCACACACCCCCACATCTCTATCTGGCCTTATCTCCTCTGTAGACTGCCTCCTCATCCCTCATTATCTTGAGGCTACTTGCACAGACCAACATGTGCCACCACACACACCCCGGGACACCTCGCTTCCACAGTACAGCCCTCACCCTGCAGCCACTTCTCTTGCCTGAGGCCACTTCTCCCCCTTCCCCAAGCAAGACCCAGCCCTCTAGCCATTGAAAAGCCACCCCCACCTTACAGCTGGTCAGGTAAGTAGAAACCTATCCATGGGCCCTCCTAAAAGTGATGTGGTGCTGTCTGCAAAAGGCTTGCTCTGACGATCACGAGTGCTGCCCGAAGCAAGGTCAGGAAACAAATCCTGAAGTTTCGAGCGAAGTGCAGCTCGCCTGGTGCACGTTGCTTATGTACAGTTGTGAAGGCTGACGTGCCCGAATGATCCAGCATGGGGGGATGATTCTGGTGAGCTGGGCTTATGATGAGATACTAAAGTATTGAAATTAGGTTCCTGATGTGCAGTGGTGGGAAATGCGGTCTGCCATTGATGGGTAGAGCAGACAATCGCAAACTAGTTTCAAGATGGCGTTAAACCAATTTTTGGCCTTCTCGCCATACTGTCCACCACAACCACCCGCCCCACCCCCCACCACCACCACCCCCCCACCACCCCGCACCACCCACACACCCCCCACCCCACACCATGCCCCCACACCACCACACCATGCCCCCCCCACCACCACACCATGCCCCCCCACCACTACACCAACCATCCAGGTCCTCAACACTCGCCTGCCTCCCATGACTGCCTAGGACCTGCTTCCAGGATCAGTGGCCCAATGTTATCCTGCACCGACCATTCCCATGAAAATTGTGTATGACAGCGCGATTTCAACTGAGGTGGGTCTACTGCATCGGGAAATTTCCTGACTCTAGCTACCCGCCACTGGTGCAAAATCGGGCCCTGTGTCTCCTTGCTCTTGATTCCCCCAGAGGAAATAATTTCTATATATTCCACGCTTTCAAATCTTTTTAATGTGTAAACATTTCAACCAAATTGCTCCACAATCCTCTATGTTCAAGAAAAGACAAGCCAAAATATTGCAACCTGCCTTCATAAACCCTGTTATAATTCTACTGAATCTGTGCTGTACCCCCTTCAACAACACTACATCCAACCCGAGGTGCAGTGCTTAACATTGATTCCAATCCGAAAGGAGTCAGATTAAGGGTCTATACAACTGAAGGCTCCATCCCTCCCCCTGAACATTGCCTACATCCATCTCCATAACATTACCTGTTTCCTACTGCTGCCTCATCTCACCTACTGCAGAGACCCTCATCCTTGTTGCTATATCTGCATTATTTGAACAGTCACCTGGCCGGTGTCCCAATTTCCACCCTCTATGAACTTGAGCTCACCCAAAATCCTGCTGCACATATCCTAATTTACAACAAGTCCCCTTCACACATCACTCCTATGCTTTCTAACCTACATTGGCTGTCAGCCCAACAATGCTTTGATTTTAAAATTCTCATCCTTGTTTTAAAGTCCCCCATGGCCAAAGCCCTGCCTATCTCTGTCACCTCCTCCAAGATTACAACCTTCCGAGATTTCTCTGCACCTCCAAATCTTGCCTCTTGTACATCAACAATTTAAATTGCTCTAACACTGGCGACTGTGCCTTCAGCTGCCCAGCCCCTAAGCTCTGGAATTCCCTTGTTAAACCTCTTTGCCTCTCTACTTTCTCTTTTCCTTTAAGACACTCCTTAAAACCTACATCTTTTAACAAGATTTTGCATCGCCTGTTCTAATGTCCCCTTATCTGGTTCAGTGTCTAATTTTGTTTGATAATGCTCCTGGCGAGAAATTTGAAATATTTTAGGCGCTAGATAAATGCAAATTGGTGTTGTTGAAGCATTGCTTCCTCCCCTTTGAGATAAAGATCAAAATTCTATTAGCTTTTTTGATTTCCCTTTGTTCCTGCGCACTAGCTTTTAATTATTTGTGAACTCAGACTTACAAGTTTCTTTGTACCTCCACCATTCCTAGTTTCTCACAATTTATGTACCCTTTCACAAGTTATATACATCAGATCTCAACAACATGTGGTGGTGGATGGATCTCTATATTGAAGGGACATCTCACACAGATCATCTGCTTGAAATACAGTTAAAATTTATTCATAAAATTTCTTTGATAGCGTCATAGCTTCTTACCATTAAATCCCAATACCACCATGGTTCATTGCCAATACAATCTATCAATGCTGGACTTTTTCCCGTAAAAAGCATGCCTGTGCTATCATAGGGGAGAGGCTTATTTTGTAAGATTTGGCAAGGACAACCATCCCACTGCTGGCACGGTACACCTCACCACAGGCAAGTGCGGTCCCTAAATTTTCTGATCTTATTCAATCATGGCTGTATATTCACTTCTGGATACTGTCAAGATAAAGCTTGACTTTTAAAGCAGACATTTACAACAGTGATCTGATGACACTCAACTACATACATGTTCTTATGTTATGATGAATGTTTACCCATGGAAATTGAGACCTTCACAGACATTGCTCATACATATTAGACTCCAAGCCAAAGAGTTCAGTTATCTCATCCTTTAAGCTTAAATGATATTGCCATGCTGAATATTATAACTGAGTTGAAGCTTAACTTTTATGGACTACCTTGCATCCCTTTAGACATAAACTGTTATATAATGTTATGGCTCCATATGCCAACATTGTTGGGTATATGCTAGGCTGCCTCTGCAAATTGTAAGTGACTTCGTGTGCATGAGTGTGTGCGTATGCATATGCGTGCATGTGCATGTGTTGATACTGGGTGTGCTCACTGAAATTGCATTGTACATTTCTGAGCTGGTGTGGACTAGTCCCTATCTGCTGATGCCTCTACTTGTCAGTGATGCCCCGATGAATGTCAAGATGTTGTTCTATTTACAGGTTACAGATCCGTGCCTTTGAAAAACAGTTACAGTGAGGAGCTAGAGCTGGCCTCTCTACTTGTTCACATTGAAATAGTCAATGCCAAGGTAAAACTTTGTTTTGAACCACAGTGGATACGTTATCTTTATATCAAGTGCGTCATGACAGTACTGCTCAGTAAAAAAAAAAAATCTCTGCAAAGAACATCTAATCATAATCATTCACAAATTGGCATTTATCCATAGAGCCATTCAAGCATTTGTATTTATGAAGAGAATCATTCATGGATATGAGCTTCCATAGTCTATCAAAAATAAATGTTCACCCATTGAGTACGTTGACAGATATGTTGCCGTCAGTGCATAAAGTGTTATGCACCAAATGAATCAGAAATTATTTAAATTATTTCGACTGAGCTCACGTCGCATTATTATGTCATTAAACAGTCATTCCAGATGACTCCTTACCCATCACAAATTTGCCCAAAGAGTCCATTATTATTATTCGTCATTTATATAAATGACATAGATGATTACGTGGGGGTTAGGATGAGTAGGTTTGCAGATGACACAAAGATTGGCTGGGTGGTTAACAGTGAGGTTGAGTGTCTTGGGCTGCAGGAAGATACAGACGGGATGGTCAAATAGGCGGACAAGTGGCAGATGGAATTTAACCCTGAAAAGTGTGAGGTGATACACTTTGGAAGGAGTAATTTGACAAGGAAGTATTCAATGAATACCATGACACTAGGAAGTTCTGAGGAACAAAGGGACCTTGGCATATGTGTCCATAGATCTCTGAAGGCGGTTGGGCATGGGGGTGGTGAAAAAGGGATATGGGACACTTGCCTTTATCAATCGAGGCATAGATTACAAAAGGAGGGAGATCATGTTGGAGTTGTATAGAACCTTGGTGAGGCCACAGCTGGAGAACTGTGTGCAGTTTTGGTCGCCACATTATATGAAGGATGTGATTGCACTAGAGGGGTTACAGAGGAGATGCACCAGGATGTTTTCTGGGCTGAAACATTTAAATTATGAAGAGAGATTGGATAGACTTGGGTTATTCTCGTTGGAGCAAAGAAGACTGAAGGGCGACCTGATCGAGCTGTACAAGATTATGAGGGGCATGGACAGGGTGGATAGGGAGCAGCTGTTCCCCTTTGTTGAAGGGTCAGTCACAAGGGAACATAAGTTCAAGGTAGGGACAGGAGGTTTAGGGGGATGAGAGGAAAACCTTTTTTACCCAAGGGTGGTGACTGTCTGGAATGCACTGCTTAAGAGGGTGGTAGAGGCAGGTTGCCTCACATCCTTTAAAAAGTACCTGGATGAACACTTGGCACATCATAACATTTAAGGCTATGGGCCAAGTGCTGGTAAATGGGATTAGGCAGGTAGGTCAGGTGTTTCTCACGTGTCGGTGCAGCTTCAACGGGCCTAAGGGCCTCTTCTGCACTATGTGATTCTGCGATTCTGTGATTCTGTAATCATAATAAGTAATTACCCAGGTTCATCGCTAAAAGTCAAGAGCCCGGATTTTGTGATCAGCAATGAAGTAACAGCACTCGCTGCTGACCTCAAAGAAAGCTGCCCACTAAGATCCAGCTAGCACCTTTATTATGTGGATTTTACCTTTGCCCATGTTTATTTCATTCCTGCATCAGATCTAGCAGCAGTGATGTCATCAAGCAGGATAAACAGCCAAGCACATTGAAGAAGTCTCACAAACAGCATACTGGGAGTAAATTATTCTTCACTTTTTAATTATTTTATGAAGAGCAAAATAAATATTTGGACATACATGGGATCAAGGTAGAAGCTGAAAATTCATAAACAAACCTCCTATTAATTTTTAAAATCCTTTTTATATAATAATGGAGTAATTTGATACTCCTCAAAAATAAAATTAACTTTTCAGGGCCAGAGAGGTTATTCAAAAGTAATTAGGACTTAGTACGCTACTAAAAACACCTACATCTCATTCAATGGGGTGTAACTTTTTTAAGGGTTCTTGCAGTGAGTCAGACAGCGTAAAATGTAGAAATTCCCATCAAATCAAGTGATTTTTAAGATTTCTATCTGCAAAGAAGTCAACTGATATTGAGGAGCAGACTAGCACTAGTATTAAGTTCCAGATTTCCGCAATTAACTGCGCATATTCAGGCATCAGAGATGCTGTTTGTTTCACAGAGTAATGAGGCCGAATTGGCCGTCCATCTCCACAACTGCAAAATCTGGGCCATTGATTTTTAGCCTTAACAGTCTATCACTGTATATTTTAGTGTTCAAAATAACAGTGATGAACCCTTACTTACAAAGTCCACCACCAGTAGTGATACGTCTTTGACTGTGATCTCTTTCATTGATTGCCCAGGGAGCAGTAATAGTGATAGGATATCATGTATAGCAGTCACCACTTATAGATCCCACCCACAGAGTGTGTCTCAGCATTTTTAGTTAATTCATTAGAGAAAAATGAGTTTCTTTAAATTTATGTGAAAACTGTGGTTTATTTTTAAAGGGTAGATGATTGCTTTTTCTGATTCAACCATCAACAGTGATTTTCAGGGAGGCATTCTGACCATGTAGCATGGAGATAATAATTCATCATTGTAATATTTCACCTCTTTATCACCAGGGGGTTTCCATTTCTTTCCCTTGTTGTGCCTTATGGGTAGGATGACATCATCTGTAGCTGTTCTGTATAGAACTTTTTATGCAAACCTTGACCAGTAACTATTTGGGAATCAAAACTCTATGGAAATCCTTTAAATTCGATGCATTCTGTAATCTTCAAAATTATTATTTTTCTATTAGATTATCTCAGGTGCTCATTATTTCAAAACTGCATTGATAAATTAAGATTCGAGCTTTCCCATTATTGCCACCAATCATTTACTCACTACGATGCTGCCAAAGTGGGAGCCACTCCCTTTAAAGCATGTGACACCTGCCAGGTTTGCATTCCATTTCCCCATCCTTTGTATGAGGGACAAAATGAAAAATAGGATGTAACCATGCTCTAGATATTTTGAAGTATATTATCTTCTATTTTTCCGACGTACTGACTGGAGCTAAAGATGCTCAAGTCCCCTCACCTTTCCTGTCCTTTTCTAGTCATAGTCCAGTTTAAAGATTGGGTGATAACCTATTTTCAGACCTATATTCAATGCTGGAAAATCATTTGAATGCTGGACTCAGGGAAGGATGGCATCGGATTTCAAATCCTGGCAGGGTTGCACTCAGCTTCTCATCCTTCTCAGGTGAATAGAATGGGGTGATCTTACCCAGGAATTGGTGAGAAAGCAGGAAACTGTCTACAAAGCAAGCGGCCTCGTCACATCGTCAATCATCAGACGTTCCTGGCTGATCAGCCTGGAAAATAACATATCCTCTCCTGTACTTAGCATTTTTCCAATGGTAGAGCTTGTGGAACATCCTGAAGGCAGTCTTTCCTATTTGGTGACCAGGCACTCGAAGATGTGACAGGCTTGCCACCCACAAGAAAAGTGACCTCTGCCTCTTCCTCTTCCGTCTTCCTCTGCACAAAATCACCTGGCCCCCAATCTGTATCTCCACCTTGATGACCATAGAACCATAGAAAAGTTACAGTGCAGAAAGAGGCCATTCAGCCCATCATATCTGCACTGGCCAAAATGAGAAAAAAGAAACTAACCACTCATTTTAATCCCAATTACCAGCACCTAGTAACCTGCAGGCTACAGCACTTCAGATGCAGATCCAGGTACCTTTTAAATGAGTTGAGCGTTTCAGTCTCAACCACCAACTGAGGCAGTGAATTCCAGACGCCCACCACCCTCTGTGTGAAAAATTTTCTCATCATGTCCCCTCCAATCCTTCTACCAATCACCTTAAATTTATGTTTCCAGTAATTGATCCCTCAGCTAAGGGAAACAAGTCTTTCTGACTACTCTATCTAAGCCCCTCATAATTTTGTACACCTCAATAAAGTAACCCTTTAGCCTTCTCTGTTCTAAGGAAAACAACCCTAGCCTATCCAATCTCTCCTCATATCTGCAATTTTCAAGTCTTGGCAACATTCTTGTACATCTTCTCTGCAGTGTCTCCAGAGCAATCATGTCTTTCCTGTCATTTGGCGACCGGAACTGTACACAAAGTTCCAGCTGTGGCCTAACCAGCATTTTATACAGTTCCGTCATTACATCCCTGCTTTTGTTTTCAATACCTCATTGAATAAAGGAAAGCATTCCTTTCCCACCTTGTCCACCTGCCCTGCCATCTCATTTCTGGACTATGATAGTGAGAGCAGGAGTATAGGGAAAGGGGAATCTCAGGTGTTAATCCTTGTAGCATGACATCTTGAAAAAGGAATGTGTCTGAGCTACCAAAGAATCTTTATTTCCTTACACCAGCCATTTTTCTCCCCATCTCCAGCTATGTGATTGGAAGAAGGGCAAAAGTGAATTAGCTGCTGTGCCCTTTAGCCAATCTTGCCCCTTCTAAAATGGATGCCATGAGGCATAGCACCCTTCTTATAGACTGCTTTCTTCAACTCCTGCTCATGCATAGGAAACAGTTAAAGGAAACTCCAAGAAAATTTTGCAAAAGGTTTCGCCATAACTGTGCGCAGAAAACGGAAAATTTGAAAACAGAACGTTGACCTATTTTCCATCCCACACATACAATGTCGCAATGTAGTCTCATTCTACAACTAGATGCAGAGGGGTAGGATTGTTATGTAATTGCAACTGGCCACATATAGAATGCTTAAGCTCAACCCTGGTGTCAAGGACTAGTAGAGAACTGAGTAGCACTTTCCCAGTAGGGCAGGGATAGAAGCATTGGAAGCTTTGATGCAACAAGCAGCAGATAATAATGTCATAAGTAATTAAAGGGATATATTACTATGATTAAATAGCATACATACAGAGAGAGGACAACAGCACACATACAGAGAGAACCGGAAACCTCACACACACTCATGCATTCACTGAAACCACCACTTTCAGGTAGAGAGTGACACACAGAAGTTGTGACACATGTAGATGATGTGATGAATCACTTCACAATTTATGCCTCTGTAATCATATGACTAAAGGTTTGCCAAACACTTCTAGCCAGACAGGGTGTATATATACACTGATCAACTGAGGCAACCTATTCAATTCACGCCTTTTAAAAAATATTCTGCATTTCTATTATTACAACCAAAGTGTAACTTTACACTTCACACTTCCCCACATTATACTCCATATAGCATTGTGTTGCTCATTTAATTAAACTGTCTGTATCTCTTTGCAGCCTCTTTGTGTCATCCTCACAGCTTGTGTTTCCACCTAGCTTTGCATTGTCTGCAAACTTAGATACGTTATTCTCTGTCTCTTCATCCAAGTAATGGACATTCAATGGCATTGAATCCCCCACAATCAACATTCTGGAGGTTATCATTGACTCCAGACCCACAGCAATGTGGTTGACTCTTAAATGCCCTCTGAAATGGACCAGCAAGCCATTCAGTTGAGGCTACAAAGCCTCAAAAAAGGAATGAAACCGGATGAACCACCTGGCATCGACTTAGGCACCAGAAACGACAGCGGCAAACTCAGCCCTGTCGATCTTACTTACATCTGAGGGCTAGTTCCAAAATTGAGAGAGCTAGTCAAGCAACAGCCTGACATAGTCATACTCAATGAATCATAACTTACAGTAAATGTCCCAGACACCATTATCACTATCCTTGGGTATGTCCTGCCGGCAGGACAGACCTAGCAGAGGTGCCGACACAGTAGTATACAGTTGGGAGGGAGTTGCCCTGGGAGTCTTCAACGTTGACTCCAGACCCCATGAAGTCTTGTGGCATCAGGTCAAAAATGGGCAAGGAAACCTCCTGCTGATTACTACGTACCGCCCTCCCTCAGCTGATGAATGGGTGGCAAGTGCACAGAATGTATCCTGGGTGGGGGACTTCAATATCCATTAGCAAGAGTGGCTCATTAGCATCACTACTGGCCGAGCTGACCAGCATAGCTGCTAGACTGGGTCTGTGGCAAGTGGCGAGAGAATCAACAAGAGGGAAAAACATACTTGACCTCATCCTCACCAACCTGCCTGCTGCAGATGCGTCTGTCCATGACAGTATTGGTAGAAGTGACCACCACAAAGTAGTTGTGGAGATGAAGTCCCGCCTTCATGTTAAGGATACCCTCCATCGTGTTGTGTGGCACAACCACCGTGCTAAATGGGATAGATTTCGGACAGATCTAGGAACTCGAGATTGGGCATCCATGAGGTGCTGTGGGCCATCAACAGCAGCAGCATTGTACTTGAACAAAATCTGTAACCTCATGGCCCGCAAATCCCCCACTCTACCATTACCATCAAGCCAAGGGATCAACCCTGGTTCAATGAAGAATGCAGGAGGGCATGCCAGGAGCAGCACCAGGCATGCCTAAAACTGAGGTGCCAACCTGGTTAAGCTATAACACAGGACAACTTACATGCCAAACAGCATAAGCAGCAAAAAACAGACAGAGCTAAGCAATCCCATAACCAACGGATTAGATCTAAGATCTACGACCCTGTCATATCCAGTCGTGAATGGTCATGGACAATTTAACAACTCACTGGAGGAGGAGGCTCCACAAATATTCTCATCCTCAACGATGGGGAACCCAGCACATCAGTGCAAAAGATAAGGCTGAGTCATTTGCTGCAATCTTCAGCCAGAAGTGCTGAGTGGATGATCCATCTCGGCCTCCTCCAGAGGTCCCCAGCATCACAGATTGAGTTTTCAGCCAATTCGATTCACTCCGCATGATATCAAGAAATGGCTGAAGGCACTGGATACTGCAAAGGCTATGGGCCCTGATAATATTCCAACAATAATGCTGAAGACTTGTGCTCCAGAACTTGCCACGCCCCTAGCCAAGTTGTTCCAGTACAACTACAACTGGTATCTACCCGGCTATGCAAAAAGTTGCCCAGTTATGTCCTGGAGACAAAAAGCGGGACAAATCCAACCTGGCCAATTATCACCCCATCAGTTTACTCTCAATCATAAAGTAATGGAAGGGGTCATCAACAGTGCTATCAAGCGGCACTTGCTTAGTAATAGGCTGCTCACTGATGCCCAGTTTGGGTTCTGCCTAGAGCCACACAGCCTTGGTTCAAATATGGACAAAAGAGCTCAGCTTCCGAGGTGAGGTGAGAGTGACTGCCCTTGACATCAAGGCCACATTTGGCCAAGTGAGGCATTAAGGGGAGCCCTAGCAAAACTGGAGTCAATGGGAATCGGGGGGAAACTCTCCACTGGTTGGAGTCATATCTAGCACAAAGGAAGATGGTTGTGGTTGTTGGAGGTCAGTCATCTCAGCTCCAGGGCATCACTGCAGGAGTTCCTCAAGGTAGAGTCCTTGGCCCAACCATCTTCAGCTGCTTCATCAATGACCTTCCTTCCATCATAAGGTCAGAAGTGGGGATATTCGCTGATGATTGCACAATGTTCAACACCATTCATGACTCCCCAGATAGAGAAGCAGTCCATGTCCAAATGCAGCAAGACCTGGACAATATCTAGGCTTGGGCTGACAAGTGACAGGTAATATTCGCCCACATAAGTACCAGGCGATGACCATCTCCAACAAAAGAGAATCTAACCATCTCCCCTTGACATTCAATGGCATTACCATCACTGAATCCCCCACTATCAACATCCTGGGGGTTACCATTGACCAGAAACTGAACTGGACTGCTATATAAATAGTGTGGCTACAAGAGCAGGTCAGAGGCTAGGAATCCTGCAGCAAGTAACTTACCTCCTGGCTCCCCAAAGCCTGTGCACCATCTACAAGGCACAACTCAGGACTATGATTGAATACTCCTCACTTGCCTGGATGAATGCAGCTCCCACAACACTTGAGAAACTTGACACCATCCAGGATAAAACAACCTGCTTGACTGGCATCTCATCCACAAACATTCATTCCATCTACCACCAACATGCAGTAGCAGCAGTGTGTACCATCTACAAGATGTACTGCAGGAACTCACCAAGGCTCCTTAGACAGCACCTCCCAAACCCACGACCACTACCATCTAGAAGGACAAGGGCAACAACTAGCTGGGAACACCACCACCTGGAAGTTGCCCTCCAAGTCACTCACCATCCTGACTTCGTAATATATCGCCATTCCTTCACTGTCACTGGGTCAAAATCCTGGAACTCCCTTTCTAACAACACTGTGGATGTACCGACACCACATGGACTGCAGCAGTTCAAGAAGGCAGCTCACCACCACCTTCTGAAGCGCAACTAGAGATGGGCAATAAATGCTGGCCCAGCCAGCGAAGCCCACATCCCGTGAATGAATAAAAAAAAGTAAATCTTTTTTATTATGGGCCATGGAGTATTTGATCATCTGAGTTTCTGCTTCTGTCTATAGTAAGCAATCTAGATCCTATTTGAAACAGTTAATTTTCTCTAGCTCACCTGCTTTTATTTTGTGGCAGGAATTGGTAGGGTTTTTTCATGGAATCTTACAACATGGAAGGAAGCCATTCACTGCATCAAGTCTGTACCAGTACTTTGATAGAGAGTCCCACTCCCTCACTCTTTCCTCATAGCCCTGCAATGTTTTCCTTGTCAAAGTTATATCCAATTATCTTTTGAAACTATCTTGCAGTCACCCATCTTATTAATATTAAACATGACTGTGACACAGTGTACATCAGGTAGCCAGTTATGGGCATTTATGATTGACCATGAATTTACACCAATCCTTTAGTGAAATTTCTGGGTCAGGATTTTCCATTTGTTGGGTGAGCTTGGTGGGGGCGAGCGGCAAAACACTCGCTGCAGCGCTCAGTGCTGCCTGTGTCGGGGGGCAAGGAGGGCGAGCAAGGACGTTCCCGCATGTGCGCAGGTGCAGGTAGGAAAAGCTCCTTGATGCACAGAGCTGCCTCAGGCAGATGAAGATTTTTGAAATCAAAAAAGAAAGATTTTAAAAATGTTAAAAACATGTCCCTGCTTGTGTGACAGAGTCACATGAGGGGACATGTTATGAATGAAATTTAAACATTTTTATTTCATTTTTATTTGCTGTTGAAAACTTCATCCAGTCTGTAGATGAGGTTTCCTAGGCCAGAATATAGCGCTCGTTGGGCAGGTGCACACCTGGCCCGAATGAGCATAAAGTGACGCACGATGACGTCGGGCGAGTGCCCAGATGTCCTCACACACTCGCGCAATATTTCAATTGGTCGGCAGGCGCAGGAGTTGGCAGAGCGCCCGCCAACAATTAACAGGCCTATTAAGACTATTAAAGTCATAATTAAGTTCAATTTTTTGCTGCCCACCCAAACTTAAGTTTGATGGGTAGGCGGAAAGGCCAAGCGGCCTTTGGATTTTTTAGGGCTTACCCAACTCCATCGCGCGTCATTTTACGCTCGTTCGGGTTGGGCGCGCGCCCGCCTGACGAATGCAATATTTTGGCCCTGCAGTTTCCCTTGAATTACTTAGGAAAATTGGTCACTGCAGCCTAGGTGGGAACACAAGCTGTGAGGGTGGCACAAAGAAGCTGCAAAGAGATATACACAGTTTAAGTGAGCAACACTGGCATCTGGAGCATAATATGGGGAAATGTGAGGTTATTCACTTTGGTTGTAATAATAGAAAAGCAGAATATTTTTTAAAAGGTGTGAATTGAATAGGCTGCCTCAGTTGATCAGTGTATATATACACCCTGTATGGCGTAAAAGTATTTGGCAAATCTTTAGTCATATGATAATGAAGATAATGAAGGGCACTTAACTTAAAACCGACTAGAGTTCCCTTAAAAAATGGCATTTATTTGGACCAAGTGTGTGAGGCCTTGACATGCTGGGTGAAGTGGAATTAAGTAATACTCTATCTTCAAACAGGAGGAAGACGATGAGAACCTCTACTCGTCCATCCAGCAACTACGCGACCGAACAAATGAGCTTTCCAGTCAGGTGTCGAGTTTTGAACGGAACAATGGCTGTGACTCCCGGTACCAGCAACAGCTGGATGAGCTACGGGTTGCGCAGGATCAGCTGATGGAGCTAACCGAAGCTCGAAACAAACGGTAAATGGGAAATCGGAGTGTGTTCAGAATGTCAGGAAAATTGTATAGATGTATGTTCAGGCACAGTTTGATAAAGTTCTAGCTGAGCTACACATACAATAATTAGGGCACCAGGAATGAGCTTCATCCATCGGTGGAGACCAGGGGACAGTGGGATTACTTTTGAATTGTCCTAGCAAAGAACCAGTAACAACACAATCAACCAAATGGTCTTCTTCCACGATTACATATTTCTTGTTTATCCCTTGGTTATGTTGCCCCAGCATAGTATAATTTCAAGCAGTGGACTAGGTGCTGGCTTTTTACTTTTGGGACCTAGATTCAAATCTAGAACCAGACAGATGGGATGAAAGTCTTTTCCCACAGAATTCCTTGTGAAATGAGTCGTAACAGGTTCAGTGCAGTTCCAATTGAACATGGATTGATCACACTAATTCAACATTAATGGTTCGTGAATGAGTTGAAAATTGCTGTGAAGATAATAGCTTGATAATGATGCACACTGCTATTAATGCACAAGTCAGCTAGCAAGTTTAGGGGACTGATGGTGCTGGCGTGAGTTGCAATTTTCCAAAACTTTCTGGTTGATTTATGTGATATGTCAGCATTTGCTTCACACAAGGGGCATCTCAATCTCAGATTTCCCGTTATTTTTAAATACTTCCTGGACTTGCACTTTAGTTACACATTAAACCAGTTAGGACTGGAATGTAATGATGTACGTACCTTTTCATGATACAGAATACATGCTAATCAATCTCTCTGAACCAGGAAAGGAAACAATTTAAGCTGTTCCATCATAATGCTGCATAATAAGTTAGAGATGGTGAATTTTTTTCTTACATTCCTCTGTCTCTTTTTTCCCTCTTTCATCATTGGATACCTTTCTTTCTCTCCCTTTATTTATCCTTCTATACCTGATATGACACTAATCCACCTACCTCCTCTATCATTCCTCTGCTTCCTTCTCAATCCTTAAATCTCACTGATGAAGGAGGTACACATTTGGTCCCGCCATTCACAAAGGTCTCAGATGCCTCATTGCTCTCCACTTACCCGCTCACAGTTCCAGCAAGTTATGGTGCAAAACAATTCAGGCTGAACGGTGAAAGGAGAAAAGATAACAGTATATGTCCTGAGATGCCCCATTCCAGCAAGATCTGATCCAACATACTGCAGGCAAGGAAACCTGCTTATCCAGTGTGGCGCATATCTGACTCTCCTCCCACACCAACGTAGTTGTACTTAAACTGGCTTCTCAAGTATCCGAGCAAGCCACTCAGTTGTGCCAAGTCCTACAGTGGTTCAAGAAGAAGGCCCACCGCTAATTTTTCACGGCAGCTGGGGTTGAGCAATACAATCACCAGCAACGCCCACAGCTCAAGGTGGATAATAGATTTTTAAAAGTTGGCCATCCCACTCAGAGAAGCCACAAGAATACTGATGTACAAAACTGAAATAAATGTCACAATTGTATAATAGGCTTCTGAGTTTGGATTGAAATATTGCTGGAGCAGAGATAGAGCTGTTTTCTTTGCAAATAAAGAAAAACTTGCATTTATATATTTTTTTTAACAACTTCTGGTTGCCCTAAAGTGCCTTAAACACGATGAGGACTTTTGAAGTGTTGCTGTGTAATGTTGGAAATGGAGTAACCAATTCGCACACAGCAAACATTCACAAACAACAATGTGATATATTACCAGACCTGTTTTGGTTGTGGGATAAACGTTGGTTTTTATTTCTGACTGCAAGGGCTATTGAAGCCTCAATTTAACACATTGCTCAAAGGAAGGCACCTCTGACAGTGCAGCATTCCCTCAGTACTGCATCGGAGTGTCATCCTAGATTTTGTGTTCAAGCTTCTTGAGTGGAGCCTGAACCCAGGACCTGCTAACTCCAAAGTGAGATTGCTGCTGCTGAACTATGGTTGCCATATGGCTATGCTTCATCTGATCCAGGAATGCCTGATGCTAACATTGCGTGTGTGAAATGAAAACTGTTGCATTGCTAGCACTAATGTGCCTCTTTTAGATGAGCACAGCAAATAAAGTATATCTGCCTTTTTTGGGGATTGATAAACTCATTCATTCCTTTCTCTCATTTTTTTCCTTACAGACTCATAGAAAAGAAAAAGAGAGACAGACTACGGCAACAAATGGTGAACAAGAGAAACTAAAAATTCATGTGACTCTGGCAGCACCGAGGCTGCAGATCGTTGAGGTGTCTATCGGTTTCTATGGAAACCCTCTGCAAATTCGGCCTACAATCAGGCAGTCCTGGAAAATTTCTGTATCAAGTCCATTTAGCACGTGGTGTAAGCTGGCCTAAGCTTTTTGGAGATGATTTCAGAGAATAATGATACAGCTCTGGTGCCTTTTCAAAGTTTTCTTTTGTTTCCCTTTTACCATGTAACATCCACAGATGACCGATTATTTTTTTAAAAATGTCGATATAAAGAAGAGGAACAAACACATTTACATCAGATCTGAAACTTAGCACCACTTGATTCTCATGCAAATATGGTGAAGTTCATTCAGCATATCCAGTTCTATGGCGATTTCTCCACCTCCTTTGCTGGTTCTTGCCCACACTATCTATATGCTAGAAGTCATACTTATCAGGCATTCTTCCTATGTGTCATGCTTATTCCCTGTAAATCTTTCCTCCTCATACTTTGCAGATGACACCACTATAATAAAATGTCAAGGGAGACATGCCCGTACATTCAACAAAAAATAATGAAGGTGATATAATGTCCCAAAAAACTATGCATCTATGGCCATGGTGAGGACATTGATGGTTGGTTATTGTTTTACTCATGGGGATGTTTTGTTCTAACTGAGAGCCTCAAGCTCTGGAATGAAAAGGGAACAACCTGTTTGGAAAAAGCATTGACTGCTATTTCAAAATAAAACTTCAATCTTTTTGCTTGCTAAGTAGTTCTCCAATGAGAGCATGGTTCTTTGTTTTTGTTCCTATTAACAGGTTTTCCCACCCCTTCCAGCTATCCACTATTCAGGCCACGTCAAGGTTGGGGGTTGGGAGGCAGGCTCCTTCGCTGCCACCGACTGATTCTGTCAAACAGACTGCTGGGAGGCGAGTGAGAACGGATTTTTTTTTTTAAAGAAAATTTTTATTTTTCCAAGTTTCAATTGTATAAAGTTAAAAGGGTCCATAATGCCCGACGTACAGGTAGAACCGAGCACGAGCATTAATAAATAAGATGTAAAGGAAAATATGTAGCCCAGCATTTAAGTTGACATTAAATACATGAGTACGAGCAGATTCAATAAACTGTGTTAATACTTTATTGCAGTTGTGTTCATTTATTTTTGTCCAGGATAGCAGCATTTCATCACGAGAATGGAAGTATGTCATGCGATCCAATTTAGTTCCACTTTTGCTTTTAAGCGGAGCACACACATGGGCAGCTCTGCTGCTGGTGTCCTTAATCTTTATACCTATGTATATCTGTTCTCATGTGCCTAGCCTTAATAAATAAACCCACAACATGTTCACCCAATCCATTATGAGCGATTGGTGCCTTTATATCATTATGTTATATTATTAGAAGGAACCACTGCTGCACACCATGTGTTTTTATAAACAACATAGTACTCAGCCGGGCAGCAAGTTCAATAAAGGCACAACATGGGGAACAGTCTTAGATCATGCTACATGGCATGAGATGTCCCTCAACATTCTGGTCAGACCACAACAAATTTGAAGTGCTGAAGAGTGTTGAAAGCGCAATGTGCTGACTGTGCAAAAAAGCTTTGAAGACATAGTGCTCAAGTAAAGAGCTGGTAAGCAGATGGATCCCTCATGGGGTGAGATTGCAGATCATAGTCTTTCAGTGCAGTGATTGGGACAGCATGTCGAGAGGACCAGTCTTGGGTTAGCTCAGTCAGGCAAGGCGAGTGACCAGGGTGTGGGCCGGTTCGATAGTGAATAAGGGATAGTCAAATAAACACAAATACAAAAAAAGTCATAAAAATCATGTTGTGATTATAATGGACAGAGCTTTGGAAAAGCAGTTACAGTGACACTCATCCCAGGGACTAAAGGAGAAGTAAGGTCAAAGGGATATCATAAAAATTTCCACAAAATTCTCCAGTTTGAATTAGGATGCAGCTGACCCACTATTCAAATTCAAAATGTTCAAACAGCATGCAGAGCTATGGTTTCTTGATTCAGGTGTGTCTGAGCCAGACAAAAAAGCCATAAAAATTCACCTAGCAATTGGGAATGAAAGTCTACACAGGCTGAACATGTCAGGATTAATAGCAGAAGAGCTAAAGGTCCCCAAAAGATAGGGATTACATTGGAAGACCAGTTCAGAATCAGGTTAAACTTCTGTATTCATCGACTAAAGTTTAAGTAATTTCGACAACAGCCTACAGAATCCATAGACCACTTCTTCAGTAGATGCAGATAAAAGGGTACATACTGTGATTTTTCAAATGCACAGCTAGCAGACAGAATTGTTGATTGCGTTCACTCCCATGGATGCATACCAGAAAGGTCATCTAGACAAGCTCAAAACATATAGCAACGAAGAGCTACTCAAGGATGAATGTAAGTACGAAGCTATCCTCACAGGTTGATGAAGCTTACAGGTCCTAAGTATCACTCCAATTGTTAACACACTTACTAGTACACCTAAACCTAGCACGACATGTGGAAGATGTGGCTTCCTGCATGCACCAAGGAAATGGGGAGGTGGTAGAGTAGTGGTATTGTCACTGGACTGGTATTCCAGAGACTCATGATAATGCTATGGGGACCCAGGTTTGAATCCCACCATGGCAGATGGTGAAATTTGAATTCAATGAAAATCTGGAATTGAAGTCTGATTTTGACCACAAAACAATTGTCGATTGTTGTAAAAAAAACATCTAGTTCACTAATGTCCTTTAGAGAAGGAAATCTGCTGTCCTTATCTGCTCTGGTCTACATGTGACTCCAGACCCACAGGAATGAGGGCAATTAGGGATGGGCAATAAATGCTGGCCTTTTATTGCCAGTGACGCCCACATCCCATGGATGAATAAAAAAAGTGCCCAGCTTTTCATCAATTCTGCAAGGCATGTGGCAGAAAAGGCCATTGGCAGTGGCAGTGCACTAGAGCAAAGGCTGTTATAGCTACAAAGAGCCAGGCACTGATCCAGCCAGATCGTACACAACGAGTACCTTCAAGCAATATGAATGACCATCTGGTATTCTGTCAGAAACACATACACGAGGTGTTTGACAAACCAGAAAATGATGAGGTGAAGAGTGCTGAACAAAGGTTTCACACCGTAATTCTCGTGGAAAATATATATACCAGTACATCATCCAAGATGTTTGCCAAGATTCAAATTATTTATCCTCAGAAAGTTATTGACCAAGTCTGAACAATGACATTGAACTCCTCATCCAGAAGTGTGAGACATGTCAAGAAGGTGTGCCAACTCACTACAAAGAACCAATGATTCCACATGAAGTTCCCACCCACCCTTGGTCCAAGATCACATCTGACCTCTTTCATGCCCATGGAACTGACTCCATCGCTGACTACTTTACCAAGTACCCCATTATTCAACAATTACACAATACATTAAACACAACTGTCACGCACACTGTAAATGCTATTTTCAATTTATTTGGTGTGCCTAGTGAGATCATTATGGAGAGTTGTCCACAATTTATTGGTAAGCTATGTCAGGATATGTGCGAGAAATGGAATATCAATCATTGCCCTAGATCTAACAGCCTAGTAGAACGAGTGAAGTCCCTAATTCTCAAATATAGACAGATCAAGCAAGATCTACACATTGCAATGTTATATCTGACAGCAACACCTTTAAGTGCAACTACTCTATCACTAGCAAAGCTTATACTTGGCAGAACAATGCATACCAATTTACCTACTCTTACCCATTCTACTCTTCCAGAAACTAGAGGGCAACTTCTAAAACTGCAAGAGAAGATGACCAAGGTGTATGATAAAATTGTCAACTTTGAAGTTGGGACAACAAGTTCACATCCAGGGTCCCATGGAAGGTACGTGGCAACCAGCTGAGGTGGTGAGGCCCTATAAAGTCATTACACACAAAGTTACAATGGTGAGGTGTAACCGAGGACAAATCAGATCTAAGCAAAATACTGTGGATGCTGGAAATCTGAAACAAAAACAAAAATAGCTGGAAAAACTCAGCAGGTTTGACAGCATCTGTGGAGAGGAATACAGTTAACATTTTGAGTCCATATGACTCTTCATCAGAACTAAAGAAAAATAGAAATGTGGTGAAATATAAGCTGTTTGAGGGAGGTGGGTCAGGTAGAGCTGCAGAGAGGGCCAGTGATAGGTGGAGGCAAAGAAGAGATTGCCAGAGATGTCTTAGATAAAAGGACAAAGGGGTGTTGATGGTGGTGATACTAGCTAAGGAATGTGCTAATGGGGACTTTAGGGGTAGATGGCCCTAGTGGGGTTGGGGAGGCGGAAGGGATTGAAATAGGCTAAAAGGTGGAGATAAAACAATGGATGGAAATAAATTTAAAAATAATAATAGAAATAGGTGGGAAAAGAAAAATATATTAAAAATATATAAATTATTAGAAAAAAGGGGAATCGGAAAGGGGGTGGGGATGGAGGAGAGAGTTCATGATCTGAAATTTTTGAACTCAACGTTAAGTCTGGAAGGTTGTAAAGTGCCTAATTGGAAGAAGAGTTGCTGTTCCTCCAGTTTGCATTGAGCTTCACTGGAACATTCTAGCAGGCCAAGGATGGACATGTAGTCTTGAGAGTAGGGTGGCGTGTTGAAATGGCAAGTGACAGAGAGGTCTGGATCATGCTTGTGAACAGAACGAAGGCATTCCACAAAGCAGGCACCCAGTCTGCGTTTGGTCTCTCCAATGTAGAGGAGACCACATTGGGAGCAGCAAATGCAGTAGACTAAATTGAGGGAAGTACAATTGAAGTGCTGCTTCACTTGAAAGGAATGTTTGGGCCCTTGGATGGTGAGGAGGGGGTAAGTAAAGGGGCAGGTGTTGCACCTTCTGTGGTTGCATGGGAAGGTGCCGTGGGAGGGGGTTGAGGTGTAGGGAGTAATGGGGGAGTGGAACAGGATGTCCTGGAGGGAACGGTCCCTACGGAACGCCGCCGGGGGGGTGAAGAGGAGATGTGTTTGGTGGTGGCATCATGCTGGAGTTGGTGGGAATGGCCGGGGATGATCCTTTGAATGCGGAGGCTGGTGGGGTGATAAGTGAGGACAAGGGGTACCCTATCATGGTTCTGGGAGGGAGAGGAAGGTGTGAGGGCAGATGCGCGGGACATGGGCCGGACATAGTTGAGGGCCCTGTCAACCACCGTAGGTGGAAAACCTTTGTTAAGGAAGAAGGAAGACATGTCAGAAGGACTGTTTTGGAAAGTGGCATCATCAGAACAAATGCGACAGAACAGCTCCTCAACCATCGTGTAGTCCTGTTGCATCTAGGACAAGATTCCAAATGTAATCAGGAACAACATCCAAGAATGACAACTCCACAGATCACTGTGAGCAAATAAAGAAACCTCCAGACAAGGTTACCATCACAAGATCTGGGTGTACCAGCAGATTACCTCCATGCTTTAGAAACTCATAGATTCATCAGTTCTATATGCTTATGTAATGGTAACTAAACATGAACGTATGTTGTAAGTAGTTATACTTCTTTGGAAGGAGGAAAGAATCTTTAAAAAGAAAGGGGGGTATCCCTTTAAGGGATAAGAGCATGACATCGCTAGAAAGGAAGTGTGTCATGCAATCCAGTTTCATTTCACTTTTGCCTTTAAGCAGAGCAAATGCACAGACAGCTCTGCTGCTCGTGCCTTCATGCTTTAAACACATGTATATCTGTTCTCATATGCCTAGTCTTGATAATTGAACCTCCAACATGTTTACCCAATCTCTTGGTGATCGGTGCCTTTATATCATAAAAACATGACAACTTGTTCCTCAACAGTGAGTGCTGACAAGCTATTTGGCAGCCATTTTGCACAAAGCAAGGTCCCAGAAAGATCAGTGCTGTGAATGAACAGCAATAATATTTGAGGGAGGAATGTTGGCCAGGAGACTGCGAGAATTGCCTGGCGTTTTTCAAAGAGTGCTATCTGATCTCTAACATCCAACTAAAAAAACTGGAACATGGAGAGCCTGGATTTTAATGTTTCTTCTGAAGGATAGTGTCTCTGACAATGCAGCATTCTCTTTGCGCTGCACTGAATGGTCCACCTGGATTATATGCTCAGATCATTTTTGAGTGTGGCTCAAAAATCCCAATCTTGAAACTCAGAGCAACTCCTAGCAATTGAGTTTAGCTACTCAGGTTGAATCTGCCCATCACTCAAAATGGATGCTTCTACAAAGTTCCTAGATCTTCATGGCATTTCTTAGTACCATCTAACCAAAAGGCAGTACCAAACACAGGACAAATTTATTATCAATAAATGAGATTATAATGATAATAATGGTGTAACATGAGGTGAAGGTCTGTGTGCTGAGAGTGATATAAAAAAATACACCAATCTCTGGTTATAGTGCTTCCCAAACCATAGCAGGAGCAATCATAGGTAAGTTAGAAGTTAAAGACAGGAAAATTATACAGGGAGCCAAGATCTAATTAAATGGCCATTGGTGAGGGAATAGAAGGACATAAAGAATTCAAATCATTACTAGAATCAGAGAATCATAGAGTGGTTACAGCATAGAAGGAGGCCATTTAGCCCATCATGCCTGTGCTGGCACTCTGAAGGAGCAATTCACCTAGTGCCACTCCTTGCCTTTTCCCCGTAGCCCTGCAAACTTTTGCTATGATTTGGGAAGCTTTCTCACGAGGATGAGGAACTTTAATTACGTAGAAAGATTACAGAGAAGTTGGGACTGTTCTCCTTGGAGAACAAGAGGTTGAAAGAAGATTTGATAGAGGTATTCAAAATCATGAGGGCTCTGAACTGGGTAGATAGCGAGAAACCGTGCCCATTGAGAACCAGAGGGCACAGACTTAAGTGGCAAAAAAAGCAATCACGACATCAGGAAAAACTTTTTCTCATAGCAGTTCGGATCTGGAATGCATTGTCTGAGAGTGTAGTGCAAGCAGTGTTAACTGGGGCTTTCAAAAGAGAATTGGATTATTATCTGAAAAGGAAAAATTTGCAGGGCTATGGGGAAAAGGCAGGTGGCAAATTGCTCCTTAAAAGGGCCAGCACTCTGTCTTTAACTGGCTTCTAACTTGCTTTGTGATTGATCCTGCTATAGTTTAAGAAACTTTCTCATGAAGCTTTGAATCAATGAAGCATTCTCAAAAATCTTTTCTGCCCCATCTCTAATGCCTTCACATCCTTTCTAAAGTGTGGTGCCCAGAACTGAATGCAATGCTCCGGTTAAAGCTGAACCAGTTATACAAGTTTAAAATTAGTCTCTTACTTTTGTGCCCTATGCCCCTTTTGATGTATATGCTTTACTAACTGGACTCTCAACCTATCCTGCTACCTTCAATGACTTTTACACATATACACCCAGGTCCCTCTGCTCCTCCACCCCCTTTAGAATTGTACCCTTTATTTAATATTGTCTCTCTGCCTTCTTCCTATCAAAATGAATCACTTCATACTTCTCTGCATTAAATTTTATCTACCATTTGTCCGCCGATTCCACCAACCTCTGTGTGTCCTTGAAGTTTTACATTACCCTGCTCATGGTTCACAATACTTCACAGTTTCATGTCAAAGGCAAATTTTGAAACTGTACTCTGTACACGCCGATTCTTTCCGTGCAAGTTGAATCTGTGCAAATGGCCTCAAGTTGGTGAGGACTGAGGAAGCAGTCTCCAGAGCAGATGAGGCCAGATGGAGATGTGAGGGCGTGTGTGAAAGAATGAGTGGTGATGTCTCTTGAACTGGCAGTAAGTGAGATACCAGTGAATGTGTGATGGGCTTGAGTGTGTGAGTTAGAGTGATGAGATGGTTGCTTTGCCCTGGTTGCATGGATGAGCTCATTCATTCTCTACCTGCATTGGATGGCCAACCTCTTCTGTGCAGCATTGGCACTGATCACCACTGCCATCACCTAAGCCTGAGTGGTGATGTTGCTGCCCTCCTGAAGCCAGGGTGGGAGTTAGAGGACATCATGGCGGGCCTCCACAGCATCCAAAAGATGCTAAGGGGACGCGCCACTAAACCTGGGGACTACAGTCTTCTTGCCTTTTGGGGCCATGTCTTATTTGCAGCAGTCCTGGGCTGGAAGCACTGAGAGGTGTGCATGCGTCTGTACTTTAAATGTGGTGCCTTGCATGATGAAGCGGCGAGGTGATGGCGTAGTGAGCAAATCGGAGCCTGCATGCAATGGAAATGGTGTGTTTCCTGGAAATGCATAATTAGTGCAGTAGGTTTGGGAAGATGTGTTGTGAGAAGCCGCCATTATGGTCGGCGGGTAAAATGTCATTTTACCTGCCTGCTACAGTACTTAGTGCAAATCTGAGGCATTCTGTTTCTCTCGCCACAGATTCTGCCAGATCTGCTGGGACATCCTCTCTCTCCAGCACGGCAATGTTCTTCTTAATCAATACTGAAGAATCTTGTTTCAGACACCAGGAAGTGGGCTTCATAGTCTTGAGTATATTAACAGCAAGTCTTTATTAACAACTCACAACTATACACAAAAATACGTTAAAGGGTATAGGTATAGAGCTGACTCTATCCTAGATCTTTACACATCTCCCGACTCAACCTGGCTCCGGGTCATGTGTCTTTTTACATCACAGTGTGGGCAGTACTGTACTCAATCCCACATTAACCCTGTATGCACCAGACCCTACCACTAAAAATACTGTTACCCTTCCTCCTTTCCTCTCTTTCCTATCTTCCTTGTAAAATATCATGAATGCCTTAGCTTCCAGAGAGCAGCTGGAATATTTGATCGGGTCAGAAAGAATCTACATATACATGTAGTTCATAGTCATCCAGAAAAAGCACCCACACTCCTGCTCATTTCCTATATCTTCCTTTTCATCTCATCGAATCATTGGACTGGATTTACTCTGCAGGCTTCTGAGCCCACCATCACACTGAATTATTGATCAAAAGCCCGCAATGTGAGGGAAACAGTCATTCATTATGATTTTCCTCGAAACAGCCAATAAATGGTCAGCAGTTGGACTCGCTGTATATCAAGGATGGTGACTGGGCTCTCGAAACAAGAGAGCCATTAGAGGCCTTCCAGCTTGAAAGCAGCAGGATGTAGTGGAAAGTAAGTGAAGGGAGAGCATTTCAAAATGGGGGAGCATTCTCGTCAACCTTTTTAAAGTTTAAATAAAAATTGGCTTCTGCAACAAGGACACCACGTGGCAGCAGGCCCACTTGATTATGTGCAGAAGATTAAGTGATTGTTTAAAAGAACCCTTGAAGGTTCATCCTGGTGGGATATAGAAAAGCCAGGAAGAGCTTGGGTTTTTAAAAAAATATGCTAGGGCTTGTAACTTGCGAGCTCCAGAGCAGAGCATCTGGGGGATACCCCAAAGATATGCTGGGGAAACTCCTGCTCCAAACATTCCCGGGTAAGGATTTCACGGCTTCCTTTGGGCACTGGGAACCATCTGATAATGCGGTTTAAATCGCAAACCTCAAATAATTCTGACTGTCTTACAGAGATAGTTACCCAGCAAAGGCTGGAAGAATTAAAACCACTTCTAACTTCTGGTTAATGTAGCACAATGCAATAACTAGAGGGGCTGCCTCTCAATGACATCTGGCAAAAAATTCAATAAAACAATGAAGAGGCTAAAATGGGGACATGAGTGTTAGGAGTCCATTTCTGGTGGCAAAAATGTGTACACTACAGTTACAGTTAGGAGGTTTATCAGATTATTATACTTTGCAACTGTAGGTTTAAAATTTTTGGTAAATGAAGTGGGGTTGGTGTCATGTGACCTGTTCTGTAGTCTGCCTGACAGTAAGCCCTGTGTGCTTTGATTGTTAAAGATCAAAGGGAATCTTAGATTGTTTTACTGAGAAGGTGCAAGATACTTAAACTTGGAGACAATTACAGCAGTCTCTGAGTTTACCATGAGTAGACTTTGAGTCTCCCAAAGTCCTAGAAATGTGTTGTTGGTATTGAGCTGTAAACACAGAGATAAAAACAAAAAACTGCGGATGCTGGAAATCCAAACAAAAAAAGAATTACCTGGAAAAACTCAGCAGGTCTGGCAGCATCGGCGGGGAAGAAAAGAGTTGACGTTTCGAGTCCTCACGAACCTTCAACAGAACTGAGTGAAAATAAGGAGAGGGATGAAATATAAAATGGTTTAAGGTGGGGGGGGGAGAGAGAAGTGGAGAGTGGGGGGGGTGGTGTGGTTGTAGGGACACGCAAGCAGTAATAGGAGCAGATAATCAAAAGATGTCACAGACAAAAGAACAAAAGAACATAGAGCTGTTGATATTATCTAAATGAATATGCTAATTAAGAATGGATGGTAGGGCACTCAAGGTACAGCTCTATTAGGGGTGGGGTGGAAAGACTAGCAGAGCATAAAAGATTTAAAAATAATGGAAATAGAGGGGAAAAGAAAAATCTATATAAATTATTGGAAAAAACAAAAGGAAGGGGGAAGAAACAGAAAGGGGATGGGGATGGAGGCGGGAGTTCAAGATCTAAAGTTGTTGAATTCAATATTCAGTCCGGAAGGCTGTAAAGTGCCTAGTCAGAAGATGAGGTGCTGTTCCTCCAGTTTGTGTTGGGCTTCACTGGAACAATGCAGCAAGCCAAGGACAGATATGTGGGCAAGAGAGCAGGGTGGAGTGTTAAAATGGGAAGCGACACAGAGGTTTGGGTCATTCTTGTGGACAGACCGCAGGTGTTCTGCAAAGCGGTCGCCCAGTTTACGTTGGGTCTCTCCAATATAGAGGAGACCACATTGGGAGCAACGAATGCAGTAGACTAAGTTGGGGGAAATGCAAGTGAAATGCTGCTTCACTTGAAAGGAGTGTTTGGGCCCTTGGACGGTGAGGAGAGAGGAAGTGAAGAAGCAGGTGTTACATCTTTTGCGTGGGCATGGGGAGGTGCCATAGGTGGGGGTTGAGGAGCAGGGGTTAATGGAGGAGTGGACCAGGGTGTCCCGGAGGGAACGATCTCTACGGAATGCCGACAGGGGGGGTGAAGGGAAGATGTGTTTGGTGGTGGCATCATGCTGGAGTTGGTGGAAATGGCGGAGGCTAGTGGGGTGATTAGTGAGGACAAGGGGGACTCTATCATGTTTCTGGGAGGGAGGAGAAGGCGTGGGGGCGGATGCGCAGGAGATGGGCCGGACACGGTTGAGGGCCCTGTCAACGACCGTGGGTGGAAAACCTCGGTTAAGGAAGAAGGAGGACATGTCAGAGGAACTGTTTTTGAAGGTAGCATCATCAGAACAGATGCGACGGAGGCGAAGGAACTCAGAGAATGGGATGGAGTCCTTACAGGAAGCGGGGTATGAGGAGTTGTAGTCAAGGTAGCTGTGGGAGTCGGTAGGCTTGTCATGGATATTGGTGGACAGTCTATCACCAGAGATTGAGACAGAGAGGTCAAGGAAGGGAAGGGAAGTGTCAGAGATGGACCATGTGAAAATGATGGAGGGGTGGAGATTGGAAGCAAAATTAATAAATTTTTCCAAGTCCCCACGAGAGCATGAAGCAGCACTGAAGTAATCATCGATGTACCGGAGAAAGAGTTGTGGAAGGGGGCCGGAGTAGGACTGGAACAAGGAATGTTCCACATACCCCATAAAGAGCTGTAAACATTTAAGTTGTGCTGTAAACAGTCCATTTACTTCTAAAATGAAAGGATAATGAGATCAAAGATAGCTAATTAGCAATTCTTTTGAGATACAAGGCTAAAGTGTTTCATGCTGCAATGGGGAAGAGGGCAGAGGAACTTTTTGAGATACAGCCTTCCCTATGAATCAGTGAATATCACAGACAGACAAGTTTTTTGGGGGTCGGGGTGGTCTTCAGCTATCTGACAGGCAGAGAGCAGGGATTAAAGGCAGCCAGTCCTGAACCCGAAGCAGAGAAAACGCTGACTCTATTGTTCACTATGCAGATTGCGGCTGAGAGCTTGCAATCAGATTGTAGAGACCAGATTGTGAGGATTTAAAGCAGGCTGGAAGATTTGCATAGCTTGGGCTCGAGGGAAGGAATCTCCATTGTGGCTTTCATCATGAAAGTCAGTTCTGGGGTTAGAAGTTATCCTGCTGTAAAAAGTGAAAAGGAAGCAAACCAGAGTGAAGTATTCACTTAAGGGTTAGCATAACATATAATCGTAGTGAGAGATTTTCAATCTTGCTAAGAGTTAAAGGGGGAATCCTTTTCTGTAGTTTAGAGTAAGTTGCCTATAAAAAGAAAATAGAGTTTAGTCAAAAGTGTTTTCTTAATTGTTCGGCACAGTCAAAGTTTTAAAACATGATATCTTGATGTGTCGTTCTTTCAGCTACTAACTGGGAGTTTGAATTTCTCTTTAATAATTACCAGCCTCTAGAAGAATTGTAACAACAGGAGAGACATCTTGAGTGAGGTTGTTATCTCATATATTCCTCATTTTCCAGGTAATAGCAATTGTAGCATTGTTGATCAGTGTTTGGTGAGTTCAAAGGCTAGTGAGAAGCTGAAAACGTCAGGATGAAGTATTAAAAATGGTGGGGTTGTTCAGTTGGAAATGAGGGTTAGAAAGTGGTTTCTTCACTTTCAAAGAAAGGAACTGTAAGATACCCTGGCCAAGATCTTCCGTTCAGTGTTGATGCTGGTGCATTTGCACTGCCTGTGAAGATTTCTGCAACCTGACCTTTTTGCGATTTTTCAAGCAAGATTTTTCTGAGCATTTTCAATGCTGCCTGCTGGTTTCTCTTTCAGTTGTCCATCTGAGCTGACCTGCATCTCCACCCACCCACTGATCGCACTCCCATGCAGCACCAATTCCCGCCCAACATGAGGCACCTTTCATTTTCGTCTTTAGGAGCATGGTGCTGGCAAAGTTTGGCTTCAGCTCCCCTGTCCCCCCAGTCACTCATGTCCTTTACCCCATCAAGTCTGAGGAAATAAATATAGGATGAAAAACATTTAAAACTCGACACATTATTCATTAGAACAACATAAATTACAGAGAGAAATGACAAGTGTTTAAAATTATAAAATGATGGGGCAAAATAGAAGCAGTTTCCCTTGCTTGAGAGACTTAGAATGAGGGTCCACAGAAACAAGACTGAATCTAAGAGATTTAGAAGAGAGCACAAGGTAAACTGGAAAATCGTGGAACTCCTTCCCCAACAACATAGTGACTCACCAACACCTTCTCAAGGGCAGTTATGGATGGGCAATGAATGTTGGCCTTAGCATCCCACAAATGAATTTTTAAAAAGTTGTGATGGTGCGGAATTCACAACTTAATAGCTGAATTAAAAACTTTGGGATATTTTAATCCAACTGATCTGGCACATGGGGCAGTTAAAATGCTTGGACTACTTGCCCACCAGCTAGCAATCTGGATCCCACTGTTTCCAATGTGGTGCAGGACCTCACCGATGCCACAAGCATGGTCCAGTCCTCACCAGCCTGCACAATGGCATGCTCCTCAAAATGAGTGAGCGGCCAAATGTGGGCCACTCCAGCCCTGATCTGGGATCTCTCCCTGCTGCTGTGAGCCAGCTTCTCCTGCATGAAAACAGATGGAGAGAGTGTGAGCAGGATGCATGGCACGGTGTGGAATGTTTGTGTGGTGAGTGGAGCAATGGGCGGGATGAGGACGCGAGCGCCAGAGGATATGAGCCTGATGGAGATGTGAGGGTGTGTGTGAGAGTTAGTGCCGTTGTCCCTTGAGGTGTGAGATCCCTGTGGATGTGTGATGGGCTTGTGAGTGTCTGAGTTGAGAGTGATGGGAAGGGTGAATTACCCTGGGTGGAATGGATGAGACCATTCATTCTGCTGTGGCACTGGGTGGCTGTCCTCTTTTGCTGGGCATATGCGCTGACCACTGCTGCCATGACCTCCCATGTTAAATTGGTGACCTTGCTTGCTGGTCTTTGCTCAGAGCTGGCGTAGAGGACATCAAGGCGGGCCTCCACTGCATCTAAAAGATGCTTGAGGGACGTGTCACTGAATCGGGGTGCTGTGGTCTTCTTGCCTATTGGGGCCATGCCTTCTGTGCAGCAGTCCTGGGCTGGAAGCACTGAAAGGCAAGTACATGGCTGCACTTTAAATATTTAAATCTAGCATGAGGAAGGAGCAAGGTGATGGTGTGGCGGGCGGATAAAAGCCTGCCCGCCATCAAAATGGTGTGTTTCCTGGGAATGCATGATTAATGAGGCGGGATTGGGATAATGCGGCGTGAAAAGTCACCATTGCAGCCAGCGGGCATAACATCCCACCTGCTACCACACTTAGTGCAAATCTGGAGCGATTCCGCCCATAGAGTTCAGCAAAAGTATACTCCACTAAACATAAGAACTTGCTAAGAATGATATTGCATGAAAAATAGAAAAGGTGAAATTGAATCCAGTGAATTGAATGAAATAGACATATGCAAAGTACGTAAGGATGACAAAGGATGATGATGAGTTTAGAAATTAGGTTATAAAGACAATTAAGAAGGCAAAGAGGACAAATGAAATTAAATTGTTAAAGAATATAAGAACACACAATCAAACATTTTATAGGTGATAAAGGGATAATTAAGATAGGCATATTGAGGGACATCAATTGCAGAAGAGGGGGAATGAGAAGAACAGAAGAACAGTGAATGATAGGAAGAAAGAGATACTAGACACAGTAGCCAAACAAAAGGAGTATAAAACCCAGGTCCAGATGGATTGTGTGTGTAGACATTCAAAGAAACTAGGGAGGAGATAGCAGAGGAACTAATATCCATTATAAAAAAATTAACAGGAAAAAGAAAAATGCCAGAGTATTGGCAAATCATAGATGTAATTTCTATTTTCAAAAACAGGGCCAGAACTAACCAAAGGAACTATAGACCAGTTTGCTTGCTCAGTGCTGAGGAAGATATCAAAATCATGCTAAAGCATCAGATAACAAAGCATCCACCTTTAACATTTATTGGACTCTAAAAAGTCTGCTTAATCTATTTTCCCACTCTGTAACTTACGTGTGTGTGTGTGTGTGTGCATGTGTGTGTGTGAGTATACTAAAATAAAAGTAATGAGCATGGATTTCTGAAAGGAACCAGCCTTTAACCAGCCTTTTTGAACTCTTTTAATAACAGGGAACTGTCAAGGGCAATAATTCAATAGATACACATGAACTTTCAAAAGGCCTCCAATAAGGTACAACACATGATACTCATGACAAAGTTCACTGCGTGTGGAGTAAGGGACCGGATAGTGGAATGGCTGAAAGATAGTTACAAAACAGAAATCAGAGGGCTGGTGTTAAAGCAAGTTTCTCGGACTGATAAGAAGTGGTGTCCTGCAGAGATCCATGCTGGATTGCAATTGTTCAATAAATAATTTGGACTGAGTTTGGAAGTTCATTATTGCAATTTACAGGTGATACTAAATTCAGGGCTTTAAACAATAAGGACAGCAGGTCTGCGGAGTGGCTGGATGAAAGGCAAATGAAATTCAATATAGCGAAGTGCGAGTTTGTTTATTTTGTAAGAGGAATAATGTGGGAGCTTATTCCTTGAAGGTAAGAAACTGAAACGGGCAGAGGTGCAGAGAGATCTGGGAAATATAGATATGTAAATCACTAAAGGTTGCAACAAAAACTTGATAAGGCCATAAAAAAGTGAGGGGATTAATTTCTAAGGAATACATAAGCAGGGAGGCAATATTAAATTTATAGAGAATTTTGTTTAGACCACATTCCTTTCCTAGTAGCATGAGTACAGAACAAGGGGTATAAATATGTTAGTTACTAGTAGATCAAATAATTACATTTACTTAAATAACTTGGACTAGGAAATCAGAAGTACAATTTTAACATTTGCTAATGACACCAAACTGGTGGGTGGGGGGGGGGTGCGGGGTTACTGATAATACTGAGGAAGTCTGCGAGAAAATAAAATGGGCGGAATCATCCCTGAATTGCACTGAATGCAGTGGCACAATGGCGAAATTTCGTGCCGCATCGACCGCTTCATTAATAATGCATCCATGGTAAACCCACCTGATCAATGGAGCACAGAGGAGGTCAGCCATCTAATGACGCAAGAGGATGAATGCTCTCATCCGTTCCGCCAGGGTAAATCAACCACCTCATCACTCTCAATACACACTCTGAAACCCATCACTCATCCACAGGGTTCTCACACATCAAGGGACAACACCACTAACTCTCACACACGCTCTCACAACTCCATCAGGCACATATCCTCATGTCTTCATGTTGTCAATGGCCCTGCTCACCACGGAAACATTCCACGCATCCTTATCATTTGCTATGGCATGTGTCCTGCTCACACTCTCTCCATCTGTTTTCATGCAGGGCAAGCTGGCTCACAACAGGAGGGAGAGGTCCCAGACTACAGGAGGTGGGGGGGGGAATGTGGGTGGGGGTTGGCCGATGTTAGGCCTCTCACTCACTTTGAGGCATGTGCCATTGCACTGTCTGGTGAGGACATTGCCTGCAGCAATGGTGAGGTCGGCAGTAAACACCCATGTAAGGATACTGTACCAGATCATCCTACTCTCAACACAACTCTGAGTGCTCTCTCTCCTGCTTTTGATTCTGCTGCCATGCACTAATTATCTCTACTTTGGTTCACAGGGACCTCTGCCAAGAGACCAACACCCTCAGCCAGTCAGCCCCTCAGCTCCATCCAGGTCCTCACCTCCAACCAAGGGGACACCTCCTTCATTGAAGAGCTGGAAATAAGCAGCCTGGAAAACCCATCACAGCGCTTACCCACATCCTCCACCAGCACAAAGGCACATACCTTGGTGGGACCTGGGTGTAGAGCATGCTCAGGTTCATAATCTGGTGGTAACCATATGGACATGTGTCTGCAATAGGAGGAGGCAGGTTCAGCGAATTCCCCAGCACTTGGAGGACTGCTGGGGATGAGGCAACTGTGAGGTCCGAGTCAGATGACAAACCTCTGGATTCAGACTTTCAACTCATTGTGGAGAGTCAGCAGAAGGTTGGGGAACATCACAAAGAGCTATTGGAAGCCCTCAACAGAGTGGCATGCAACTTGGAGGAGTGAGTCCACCTGCTGTCTAGTGAAATGATGCCCACATGTGCATGCATGGAGGCCTCCATGGGGAGGATGGTGGACGGCATGGAGACTCTGGTCCAGCAGAACACGGAGATGTGTGCAGACCTGCACTCCATCACGGTAGCCATGAATGAGTTCCTACAGTGGCACGGCGAAGGGGAAACGGGGCACCTTGATGTCCCTCCAGGTGCTCACCTTCCCCTGGAGTCAGGCCAGGGCCCTCAGGCATCCAAAGGGAGGAGGGGTGGCAGCTGCACACCCCTGGGTCATTCACTCAGAAAACGCAGAGGCTGTCCTCTCCCTCCGAGTCCCCTCTGCCTGTGACACCCTCAACTTCATCCTCTGTCACCACAGAGGGAGCAGCTGGCTCACAGGAGGACAGCCAAAGCAAGCCAGGGCCCTCAAGGCCTCAGCTCTTCAGAGGATGCATGCCAAGCTCATCAGAGACAACAGGGCCAACCATTGCACAGGCTGTCTCCTCCCTGCTGTGGATGTTAGGGCAGCACCTAGAAGAAGTGGTAGGCCTAGAAAAGTAAAGACATTTTGATCACAAGCGGTTTCACAGGTGAACACATTTTGTCACTTTATAATCTGAAAATATATTCACTTTCACTGAATAATGTGTAATGTTGTCTTTCAGCTTTATTTACAGGCTTCCTGAGTGCTCCCCTGCATCCACACCCCCCCATCCCCCAAACCAGCAGTTCCGGACCAGGAGTGAATTTGGAGGGCGAAGTGTTTCTATGTGGCAGGGCCTTTCGGAGCCTCGTGCAAGCGTTCTCCCATGCACATGGAACCTTCATGCATCACATTCATCCCATTGTCCTGAGCATTTTCAGTGCTGCCTGCTGGGGTTTACTTTCAGTTGTCCATCTGAGCTGACCTGCATCTCCGCACACACACTAATCGCACTCCCATGCAGCACCTGTGCCCTTCCAACACGAGGCTCTGCTCACTTTTGATTTGCACAGCATGGGTAGTCATTACATTTTTGATCAGCTCCCCGCCCCCATCCTTTCCCCTCCCCCAAGACACCCATGTCCTTTCCCCCATCACTGTCGACCCACCGGCATCACCTTCAATCACCCAACCATTACCCTACAGCGTGAACCCTTCTGCTTCATGAATGTCCAGGTGAAAATTTCAATCCCATTCACATTGATCTCCCTGACCTTCTCCTTCCCACCCCTCAGGTGTTTGCCTCCATGTTCCAACAAACAACCCTCGCTGCCCCTTCTACTGGTACCGATGCACCCTCACGCTCCCAACCTACCGGCTACCTCTGCCCCTCTCACACTCACCATTTCATCCTATCACACCTATCCAGAGTTCGCTCTCCAGGAGGCTCACATTGACTCCACAGACCTCTCCCTTGCACGTTCATCTGGACATTCTGCCCCCCCTAAACCTTCCCCTCTTCATACATCTCCCCTTATACTTTCCTCCCCCCCATACACGTTCACCCTCTGTACACCCCCCTTATACCTCCCTCCCAACTCACAGCTTCCCCCTTGCGTACACCCTCCCACCTTACAGCTTCCTCCCCACTCCCAACTTCACACTCGATGCCTTTGCCCCTCCTCCCAACTTCACTCCCCTGATATATTTGCGCCCCACCCCTCCCAACTTCACCCCCCACCGACACATTTGTCCCATTCCAACCTCAGCCCCTGACACTTTTGCCCCACCAACCTCAACCACCCCTGACTCCTCTGTCCCCGCCCTTGCAATTTCACACCCTCCCCAACACCTTCCATCTAATTTTACAATCAAACTCCTCAATTGACCATAGCAGGTATTTTTTTTAAAAGGATGTGCTTGCCAATTCAGTGAGTGTTTAATATTACATGCTGTGATAGTAAATGGCACACAGACTGGTTCCCTTGTAAGTTTTTAAGAAGAAAATAGTATTTATTGTACTTAACCCGGTCTAATAAAAATACTCCGACTTTCACACACAAACACACACACACACTACAGAGTGGAAGGATAGATTAAGCAATCTTTTCAGAGCCTGTTAAAAGTTAAAGATATGCAGGTCTTGTAGACTGATGACTTGGATGGTTTCAGACTGAGATTCAGGGTCCCTCTGGATACAGCTTTGCAACGATTTAAATATGTTGATGAAAGATTTCTCTGTTCTTATGGAGTAGGCAGCTGCTGGGTTGGTTCTTCAAACATCAGTAAGAGGCGCACAATCAGCGAGGGCAGACTTCGGCCTGAGTGAGACAGAGACCAAGTGAGTATATTTGGGTATTTGTTTCAAAGTGGGAATTCGGTGCATAGGGGGAACGAGGAGCTTTAGGTAAGGTTTGCTGCAAGAAGTGTGGCTTAGAATAGAGTGCTGGGAGTTGAGTAAGTAAGGGAGTTAGGGAAGGAAGGAAAAGAGCTGCTCTTTTGCTTTCTGCTTTCTAACTTTCTCAGCCTTCAGGAAGTGGCCGTACTCTGCTACAAGAGAAGAAGCTAGTCATTTGCTGAGTATCTGGTAAGCGACTAAGGTTTATTTTATTCCTAAGGTTCAAAATAGTCTAGCAACTAGTGGTAAGGTTAATAAAATATATAAAAACAAAAGTAAAATATATGATTGACTAAAATAATTAAATAGTTAATTAGAACATATTAAGCATGTCAGGAGAGGTGATGTGTCACAGCTGCAGCATGTGGGAGCTCCTGGATGCCATTTTGATCCAGGGCAAACATGTCTGCAGAAAGTGTTTGAAGTTTGAGCAGCTACAGCTCAGAGTTTATGAGCTGGAGGCTAAACTACAGACACTGCAATGCATCAGGGAGGGGGAAGGAGGCAGTCACACTTCTTAGGACAAGGTCTTCTGATTTGGTCTTTGGTCAGGGACAGGAGAGTGTGACTGCGAGTGAGGCAGGTAAGGAGACTCAGAGGGCAGGAGTGCAGGTGGCTCAGCCTTTACAATTGTCCAACAGATTTGAGGTTTTTTCAGCTTGTTTAGATGAAAGTGGGGGCTGTAGTATGGATGAGCTAACTGGCCATGGCACTGTGGCACAGGAAGCCATTCAAGTCAGGGGAGCAAAAAGGAATGCAGTGGTAGTAGGGGATAGCATTGTCAGGAGAATTGACGCTGTTCTCTATAGCAAAGAGCGTGAGTCCAGATGGCTGTGTTGCCTTCTCGGTGCCAGGATGAGGGACATCTGCTCAGGGTTGGAGAGAAACTTGCAGTGGGATGGGGAGGACTCAGTCATCGCGGGCCATGTAGGTACCAATGACATAGGCAGGACAAAGAAGGAGGTTCTACGTAGTCAGTCTGAGGACCTATGCACCAAATTAAGAAGCAGAACATCTGGATTATTACTTGAAGATTAGGGAGATGAAAGTGTGGCTCAAAAATTAGTATGGGGGACGTAGGTTCCGGTTCATGGAACACTGGCATCAGTATTGAGGAAAGTAGGATCTGGAGCATTGGGACGGTCTATACCTGAACCGTGCTGGGACCGGTATTCTTGCAAGCTGCATAACTAGGGAAGTAGAGAGGGTTTTAAACTAAATACTGGGGGCAAAGGATAAAATTTGGGAAGATGTGGTGAATCAAAGAATCAAAGTAGACAAAAGAAAAAGTTATTATTACGGGAAATGAAAAACAGACTGTGACAGGAAGGGATTGAGAGTACAAATCTAACAGTAAATCAACAGATGAAACTAGTGGTTATAAAAAGAATAAAAGGATAAAACTAAAAGCTCTGTATCTGAATGCACGTAGTGTTCGAAACAAAACAGATGAACTGAGAGCATACATTGAAATAAATAATTATGATTTGATAGCCATTACGAAGACATGGCTCCGTAAATGACTTGGATGAATGGATTGGAGGGATGGTTGCCAAAGATAGGTAAGAAAGTAAGTTGTGATGAGGACATAAGGAGGCTTCAAAAAGATATAGATAGGTTAAGTAAATAGACAAAGATCAGACAAATGGGGTATAATGTGGGAAAATGTGAAATTGTCCATTTTGGCAGGAAGAATAAAAGAGAAGCATATTATCTAAATGGTGAGAGATTGCAGAGCTCTGAGGTGCAGAGAGATCTGAGTGTCCTAGTGCATGAAAAGGCTAGTATGCAAGCACAGCAAGTAATTAGGAAAGCTAATTGAAGTTTATCATTTATTGCAAGGGGATTTGAATACAAATATAGGGATGTCATGCTTCAGTTGTACAGGGCACAAGTGAGGACTCATTTGGAGTACTGTGTACAGTATTTGTCACTTTAGTTAAGAAGAATGTAAATGCATTGGAAGCAGTTCAAAAAAGGTTTACCAGACTAATACCTTGAATGGGCGGGTTGTCTTATGAGGAAAGACTGGACAGACTAGGCTTCTATCCTTTGGAGTTTAGAAGAGTAAGAGGTGATATATAAGATCCTGAGGGGTCTTGACAGGGTAGATGTGGAGAGGATGTTTCCTCTTGTGGGAGAATCTAGAACTAGAGGTCATTGGTTAAAAACAAGGGGTCGTCCTTTTAAAACAGAGATGAGGTGAAGTTTTTTTTCACTCAGTGTCATGAGTCTTTGGAATTCTCTTCCTGAAAAGGTGATGGAAGCAGAGCCTTTGAACATTTTTAAGGCAGATGTGGATAGATTCTTGGTAAGCAAGGGGGTGATGGGTTATTGGAAGTAGGTGGGATGCAAATTTCAGGTTGCTATCAGACCAGTCGAGCAGGCTTGAGGAGCTGAATGGCCTACTCCTGCTCTTTGTTCATTTGTTCGTATGTAACTCTGCCTATGGCAGCAGAATGGTCGATCAGCAGGCAAGGCTCAAACTTGCAGGCTAGATGGAGAGAAAGGGAAAGAGAGTGCGAGTCGTGCACTCAGGGGTCCTGTTCATTCAGCTTCTCTTCTACTTCTGTCTTTTGTGGCCTTGGAGTTAATTGTCTGATTACATCTAATGCACAGGTGAATACACCGAGGCCAGAATATAATGCTCGCTGGGCGGGCGTGTGCCCAACCCAATAAAATGATGTGCGATGACGTTGGGCGAGCATCCCGATGAAATTGTGCGCTCGCGTGATATTTCAGTCGGAGGGTGTGCGCCAGAGTTGGCAACCCGCCTGCCAACAATTAAAAGGCATATTAAGGCCATTAAAGTTATAATTGAAAGAAATTTTTTGCTGCCCTTCCACCTAAACATTTCTTTAATAACATGTCCCTGCTCATGTGACAGAGTCACATGAGGCAACATATTTCATAACATTTTAGAAACTTTCATTTTTAATATTTCATATCTTCATCTCCCTGAGCTTTTCCAGCTCACACCCGCACACATGCACAAACTTGCACCCTCGCCCTCCTCCTCTCTCCACACAGGCAGTGCTGAGTGCTGAAGGACACGTTTCATGCTCAGCAGGCCTTAATTGGCCTTCCAATGTGAAATTGAGGTCCTGCCCTGATTGTGGGCAGCGGTTGGCTTCCTGACCTCTCCTGCCCGCCTCTGCTGAGCCCGCCCGACGAGGGCAAAATTCTGCCCCAAGTGATTGGATGTTCTGTGAATGAGTTAGGAGGTGATCCCATCCACACTCCTTCAAGGTGATTTTCTCTGCAGGGGTTTTCTATGCAGGGTGACTCCAACTTAATGGCTTTGAATTGTGTAAGGTACAGTCATGCAAATGTTCAGCCATCTTAGAAACTGCTATTTCAAGTGGCTGGAATGCAGTTTCAATCTTTTAAAACTCAATCAATAGTTTGCAATCATAAAGTCATTTTTGACATAAAACATGACTTTATAACAACAAGAAAACATTAATAAACTTGCAAAATGAAAGGGGGAGGCCATAGCGTAGTGGTATTGTTGCTGGACTAGTAATTCAGAGACTCAGGGTAAGGATCTGGGGACCCGGTTTGAATCCTGCCATGGCAGATAGTGGAATTAGGATTTAATAAATTTCTGGAATTAAAAGTCTAATGATGACCATGAAACCATTGCTGTAAACACCCACCTCCTTCACTAAGGAAACCTGCTGTCCTTACCTGGTGTGGCCTACATGTGACTCCAGACCCACAGCAAGGGCAATTAGGGGATAGGCAATAAATGATATCCTGGCCAGTGATGCCCACATCCAATGAATATTTTAAAAAAGAGTTTTCATATAGATAGGTGTGAGATAATGCATTTTTGTTGGAGGAATAAGGGGGCCACATGCTCTTCAAAAAGTAAGAATCTACATGAGGTAGTGGAGCAAAGAAATAGATCTGTGGTACAGATGCACAAATTATTATAAGTAGAAATGCAGGTTCCTGTCATTGGCATCCTTCTATCTATAAGGATGGACATGCAGCAAATCATATCTTTTGGGGGAGCTTCATAGGTGCACTTTTTCTGATGGATAAAGAGACCAGTCCACGGCAGGCAGCTTCTGCCACAGGTGTGGCATACAAAGTGGTTATCAAGTGTGGGTTGTTGTCTCTTTATTTTATTCATTCACGGGATGTGGGCATCGCTGGCTGGGCCAGCATTTATTGCCCATCCCTAGTTGCCCTTGAGAAGGTGGTGGTGAGCTGCCTTCTTGAACTGCTGCAGTCCATGTGGTGTAGGTATATGGTTTTTGGTGTTGGCACCTGCTGCCAAGCTGAATGACCATTAAAAAGGACTTAAAAGCACAAAAGCACTCGGGTTCACTTCTAAAGGAAAAGTATTGAAACAGAGAGATTCTGTTCAATTTCTATAGAACATTGGATGGCATGCACTTGAGTTTTCCACACAGTTCTGGTTTCCACATATGTTACATAAATGATATAGAGGCATTGGAGAAGATGCAAAAGAGATTTAAAAGTATGATATGAAAACTGAAAGATTATACTTGGATTGAGTGTTCTGCAGTCAGCATCGCGGTGAAGCAGTCTGGGAAGAGTGTCCAGCAGTCAACATCACAGTGAAGCGGTCTGGGAAGGGTGTCCTGCAGTTAGCAACATGGTGAAGAGGTCTAGGAAGAGTGTCCTGCAGTCATCTTTGCTGTGAAGCAGTCTGGGAAAAGTGCCCTGCTGTCAGCATTGCTCTGAAGTGGTCTGGGAAGAGTGTCCTGCAATCAGCATCGTGGTGAAGCAGTCTGGGAAGAGTGTTCTGCAGTTAGTTCTTTTTGAAAATCACAAAAGTGAAATCACAAGACAGTGCAAGAGAGCAGCGGAGAGATCAGATCCAGCGCGAACACGGGGAAGCTTCAAAAAGTGAAGTCAGCATAAAGATGAGAGCTGATTGGTGAGTAGTGGGTAAGTGATTCTCTCCAGTTTTTTTTCTCCAGTTTAAAATAGATTAAGCTAAGGAAAGGTAAGGGTTCTAGTTTTTATATAAATTACATAAATAATTTAACACCTTTTTTACTGTTTTTAACTTAAAGTAAGGGGTTTTTTTTCAACTAGAGGCATGGCAGGGCAGCTCAATCCCATGTTATGTACCGCCTGCAACAAGTGGGAAATCCTAAACATTCCTTGCGCTCTGACCGACCACATGTGCAGGAAGTGCCAGCAGCTGCAGTTACTTGAGCTCCGAGTTTCGGAGCTTGAGCGGCAGCTGGAGGCACTGAGGTGCATCTGCGAGGCTGAGAGTTTCGTGGATAGCACTTTTTTAGACATGGTCACCCCACAGCTTATGGAAGTGCAGACAGAGAGCGAATAGGTGACCATCAGTCAGAAGAAAGGTGTCATGTAGGTAGTCAGGAAATCCCCAGGGTGCATCTCGCTCGAGAACCATTTGTCTGTGTTGGAAAATGGTGAGAGTGACGGTTCCTCTGGGGAGTGCAGCCATGCTCATGGCATTGTGAGTGGCTCAGCTGCAAAGATAGTAATCTCTGGGTTACTCCCGGTGCCACACGCTAGTGAGTATAGAAATAGGAGGTTAGTCCAGATGAATGCGTGGCTGGAGAGAGGTGCAGGAGATGGTGCAGAAGGGAGGGCTTTAGATTTCTGGGACATTGGGACTGTTTCTGGAGGTGGTGGGACCTGTACAAGGCAGACGGGTTGCACCTGAACTGGAATGGGACCAACATCCTTGCAGGGAAGTTTGCTAGTGCTGTTGGGAAGGGTTTAATCTTATTTGGCAGGTGGATGGGATCTTGAGAGGAGGTTCAGCAGGGGGAGATGCACAGCCAAAATTAGAAGAGAGAGCATAGAAATTATAGGCCAGTTAAGGCACAAGGGAGTTTGGTAATGTTGGCTGGTATTTACTTAAATGCAAGGAGTCTGATGAATAAGGCAGATGAGTTGAGGGCACAAATTAACACATGGAAGTATAATGTCATTGCTGTCATAAGATATTGTTGAGAGAGGGGCAGGATTGGCAGCTCAATATTCTAGGATATAGGTCTTCAGGTGAGACAGGGAATCAGGTAAAAAAGGAGGGGGTATCACAATATTGATCAAGGAATCAATTACAGCAGTAAGGAGGGATGACATCTTAGAAGGCTCCTCAAGTGAAGCCACATGGGTAGAACTGATAAAAAAAAAGGAGCAATCACATTTCTGGGAGTGTGCTATAGGCCCCCAAACAATCAGAGAGAAATAGAAAAGCAGATATGTAGGCAAATTTCGGAGCAATGTAAAAACAATAGGGTAGTAATAGTGGGGGATTTCAACTTTCCCAACATTAATTGGGTTAGTCATAGTGTGATAGATTTAGAGGGAGCGGAATTCTTAAAATTCATCCAGAAGAGCTTTATAAGCCAGTATGTAGAAGGTCCTAGAAGAGAGATTCTAGGGAATGAAGCTGGGCAAGTGGTAGACATA
The DNA here is from genome assembly GCF_017639515.1 of Carcharodon carcharias. NCBI lineage: Eukaryota > Metazoa > Chordata > Chondrichthyes > Lamniformes > Lamnidae > Carcharodon > Carcharodon carcharias. Next base: position 154,310,718 of record NC_054472.1, read on the forward strand.
TCAGTGGGGGAGCATTTTGCAGATAGTGATCATAACTCCATCAGATTCAAGGTTGTTATGGAAAAGGATAAGGATGGGCCAGAAACCAGAGTTCTAAATTGGGGGGAGGCCAATTTTAATAAGGTCAGATATGATTTGGCCAGAGTGGACTGGGAGCAGCTACTTTAAGGTAAATCTGTGTCAGAGCAGTAGAACTCGTTGAAGAAGGAAATAGGGAGAGTACAGGGTCAACATATTCCAATAAAGACAAAGGGTGGGACCAACAAATCCAGGGAACCCTGGATGTTGAGGGATATACAGGATTGGATAAAGGGGAGAAGGGAGGCTTTTGGCAGAGACCGAGAGTTCAGAACAGCGGAAGCCCTAGAGGATTAGAGAATGTGTAGGGGGGAACTTAAAAAGGAAATTAGGAGAGCAAAAAGGGGGCATGAAAAAACATTAGCAGATAAAATAAAGGAAAATCCAAAGTTATTTTACAAGTACACTAGGAGTAAGTGGATAACCAGGGAAAGAGTAGGGCCCATTAAGTACCTCAGCAGTAATTTGTGTGTGGAGCCAGAAGACGTAGGTAGGGTTCTAAATGAATACTTTGTGTCGATGTTCACAAGTGAGAGGGATGATGTGAGTATGGAAATCAGGCAGAAAGACTGTGATATAATTAAAGAAATTAGCATAGAAAGTGAGGAGGTTCTAAATGGTTTGGCAGGCTTAAAAGTAGATAAATCTCCAGGCCCAGGCTGTTGAGTGAGGGCAAGGGAGGAGATAGCAGGGGTGCTGGCAATAATTTTCAATACTTCTCTGGCCACAGGAGAGGTGCCAGAGGACTGGAGGACAACTAATCTGGTACCGTTATTCAAGAAGGGAGGAAGGGATAAATCAGGGAACTACAGGCCAGTCAGTCTAACCTCAGTGGTGGGGACAGAATTAATCTACACTTGGAGGGGCAGGGGTTAATCAAGGACAGTCAGCATGGTTTTGTTAAGGGGAGGTCATGTCTGACCAATTTGATTGAATTTTTTGAAGAGGTGACCAGGTGTGTAGATGAGGGCAATGCATTTGACGTAGTCTACTTGGACTTCAGCAGGGCTTTTGATAAGGTCCTGCATGGGAGACTAATAACGAAGGTAAGAGCCCATGGGATCCAAGGCAATTTGGCAAATTGGATCCAGAATTGGCTGAGTGGCAGGAAGCAGAGGGTAATGGTTGAGGGGTGTTTTTGTGACTGGATGCCTGTGTCCAGTGGGGTTCTACAGGGATTGGTGTTGGGTCCCTTGCTGTATGTGGTATATATCAATGATTTAGGTTTGAATGTAGGAGGGTTGATCAGTAAGTTCGTGGATGACACAAAAATTGGTAGGGTGGTAAGTAATGAGGAGAATAGGCTTAGATTACAGGAGGATATAGATGGGCTGATCAGATGGGCTGATCAGTGGCAAATGGAATTTAATCTGGATAAGTGTGAGGTGATGCATTTAGGCAGGACAAACAAGGCACAGGAATACACAATGAAAGGTAGGACCCTGGGAAGTCCCAAGGGTCAGAAGGACCTTGGTGTACATGTCCACCGGTCCCTTAAGGTAGTGGGACAGGTAGATATGGTGGTTAAGAAGGCATATGGGATAGTTGCCTTTATTAGCTGAGGCATAGAATATAAGAGCAGGGAGGTTATGCTGGACCTGTATAAAACGCTGGTTAGACTACAGCTAGAGTATTGCCTGCAGTTCTAGAATCCGCATTATAGGAAGGTTGTGATTGCACTAGAGAAAGTGCAGATGAGATTTACCAGGATTTTGCCTGGGTTGGAGAGTTTTAGTTATAAGGAGAGACTTGATAGATTGGAGTTATTTTCCTTGGAGCAGAGGATATTGAGGGGGGACATGATTGGGGTGTATAAAATTATGAGGGGCATAGAAAGGGTAGACAGAAAGGAACTTTTCCCCTTGGTGGAGGGATCAATAACCAGGGGGCATAGATTTAAGGTAAAGGGCAAGAGGTTTAGGGGGATGTGAGGAAGAATTTTTTCACCCAGAGGGTGGTGGGAATCTGGAACTCACTGCCTGAAAGGGTGGTAGAGGCAGAAACCCTCATAACATTTAAGAAGTATTTGGATGTGCACTTGCGATTTCATGGCATACAAGGCTATGGGCCTAGTACTAGAAAATGGGATTAGAATAGTTAGGCACTTGTTTGACTGGCACAGACTCGATGGGCCGAAGGGACTTTTTCTGTGCTGTATACCTCTGTGGCTCTATGACTATGTCTCTATGAATAGAGTGAGGTTCTTTTCTCTCGACACGCGAAGGCTGAGGGGCGATTTAATAGCAGCCTTCAAGATTATGAAGATTTGACTTTGGAGATTGTAGGTGTAGAGGAAATACTTCAATTTGTGGGGAGGCCTAAACTAGGGCCCATAAATATAATATAGTCACTAATAAATCCAATAAGAAAGTCAGGCGAAATGTTATTATGTGGAGAGTGGTTAGAATGTGTAGCTTGTTACCTCATGGAGTAGTTGAGGTGAATAGTATAGATGCATTTGAGAAGAAATGAGGTACATATTGCAAGGGAGGAAGGAATAGGATTTGCAGATGCGGTTAGATGTTGTAGGGTGTGAGGTTGTTGACGTGGCACATAAAATTTGGCATAGGCCAATTGTATCAAATGGGCCCAAATACAAAAAAATCTTGGTAGAATTTCTTTACGCAGGTTGCTGAGAATCTGGAAATGACATACACAGGGGGCTGACTTTTCGCCACAGAGGCAGGAAACAAGAACAGGGTCTCTTTTTGGGTTGGAAACCCACCTCCGTGGGAAACTGGTTGGAGCCCTGTTTTTTGCTGGACTGGAGGACTTAATTAATATGCAGACAAGTTTCCTGTCCAGTTACAGCCATTGGCAGCAGGAACATGGAAAGATCAGATCAAGTGTGGGACACATTTAGCCTGGGGAGGTGCACAAGATGCAAAACACCAGGGCCCATGCTCTATGGGGGCCCGGACTTATTGGCCGAATTGCCTGTCAATCGGGATGGTCAGTGTCCAAAGCAGCCAATCTGGCATGTAGACCATCCTGATTGACAGGCTTAATCAATAATTGCAATAATTAGTCAATAGTTGTTCTGAGCAACAGCGAACTTTGGCTGAGTCGGGCGTGCCAGATTCCCCAGTCTCCCCTTTCCTGCCTACCTCAATGACTGTTATGTTTGGATGTTGTTGGGTGCTGATTTCTTCACTCTTCTTCGGGCCTGGCTGGAGGTTGCTGGAGTGCAAGGTAAGGTAAAGTGCCCTATGCCTCTATGTTTAGTTTACCCCCACAAGGGCCTTGACTTGCTAACCTCTCCTCCGAGTCCTCCCTCGAATCAATGGTGTCTGTGGCTTTGGTCCTTCTCTTCCTGACTTTCCCCTCTCTCTCGAGTTGATGGTTGTTTTGGCCCTGCCCTGGCTCTTCCCTTCATGGCCCTCAGTCCTTCCCAACTTCTCCTTAGTATCTCAATGATTGTTGGCCCTGGCCTTAGCTTTCCCTATGTCAGCGTGAGAGTGAGTCAGCGTGAGAGTGAGTCAGCGTGAGAGTGAGTCAGCGTGAGAGTGAGTCAGCGTGAGAGTGAGTCAGCGTGAGAGTGAGTCAGCGTGAGAGTGAGTCAGCGTGAGAGTGAGTCAGCGTGAGAGTGAGTCAGCGTGAGAGTGAGTTTGAGAGTGAGTGTGAGAATGAGTGAGTATGACAATGAGTTTGAGAGTGAGTGAGTGTGAGAGTGTAGAAGGGTATGTGAGGTTGTCAGGGTCTGAGGGTGTGAGGGTGAGTGAGGGTAAGAATGAGTGAGTGTGAATGAGTATGTATTTATTCTTTCATGGGATGTTGGCATCGCTGGCAAAGTTAGCATCTGTTGTGCATCCCTAATTGGCCTTGAACTGAGTGGCTTGCTTGGCCATTTCAGAGGGCAGTTAAGAGTCATCCACATTGTTGTGGGTTTGGAGTCTCATGCAGAGCAGACTAGGTAAGGACAAGGTAGATTTACTTCCTGAAAGGGACATTAATGAACCAATGGGTTTTTAAGATAATTGTTGATAGTTTCATGGTCACCATTACTGAGACTAGATTTATTAAAATTAATTTAAATTCCACCAGCTGCCATTGTGGGATTTGAACCCATGTCGCCAGAGCATCACCCGGGCCTCTGGAGTACCAGTCCAGTGACATTAGCACATAGTGAGTGTGAGAGTGCAAGAGTGTGAGAGGATGAGTGGGATTAAATGAGTGAGAGAGAGAGATCCCTGAGAGTGGGCACACACCCTCCCCCCAGAGTTCCTCCTCTCTCCCCAAATACTATCCACACACTGGGTCAGGAGAGGAGGAAAACCCAGGCTGAAAGGGACCTGCTTTCGACCCCCACTTTTGCATGAATTTTGCCAAGGCCAGTTCGGAGTGTGTGCCACCTGAGCTGAATGCAAGGTTGATATTAGTTAACCACAACTCCTTAACACAGCTCCGATTCCCTCGCCCTTCCCTGGTGACCAGGACTTGAGGCCTGGTCTCTCTCTAGCTCTGGTTCTTAAGCAAAAAGGCAATTTTCTGTTATATTTCAGATTTTCAGCATCTGTAGTACTTTGCTCTCCTGTTATATGCTCCATTCTGGACATTTGTAGTGTGGTTAGTTTCAATTTAAATTTAAATTTAAAAATATTTATCATTCAATGAAAAGTGTAACTTTTCTGTTAACAAAGCCCACTTGTGTGGATAGGAACAGCACGTTATTGCAGGTGAATTAGTTGGTGCTAATTTGCTGGAAGGTTCTGCCAATTTTGAACTTGGAAGTCAAACCAGGAGCCAATGGAATATGTCACCATTAGTTCAAGATATTCTTATTTGTACATAGGATTATTGTTTTCCGTGCTTGTGAGATTCAAGTCTTTGGGATGTTGCTCTCCGGATATTGCATTGGGCCAGGTTCATAGAAGCAGAGGTGGTTGCATAACATGAACAACTAAATTGTGTGTAATTGTCTGACAAAAGCGTGGTTGTAAAGTGTATCATACTTAAACCTGAGCTTTGATAGGCTTTATATATAGGGGCATAGAGTATAAAAGTTAAGAATTTTTGCTGAACTTATATGTCCAGGATATTTAGGTCGATGAGTGGGTGGCGGGACCCACTCGCCGACACGTAAAATGACACGGGATGATGTCGGGCGGAACTCCCAACATCACCCCGCATCATTTCAATTTTCAGGAAGGCGGGGGTGCAGCCGAATCAGCAATGCGCCCGCCGAACTGTCAACAGCCCATTGAGACCATTTAAAAAGTAATTAAGCTCATTAATGGACCTGCCTGTCCATCCTTAAGGTTGGGGGACTGGCTGGGAGCCCTGGTGGGCTTCAGAATAAGCATGAAACCTCATCCATGGGTGGGATGAGGTTTCATGAGGGTTTTTAAAAATTTAATAAATGTTTGATCTAAAGTGATGGACATGTCGCAACTCATGTGACAGTTTCCCATGAGGAGACATGTCAGGGAAGTTTTATTTGTACCCCTTCACCATTTTTAAATTTGGCACCGATCTCCCTGAGGCAGCACTTAGCCTCAGGGAGATGAGTGCGCTCTCTCGCACGCATGCGCGAAGAAGCGCACTCTCGGCTGAGGGAATCCCCCCTGCCTGCACAGGGAGCGCATAGCTTAATTGGCCCAGGCATGTAAAATGGCAGTGCGCCCCCAATTGGGGGCGCCATTTGGAGGCGCGCCCGCTCCTGCACTCCCCCTCCTCCCCTGTACTACCCACCTGGGGGAAAATTCTTCCCATATAAAACAGTTTGACCCCACTGTGACTATGGTTCTCAATTCTGGGTACCCGGTGGATGTGAGGGGGGAGGGCTAAAGCGGTGGAGGGGCGGGGATGGGGTGGGGTGGGAAATAGGGGCCTGGAAACAGGAGAAGCACCAGGACAAGTACCCATGATCCCTGGCCTTGCATTTAGACACTCCATTGCAGCATCAGAGGTTGCTGGCTGTCTTGAAGAAAACTGTGCATTTTGTCAAAACCCTCACCTCATCCAATGGAAAGAAAAATGACACTGGAGAGCTAGCACTCACGGGCAGGACTGGCCCTTACTTCATTCATGCAGACCTTAATGTCATGCTGAAAGCCATGAGAGAGGGGAGGGAAGTCCTCTTCCCAGAGGACACCATCATGTGAGATCAAATGACCTTCCTCTATCGAATGGAGGAGATGGCCTTGGATATAGCCAGGATAGCGGTAGAGGAGCTGGTTGGGCCTGGTGAAACTGCAGCTTCTGATGCACAGGGTGATTTCCGGGGGTAAAGTGGTCATTAAGGAGATTCAGATCGCTCAATATTGTGTCACACACTGAGTAACTGAGGACAACCTTTGAGCAGGCTAGCGGGCTTCTGACGATGCAATTCTGGTGCCTAGACTGGTTGGACAGTGCCCTTTAATACCCACCTTTTCTCACTTTTCATAACATGGCTGTCCAGAGGGTGTGAACCTTAAGGATGGGGAGGCCCTGGAAGGAGACAGCTCACTGGGGGAGAAGCAGGAGCGGGAGTTGAGAGAGGAGAAGGAAGTTGGCACAGAGCAAAGGGATAGCCCCGCTGCACAACAAGGTGACTAGGCACAGCTCAAGGTGCTAAGTGCTCGCGAGAATGCTATGAATGTCAGTGATCTTCTGATTCAGGGAAACTTCAATTGTACTCCGCTGACCCAGGATGAGATTCCTGTGTTAACATATGGATGGAAAGCACAGGCTGGAACTTCTAATCAGTTACCTACCATGACAGAAGCACATCTGCCCTGAGGCTTTTTCCTCACTGTGGAGGATTCTGTTACTTCTTTCACCGACTCCTGGTCACGTCAGTAATAAAAAGAGGCCCAGGCACGGGACAATACAACATGAAGGCATCTTGGGGTTGAACAGGAGCCATTAGAGGTGCACCCCAATTATGTGGAAAGCATTGGACACATCAGTATAAGGCAAACAACTTACTCAGTCGTTATAGCACTATGCCCAAGCACAGCTGCAGCAAGTGACACATAAGCAACCTTTTCTTTCTCATATGGCACACATCTCATTCAGCTTCTATAACCTGTGTCAAGTTTAATTGTTGGGAACAGGTATATTTAGTGACTTTCAACACTTTGCTGCTGACCACATGAACGGCTGCAACATTGCAGTCTGTCTTTCCCTTCTGCTACACGGTAGTTTCACAAAATCACCCCATAGCCATAAACAAGGTATTAGATGCAGAGCAAAGCTGCTTTAATACTATCCCACAGTGTAACTTATCCCAGACTTAGAAGACACTTCCTATACTTAATATCATTATGCCCCCTCCTGGTTAAAATTGCCAGTTTAGTGTCAGTTGCTGACCAAAATGGACAGTTTGTATTGTAAATTCATGCCCTAAACTTCAGGTAAAAGTCTGTTTGAAGTTTAGTGACATTAGATCCTTATAGCAGAGAGTGAGAAACTCTTCACTCTATGGGCCTCGGCTGAATTTGATTCCAAGGCCCAGAGGTGAAAGTGCAGCAAACAGGCTTACTGCTCTAGAGAGTTTCCTTCAGTATATCTTCAGCTGAAATAGGGAACTAAGCCAGATGACTTTTGACTTAAGTATTCTAGTCGAAAATAACGCCGGAATATTCATTACATTTTTTTTGTTGCACTGATTCAATTCTTAATCTAGGCTCAACCGTTGGGGGATTGCACATCTGCCTTTCATTAACCTGGAGCCTAGAGTATACACATTCTGCAGATGGTACTAGTCTTCTCACAGGATTCCTGCTGATTTCCCCAATAAAGGCAGTACTCATTTAATAGCTGGACAGACTGGAATCCACTTCAGGGAACAACATATGTAGGATCTTTTTGGCGGCAAGGGGATTCAAATCCCTTGGTTGAAAGCTCACATCTAATTATGGAGCAGAGTCTTCAACATCACTTAGGGCTCTCTAATGTATAATAAAATCGCTAAAGAGTTTTACTTGAATGCTATTAATGTAAGCTGCAACTAGTTAGATGCAAGTGCTCCTTCACCATCAAATATCAAAAATGCCTCGGGCCAAAATGAATGGGGACCCATTTTCAGCTGAAGGAATAAATTATCTTATATTCTTTTATTCTCATTTTATGAAGTAGCCTGCCTATCTGAAAAAAAATTGAAGAAGGAAGAGAAAGACTAAACAAGGCAATATAGTAGATGTGGTATGCTAGACTATGGGAAAGTTTCGATAAAATGTCTTTATGTGACATCAGTGACCAAGAATCAAAATGGATTGAAAGATGGCTAACAAAATGAACCATCTCACACTTCACTATATTGAATTTAATTTGTCATTTATTCACAAGTTTTGCTGAACTGCAAGCCTGTCTTCCTATTTTGTGCAGTTCTCCACATTGTTAGATGTGCCCTTCACAATCTGGTGTAATTTGCAAATTTCGCTATCATTCCTCCAAATCCAATGAGTTCAAATCATTTATGTCTACACAGTCCCATGCGCATTAAGATTGGTCTTATCAGCAACCTCATAAATAGGGCCCGAGCCATTTCCTCACCATGCAAGCTTAATGCTGAAGTAGGGCACATCAAAGCCATCCTGTGGGATCATTAAGCACTGTAAATCGCGTAAACTCATGAACAAGCCCAAAGACTGTCATTTTCGGCCCTGAAAAGTATCCAGTCTACATCAGATTACCTTGGAAGGGCAAGGTATCTCAAAAATTAGAGTAACAGGTGAAGGTAGCTGTTTCACACTGCTACTATGCAGTAGCAACATGAGTCGTCACAAACATGATGATGCCGTCAAGCCTACGGGTGGTTCTGCTTATCCCACAAATGAGTAATCTGGTATATGAATTGCATTGCCAGTATGGTGCTGGGTATGTAGATCGTACATCCCAAAGACAGGCGGATCATATCAAACAGCATGTCCCTTCGCTGTTCGTAATGAGTGAAGTACAGACAATACCCAACCAGCCTGCAAATGCAAAGCTCAAAACACATTGTCCAACATTAGATATGATTCCGTGATTGGACAACACTTGCTAAATAATCCTCAGTGTACTGAGTATTACACTGACAACCAGTTTAAGATTGTTAGTTGGGCTTACAGTATGGTGCATTTGCGTGTACTGGAAGCTACATATATTAATATACAGGGCCCTGACAGAAAGAAAATGTACATGCATTGCTTCAGTTTCAGCTAAACAAAATAGGTGATGGCCATTCTCTGGTTCATCCCCCAGGGCAATGTCTGGACCAACCAGAGTCAAGCTGCCTAGTTTAAAATTTCAAACAATGCTTGTCAGTTAACTATCAGTCACCGTCAACTGGTGCATTCTCCATGACAACACCTCTACTAATCAGAGTCCACTTGCCAACCAATCAGCACACTCTTTTCATTCTTCTCATACAATTTAAATTTGTTGTTTCCTCTGACTTTGGCATTTTCTTGTGAACTGTCCTGATAATTCCAAGACAAAAAGCTTTAACAAAAAATGTCTCTTTTTTCAGCACTACTCAAGTTCTGTACTATCAAATGACTATTTATGTATATCGTACACAGCAGTGGTCTAACATAGATTCCTGATGAATGCCATTTTGCATTGGGCTTCACTGGAACATTGCAGCAGGCCACGGATGGACATATGGGCATGAGAGCAAGATGGTGAGCTGAAATGGCAAGTGACAGGAAGGTCTGGTCATTCTTGCGGACTGAGCGAAGGTTTTGCTTTCATGTTTTTATGTCATGCTTTCACAGAGCACTGGCCCTTGTTCTGCTATTAACACATTCTGCTATCTTACCTTTATGCCACTATCAGCACCTTCTTTAGTCTTTTACACTGCCATTAACACTCCCTTTGTCCTGTGTCCATGACATCTTTGTCAAATTTCTCCTTAGCTCTCACCTATCCCTAGCCTTCCATTTTACTCCACCTGCTCCAACCCCTCTGAAGCAGTATAAAATCCATCACAATTCTATTTCTCTTCAGCTCTGAAGAAGAGTCAGACAGACTCGAAACGTTAACTCTGTTTCTCTCTCCACAGACGCTGCCGGACCTGCTAAGATTTTCCAGCATTTTCTGTTTTTATTTCAGATTTCCAGCATCTGCAGTATTTTGCTTTTAGATTAGGTTTCGGTTTTGTAGCCACATGAGAGATATTGGTTTAGAAATTGGATTATGTGACCTATGTTTTACAGCTCCTTCCATGCAGAACAGAACCATCCACAATATTGGTAAAGGCTTCTTTGTAATCATCCAGGACATGCCTGTTTTTGGCTCCCTTTGCAAATTCTTTGCAGCATGACCATAGCACACATTGCATCTTTATACCAGGTGATTGAATGGCTCGTTCCATATTCAGTGAAAACACCAGTGTGACAAGAAGTCAGTTACAGTATATTGACTTTCAGTTTTAACTCAGGTGCATGAAGCATTAGACAGAGTGCTGAAAATTTCACGAGAGTGGTTCCAGAGATGACTTCAATTACCTGGATAGATTGGAGAAGTTGGGATTGTTTTCTTTGAAGAGAAGATTGAGAGGAGATTTTAAAGGGGTATTCAAAATTATAAGGGGCGTGGACAGAGTAGATAAGGAGAAACTGGTCCCATTGAGGAAGGATCAAAACCAAGATGGCTCAGATTTAAGGTAATTAGCAAAAGAAGTAATGGAGACATGAGGAGAAACTTTTTCAAATAACGTGTCATTAAAATCTGGAAGGCGCTGCCTGAGAGTATGGCGGAGGCAGGTTCAATCAAGACATTCAAAAGGGAATTGGATTATTATCTGAAAAGGAAGACTGTGCAGGGTTAAGAGAAAAAAAGGCGCGGGATGAATTGCTCATTCAGAGAGTTGCCACAGATATGATGGGCCGAATGGCCATCTCCTGTGCTATAATAATTGTGTACCGCCTTCCAGGGGAACAGGTTAGTGACTGGAATATTTATGATTGTATCCCAACAATATTTTAACTGGAATGTGTCAGCTGTCATTCAGTGGATACCACTTTCACCTCTCAGTCAGAAGATTGTGGGTTCAAGACCCCTTCCAGGGACTTGAGCACAAAAATTTAGACCGACACGCCTGTGCAATACCAAAGCTCCTCTGTTGGAGGTGGTGTCTTTTGGTGAGATGTTAAACTGTAGCCCTGTTTTCCCTCTCAGTTGCACAAAAAAAACCTCATAGCACTATTTTCAAAAACAGCAAGAGAATTACCATTGTGTTTTGGCCAGTACTTTTCCCTTAATCAACATCACCATAAATAAACCATCATATTGCTGATTGTGAAATCTTGCTGTGCGCAAATTGGCTACTATGTTTCCTATATTACAACATAAACACATGTCAAAAAGGATTTTGTTAGCTATAAAGCGAATTGGGATATTCTGAAGTTGTGAAAAGCACTAAATTAATCTAAGTCTTTATTTCCCTTTAAATTAAACAACACACGCATGGGTTTCCCAAGATTCCTGAACACAAAACTGAAACCAAAGCGAAAAAACTGAAGGCAATTCAGGTGAATCATTAAAATTCAGGCACACAACAGCTACAAATGCTTAGTGCTCTCAGCTGCTTTCTTACCTTCCACTGGGAATGGCTTGTTGAAGAGTTTTCTTGGTGGAAGTCTAATTTATTCACTTTGGAGGTATTGCAACCCTAGATCAGGATAGCTGGTACCATATGTCTGCTTTATATTAGATCTCAGATCTGCAGCATAATAAGTATTAGCATCAACAATAGTCTGCTGTGGGGAGATTGCAGGTGGGCGGAGGAAAGGGGAGCAGAAGACGGGCTGATTCCCAGGAGCCACCGCCACCAAAACAAGATGAACAAGCAGAAGCTCAGCTTCCTTTACCATTCGAAAGAGGAGCTGCTTCCAGAGACTCAGATTGTCACATCAGGTGGTGGAAGAGATCTGTTGTTCATCCTTCAAGGTGAAGATGACCACGTCCATCATCTGGGGTGCTTGGTAGGGTTCCAGAGTGTGCTAAGGCCGATATGTGCCCGCAAGTTCCCCCTGAATGTAGGACAGGGCACTGCAGATGACTGAATTTTGGATGAGCTGCTGGCTCGGAAAGACGTCTACAGCCTCCTAGAAAATCTAGTGACTTTGCATACCACTGGCTGTGAAGGTGACCACTAGTTTGGCAATGTGGTTCAATATTCAATATTGACTTTGATGATCGCTGCTTCATTTTCATTGGAAGCTCCAAACATTGTTCTAGTGAATTACCAATTGGACTTTAATACATTAGGAAGTGGATTCGTCTTGTCTTGAATCCCTAACAGCCTGCCCAAAATCACTGCAAAATCTTGCACGATATAAACTCATGCGCCAGACATCTCCTATGGCACTTCACCCCAGCGAGGTGATCAATAATGTTTTGGGAAAGAAAGAACGACTCGGCCCTGTTCCCCCAATGTTTCAAAACTGACACTCCAATGCAGGACTGAAGGAGTGCTGTACTGTCTTTTGGTTAAGACATTTGACCAAGTCCTCATCTGTCTGTTTGAGTGAATGTGAAAGATCTCATGGTACTATTTCGAAGAAGACCAGGGGGAGCTATTCCTGATATCCTGGCCAATATTTATCTCTCAATCCACATCACAATAACAGACTATCTGGTGATTATCACTTTGCTGTTCATCCGAGTTTGCTGTATGCTACTTGGCTGCCACGTTTTCCACCTTACAGCAGTGACTACGCTTCAAAAAAATACTTAATTGGTTGTAAACACCTTGAGACATCCAGGGGACATGAAAAGCGCTGTATAAATGCAAGTCTTTCTTCATGATTCAACAATGAAAGAATTGTAAAACACATTTCAGCCAAGTCCTTAGCAATATTATTTTTAAAAAACAGAAAATGCTGGGAAAACTCTGGCAAGCGTCTGTGGAGTGAGAAGCAGAGTTGACAGTTCAGGTCAGTTGACCTTTAGTCAACTCAGTTGACTCCTCATCCTCACTCAGCTCGCACCCCCCACCCACCCCGCCCGGGCACGACGTCCTGACGTACGGTGTGCGTACTGACGCTACGGGCAGGCGTGTGCGTGAGTGTTGACGTCGCGCTGTTTTGAAAGGAGGAAGAGGAAAAAAAAGGAGTCGGGGCGGCAGCAGCGAAGAGTTGGGGGAGGGGGCGATTGATGGGCAGTAGAGGCCTTGCCGTCACCGCCAGGCTCGCTCGGAGCGCCCGAAACCGAGTTCGAAGGCAGCGGGGAGTCGGGAGCGGTGCTGGGGCTTTGGTCCCGGGAGCTGTGTGAGCGGGAGAGGCCGAGCGGAATATGAGGGGGGGAAGGTAAGGAAGGGAAGGCCTCAGGCAGCCTGGCTCCAGGCTCTCAAGAGTGGGAGCACCATAGAGATGGGAACTCACTTAGCACCCCCATAGCATTACTCACTGCTCTACATACAACACATTACATCCCCATTTAAAAAATAAATTAACGCACAGCGTATCATTTAAATTTTATATATATATGTGGGCAAATACATGCTTAAAATCATGTGTTTCTTGCAGAAAATTATATTATTTAAATAAGAGTGGAAAATGTAAAGCGAATTCTTCTATACATTATGGAGGAAAACACGGGGCCATCTGGTTGGCTCACGAATGCAATTATAATAGAAACAAATGGATAAGTATTTTCCCCAGAAAACAGTGGAGGCTGGGTCAGTGAATTTCTTTAAGGCTGGAGTTAGATTTTTGACATACAAGGGAGTTATGGGTTGCTGACAGGAAAGTGGGGTTGAGGTCACAGCCAGATAACCATGATCTATTGCCGGCTGGAAGGGCTGAATGGCCTACTCCTGCTCCTAAGTTCTATGTTCAAATACACATTTTGTGTGCAAATTTAAAATTGTACATAGTGTATGTGTTTAATAAATATTTACACAGTATATATTCCAAAAATGCACTTGCAGGTGGTAAAATATTAAAGGTGTACTTAAAAAATTTCTTCAGGCAGAATTATTGTAGAAAAACCTGAAAATGAAAAAAATGTCTATAAAACCATGTATTAATCTTAAAAAAAACAAAATGGGAGTTGTAGCTATGCCAGCAGATTTCCCATGACACTGATCTCAGTAAGTCAATGGATACACAAGAGTTGTCAGATACTGCTTTCTGATGGGATATGATCACGTAGGTGCAGAATATGCAGTTCAAGGTGAGGTGCAGAATTGGACCTTATAAAGCAAAAACAATCCCCTCAGTAAACCTTCAACCAAGTTATTTGTTTTGTGTTAAATGTGTAATTTGATGCTCTTATGTGTAAGATATTTGAGCCAGTCAGAATGGTTTTTGCTACTTTGAGGCTTTACAAATGTAACAGACCCTTCGGATGTTTGTCACTTTGACGGATAATTTTCCCACACCCAAGGCACAAGGATTTCAGTAATACAAATATGCACGAAATTGAGCAATAAAATGTATGTAGAGTTAACTGCAGAGGGTTAAAGGTTTTTAATGATTCTATTCACTGAGTCACTGGGCTTTTTTAATGGCTATAAATGAGTGAAGAGGTGAATTGCTTCTCTCATTTTATTCATACTGTGACTGCCTTGGCACCTGTTGCTGATTATAGAGAAATGGTAAAGCACGAGATGATATGAGTCCTGAAGGTTGTTTTTCTGTGATGCATCTGTGTAACCGTATATTTATAGTTTCGAGACGCATTGGGTTCCAGATATTTGTAGGCCTCTGATAACTTGATCGTGGCCACTTTTCAAGTTTAAATCTGGACAATGAGTGTTGGAGAAAAGGGGAGGATAAGAGAAGCCAAAGCTTCGCAGCAAATCCAATCCTGTTCTTACCCATTTATAGTCAAAGAACATGGAAACCAAATGTAATGCAGCTCACTGCTGCAACTTTAGACATCAACTAACTCATCCAAGACCATGGAGAGGATTTGGGATTTACCCAATCTGCAGAATATTGGGTGACTCATTTACAAGATGAGACAGAAACGATTTTCATTAGAATTGATGTGGGGTTCATTTTAATAGCCAGAGATAGGAAAGCGGAGTTCTCTATCGGGTTTAACTGTCGTGTGTGATGACTTTCTAAACAATGCCTCCTCCATGCCCCACACCCATCATTTTCTCGACTAAAAGCAGTGATTTGTGCTAAAATTTATTTCTACAGTTACCAGCTGCGTTTGAGTATCCCAGGTACATTCTTCATGTGCGAGTCTAGGCAAGGACTTGTCAAGCTGCTGAACATTCGCGGTATCATGATCAAGTTCCATGTCTATGTTTGAGTGATTTATGGATTTTACCTCCTGCTTTCTGTGCCTCTGTACTTGCCTAAAATCTAATATATCGTATATGAAACACAAAATGTTAGCATTCACATACAAGTTATTAAGAAGGCAAATAGAATGTTGGCCTTTATTGCTATGGGTTGGAGTATAAAAGAAGAGAAGTCTTGCGAGCTACAACTTTAAAAGTCTGTGGTGAGACCGTACCTGGAGTACTGTATGCAGTTTTGTATCCTTAGTTAAAGAGGGATACACTTACATTGGAGGTGGCTCAAACAAGGTTCACTCGGTTGATTCCTATGATAAAGGAGTAATGAGGAAACGATGAGCAGGAAGGGCCTATACTTTCATTGCAGGTTAAAAGAATGGGAGGTGATCTTATTGAAACTTATAAGATTCTATGAGGGCTTGGTAGGATGAATTCTGAGATGATGTTTATCCTCGTTAGGGAATATAGAACTAGAGGCCTATAGTTTTCGATTAAAGGGTCTCGCATTTAAGATAGGTGAAGAAGTTTTTTCTCTTGGCTGTGAATCTTTGAAATTTCCTATTCCAGAGACATGTGGAGGCTGAGTTACTGAACATATTCAAGCCAAAGATAAACAGATTCTTGAATGACAGGGGTATCAAAAGATATGGGGAACAGACTGGAACATGGAGCTGAGGCCAAGGTCAGATCACCCACCATCTAATTGAATGGTGGAGCATGGTCAAGGGTCTTGCTCCTATTTCTTCAGTTATTTAAATCTATTACATTATTTTTTTCCCATCCTGACAAAATGTCAATGACCTGAAATCTTAACTCTGCTTCTCTCTCCATAAATGTTGCATGATTTGAGTATTTGAGCATTTTCTGCTTGTGTTTACTGAAGGAAAAATGTTGAGGCAATAGAGAGGATACAGCACAGATTCTGCAAAATGCTGTCTGATATGAGCAAAAACAAAGATAGAATTATAAAATTGGGGCTGTTTTTTGTTTGATGTTTTGTTAGCTTTTAAGCACTGTGTTTTTCTTTGCCTCTGCCAAACCACTCCTCATACTCCTCTAAGGAACTTAAGGAGTGGTTTGTTAGAGGTGCTTCATATCATTAAAACATGGGACAGAGTAGTTGGAAACAGACTATTTCCAGTGATTGAGGGGTCCAGAAGAAGGGACACAGTTGGAAGATTGACAACTCAGCAGGAGGGATTATTTTTACCAAGAGGTTGTGGAATGCATTACCAAGGTTTGTGATTGTAGCAGAGATCCTGTCAATATTAAAGAATATGTTACATGGAGATTTGAAGGAAAGGGTAATGTAGAGATAGAAGGCAAATTGTCAATTAGCTGGGATGATGATTATTAACAGTCTCCTGAAACTTGCTTGATTAACTTGAATTTTCCAGAGATTTTCCTGAATTGGCTACATACTTCCTTTGTTTCTTTTGCCCCTTGATTGCGCAGTTAAGAACTGGATAAATGGGTGAGAGTTTTTTGTTCTTTCATGGGTTGTGAGTGTCACTGGCAATATCAGCATTTGTTGCCCATCCTTAATTGCCCTTGAGAAGGTGATGAGAAGAAGCCACCTTCTTGAACTGCTGCTGGTGTAGTACAACTGAGTGGCTTGCTAAGCTGTTTCAGAGGGGAGTTGAGACTCAACCACATTGTATGGGTCTGGACTCAAATGTAGGCCAGACCAGCTGAGGACGGCAGAGTTCCTTCCCTTTGCGACAACTTCATGGTCACCATTACTGAGTCTAGCTATTAATTCCAGATTAATTAATTAATTGAATTAAATTCCACAAGCTGCCATGGTGGGATTTGAACCCGGGTCGCTAGAGTATTAGCCTGGCTCTCTGTCCAGTAAAATAATCACTATACCATTGCACTTGGAGGGATGGAACCAGTGGACCTGATGGTTTGTCATATCCTCTCTTTTATTATGCACTTTGTGACTTGCATTATTGAGAGGACCAAATGAAATAGCGCATGTGTGGTTCAGGTACATTGAAATTACAAACTTGCTGCAAGTTGTTGCTGTCAGTAGGAAGTAAAATATTCATAATCTGCTGGTGCTTCATTAATTGATCATGATAATTATTGAATGATATCTTACAGTAACTTAAGTTGTAAAAAAATCATTTTCTTTTGTAGGGATGTCTTTCGATGTAACCAACTCTTGCTGCTGCATTGATGTATGATGGGAAAAAAAATGTTCAATAGGAAATGAAGATAGAGGTACTGGTGAGTACTGTAGCCACCTTAACTGCAGTTCAGAGTGCACTGGAACTGTTGGTTTGATAGT
This sequence comes from Carcharodon carcharias, assembly GCF_017639515.1. Lineage (NCBI taxonomy): Eukaryota > Metazoa > Chordata > Chondrichthyes > Lamniformes > Lamnidae > Carcharodon > Carcharodon carcharias. The sequence goes on from NC_054472.1 coordinate 154,328,264, forward strand.
GTTTGCTCTCCTCTGCTTTGAGATGCTCTGCAATTGGCATTCCTAAATTCTTTCCTGTGCATGTCTGATAGATGCAGTTGATCAGTCTATCCCTGTGTCCTTGTACATTCTTGATTTTTCTCCCCTCCTTTGCCTTTTCCTGCCTTTTTGCAAACTGCTTGGAAACAGTGAAAGATACTGGACTATGGGGTCAGAACGTGGCAATTTTAGATAGCGTTTATGCTATTTACCAAAGCAATTGGCTAAATGGCCCCTTCTGTCCTCCAAAAAAAACTATTTTTATTTCTCTTTCGCATAGAACTTGGGTCTGAAATTTGCTGCTTGGCAATATTGGCCGCAAATGCCTCAAGTGAGATCGTTGAGCATTCCGACCCTTCAGTGCAAATTTGCACAACAGTTTGTTGGAAAAATTATGCTGCAGTGAGCTGAACAACGGACCAGGAGTGGTGTGACCAATGAATAGTTAATTCAAATAGCAGTATACTGCAGATGCTGGAAATCTGAAATAAAAACAGAAAATGCTGTAAATAGTCAGATCAGGCAGCAACTTTGGAGAGAGGAACAGTTAACATTTCAGGTTTATGACCTTTCATCAGAACTGGAAAAAGTTAGAGATGTAATCGATTTTGAGCAAGGGGTGGGTGGGACAAGGACAAAATGAAGGTCTGGGGAAGGGTGGAAGACAGAAGAGATTGAATGACAAAAGAGCTAGTCTTATGGGGAAGAAGAGAATGGTAATGAGGCAACTAGAGGAACAAGGGAACAAAAGATGTGCTTAGATCAGATGTAATGCTGTCCAAGAGCAAAACTAAATGAAAACCTAAGCATGCAAAGCAAATGAAACAAAATAGGGAGTCCGAGTTTACAGTCTGAAATTGTTGAGCTCAATGTTTTAAGTCCGGAAGGCTTTAAGCATCTCATTGAAAGATGAAGTACTGTTTCTCAAGCTTAGGTTGAGCTTCACTCGAACAGTGCAGCAGGCCAAGGACAGAGATGTCATGTGTAAGAGCAAGGTGGAAAATTAAAATGACAGGCCAGGCTTTTGGACTGAACAAAGATGTTCTGCAAACTAGTCACTCAATCTGCATTTAGTCTTCCCAATGTAGAGGAAACCACATTGTGAGCAATGAATACAGTAGGCTAAATTGAAGTAGTACACCCAGTAGCTTCACCTGGAAGGAGTGATTGGAGCCTTGGATGGTGAGAAGGTAAAAGGGTAGGTGTTACATCTCTGTTTGCATGGGAGGGGGATGGGGTGTTGAGGGTGATTGAGGAGTGGACCCAGGTATCAAGGAGGGAATGGTCATTTATTCTTTCATGGGATGTAGGTATCGTTGGCAAGGCCAGCATTTATTGCCCATTCCTAATTGCCCTTGAACTGACTGGCTTGTCAGGCCATTTCAGAAGGGCATTTAAGAGTCAGCCACATTGCAGCAGGCCTGGGGTCATGTGTAGGCCAGACCAGATAAGGATGGCAGATTTCCTTCCCTAAAGGACATTAATGAACGAGATGGGTTTTTAACAACAATCAATGACAGTTTCATGCTCATCATTACTGAGACTAGTTTTCAATTCCAGATCTTATTAATTTAAATTCCACCAGTTGGATTTGAAGCATTAGCCTGGGCCTTGGGATTGCTAGTCCAGTGACATTACCACTACTCTACTGCCTCCCTCACGGTCCCTTCAGAATGCTGAATGGGGAAGGTGGGGGCGAAGATGAGTTTGGTGGAGGTGTCGGAAGTGACAGAAAATCTTCCGTTGAATATGGAGGCTGGTTGGATGGAAGGTGAGGATGGCGGGGAGGTGAGGGTGGGGGGTCCCATATCATGGTTCTGGGAGGGAGAGAAAAGAGTGAGAGCTGTAGTGTGGGAAATATGGTGGACATAGTCGAGGGTCCTGTCGGCCACCATGGGGGAACCTCAGTTGAGGAAAAAACAAACCATCTCAGAAACACTGTTGTGGAAGGTTGCATGATCAGAACAAATGCGATAGAGCTGAAGAAACTAAGAGAATGGAATTGAGTCCTTACAGGGTGTTGAGTGTGAGGAAGAGTAGTCGAGGTAACTGTGGAGGTTAATGGGCTTATAGGCTATCAACCAATATTCATTATCACCAGAAATAGGTACCAAGAAGTCAAAGAAAAGAAGCAATTGAGATGCATCATGTGAAACTAAGAGAAGGTTGGAAATTGGAAGCAAAGCTGATGAAGTTTTCCAATTTGAGGCCAGAGTCAATAAGAGTTGAGGGTTGGGGCCCAAGTAGGACTGGAACAAGAAGCTCCACATATACCAAAAAATACTAGGATCCATACATGTACTTTTTAATTGGAGCAAGTAAGATGCATTAAAGGAAACATTTTTCAATGAGGGAACAAATTCAGCCAGGCGGCAGGGTGTTGTAGTTGATGGAAACAGGTTGGACCTCTGTTTAAGGAAGAAACAGAGAATCCTTGCTCTATCCTGGTGGGGCATAGAGATGTAGATAGATTGGACATCCATAGTACATATGAACATATGAATTAGGAGCAGGATGAGTCAGCCCCTTGAGCCTGCTCTGCCATTCCATAAAATCATGGCTGATCTAAATATAACATCAGCCCCATATCCTGCCTACCCTCAATAACCTTTCACCTCCTTGTTAATCAAGAATCTATCTAGCTGTGCCTTAAAAATATTCAAAGACTCTGCTTCCACAGCCTTTTGAGGAAGAGTTCCAAATACTCGCACCCCTCAGAGAGAAAATTTCTCCTCATCTCTGTCTTAAATGAGTGACCCCTTATTTTTAAACAGCGATCCTTAGTTCTAGATTCTCCCACAAGAGGAAACATCCTCTCCACATCCAACCTGTCAAGACCCCTCAGAATCTTAAAGGTTTCCATTAAGTTGCCTCTTAGTTTCAGTGGAAACAAGCCTAACCTGTCCAGCCTTTCCTCACAAGACGACCCGCCCATTCCTGGTATTAGTCTAGTAAACCTTCTCGGAACTGCTAATACATTACATCTTTCTTTAAATAAGAAGACCAATACTGTACACAATACTCCAAATGTGGTTTCACCAATGCCCTGTACAACTCAAACATAACCTCCCTACTTTTGTAATCAATTCCCCTCACAATAAATGATAACATTCTATTAGCTTTGCTGATTACCTGCTGTACCTGCATGCTAACCTTTTGTGATTCATGCACTAGGACACCCAGATCCCTCTGAATCTTAGAGCTCTGAATCTCTCACCATTTAGATAGTAAACTTCATTTTTATCTTCCTGCCAAAATGAACGATTTCACATTTGCCCACATTATACTCCATTTGCCAGATCTTTGCCAACTCACTTACCCTATCTATGTCACTTTGTAGCCTCCTTAGCTCCTCTTCACAATTTACTTTCCTACCTATCTTTGTGTCATCAGCAAATTTAGCAACTATTCCTTTGGTCCCTTCATCCAAGTAATTTATATGAATTGTAAAAAGCTGAGGTCCCAGCACTGATCTGTGTGGCACACTATTCATCACCTGTCAACCAGAAAAAGACCCACTTATGCCAACTCTCTGCTTCCTGTTAGCAAGCAACTCTTCTATCCAATTGGAAATCTTAATAGTGACAGAGGGCATTAGAAGAGTCACAAATGTAGGTGGGAAGAGACTGGGCAAGGGGAGAAAAATTACTGTCAAGGTAAGAAGAAATTAGTTCAGTGGGGCAGGAAAAGGCTGAAATAATGGGCCTACCAGGACATTCCTGTTTATGGACTTTGGGAGGGAGGTTAAAAATGAACTGTTGAAGGTTGGGGAACTGAGAGGTGGAAAGCTGTTGGTGGGGCGGTGGGGGGAATCACTGAAACAGATGATTGTCAGTGACTCTTCTGGAAGCAATGGCTTGATGCTCAGTGGTGAGGGAATGGTCTAAAGGCAGGTCGGAGGAAGTGTCAGAGAGTTGGCTTTCAAGCCTCTGCAAGGTAAAGGTCAGTATCCATCCAGCATCCATCTTGTCAGCAGGTTTGATAACAATGGCAAGTAACATTCATACTATGCAAGTGCCAGGCAATGATCACCTCCAACAAGAATCTAACTGGATCATCTCCAACAAGAGTCTAACCATTGTCCCTTGATGCCTAATGGCATTACCATCGTTGCATCCCCCCACTTTCAATGTTCTGGGGATTATCACTGACCAGAAACTGTACTGGACTGACCATATAAATACTGTAGCTACAAGAGCAGGTCAGAGACTAGGAATCCTGTGGTGAGTAACTGCCCCCTGACTCCACAAAGTCTGTCCACCATCCACAAGGCACAAGTCAGGAACATGATGGAATACTCTCCACTTGCCTGGATGCGTGCAGCTCAAACAACACTCAAGTACTGTTCAACATCCAGGACAAAGCAGCCCACAGATGGGCACATGATCCTCAAACATTCATTCCCTCTACCACTGACACCCAGTGGCAGCAGTGTTTACCATCTATAAGATGCACTCCAAGAACTCACCAAGGCTCGTTAGACAGCACCTTCCAAACCTACAACTGCCTCATCTAGAAGGGCAAGGCCAGCAGACACATTGGAACACTACCACTTGGAAGTTCCCCTCTAAGCCATTCACCACCCTGACTTGGAAATATATCACCATTTCTTCACTGTCGCTGGGTCAAAATCCTGGAACTCCTATCCTAACAGCACTGTGGATGTACCTACACCACATGGACTGCAGCGGTTCAATAAGGCAGCTCAACATCACCACCTCAAGGGCAATTAGGGATGGGCAATAAATGCTGGCTTAGCCATTGATGCCCACATTCCATGAATGAATTTAAAAAAAAGTCCGGTTTAGACCTGAGAGAACAGAGTGCAACAAGTTCGGAGGGAGACAGGTGAGAATGAGTGAAGGGAGCAGAGAAATTGAGATGGCTGTTCTCAGTGAAACAATCAAGAGAGGGTAAGAGGCCATGTTCCACCCACCCACCTCTTGCTCAAAACCTATTACATATCTAACTTTTCCCAGTTCTGAAGAAAGGGCATCAACCTGAAACGTTAAATCTGTTTCTCTCTCCACAGCTATTGGCTAGCCTGAGTTTTTACAGCATTTTTGGATAGTTTCACTTGAGCTTGTAGATTTCTGTGGGATTTTCAACCAAATTTATGAGTTCATATTCGTTTCCTTCCTACAGCACAAGGACTGCAGTGGTTGAAGAAGGCAGTACACCGCCACTACCACCTCAAGGGGAATTAGGGATGGGCAATAAATGCTGGCCTAGCCAATGACGCCCACATGCCATGAATGAGTATAAAAAATTCAAAACAAGTTGTTATAAGGCATAAATGGGAATAAACATGGCCATAACAACAAGGATTATTAGGAAAATAACTTCTGTAACTCTCACTCTGCATCACAAGGCTAAGACTGGGAGTTGTAGATTTTAAGAGTGCTACTTAACCACTAATTGACATCAGAGCAATTTCAGAAATAACACGGAAAGCAATCATCTTCAAAAGGTAATTTCACTATTTTGAGGATATTTCTAGCTTTTTTTGATAACAGTTTTGAAGTGTGTGAAAAGTCAGGGCAAATAACACAAAGATTGGCTGGGTGGTTAATAGTGAGGTTGAGTGTCTTGGGCTACAAGAAGATATAGACGGGATGGTCAAATGGGCAGATAAGTGGCAGATGGAATTTAACCCTAAAAAGTGTGAGGTGATACACTTTGGAAGGAATAATTTAACAAGGAAGTATTCAATGAATGGCATGACACTAGAAAGTTCTGAGGAACAAAGGGACCTTGGCGTGTATGTCCATAGATCTCTGAAGGCAGAGGGGCATGTTAGTGGGGTGGTGAAAAAGGCATATGGGACACTTGCCTTTGTCAATCGAGGCATAGATTGCAAAAGTAAGGAGGTCATGTTGGAGTTGTATAGAACCTTGGTGATGACACAGCTGGAGTACTGTGTGCAGTTCTAGTCTCCACATGATAGGAAGGATGTGATTGCACTGGAGGGGGTGCAGAGGAGATTCACCAGGATGTTGCTTGAGATGAAACATTTAAGTTATGAAGAGAGGTTGGATAGACTTGGGTTGTTTTCGTTGGAGCAGAGAAGACTGAGGGACAACCTGATTGAGGTGCACAAGATTATGAGGGGCATGGACAGGTGGATAGGGAGTAGCTGCTCCCTTTAGTTGAAAGGCCAGTCACAAGGGGACATAAGTTCAAGGTGAGGGGCAGGAGGTTTAGTGGGGAATGTGTGGAAAAACATTTTTACCCAGAAGGTGGTGATGGTCTGGAATGCACTGCCTGGGTGGGTGGTGGAGGCGGGTTGCCTCATCCTTTAAAAAGTACCTGCATGAGCACTTGGCACGTCATAACATTCAAGGCTATAGGCCCAGTGCTTCAGGTGCAGACTCGATGGGCCAAAGGGCCTCTTCTGCACTGTGTGATCCTGTGAATAACATTCACATTTGCATTACGTAAACCTTCAAAAATATGGGCTCTGTTTTGAACAATCTGATCAAGAAAATTTAGAATTCAGACAGTATCTTAATGTTCAGAAGCAATGTTAGAAGGCTACGCGGGTTCAAGTCCCAATCCAGGTACTTCACAAAATCTAGATTTACATTCATGCAACACTAAGGGAGTGCTGCACCTTTGGGAGCATTTGAAGGTCTCCCTGGTGTCCTGACCAAGATTTGTCCCTCAGCTGACATCACTAAAATGAGAGTATTTGATCATTATCACATTTCTGTTTGTGGGAGCTTTCTGTGTGTAAATTGGCTGCTGCATTTTCTACATTACAACAGTGAGAAATTTCAGAAGCACATGACTGTAAAGCACTTTAGGACATCTTGAAGTTGTGAAAGGTGCTATATTTAAGAATTGCGCAAGATCATCCATGAAATTATAGGCTATTGTAGGTAAGTTACTAGAATCTAACATTAGGGATGGAGTGACTGAGCACTGATACAAATATGAACGGATGAGAGAAAACCAGCATGGATTTGTAATGGCTAAATTGTGTCTAACTTTGTTGAATTTTCTGATGTGGTCACTAATGTGGTAGATAAGGGAGTGCCTAAGGATGTTATTTATGTGGACTTTCAGAACACATCTGGTAAGGTTCCACATAAGAAACTGTTAGCAAAACTGAAAGCACATGGTCAGAATCCAGCTTTTGACATGTAGGAAATTGATTAGCAGGTAAGTGACTGAGTTAATGGATAATAGCTCTATACTGACAGAATGAGCCCTTAGATTTCCACACACTTTATCAATGACTCAGATGAAGAGATTGAGAGCCACATTTCCAAGTTTGTTGAGAGTAAGTTAGGTGGCACAGATTATTTTTTATTCATTCACAGGATGTGGGTGTCCCTGGCTGGGCCAGCATTTATTGCCCATCCCTAGTTGCTCTTGAGAAGATGGTGAGCTGCCTTCTTGAACCGCTGCAGTCTATGTGATGTAGGTATTGCCACAGTACTGTTAGGGAGGGAATTCCACCTTTTTGATCCAGCGACAGTGAAGGAAAGCCGATATAAATCCAAGCCAGGGTGGTGAGTGACTTGGAGGGGAACTTCCAGGTGGTGGTGTTCCCATCTATCTGTTGCCCCTGCCCTTCTAGATGATAGTGTCCTGGGTTTGGAAGGTGCTGTCTAAGGAAATTTGGCGAATTCTTGCAGGGCATCTTATAAACATTGCTGCCAATGTGCGTTGGTGGTGGAGGGAGCGAATGTTTGTGGATGTGGTATGAATCAAGTAGGCTGCTTTTTCTGGATGGTGTGTCAAGCTTCTTGAATGTTGTTGGAGCTGCACTCATCCAGGCAAGTGGAAAATATTCCACCACACTCCTGAATTGTGCCTTGTAGATGGCGGACAGGTTTTGGGGAGTCAGGAGGTGAGTTACTCGTCGCAGGGTTCCTAGCCTCAGACCTCTTGTAGCTACGGTATTTACATGGTTACTCCGATTCAGTTCCTGGTTGATGGCAACCCCAGGATGTTGATAGTGGGGGTTCAGTGATGGTAATGCTATTGAACGTCAAGGGGTGTATATGGTAACACAAACTTGCCAAGAGGCACTGATGCAAATAGATAAAACTGTGGAAGATGAAATTTAATTTGAGGAAGTGTGAGGTCATCCACATTGGGTCTAAGAAAGATAGCGCAAAATATTTTTTTAAATGATGAGAAGTACAAACTGTGAAAGAGCAGAGAGAGATTTAGGGGTCATTTACAAAAAAAATTAAATCCAGTGGGCAGGTACAAAAAATTAATTTAAAAGATTAATGGAAAGTTAGCTTTCATCTTTAGGGAATACAAAGGGGTGGAAGTTATTCAATAGTTATAGATGTCTTGTTAGACCATAACTGGAGTACTTCATTTAGTCATGCAGACCCCACTTCATCTGCCTGGTCAATTGCTCAGTGCCACTCTTCCCTCCCCCCCCCCCAAAACTTATCCAGCAGGCCAGCCATTTGCTTGGCACCCCCCCCACCCCATCATCTGGCTGGCCACTCGCTTGTCTACTCTGTTGCCTGCTATACCTCTCTGTCTAGTATACTTAGATTCATTGTCCTTTGTCATCCATAACCACGTCCCTCTTTGAGCCTTATATTTCCCTTCTCCACATCCACCATAGTCCTGTCATTTTTTGAGTCTTCCCCTCCTGTCACCTGACCTTTGGCAAAGCCTTTGCCCCACTGTCTGGAACTCCCTCTCTAAACCTTTCATTTCTTTCCCTCTTTTTCAAACCTAAGATACTTTTTTGGGGCCAGACTTTTGATCACCATCTTTTCCTCATGGCTTTAGGAACTGCCTATTTTTTAAGTTCCTTGGTATTTTTTTCGTTTTGCTCTATGTGCTATAAAGTTGCTATTATTGCGCATGTGTGCTTTCAGTATGACGGTTCTCTGTCTGTGGGTGACGACGTTTTTTGTAAAGCATGGTCTGTACTTGTTGCACCTTCTTGTCTCTCATTTATTTGCTAGCTCATGCACTTCCTTTCACATCATTGCTAGCTGCCATTCAAATAATTCCAGCCTTTATCAGCTTTAGCTCGCAACCTCCATGACCTGCGTGATGTTATGCTTTTAAGGAAAAAGAAAACTGAAACTAGCTATTTCATGAAAAATGTTCTTTTCTTAGGCAGCAGAAAAGGGTGATTAATAAAAGGAGGAGAGATAAGGATGAGCAGAAATCCTCCAAATCGGCCAGGAATTGTGTTTGCGGTGGGAGCTCGTTTGGAGGCCCAGGATTATCTGCAGAAATGGTATGTGTCCAAATGTGAATTTTCTGCATAACTGGATTTAACCCAGCCCAGAACGCAGAAATGAAATTTTCCTCTGTCTGAGGGGGTCCTTTTGGGTCTTAATCTAGGTTCAAACATTCCTTAAGTTGCTACCTGCTTAAACTCTAAATTTGGCATTCATTCCCTGAGGCCAAATGACAGCTGGTGTGAGAAACTGCAGTAAGAATACTTTTGGAAGTTGAGACTAATGTATGCTATTGAGGACAGAGTAGAAGTGGTTTATTGTGTACGATAACTTGGTACACCTGAAGTTGACACCTGACATCCAAAATGGAAAGAATACTATCCCCCAGTGCCAATTTTCCTCACCTGGATTAACAGGTAAAGCATATTAAAACAAAATAAATTCCTCCTAAATTTGTCCAGAGATAAGAAACGACCAGGCGCACTACTGCTGCTAGAACTCGCAAAACCATTACACTGGAGTCAAGCAAGTGACTTCCATCCTTTTAGCATCTGCTTCTAATGATATTACTACAGAGATCTCTCTGAGAGTGGGAAATGTCTCATTAAGTTGAGGATGATGAGTAACTAGGGTAGTTCATGTACATTAGAAGCAAGACCAAACTGAATTGCTCACTTGTGCTTTCAGCCAGCTGATTAGTCATGTATACTCATGTATCTACGGTCTAATTTTAAATTCATTCTCAGAGCATAGGTGTCACTGGCAACGCCATCGTTTATTGCCCATCCCTGGTTGTCCTTGTGAAGATGATGGCCTTCAGATGAAGGTACTCCCTCAATGCTGTTAGGTAGCAAGTCCCAAAGTTCCAGGGATCAACAAAGAATGAACTGCAATATATATTCAAATAGGAATGTTATGTGACTTGATGGGTAAGTTGGATGTGACAATGGTCCCATGCACCTGCTCTTCTGCCCCTAGGCAGTGGTAATTATTGGTTTGGGAGGTGCTGTTGAAGCAGCCTTTGGGAGTTGCCATTCTGTAGCCATGGTACTTCGGTGGTGGAAGGAGCGGATGTTAAAGCTGGTAGATGGGATAATGATCAAGGGATTGCTTTGTCCTGGATGGAAACCAGCTCCTTGAATGTCATTGCAATTGTGCGTATCCAGTTAAATGCAGAGTATCTGAGGGGTTGGGAGGTGTGTCACTCATTGCAGAATACCCAGACTCTTACCTGCTACATTAGCTACGGCATTTATGTTGCTGCTGAGTTGAGTCTTGGTCAATGGTATCCCCTCTGGATGTTGATGGAGGTATGTTTGATGATGTTACCATTGAACATTAATGAGAGTGGTTTAGGCACTCATGTCAGAGGTTGTCATTGCCTAGTAGCGTATGGCTCAAATGCTACTTGCCCTTTATCTGCTGAACCTGTCATCCAGGTTTTGCTGCATGCAGGCATGAACTGCTTCATTATCTGAGAAATTGTGAATGGAGCAGTCATCAGCGAACAGCCTTATTTTTGGCATGATGGACCAAAGGCCACTAATAAAGCAGCTGAAATTGTTGTACCTGATACATTACCCTGAGGAACTTTTGGGGCTGTTATGATTGGCTTTTCAACAAGCACAACCATCTTTTGTACCTGGTATGACTCCAACCACTGAAGAATTTTCCGCTTGATCCCCATTGTCTTTGTTTTACCATTGATGATCTCTGAACTTCACCCAAACAAACCACAAAGGAAAATGAATGAATCTATGTTGAGGACTCCTAGGAAAACACCCTCCTGACTGCATACCACTGCGCTGCCATCTCTGCTGGGTTTGTCCTGCTGGTGGGACAGGACATACCCAGGGATGATGATGGCCGAGCCTGGGACATTATCTAAGATATGATTCCTTGAGTATGACTGTCAGGAAGTTGCTTGACTAGTCTGTGAGACAGTTTTCCCAATTTTGTCACTAGCCTCCAGATGTTAGTAAGGACGACTTTGCATTTGCCGCTGTCGTTTCCAGCGCCTAGGTTGATGCTGGTTGGTTTGTCTGGTTCTATTACTTATAGACTTCGAAGTGGTTGGATACAACCGAATGACTTGCTCGGCCATTTCAGAGGCCAGTTAAGAGTCAACCACATTGCTCTGGGCCTAGAGTCACATGTAGGTTAGATCAGGTAAGGACAGAAGATTTCCTTCCTAAAGGGCATTAGTGAACCAGATGGGTTATTATAACAATCAACATGGTTTCATGGTCATCATTTGACTTATAATTCCAGCTTTTTATTGAATTCAAATTCCGCCATCTGTCATGGTGGAATCTGAGCTGTGGAATACTAGTCCAGCGACGATACCGCTATGCCTCTGCCTCCCACTGGATTTTGATCCAGAGAGGGTTTATATCTTTTTAGCCTGGCATGCTGAGGCCAATCGTGTCACCGTTGGCTTGATTGAGCACCTCTAACTCAATATGACGAACGTTCACATCTGAGAACTTCCAGTCTGTATGCCAAGTAGTATTCTAATTGATGCATTTGCTCATTAGACTAACGTGGGAGTTTAGGATTTAGAGATATATGGTTAACCTGTGGTTAAAACTATAATCTCTATTGGAACCAGATTGTCAAAAAATCAACATTACATTGATTCTTTTGATAATTAACAAATTATTTGTCTCCCCTTTCCTTTTCTGTCACCTGGAGGTATACATCACGAATCGAAAAGATTGACTATGAGGAAGGAAAGATGCTGATCCACTTTGAGAGATGGAGCCATAGGTACGATGAGTGGATTTTCTGGGATAGTCATCGCCTACGACCTCTGGAGGGACAGTCACTACGAAAAGAAGCACTCAAAGATGATGAAGAGATTACAGTAAGTGAAAGTTTTTAGACCAGGAGACTTTTCCAGAAGTAGATCTCTTCCAAAAGCACTTCTTGTTATTGTTAATGGGAAAGGCTCTTGCTACATTTGTCAATTGTTTTTATCTTGCAATTAGTTGCCCTGCTTTCTTCCCCTACTTTTCTCCAGTCAGCTTGGTGCTGCTTGCAAAGGTCAATAAAAAAACAAATACAGAATAACTGAAGGAATAAGGTAACTGTTGTAGTACCTGTTATCTAGCTGACCTACAGTGGAATCCTTTTCTGATTGGCAGGAGCATGAACGCCATCTTGAAATGGTGAAAAACGTGCTCTCTGTTGTCTTCCCTGTTGAATTCCCATATAATGAAGCAGTGGGATGAACTGGACTTTTGAAAGACCATGCTCATTGGGAGCGGTGTACTTTTCTGTGATTCCACGTAAACACTAACTGGATGGGGGAAGGATTTGGATGGCTGTCATCTCTGAGCAGCCAACATGAGAACAGTAAGTACCAGCTTTGGCACAGTTGATGCAGGAAGACCAGAAGAATCAGAATTTTAGAGGTTTTATCATAACACCTAGAAAGGCAATAAAGAACATTCCATAGGGAAACACTGAGGTATTATTGTGCAGCATTCAAGGAGATCTGGGAGAAGCTTGCATTTTTAATTTTGTGTTCTAGCATGTCATGTTACTTCAGTGACTCCACTTCATGTATATATCTTATTTGCCTCTGCATGTTACTGCCTGTCTCTTACTCTCTGACTGTGACTAATACTACTTTCTTTCCGCTTAGTCACTTGCTATCGCCCTCTCTGATTTTTCTGTCCATCTCACAATCAACCTCTCTCTCTCTCTCCCTGGCGCGCTCTCCCTCCCTGGTCCCCCCTCTTTCTCTCTCTCTCTCTCACTCTGGTCCTCTCTCTCTCTACTTCTGGTCCTCTCTCTCTGCCCCCCTCTGGTCCTCTCTCTCTGCCCCCTTCTGGTCCTCTCTCTGCCCCCCTCTGGTCCTCTCTCTGCCCCCCTCTGGTCCTCTCTCTGCCCCCCTCTGGTCCTCTCTCTGCCCCCCTCTGGTCCTCTCTCTGCCCCCCTCTGGTCCTCTCTCTGCCCCCCTCTGGTCCTCTCTCTGCCCCCCTCTGGTCCTCTCTCTGCCCCCCTCTGGTCCTCTTTCTGCCCCCCTCTGGTCCTCTCTCTCTCTCCCCCCCTCTGGTCCTCTCTCTCTCTCCCCCCCCTCTGGTCCTCTCTCTCTCTCCCCCCCCTCTGGTCCTCTCTCTCTCTCCCCCCCTCTGGTCCTCTCTCTCTCTCCCCCCCTCTGGTCCTCTCTCTCTCTCCCCCCCTCAGGTCCTCTCTCTCTCTCCCCCCCTCTGGTCCTCTCTCTCTCTTCCCCCCCCTCTGGTCCTCTCTCTCTCCCCCCCTCTGGTCCTCTCTCTCTCCCCACCTCTGGTCCTCTCTCTCTCTCTCTCTCTCCCCCTCTGGTCCTCTCTCTCCCCCCCCCTCTGGTCCTCTCTCTCTCTCTCTCCCCCTCTGGTCCTCTCTCTCTCCCTCTGGTCCTCTCTCTCTCTCTCTCTCTCTCTCTCTCTCTCTCTCTCTCTCTCTCCCCCCCCCTCTGGTCCTCTCTCTCTCTCTCTCTCCCTCTGGTTCTCTCTCTCTCCCCACCTCTGGTCCTCTCTCTCTCTTCCCCCCCTCTGGTCCTCTCTCTCTCTTTCCCCCCCCCCCCCTCTGGTCCTCTCTCTCTCTCTCTCTCTCCCTCTGGTCCTCTCTCTCTCTCTCTCTCTCTCTCTCTCTCTCTCCCCCTCTGGTCCTCTCTCTCTCTCTCTCTCTCTCCCTCTGGTTCTCTCTCTCTCCCCACCTCTGGTCCTCTCTCTCTCTTCCCCCCCCCCCTCTGGTCCTCTCTCTCTCTTCCCCCCCCCTCTGGTCCTCTCTCTCTCCCTCTGGTCCTCTCTCTCTCCCTCTGGTCCTCTCTCTCTCCCTCTGGTCCTCTCTCTCTCCCTCTCTCTCTCTCTCTCTCTCTCTCTCTCTCTCTCTCTCTCCCCCTCTGGTCCTCTCTCTCTCTCTCTCTCTCTCTCCCTCTGGTTCTCTCTCTCTCCCCACCTCTGGTCCTCTCTCTCTCTTCCCCCCCCCTCTGGTCCTCTCTCTCTCTTTCCCCCCTCTGGCCCTCTCTCTCTCTCCCCCCCTCTGGTCCTCTCTCTCTCTCCCCCACTCTGGTCTTCTCTCTCTCTCCCCCACTCTGGTCTTCTCTCTCTCTCCCCCCCTCTGGTCTTCTCTCTCTCTCCCCCCCTCTGGTCCTCTCTCTCTCTCCCCACCTCTGGTCCTCTCTCTCTCTCCCCACCTCTGGTCCTCTCTCTCTCTTCCCCCCCCTCTGGTCCTCTCTCTCTCTTCCCCCCCCCCCCTCTGGTCCTCTCTCTCTCTCTCTCTCTCTCCCCCTCTGGTCCTCTCTCTCTCTCTCTCTCTCTCTCTCTCCCTCTGGTCCTCTCTCTCTCCCTCTGGTCCTCTCTCTCTCCCTCTGGTCCTCTCTCTCTCCCTCTGGTCCTCTCTCTCTCCCTCTGGTCCTCTCTCTCTCTCTCTCTCTGCCCCCCTCTGGTCCTCTCTCTCCCCCCCTCTGGTCCTCTCTCTCTCTCCCCCCCTCTGGTCCTCTCTCTCTCTCCCCCCCCCTCTGGTCCTCTCTCTCTCTCCCCCCCCCTCTGGCTTCTCTCTCTCTCCCCCCCCTCTGGTCTTCTCTCTCTCTCCCCCCCTCTGGTCTTCTCTCTCTCTCCCCACCTCTGGTCCTCTCTCTCTCTCCCCCCCTCTGGTCCTCTCTCTCTCTTCCCCCCCCCTCTGGTCCTCTCTCTCTCTTTCCCCCCCCCCCTTCTGGTCCTCTCTCTCTCTCTCTCTCTCTCCCCCTCTGGTCCTCTCTCTCTCTCTCTCTCTCTCTCTCTCTCTCTCCCTCTGGTCCTCTCTCTCCCTCTGGTCCTCTCTCTCCCTCTGGTCCTCTCTCTCTCTCTCTCTCTCCCCCCCACTGGTCTTCTCTCTCTCTCTCCCTCTGGCCCTCTCTCTCTCTCTCTCTCTCTCTCTCTCTCTCTCTCTCTCTCTGTCTGGTCCTCTCTCTCTCTCTCTCTCTCTCTCTCTCTCTCTCTCTCTCTCTCTCTCTCTCTCTCTCCCTCTGGTCCTCTCTCTCTCTCTCTCTCCCCCTCTGGTCCTCTCTCTCTCCCTCCCTCTGGTCCTCTCTCTCTCTCTCTCTCTCTCTCTCCCTCCCTCTGGTCCTCTCTCTCTCCCTATGGTCCTCCCTCCCTCTGGTCCTCTCTCTCTCTCTCTCTCTCTCTCCCTCTGGTCCTCTCTCTCTCCCTATGGTCCTCTCTCTCTCTCTCTCTCTCTCTCTCTCTCCCTCTCCCCCTCTGGTCCTCTCTCTCCCTCTGGCACTTCAGTTCAGTGCTGAGGGACTGCTACAATGTAAAAATTGCCACTTTTTGCATCTGATTTTAAACTGAGTAAAACCAGGGCAGTCCTACTGTATTCTGACCAACAATCCTTCAACCAACATTACCATAGCGAGTAAGCTTGTCATTTATCTCTGTTGCTTGTGGGACTAACTCTGTGGATGTTGGCTGCTCTGCTTGCCTATTTTACAGTGACTTCGTTTCAAAAGTAGTCCATTAACTGTGAAGTACTTGTGAACATTCTTATGACATGAAAGCAGCTACATAAATGCTAATCTCTCTGTTTTGAATTCTGTGTTTATCTGTGATTTTGTGTTGCACCCACTTACAATCTGCTTCAGCCCTTCCCTCCCACCTCTTCCCTCTCCTGTCTGCTATCCATCTCCCTCTCATCTGCCCTTCTCTACCTTATCATTATTTTTATTCTTTGGTTGCTCTCTCCCTGTTGCTTAATTCACACAGTGAGAGATAGGGATGCATTTCACAGGCATGAGTAGGAAGTGTGAGAAAGGGTTAGAAGCATTTGAAGATGTGGAGAGATGTGGAAAAGTTTGGCAAATATTGGCATAACCTTCTAAATTGTTTATTTTTAATTTTAAAAATATCTATTGGAAAGCCTCGCTAATGTCCATTTTATTTGGATTAAGTTCCAAATAAACTCTGATGAAAATATGTTTCTTCTGTACAGGATTTCAAAACTGGAGATGAGGTTCTGGCCCGCTGGACGGATTGTCGCTACTACCCTGCCAAGATTGAAGACATTAGCGAGGAGGGTAGGTACAAGAAGTATTTTGTTTTTTCTTGATTTCCTCCCCAACTCTGCTGCATGTGCTGGCTCTTGCTGATTTATGGGTCCAAGTAACCGTTCTCCAGGTGCACGTCTAAATATTGGTAATCTGCTGAACGACATTCTTTTCTTATTTGGTGCCAATTTACATTTTGGAACTGAACCTTCCACACAACTTTATTTCCTCCTTTAATTATATTTTTAGCTTTTGGCAGTTTTCTCACTGCACAGGAAAATTGAAGTTCAAGCCCCAACAGAAATGCTTAGGTCCATGATTTAGGCTGATGCTTCTGTGCAGTTTTCTTGGATTGCTACAATGTCAGAGGGCAGCCAGTCCATCAGCTTAGTCTGTTATAGAAAACGTTGGAAATGCCCATCAGGTCTGGCAGCATCTGGAGAGAGAAACAGTTGAAGTTTCAGGTTGATGACCTTTCATCAGACCTAGGGCAAGTTAGAAACATAACAGGTTTTAAGCAAGTGAAAGTGGGCAGGATGGGCAAAAGAGCAAAAGGAGGCCTGTGTTAGGGCAGAAGGCAGGAAAAATTAAATGACTAAAGGATTCATGATGCAAGGCCAAAGGGAGTTGTATAGGGACGTAAAGGAACAAAGATGAGTCTAGAGGTGTGAATGGCTAAATCATGAACAGCTGCCGTCTAAAAGGAAAAATGAGAGAGAAAGCAAAATCAGCAAAGGAAAAGGAATCAAATGGGGAAGACATTATGATCTGAAATTGTTGAACTCCATATTGAGTCTAGAAGGCTGTAAAGTGCCCAGCCAAAAGATGTGGTGCTGTTCCTCCAGCTTATGTTAAGCTTCACTGGAACACTTTCAGGAGGCAGAGGTCAGAGTGTGAGCACGGAGGAGAATTAAAATAACAGGCAATTGAAGATCAGGTTTACATTTCCGTCCGCAAGTGTAACCCCAAGCTTCCAGCCCACTGCCAGGACCATCCATGACCACTTGCCTGTATGTTATGATATGGCAAGTGGTATTTGCCAGGCTGGCCAAATCCACAAAGGGAACTTGGCCACGCTATCACAACGGTTTTGTAATTTCTATTTATTACAAGAAGATTTGTGCACTGAATTCAATCAAGGTTACCACAGCACCCACTCAACAGTGGAATTCCAAAGGCTTTTAACACCACTTGGGTTACTGCAACAGCAGACTTCTGCAAAGTTGCCAGAGGTGTTTTCCCTGAATCTGTTTCTCATGGTGTATCTTTTAGGTATTACACAGCCACCCCGATACAACCTTCCATTCACCTTTAAATATATTCCTTTCTCTTTTAATCTGTAAATCCCATTGTTTCCCTATGTCTCTGGAATTTATTTTTCTCATACTATAAATATCTTTCAATATGGCCTTTTCCTTTTGGGGAAATAAATGTAATAACCTTGCCCTATTTATCCTGTCAGTTGTAAAACTTTATTATGTTCCTTTGAAAACATTTCTTCACTTACCTTAAAATGCAAATTTCATTCACATCCTATCTACTGACTTTACCCTAGCTCACTCATTAGCATTTAAAATACTCTTCTTACATATAACTCTTGATAATTTCAACCTTGCAATCTATCCGACTCTATAATTCAATTAAGTCAGCCAAATAGACAGAACCATCCACACACATACAAACAGAAGCCTATTTTACTATACCCCACAATAATATTATGAAAAATATGATAGTTTTATGATGCTGTTATTATTCACATCCCCTTGCCCCTCTCAATTCTCCTTCCTTTTGTATCAGGCTCCAGGTAGTTTACAACTTGACTTTGGATTTCCATTTGCCACAATGCCTCTGAAGCTGTTGATTTGTGTAACCTCAGCTCCAACTTTTATGCCCTTGGCCCAGTAAAACTTGCGCTCACCCATCAGCTTGTTTCCTCTCCCCCTCCTACTCTCTGAAGTATGACCCTTATTATTCCTTCCTCAAATTGAATGGGTACAGACTTTAGCTGGGTGAGACATAACTGGTCTAGCCATCCAACCCCAGATCAAGCTCTATTGGGCCAAAATTGCCCATTTAGATTCAACCTGGAGAGGAAAGATAACCCCAACTTATTTTCTTCACTAACAGTCACATCTTTTACTCCTCTCCCCTGCCCCTTCACTCGCAACAAAAAGTGCATAGATCTCAGTCACCACTTTGTGACCAATTTGTGGCATCTGTTCAGCTGTCTTTGCCAAGCCACATCTTCCTCAGCCATCTCTCAACTTAACCCAGAACCTCTGTTCTTAATATTCCATCTGCCCCATGCTCACCCAGCTCATCTCATCCGTGGCACCCGCATCTTGAACCAATTGCCACTAACTACCGTCCATCCAACTGCTTTCTAGCTCCCATGCTAGCTTGCATTGTAAATACTGAATTTGCCAGACCATAAGATGTACCAGATTTTGAAAGGAAAGAAGAAATATTTGGGTGTAATTTTTGGATTATAAGAGGCATGGCAATTTTGGGCTAGTTTTTTTCAGGAAAGAAAGTGTCTTATGCAGTGTTCCTTCTAATTTTTTCAATCTGTTTGTGGAATGAATTTTGTTGTGAGCACCAGTGTCAAGTTAATGTGTAGATATGCGCCACCAGTAGAAGCAAAAAAAACTGTAAAATATATTTTTTAAAAAGTAACCATAGTTATGAAAAAAGAATACCATCCCTAAGCCATTGATACTGTAACATAGTTCACATATGAGCAAATTTACTGAATTCAATTTTAAATTTATTGTGGTGCTATTTGAACTCAAATGTAGGTTTTAAGTTCAGCACATAACCATTACGCTACCGTACGTGAGAGAGGCATTTGTTAATTTTTATAGTGTAGCTTATATTTTAGTCAGTTGACAGAGAAAAAATTGAATTGGTAGCGGTGGATCAAGACAAGTTAAATTGAAATAAAAGACCCTTGTCAAGGTCAAATAGAAAGAGCTAAGGAAGCTTGACTTTTGAATTGATAGAAAATGAGGAAAAGGCAACTTTTATTTTTTCAGCTTATTGAGTGTTTTCTCTGCTTAAAGCTGCTATGAATAGTGAGGAAAATAGCTCAATCGTTTCTTCACATCAACAAACATAATCAGGCAGAGGTAACGTGACTCTGAACTGGAAGGTGAAGGTCAAAGAGACAGTGTCCCTGTAAGTTAAGTGAATGTTGATGGAAGAAACCACATGTGGAAACTGGTAAAAGAGCATTGTAGTAATGATAGAATGGAATCCCAGGAGGGAGAATAACTGTTGGAGTAGTTTTTGGGGAAGCAGTAGCATTTATCCCACCTACAGTATTTTTAATAAGATCCTTATTGTTTCTTGATTCCTGAATGCTCATCTGGTATTCAGTATGATGATTATACTTTTCTTCAATCAGCCGTTGGGAAATTGAAGCTATCACCTTAATCTATTGCTAAAAATAGTACTGTGGCCATTTACTCAATTCCTGCACCTCCTGCCAGCCATGTTTTCAAGCTGAACAAGACTGTTAACAATTTCAGTGCCTTATTTGACCCAAGCTTAGTTTTGAGCCTTATATTCTTCCTATCAGCTGCTGACCCTTTCATCCATTCCTTTGTTAACTGCAGACATAATTATTTCTGTGGTCATTTTACAGCCTTTGGAAACTTCACCTCATCAAGAACTTGACTACATCCTGTCCTGCTTGACCATCACTTCTGTCCTTGCTGGCGTACATTGGCTTCCAGTCTCCCAACGTCTCAAACCTTAAACCTTGTTCATGTGTTTAAATCGCTCTCTATCTCTTTAATTACCTGCAGCAACATGTTCTCTTTTACCTCCGCTCCCCACACCTCAAGTTTCTCATGTGTATTTTTAATTTCCATCACTATTATTGGTGACTGTGCCTTTAGCTATTTGGACTCGTACTCTGGAGCCCCTTTTCCTCCAGTATACGCTGCTTTAAAACTCACCTCTTTGACCACCTCTTTGACCAATCATTTGGTCATAAGTGAGCCCACTTTGGTTCTGCAGCACTTTTGTTTCCTTAAACCTCTACACCTGGGCCAGAATTCTTACCTAGATGGGCAGGTGGACCCCACCGGCTCAGCGGTGGGCAGCCGAACTCCGCTGCCAAAATGGGGCCCGCCGCCATTTTGAGTGGGCGGGCCAATTAAGTCCCTCCCAACAGCCTGCCCGACAGGAAGCGCTATGCACTTGCATGCGAAAGAGCGCACTGCTCCCTGAGACTAAGTGGTGTCTTAGAGAGATCACTGACAGTGTAAAAAAAAATTAAAAATATAAAAATTATCAACATGTCCCCCTCATGTGACAATGTCACACGAGATGGGACATGTTAATAAAAAGGATATAAACTTTTTTAAAACGGACATGAAACCTCATCCCACCAGTGGATGAGGTTTCATGTATTATCAGGAGCCCGCTGGGGCTCCTGGCCTGCCCGCCAACCTTAAGGTTGAACAGGCAAGTCTTTAATGATAATTAGCCTGTCACTGGCTTAATTGGCCATTGACAGGTTGGCGGGCGGATAGCTGATTTTACTGTCTGCCCATCTTCCTCAATATTTAAATGGACTGGGTTGACCGACGTCATCCCGTGTCATTTTCTGGTCAGTGAGCGGGCCTTGCCCCCAAATCGCCGACCGGAAAATTCTGGCCCTGGTTTCTTCTGTGTTAAGGATCCTTTAGCATTTTTTGTTGTTGATGACTGAGTCTACTGTCTCCACCATTCAGTAGTAGAAAATGATGAGAGTTAAACTTTTATCTTCCCTTCTTTAGGGACTATTAAAACTTTACCAAAAAGGCTTGCATTAACAAAAAAAAAATTGAGTGGGTTGTATTTTATCAGACTTGCTATGCAGTATGTAGCTTTTGTAACCAACTAATAATCTGACAAGATCTGACCTATCTGCAATTCAGATTGATGGTACGATCAAGAGTCATGGGAACAAAATAGCTAGATAAAAAATTTCAAATTAAATCTTTTTTGTGGCTGACTCAACATAGATACAAGTGCTTTCTGATTTCTGTTTATCTTGCAATGTGTTCTCCTAAGTGAATTGAATGTAACTGTTTTAATTAACTCTTCATAGGTACTTACACAGTGCAGTTTTATGATGGAGTTATACGCTCTCTGAAGCGAATGCATATAAAATCAATGCCTGAAGATGCCAAAGGGCAGGTAAGCCCTTTGATCAGTTGACTGTGAAGGATGTGTTGTTGGCCTAGTACTAACAGGCTATAATTTGGAAAATTGTTGTAATTGTATCTCTTCCCATTTCTCCTACCATTTTTCATACCTTCCCCCTCTCCTACTGATTATCTCTCTGTGCTGGGCTCTAGTTGTATAGTTACTAGCTGCTCTTTTCATTCCTCACCTAAGTGACCATTATTCTATGTGAACTTGGTTTTTCCATGCTAAGCCTAACTCTATCCTCGGATGATTTCCACATGCATAAATTCTGGAGAATGGGTTTTATAGTGATCAGGAGGGAAGCCGTGGCCTGTTCACCAACTCCATCTTCCCCTGCCCCAGACTAACTTCCAGGCACTAAAACTAATTGTAGCACCTCTACCATTACCCTTTCAGGGATCAACTTAATGCAGTACAGACTGACTTTTGACCCTAATGTGTCTCTGGTGTGTTGTTTTGGATACTCAATAAAAAAACTACCTGAGGGACTGGAGTGCATTTTTAACATACTACTTCATCCCCACTGCTGCTGTGTCTGGAATTTAGGAGAGAGCTGACTCCGTGTCTCATTTAAAATTCTTTATTATCATGAGGATAGGGAACAATTGGAAATCATCATTACATTTCTGTCAAACTTGAATAGTGCCTGAATATTTGTGGGCATTTAATTTATGTATTCTAAAAAATCCATTCTATTAGTTTGATTGCATTGGAGGGGAGTATCCTGTGTTTCAGTGAGCCATGAGACATTTGATTAGAAATGAACTGCAGTGTACAACTGAGTGTATATCTTACAGATAGGTTTAAGGGAAATAAAATAAGCATATTGGCTGGCTAACTTGTCACATAGGCACCATTTCTGAGGTGGAAGTGAGCAAGTGTTGTAACGTTATCACTAAACTTGGAACTGCCAGCAACTTCTATCATAATGAGTTGAGCAGTCAAAAAGGGAGGTGGGATTGGGATGCTGTGGCTCAGTGACAGAAATTGCATTTGAACTCTTGCTTGGAAATTTTGTTTCTGTTGTTGAACCAGAGCTTGCAGGAGCTCGCATAATATGCTGCGAAGTAGGTGAATCTTGAGTCAGGTTGCATCTTGCTTTGGACATGTGGGATTAGCTTTCGATTACTTGAGCAAAAAACTGGAAATACTCAGTGGGTTGAATGATCTCCATCTATGTGGTTCTATACAATAAAGATTGGTGCTCCTCTGGAAGGCCCAGTAATTGTGGTAAATTTGTAATAAAGACAATTCATTAAAGCAACTTGTTAAAGAATTTACAATGGAGGGCCTTCCCTTTTATAGTGAAAAACGTTATGGTAGAAAGGTACATGTTTATCCATTTCCTGTCCCTAATATTACTTTTCCTGTGTTTTTCTGTTGCACTTATTTATAGACAAATGCATTCAAAAATTCAGCAGCTGATTAATTCAAATGCTAGTCTGCCACAGTAATTATGTAGAATGTACAGCGCAGAAAGGGGTCATTCGGCCAACTGGTTCATGCTCTTCGAGCAATGTTGTGTGCGTGCTGCATACAGGCCGCCTTCCACACTACTTGATCGAACCCTGTCATAGAGGTCCACAGCACAGAAAAAGGCCCTTTGGCCCATCGAGTCTGCGCCGGTCAAACAAGTACAAAAAATACCTGGAAAAACTCAGCAGGGGTGACAGCATCTAAGGAGAGGAACACAGTTAATGTTTCGAGTCCGTATGACTCTTCAACAGAACACCAAACAAGTACCTACCTATTCTAATCCCATTTTCCAGCACTAGGCCCATGGCCTTGCATGCCATGGCATCGCAAGTGCACATCCAAATACTTCTTAAATGTTATGAAGGTTTCTGCCTCTACCACCCTTTCAGGCAGTGAGTTCCAGATTCCCTCCACCATCTGAGTGAAAAACTTTTTCCTCACATCCCTCTAAGCCTCCTGCCCCTCACCTTAAATCTATGCCCCCTGGTTATTGATCCCCCCACTAAGGGGAAAAGTTCCTCCCTGTCTACCCTATCTATGGCCCTCCATAATTTTATACACCCCAATCATGTCCCCCCCTCAATCTCCTGCTCTAGGGAAAATAACCCCAGTCTATCCAACCTCTCCTCATAACTAAAACTCTCCAGCCCAGGCAACATCCTGATAAATCTCCTCTTCACTCTGTCTAGTGCAATCACATCCTTCCTATAATGTGGATTCCAGAACTACACGCAATACTCTAGCTGTGGCATAACCAGCATTTTATACAGTTCCAGCATAACCTCCCTGCTCATATATTCTATGCCTCAGCTAATAAAGGCAAGTACCCCCTGTGCCTTCTTAACCACCTTGTCTACCTGTCCCGCTGGTCTGGATCCAATTTGCTAAATTGCCATGGATCCCATGGGCTCTTACCTTTTGTTATCAGTCTCCCATGTGGGACCTTATCAAAAGCCTTGCTGAAGCCCAAGTAGACTACATCCAATGCATTGCCCTCATTTACACACCTGGTCATCTCTTTGAAAAATTCAATCAAATTGGTCATGCATGACCTCCCCTTAACAAAATGATGCTGACTATCCTTGATTAATCCCTGCTTCTCCAAGTGTAGATTAATTCTGTCCCTCAGAGTTGCTTCCAATAGTTTCCTCACTACTGAGGTTAGACTGACTGGCCTGCAGTCCCCTGGTTTAACCCTTCCTTCGTTCATGAATAACGGTACCACATTAGCTGTCTCCAGTCTTCTGGCACCTCTCCTGTGGCCAGAGGGGTATTGAAAATTATTGCCAGCGCCCCTGCTATCTCCCCCCTTGCCTCACTCAACAGCCTGGGGCACATTTCATCCGGGCCTGGAGATTTATCTACCATTAAGGATGCCAGACCACTTAGAACCTCCTCCTTTTCTTTGCTAATTTCTTTAATTATATCACAGTCCTTCTGCCTGATTTCCATACCCATGTCGTCCCTCTCACTTGTTAACACTGACACAAAGTATGCGTTAGGACCCTACCTACGTCTTCCGGCTCCACACACAAATTACCACTTTGGTCCTTAAAGGGCCCTTCTCTTTCCCTAGTTATCCTCTTAATCTTAATGTACTTGTAAAATAACTTTGGACTTTCCTTTATTTTACCTGCCAATGATTTTTCATGCCTCCTTTTTGCTTTCCTAATTTCCTTTATAAGTTTCCCCCCTACACATTCTCTACTCTTCTAGGGCTTCTGTTTTTTTGAGCCCTCGGTATCTGCCATAAGCCTCCCTCTTTCTCTTTATCCAATCCTGTATATCTGTCGGTATCCAGAGTTCCCTGGATTTGTTGGTCCCACCCTTTATCTTTACTGGAATATGTTTGCCCTGTACTCTCCCTATTTCTTTCTTGAATGAGTCCCACTGTTCTGACGCAGATTTACCTAAAAGTAGCTACTCCCAGTCCACTTTGGCAAAATCATATCTGATCTTATTAAAATCGGTCTTCCCCCAATTTAGAACTCTGATTTCTAGCCCACCCTTGTCCTTTTCCATAACAACCTTGAATCTAATGGAGTTATGATCACTATCTGAAAAATGTTCCCCTGCTGATACCTCTACCACTTACGCAGCTTCATTCCCTAAAATTAAGTCCAGGACCGCCCCCTTTCTTGTGAGACCATCTACGTACTGGCTTAAAAAGCTCTCCTGGATGCATTTTGAGAATTCCGCTCCCTCTAAACCTATCACAGTATGACTAATCCAGTTAATGTTGGGGAAGTTGAAATCTCCCACTATTACTACCCTATTATTTTTACACTTCTCCGAAATTTGCCTACATATCTGCTCTTCTATTTCTCTCTGACTGTTTGGGTGCCTATAGTATACTCCCAGCAATGTGATTGCTCCTTTTTTGTTTTTAAGTTCTACCCATGTGGCTTCATTTGAGGAGCCTTCTAAGATGTCACCCCTCCTTAATGCTGTAATTGATTCCTTGATCAATATTGCCATACCCCCCCTCTTTTAACTCCTTCCCTGTCTTGTCTGGAGACCCGATATCCTGGAATATTGAGCTGCTAATCCTGCCCCCCTCTTAACCATGTCTCTGTTATAGCAATGACATCATACTGCCATGTTTTAATTTGTGCCCTCAACTCATCTGCCTTATTCATCAGACTGCTTGCATTAAAATAAATACTATCCAACTTTGCCAAACTCCCTTGTACCTTAACTGGCGTATAATTTCTCAGTATATTCTTTTAATTGTTCCTCCGTCATGAGCTTATTTAGCCTCTAAATACAACTTTGCTATTCGCCTCAATACTTCCTTTGGTAGCAAGATTTTCATTCTCTCACCACGCTGGTAAAAATGTTTCTCCTGGATTCCCTATTGTAATTATTGAATATGTTGCTAACCTAGTTTAGTCTCCCACAATGAAAAAATTGTTTATGTTTACATCAAATTCTTATATAATTTTACAGGCCAATTAGTTCACCTTTAGCCTTCCGTTTTATTTGAGAAGAGCCTCAGCTGAATAGTTTCCCCTGATAGGTATAATTTCTCCAGTTCTGACACCATCTTTGTGAAATCTTTTTTGAACATTTTACCATGCCTCTATTATTTTTACAATATGGAGCCCAGACCTATGCATAGTAGTTCAAGTATGGTTTTACTCAGGTTTATTTTATATAGCTTTATTTGCCTGTGCTACTATTTTTAATGATTTGTAAATCTGGACTCTTTGGACCTCTTTGCTTCTGTAACCCATTTAGATTCTTTATTTATCAAAGGGTGTCCTTACTCTTCCTACCAAAATGCACCACCTCTTGCTTATCTGTGTTGAAATTCAATTTCCAATTACATTCTGCAAATTTATTGATGTCATCTTGCATTTTGTCATGGCCTTCCATTGCATTAACTACAACCCTCCGCCTCCCCTACCCCTGCACACCCAATTTTGTGGCATCCGCAAATTTTGATATGGTACTTCTGATTGCTCCGTCCAAATAATCTATGTAAATGGTAAACAACAGTAGCTCCAGCACAGATCCCCATGTTACACCATCTCTTACCTTTTGCCAATCTGATTAACTACCTATAACTATTTTCTGTATAGCTTGCAATGTATTCTGCTACTTGTACTCTAACTTTACAACTGTAGTCTGCTATGAAAGTTCAGATATGTTCTTGAACTTGCTGCCTTACAGCAGGTCCAACACACGCTGCCATGATCTCCACCATAGGTAGGGCAAGGAGGCGGAGAAGTTAGGTCCCATATCCACCCTGCCGGATTAGGGATTGAACTCCCTGCTGTAGCTACCAATCTGATCCACAGCGGCCACCCAGCCAACTGAGTCAACCGGCCCCCTGGAGGAGTCAGAGTTGCTGTGGGAACATTTACATGCATATTGCAGAGAGCTATGGATAGTGCTGGCAGAGGCTCCAATATCTTTCCATCACATGGCTGACCAGAAATCCGTCCTGCTCTTATCGCCTGCCATTGGTGTATATTGGAAGGATCTTCCAATTTTGGCCACGTTATGAATACATCTTCCTTTGCCCATCAAGCCTTGGAGCGGAACTTGAGCCCAGAGCTTCTGGCTCAGAGGCAGGGACACTACCAACTGTGTCACGAGATGTCCTACAGATTATATAACATCAATTATATTACCTTTACCTACTTTTTTTGACACTTCAAAAGAATTTAATAACATCGGTCAAGTGTGGCCTTCCCTTTTGAAACCTATGCTGACTATTATACTTTTTTAACTTTGAGCAAAGACCCAATGTGTTACCTACCACTGACATTAAACTAAGCATTAAGCTCTATAGTTCCCTAAACTTATACTGTCTACAATTTTAAATAAATTAATCACAGAAGCTGTTGCACAGATCTTGGCATTATTCCTTTTTCTAAGTGATTTCTATATATATATATATATATATATATATATATGCAATGATGTCTCTGCAATTTCCTCCCTAACTTTTAATATGTGTGGATGCAATCCAACTAGACCTTTATTATTAGCCTTTTTAAACTTGATTAGTTTATTAATCTCCTCACTTTCAATTTTAAATATCATTATTTCTTATTTGATTTCTTCTGATGGCATGTCTGTCTGTTAGTCGCCCTTGTGAATGCTGATGTGAATTAACTTCAATATTTCTGCTATTTCAATGTCATTACCTGCGACAATAGGTTTGTAATGATCACTTAGTTTTGAAAGAAAGGCAGTTAACCTCACCCCGCACAGTTTCCTCATTGGACTCTAAAACATCTGGGATCTGATGACTTGGAAGCTTAACTTCATGATCCCTGAAGGGGCACAGCTTCCCCTAAGCAACAGTATAAAGTATTGCACAATGTAATTCTCTTGCCATTATGAAATGAGCAAACTGCTTATGTGTATCTAATAATGTAAATAATAATATTAATGATAATATGTACAAATTAGAATTTATTTCTTCCCATAACTTTTCTCTGCCATATTGTACTGTATTACATTTTTTTCAGGGTAAAACTGTGCAAAGAATCTAAGGCTGTCATTTGATATACAAAGGTCCCCAGTGATTTTTAAAAAAACAGTAACCAGGATGTTTATAACTTTTCACTGACCTTGTCAGTCAATGGTCTTGACCATTTTTCTATTAGATCTTGAGCTTTGAGTGATACTAATGAGGTGGCATTTGTTGTTCAACCCTAATTTACTTCATTAAGAGTCAAGTATGTAGTGTGTTTCTGGAGTCACACATAAGCCAGACCTGATAGGGGTCCTTCTCTACTGAACCACATGTATTATGATAAACTGGAAAACACAATGGTGCTCATTTTTTTACCTGTTCTCTCCGACTCTGAATGTGTTGCCCCTTAATGTTTTGAAGTGTGGTTCCACTGATGGTGATGGTTATCCAGTACCGAGTAATTGAGGCAAGCCCTGTTCTGTCTTAAAGTAAAGCACATGTGCGTCTCCAGCTATGGTCATTGGATAGCAATAAGGAATGTGAGATCTGGCTGATGTTTCCCTTGTGAACCAGGGCACAGAGGCCATTTGTATTACCTTTGCCACTGCACTCAAAATCAGCTACCCCAGAGATTCAACTTGAAATATTGGTGGATAATCTTGCAGACACAAGCTTGTTTTCTCTTTCTAAAGAAATGATTCTGAATGATGGAATATTTTCTTTACAGGACTGGTTAGCTCTTGTTAAAGCTGCTACAGCAGCAGCCGCTGCAAAGAACAAGACAGTCAGTAAGCACCGAGTTAATAAGGAAAAAGTGGAGAGAAAAATGGGGAGAGGATCCCACTTCAAAAAAGAGAGAGCGATGTTAGAAGTTAAAGAGACAGAAGATGAAGCATGCAAAAAACCAGAAGGGCCTGCATCTGTTGCTATCTCAGGTTAGTATAACAATAACTTGCATTTATATTGTTCTTTTAACATAGTAGTATTTTCGACAAAATTTAACATTAAGTCATGTAGAGAGATATTGGGATAGATGACCAAAAGATTAGTCGGTGGGTTAGGTTTAAGATGTGACATAAAGGAGTAGAGGTACCGAGGTGGTGAGGTTGAGGGAGCAAATTCCAGAACTTGGGCCCTAGGCAACTGAAAGCAAATTAATAATTTTTAAATGGCACTTTTTGTTTTGTTGCCTAGAACACAATTGAATTAGATCCTAGGAATTAGGAAC
The DNA here is from genome assembly GCF_017639515.1 of Carcharodon carcharias. Lineage (NCBI taxonomy): Eukaryota > Metazoa > Chordata > Chondrichthyes > Lamniformes > Lamnidae > Carcharodon > Carcharodon carcharias. The sequence goes on from NC_054472.1 coordinate 154,357,303, forward strand.
TATGAACTAGTTACTATTTAAATAAATTTACAGCACAGTAATGACCCATTCAACCCAGTCGATCCCTGTTGATGTTTATCCTCGACAGAAGCAATACACTCAGTTTAGGTTTAGAGAGAGAATGCCAGAGTTCTGTGGCCAAGGCAGCTGAAGGCATCAAAAACATTCCAATATAGAGAGAGAATTTGCATTTACTCAGTAGCTTTCATGTTCTTGGGCTATCCCAGAGCGCTTAATTTTCAGGCAATTAATAACACTGGCCTCCTGAATGTTTCCACCAATTTGATTTTAGATTTCCAGCCTCTGTAGTAGTTTTGCTTTTATTTTCTGTAGGCAAAGGTGGAAATCAATTTCTATCCAGGCAAATGAGAGATATGACTAGCTAACCTGAATTGAATGCCTCTCCCAAAAGGTAGCATCTGTGGTAATACAGCATTCCTTCAATACAACAGCAGAGCATCTGCCTAAATTATGTCTTTCTGATTGGGGTGGGGCTTGAACCTGCTAGTTTTGACTAGAGGAAAGAACACAGGTAACTGAGTATAAAGTACTCTTTATACTTTACAATAGCATTTTATAGCTTGAAATTGATTCGTGCTGAAGGTTACCTAACCTTTGCAAGAAATTTATACTTGTAACTGTGAAATGATGGGATGAAAAGCACTTGTTAGAATTTCTCAAAAATGGCAATGGATTTTATTTAGGCACTTAATTAAGGCTAAGAATCCAGGAAAAACCACGGATGTTTTTTCTAACTCTTTAAATGAGTGTCAGCTTTGCAGCCCTTTCAGATTCATCTGTTAATGTGTCTGCCTGAACCTGCTGCTGTATTTATCTAGAACCCACTGAGGCATCTTCTGTCATTATTCCCAGGGAATAGAGGCAGTTCAGATACGTGTGGCTCAGCTGCTAGTGAGCTTAGTGAAAGGGAGTAAACATTCAGTTTAGATGTTTAATAACCCGAAAGATTTTTGGATTGCCTGATTTGGATTGTTGTTTTGAAGTACACTTGTATAAGCACTTACACAAGTATAGTTCTGATTGACTACTGCCCTGACACACACTGTCCAGGTCTGATGTGTAAAAGGCGGTTGGTTTGGGCAAAGGGCAAGCAACACCTGTGGAGTTTCAAGGAGTCAACACTTAGCAGTGGTGTACGGAAGGAGGGTGAGGAGAAAGCCGCATGAAAATTCTTAAATGCACAATCAGGACTTTGAGAAAAATACAGAATAGAGATGATTAAATGCCACAGAATATAATGCCTGCTGAGCCATTGTCAGATCAAAGATTAACTGGTGGAAGATAAATAACATGGATTCAAGATTAGATATGTATTCAGGAGTTTTCAGGGAAATGAAGTGAGTTGGGCAGGTTTCCATGAGGAATAGATATTAGGGCAAGGTGGATGACAACATACCACTTCATTGCTTTCAGGAGAGAGCATTGACATTAAAAAGAATGTCATGGATAGATCTCTGTTTAATTGGCAAAGATCAGAGTGATTACTGCGGTGAAGGACTTCACTGTAAGAGTTTAGTGGCCTCTATTCAAAGTAAATAAACTTTCAATCTAAATTAATTTCAGTATAATTCTGTGCTGACATGTTGAACCTTAATGGCTGAATTTATATTACTTAGGAAACTCTGAGCCATTGACCTTTGATGAGCCAAAGCAGACTTCAGGACAAGCAGAAACATCGGGAGCAAGGAAGAGGAAAACCAGTGTTATCTGCTCATTTCAGGCGAAAAGGGCACGTCTCAACAAAATCACAGGTTAGAACAAACTGAAAATTCAGATCGCTCTGGCACAATCATATTTCGTAGTTCACCCCTCAAACAAATGGAGGCCTATTTTGCTTTTGGTCATTCAGGTGTCTGCTGTGCTTAAAAACCCATCAACATGTTCAAGAGTTTCCAAAACACATTGTTGAGAAATTCACAAGAGGCAGCTTGTTTATCAGGTTTGAGGCACTGTGCCTCTTCCCCATAGGAACACAGCACAATTACTAAACTACGAAGAACTTGGGTGCAGGTTGGCTGGTTCAGTGCTAAGTGCATGGATAGAGGATTGGTTAGCTAACAAGCAACAGAGTAGGCATAAATGGGTTATTTACAGGCTGGCGAGATGCAACGAGTGGACTGCAACAGGGATCAGTGCTGGGTCCTCAACTATTTACAATCTATAGCAGTGGCTTGGATGAAGGAATCAAATGTATTGTTGCTAAATTTGCTGATGCAACAAAGATAAATAGAAAGGTAAGTGGTGAAGAGAACATAAGGAGCCTGCAAAGAGACATAGGTTAAGTGAATGGGCAAAAATTTGGCAGATGAAGTATGTGGGAAATGAGAACTTGTCCACTTTGGCAGGAAGAATAGAAAACAGCATACTATTTTAATGGAGGGAGATTGCAGAACTCAGCGGTACAAAAGGATCTGGGTGTCCTGGTACATGAATCACAAAGAGTTAGTATATAGGTTAATTCATTAATTTAAGGCAGATCAGAAAAAAATGTTTTGTCTTAGCAGGTGGTTTGTCTGTGGAATTCTCTTCCCTAGAGAGCAGTAGAGGCAAGGTCATTGAATAATTTTAAGGCTGAGTTTGATAGATGCTTGGTTTACAAGGGAGTCGAAGGGTTTAGGGAGCAGACAGGAAGGGAGAGACCACGTTCTGATAAGCCATGATAATTTCAAATGGTGGAGCAGGCTGGACGGTTCGAATTCGTATATGTATATGATCTTGATTATTAGCTACCAGGCTTATGGTGATTGAATAAATGTAGTTCTGCTTTATTACATAGAAATTGGAGCTTTTTTATTTGGTGGTCTGCAATTTTCTCAATTTTTACACAAACATGGAAAAACAGTGGCCTTGCCTATAATGTACAAAAAGGCCATTATCAAGCAAAACCACTTCTTTATGTTGATGAAATTGGTCAAGTTTACTTGGGAATTCTGATGTCTGCAGAAAAGAATCTGTTTTCCTCTCCATTTTCTTTTGGTGCATTTTTATCGGTATCTTTCATAAATAGTGTTCCTTATTCCATTCTCTGCCCCTTTTTTTCCTAACTACAATATTTTGTGCATTTTTTTTCTCTGCCACATCTTATTTTGGAGGAGAGAGCAACTACTCTAGAATTATCATTTGGATTTGATCTGGCTCAGAATCTAATCTTTTCAGCCCATTAGATATCAGAGCTGGAGATTGACTCAATTGTCATAGATATAACACTATCAGGCTTCATTGTTATTCAGCATCAAAACCAAGAAGAAAGGAAGACTTGGATTTTTATCACATCTTTTACGACCAAGTGACATCCTAAAGTCCTTTACAGTAAATGAAGTACTTTTGAGTGCAGTTATTGTTGTAATGTAGGCGGCCAAGTTTTTACTTGGCATTGTAGACAGTTGCTACAGCTTGACTGTATCATGATTGAGTCCATCTGAGCTGTTTGAAAAGTTGACGCCCTGTTCTTTCATCAACATAAAGCCTTATTGCGCAGAAGGAGGCCATTCAGTTCATCATGCCTGTACCAGATCTTTGCAAATGTTGTTGAATTACTTTTTTCCCCACGTAGCCCTGCAATTAAGTTACTAATGAATCTACTTCCATTACCATTCAGCAAATGCATTCCAGATCATAATCACTATAGCATAAAGAACTTTGTCATCTCATCTGTGGATTTTTTTGCCAATAATTCAGATCCCTTTGAAGATTTAATGAAACATGGGACATTAAAATTGTTTTAATGATTTTGCTTGTCTTATACTTTGTTGGAAGTGAGTAAATATGTTGACAGTGGGGTTGTTTCATAAATGTGTACACAACTTGTCTGTTCTGCAGGTCTATTGGCATCAAAAGCTGTGAGTGGAGACGGTTCAGAAATGCTGGAAGATGGTATTGGAAGCCACCATGTGCCTGATCAGGTATGAAACAGTTTTTAAGCATGGTTTTGCTAGATGGAGGGCCAGCAATACAAACCAAGGTTGGAAAGAAAGGTGATGTGATTGAAATTACAGCTAATGTCATGGGTTTTAAAAGCCTGTAAATCTGAGTGAAAAGGGTTGTATTTTGGAGGATTTCTTATTCTTGCTCTTGATATCTTAGACTTCTATGTTTTTAGACTACCCACCTATTGATATAAATTTGTAGCATCCCTCGAACAAAGGACACTGTTTGGTTTATTGCAGCTAGTTGACTTAATTCATGCCTGTGTGACCTTTTATTGTCTTTGGAAAGATGTCAAAATAATACTACAGGACTTAACTGCCAAAATTTTTTTTTAAACAGTAAAAGAAGTGCATATTAGCAGAACATATATTTATTTTTAAATTGTTAAACTTAGCTCTTTATGTGGTAGAAAATACTGCTCAACTGTTGTATAGAACAATGATATATGTAATGTTCTTAGAGTAGGTTATTTTCCTTTCACACCGTTTATAAAAATTACCTGGATTTTATCTCTTCCAAGTTACAGAGTAATGAATTTGAAAAAGATACACTGATAATATTTTCCAAAAAAGTAACATGGACCATGTTAAATTAAATAACTCTTTTTTAACCGCATATTTGAATCAATTTCAAGAGGTTTGTATTTGAATTGAGTGACTTGCACTCTCCTGCCTAACCCTATGTATCAGTGTCAAACAAACCAGTTGTTGCAATGGTTGTGTGGAGTTAAGCCAGCATGTGATCTTTGTGAGTTAAGCTGGCTATAACCCTTGTACTGTCAGAGAGTGAAAGGAGTTATGCTGTTGAACAAAATACTTAATTTTTGCCACAAGGACTTCTATGTTTTTGAACTCCCAGGAGAAAGAGAATTAGAGTAGTTGGTGCAATGAGTTTTGTTTTCAGTGTGATGCAAAAAAGGGAGGAAGAAAACCGTATGAAGGAAAGACTTGCGTTTACATAACCTCTTTCTCGACCTCAAGATGGCCCAAAGCATTTACTGCCTGTGAATATCTTTGAAGCATATTGAAACATTGGTACGTGATGGAGGACAGCCTATTTGAAGCCTTGCCTTACCTTGGTATCAGCATTGAGAGCCTCCTCCCTATTTTTCCCCTCTTTAATTTTAAACTATTATTTAGGAGTGCAATTTACATCATTTGCAGCAAAGTACAAGTTGTCTTAAATTTGGAGCCTTCAAATGGTTTTTCTGAGATCAGTGGAAACTTTTGTAGATTAAAAAAAAGGAAAATTAGTATTTTTATAATTTGAGAAATATTATACTTTCAGGACAACAGCAAAAATAACTGGTATTTATGTAGTGTATTTTAATGTCCCAAGTGATTCACAGAAGTACTATAAAGCAAAATTTGACGCTGAGCCGCAAGGTGAAATTAGAGCAGGTGACCAAAAGCTTCCAAAGAGTATCTTAAAGGAGAAAAGACAGGTCGAGAGACAGCGGTTTAAGATGGGAATTATAGAGCTGAGGGTTAGGCAGCTGAAATCGCAACCACCGATGGTGGAACACATAATCGGAGATTTGAGGCCGGAGGACGTTATAGAGATGGCGAGGGGCGAAGCCATGGAGGAATTTTAAAGTAAAGATGGAATCGTTGCTTAACCGGAAGTCATTAAAAGCTGCTGAGCGCAGGACTTGGGCAAGTAAGAACACTGGCAACAGAGTTTTAGATGAACTCAAATGTATAGATGGTAGAATTTGGGAGGGCAGGGAGGAGGGCACTGGAGTAGTAATGGCTAGAGATAACAAAGTCATGAATGAGAGTCTAAGGAGCAAATGAACTGAGGCAGGGTTGGCTTGGATGTTACTGTTGTGGGGTGGAAATAGATGTTTTTAATAGTAGATATGAGGCCAGAAGTTCATCTCGGGGTCAAATTTAATACCAGGGTTCAGCCTTAGCCAGTTTCCAGGGAAAGTCAGTAGCTAGGAAATGGAATTTGTAGCGGGACTGAAGACAATGAATTTGGCCTTTTCAATATTTAATTGGAGGAAATTACTGCTCATCCAGTACAGAATGTTGAACAACAGTCTAATAATCTAGTGATGGTGAAAGAATCAAAAGCTGTGAGGTAGTGTTGGGTACCGTCAGTGTAATATTGTGTTTTCGTATGATGTAACGGAGCGGGTAGCAGGAGGATGAGAAATAAGAGCTGTAAATACATTAGAGACAGTAATATACTAATCTATCTTCAGTAGCCATTGTAACAGGAAGGAAAAAGCCTGTGGTTAATTTTGTAGGAATTTGACACTGGTGTGACCCTTTATATAAATGAAGAAAGAAGGACCGTTTAAGCCAGAATTTTACCATGTTTTCTAATGGAGATTTCAAGGACTTAGTATTGCTACGAATCTCATTAAAGATATGACATGGGAAGTCTATTCAATCCAAGTCTATTGCTGGAGGTATGTCAGCATCTAGTCGATCAGCATCTAGTCGATCAGCATCCAGTCGATCAGCATCCAGTCGATCAGCATCCAGTCGATCAGCATCCAGTCGATCAGCATCCAGTCGATCAGCATCCAGTCGATCAGCATCCAGTCGATCAGCATCCAGTCGATCAGCATCCAGTCGATCAGCATCCAGTCGATCAGCATCCAGTCGATCAGCATCCAGTCGATCAGCATCCAGTCGATCAGCATCCAGTCGATCAGCATCCAGTCGATCAGCATCCAGTCGATCAGCATCCAGTCGATCAGCATCCAGTCGATCAGCATCCAGTCGATCAGCATCCAGTCGATCAGCATCCAGTCGATCAGCATCCAGTCGATCAGCATCCAGTCGATCAGCATCCAGTCGATCAGCATCCAGTCGATCAGCATCCAGTCGATCAGCATCCAGTCGATCAGCATCCAGTCGATCAGCATCCAGTCGATCAGCATCCAGTCGATCAGCATCCAGTCGATCAGCATCCAGTCGATCAGCATCCAGTCGATCAGCATCCAGTCGATCAGCATCCAGTCGATCAGCATCCAGTCGATCAGCATCCAGTCGATCAGCATCCAGTCGATCAGCATCCAGTCGATCAGCATCCAGTCGATCATCTTCTGCTGTGACTCTCACTAGCACACCAGAACTAGAACACACAGATCAGGCATGCAGCTAGCCTTTTAACCCATTTCCTTGTGTATTCCTGGAAGGGAAGAGTCTGTTTTCTTTCAACTCGGATCATTTCCCCATTGAGTTTTAAACTCAACAGGAGATGGTTTTGGTTGTTTTGCTGAGAAGTGGCAGTCTCCATTGTCTCCGTAACCACAGGAGATTAAAGTTCAGCCCTTTGCATTTCATCTCTTCCTTTCAAGTGTTTCTATCTGAAGTAGGCCTTGACACCTTTTCAAATGCGACATTCCATGGTCTCTCTGGACCAGTCGGTCAAGTATAATCCATATAGGAATTTTCCAGAAAGTGGTTACTTTACATTCTCGGCCAACTTTTGTTTGTATGTCATTTTAAAAACCATGTCTCCCTTAACGGTTCAATATACCTATAATTGGGCTGTAATCCACTGTCGTCACACCATGGACGTCTAATCTCTTTACGCCTCCATCCCCTACTAGGATGGCCCCAGAGCTCTCTGCTTCTTTGAATGGAGGTCCAGCCAGTCTCCCTCCTCCACCTGTCTGAGTTTGTTCTCACATTGAAAGCTTCTTTTTCAACTCCACTCACCTTCCTTCAAATTAAAGTTGTTGCTATGAGTACCCGCATGAACCCAATCTATTGGGTTATTATGGCACATGTGGAACATTCCTTATTGCAGTTCCAGGATTTTGATCCAGCGACAGTGAAAGAATGGCAATATACTTCCAAGTCAGGGTGGTGTGTGGCTTGGAGGGGAAATTGCAGTGGTGATCCCATGCAACTGCTGCTCTTGTCCTTGGAGGTAGAGGTTGTGGGTTTTGCAGGTGCTTTTAAGGAGCCTTGGTGAGTTGCTGCAGTGCATCTTGTAGATGGTACATACTGCTGCCACTGTGCAGTGGTGGTTGAAGGAGTGGATGTTGAAATTGGTGAATAAGGTGCCAATCGAGGGAGCTGATTTGTCCTGGAATGTGTCCAGCTTCTTGACTGTTGTTGGAGCTGCACTGGTCAGGAAAGTGGAAGGTATTCTGATTCACTCCTGACTTTTGTCTTGTAGCTGGTGGACAGGCTTTGGGGAGTCGGGAAGTGAGTTAATCTGTGCAGAATTCCCAATCTTTACAGGCAATGAAGTACTCTTTGACATGTAATTACTGTTGTAGAGTAAGAAACATGGTAGCCAAATTGCACAGAGAAGGGTTCCACAAACAGCAATGTGATAATGACTATATAATCTCTTTTTAGTCATGCTAGTTGAGGAATAAACATTGGTCAGGATACCGTGGAGAACTTATCTGGTCGTCTACAGAACAGTGTCATGGAATCTTTTACTTGCACCTGAATGGATAGGGAGAGCCTGGATTTTAATGTCTCATATGAAACACTCCCTCAGTACAGTTTGCATATTTCATATTAAGTATAGTCACCCATCAGATGTCAGAACGTCCAAGTGTCTTGTCATAGTCTGTCATTAACATATTTAAATCCGGCTTCTATAGTTAGTGCATAGTGTAACTCTTTCGAGTACAAACACGTTTCCATCTGTTCCTATTCAGATGAAGTTACATTGTTTCATAGTTTGCCATTGTGAGATTTCACTCTTGATTTTGTTTTACATTGTTTCATAGTTTGCCATTGTGAAAATTTCACTCTTGATAATCTTTTAAATAACCTGTTTCCATCTGTTTCAGATGAAGTCACATTGTTCCATAGTTTGCCATTGTGAGATTTGAACTCTTGATACTCTTTTGAGTAAACCTGTTTCCATCTATTTCAGATGAAGTTACATTGTTTCATAGTTTGCCATTGTGAGATTTGAACTCTTGATCTGGGGGTTACAAACCCAGTACCATAACCACTTGGCTATTTAGGCCAAGCCTAAATCCGGCTTCTATAAAGTGATTGTGTGCTCTACATGAAATTAACATCAGCTGCATGGTTTCGGCAAACCCTGAAGTGAAAACAAGATCAGATTGAGTGGCACTTTATTTCTGATATTTAAAGGTGGAATGGGCGGATCTGAATAGAGGTTCATTGTACACAGCTGCTGTGGGTGTACCTATTCCACATGGACTGCAGTGGTTCAATGCAGTGCCTCACCACTGCTTTCTCAAGGGCAATTAGGAATGGACAATAAAAACAGCTAGCCTAGCCAATCATGCCCACGTCCCATGAATAAGAATTTTTAAAAAGTGCTTTGGAACGGCCTGAATATAAATATAAATATAAGCACTGTAATTAAGCATTCTTCCAACATTTTTGGTCTTCACTGTAAAAAGGTAGTTTCCATAATAAAAACTGGAAACACTCAACAGGTCCGGCAGCACCTGTGGAGAGAGAAACAGTTAAATGTTTCAGGTCTGTGTCCTTTAATTAGAACCGGAAAAAGTTAAAAATGTAATAGGTTTTAAGCAGGTGAAAGGTGTGAGGGTGAGGGAAAAAAAAGGAAGGCCTGGAACAGGGTAGAAGGGGAGACGACTAAATGAAAAAGGGTGCAAGGACGACGAGAGTGGTGGAGGACAAGTAAAGAAACAAAAGATGTGTCATCGAAACAAAAGGCGAATGATGAACAGCAAAAACAAGTGAAAGAGAAGATAAAACCAAAATCTGCGAAGAAAATGGGGGCAGAGGTTGCAGTTTGAAATCGGTGAACTCAGTGTTGAATCTGGAAGGCTATAAAGTCGTCAGCATGGGAGCAAGGCGGAAAATTAAAATGACAAGCGACACGATGTTCAGGATCATGCTTGCAGACTGAGTGGAGGTGTTCCACAAGGTTGTCACCTAATCTGCACTTTGTCTGCCCAGTGTAGAGCAGATACAATTGAAGCAGCAAATATATGCACTAAATTAAAAGTACAAGTTTTTTTACGCAGTAGCCCAAAGTGGTCTAACCATGGCTCAGTACTGCTTCAGCATAACTTAATTCTGTCCCTCTAGAAACAAAGCCTTGTGCTTGATTTTCTTTTTTTATGGTCTTGCTAACCTGTGACTCAACTTTATCTATTTATACTTTGATGGCTTTGTTACTCGACCCTGCTTAGACTTGCACCTTCCAATTAATAAGTGAGCTCCCTATTCCTCCTACCAAATTGTACTACCTCCCATTTATCTGTGTTGAACTTCATTTACCAATTATTTGCCCATTCTGCAAGTTTATTAATGTCCTCCTGTAACATGTTGCAATCTTCCTCAGTATTGACTATCCTTCCCCCTGCACCCCCCCCCCCCTTTGATGTATCCAAATTTAGAAATTGTGTTTTGATTCCAAAGTCCAAATTGTTGATGTAAATTGTGAACAGTAGTGATCCCAGCACTGATACTTGTGGAACATCACTTCCCACTTTCTGCTACTCTGAATACCTACCCTTTGCTCCTACTCTCTGCTTTTTTTTATCTTGAAGCCAGCTAGCAGTCCATCCCCCCCATGTCCCTTGACTCCACATTCTCTAACCTTATTCGTTAGCCTATGATGAGATATCTTATCAAAGACCTTTTGAAAATCCAGATAAATTATATCTATTGCATTACCACTGTCTAGTCTGTGTTAATGTCAAAGATAAATCACAAAGACTGGTCAGGCAAGATTTTCCCTTTTGAGATCCATGTTGGCTATTCATTATTATATCTCATTTCTAGGTGTTCTTCTATTATCTCCTTTAGTAAGGATCCCATTGTTTTTCCTACCACTAATATTAAGCTGACAGGTCTGTAATTCCCTGAACGTATTCAGCGCCCCTTAAATATAGGAATTACATTAGCTATCTACCAGTCGTCTGGCGCTATACTTTTTTTTTAACAAATTATTAAACATGCTCCTGCTATCTGCTGGCTTGATTGCCTTTTTTAAAAAAAACGTGAATGCAATCCATCCAGACCAGGGACTTTATCTTTGAGCCTTAGTTTTTTCAACACACCCCATTTTTTGTTAATTTAAATACACATCTCATTACTTATTTCATCATTCAATGCAATGTTTATCTGTTAAAGAATTGAAACTTAAATTCTCATGCTTAAAAAAGGAATATGTGGTGAACTTTTGGTGGTTGCCTTGAAACCCGATTCTTTGTGCTGATTTCTGTTTGTATGTTCCTACTTTTACATTCTGACATGTGCTAATGAGATTGGTAGGAAATTTAGGAGTTGGCAAGATGGGTGCATGACTGGGCATAATTTCAGGTGTAGCATTCTGTTTTTGCCCCACTGAATTTCTGCCCCATTGTGCCTTTGTTTTGAGATGGCTAATCAGGCAAGATTAGAGATGAAGAATTTGCCTACTTCCCATAATCTGCAAACTTGCTTTGACACCTCAAGTAGGACTTGTGCAGAAATCAAATAACCTTCTGCCACAATTAATTTCTGCATGTAGGCAACATCAATGTGGGAATTCATCCAGGACTGACAGCTTCTACTGAAATGCAGTTGAATCAGAATTGCATTGGCTGCTTTTTATACAGAATTCTTCCTCATTACCATAAGGCAACATGATAAAGGGAAAAAGAAGGCAGTCAATGATGGAACTTTGAAATGGGGGCCATGCTGGAAATTGAAGTGTGCAGCAGGTGACCGTATGGGTGTGGGAGGTAATGTTCATTCCGGATGTACTGACTACTTTGGGATTAAGAAGGAGGGGATTGAAGACTCTGTGGGGTGTGGGGGAGGGAAGTGGTAGGTAGAGAAATAATGGAGAATGAAGTGAACAACCACCTGAAGAGCACAAGGAAGCCAAATGGAACATAGTCAACTTAAAATTTATTTTAAAAGAGTAGCACTTTTAGACAGATATGATCCACCTTCAGTGTATTTCTACCAGTTTGAACAGGGCTTTTTGTTGGCTGATGACTTTGGCTGTCAAGTCACATACCCAGATTACATGAGTCAAGAAAAAAAAAATTGCTGTAAGAAAGCCTTAGATGATCAGTGTCCATCACAAATAATGGTACTTTTGAAACTTTCTGTCAATTTGTTTGTTTGGACTATCTGTCCTTAATTAAGTAGAATGTTGTGTAATTGAAGAAAATAATGAGATTTTACCAGACACTCAGCATTTTCCCAACTGAATACTTCACCTTTGTAGTATGAATGTGGTGTAAAAGAAGTGACGTCATAGGGTATTTTCATTGCTCAGCCTTCCTTCTAGCTCGGTGAACTTATTTGCATTTCTGCTGCAGCATTATTTTTTTTTATTTGGCATTTATGAACCTTGACCAGATAATTATTGAGTTTAGGGACTAGCTGAGTTTGGAATATTGCCAATCAGAATTTATATTAACAGACAAAACCCACCTTCCCAATGAAAGCTGCTGTTACACTACTGGTGGCAGTTTAAAGCTGCCATTAAATACTTCCGGCTTTATGCTCCTCTCTAGTCAGGGGGACTAAAGCTATGTTTGCTAATGTCCAGTGGTTTTTTAAATTCGATGTTACTAAAGAGCTAGCTGGCATTCACAATGAAGATTTTAAAAAGTGCACTTTTTAAAGTTTGCTTCTCAGAATCATAGACCATGAAATGCTACAACACGGGACCATTCAGCCCATCGTACCTGTGTTGTCTCTTTGGCAGATCTATCCAATCAATTCTACTCCTCTGTTCTTTCCCTATAGCCCTGTAAACTTTTTCCCTTCAAGTATTTCTTAGCCGCGGCTCATTTGGTAGCACTGTCGCTTCTGAGTCACAAGGTTGTGGGTTGAAGGCTGACTCCAGTACAATATTGAGGGAGTGCTGCATTATTGGAGGTGTTGCCTTTCAGGCAGGATGTTAAAGCGAGGCCACGCCTACCCCCTTGGGTGGATGCAGAGAACCAAATTGTGGATGCCGGAATCTAATTTAAACTCTGCCAGTATAAAAAAACAACTTTATGGGGAGATGATGGCGTCCTGGTAATGTCACTAGACCAGTAATCCAGAGTGACAGGCTAATGCTCTGGGGACACTGGTTCAAATTCTATAATGGCAGCTGGTGAAGTTTAAATTCTGTTAAAAAATCTGGAATATGAAGCTAGTCTCTGTAATGAAGGTCATGAAACTAATCTTTGATGGTTGTAAAAACCCATCTGGTTCACTAATGTCCTTCAGGGAAGGAAATCTGCCATCCTTACCTGGTCTGGCCTACATGTGATTCCAGACCCACAGCAATGTGGTTGACTCTGAAATGCCCTCTGAAATGGTCTAGAAAGCCACTCAGCTCAAGGGCAATTTGCGATGAGCAACAAATACTGGCATTGTCAGTGCCGCCTACAGCCCAGGAAGGAATTTTTTAAAATGTTGCAGTTTTACTGCAGACAGTAAACATCTGAAATGATGCAAGGCTACTTTCTTAAGATGACGGCAATTTCTGAGACTTAATCAGTACAGAATGTGAATGTAAAGACGTATATAACAGACTGAATAGTTATGTGTTTGTAATTGTAAACATGTGATCATTTTTAGTTCTAATAGTAAAATAGGCAGAATTGCAGAATGTGTGTTGTAAAATTCTGGGATTCTATGTACTAAAAGTGGAATTTGACTTACTAGGCCTCTGCTTAGTGCTACTGTTTTGCGCTGAAAAATAAATGGAATCCTGGAAATATAACACCCCGAAACAACATTTGAAAAGAAATCATATGATTGCTCTTCATGCAATGTAATTTGACTCATTCACTTATTGCAAAATAGTGAGTCTGATGATGATGCTGATGATCATGATGATTACTATGAAGAACATAATTAAATAACTTGACCTTTTTATACTTTGTCTTCAGATAGTAAGTTGATTTCAAAGAAAACTTGATCAGTTTTTAATCAGCTGATTAGAATTTTTCATTTTGAATGTGCAACTTTGCAGTTGTGTGGAGGTTTTTTGTGCTAACACGTCAGAAGCTAAAATTTTGAGGTTTATTTGTCTAGCAACATGGATATAGTTAAGATCCAGGTTATTTTTCTTTAAAATGAATATGTTATAAGTTTCTGAGCACTTAAAAGAAAAGGGCTGGTTAATCTTTCAGGTGAGAGCTCTCCAACAGAACCATGTCCTACCTGAAATAGTAATTCATCTTTCCTTTCACATGCTGAATGAACTCTGTATTTTCAGCGTTTTGGGTTTTTTTTAATTGGCTAAAGAAATTTTATTTTGAAGAATGGCGCTCTTTATTTCTTTTGTGGTTTGATATCTGGGCAACAGGAACATGAGAGTTATTATTTTGTGCTGCTAGATTAGCAGGTTTATAGTTTGAACAGTCCCTTCAAAACTGATTTTCAGTGAGATGTAATACCCTTAGGATATTCAAACCAGCACATATAGCTTTGATATCTAAACATAAAGACTTGTTTTTATTTTGGAAAAACATCCCGAGCTGCCTCACTAAGAAAAAAGGGGTGTGTTGGCCAAAGCTTATTCAAAGTTGCGGGTTTTAAGGAGGGTTTTAGAGAGAAGAGGAGAGGCACAGGTGGTTAAGGCAGCATGGGGCCTAGCAAACCAGAAACAAGGCTACCAATGATAAGGTGAAAGGTAGAGATATACAAGAAGATAGGAACATCACCACCTGGAAGTTCCCCTCCAAGTCACTCACCATTCTGACATGGAAATGTATCGCTGTTCCTTCACTGTCACTGGGTCAAAATCCTGGAACTCCCTTCCTAACGGCACTGTGGGTGCACCTACACCACATGTACTGCAGCAGTTCAAGAAGGCAGCTCACCACCACCTTCTCAAGGGCAACTAGGGATGGGCAATAAATGCTGGCCCAGCCAGTGAAGCCCACATCCCTGAATGGTTAAAAAAATATACAAGAAGACAGAAAGAGGAATGATAGGTTCTCAGAGGGTGGCTAGCTGGAGGAAATTACATTTATAGGTAGGGGTGGGTCCACCAAGGGGTTTAAGCACAAGAATGGAAGATTAAATTTGAAACGTTGGTAAATTCAGGGTATGAAGATGTAGGTCAGCAAGAACAAGGATGATTGAGCTTGGTTTGTTTTGAATAGAATGAGAACAGCAGAGCCTTGCATGGCATGAAGTTAATGGATGGGAGACTGGTCAGGAAAGCAATAGACTTATCAATATGGCAATTGATAATGAAGGTGATTGCCTATGCCATTACCTCAAACAATGATACAGAGGTGAAAGTAGGCCTTTTTAATAGAGGCGCTTTTAGGTCTTAAGATCAGCTTGGGGTTGAAGAACACCAAGGCGTAAATGGTTGCAACCAGCTTAAGACAGTAGCTAGGGAGGTCCATGAAGTCAGTGATGAGAGTACAAATTTTGTTGTGCCCCTGGCCTTTCCAGTGGACAGCTTGAGTTAATTACAGGTCATTCAAGATGTTGGACCAGCAGCCTGAAGCAGTGGAAGGTGTAACAGAGGTAATGGGAAGTTAGAGCTAGGTACCATTGGTCTGCATGTGCAAACTGATCTCATGTCTGTGGATGATGTCAGCAAGTGTCATGCTGTGGAGGACAGATCCTTGTTGGAAGTGGTGGGGGAGGTGGCAAAGTTGTCAATGACTTTGTAGAGCTGGGAAGAGAAGCCATCGGCATGTCCTGCCTAGAGTTATTGAGTACAAAAGCAGGCAAGTTATATTGAATGTGTATAAAACTCTGGTTAAACCACACCTAGAGTATTGCACCCAGTTCAGGTCACCACACTTTAAGAAGGATGTGAGGGCCTTTGAGAGTTGCAGAAGAGATTTACCAAAATGGTTCCAGAGATGAGAGATTTATACATGGCTAAGTTGGAGACCCTGATGTTATTCTCCTTGAAGCAAAGAAGATTATGAGGAGGTTGGTTAAAAGTGTAAAAGATTATAAAATGCTTAGATAAGGTAGATGAAGGAAATCTGATCCCATTAGCTGACGGTACAAGAACTAGGAGAAACTGATTCAAGGTTTTACGCAAAAGATAGAGGGAGAATGTGAGGAAGATCTCTTTTACACAGTGAGTGGTAATGACTTGGAAGTTGCTGCCTACGAGGATGGTGCAAATGGAAGCGATTACTGATTTTGAAAGGAAACTGGATGGACGTTTGAGGGGAAGTAAACTTGCAGGGCTATTGGGCTAGAGCAGGGGAATGGGATTAACCAGATTACTGTGAGCTGGCATGGATTTGATAGGCCGAATTCCCCGTGTCATAATGACTCTATTGTAGAGTCATTAGGCTTGTAATTGAAGGAACAGGAGCTCAGTCTCTGTGAGAGATGAGCTTGTAGAGAAAGGAGGTGATGAATGATAAACCTGAATGACACATAGCTATTCCAGCTGTCTGGTTCATTCTTGGAGAATCCTTAGATTTTATTCAGGCAATGCAAGCTTGGTGTTGGAAAAATTGCCAAAAAGTTAACTGCTTTTTTATATTGGCATAAACAAAATATCAGTCCTGTTCTAACCCTAACACAGCTGGGTAAGATTTAGGCAATGGTAGTCTAGTTCTTGCATAAATGATTCTGGAATAGTGCTGGAAAAAGAGACACTGCCAAAGCTTTTTGTCTTACACTCATCAAGACAAATACAAGAACGCTGATTTCAAATGATCACAATCTATACTACAGGAAGAAAAAGGTTGCTGATTGGTTGGCAAGTCATCTTTGGCCAAGATGCTGCCATGGAGAAAGCAACAGGGAACTAAAAGCTCCTTATGCTTCCAGGCGATTCAAAAAAGGTGCAAGGCTTGAACATATTTCTTTTGTTTGCAGAGAACGAGTTCCTGCATATGAACATATTTTACTTCTAGCAAGCATCAATGAGCCACATTATGAGCTCGACTGATTACCTTAAATTGGTTGTTAGTGGAGCTATTAGTGCACTCAGAATTGTTCAGAAAGTGCTGCCCGATCACAGAATCACATTTAACAGTCGATGTTTTGTTTTGGGTTTTACAAGTACGGGTTAGTTGAGTACGGTCTGTACTCTGCCTATTCTGAACAGCTGGAGAAACATGTTGCTTTGATCAGCTAATCTTTGGGATATATGGCCTACATACCTGGCATTACGTCGGCACTGAAATTCAATGATGCTCTGTGTGCCATCTTGCATTATTTAAAGAAGAAGATGATTATAAGTACGAGGTCAGAATAGAAGAGAAACAGAAGAGTGGTACAACCACACCAACCCCCTCCACTTCTCTCTCTCTCCCCCCACCCAAAACCCCCCCCCCCCCCACCCACCCAACACACACCTTAAACCAGCTTATATTTCACCCCTTTCTTGGACTCACTCAAGTTCTGTCGAAGGGTCATGAGGACTCGAAACGTCAACTCTTTTCTTCTCCGCCGATGCTGCCAGACCTGCTGAGTTTTTCCAGGTAATTCTGTTTTTGTTTTGGATTTCCAGCATCCGCAGTTTTTTTGTCTTTATCAGAAGAGTGCTACAGTTTAATTTTCTTAATTTGTAAAGGCATCATCAAATTTAGCACCATTACGCAGACTAGAAGGTTTTGTGATTGACCTCTGGCCTGCACTGAATGAGCAAACTTAGTCAAAGTAGTTAGGGTGCTATGATAGACATTAATGGCGCTTGACTCTGAAAGGGGTTGGGGGGGAGGGGAACAACAGCCAAGATTCCAGGTCCCGAAGACCAGTGTAGGATATTGGTGGAGAACAGAATCAAGTGTAAGTTGTGAGATCCTCCATGAACAAGTACTCTGCCAAAACAGTGTGTCTAGATTTGGATTTGAAGAGTGGCTACTGATTGATGCTGGCAGTCTAGTAGGCCAATGTATCTATACAGCAGAAGTTGAAGAGGTGAGAGAAATTAGAGAAAAGGTAAGACAAGGACAGGTAGGAGGCTGGACTATTCATCACATTACTTGCTGAGAGACTTCACTTGTAGTGAGATTAAAATGTGTTTAGGATTGGATTTGAGAAATCTGAGACTCAATAGGAAGAAGGCTGAGTCATTCTGAAGCAGAAACAGTGCTTTACATCAAGTCCAATCTGCAATTCTTATTTATGCAGTATAAAGAGAGTTTCCTATACCTAACCCAACTCTAACATAAGATTGCTTCTTGAGATGGTGTTGATTTAACCCATATTTAACATTGAGCATTTACTGGTAAAGTTAATGCTGGTGTAAGAAGTAGGAAGTAGTCATTTTATAACCTTTAAGGAAATATATTATCACATAACATTATCATATGGTTAGATTAAGTGTTTAACTTGATTTAATTCTTTGGCGTAAAAATGGCACTATAACTCATCAGGGCATTGATAATAAATGTTGTTCCCAGTAGACTATCACATAATTAATTGTTGGCCTATAATTTTATCCAGCTCTTACCCTCTTATACCACTGACCAGCTGAAGACTGAAGTGAGCAGCACCGACTCCTGTCCTCTGAATCAAAAAAGTGATCCATTCTCTTCATCTCCACCTTCGACGAAACTCCGAACACGGAAAACAAAGCCTGAGGAGCCATCCGGGAATATAAAGGCTTCAGATCCTTCTCCTACCCCAACTGTACCTCAGGGCAAGGAGTTGCACAATGTAGAATTTCCTCAGACATTACCCCCACCTCCACCTTCAGATATCCCTCAGACTGGTTAGTGCGTTGCTTAGTGAGTCTTGCCTAGAGGGGTTTTAAAGCAAAAAGCTACTTAGCTTCTAGTCGTGGCTGTTAATTGTGTTGAAAGAATTATGAAGATTTTGTTGTTTTTCTTTGAAAACCACATGTAAACTGGTATTTTCAGGTATGTCAGCATGTTTAGTTATGTAAAGCTTTCCTTTAAATTTTTTCCGTAATTTTGGTAAGTGATGTGATGCATGCAAGTTCCTCCACTTTACTGCTCATGGGTTAGGCTGCACCATAGACGCTGAGATCATGGTTCCTACTAAGGTAAAAAAAAAATGCACTCAACGTTTAAATGCGCACAGCTGATGGAAATAGAAGCCTGACCTTAATTCCAAGAATTTGTTCATGAAGGAAACTGGTCAGATTTCTTTTGACTTTGTATCACCCTCAATATGACTCCTTTTTTAAAACCAAAATTAGTTTCTTTTGGTGGTCATAGTCAGCCTGGTACAACCAGCTTATCAGCCATCCTAACTTGTTTTTTTTTTAATGAGTTCCATTAAAAACAACATGGGTTGAAAGGGCTACGAAGCAACTGTTTCTACCAGTGTATTGTGTGGTACTAGCAAAAGCCTATATTAAAATAGGCTACCACGACAAAACAACCAAAACCATTTAAGAAAAAAAAGGCTAATTGAGCATCTCTTCTTCCCAAAGGCCCTTCTCAGCCCAGCAGTCCATCCACCTGGTTAGAAAATTCCAAACGTAGGAGACGCTCTGCACGATTAGCAAATGCTGCAGGGATTGATGGTCCCACAGACCAAGGGTATTTACCCTCTCCATCCAGTGATATGACAGGACAGTCGGGCAAATCCAATAATCTGACAGACAGCAACATACCAGAGGGTGAGAAAACTAACTACCTAATAGGTGAACATCTGGGTTCCACTGGGTATGGTATTTATCCAGCGGGGATTTCTCTAAACCAAATAAAAGTGCAAAGGATGAGCAAGATGCACATGCGTTACTCAATCAAACCCGTTCTATTTGGATAAATATTGTATCATTTGGAACTTTGACATACATGCTGCTCATGCTGCGGTTCCTGTTCTGTGAGAAAATTTACCTTTTAAAATTTTATATCTTGAATATATATTTTTTTAATGAAATGGCAGAGAGGGGAGGGGTGTATCAGTTTCTGGAGAGGGGGGTCAGTTGATGCTGAAGTATAAGTGGCATCAGTTTGACTGTGAAGTTTTGTTGAGCAAAACTAGTGCTCAGTGGCATAGCTGCATGAGCTGCAGCTCAGTGGAAGTATTCTTGAGTGTCAGCATGACACTTTCTAATGGGATCATTAGGAGCTCTTGACTGTTTATTTAAAATAATCTTGCTGTGGTGTGATCATTTGTGTTAGAGAAGCACCGGTGGTTTTAAAAAAATTCAACAGTGGGTCAACAGACCCAAATCATTGATGAATTTTGAAGTTTGTAATTAGCTAGTCTGAGCAATGAGCAAGTGGCAATATCTGGCTTATACAGTGTACATGTTGGCATGTCCAAAGTAGTAAAATGAAGAAGAAAGCACATCTCTACCTTGCTATTTTTATAGATATTTTGGATGGACTTTTTCTCGTTAATTAGGAAAGAGCGGCTGAACAAAGTCTTTACCAAAAACGTAAACTCTGCAGGTGCTGTTCCACCCCTTTTATAATCCTAGAACTGGCTTAAATACTAAAATTATTGCTATTTAGGCAGCATTCTTTGGCTGTTTGTTAACCCAATAACTAGTTTTAAAAGTTATATTGTAACTAACTTAGCCAACATTTTTCTTCATGCTATACTTTCTTTCTTCCCCTCCCAAAGAAACAATTGCACCATGGAATGACTTTCAGTACTGAAAACAGAATGGCTGACAGACAATAATAGGTTGGGTCAGAGTGAGCTGGAAGAATACTTGGCCAAATTGAGGGGCTCAGATAACATGAACCAGGCCTACCATTTTAAATTATTGCTAACCTAAACTGTTTATAGTGGAGTCTTCCATTTGTGTTTATGCTTTTTTTAAAAAAAAAAAATCCCTGTGTTTTTAGAGCTTTAATTGTTCTCCTTCTTCCCTTTAGGTTCTTCAGCTCCTGTGCCTAGCATTATTTCTAAGTTTTGAGGGCAGATGGGTGACCTCTACAGAGGCCTGTCATTTCTGCTCTTTAGTGAGAGATGCATAGCTTGACTTGAACAATGGATTTGTTTCAAAATTCTGTTTCTTTTTCCCATACCTCTCACTTCCTTTTAGGCTGAAATCATGCACTCTACCACTGTGACATTTTAGTTGACTTATTGTTTTAGGCTAAATAGAACATGAAATGGGTAGAGAGGGGGAGAATAAGGGAATAAGATGAACTTTTGATGAAAAGATTATTTGCAACCAAAGGCTGTCTTTTTTCTTCTTCTCTGAGGGGGTGAAAGATAAGTTGTTTTCCTTTTTTGAAAAAAAAAGTAAAATTCCTAGTACGAACCCTGATCTGAAGCCTACGATTGGTGTAACTGCCTTGTAACTCACTCAATGCCATTGGTGCTTACTTGAATTGAATGTACTCTTCTGATGTTGTTGAGCAATGTTATAGTCGTGCCATTTGATGTCGGTGCGTGAAGGCTATAAGTCGCATGATGTCTTTGACGTCAAGTCAATGTAAGCTATTGATCATATTAGTGGCAGAAGAGGAGGTTGTTTTGTCAAGGAACTTATTCATTCAATGTGTTGTACATCTTTTTTAAAGCAATTTTTAAAAAATCCATCACGAGGTAGTGTTACGATTCGCTGAAAGAAAACCGCTGGATATGTGCATCGGGACCAAGTGTGTGTACAGTAGTGCAGGGAACCTTGTTGCCAAGTACACTACCTCATGAAGAATTTTTATAAAACTTTAATTACTTATTCTGCTATACTTTTTTGTAAAAGAGGAAAATACTGTCTTGCTAAACAAAGGAAAAAAAAAATAAAAGTTATGACTATGTTGGATTGCAGAACCCTTGCTGTTTGTCTTTTTTTGTTAGTTTAAAAACTTGAGGTCTTCCTCACGATATCTATTTAATCAATTACAACACAAAAAAGTATATCACATATTCAAAGGTATCTATCTAACGCCTAAATTTCTAACAAAAAAAGTGGGATGCAATACTGGCAGTCACAAGGATGGCTTCAACATCAGGGTTCTTAGCCTCTAAAATGGCTGCTCCCCACTCTGACTTATTTTTGCCCCCCTGTCTTACAAGAGAAATGTTTTGTCATAGTGAGTGTAGTGACAAGGCAGTTGGGATTTTAAATTGATTAGTTAATTTAGTGTAGTTTTTGCAGGTGGGGGAGTGTTGGGATTATGGGAGTAGCAGCCATGTATAGGAGAAGGATATAGGAGTGACGAGTGACACCGACCACCCCCCAACACCTTGCTATTCCAAAGGACTAAAAGTATCATGGTTTTCGCATTCTAAAAGCATTTTGCTCTGACAAATCATATAGTTAAATTACATATAATGACATGGTGGAACTTGCTAAAAGTGCATTCCTGCTGTTAAAACTGCTTCCAGCAGCTGGTGCTATCAAAGCCCAGGTCTACTGTACCAACGTATTAAACTTACTTTCTGACACATCACACTGAAGATCGGCATTCTCAATGGCAACTTTGGAGTCAGTAATGGAACGTAATGATTCTATGATTAAACTCTACTGGAAAAGTTCGTAAGGAAGAGATATTGGATTTTTCAAAATTTTATAAGACCCCCTCCTTGTGGTTAATAGCGTCAATCAAACCACCTTTGAGTCTGAAGATATCCCTGTGCAAATTCCTTACCTCTGTTATTACTTTCCAGCACTGATTAAAGCTTACTTTTATAATTAACTAAATGAGTCTTTTTAAAGGACTGGTAAAGTTGGTCCAATTTATGGAAACCCTTTTCCCTTGCTGTGGTAGTGACATACACAAACAGAACACAAAATCATTCACTCTAAGTGGAGATGGGACATAAGCTCTGCATATTACATGGCCACCATTATGATACATAATAGCAGAAGCCTGACCAAAAGTCTTTAAAATCTCTAAGCCATAAAAAAGATTGAAGATTTGCTCAAGCCTTATATTCATTTTGAGATATCGATGCGCTTGCTTTCTTTTTAAAATTTATAGTCTGACAGTGGTGTGGGCGATGTTTCTGGTGTTAGATTTCTGATTCTGAAACAAGGTGATTTCCAAGTTTTATGATATTTAACCAGAAGCTTTAGTTGAACTATATGACAGGAACTGCAGCATCAACAGGGTTTTCTTAAGCTGTAAAGTTACAGAAAGATTCCCAACCTTTGAATTTAATGTATAGAGTGCTGAAGTTGGAATATTTCTGTTCACTTCATTATTTTTAAGATTCAAATGAATGTTATAACTTATTTGAATTGAACTCTAACCTTTAAAAAAAATCCTGGTAATTGGAAATGACTGTTTTCTTGCTTAACATGTCTTCAGTTAATTTTACAATGCATTAATATTTTTGTTAAAATTCAGAAAGCAAGGTGAAGGACCTAGACCCACCATACAAGACATCACTGTTGATGTCAGGGAAAATTAAATACAGGTCGTAGTGTTTAGAAGATTTCAAACTAGGATTTTACATGTTTTTAATTGAGAAGGAAAGGGTGAGTGAAGTCCTATGAAACGATGATCAGAGGAAGAACATTCAGTGGAGCAATGACCATAAAAGTGATTTAACGCAGAACAGAAAGATGGCAATTGGGAAAGGATGTTTGAAGGCGAGAGTATAGTGGGAAATTACCTATCAAAAATTTTTCTTTTTCATATCCTATTGATTAGGAGGAAGATGCCAGAAAAGCCCCTTGGTATAAGAGCAGTTTCCAAATCTCTAGAAAGTTGGGTTGTTTGAAGGATGTGGAAGAGGGGATTGGTGGGGAAATAAGTGTTTGACTTGGACAAGAAAACCTTCAAGACAGTTTTACAAGTTGAGAAGATGAGAGTTCCATTTGATGACACAGCAATTTCACCAAATAGAGGTGGCAGTAGAGACCCTGACCACCACTACCATGATTGTGCTATTGATGTAAAAGTCCCCAGGATACTCCAAAAAGGCTTAATGAAAAACAGGCGCAAAGCCATAAGAGGAAAAATTAGGAGGGGTGACCACAAGTTTAGGAAGGGAAATTGGATAGCCAACAATTTAGAATGGGATTGTCAAGCAGATGATGTATCCCATGGACAAAATGAGCTTGGAGAAGGCTTCAGATTTCAGAAATGTTTCAGGAATTGGGTAGGAGACACTGGTGAGGTTTTTAGCTTGGTGGGAAGGGGGAAACAGAGGTGGCAGCTAATCAGATACACAAATGCATAGTAGTTCCAGCATAGCACCCAGCGATTCACCCAACCAATCTGAGTTGCAGTTTATCCCCCTCAATGACAAATAGTTGTAACGATCTTTACCCTCCCCTTCGATCTCTGATATAGTCTCATAGTCTCTCTGTGATTTTAAAAAAAAACATAAGCTCCTTGAACTTTTTGAGATGTGAGAGAGGGAGATATTTTTGGCGGTAGAGAAAAGGAGCTTGGGAAAGGGATCCTTCCAGCCTGGTTGTAGAGTGGTTAATTTTCGCAGTGGAGAGCAAGGCCTGATAAAGCTCGAAGGGCTTGTGCAAAAACTAGCTGGTTAAACTGGTTGTGGGCTAAGCATGCTCAAATTTGTACCCAATATATTTCAGTGAAGATAAGGGCCCATGTCATGAAATTTAAAAAAGGTAACTATCTAACCTTAATGTACATGAAAAATTGCATACTCCTTCAGTTTTTCCCTCATGACTTGTAATGTCATCCGACTTCCTTGATATTTCTACTGCCTTGAATCCATTTTCTCAGAAATTTCCTGTAGTGACACCAAGAAAGAACTGCCCATTGAGTAGAGCTGTGCCAGTGGAATGTGAATCTTACTGGTTGCTGGCAAGACTATGTGTGGGTTTCATTAAAGGTCAACGCAGCTGAAATGGAGGTTTTTGTAATCTTTTAGGTGAGAAAAGGAATGTTGAAGGCATTGACGTTTTGAGAAGGAACAAACTTGTGTTTACATAGTACTTTTCAACCCTCAGGATATCCGACAGCGGTTCCAGCCAATGAGCAACATTTGCAATGTAGTCATATGTTGTTTTATTCTTCAAAAATAATTCATTGTTTGTGAAAAATGATTAGTTTGCCACATATGTATTTAAATATCTCTTCAACCTTAAAAAAAATTAAAGAAGGTGATTCACCTCTGCTATATCAACAGTAGCCCGCAGAGGTTCTTCCGATAGCTTAGTGGATGCATGCATTGCCTAGTGTAGCACTAAGCTGACCTGTTGAGTAAGCTGATCGCTGCCTAGGGAGCAGCAGGGTTTGTAGCACATGGTTGGGAAGAGGAGAACAGGTCAGCCTGCACCCTGCTTCTGATTCTCATCTCTGATTTCTGACATTTGCTAGAAAACATTTGTGGATGTTGAGTAAGGTCAGGGGCTAAAATGCCCCTTACAGTTAAATTGCTACCAACAATTGTGGCGACTGGACAGTTATGGTGAGGTTCCTATGGAATCACGATCCAGCTTCAGCCAGTCACTTCAAAAGTACAGAGGTTGGGGCCTGATTTGCTCTCAGCCCAAACCGATCCTGAACATGACTAGTTCATCTGAATGCTGGTGTTTTTATCAGCAAATTTATCAAGTGTACATTCGGTCACTTCATCCAAGTCGTTGATATAGTTGGTGCTTGATGCTATTGTACATGGTTTGTTCCAGTTACAAATTGAGGTAACTTTTTATGATGCCTCCCTTGTGCTGCACCAAATGCTGGGAACCCCAGTAATAGCAAGGGAGAACACTAGCAAAAGAACATCTTTTGGCCTTGTGTGAACAATTATGTTGAGATGAAAAGCCTGCTATTTGCATTGGGCTGATTCAGTTATCAGAAAGCTTCTGTGACAAACAGATGGATAAGATGTTGGTATCTATTTTCACTGTAGAAGACACAAATAAATCCCAAAAAGAACTAAATCAAGAGGTGAAAGGGAAGTAAGAACTTAAAACAATTAGAGTCACCAGGGGAAGGGCACTGAGAAAATTATTAGAACTATTATTAGAAAATTATTAGTGGTTATGTTTCAGATATACAGGGCATTGATGAGACCGCATTTGAAATAAGTGTACGTAATGGACTCCTTATTGAAGGAAGGATGTAAATGCGTTGGAAGCAATTTGAGAAGATATACTAGATAAACATCTGGAATGGGCAGGTTGTCTTAAGAGGAAGGGTTTGACAGGCTAGGGCTTGTATCCAAAACAAAAACAGAATTACCTGGAAAAACTCAGCAGGTCTGGCAGCATCAGCGGAGAAGAAGAGAGTTGACGTTTCGAGTCCTCATGACCCTTCAACAGAACTGTTTTTTAGGGCTTGTATCCGTTGGAGTTTAGAAGTGTAAGAGGCGACCTGATTGAAATGTGTAATATCCTGAGGGATCTTGACAGGGTGGATGTGGAAAGGATGTTCCCTCCTGTGGGAGAATCTAGAACTAGGGATCACGTTTTAAAAGTAATGGGGTTGCTCATTTAAGGCAGAGATGAGGAGAATTTTTTTCTTCGAGGGTCTTCAGTCTTCAGAACTCTTCCTCAAGAGGCAGTGGAAGTTGAGCCTTTGAAAATTTTTAAGGCAGAGCCTGATAGATTCTTGATAAACAAGGGGGTGAAAGATTATCAGGTGTAGGTGGGCATGTGGAGTTGAGGTTACAATCAATCAGCCATGATTTTATTGAATGGCGGAACAGGCTGGAGGGGCCAAGTGGCCTATTCCTCCTAATTTATATGTTTACTAAAGTCTAGCTGCTGACATAGATACATTCTTTGCAATTTTCAAAAATTGCCTAGATCCTGGAGTAGTCCCACCAGATTGGAAAATAGTGAATGTAGCTCCTTGATTCAAGAAAGGAGGGAGACAAAGCAGGAAACTACAGGCTAGTAAACCTAATATCTGTCAAAGGGAAAATTATTAAGGAGGTTATTGCAAGGCGCTTAGAAAATCTCAATGTAATCGGGCAGAGTTGATATGATTTTGTGTAAGGGAAATGGTGTTTGGCTAATTTTTTTTAAAGAGTTCTTTTGAGGAAATAACAGGCAACATGGATTTTTTTTTAAAATATTCATTCAAGGGATGTGGGCTTCACTGGCTGGGCCAGCATTTATTACCCTTCCCTAATTGCCCTTGAGGAAGTGATCCTAAGCTGCTGCCTTGAACCGCTGCAGTCCATGTGGCGTAGCTGCACCCACAGTGCTATTAGGAAGGGAGTTCCAGGATTTTGACCCAGATGTGGTCTACTTGGATTTCCAGAAAGCATTTGACAAGGTGCCACACCAAAGGTTGCACAAAATAAGAGCTCCTGATTTAAGGGATAACATATTAGCATGGATAGAGGATTGGTTAGCTACAGGAAACAAGATCAGTATAAATGGGTCATTTTTGGGTTGGCAAGATGTGACGAGTGCAGTGTCACAGGGATCAGTGCTAGGGCCTCAACTATTTACAATTTACATCAATGACTTGGATGAAGGGACCAAATGTATGGTTGCTAGTTTGCTGATAGGTAGGAGAGTAAGTTGTGAAGAGGACATGAGCCTGCAAAGGGATATAGATAGGTAAGTGAGTGGGCAAAAAATTAGCCGATGGAGTATAATGTGGGAAAATGTGAAGTTGTCCACTTTGGCAGGGAAAATAGATAAGTAGCATATTACTTAAATGGAGAGAGTTTGCAGAAATCTGTGGTACAGAAGGATCTGGGTGTCCTGATACATGAATCACGAAGAGTATGCAGGTACAGCAAGTGATTGGGAAGGCAAATGGAATGTTTATTGCATGGGAATAGAATATAAAAGGAGGGAAGTTTTGCTGCAGTTGTACAGAAAGTTGGGACACCACGTTTAGAGTACTGCGTACAGTTTTGGTCTCCTTATTTAAGAAAGGACAGAATTGCATTAGGAGCAGTCCAGAGAAGGTTCACTCAGCTGAGTTCTGGGTTGAAGGGTTAGACAAGTTGGATCTATATCCATTGCACTTTAGAGGAATCAGAGGTGATCTTATTGAAACATATAAGGTCCTGAGGGGACTTGACAGAGTGGTTGCTGAAAGGATGTTTCCCCTTGTGGGAGAGACTAGAACTATGGGACACGGTTTAAAAAGAAGGGGTCTCCCATTTAAGATGGAGATTATAAATGTTTTTCTGAGGGTTGCTAATCTGTGGAATTCTCTTCCCCAGAGAGTGGTGGAAGAAGCATCATTGAATATTTTTAAGACTGAGTTAGATAGATCCTTGAATGACAAGGGAGTCAAAGGGTCTAAGTAGAGGCCATAAACACATCAGCCATGATCTTATTATTTGTAGGCGGAATGGCCTATCCTGCTCCTAATTCTATGTTCATATGTAAGTGATAGAAATTTAAAATTATGGCAGAAAACGTGCAGCAGGATAAGTCAGCAGCTGAAAGAGGAAGATGGGTGATTATTTCAGGTGGGACCCTCCATTAAAACACTCCTGATAAACACCATCACCTGAGAGGTTAGAAACCGTTGCGGATGACTGTGTATTTTTAACATTGTTCTTGTTCCAGAGGATGGTTTATCAGTCTGCTGCTGAGGGTTTACACTGAAGAAATGAAATTTATACCACATTGCAGTACAAATCAGGCGATTGCAAATGGGAATCAAACAAGTCATTGTGCAAACTCTCTGGAATTGGGAAATTGTTTATCTAAACAATTTTTTGTTTTAAGTAAAGTCAGGGAATGGAAAGAATTTGCTCAGTTTATGAATACCCGTTTCTATATAAAACAAAATTACAGAAACCTATTTTTATTCTTAATTGCACAATATTCAGCCATGCACTGGATACTTTTGTTTGTTCATATTGTTGTTTATGTATGCATTTTGTGTTGCTGTTAGAGAGAATTCTCAGATTGCACAATAATGTTGTGGATTCTCTAGTGTGGCTGGCAAGCACGGGCTTATTTTTTAAAATTTGAGAAACATAAATGAAATGATCAGCAGGGAAAGCATTAAGCTGTGAATTGGTGACACCAAACTTGGTTTTTAAATGTCTAGAACTTACAGAAGGAAAAAAGACTGAATAAAGTAAGGAATGCCAATATGTTGTAGTCATAGATAAGGTCAAACTAGCAAATCAAGAAAAAGAATGTGCATTTATATTGTGTCTTTCGAATCCTCCAGGTGTCCTAAAGTGCTTCACAGCCAATGATGTACAGGTTGTGTAATAAAACTTGATTTCACACAGTAAAAATGTGCATAATTGGAGGAGTAAGGAGAGAGAAAAATGGTTATGACTGTAATATAAAGAGAGTAAGAAAGAGAGCTGGGCTATCTTGTTCCACATCAGGCTTTCTCAGGAATGTTGAGAGGTATTAGAAATGTCTCTCATATATGGAAGTAGTATTCCAATCCAAGATGAATTTGGCCTTCATAGAGCATTAGAGCTATTGAAGGCAACAATAATATTGGGCATGCAGGAGGAAATTGAGTTTCTTTCACTGTCATTACAGTACCCGTGGAAGATTGACCCAAATTCCATTAGATAGCTGGATGAATTGGGCTGATTCCCATTTTAGACATGCACTTTTCTGCTCAAACTCATATAGACAGCCTGATCGCTGTAGCCTCAGCTAGATTGGTTCTGATATGTTTTTTGGATGATGTTTATTATTATATGGAGAATATTCAAAGTGTTCTCAAGTTCTATGGCACCAACAAAATAATCGTGGCTTGGATCAATGTTGGGAGTTTAGTAATGAAAAGAAAAGACACATGCTGGAAACCTGGAATATTAAACAGAAAATGCTGGAAACATACAGCAGGATCAGTGTACAAATGTCAGCGATTCAAATGGAACTATTTGTTGTAACTGGCTGCCTGAACTGCTAAACTTTCTTTTGTTCTCAGATGCTGGCTGTGCATTTTCTTTTATTTTTTCTTTTTGTTCAATCTCAGGGGTTGCCTTTCACCAATCAGCTGTAGACTCTTGAGTTTAGATTCATGCTCCCATATTTCCAACCCTTGGGCTACTATGCTGTGTAGACTGAATGATGTGGTGTTGTACGTTGTGAGGTGGTGCCTCTATTTATATGGCTATCATAGCTTATCCTAATAATACTTTAATTTCTATAGTCGCTTATCATTTTGTTGAGCTCTTCCTGAATGTACTTTTGGAGTAGAGTTATTTTTTATTAGGTAGGCATACTTATTACATTGATAGTGACTGTGAGTTTTCAAACAATAGGCAATATCTACTTGGTACTGTATAACATAAATATTCCACTGGGAAACTTACAACATCATTCACTTGTGCTGTTTCTGTTTTGGTTCAGATTCTGACGGTTACCGGTTTCTGCCCAGAGAGTCCAATTCCTTTGAGTCCAGTGACTTGGTGCCTCTTGACCTCTCCCAGCATTCTAGGCACAAGACCTCAGCACCTGTTTCTTCTCTTCAACTCCCTGGAAAAGAACAAACAATGAAACCTCATTCTAAAATTAAAATGGATGTGAGCGTGGCTTCCTCCTCTTCAGGTTGGTCTTGGTTCCTGCTAGTAAATGAGTCATGTGTCTGGGCTTTGAGGAAGGTGAAGGGGGTAAGAGGGGTGTTGGTGGGTGGTGTGAAATTTGCAAGGGATTTTCCAAAAATTTAGTTGGCCCTGACCTAGGATCAAAAAAGTTCTGTTGATGATGCTTAAGTTTTAGATTGTGTAAGAATGCAAGAATTTTTGAAAGGGGGAGCAACACATGGCTGTCAGACCCAAATTATGCTGTCAATTGCTACCTTGCGCCCTGGCCAAGTGTGCACTGTTCGGGCTCATATATGAATAGTGATTACTGAGATATCGAGTCAATACAACAAATTTTGGGCATTAATATGTAGAGAAAAATTGAGTGGGGAGCATTGCACACCTTTAATGGAATCTGCATAAAAATAAACAGACTGCTCTTATTAAATCATAAAGCAATAATTAATAACCTAAAACGCCAGAGTGGTTTCAATTTTCTATCTGGCCCCGGGTTATACTGCAGTGCAAAATTTTACTGAGGTATCTCAGTTTTACCTGATACAGTGTTGATTATTTACATGGTGGCAAATTCCTTTTATTTTATTGTGCCGATATATATGTACAGAAAATAAATAAAACATTACTCTGCCTTCTACATTTACAGTACAGAAGATACATTAATGGTGATCAGGAATTAAAACCATAATGCAGGAAAGCTATTATTGCAAATCAGTTACTTTTATTTATCCTAACTGTCTACCACTTATCTCTACAAAACCCACTCATCCTTTTATAGATGTGTTAATTCTAGATATCACAGCCTGCTGATACCTCACCCAGTTAATCATCAATAGAGTTGGGTACTGACTCTGATCCTGTCCCCAACATGGCCATGCTCACAGACTAGGACTGATCAAGACCTGATTCCCATCTCCTCCAACTTGGGCAACTGAGTCCAGTTTTAACCCTTCTCCTGCCATCATAACCAACTATTGAACCTGGGTCCTTCCTAGCTGAAGTTCCTCAGCTACTCACTGGGGAAGTTCAGTGAATCATTGAGGGAAGTCCCCAGATTTAAGGGAAACTCTTGTGGTTTAGACACTGTTGGCGCTGTAAAATGTGTGCTTTCCCTCTTTTTCCTACTACAATGTCATGGCTTCAGGCTGGAAAGCATGAGTAAAAGATAGGCAGTATATGGGTATAAAATGCTGGATGTCATTATACAACTAGAAATTTAATTGTCTCTGGGGAGGAGCAAGGCAAATTTTCTTTTAAAGAAAATACTTTTTTAAAATGGTTTGAAATTTATTTTATTTTCGTAAACAAAGAAGATTGTTTTTTCACAATTTATCCCGATGATAAACTGTCTTTGTTAGGAACACAGGGGCAGGATAGGCCCTTCAGGCGCTCAAACATGTTCTACCATTCAATTAGATCATGACTGATTTGTACCTGAACTTCATTTACCCACCTTACCTCCATATCTCTTACCCTTACCTCGAAAAACTTTTAAGTTCTGAAAGCTCCAATTATCCCACAACCTGCAGCCTTTTTTTGGTGGGGTGGTGTGGGGTAGAGTTCCAAATTTGGAATACCCTTTGTGTTTTAAAAAATGTTTCCTGATTTTGCTACTGAATGAACTAGATCCAATTTTAGATTATTTTCCTTCATTCTTGATTGCCCCACCAGAGGCAATAGTTTCTCTGTTTCTATCCTATTGAATCTTTTAAATGTCTTCATCAGATCATCTGTCGCTCTTCTATACTCAAGGGAATTCAAATCAGACTTATGCAATCTGTTTTCATAATTTAACATTCTAAAACTCAGCTTTATTCTTGTTATTGCTTTACCTTTATGAAGAACATGATTTTAAATTTTCATGAGTACACAGGACCGTGCACCCACCCTGCTGCTGTGAATTCTTCCTTGCACTGATATATAGGGTTCAAGTGTTTTTTTTCTCACTCCCCAAATTGTGCCCCTGCAACTGTGCAGCATAAACAGTGTGGTTGTGTTAGCTCTTCATCATCCCAAAGCTGGGTTTACTTTCAGCACCATCATTCATTCCACCCATGGCCTTTTATTCCTCGGTCCGTTTTATAGTTTTAACATAGTCAAAGAAAAATTTCTGATAGCTGTGTAATCTAGTAGGCCACAGTATCCTTTGCACCTGGTGTCTATTGTTTGGATTGAACACTTCATGGGGAAGGGGTTGAATGTAATTCAATAGCACGCGATGTTTGATCCATCAGGAATACAGGATGTCACAGTGGCAACTACTCAGCATGGGCAGAGTCCAATTGATGTATGATCTTCTAAGTAACACATTTCCAGATTGTACATATGGAGGCACTAAATATAATTTAAAAAAAATTCTTATCAAGAATGGATCTATCTTCAGTTAAAATGCAAGTTTTCCCCACTACATAATTCTGTTTGCTAATAGTTTAAGGCAGAAATTTTTGGCTCCAGCAGGAAGGCTCTTGAATCCTGTTAAGAACACCTGTAAATGGGGAATCGCTTCAGTTCTTTGAATGAAGCACAATTAGGCTGGCAGACAATTCATGTAAAAGTCACAGAATTGGCTGATGTTGATGACTGGCTTTCCCAATAAACAGGCAAAAAAAAAACTTATTTTAGTGTAGAAAGCTCTTAAACATGAAGCTCATGTGGCCCATTGAATTTATCCAGTGAGTATCCTAGTTGCTCACTATTCCAGGCTTAATCTTGTTAGCTGTTAGGTTGTTGGTAATTTTAAGCTTTGGAAGCAAAAATCAGAGTACCAGTGGTCCTGTATCACATGTGGTCTTCCAGCTGGGCCTGTGAGCCAGTGATCATCACTGAAAGTGCCCGTTATGGAAACCTTGGGCTTGGCTGGGTGCCAGTTAGTTCAGTGCAGCTGAATCACCTACTTCAAACCTTATATGTGTATAATGGCTATTTGTTTGCATTCTCATTGGACGATCAGTGTGAAACCATGCCCCAAGAGGACTTTTTCCATCGCTCTTTCATTCTTGAACTTACATAGGAACAGGGGTAGACCATTCAACCTTGAGCCCGCTACACCATTCCAATAGATCATGACTGATCTTTACCCAATTCCTCTTACCTGTCTTTGTTCCACATAGCTGATCTGACAAAAATCTATCAATCTTAATCTTGGGAAGTTTCATTTGTCCTAGCATTCACAGAATTTTGGTGAGAGAATTCCAGATTTCCACTGTATTTTGTGGAAAATAATGTTTCCTGATTGTCACTAAGAGATATTTCTAGGTGTAGCTTAGGGTAACTCACATTTCAATGTTATGTTTCTTTCACTTGATAGGGCAGAAGTGCCTGATCTACCTACCGCTTTATGACAGTTACAGAGGACCACAGACATTTTCTTACTTGGATTGATTGGATAGTGGCATGAAAAAGAGCAATATTAAATTCTATGAAGAGGGAGCAGTGCAATGATATTAGATTGAGTGACCACTGGAGAAAAACGATGTGTTATGATCCCAGCTGAGATTACTCCCGGACAAGCCTGATCCCAGAGGAACCCAGCTTGATAGATCCTAACTTTTAATTATTTGTTTAGATACATGGAGAGTAGCCACTGAACTGAGTCACAGATGTCAGCTGATGAACTTTTAACAAAAGAATAAAACGTTTATTTAACAAAAAAAGATGAACTATGTTACAATACTCCTTCAACCATAACTAAACCTTTATAGATACATACAGATGTGTAAGGATAACACAAGTTACAAAAGCTATCTTATACTTTAATGTTCACAGTAAATACACAATCCATGTAAATCAGTAGGCACCCTCTGGTCAGACGCACCACACTCTGAAACCAAGTGACAGATGCCACCTCAACCAGATGCAGTGGATCTCTCCTCAACTCCCCCTAGACGCTTATCACACCGTGAGCTAACCAGTCTCACTGACCTACCTCTTTCACACGAGGGTTTCCAATCTCCACTCTCCAAGAACTCGCCTTGGAACCTTCTTCCCAAACTGACGCTTTCTCTCAGAAGCCTTCCGCAAGGGTTCACCTCCAGGGTTTTGAATTCTTTTTCTGATGTTCCTCTTCCCTGGATCACCACATGCATTCAAGCTGTCTTCCACTCCCACTCACCAACTCAGCCACTAATATTACTTGCTTCACATGCCCACAGCAAAGAGTTACAGACCTTCAGTTGTCTCTTTGGACCTTCTTGCCTCTTGCAAGCTGTTCTCACTTTAACTCTGCCTCCTTCAGCTTTTGTCTCCTTAAATGTGAAGCTTGGAGCCTTTCTCTCTGCCCCTCACTCTTAACTTCATTTAACAGGTCCTTTTCCAGGTTCCTGTGATTAGAACGTATGCTTGGGACTTTCCCCTGTTCCATTCCCCTGGATTTTGGGGGTCTTCCCTTTAGCTTGGGACTGGCTAACTGCCCCCTTTGCTCCTGTCCCTCCTGGCAGATACTTTCAAACCCAACTTTAGCTTGGGACTGGCTATCTGTCCCTCCTAGGTTGCTTCTGCCTGGCAGCTGTCTTCAAATCTGCTGAACTCCAACAGCTTCCAAAATTAATCTGCTGTTTCTCTTCTTCTGTGTGCGCCTGTGGGAAGGACCTGCCTCTCTGGACCCCTGATGCTAGGTAACAGCCCAATTCTTCTATTCTTGTTCATTTAACTTAGCTTAAGTTATAAAACTCTCACTAGAAACGCAGGCACCTTATTAAAGTGAAACTAAAACTCACACAACCATTTGACCTTTCTTAATACACAGATACAGAAATACAAATCAAACGTAAACTTTAAAGCTAAAACTCATTCCTAGCACTCAAAAAATACAAATAAGAACATAAGGAATAGGAACAGGAGTAGACCATTCAGCCCTTTGAACCTGCTCTGCCATTTAATAAGATCATGGCTAATCATTATCAAAACAGAAAATGCTGGAAAAACTCAGCAGGTCTAATGGCATCTGTGGAGAGAAAAAAAAGAGTTAATGTTTCAATTCCGTATGACTCTTCTTCAGAGCTAAAGAGAAGTAAAAATGTAATGAAATTTATACTGTTTAAGGGGGTTGGAGCAGGTGAGGTTGGATAGAAGGCCAGTGATAGGTGGAGGCAAAGGAGAGATTGCCAGAGATGTTATGGAAAAAAGGACAAAGGGGTGATAATGATAGTGGTACTGGCTAAAGGAGGTGTTGATGGTGGCATTAAGGTCAGAAAGCAGAATTTGATAATAGCAGGACAAGGGTGAGCTGATCATCTTGTGTTTTGATTTCCACATTCCCATCTAACCCCAATAACTTTTGATTCCCTTGCCTATCAAGAACCTATTTACCTCTACCTTAAAAATATTCAATTACCCACCTCCACCACCTTCTGAGGCAGAGAATTCCAAAGTCGTACAACCCTCTGAGAGAAAAAATTTCTTTTCATCTCTGTCCTAAAAGGGTGGCCCCTAATTTTAAAACAGTGCCCCCTAGTTCTGGACTCACCCACAAGTGGAAACATCCTCGATGTCCACCTTGTCAAGGACGTTCAGTATCTTGTATACTTCAATCAAATCACTCCTCACTCTTTTGAACTCCAGTGGAAACAGGCCCAGTCTATCCAACCTTTCCTCATAAGGCAACCCACTCATTCCAGGTATCAATCTAGCAAATATAACTTACTTGAACTATCTCTATTTCCTAACAATTGGCAAAGCCTTGATGCATTGATTGACCACTGTGCCATTTTTTGATTCTAGGTGATTATTAGTGAATATAGTATGATTTCTGCAATAGCCTAACTCTTCGTCTGTAGAGTGAAGTTAGATTTCAGTTGTGGAATGAGGGGACATGATTAACTGAATGCCTTTCTAATTCCATGTCTCACACGAGTGCTCAGTCACTAATGTGCAGGGTGAATCAGAGTTTATGGGATTAATTATATGAGGCGCCATGGACCCCTCGGATGTTCGGAGGGGCCTCAATTGACCCACCTAAGGTCCTCAATTGAGCCACTGATGTGCAGGTTGCCCTAAGCCACTCTGGCTGCTGGTATAATTGCAGTGGGGCAGGTGTGGGAGAGCAGGCTGCCTGCTGGATTTAACATGCTCCTCTGCCTTCAAACCCATTGGCAGGCAATCATTAAATCCAGCCCTATGTTTCAGGTTGATGACCTTTCATTGGAGATAAGGGAATGGAGTCCTTTCAATGTGTCCAGGACTCCTCTCTAACCTAGCAAGTTAAAAAGTCTAACAAGGGAAGATTCGCTGTTGGATCTAGTAATGGGAAATGAACCAAGCAGGTAAAAGAAATATAAGTAGGGGAGCATCTAGGCAATAGTGCCCATAATATAACATGCTTTAAGATGATGATAGAGGAGGATATTAGTATGACAATAACCAAAAAACTTACTGTTTGGAGAAAAGCTGATTTTGAGGGGCTTACAATAGAACTTGGGAAAATAAAATGGACAATAACATTGGCAAACAACAATGTAGAACAATAGAAAACATTTTCAAAAATGTTTTCAACAGACTGTAGGAAAAACATAAAGGCAAAATACTGTGGATGCTGGAAATCTGAAACCAAAAACAAAAAATGCTGGAAAAACTCAGCAGGTCTGACAGCATCTGTGGAGAGAAAGACAGAGTTAACGTTTTGAGTCCATGTGACTCTTCTTCAAAGAGAAGTCATATGGAATCAAAATGTTAACTCTGTCTTTCTCGCCACAGATGCTGTCAGACCTGCTGAGTTTTTCCAGCATTTTTTGTTTTTGTTGCAGGAAAAATATATTCCGCTAAAGGAAAGAACATACCAAACACTAGTGGGACTCCCTGGATGAAAAAAAACATAAGGCAAGTAAAATTAAAGAAAGGGGACATATTGAGTAAACTAAATAAACTCAAAAGAGGATAAATCCCATGGACCGGATAGATTCCATCCACAGATTTTAACGGAATTTAAAGAAGAGATAGCAGAGGTATTACTGCACATACTTAATAATTCGTTAGAAAAAGATGTAGTTCCTGAGGTTAGGCGGATAGGTAATATTCCTATATTTAAGAAGGGGGACAGAAACGTCCAGGGAATTATAGACCAGCCAGCTTAATATTGATGACAGGAAAACTATTGGAATCCCAACTAAATGAGAGAATAGAAGAACATGTAGAAATGATAAATATAACAATAAACTGTCACCATAGAGTTCGAAAGGGAAAACCTTGCTTGGTCATCCTTGCTGAAATTTTTAAAGAGGTAACAGAGAGAGCAGACAGTGGTCATGCAGTAGATGTAATTTATCTGGATTTTTAAAAGCCCTTCGATAAGGTGCTGCATAATAAACTAATGAGTAATGTCAGGGAATGTGGGGTCAAGGGACAAGTGGCAGAATGGATTTCTAGCTGGCTTCAACGTCAAAAGCAAAGATAGGAGTAAAGGGTAGTTGTTTGGAATGTTAGAAGATAAGAAGTGATGTTCTGCAAGGCCAGTACTGTGGTCACTGCTGTTCACAATTTACATTAACGATTTGGACTTTGGAATCAAAGCACAATTTCTAAATTTGTGGGTGACACCACATTGGGGTGAGGTGGGATAATCAATACTGAGTTGGACTGCAGCGACTTACAGCAGTACATTGATAAACTTACTGAATGGGCAAATAATTAGCAAATGAGGCTCAACAGAGGTAACTGTAAGGTAGTACATTTTGATAGGAAGCATAGGAAGGTCACTTAATATTTGAAACGTTTAAGTCTAGGTGGAGTGGAAAAACAAAGGGAACTCAGAGCACAAATACATCTATCACTAAAGTTACTCCACAGGTTAGCAAGACCATAAAGAAAGCAAACCAAGCACTAGGCTTTATTTCTAATTGAATAGACCGAAAAGTAGGGAAGCTATGCTGAACCTGTATCAAACCTTGGTTAGACCACACTTAACAGTACTGAGTGCCATATTTTAAAAAATACAGGATATGGAGGCACTGGAGAAGGTGCAGAAGGCTGTATATTTTTTATTTTGCAAAAAGAAGGCTTTACCCAATAGAAGTCTTTAGAATTTATGAAAGATTTTGTTTTAGTGGGTACAGAATATTTCCTCTTGTGGGGAAGAACATAACTAGTGTCTATCAATATAAAATAGTCACCAAGAGGTCCAATAGGGAATTCAGGAGAAACTTTTTTACCCAAAAAACGGTTAGAATGTGGAATTGGCTACCACTGGTTGTTGTGAATAGCATAGATGCATTTAACGAGAAGGTAGACAAGTGAATGAGTGTGAAGGGAATAGAATAGTACAATAATACAATAGTAGGTATAGATGAGGAAAGATGTTAGGAGGCTCAAGAAGAGCATAAACAGCATGGACTGGCCGGGCAGAATGGCCTGTTTCTAGGCTGGATATCCTATGTAAACCAAACTGGAAGAAGTTAGTGCTAGAAATTGTATTGGCTAATCTTTGCCTTTGTGCTTAGGGACCTAATATAATATAGGATGGGTAACAGGATAGAGAAAACAAACCTAAAGTAATGCAAATCTTCGATATGTTTTGGACGCAGTATAAGATGGGGAGATTGTGTCTTGAGATGGGCAATTTTAGGAGGGAGGGTTTTCATCAATTGGAATGAGTTGATCAGGAAGGACTGACTCATTTTTAATAAAAAAAAGTAGAATGATGTAAAAAGAAACATTATTTTGCATCTTCGAAATCAAATGAACCTAAGAACCTTCTTCATCTGAATTTGAGATTTTGAAATATTCTTTATTTCCCTCATTTTAATGTGGTGTTTCCTTTCTTTCTGCCCTTGTCTCAGTAACTAATGCCAAAAAAACAGAGGATCCATTAGCTCCCAAAGAACTGGTCATTGAGCTTGACCACAACAAGTTCAAGTGCAAGTTTCCCAGGTGCTTCAAGGCTTTCCGTAAAGCTAAGCTGCTAGATTACCACGTAAAGTATTACCACAATACAGAGAAAGGATCTGACACAGAGACTAGCTCATTAGAGAGTGGGATGCGGACTCGTGCCACCTCAGCCAACATGCCAGCATCAACTGTGGATAGCCTGGGGCTGAAGAGACGGAAACCTCTGTCGAGTTCCTCTTGTAAGTATAGAAGGTGTAATTGGATCAGTAAAGATATTCTGAAGGAGAATTACATGCAAGGGCAAAAACGTGTGGAAGAATTTATTTTGAACATTTCAAACATTTGAACCAGCTGCTCATGCAGGAGCACATGCATGCCCTTTTTATTGCAAGACCACCCTTGTCACTAGATACAGTTGGCTGTTTTCAGATTGGATGGGAGCCTAATGAGATACTGGTGTTCCTCAGTCCTCATAGTCAGAGGATGTTATTTTATGAGGACATAAGTGTTAAACCATATAATGCAAAAATATTCTGCTAATGTGTTCCTTCAAGGCTACAAGGTATAACTATGTTTTCTCAAAATACAGATGCTTGGGTTAGTTAGAGGTCAGATTGACTTTCTTTTTCACTTTTTTAATTATAAATCCTGAAGTGATTTAGGGACTACATGCACTATATAAATGTGGTATACTCTGTTGCTGAGTATGCTCCTCTGTAGACTGTAAATGATTGGTTTCCTTTCTCTTTTTCCATAGATTTTTAAAAGTGTAACGCAGTCTTTGAGTTTAGAAAAGTATGATGTCCAAATGTGACACCTGAAGTGTGATAGTCAAAATGTATGCCATACAGAAATGTTATGATCTTTTGTGTTGAGCGTTTGCGTCATTCACCTGATATCACAGGCCAGACGTCACACTTTGTTACAGCACTTGTATGCTCTAACTGCTAACAATTTAGAAAAAGAGAAGGAAAACCAGTTGTTAATCAGGAACCTTAAAATTATAAGCAGTTATACTTGCTCATTGATTGATGCCAGCAGTTTATTGGTAATTAGAATTATTTGAACTTGCTTATTTAAAGGAAGAGCAAAGACGACAACCATGCTCCTAGGAGAGCATTGTATTATTGATGGTGCTGTCTTTTGATAAGACATTGATGTAAGAAATTTCTTGCCTGTTTTACATGTGTAATACCTGTGCCTAACTGCCCAGTATGATGGTGGCACGTGTGCACACAATCATCCCATACCAGAATCTGCCACCCATCATACTGCTTTTCTGTAGATGTCCAAAGATCAAACTGGAAGTATTCAAAGCGCTCATTAAATTATTTAATTATAGATCCTACATTTATTGTCGGACCCTTTGCTGCATTGAGCTAACCAAATGCTTGATTGGCTGCATGATAAACTTACTCAGCAACTTATAGCACTAACAGTCCTTGAGGCGCACCATTTAAAGGCCCACTACATATAGTTAGTTGCTGGTTTGTCCTTTTAGCCTGCTAGTTAACTTCTGGATGTGTATCGATCTATTTTCAACCATCTGTAACTAAATTTCTGTTCCTGAGGAGAGGTTATTTTTTGCTGGTATTGCACAGCTTTTAACTGCTTCCAATTTCAATTTCACTAGAGTCATGGGTGGTCCATTAGAGCTGCACTTGGGGCTGAAGGAAGATAGGGTAGCCAAGTTGAAAGAAAGACAAATGGTAGTATTTCCTAAATGGCTATTAAATAGGAATTATGGAGGAGCAAAGAGATTTGAGTGTCCAGGTGCACAAATTACAGAAATGTTTTAAAAAGCAGTCAAAAGGCTAATGGAATGTTGGCATTTATTTCAAGAGGATTGGGATACAAAGTGGAGGGAGTTATGCTTCAGTTGTGCAGCTACTTGGTCAACCCTCAACTGAAGCCCTGCATTCAGGTATGGGCACTGCACCTCAGGAAAGATATATTGGCCTTGAAGGAGGTGCAGCACAGGTTCACCAGAATGATATAGGTACATAGGAACCTGGGCCATTCATCCCCTTGAGTCTGTTCCACCATTCATTTGATCTGTATCTTAATTGCACCTTGGCTCTATATTCTTTTATATCCTAATGTAGTAAATATTAATCAATCCAGATTTTAAATTATTTTTAAGCTAGCATTTACTGCTTTTGGTGGGAATAGAAAAGGTTAGTTAAGAAGAGTTCCTCAAGCCTGTTCTGAAATTGAAATTGGAAGCAGTTAAAAGCTGTGCAATTCCAGCAAAAAATACCTCTCCCCAGGAGTAGGAATTTAGTTACAGATGGCTGAAAATAGATCAATACACATCCAGAAGTTAACTAGCAGGCTAAAAGGACAAACCAGTAACTCACTATATATAGTGGGCCTTTAAATAGCGTGCCTCAAGCACAGTTAATGCTACAAGTTGCTGAGTGAGTTTATAATTTGGTTAGCTCAATACAGCAATACAGGAATAAGCAGGAGACAAAGGAGGTAAAGCACGTTGTGCAGGTGGTCATACCCGTAGCGGCTCTTTCGGAGCTATTACCTGAGGTTCTTTGAGGATCAATGTTTCAGGTGCCTTCTTTTCACAAAGGACGCTATCACACAGCTTTGATACCTGCTGCGGCCACAACTGGGGCCTTGAAATGTGGCATGTCAACACTGCCTGTGGCTATCAAAATCACTGTGTCTCTAAATATTTATGCAACTGGCACCTTCCAGGTAGCAGGTGACATCAGCGACATCTTTCCAGTTTGCAACCCATTGTTTTATCAAGGATGTCATCAATGCTGTCTATGCCAAGAGGAGCACCTCCATCGCTTTCATCATGGACAGAGCCAGGCAAGATGAGAGAGCACCACTTATCCTGCATTGTGGGCTTGCACAGGGTCCAGGCTGCCATACCGTCTTTGCCCTTTGTGCTCTTCATCTGTCTGGCATCTTCCTGAATCCTGAATAAGAAGGGATTCCATTCCCTCTTTTATACTCACAGGCAGCACATCATGTCTGATTGTGTTAGCTACTGTGGGAAGCTGTCAAGAAGGATTCCATCATGGTGGGACCA
Organism: Carcharodon carcharias; assembly: GCF_017639515.1. Lineage (NCBI taxonomy): Eukaryota > Metazoa > Chordata > Chondrichthyes > Lamniformes > Lamnidae > Carcharodon > Carcharodon carcharias. Next base: position 154,399,309 of record NC_054472.1, read on the forward strand.
CTGTTGTGCTCATAGAGCTGACCGTTCAGTCCATATTTGATAGAATGATCTCCATGATATTTGTGAAGCCCCGACACAAGTTGGAACAAAATTCATCCATAAACCATTGCGTGCAAACATGCTAGGTGCCCAGTGCACCCAACATTTTGTGACGTGAGCCCATTAGCCACCATCGGTAGCCTGAAATCAACATTTAAGTACTCTGCAGATGATCTACCACATGAAGTCTCCTTCCCTCATCTCATATGTTGCTGCTGTCCATGACTGTGGCTCTCCCTATGCTCATGATGGCCAGCACTTTTTGTTCTATGGTGACAGTATGTGCAGGCAGTTGTGACCTCCATTCCGGCACAATTAATGAAAGAAAGAAGGGGGTATATTAGTGACATCCTTATGAGAATGTGCTTTCATGGTTTGGTATGTGGCATGTAAGATGGAGGTCTGGCACATGGAGTATAATGTGGGCAAATGGGAAATTGTCCATTTAGGCAGGAAGAATAAAAGAGAAGCATATTATCTAAATGGTGAGAGGTTGCAGAGCTCTGAGATTCGGAGGGATCTGGGTATCCTAATGCATGAATCACAAAAGACTAGTATGCAGGTACAGCAGGTAATTAGGAAAACTAATAGAAAGTTATAACTTATTGTGAGGGGAATTGATTACAACCGTAGGGAGATTATACTTCAGTTATACAGGGCACTGGTGAGACCACATCTGGAGTACTGTGTACTGTATTGGTCTCCTTATTTAAGGAAGGATATAAATGCATTAGAAGAAACTCAGAGAAGGTTTAACTAGATTAATACCTGGAATGGGCAGGTTGTTTTATGAGGAAAGGTTGGGCAAGTTTGGCTTGTATCCACTGGAATTTAGAAGAGTAAGAGGCAATTTGATTGAAATCTTTAAAATCCTGAGGGGTCTTGACAGCGTGGAAGTGCAGAGGGTATTTCCTCTTGTGCAAGAATGTAGAACTGGGGGTCACTGTTTAAAAATAAGGGGTCGCTCATTTAAGACAGAGATGAGGAAAATTTGTTTCTCTCAGAGGGTCGTGAGTCTTTGGAAATCGCTTCCTCAAAAGGCAGTGGAAGCAGAGTCTTATTGGAGATAAGTGAGGTATGTGAGTGGAGGCCACAATCAGATCAGCCACGATCTTACTGAATGATGGAGCAGGCTCAAGGGGCCGAGTGGCCCACTCCGAGGTGAGGGGAAGTTCCAATGGTGTGAATGTGTCAGTAGAAGGAGGAGGAGGTGGAATACAGTGTGGTGAAGTGACTGTCAGGGCATGAAGGGAAACCAGGGAGGGATGTATTGTGAGCAGTGAGGCTGGAGGTGTGAGCAGAGTAAGAGTGGAATCTTACTGCGTTTGAAAATATTCTTCCTTCGGGGACAAATGTGGGCACTGATCCTGATAGTTTGTGAGTCAGGCCCATCTATACGATCTCCCAGAGGCAGCCGATAAAGAGACCATCTGAGAGAGCTCCATTCAATTAAAGATGGCGGTGGGCTCCTGAAGCTACAGAACCAATCAGATGGTCTGCAGCTTTGGAAGGCCAGCAGCCCTTCCCAGCAGAGGTGGTTGCTAATCAGGAACAGAGAGCCTCAAACAGAGATAAAAAACAGAAAACTGCGGACGCTGGAAATCCAAAACAAAAACAGAATTACCTGGAAAAACTCAGCAGGTCTGGCAGCATCGGCGGAGAAGAAAAGAGTTGACGTTTCGAGTCCTCATGACCCTTCAACAGAACTGAGTGAATATTAGGAGAGGGGTGAAATATAAGCTGGTTTAAGGTGGGTGTGGGGGAGGGGGGTTGGTGTGGTTGTAGGGACAAGCAAGCAGTGATAGGAGCAGATAATCAAAAGATGTCACAGACAAAGGAACAAAGGTGTTGAAGGTGGTGATATTATCTAAACGAATGTGCTAATTATGAATGGATGGTAGGGCACTCAAGGTACAGCTCTGGTGGGGGTGGGGTGGAAAGACTAGCAGGGCATACAAGATTTAAAAATAATGGAAATAGGTGGGAAAAGAAAAATCTATATAAATTATTGGAAAAAACAAAAGGAAGGGGGAAGAAACGGAAAGGGGGTGGGGATGGAGGAGGGAGTTCAAGATCTAAAGTTGTTGAATTCAATATTCAGTCCAGAAGGCTGTAAAGTGCCTAGTCGGAAGATGAGGTGCTGTTCCTCCAGTTTGCGTTGGGCTTCACTGGAACAATGCAGCAAGCCAAGGACAGACATGTGGGCAAGAGAGCAAGGTGGAGTGTTAAGGTGGCAAGCGACAGGGAGGTTTGGGTCTTTCTTGCGGACAGATCACAGGTGTTCTGCAAAGCGGTCACCCAGTTTACGTTTAGTCTCTCCAATGTAGAGGAGACTGCATTGGGAGCAACGAATACAGTAGACTAAGTTGGGGGAAATACAAGTGAAATGCTGCTTCACTTGAAAGAAGTGTTTGGGCCCTTGGACGGTGAGGAGAGAGGAAGTGAAGGGACAGGTGTTACATCTTTTGCGTGGGCATGGGGAGTTGCCATAGGAGGGGGTTGAGGAGTAGGGGGTGATGGAGGAGTGGACCAGGGTGTCCCGGAGGGAACGATCCCTACGGAATGCAGCCGGAGGGGGGTGGGGGGGGTGAAGGGAAGATGTGTTTGGTGGTGGCATCATGCTGGAGTTGGCGGAAATGGCGGAGGATGATCCTTCCTCCAAATAAAAGGTGTGGCTATGGGTACCCGCATGGGCCCCAGCTATGCCTGTCTCTTTATGGGGTATGTGGAACATTCCTTGTTCCAGTCCTACTCCGGCCCCCTCCCACAACTCTTTCTCCGGTGCATCGATGATTACTTCGTTGCTGCTTCATGCTCTCGTCGGGACTTGGAAAAATTTATTAATTTTGCTTCCAATCTCCACCCCTCCATCATTTTCACATGGTCCATCTCTGACACTTCCCTTCCCTTCCTTGACCTCTCTGTCTCAATTTCTGGTGATAGACTGTCCACCAATATCCATTACAAGCCTACCGACTCCCACAGCTACCTCGACTACAGCTCCTCATACCCCGCTTCCTGTAAGGACTCCATCCCATTCTCTGAGTTCCTTCGCCTCCGTCGCATCTGTTCTGATGATGCTACCTTCAAAAACAGTTCCTCTGACATGTCCTCCTTCTTCCTTAACCGAGGTTTTCCACCCGCGGTCGTTGAGAGGGCCTTCAACCGTGTCCGGCCCATCCCCCGCGCATCCGCCCTCACGCCTTCTCCTCCCTCCCAGAAACATGATAGGGTCCCCCTTGTCCTCACTTATCACCCCACCAGCCTCCGCATTCAAAGGATCATCCTCCGCCATTTCCGCCAACTCCAGCATGATGCCACCACCAAACACATCTTCCCTTCACCCCCACGGTGGCATTCCGTAGGGATCGTTCCCTCTGGGACACCCTGGTCCACTCCTCCATCACCCCCTACTCCTCAACCCCTACCTATGCCACCTCCCCATGCCCACGCAAAAGATGCAACACCTGCCCCTTCACTTCCTCTCTCCTCACCGTCCAAGGGCCCAAACACTCCTTTCAAGTGAAGCAGCATTTCACTTGCATTTCCCCCAGTTTAGTCTACTGTATTCGTTGCTCCCAATGCAGTCTTCTCTACATTGGAGAAACCAAGCATAAACTGGGCGACCACTTTGCAGAACACCTGCGGACTATCCGCAAGAATGACCCAAACCTCCCTGTCGCTTGCCATTTTAACACTCCACCCTGCTCTCTTGCCCACATGTCTGTCCTTGGCTTGCTGCATTGTTCCAGTGAAGCCCAACGCAAACTGGAGGAACAGCACCTCATCTTCCGACTAGGCACTTTACAGCCTTCCGGACTGAATATTGAATTCAACAACTTTAGATCTTGAACTCCCTCCTCCATCCCCACCCCCTTTCCGTTTCTTCCCCCTTCCTTTTGTTTTTTCCAATAATTTGTATAGATTTTTCTTTTCCCACCTATTTCCATTATTTTTAAATCTTGTATGCCCTGCTAGTCTTTCCACCCCACCCCCACTAGAGCTGTACCTTGAGTGCCCTACCATCCATTCTTAATTAGGACATTCGTTTAGATAATATCACCATCTTCAACACCTCTTTGTTCCTTTGTCTGTGACATCTTTTGATTATCTGCTCCTATCACTGCTTGCTTGTCCCTACAACTATGCCACCCCCCCCCCCCCCACTTCTCTACCCCCCCCATAACCCCCACCTTAAACCAGCTTATATTTCACCCCTCTCCTAATATTCACTCAGTTCTGTTGAAGGGTCATGAGGACTCGAAACACCAATCCTTTTCTTCTCCGCCGATGCTGCCAGACCTGCTGATTTTTTCCAGGTAATTCTGTTTTTGTTTTAGCCTCAAATAGAGGTACTTTTAGAGTCATTTATCAGATTTAAAAATGATGTGGGCTGAAGCCAGTGGACCCCTTAGTAAGGGGAAACCCTACAGGTGTGGCCTTTCCTGCCTGCAGCCTTGTCAGTAGGGCATGGAGCCTCCAGCTCCAGTGGCCACTCAGCCAGTTGCCAAGAGCCAGCCTTCAAAGGCCATGGAATCATATGGTTACTGCACAGAAGGAGGCTACTCAGCCCATTGAGTCCATGCTGGCTCTCTATAGAGCAAACCAGTTAGTCCCAATCCACCCGCTCTATCCCTGTAGCCCTGTAACTTCTATTTCCTTCAAGTCCTCATGCAATTTTCATTTGAAATCATTCATTGTCTCCGCTTCCACCACCCTCATAGGCAGCAAGTTCTATTAACACTTGCCCATAAAAACTTCTTCCTCACGTTTTCCCTGCATCTCTTGCCTAAAATCTTAAATCCGTGTCTCCAAGCCCTTGTACCATCAGCTAATTTGAACAGCGTTTCTTTGTCCCCCTCATCTAAACCTGTCATAATCTCATACACCTCAATGAGATCTCCTCTCAACATTCTTTGCTTCAAGGAGAATAACCCCAACCTTTCCACCCTAACCTCGTAGCTGCTATCCCTCATCCCTGAAACCATTCTGGTAAATCTCCTCTGCACATTTAAACTTAATACTCACCAGAATACCGCAGCTAGTGCTGTAAAAAGAGGATTGCAGCCTCTGTGCAGATTCCCTCTGCTGCTCCCTCCGAGGTTTCCTGCACTGACTGAGTTCTGTAGGATCCTCCATTGGAAAATTGCCCTGAAAAATTGGAGGAAGATACGTGTGTATTATTTTTCTCTCTGATCAGAGTTGAAAATAGGGGTTCCGACCCTGATCAGAAGATCTGGTCCCCTGTTATTGCGATAGTCTCTTGCAGACAAGCCACACTCAGTGTAATGCTGAGGAATGCAAATTAAAGATTCCAGGTTGACCCTGTCTTTTCTATTTGATCTGAGCTATACGAACCACTTGATCATCACAAATGGCCTCCTCACCCCTAAACGTTTAAGGGGGAAGGTGTGGAGAAATAATTAGGACTTCTGGCTTCCCCCCCAATCACCCAATGCTATCAAATAACTGTTGCTAGGAAACTCTGCAGGTGTAGATATTGGGTGAGGCATGTATCAATGTTCAATAGTATGCTAGCACTCACTGCTCAGACACACACATGTAGGATTGTATGCCTAAGTGAGAAGGAGGGAGAAACTTGAAAGGTGTAAGTAATGTGTCATTGCAGCATTGAAGCTTAAATGGAAGAAGTGGCATTGAAAATTATAAAGCTGTGTTGTGAAGTGCCTTGAGACTATCTTCTGCTTTAAAGGCTCTGTATAAATGCAGTTTGTTGTGATTGTTTCCCCGCTGCCATGAAAGCTCTCAAGTCGAGCTTGCCTCCCTGTGCGGCCACACTATTTTTGGATACATCTTCAAGTGGCCAAATGTCCAAGAATGGGAAATGCAAAATTCTCATGCTGTAACATGGATTTCTGAGGTTAGATACCTCGTTGGACACCCTCCATTAGCGGAGCTGATCTGGGACACCCATAATTGAAGACATCTGAGGTGGTCAGGTTAGAATGAAAGCCCACTTGAAGGTCCTTCATTCTGCCAGGGATATTGACATTTCAAAAAAGTGACAAATAAATACAAAGTGAGTTGATATTGTTCTTGCATTTTAAAAGCAGAGTACAGATCACCTTGCATCTCTGGGATAAGGGCTCAAATCCAGCCTAGGCTGGTATCAAATTCCCTTCTAATGCTTGACCATCTTTGCAGAAATCAGTTTAGATAATCTCAATAGAACTACAACACTTAACTACCTTTAACTTGGTACTAAATGTTGATGCCATCCATATAGGAGTAAGGATGGTTGGTGTTGAAAAAAATGGGAGGGAAACATTCTGGCTGCTATTCTGAGTTTGTGGATGGATAAGAAAGGGGGAGCTTTACTGTACCTGACATGGGAATGCTTAATGCTGAAGTGAAATTGTCCTATTTCCTAGTGCTAGTAAAGGATGAATAGATAATCTGTCCCCAGATCTGTTAATGCTTATCTCCAGCAAGTATTTAAGAATGGCCTGGGGTGACCCTTCCTCCTCCTTGGGGAAGGGGTGTTTGCCTTCCAATCAACACACTAGCATAGAAGTACTGCTAGAATTAGTAAGCCACACATTCTTTTTTAACTTAAGTGCTTATTATTGTTTTGTCTCATATTCTCAGCTGCAAAAGACAGTGCTTTGTATTTTACAATTACACTATTCTAATCCTCTAGCACCATCCTCCAGTCTCCCCACCTTGCAGCTGGAGATGCCCCTCGATATAAGCCACAAACCCTCCAAAGTCTGCAAGAAGAAGCGACCATCTACGTCATTCAGTACTGAAGGAACCAACATTCATCCCACCCACCCTGTGAAGGAGAAGAGCATGGAAACTGTGCATGAGAAGATACTTAGGAAATGTGTCGACAGAGACAGAAATGCAGAAGTTGGTAAAAACCATTTCTGTTATTCCATAGAAGCAGGAACAGACTTACGGTGATTAACCTTGTTGAAAACAATTCTGCTTGAAATTGATACAACTGCCCCATCATCCCTAAATTCGTTAGTAACTGGTACTACCAATATTCATAGTGAGCCTTTATACATGGAAATCTCTTTCTGATCAAATTTGCATCTAACATCACAAATTGCCAATAATGCCTGCTCACATGTATTTGAAGCACAACTGAGGTAAATGAATTTGCCTCTGAATCTGTGGCCAAATCAAATTTTCAGCAATCTCTGAGGAAAAGTCTAGACTTGCTAGAGCAAGTTCCCAACATCAACAGTGTCTGTTATATTATGTTGTTAGCTATAAGACTCAGGTAACTTCTTTTGAGCTGAAATTAAATGGGGATGGTGGATTATCTGGGTGTTGGGTGTTCGACTGCAGCTTATTATTGGCCCTCCGTGCTATTGCCTGGGATCCAAAAAGTTAAGCAACTTGGTTGAAACAATTAACATGGACCAGAAAATATGCAATTGCTGCACACTTTGAGACAGTTCTTTGTGACTATGTACTGCCACAGAGAAGTAGTGTATGATATTGGATGGAGAGCGTTTGAGCTGACAAGTTAAATGAGGGATCGTACGTCATAAAACAGTCAAAAGTTAAAAGAGTCAGTGTAACATTGTTCATATTTTTCCTTTTGCTTTTTTTGTAGGGGAGTGGAAAGCCCAAGTGAGATTTTCCTCATTTGTGGAGTATGTTTCCTTAATTCTCAGTTTAGTTAGCATTAACAGCTGATGGTGCATTCAGAAGCATCCTGGATATTTAGATTCAGTATCATTGTTTTTGTTTTAAACCTTCTTAATCTAATTTTCCACCTTATCTCCTGAAGGAGCGCAGTTCCAGGGACGTCAGCAGCACTCTGATACTTTACCCAGTGGCCATCCCTCATGGATGAGCCTCGACAGTGAGTGTTGACAGACTCTGTGACTCTGGACTCTGTGTTGGGGAGAAGCACAATTTGAGTCCAGTCCAGTCCTTGCGCAACAAGCATGGGCAGCCATTACCAGCAGGAGTACTGGATAACAATCATGAGCAGCAATCATATTTGAATTTTTTCTACCTTTCCCCTCTCGGTCGAGGATTACTATAGCTAATTGTAGCATTCCTTCTATCATTGTAGCTAACGTCAAAAAATTAAGCTTACATAATGAGATTGAACATCCTGGTTTCTGTGGCTTGGCTTCAGACTGAGTAGAATTTTTCTTTATGTAAATGTGTAGTCCAAGGGAATATTTCAAAATAGAATTACAATGATTTTTGTTTAAATAGTAATTTTTCGCAAGTGTGTTTCTGTAGATACTCGGTAATGTTGAAGATCCGCCTGGAGGCGGCAGATTAAACTATCAGTGCTTCCAACAGGAGTGAAAAGTGAAAAGAAGATGAAGTATGAAGAGAAGATCTCATTGCCTGGTATGAAGCAATGTGACATACTAAGATACATTCAAGATTGGTGTTAACTTTTGTGTTCTCTTCTATGTCCACTCAGTATAGGAGGCGAGACTCTTAACTAGTTCAATAAGAGTTCACTCCTGGTGAAAAACCTTGTCAGATAAGCCAGTGGGTCAAAGATAGGGCTATAATGTTATACCCCTGGTTCTCCAATCTGTTCCTGTCTAGCAAGGCTGCCATGTTTCATTTGCGATATAAGCTTGTTTTGATGAAAAACTGAATGCTTAAGATCTGAGATTAAATGAGAAAATGCCAGAAATGTCACAGCAGATTCATTAGCATCTGAAAAAGAGAAAAGAAAGGTTAATGTTTCAGGCTTCACAAAGTTATTATCACTGGGCCTCCACCTGGAATAAGTGTGTGCCCAACACTGGACCAAAAATGAGGCAAGAGAAACTTGCCGACCTCCCACCTTGTTTTCTTTTCAGCCCAGTGAAGGAGCACTTGCAGAAACCTGAAGGACTTGCACTGAGCTCCTACAAACTGGAGGATCTGCAGAGTCCCTGGAGCAGCCGGTCCAATTTGCAGGAAAGTTCCAATTATCTTAAAGAGCATTTCCACTCCATGCTAATCTGAAGGCTGCTGTGTAGTCCACTAGAAGTGCAGGGGAAGTGTGAGGTCATGCACTTTGATAGGAAGAATAGAGGCATAGACTATTTTCTAAATAGGGAGAGAATTCAGAAATCTGGAGTGCAAAGGGACTTGAGAGTCCTAGTCCAGGATTCTCTTAAGGTTAACTTGCAGGTTGAGTCAGTAGTTAGGAAGGCAAATGCAATGTTGGCATTTATTTTGAGAGGACTAGAATATCAAAGCAGGGATGTGCTGCTGAGGCTTTATAAGGCTCTGGTCAGACTACATATAGAATATTGTGAGCAATTTTGGGCCCTGTATCTCAGGAAGGATGTGCTGGCCCTGGAGAGGGTCCAGAGGAGGTTCACGAAAATGATCCCTGGAATGAAAGGCTTAACATATGAGGAACGTTTGAGGACTCTGGGTCGACACTCGATGGAGTTTAGAAGAAAGAGGGGGGATCTGATTGAAACTTACAGAATATTGACAGGCCTGGATAGAGTGGATGTGGGGAAGATGTTTCCGTTAGTAGGAGGGACTGGGACCCGCGGGCACAGCCTCAGAGTAAAGGGAAGACCTTTTAGAACAGAGATGAGGAGAAACTTCTTTAGCCAGAGAGTGGTGAATCTATGGAATTCATTGCCACAGAAGGCTATGGAGGCCAGGTCATTGAGTGTATTTAAGACCGAGATAGATAGGTTCTTGATTGGTAAGGGGATCGAATGTTACGGGGAGAAGGCGGGAGAATGGGGTTGAGAAACTTATCAGCCATGATTGAATGGCGGAGCAGACTCGATGGGCCGATTGGCCTAATTTCTGCTCCTATGTCTTATGGTCTTATGGTTTTATAGTTGCAGCCGTTCAGTGTAGGTAGGCTCAATGCACCTCCAGTGTGCTGCACCCATTCAGTGAGGAATCCCAGATGCAAGTATGCCTTCAAGTATCACATTTTAAAACATCACAGATGCAAAATGACCTTTAAAAAAAGGCAGGAAATCCAGTTATCAATCTGGATCCTGAAACTTGCAAGGAGTTGCAATTGCCTTCGGACTGACCTCGAGTTTGCAGGTGGCTACAACTACCTGGACTGGTCCATTCAGACCTTAGCCCCATTGAAATGGAGCAGTCATCTTGAAGGCATAGTAAGGTTCATATTTAGACATTACATCCATATTGTAGACACCAGACTGTTTGAGCAATGCCACTAGTGTATTCACCATAATCTTTTCTGGGAGGGGGAAAAGGACAAAGGAATTGACGTAGTTAAGTATAGCCTCCTGTTTGAATAACACTGGAAAACTGGAGAGAAAAAAGATTATATTCTTGTTCCTAAAGGTAAAAAGAAGGAGAGTAAAGAGAAGAAAGGCAAGGAGCATGTTAAACTAAAACAGAAGAAAAAGAAAAAGAAGAAAAAGAAATCCAAACATGGTAAGCAGAGCTCATATTATCAAAGCTAAGAAGCTCAACGCAAACTGGAGGAACAGCACCTCACCTTCCGACTAGGCACTCTACAGCCTTTCGGACTGAACATTAGTTCAACAACTTTAGATCATGAACTCTCTCCTCCATCCCAACCCCCTTTCCAATTTTCCCCCTTCTTTTTGTTTTTTCCAATAATTTATATAGATTTTTCTTTTCCCACCTACTTCCATTATGTTTAAGTGTATTTCCATCCATTGTTTTATCTCTACCTTTTAGCCTATTTCGATCCCTTCCCTCCTCCCCACCCCCACTAGGGCTATCTGTACCTTGCTCGTCCTGCTTTCTACCCTTAATTAGTACATTCCTTTAAATAATATCACCACCTTCAACACCTCTTTGTCCTTTTGTCTGTGACATCTTTTGGTTATCTCCACCTATCACTCCATCTATCCAACTCTTCTTGTCCCACACCCCCCCCCCAACCAGATTATTTTTCACCTCTCTTCTATTTTTAGTTAGTTCTGTTGAAGGGTCATTCGGACTCAAAACGTTAACTGTGCTCCTCTCCGCAGAAGCTACCAGACCTGCTGAGTTTTTCCAGGTATTTTTTTGTTTTGGATTTCCAGCATCCGCAGTTTTTTGCTTTTAGCTAAGAAAAAGATTGTTGACAAGGGCGATGCTGTTGTTGTCTGGCATACGGACCACTACCATGCAGAGGCTGAGCACCAACTCTCAGACCACCTCTTCCTACCTTGTCCTGGACCATGATCCCACCACTGAACATTAAGCCATTGTTTCCAGGACTGTCACGGACATCATCCCCTCTGGAGATCTTCCCTCCACAGCCTCCAACCTCATAGTCCACCAAAACCTGCACAGCCTGCTTCTACTTCCTTCATAAAATCCACAAATAGGACTGTCCTGGTAGCCCCATAGTTTCAGCCTGTTCCTGCCTCATTTCTTTCTATATTGACTATTTTTTCTTCTCTCGTCCAGTCTTTTCTCACATACACTCAGGATTCTTCTGATGCACTGTCAACAACTTCTAGTTTCCTGTCCCTCTCTGCCTCCTTTTCACTGTGGATATCCAATCCCTCTATACCCCCATCTCAGGACAGCCTGATCATTCTCTGCTTCTTCCTTGAACGGAGGCCTGAACAATCCCCATCCACCACTACCTTCCTTCACCTGGCTGAACTTGTTCTTTCACTTAACAGTTCCTCCTTTGACTTGTCTCAGGTCCCCCAAATAAAAGTTGTGGCTGTGGCTCCCTGCATGAGCCCTAGTTATGCCTGTCTTTTTGTGGGGTAGTAGAACATTCTTTGTTCCAGTCCGACTCATGCCCCCTCCCATTACCCTTTTTCTGATACATTGATGAGTGTATCAGTGCTACCTCATGATCTCCACTGGACCTGGAAAAAATCATCAATTTTATTTGCAATTTCCATCCCTCTCACATTCACACGGTCCATCACCGACACTTCCCTTCCCTTCCTCACTGCTCTGCCTCCATTTCTGGTGATAGACTGGATACCAATATTCATTATAAGTCCCCCCTCTCCCACTGTGGTTGACAGGGCCCTCCGCCGTGTCCAACCCATTTCCTGCACTTCTGCCCTCACCCTTTTCCCTCGCAGAACCATGATAGGGTTCCCCTTGTCCCCGCTTTCCACACCACCAGCCTCCGCATTCAAAGGATCTTCCTCTGTCATTTCCACCAACTCCAGCATGATGCCACCACCAAATATATCTTCCCCTCGCCTCCTCTGTCAGCATTCCCTTCATTACACTATGGTCAACTCCCCTATTACCCCCAATACCTCATCCCCTTCCCACGGCACCTTCCCATGCAATCGCAGGAGGTGTAACACCTGACCCTTTACCTCCTCCCTCCTTATCGTCCAAGGCCCCAAGCACTCCTTTCAGGTGAAGCAGTGATTTGCTTGTACTTCTTTCAAATTAGTCTACTGTATTCGCTGCTCACAATGCAGTCTCCTCTACATTGGGGAGACTAGCTGCAGACTTGGTGACCGCTTTCTGTAATGCCTTCGCTCAGTCTGCAAGCATGTCACTGGTCCTCCAGTCACTTGCCATTTCAATTCACCATCTTGCTCTCATGCCCATATTTCCATCATTGACCTACTGCGATGTTCCAGTGAAGCCCAATGCAAATTGGAAGAACAGGACCTCATCTTCTGACTAAGCACTTTACAGCCTTCTGAACTTAACACTGAGTTCAACAGCTTCAGAGCATGAACTCTGTCCTCCATTTGAAAAATTTCCCCCCCCCCAAGTGCCAGCCTGTATCTTGTCCTCATGTTTTTGCTTTCAGGCATCGCTGACTCTTTTTCTGCTATTAACACATTCTGCTATTTTGCTTTCAGTGCTGACCTTTATTCTGCTATTAACACCTACTCTGGACTTTTGTCTTTATTACTATCATTACCACCCCCTTTTGTGTTGTGTTGCACCATATCTTTATCATTTAATCTCTCCTGCCCTCCAACCTATCCCTCACCTTTTATTTTGCTCAACCTGGCCCTCCCCACTTTAAACCCATCACATTTCTACCTCTCTTCAGTTCCAAAGGAAAGTCATATTGGACTCAAAACATTAACTCTGTTTCTATCCCCACAGATGCTGCCAAATCTGTTGAGTTTTTCCAGCATTTTCTTTTTTATATCTGACATTAGCAAATGTTATTTCAATAACAACTTACATTAATTTACAGTTTATAAAGTCAGAAACTGTCGAAGGAACTTCACAGAAGCATAATCAGACATTAAACTGACACTGAGGGCAGAATTTTCCCTTCTGCCAGCAGTGGGTTTTGTGGTGGGTGGGAGTGGAAAATTTGGGAAGAGGTCAGAAATTGGATTTGCGCTGACAGGAGATCAGTTTGAAATTTTCCCCTCAAGGTGGGCTGATGGCAGGTTTGGTTTCCTGCTGATGCATGTCTGGAATGCCATTTGCACGCATGACCATGTCATGAATGCTTATTAAAAACTCTACTCCTCAGAATTACATTCTACCTCCCAATTTTGCACCATGTCAGCGGGAAATTAGACTGGTCTAAATCAAGTTTGGAAATAAGTGGCATGCAGCTGTTGGCTTTCACTTCGCTCCTGGCCGTGAGCTGAGTGCAACATTCAAAGCCTATCTGCAGCAGCGCTGCTCCAGGTTCTCACCAATTGCAGTGACACCATACTGGTGAGGGTGTTGGGTAGGTCTGCTCACTGCTTTCCTCTGTTCTCCAGGAGGGTGTTATCTGCGAGACTCAGGCAGGGCTGCTGTATGAGACTGAGGCTGGCATTGCGACCACGAATGGGAGGGAGGAGGGCGGGACTAAGAGGAAGGAGACACGGGGGTCAATGGGAAATGGTAGGTTTGGAGAGTCGAGGGAGGAAAACTATGGCATGCAGTGGGAATGCCGTGAGTTGGGAAGCTAGAGCCTGACATGGAAGACTAGAACGCAGACATAGAAGGGGGTGGATGGGAATTGAACTGTATGAATGGGAGGGGACACACGCAGACTCTGGAAAAAGACAGGATGTTGTGTTAGTGTGGCACAAGAGGGATGGGTTGAAGAGAGACTCATGGAGATGTGGAGGGGGTGGTGGAAAGGCTTGAACATGACGAATGGGCAGCACAGAGACTCATAGGGGGTGGGTGGGGTAACTGTTGGGATAATAAAGAAGAAACGGGAGAGCTCATTGAAAGACAGTCGGACTCTCTGTCTGGGCCAAGAGATTGGGGTGAGATTAAAGGCAGTCCTGGGGCTTAGTTGACCTCACAGTTAGGATGAGAGATTAAAGGCAGTCCCAGGGCTTTGTGGGCTATGCATGGCACACACGTCATAGTCACGCTCCAGGGAGGGGCAAGGCCTGTGTGCTCACCTGGGATGATGCACAACTTGGTGTGCAGGGCATGGTCGTGTTTTACTATCTGTGGCCATGGGATTGTCTGGCTTGGTACTGGGCTGCAGTTGGGATGATCATGGTTAGGGGAGGCATCTTCAGCCTGTAAATGGGGAAGACATAATAAAGCGTAGGGTATTCGAAACTCTCCTGGGGGTGGGGGGTCTCTTCTGTATGTGACCGTCCACACAGCCTTGAGATGGGGATGGGTGAGGTTCATATTGGGCATGGGGACATCTACAGTGATGGGTTCAGGTGGGAGGGTTGGATTGTCGATTACAATTACAATGAGATCAGGATTATTGGGGGATTCTGGAAAATAATGGGAGGGAGCTCTACCTGCACAGCTTGGTGTTCCTGGAAGGTTGGAGAGACCCTAACACTGATAGGTGGGGAGGGTCAAAGCTAGTCTCAAAACAAAATCGCACCTTGCAAGCCCAAAATTGCGGCATAGAAACTGAAAAAGAATCTGCATGGGATGGGCCTGAGGCAGTGTGGGAGGAGCCCATGGCTGGACTAAGGGGCCCTTTCAGGGGGCACCCTCAAACTACTTGGAGCCTCAATATTGAAATAGAGCCTGAGCTGAGATAAAGAGAGAGATTTCCTTGAGAAGGTGCAATTGGAGCCATTGCCTTTTGCTGAGCTTTAATGAAAGACTGCAGGAGTCATTGGCTTCACAATACAGTCACTCCATTTAAGCTTTAACAAGAGAGGTATGTGGGAATGCAAAATGCAGGCAACCGTTGAGGAAAGAGAGCTGCTGTTTCTCTGTCAGATCATCAATGAAACCCTCTAATATGCTTTCTCCAATCAGCATGGTTAACAAGCCAAAGGACCTCTAGTCATTGCTGAAGTGCAAGTTGGGCTTGATCAGTATACAAGATCATAGATTGCAGGGTTGCCTTTGGTAAGGTGGCACATTTCATGAATGTGCCCAAACTCCTTCCAACCACTGTAGGATGAGATGTCAAGTAAAAAGGTTGGCATCGTAGTCACCTAGTGAATGTGCACCTCAGCTGCAAGGCTATATTGGTGAAAAGCTAGTAGCGCAGATGTAGCATTGGCTCAGGAGATCCGGATGTTGAATTGGTTTGGGTGGAGATGAGTAATAGTAGGGGAAAAAGTCATGAGTGGGAGTGCTCTATGGGCCCCCTAACAGTAACCACAATGTAGGACAAAGTATTCAAAAATAAATATTAGGTGCTTGTTATTAAAGAGCCAGCAATAATCATGGATGATTTTAAACTACATATAAACTGGAAAAATCAGATTGGCAGTAGTAGGCTGGATGACGAATTCTTAGAATGCTTTCGAGATAGATTCTTCGATACAGCATGTTCTGGAACTAACCAGAGAGCAGGTTATATTGGACTTGGTATTGTGTAATGTGACAGGATTAATTAATGACCTCAGAGTGAAGGCACCCCTAGGTAGCAGCCACCACAATATGATTGAATTTTACTTCCAGTTTGAAAGGGAGAAGAGTGGGTCTAAGACTATCTTAAACTTAAGTAAGGGCAACTATGTGGGCATGAAAGCTGGGCTAGCTAAAGTGAACTGGAAAACTAGGCTAGAGGATAAATCAGCAGAGAAGTGGCAAACATTTAAGGGAATACTTCAGAATATTCAGAATAAGTACATTCCTACTATAAAGAAAAATTTTAAGTGGAGGACCCATCATCTGTGCTTAGCTAAAGAAGTTTAGGAAAGCATCAAACTTAAAGAAAAAGCATTTAACTGTGCAAAGTTGAGTGGCAAAATAGATGATTTGTCAATATAAAGAACGGCAGAGAATGACTAAAAGGCTAATCAGGAGAAATAAATTTGAGTATGAGAGGAAGCTAGCTAGAAATGTAAAAATGGATGGCAAGAGATTCTACAGGTATTTAAAAAGGAAAAGAGTAAGTAAAGTGAGTATTGGCCCTCTAGAGAGTGACAGTGAGGAATTAATAGTGGATAATAAGGAAATGGTGAAAGAAATGAACAAATATTTTGCTTCTGTGTTCACTATGGAGGATCCAAAAAATATTCCAGTGATAGCTATAAATCAGGAGGTGAAAGGGAGAGAGGAACTTGGTGAAATTAACATCACCAGGGAAGCAGTACTGAGCAAACTGATGGAGCTGTGGACTGACAAGTCTCCAGGTCCTGATGGACTATATCCTAGGGTCTTAAAAGAGGTGGCTAGTGAGATGGTAGTGTTAATTTGGTGTTGGTTTTAATTTTCCAAAATTCCCTATATTCTGGAAAGGTTCCATCAGACTGGAAAGTAGCAAATGTAACCCCTCTATTCAAGAAGAGAGGGAGGGAGGCAGAAAACAGGAAACTATAGGCCTGTTAGCTTGACATCTATCATGGGGAAATTGTTAGAATCGATTGTTAAGGAGGCTATAGTTCGGCAATTAGAGAAACTCAAGGTAATCAGGAAGAGTCAGCATGGTTTTGTGAAAGGGAAATCATGTTTAACCAATTTATTGGAGTTTTTTTGAAGAAGTAACATGTACAATGGATAAAGGGGAGCCTGTAAAAGTACTGTACTTGGATTTCCAGAAGGCATTTGATAAGGTGCCACATCAATGTTATTGCAGAAAGTAAAAGCTCATGGTATAGAGGGTAACATATTAGCATAGATAGAAGATTGGCTGGCTGGAAGAAAGCAGAGAGTATACATGAATTGGTCTTTTTCTCATTGGCAGGATGTGACAAATGGAGTCCTGCAGGGGTCTGTGCTGGGCCTCAACTTTTTACAGTTTACATCAATGACTTAGAAGCAGTCTGTGTCCAAATGCAGCAAGACCGCCTGGACAATATCCAGGCATGGGCTGATAAGTGGCAAGTAACATTTGCACCACACAAGTGCCAGATAATGACCATCTCCAACAAAAGAGAATCTAACCATCACCCCTTGATGTTCAATGGCATTATCATCACTGAGTCCCCCACTATCAACATCCTGGGGGTTACCATTGACCAGAAACTGGACTAAATTAGCCTTATAAATATGTGGCTACAAGAGCAGGTCAGAGGCTAGGAATCGTGCGACAAGTAACTCAACTCCTGACTCCCCAAAGCCTGTCCACCATCTACAAGGCGCAAGTCAGGAGTGTGATGGAATACTCCCTACTTGCCTGGATGAGTGCAGCTCCCACAACATTCAAGAAGCTTGACACCTTCCAGAATAAAGCAGCCTACTTGATTGGCACCACATCCATAAACATTCACTCCCTCCACCACTGACACACAGTCGCAGCAGTGTGTACCATCTACAGGATGCACTGCAGGCTCCTTAGACAGCACCTTCCAAACTCATGACTACCACCACCTAAAAGGACAATGGCAGCAGATAGATAGGAACACTATGACCTGGAAGTTCCTCTCCAAGTCACTCGCCATCCTGACTCGGAAATATATTGCCGTTCCTTCACTGTCGCTGGGTCAAAATCCTGGAACTTCCTTCCTAACAGCACTGTGGGTGTACCTACACCACATGGATTGCAGTGGTTCAACAAGGCAGCTCACTGCCACCATCTTCTCAAGGGCAACTAGGGACGGGCAATAAATGATGGCCCAGCCAGCGAAGTCCACATCCCGTGAATGAATAAAATAAAAAGATGAGGGGCGTGATAGCATGGTAGCTAAATTTGCAGATGACACAAAGATAGGTAGGAAAGTATCTCCACTTCTTTCTCTCTCTCTCTCCGTACCCCCACACACCTTAAACCAGCTTATATTTCAACTCTTTCTTGGACTCGAACTCAAGTTCTGTCGAAGGGTCATGAGGACTCGAAACGTCAACTCTTTTCTTCTTCGCCGATGCTGCCAGACCTGCTGAGTTTTTCCAGGTAATTCTGTTTTTGTTTTGGATTTCCAGCATCCGCAGTTTTTTTGTTTTTATATTTTTGTTTTTATCTAAAGTATGTTGTGAGGAGGACGTAAGGTTGCAGATAGATATCTATAGGTTGATATCTATAGGGAAAAGATATGGCAAATGGAGTTTAATGTGGGAAATTATTAAGTTTTTTTGGCAGGAAGAATAAAAAAGCAGAGTACTACTTAAACAGAAAACATGTGCAAAATCTCCTCTACACTGGAGAGGGTGCAGAGGAGATTCACTAGGATGTTCCTGAGCTGGAGCCTTTCAGAGATGAAGAGAGACTGGATAGGCTAGGGTTGTTTTCCTTAGAGCAGAGAAGGCTGAGGAGGATCTGAAAGAGGTGTACAAAATTACG
This sequence comes from Carcharodon carcharias, assembly GCF_017639515.1. Classification (NCBI taxonomy): domain Eukaryota; kingdom Metazoa; phylum Chordata; class Chondrichthyes; order Lamniformes; family Lamnidae; genus Carcharodon; species Carcharodon carcharias. Next base: position 154,417,874 of record NC_054472.1, read on the forward strand.
AGGGGCATAGATAGGGTAGATAGGAAGAAACTTTTCCCCTTAGTGGAGGTGTCAATAACCAGGGGCATAGATTTAAGGTAAGGGGCAGGAGATTTAGAGGGAATTTGAGGAAAAATTTTTTCACCCAGAGGGTAGTTGAAATCTGGACCACACTGCCTGAGGGGGTGGTAGAGGCAGGAACCCTCACAACATTTAAGAAGTATTTAGATGAGCATTTGAAACACCATAGCATACAGGGCTACGAGCTAAATGCTGGAAAATGGGAGTGGAATAGATAGTTGCTGATGACCAGCAGGGACAAGATGGGCCGAATGGCCTTTTTCTGTGCTGTATAACTCTGACTATAATTTCGAGGTGCAGAGGAATCTAGGTGTTCTAGATCATGAGTCACAAAAGGTTAACATGTAGATACAGCAAATAATTAAGAAGATTAATGGAATCCTATCCTTTATTACGAGAGGAGTTGAACATAAAAGTAAGGATGAGATGCTTCAGTTATACAGGGTATTGTTGAGACTACATCTCGAATACTGTGTGCAGTTTTGCTCTCCTTATTTAAGTAAGGATGTAAATGCATTGGAGGTGGTTCAGAGGAGGTTTACTAGATTAATACCCGGAATGAGCAGTTGACTTAAGAGGAAAGGTTGGACAGACTGGGCTTGTTTCCACTGGAGTTAGAAGAGTGAGGAGATTTGATTGAAGTATATAAAATCCTGAACGGTCTTGACAAGTTGGATGTGGAAAGGATGTTTCCTCTGTGGGTGAGTCCAGCACTGGGGGACACTGTTTTAAAATTAGGGGTTGCCCTTTTAGGACAGATGTGAAAAGAATTTTTTTCTCTGAGGGTTGTGTGACTTTGGAACTCTCTGCCTCAGATGGCAGTGAAGGGGGATCATTGAATATTTGCACAGCAGAAGTAGATAGATTCCTGTTAGGCAAGGGAATCAAAGATTATTGAGTTTAGATGGGAATATGGAATTCAAAACACAAGCAGATCTTATTGAATGGCAGAGCAGGCTCATAAAAACATAGAAAATAGGAGCAGGAGTAGGTCATTCAGCCCTTTGAGCCCTTCAGTATGATCATGATTGATTCTCTATTTCAACGCTGTACTCCTGCTCGAGGGGCTGAATGGTCTACTCTTGCTCCCATTTCTTATGTTCATATATTTTGTAAGTGAGTAGGACATCTACTCTCTTTGCCCAGTGTTCTTGCATCTATCAGTCCACATGGAGAAGGAAGATTGAATAATGGAGCCTGCACTCAATGCTGCCTTCTTGATGGCAGTGATCCGACCGAGGAGGAGGTGAAGGGCCCAGCACCGCCTAGCCATCTTCGAGAGGAGGTCTGGCCTCAGGTCCATGGTTCAGGGGAGCCCCAACAACACCCAGAGGATGAGGAGGTTAGACCCATCTCACGGAGGCGACTCACAAGACCAAGGGTCTCCCAAAGGAGACTTTCCTGTCTGGAGATGCTGCACACGGCTGCACTTGTCAAGAGAGGTGGTGGATCATAACTGCGGCATTGTGTGGGATGATCTAACGCCCCATGGACTGAGAGGACATCCCCTGTCAGTGACCCTGCCAATTTTTCCAGCGATCCACAGGGGACCTATGCAACGTCTCTCAGTCCTCAGCACATAAATGTAGCAAGGTGACCTTGACAATAAGGCTCATCACTATGTGAAGTTCACACTTGATGAAGCTAGCTAGGCTGCTAGATTTCTGCTGTTTGCAGCTATCACAGCCTTACATGGAGTACAGGGTGCAATTGATTGCACACGTGGCTTTGAGAGCTCCATGGCAGCAGCCCCTGATGTTCATTAACAGGAAAGGGTTCCACCCCATCAATGTTTAACTGATGCGCGATCATCAGAGACACATCAAGCACATTTGTGCCAGGTACCCTGGGAGTTCCCATGATTCATACATCCTGAGTCACTACCAGGTGTCTCACATGTTTGAAAGGCCTCAGCGATTACGGGGATGGGGTACCAGGGTACCGGCTCAGATGATAACTCATGATACCAGTACATTGTTCTCTGAGTCACTCAGAGGAGAGGTACAATGCAGCGCATTAGGCGACACATCCATCACCGAGCAGACCATTGGCATCCTGAAGATGCATTTCCGATGTTTGGACAGCTCAGCTGGGGCTCTGTAGTACTCTCCGCAGAGGGTGTCCCGCATAATCATAGTCTGCTGTGCCCTTAACAACCTGGCGCTTCAAAGGCGGGATCCCTTGTTAGAAGGAGAGATAGAGGAGGCTAAGAGCTCCTCGGATGATGAAGGGCAGAAACCTGAATTGGGAGATGAAGAGTCAGCTTCCACATGAGGATGCCCTCGAAGAAGCATGACATGGAAGACATACCATGCCATGCCACACTTATAGCCACACGATTGCAGGAGGATTAAGATACAGGCAATGGGACACAGCCACATTCCTTTTGTCCCTAAGTGCCATGCCAGTGCACTGAAAGGCCTTTACAACCAGTGACATCAAGACCAAGTTCAGCATTCGGACTTGCACCTTCAACCCTTGTGATTCACTAGGCCCTAATCTTTGGAAATGTCAGTGGCAAGCCCTGCTTCTGTGCGCTCTGGGAAGTGACAGGCAGTACAACAGTGCAGATGCAGTGTCAAATAACTTGATGCAGAAATTTTTAGTAGATGCTGAGGTGCATGCATGGTTGGAGAGACCATCATAGAACCATAGAAAAGTTGCGGTGCAGGAAAGAGGCCATTCAGCTCATCATATCTGTGCCAGCTAGAAAGAGAAAAAAGAAACTAGCCACTCATTTTAGTCCCACTTTCCAGCACCTGGTCTGTAGCCTTGCAGGTTACAGCACTTCGGATGCAGACCCGGGTACCTTTTAAATGAGTTGAACATTTCAGCCTCAACCACCAACTTAGGCAGTGAATTCCAGATGCCCACCACCCACTGAGTGAAAAGTTTTCCCTCATGTCCCCTCTAACCCTTCTACCAATCACCTTAAATCTATGCCCGCTGGTAATTGACCCCGTAGCTAGGGGAGGTCTTGTGCTTTGCCACTACCACGGAAGGCAGCTTACTCGTTTTGAAACACAATTACAGCTATCCCTCTAAGACTAATGAGGATGCCTAACTCCATGCTTCATCTGCATTGTAAGGAGTATGGTTGCTAACGCACTTTGCAGACATTTCCATTAAAGAGCTTGATACGTGTCTCTGACATAACGCAAGGATAAAGTAACTATCATGAGTCAGCTACACATCACATAACGTCAGGCTTGCAAATGGTGGTAAGCACTGAGTGGGAGCATGGCTCACCCCCACAGTAAGAGGGTACATTGATGCCTATGCACGACGCTTTCAAATGACGAGACCATTCTTATGAAAATGTTATTTACTCTATTCTCTCAGCAAGCTGTGGGAGGATGAAATTAAATGAGCTGAGACCATTTCAAACCAGTTTCAAGACGGCATAAAACAACAGCACTCTTGGAGTTTTTTAGAAAAGCTGACTACATTGAGTATGTTTTCATTACCTGCACCAGTTATCATAATAGTTCCTCTAAGCAAGATTCCTAGTTTTACTACCAATTTTTAGTTTGTCTGAGAGTAATCATTAGGATGACTGGTGCAGATAATGGTAGGGGAGAAAAACAAATGTTGTTTGTTTTTCTAACTATAAACTAAGCATAGGAAAAACACAATGCTGGACAGAGAATAGATGGCCTTACTGTGCATCGAAACCACATAATTCACCAAGGCTCCTTAGACAGCACCTTCCAGACCACTGCCACCTAGAAGGACAAGGGCAGCAGATAGATGGGAACAACACTACCTGGAAGTTCCCGTCCAGGCCACTCACCATCCTGAGTTGGAAATATGCCGCCGTTCTTTCACTGTTGCTGGGTCAAAATCCTGGAACTCCCACCCTAACAGCACTGTGGATGTACCTACACCACATGGACTGCAGCGATTCAAGAAGGCAGTTCACCGCTGCCACCTCGAAGGCAAATAGGGTTGGGCAATTACTGCTGGCCCAGCCAGCGAAGCCCATATCCTGTGAATGAATAAAAAAAAACACATAATATCTAACCTTCTAGCCCTTAATATGAAATGGGTATTCCACTCACCTACACTGACATCTCTCTCCTTGGCTGAGCATGAAAAAGACCTGAATGAAAAATTCACTCTTCTGCTTTGTACATCAATGAGCAGTGAAAATAAAAACATCTCCACAGGTGAGTTGAGTAGAAGAGTCTCGTGCTACCCGAGGCCTTCTTTTAATGATAAATTTGCCATTGACCTAAAAATATCCACAAAGGTTTATTTTCCTTGTCAGTTCATCATTGTGAATTTAAGACAAGGGAAGCTGTATTATTTAGTCCCAGTAAGACTCCCATTATTGTATTTTAGTTGAGGGCTGGTACCATACTTGAGTTATAAAAGAACGGTCAAAATGTGGAACTCATTCAAGATTAAATTTGAGAAATTAATAAGAGGCATATTATTATACAGTGTTATCACTTGCTTTGACTCTGTGCACTAAAATTCTCTTGTGAAACCCTTCTACCTTGTTGCATCTCTACCAAATTCCTCAAACCTACCTCCTCATGACCATGCCTTTTGTCATCTCTAATCTTCACCTGCTTTTACTGACAGGAGGGAAAAACAGGAGAATTCTGCTGGAGAGTGTTAATTATCTTCAAGTTTTCAATATGCAAGACGTGTGGCCCCCTCCATTCTGGCCCTTGTCATGCTTCCATGTACGTGGGAGTTGGGAATTGTGGTTCACTTCTGCTGATAGTTGAAGAGACCAATCTGTTAGAGGCCTGTTCTGCCAGGAGTGCTGCATATGATTGGTTATCAGGTGGTGTTGTGGGTTGTTTTCGATGTAAGCACCTGTTGCCAAGCTGCTGTAGCCACTGATTGTCATGGTAGCACATGCCGGCCCACAGATGATGTTGCCATTTTCCTTTTATCATTCGCTAATCTATCCCAGGTGCCAGAATCAATGTTTAGGACCTTCATGTCGCACTTACAAACATCCTTGAAGCAGAGCTTTGGGCACCCACTGGTCATCTGGCTCTGCCTACCTTGCCGAACAGAAAACCCTTAGGCATGTAACTGTCTTCCGTCCTGTGAATGCGCCCAAGCCAGCGAAACCACCTCTGCTTGATGAAGGCCAACATACTTGGGAGCCTCGTCTTTGCCATATTCATAATTTTACTGGAAGTAATTAGCAAAGTCTGCTATCTTACGTCCATGGTGACGTACAACCTGTCACTTAATTCAGAACTTGATACACATATCAGGAAAATAGCTACCACCTTTGACCAACTCATGAAACATGAGCTGACTCTTAGGTTCAAGGTGTGGGCTTATGAGGCCTGTTTTCTCAGCCCCTTGTTGTATGACTGTGAAACATGGAAGACTTACAGTTATCAAGAAAGGGAGCTCCACAACTTTCATCTTCACTGTTTATATCACATTCTGGACATCTCATGGAAGGACAAAATCAATTATGTGGCTGTCCTCCATTATGCCAGATAATCAGGATTAAGTAACCTGCTGTCTTCTATTTTTTGCTACTAATCTGAGCGACAGTGAGCAGATAAGATATCCTGATAGAATCCATATTGTGACAGGGAGCAGGCAGAAAAAAACCTGTCTGCTTTCAAAGTACAGGCTCAAGGTGTTGAATGGCCTACTCCTGCTCTTCTGTTCATAAATCTTTGCAATTGAGTGAACTTAATTTAAGTTGAAAATTTACAAGTGTCTTCACCTAAACTAGCTTTTAACTTACTGATCTTGATTTTTTCTCAGATTTTACAGAATGTGAAGGATTCAAAGATATTTCCCTGGAATTTTTGGAAAGATGTTCATCTCCGATAACCAAACCTGGAAGTTCCCTTGCCTTGCGGTGTGGATCAGTGGTAAAACCAGCATACCTATCACCAAAATCTGTTCTGTCCTCTGGATCGTTGCTGGAGCTAAGCACGGACCGTATTCCTAGACATGAATGTAAGTGCTAAAATTACATGGGATGAATGGGTCTTTGGTAGAATGGCAGTCTTCATTATTCATTAATAAATAAAAATTTACCATTTCCTGGATATGACTGCATTATCCCTGCAGCACATTCCTTTAATAATATTAGTGGTTTGGCATGCGATACAAATTTTGTTTTGTTTTCGGTATGTAATTGGTTAATTAAGTAGTTCCTCTGCAATCAGTAAAGGACCTTTGAGGCCCTTGAGGCTGTAGAGATAGGGGCAACAAGGCTGATCCCTGGTGAAAAGCCATGGAGCAAGTAGGTAAGTGTCATGGACTGAATTGATGAGTTTTCTTACTGTCTATGATCAGTGTCTTTTATATGTGAAGGGTGTGTTTTTCCTTACCCTCAGAGTGATTATTCAATTTAAATATTTAAATAATTCCAGTAGCAAACTTCTTGTGAATTTAAAAATAATAAATTTAAAAATTTATTTTAAAAAGTGATGTCTAAGCCACTCACTCAACTCATCCACAATATCACTCACGCAAAGATTAGATGCAGATGAGAAAAAAAAATACAATTACAATTTAAGATTGTCTCGGTGTCTTTCATGACAGGCCTCTACTTCTTAGGTGAATTGATGCTTTGGTTAAAGTGAAGATCTTGTAAAGCAGAGGATTTTTAGTAAACTTACTGGCATAGTGGTATTGTCACTGGACTGTAATACAGAGACCCAGAGTAATGCTCTGGGGACATGGTTTGAATCTCACCATGGCAGAAAGTGGAATTTGAATTCAATAAAGACCTTGAATTAAAAGTCTAATGATGACCTTGAAACCAATTTGATTGTCGTAAAAAAACCCATCTGGTTCATTAAATCTGGAAATCTGTTGTCCTCATCTGGTCTGGCCTACATGTGGCTCCAGATCTGCAGTCATGTGGTTAACTCTTAAATGCCCTCTGAAATGTCCTAGCAAGCCACTCAGTTGTATCAAACCAATAAAAAGTCAATAAAAAGGAATTAAACCAGACAGATCACCCAGCATCGACCTAGGCGCCAGAAACAATAACAGCAAATCCAGCCCTGTCAACCCTATAAAGTCCTCCTGAATAACATCTGGTTGCTTGTGCCAAATTTGGGAGGTCTGTCTCACAGCCTAGTCAAGCAGGAGCCTGACATAGTCATACTCACGGAATCACCTGTTACAGATCATGTCCCAGACACTATCTTCATCATCCTACCGACAGGACGGACCCAGCAGAGGTGGCGGCACAGTGGTATACAGTCAGGAGGAAGTTGCCCTGGGAGTCCTCAATATCAACTCTGGACCCCATGAAGTCTCATGGCATTAGGCCAAACATGGATAAGGAAACTTCCTGCTGATTACCACATTCCGTCCCCTCATCAGCAGATGAATTATTACTCCTCCATGTTGAACACCACTTGGAGGAAGCACTAAGGGTGGCAAGGGCGCAGAATGTACTCTGGGTGGAGGACCTCAATGTCCATCACCAACAGTGGCTCGGTGGCAGCACCACCACAGACCAAGCACAGATGCCAGGCTTCAGACAATTCGATTCATTCCACGGCTGAAGGCACTGGACGCTGCAAAGGTTATGGGCCCTGACAATATTCTGGACATACTACTGAAGACTTGTGCTCCAGCACTTGTGCCCCTAGCCAAGCTGTTCCAGTACAGCTACAATGCTGGCATCTACCTGGCAATGTGGAAAATTGCCCAGGTATGTCCTGTACACAAGAAGTAGGACAAATCCAACCTGGCCAATTACTGCCCCATCAGTCCACGCTTGATCATTAGTAAAGTGATCGAAGGGGTCATCAACAGTGCTATCAAGTGGCTCTCACTTAGCAGTAACCTGCTCACGGACGCTAAGTTTGGCTTCTGCCAGGGCCACTCAGCTTCTGACCCCATTACAATCTTTCTTCAAACATGAACAAAAGACCTGAACCCCCGAGGTGAGGTGAGAGCTACTGCCCTTGACATCAAGGCAGCATTTGACCCGAGTGTGCCATCAAGGAGCCCGAGCAAAACTGGAGTCAGTGGGAGTCAGGGGGAAATCTTTCTGCTGGTTGGAGTCATGCCTAGCACAAAGGAAGATGGTTGTGGTTGTTGGAGGACAATGCTTTCACTTCAAGGGCGTCACTGCAGGAGTTCCTCAGGGCAGTGTCCTAGGCCCAACCATCTTCAGTTGCTTCATCAATGACCTTCCTTCCATCATAAGGTCAGAAGTGGGGATGTTCGCTGATGATTGCACAATGTTCAGGACCATTTGCAACTGCTCATATACTGAAGCAGTCCATGTCCAAATGCAGCGAGGCCTGGACAATATCCAGATCAACAAGAGAGAATCTAACCATTGCCCCTTGACATTCAATGGCATTCCCATTACTGAATCCCCCACTTTCAACATTCTGGGGGTTACCATTGACCAGAAACTGAACTGGACTAGCCACATAAATACTTTGACTACAAGGGCAGGTCAGAGGCTAGGAATCTAGAGACGAGTAACTCACCTCCTGACTCCCCAAAGCCTGTTCATCATCTATGAGGCACAATTCAGGAGTGTGATGGAATACTCTCCACTTGCCTGAATGAGTGCAGCTCCTACAACATTCAAGAGGCTTGACACCTTCTAGGACAAAGCAGCCCACTTGATTGGCACCCCTTCCACAAACATGCATTCCCTCCACCACTAACAAACAGTGGCAGGAGTGTTTACCATCTACAAGATGCAGTGCAGAAACTCACCAAGGCTCCTTAGGCAGCACCATCCAAACCCAGGACCACTACCATCCAGAAGCATATACATGGGAATGCCACCACCTGGAAGTTCCCCACCAAGCCACTCACCATCCTGACTTGGAAATATATCACTGTCCCTTCACTGTCAAAATCCTTGAACTCCCTCCCTAACAGCACTGTGGGTGTACCTACACCACAGGGACTGCAGCAGTTCAAGAAGGCAGCTCACCATCACCTTGTCAAGGCAGTTAGGGATGGCCTAGTCAGTGACACCCACATCCCATAAATGAATATTGAAAAAAAATTCCAGGAGGTTGGTTCTCAGGTGAATTTGAAGTTGGAACAGGTTGGGGAGAATCCTTTTCCCACTTTCAAGTTTTGGCTACTTAGTTGACTTGCAGCTGGCTCGATGGCGGTCTGATGGGTCTCTATCTCTGAGCAGCCCTTTGCTGAATTTTTAAAATAGATCATAAAATAGCTTCCTCATTAGGTAGCCTTTATAAGTTCAAGGTCCTTTTTTTCAAAAAGGAGTGATATGTTTATTATATAAAAAAAAACTGTGGATGCTGGAAATCCAAAACAAAAACAGAAACAGAAATACCTGGAAAAACTCAGCAGGTCTGGCAGCATCAGTGGAGAAGAGCACAGTTGACGTTTCGAGTCCTCATGACCCTTCAACAGTTGAAGGGTCTGAGGACTCGAAACGTCAACTGTGCTCTTCTCCACTGATGCTGCCAGACCTGCTGAGTTTTTCCAGGTATTTCTATTTCTGTTTTTGATATGTTTATTATACGTCTTGCGTTGTTGTTTGACATATTTAAATTCGCCCAATTTAATTTGGATGAGAGACCATCATAATACAATGGAAGATTAATGGAACCTATTCATATCGTCTAATTAATGTTGAGTTTTGAAGTTTCTTTTGTCCATGGTGAAAAAAGAGATGAGCCGGCTGGAATGCTATAGCTCTTTTGTTGATTGTTCATCCTTAAACAAAGGGATGCATAAATTCTCCAGATCTTTGTGAATGTCCATATTTAATTAGGTGTTTGGTTGAGACTCAGGACCGTCTGGGGCTCAGAAGCCAAAAGGTCACATGATTTGCAGTGGCTATTTTAATAGAATGTTTAAAACTTTTAAGTTACTGACTGACAGTTCATAATGTACAGGATCATGACATAAGTTCGTGCTCAGTCTTGAAAAAAGACATCTCAGAAGGAAGCCTTTGAGATGTACTCAACAGATGCAGAAAGTAAACCAGAAACAATACGCCAGGACATTGGAAGAGGGCATGGAGTAAAAAACAAATGCAAGTTAAATTAGAACCGAAGTCAGCAAATATTTCTTTATACAAGGAAATTCATCTAGGCTGGATTGCCAAAATGCAAGACAAGACGAAGCCACTCGAGTGGGAAGATGATGAGTTGATTTTTCTGGAAGGATGGGACCAATTAGGCTACAATGTCTCTTCATTCAAACCTGTCTTTTATTCTTCTGATGTACATTTTCCTAGTCAAATCAAGTTGTGATGAAGAGATCGTTATCCACCCAAAATGACTATCAAGGACAGTTAGCTAAACTCAGCAGTTAGATTTTTTTTGAAGTCCAAGCTCTGTTGCTGATGGATGCTGAGATGTGGGCCCCTTGTAAAATAAATATTTTACAAGTATTGTGCAGGTTATAATAGAGAATAAAGGCAATTGGGACATTTTATTTTGTATTCCTCAGGTAGCTTGACTCAGATGGTGTCATGTTCTAGTTATGTTCATAGAAAAATTTGATCATTCTAATTAGTGTCAGTACAATGACTTTATTGACTCCATTTTAATTAAAGACTGTATTGTCTTCCTGACAGTCTTTGTAAGACACAATTATTTAAAGAAGTGTGTCACGGACAGAATTTGTATCCTTTACTATTATCTGTGATCAAAGTATTTTGTATGTGGGGTGTGTGTATTTTCTTACCTCTGAGTGGTTGCCCCCGATTCAAATAATTCCAGCAGCAAGTTTTTTTTGAGTTTTAAAGTAAAGAAGGTTATTTATTATCCCACATTTGCCCTGGAGGTTTAAAAATGCAATATCTTGCACACCCTATCAATCTCACAAAGATTAGGTATACATGAAGAAAAAAACATTACAGTAACATCATGGGATTATTTCAGTCTCTTTCGTATCAGGCCTGCAGTTTCTTAGATGAATTGATGCATTGAGTGGAGTGAAGGACTTTAAAAGCAGAGGATTCTCAGTAAGCTGCGAGGTTTCTTGTAGTTGAATTGCCAGAAGTGAACTTGAAGTTGGTGCAGGTTGGAGAGAATCCTTTTCCCACTTTCAATTGTTGTTTATTACCTTGGTTGTTTAGTTGACTGCAACCAGTTTGATGGCTTTCTGCTGGTCTCTCTGCCTCTGCAGAAATGATTCCTGCTGTTTTAAGAGCAAGCAACAAACCTGGCTATCTTACCCATGTGACCTGTTAAAAGTCCAAAGTCCTTTCTAAATAAGGTGGTGTATTAGGCCTAGAAACGTCCCGTGATGTGGCTATTCACACTTTGAGAGTTGAGACAGCCAAGGTCTTGATGTTTGATTGCGGGGCCATCAAAATACAATGAAAGGTTTATAGGATCCATTTCACATTTGTCTAACAACCATTGAGTTTCAATGTCCCTGGCGAAACCTGGAGATGAGTTGCCTACAAGGCCCATTGTCTGTGGGTTTTGGCCCGTTCTTAAACAATGAGCCAGGTGTGAATTTCACAAGTGGCTGTGATGTTCTTTCACTGAGGTTCATATTTAATCAGGTATTGGACGCAGACTCTACTGTCTACAGTTCAAATGCCAGATGTCACATGGTATGCTGCAGTCGTCTTAACAGCTTTTATGTTCACTTTTTAAAAATAAAGCTTTAAAATTTAAAATGACATACATTAATAAGATAAAGAGTGTAGCTATGGTGCTTTGTAAATTGTTTTCTACTGTTGTGAGGTTATTGTCTTTTAGCTGGAGGAAGTGAGTTACCTTGTGGTCTTCATCTGATCAGTTAAGTATCTGAACATGACATTAAGTCCTGAAGATCTGGCAAGTACAGGAAAGATATCTTTTTGAGGTGGGAATGAGAATAAATTAGAGAGGTACCAAAGAGATTTATGCCGATATCAGCTATAGACTTCTCTGCTAGGGGAATTAGCCACTGTATCTAGGCCCCTCATAATTTTGCATATATCAATTAAATTTTCCTTCAGCCTTCTCTGTTCCAAAGAAAACAACCCCAACCTATGCAATCTTCCCTCCTAACATAATGTCCTAAAGAATATCACAAGCTTTGGCCAAAAATGGACCATGTTATTTTTTTTTTAATGAAAAGCAATTGGCAAGATAGCTATGCATATGTCATAGCTGAGTTCCATCTTCACCATGTTTGTTTCAGTTCCAGCAGGGATATTGCATGGTCATTACTTGTACAACCCAAGGTAATTGTATGCTTAATAAGCAGAAATGGCAAGGCCAACTTTACCTACGGATGCTCAGGCTGAGATCAGCTATTAACAAAGACCAGGAATTGAACCTGGAATCGACCTGTTCTGAATGGCTCAGCATATCACAAGATACATGCACCGTCTCATGAAGAAACCTCAGGCATTCTTTTCTAATGGCTTCCTTGCAGAGGAAATGGATGATAATTCGTGTAATGAGTTTTTCTAATCATCCACTGAGATTGTAATTTAGATAAATTGTTCACTGTGCTGAAAAGTTCAAATGTCAGTGGATATTTCACCTCCCAAAAAAGTGACCTCCCATCAAGAAGTACAAGAGTGGAAGTTCCGGTTCATGGCAAATCCATCATCTCTAACTTCCCTTCTAAGTCACCTGACTTGGAGAATATCACTGTTCCTTCATTGTTACCAGGTCAAAATCCTGGAACTCTCTAGCTAACAGCATTATTAGAGTATCTGAACCACATGGATTGCAGTTCAAGAAGAAAGCTCACTACCATTTTCTCAAGGGCAATTAAAATTGGCAATAAGTATTGGCCTTGCCAATGACATCCATACCCCAAGAATGATATTTTTAAAAGTTAACAGTATTTTAGGAATAAGAAGTTTTTCACTAAAGATAATGGATTAATGGAGTATATTACTACAGGACAGTGAAGGGCTACTTTTCCAAACTAAGTTCCCATTACAGAGCCTTGGCTGTTTGGAGAACATGTTTAGAAAATTGGCACTTAAAGCTTAATGGATTCAAGAGACAAATGTCTGTTTCTGGAGAGAGAAAGGTTTAAAAGATATGGTGAGATGATCGCTAGTTGTGCGTTGAGATCTGTGAGAAAGGGACTGGATTGTTGAGCCTAATAACCTTTTTCCAACTGTAAAAATTCTTAAATTCTTATGATATCCTTTACTTGAATTTAGGCAACTTTTGTCTAAATTGGATTGAGATTAATACAGATTCTTATGGCGAGCAATACTTAGAGGTAATTTTAAAGCCCTTTTTTTTGCAGCTCTTTCTGATGATGAGTTCTTTGATGGTTCCTCAACGGAGAGTGCACTGATGAGTGAAGATTACAGTCAGGATCTGGACATCTCAACCAATCCGGAGGACTCTCAAGAGGAGGATGATAGCAATGCAACAGTGCGATGTGTCTGTGGAATGGATGAAGAAAATGGGTTTATGATTCAGGTAGTCAAAACAGTTTAAATATTTCAACATGTTTTTGTTCACTTTTGGTGTTTGTATGTTGTGCTTGTGCTTGGCACTTTGCCATTTCAGGCTGTACTTGCTGATTGTTTCTAGATGCACAATAAAGAGAACAAACAGTAAAAACACCTTGAAAAGCCCCAGAACTCCCTTTCTTTCTCCCTCAAAACTGTGAATTGTTGCCACATAGATTGGGGTAATTCATGGTGAAGATTCTAGGCTTCTGAGCAGTCTGAAAGTGTTATTGAAAAGAAATGAAAAAAAAATTATTTTATGTCCTTTGGGCAATCCAAACCATGTCACAGCCAACGGAGGTTGAGTAGGCAAACACAACAGCCAGCTTGTGCACAATAAGGCTCCACAAACAGCAAATTAAATGAATAATCAAATAATTTATTTTTATAGTGTTAGCTGATACGAGAGATCAGTCCCCCACCACCTCACCCCACTTGGAAGAGGAGGAGAGTCATACACTTCAAGAGGGCACAGGCTGGCTGAATGGGCAGACGTGTGATGGATGAAATTTAATGCAGAGAAATGTGAAGCAGCACGTTTTGGTTGGAAGAACCAGGATAGGCAATAGCAAATCAAGAGTACAATTTTGAAAGGAGTGCAGGAGCAGAGAGACCTGGAGTACTTGCGCACAGATTGTTGAAGATGATAGGCCAGTTTGAGAAAGTGATTAATAAGGCATTCAGGAACCTGGGCTTTATAAAGAGAGGCATAGGGAAGAAAAGCAAGGAAATTATGGTGAACCTTTCTAAAACATTGTTGGGCCCGAAATATTGTGTCCAATTCTCGGCACCACATTTTAGGTAGGATATGAGAGAGTGAAAAAAATTACAAGGATGGTCCCAGGAATGAGGGATTTATGTCAAGCAGAGAAAATGGGGTTGTACTCCTGAGAGAAGAGAAGGTTAAGAGGAGATTTGGTAGAGGTATTCAAAATTGTGAGGGGCGCAGGCAGAGTAGTTGAGAGAAACTGTTCCCATTGGCAGATGGATTGAGAACCAGCGGACGATGATTTGCAAATGGTGATTGGCAAAAAGACCAAAGGTAACATGGGGGAAGCAATTTTTATGCAATGGGTGTTAGAATTTGAATGCATTGTCATAGTGTGTGGTGGAGGCAGAGTCAATCATGGCATCCAAAAGGGAATTAGATAATTATATCAATTGAAAACTTTTGCAGGCCTATGGGGCAAAGAGTGGGGGTGTGGGACTAGCTAATCTGCTCTTGCAGAAAGTCAGCATGGACTTGACGGGCCTAATGGCCTCTTTGTGTTTTAACCGTTCTATGATTTCCAGCATTTTCTGATTTTATTTCGGATTTCTAGCATCCTCAGTATTTTTCTTTCCTGTTGTGAAGATGAAAGGGAGTGTCCTGAAGGCCTTTAGATATTTGTCTATTTATTTATGCAACACATGACCCTCATGTTCCACACAGTTCCTCATGTATTCTATTATCTGCATGTTATAAAATTTGCAAGACATTGTGCTTATAGTGTGTAGTTATATACATATGAATATAGATTCAGCACAGAGATGGACATTTGGCCCATTGTGCCTGTGTCGGTTCTTAGAAAGAGCTATCCAATTAGGCCCATTTCCCTCTTTCCCGATAGCCCTGCATGCAAATATGTATATGAATATTTGCTTTGTATTTGTTTCTTTTAGGTAGCTGATGCTATTTTTCAGGTCTTAGTAGTGGTGTGCCCAGATGTGTATCAGTATTTCTGAGAGAAAAATTGAGAGGCGATGCCTAGCAATGAATTTGAAAGCATAAACCACGAATGAAATAACAATATATACATTTTAACAGTGACATACTTGCCTCGCTTGCCAGTCTCATGTATCATTTTTTTTGTGTCTTTTTTGTTCCATATTAATTTCTTTTGTGTTTTTCCCTTTTATCCCTTCCGTTGCCTCCCATCCACTGAAGTGTGAAGAGTGCCTTTGCTGGCAGCACAGCATCTGTATGGGGTTACTGGAAGACAGCATTCCAGATCAATATATCTGCTACAACTGCCAGGATCCTCCAGGTATATGCTAACACCTGACTTAAGTGCAACTCAAATAAAAATTACCCTGTTTCATTTACGTGGCTGTTTTGGAAATACTTAAAATGGATTTTTAACTGTATTTTAACTTGTTGCTTTGGACTGGATGACTATTTGTCTACCGCAAAAGATAGTGCACAAGATGAAATAATTTTGAATACCTGCATATCTATTCAAAGCTAATAATTTAAATAAATTGGTTGGTTAACATGCTAATGGAAGGAAGTTTCCTCTCTGTACTGGCTTTAAATGTCCTATGTGAAACCATAGTTTCACATAGTTGTGCTGCATTATATATGGTTCTTATGTAAGATGAAAACAGAAAATGCTGGAAGTACTTAGCATGTCAGGCATCATCTGTGGAGAGAAACGGAATTAACTTTTGTTCTGACAAAAGGCCATCAGCCTGAAACATTAACTCTTGTTTCTCTCTCCACAGAAACTGCCTGACCTGCTGAATATTTCCAATATTTTCTGTTTTTATTTTAGATTTCTAGCATCTGCAGTATTTTGCTTTTGGTTTCAGAATTTTGATCACATTACCAATGAAATTACAGTTTCAAAATCTATCAATGTCATTTTCTCCACTGATGAAAGCTTCACTTTTCATTTATTCTTTTATTGGAGATTTTAAGCCACCTTTAGGTGGACCAGCTCTGGTTAAGTCATCGTTGATCTCTATTCACTGCCACTATGCACATCTTCAGTAAGATCACCTCTCATTCTTCTAAACCTCAACGGATATAGACCCAACTTGTTCAACCTTTCGTCATAAGACAACCCCTTCATCCTAGGAATCAACCTAGTGAACTTTATTTGAACAGCCTCTAATACAAGTACAATCTTTATTAAATAAGGAGACCAAAACTGTATGCAATACTCTAGGTGAAGCATCACCAATGCCCTGTAGAGTTCTAACAAGACTTCCCTACTTTTATACTTCATCCCCTTGCAGGTGCCTTGCAGAGTTGTTGGGCTGGAGAAGGTTACAGAAGTAGGGAGAAGTGAGGTGAATATGAGGATAAGAATTTCAAAATTGAGGGGAGGAATGGAATAATTGAGTCTGGAAGTAATACAAACATGAATGAGGGTTTCAGATAACCTGAGACAAGGGAAGAAACAGGCGATGTTACTGAAGTGGAAGTAGGTGATCTTCGTGATTATGGGGACATGTGGTCAGAAGCTCAGCTCATGGTCAAGTAGGACACTAAGGGTGTTTTAGAGAGTGAAGCTTAAGTACCATGGAACAGGGAAGTTCACTCAATAAAGATGTCAATCACATATCCTTTAAGGGAACAACTTCACTGGCTAATTCCTTCCCATCTACTCACCTGATTTATAATAGAAAATTCTAATAGCTTGTGAAGATCGGACTACTTTTAAAGAATGAGGAAGATTATACCTATGGTAGTGATGTAACACTAAGCATTCTAACTGCAATTACTCCGTTACTGACAGGTTTATATTTTCGTGTGAGATCTTTAAAAAGGAAGGAAAAGAGGTGGAGAAAAAATTGTAGTTCATTTAGTTTTTCATTGTCTATGAAAAATTACATTTAATTTTTTTTAAAAAAACATTATGTAGCTCATGGAGACTTTAGTACTTCCTTGAGGTCAGGTAGCTTCAGATTACCTCCCATGCTAGTCGGGACCTATGACTCCTACTGCAGTAAACAAAGTCATTCTGGGGAAAGCAAGCATTCCTTCCTCTCGAAATATCAGAGTGGCCTGGAGACGAGATAACCTGACTTGGAAATATATCACCGTTCCTTCGCTGTCGCTGGATCAAAATCCTGGAACTCCCTCCCTAACAGCACTGTGGGTGTACCAACACCACAGGGACTGCAGCGGATCAAGAAGGCAGCTCACCACCACCTTCTCAAGTGCAATTAGGGATGGGCAATAAATGCTGGCCTAGCCAGCGATGACCACTCCCCATAAATGAATTTTTAAAAACAACCAACCTTCACCACCCCTGCCTCAGTCTTTCTTTAGAGACCTAGCCCAATAAAGAATAAAACATCTTCTGGATTCATCACTCAGTTAACATCAAATATCTCTCTACTGTTCCCCTATGATGATTAGACATCATGTATAGTCAAATAAATATTGTTGTATATCTTCCATCTTGCCATGAATATTAAAGATTTTATGACACAACTGGGGAAACAAAGCACAAAGTTCTCTCAGTGTCCTGGTCAACATACTTCCCACAATTTCATCCCAAAACAGTTTGGCTGACGATTCATCTCATTTGTTGTTTCTAGGATTATATGCGTAAATTGGCTGCTTCTTCTTGTAACAACAGTAGCTAGACTTGCAGCAAAGAAAGAGGCCACTCAGGTCATCATGTCTGTGCCATCTCTTTGAAAGAGCTATCCACTTAGCCTTAATCCCTTGCTGTATTTCTGCAAGTTTGCATTTTGAAAGTTACCATTAAATTTGTCTCTACTCTCCTTTTAGGCCATGCATCTCAGATCATCATAATTCCTTGCATAAAAAAATCCTCTTTTGGTCCTCTCTAATTCTTCTGCCAATTATCTTAAATCTCTCTCCTCTGGTTACCAATTCTCCCTCCAGTGGAAACAGTTTTTCCTTATTTACTGTCAGAATGCTTCATAATTTTGAACACCTCTATTAAATCTTCCTTTAACCTGCTATGTTCAAGGAGAATAATCCAAATTTTTCTAGTATCTCCATATAACAAAGTCCCTAATCCCTGGGGTATCATTCTAGTAAATCTCCTCTGTACATTTGCCAAGGCCTTCTGAAATAAATTAATAATGTGAACCGTTTTGAGGCATCCTGAGGATATGAGCGAGGTGTTACATAAATGCAATGTTCTTTATTCCTGGAGGTCAGAAATGGAGTGCCAAGCATTGTTATGACAAAGAGTGGTTAAAAAATGGACATATGTATGGACTGTCCTTCCTAAAGGAGAATTATTCCGAGCAGAATGCTAAGAAAATAGTATCAACACACCAGCTCCTCGCCGATGTGTACAGCGTTACTGAAGTGCTCCATGGGCTTCAGCTGAAAATCAATACCCTTCAGTAAGTATGCATATCAACATAGGCATAACAACATAGAGTTCACATCAACAATTGTAGCATCACTGATAATGGAGTTTTGCTTTGCACCCAAGCTGGAGCTATTTAAATGTTACCTGAATCCAGAGTCAAAACCCAGCCTGATACACAAAGAACGAGAGTGAAATTTTCAGAGGAATAAACCTTGCTGTGTTATCAGTTTGGATCATAACACTCACTTTGCACGAGTTTAATGTTAGCATTGAGCTCAAACTGCTTCACACCAATGTTACCCTTGTACAGTGAATGCAAAATAGAACTACACATAAGAATATAAAAAATAGGAAAAAGATTAGACCACTCGGCCCCTCAAGCCTGCTCCGCTATTCAATAAGATCATGGCTGACCATCTTGTGTTTCAATTTCCACATTTTCATCTAACCGCAATAACCTTTGAGTCCCTTGCCTAACAAGAATCTATCTACCCCTGCCTTAGAAATATTCAATGACCCTGCCTTCACCACATTTGAGGCAGAGAGTTCCAAAGTTGCACAATCCTCTGAGAGAAAAAATTTCTCAACTTTGTAAAGGGTGACCCTTAATTTTAAAACAGTGCCCCCTAGTTCTGGACTCATCCACAAGAGGAAACATCCTTTTGACATCTGCCTTGTCAAGGACGTTCAGGATCTCATAAACTTCAGTCAAATCACCCCTCACTCTTCTGAACACCAGTGGAAACAATCCAAGTCTTTCTAACCCATCCTCATAAGGCAACCTACTAATTCCAGGTATCTACACAGAGCTTCCATCCCCGAGGATGGTTAGTGAATGGCAGGAAAGTTTCTCTCATTCTGCAACTGTGGTTTATGACCAGTTTATGGGTTGTAGACATAGTCGGCATCACATTGCCATGTTCTGCATGACGTATGTCTTTTTATTTGTAGACCAACCACTCCTTGAAATTAAATTCAGAATATAATTTCACTGTACTCTATACTAACAACATACCTCAGACTCAACCAAGCAACTGCTAGTGAAGTATGATATTTTTTCTTATTCTGACCAATTACTCTATGGTTGTCTTAAGTGAAATACATATTGAGTTGAGCAGTTCTGTGCAGCTACATTGTAATGTTATGATTGAACAGAACACAATAATGGCATGCTCAAAAGATGTTACTATATAGGTAATTGTCTTCACACGGTCTTGCAAATTAGTGTGGTGTGAAATCTTCCTGTCCTTTCTACCTCAAGGAGCAGAAAGCACCCTGACCTACATCTCTGGGCTCAGTCATGCATCAAATCTACCCACGAGCAAACTACAGGAGAAAGGAAGAACACAGAATGTATGGATAGTCTCAAGCAGCCTGAAAACACCTGTCATAATCAGAGTCATAGAGAAAGATCGAGTCCATGCCAGAGAGTAGAGGGAACCTATATCACCAGTGAGCATAGCTACCAGAAGCCTCAGGTTTGCAGCCTAGAGCAGAATGCCACAATAGACCAAAACAGCTCAGAAGATGAGGATTACAGTAGTTTAGAACATGAAGAAGATCAAAGTCCTATAATGAAGACAGCTGAAAGGTACACCACTCAGGAAGAAGACAGTCTATCTGGACAGGTATGTTGTTGTATTGCTGCTTTTGTTAGCTCATGATTGTGTTCTACCTACTGTTTAAGTTTTTCAATTTTGCTTATAATTTGGTTCCTCTACATTAGTTGCGTCAACTGAAAGGCAACCCTCCTGGAGGGGCTTTTTGCATCGCTCCTAATACAATTGCTACTTCATGCAACAACTGGCATTTATATAGTGTCCCTTAACTTAAAAAAAAGACCCAAGGTGCTTCTTGGAGATATGATTAGAAAATAATGAATGCCCTGCTTGCGAAGGAGCTAGTAGGTCTAGTTAAGGCTGTAAGGGGTGAGGCCATGGAGGAATTTAAACACAGAGATAACAATTTTAAATTGGAGACATTAGGGAACAAGCAGCTAATGTAAGACCTTAAGACATTGGAGCAGAAGTAGGCCATTCAGCCCACTGAGTCTGCTCCACCATTCAATAAGATGATCTGTTAATCCTTAACTCCACTTTCCTGCCTTTTCCCCATAATTCTTGATTCCCTTACTGGTTAAAAATCTGTCCATCTCAGTTTTGAATATACTTAACCACTTAGCCTCCACAGCCCCCTGTGGTAAAAAATTCCACTGATTCGCTACCCTCTGAGAGAAGAAATTCCTCCTCACCCCTGCCTTAAATGGGTAACTGCTTACTCTGAGATTATGCTTTCTGGTTCTAGACCCTCCCACAAGGGGAAACAACCTCACTATCCTGTCAAGCCCCCTAGAAATCTTTTATGTCTCAATAAGGTTACCTCTCATTCTTCTAAACTCCAAAGAGTACAAATCCAACCTACTCAACCTCCCTTCATAAGAAAATCCTTCCATACCTGGAATCACCCAGTGAAACTTTCCTGGACTGCCTCCAATGCCAGTATATCTTTCCTTAGATAAGGGGATCAAAACTGTTCACAGTATTCTAGGTGTGGTCTAACTAGTCCCTTGTATCGTTTTAGCAAGACTTCCTTATTTTTATAATCCATTCCTTTTGAATAAAGTCCAATGTTCCTTTTGCCTTCTTTATTACCTGCTGAACTTGTATGTTAGCTTTTTGGGATTCATGTACGAGGACTCCCAAATCTCTCTGTGCTGCAGCTTTCTGCAGTCTTTCTCCATTTAAATAATATTCATCTCTTCTATTCTTCATGCCACAATGCATAACCTCACATTTTCCCACATTATATTCCACTTTCCAAATTTTTGCCCACCCACTTAACCTATCTATATCCCTCTATGTCATCCTCACCACTTGCCTTCCCACCTATTTTTGTATCATGCACAAATTTGGCAATAGTACATTCACTTCCCTCACCTAAGTCATCAATATATATTGTAAATAATTGTGGCTCCCTGTGGCACTCCACTGGTTACAGGTTGCCATCCTGAAAATGCCCCCCTTATCCCAACTCTCTATTTTCTGTTAGTTAGCCAATTCTCTATCCATGGTAATATACTACGCCCAACACCATGGGCTCTTATCTTATTAAATAGCCTTATATGCAGTACCTTATCGAACACCTTTGGAAATCCAAATAAATTACATCTATTGGTTCCCCTTTATCTATCCTGCTTGTTACCTTCTCAAAGAATTCTAATAAATTTATCAGGCATGATTTCACCTGTCATGCTGACTTTGCTTGATTATATTATGCATTTCTAAATGCTCTGCTATTACATCCTTTATAATAGACTCTTAACATTTTCCCAATGATAGATGTTAAGCTAATTGACCTGTTTTTTGTCTCCCTCCCTTTTTGAATAAGGGTGTTACATTGGCAGTTTTCCAATCTTCTGGGACTTTTCCAGAATCTAAGAATTCTTGGAGGATTACTACCAGTGCATCCACTAGCTGTGTAGCTACTTTCTTTAATATTCAGGGATGCAACCCATCAGGTCCAGGGGACTTATCGACCTTCAACCCCATTAGTTCCCCTAGTACTTTCTCTCTAGTGATAGTAATTGTATTTATTTCCTCCCCCTCTTTTGCCCCTTGATTATTTAATATTTTTGGAACGCTATTAGTGTTTTCTACTGTGAAAATTGATACAAAGTATTTATTTTACTCCTCTGCCATTTCTTAGTTCCCCATTATTATTTCCCCAGTCTCATTCTCTAAGTTTACTTTGGCCTGTCTCTTCCTTTTTATATATTTAAAGCTCCTACTGTCGCTTTTTATATTACTTGCTAGTTTACCCTCAAAGTTTATTTTCTTCCTCTTTATTTTTTTTTGGCCATCTTATGTTGATTTTTAAAACGTTCCCAATCCTCTGGTTTACCTGTAACCTTTGCCACGTTGTATGTTTTTTTTCAATTTGACATTAACCTTAATTTCCTTTAAGTCAGCAAGGACAGTTCACAATCATTAAAACTTTGACAGAATAAATGTTAAACAGTTGTTTCAACTAATCAGTAAATTGGTAATAAGGGAGCAGCATTAGGAACAATTTTAACTCTATGCAGGTGAATGGATTTTGAATGAGTTAAAATCACATGATTTAAACAGGAATTAGATAAACACGTGCAAAAGAAAAATACTAGAAGGTGGAACCAGCATTAACACAGTGGTTGAGGGTCCCCTTCCTGAGCTAGGATTCAATCTCTGGCTGATACTGAGTTAGCATCTAAGCTGGGGTGCCCCACAATTTGTGTCAGTACCTCTCTGGGTTAGGAAGAATATCAGACAGGCTTCCCACTGCTGATCACTATCCAGTAACCCCTGTTTTTAAGTCTTGAAGTCGTATGTGCTCAACCATGATTCCCCTGAAGTTGATTTTTTAAAAAATTTATTCTTTCATGGGATGTGGGCATCTCTGGCAAACCAGCATTTATTGCCCATCCCTAATTATCCTTGAGAAGATGGCAGTGAACTGCCTTGAACTGTTGCAGTCCCTGTGGTGTAGGTACACCAAAGTGCTGTTAGGCAGGGAGTTCCAGGATTTTGACCCAGTGACAGTGAACGTATGGCTATGTAGTTCCAAGTCAGGATGATGTGTGAGTCTGAGGGGAACTTGGAGGTGGCACATACATTCCCATGCATCTGCTGCCCTTGTCCTTCTACATGGTTTTGCAGGTTTGGAAGATGTTGTCAAGGAGCCTTGGTGAGTTGCTGCAGTGAATCTTGTAGATGGTACACACCACTGCCACTGTTCGTCGGCGGTGGAGGGAGTGAATGTTTAAGGTGGTGGATGGGTGCCAATCAGTTGGGCTGCTTTGTCCTGGGTGGTGTCGAGCTCCTTGAGTGTTGTTGGAACTGCACTTATCCAGGCAAGTGGAGAATATTCCTTCACAAACCTGACTTATGCTTTGTAGATGGTGGATGGGCTTTGGAGAGTTAGAAGGTGAGTTACTCACCACAGAATTCCCAGCCTCTGACCTGTTCTTGTAGCCAAAGTATTTATATAGCTTGTTCAGTTCAGTTTCTGGTCAATGGTAACCCCCAGGATGTTGATAGTGGAGGGATTCAGTGATGGTAATGCCATTGAATGTCAAGGGGAGGTGGTTAGATTCTCTCTTGTTGGAGATGTCATTGCCTGGCACTTGTGTGGCACAAATGTTACTTGCAAGTTATCAGTCCAAGCCTGAATATTGTCCAGGTCTTGCTGCATATGTGCATGGACTGCTTCAGTACCTGAGGAGTGTGAGTACCACTAAACATTGTGCAATCATCAGCGAATGTCCCTACTTCTGACCTTATGATGGAGGGAAGCTAATTGATGAAGAAGCAGAAGATTACTCTGAGGAACTCTTGCAGCCATGTCCCGGGACTGAGATGATTGACCTCCAATAAGCACAACCATCTTCCTTTGCAAAAACAGAATTACCTGGAAAAACTCAGCAGGTCTGGCAGCATCGGCGGAGAAGAAAAGAGTTGACGTTTCAAGTCCTCATGACCCTTCGACAGAACTTGAGTTCGAGTCCAAGAAAGAGTTGAAATATAAGCTGGTTTAAGGTGTGTGTGTGTGGGGGGGGCGGGTGGGGGGGGGTGAGGGGCGACGGAGAGAAAGAGAAGTGGAGGGGGGGTGTGGTTTTAGGGACAAACAAGCAGTGATAGAAGCAGATCATCAAAAGATGTCAACAACAATAGAACAAAAGAACATATAGGTGTTAAAGTTGGTGATATCTAAACGAATGTGCTAATTAAGAATGGATGGTAGGGCACTCAAGGTATAGCTCTACTGGGGGTGGGGAGAGCATAAAAGATTTTGAAATATTAAAAATAATGGAAATAGGTGGGAAAAGAAAAATCTATATAAATTGGGAAAAAACAAAAGGAAGGGGGAAGAAACAGAAAAGGGGTGGGGATGGAGGAGGGAGTTCAAGATCTAAAGTTGTTGAATTCAGTATTCAGTCTGGAAGGCTGTAAAGTGCCTAGTCGGAAGATGAGGTGTTGTTCCTCCAGTTTGCGTTGGGCTTCACTGGAACAATGCAGCAAGCCAAGGACAGACATGTGGGCAAGAGAGCAGGGTGGAGTGTTAAAATGGCAAGCGACAGGGAGGTTTGGGTCATTCTTGCGGACAGACCGCAGGTGTTCTGCAAAGCGGTCACCCAGTTTACGTTTGGTCTCTCCAATGTAGAGGAGACCACATTGGGAGCAACGAATGCAGTAGCCTAAGTTGGGGGAAATGCACGTGAAATGCTGCTTCACTTGAAAGGAGTATTTGGGCCCTTGGACGGTGAGGAGAGAGGAAGTGAAGGGGCAGGTGTTGTATCTTTTGCGTGGGCATGGGGTGGTGCCATAGGAGGGGGTTGAGGAGTAGGGGGTGATGGAGGAGTGGACCAGGGTGTCCCGGAGGGAGCGATCCCTACGGAATGCCGATAGGGGGGGTGAAGGGAAGATGTGTTTGGTGGTGGCATCATGCTGGAGTTGGCGGAAATGGCGGAGGATGATCCTTTGAATGCGGAGGCTGGTGGGGTGATAAGTGAGGACAAGGGGGACCCTATCATGTTTCTGGGAGGGAGGAGAAGGCGTGAGGGCGGATGCGCGGGAGATGGGCCGGACATGGTTGAGGGCCCTGTCAACGACCGTGGGTGGAAAACGTCGGTTAAGGAAGAAGGAGGACATGTCAGAGGAACTGTTTTTGAAGGTAGCATCATCGGAACAGATGCGACGGAGGCGAAGGAACTGAGAGAATGGGATGGAGTCCTTACAGGAAGCGGGGTGTGAGGAGCTGTAGTCGAGGTAGCTGTGGGAGTCGGTGGGTTTGTAATGGATATTGGTGGACAGTCTGTCACCAGAGATTGAGACAGAGAGGTCAAGGAAGGGAAGGGAAGTGTCAGAGATGGACCACGTGAAAATGATGGAGGGATGGAGATTGGAAGCAAAATTAATAAATTTTTCCAAGTCCCGACGAGAGCATGAAGCGGCACCGAAGTAATCATCAATGTACCGGAGAAAGAGTTGTGGAAGGGGGCCGGAGTAGGACTGGAACAAGTAATGTTCCACATACCCCATAAAGAGACAGGCATAGCTAGGGCCCATGCGGGTACCCATAGCCACACCTATTTGGAGGAAGTGAGAGGAGTTGAAGGAGAAATTGTTCAGCGTGAGAACAAGTTCAGCCAGACGGAGGAGAGTAGTGGTGGATGGGGATTGTTCGGGCCTCTGTTCGAGGAAGAAGCTAAGGGCCCTCAGACCATCCTGGTGGGGGATGGAGGTGTAGAGGGATTGGACGTCCATGGTGAAGAGGAAGCGGTTGGGGCCAGGGAACTGGAAATTGTTGATGTGACGTAAGGTGTCTGAGAAATAAACATCTTCCTTTGCGCTGGTGGAGAGTTTTCCCCCTGATTCCCATTGACTTTGGTTTTGCTTGGGTTCCTTGATGCTGAACTCAGTCAAATGCTGCCTTGATGTCAAGGGCAGTCACTCTCACCTCATTTATTGAGTTCAGCTCTTTTGTCAATGTTTGAACCAAGACTGTAATGAGGGCAGGAACTGAATGGCCTAGCAGAACCCAAACTGACCATCAGTGATCAGGTAATTGGTGAGTGACTGTGGCTTGATAGCACTGTCGACAACACCTTCCATTACTTTGCTGATGATCAAGAGTAGACTGATGGGGCGGTAATTGGCTGGGTTGAGTTTGTCCTTTTTTGGGCAGGGCATACCTGGGCAATTTTCCATATTACTAGGTAGATGTCAGTGTTGGGGCTGTTCTGGAACAGCTTGGCTAGGGGCGTGGCAAGCTCTGGAGCACAAGTCTTCAGTACTATTGCCAGAATATTGTCAGGGCTCATAGCCATTGCAGTATCCAGTGCCTTCAGCTGTTTCTAGACATCCCGTGGAGTGAATTGAATTGGCTGAAGACTGGCACCTGTGATGCTGAAGACCTCAGCAAGAGGCCAAGATGGATCATCCACTCAACACTCCTGCTGAAGACGGTTGCAAATGCTTCAGCCTTGTATTTTGCACTGATGTGCTGGGCTGACACATCCTTGAGGATGGTGGTATTATTGGAGCCTCCTCCTCCAGTTAGTTCTTTAATTGTCCTCCATCATTCACGACTGAGTGCATCAGGACTGCAGAGCTTAGATCTGATCCATTGGTTGTAGGATTGCCTATCAAATGTTGCTTATGCTGTTTGGCATGCAAGTAGTCCTGTGTTATAGCTTCACCCGGTTGATACCTCATTTGAAGGTATGTCTGGTGCTGCTCCTGGCATACCCCCCTGCACTCTTCATTGAACCAGGGTTGATTCTCTGACTTGGTGCCAATGGGGATATGCCGGGTCATGAGGTTGCAGATTGTTGTTGAATACAATCCTATTGCTCCTGATGGCCCACAGCCCTTCCTAGGTACCCAGTTTTGATTTGCTAGATGTATTCAAAATCATCCCATTTAACTCGGTGGTAGTGCCACACAACAGGATGGAGGGTATTCTCACTGTGAAGACAAGAATCTGTCTCCACAAGAACTCTCCTACTGATATTGTCGTGGCATCTGCGACAGGTAGATTGATGAGGATGAGGTCAAGTAGGTTTTCCCACCTTGCTGGTTCCTTCACTACCAGCCATAGATCCTGGTCTACGCTATGTTCTTTAGGTCTCAGCCAGCTTGGTCAGTAGTGGTGCTACCAAGCCATTCTTGGTGATGGACAATGACGTCTGCCACCCAGAGTACATTCTATGCTCTTGCCAGTGCTGAGTACTTCTTCCAAGTGATGCTCAATATGGAGTACTGATACGTCACCCGAGAGGGGAGGTAGGTGGTAATCAGCAGGAGGTTTCCTTGCCTTGACCTGATGCTATGAGACTTCATGGAGTCCAGAGACAATGTTGATGACTCCCAGGGTAACTCCCTCCAAACTTTGTACCATTGTGCCGCCACCTCTGGTGGATCTGTTCTGCCAGTGGGACAGGAGATATCCAATGATGGTAATGATGACATTCCCAGGGATATTGTAAAGTTATGATTCCGTGAATATGACTATGTCAGGCTGTTGCTTGACCATTCTGTGTGGAAGCTCATATAAAAGCAGAAAATGCTGGAAAAACTCAGCACGTCTGGCAGCATCTGTGGAGGGAGAAACACAGTTAACGTTTCAAATCCATCGTGACTCTTCTGAACTGTGGACAGCTCTCTCAATTTTGGCACAAACCTACTCTGAGTTAGAGTCAGAGACTTCGGACAGTTCCGACTTACCTACCTGAATAGTTACCCAGGAAATGTTAACCAGAAAAGTTCTAGTCTAACTCCTGGGTACCTACAGAACTGACCTCCCGAATCCCCCTTCGACCCCCTGATTAAACCCCGAATCCACAACTAGCCCCCCCCCCCCACCCCAGCCTCCAACTACCCCCTGACCTGACCTGACTACACCTCCTGACCACGCTAACCCCCAACCACCCAATTAACTGCCCCGAGCCAACCTGACTATTCCCTACCTGACTATTCCCTACCTGACTACCCTCACTTGACCTGACTACCACACCTGATCTACCTACCCACCTCACTCATCTGCCTCCCCACCCCCCTGCCACCCTAGCCTCCTGCCACCCTAGCCTCCTGCCACCCTAGCCTCCTGGCACCCTACCTACCTGCTGCCCTACCCACTTGCCACCCTACCCACCTACCTCACCCAGCTACACACCCTACTACCATACCCATTCACTCATTCATCCATTCACCCATCACTGACATTCACACTGCACAAATAAACTTACCTTATGGCAGCTAGTGCCGTAAGAAGTGGGTGTGTCCAGTCTTCCCCCCACTTCCCGCCAATGCTACTCCATTGCGATGGAGTTCCCTGAGGGACTGCGCTCTGCACATTTCTGGAGAATCTGGGCTTGGAAGACCTGACCAGGAATGTGGAGCTGTGTAAGTTCCAGGCCAATGGAGTTCTAATGATTTTAATAAATCAGCTCTTGACTTGATGCGGACAAAAAAGACTTTCAAGTCCGACCTGTTTTAATTAGCATGATGGCGAAGATCAGTTCTGAAGAAGAGTCATATTGGACTTGAAACGTTAACTCTGTTTTTCTCTCTCCACAGATGCTGCTAGATCTGCTGACTTTTTACAGCACTTTTTGTTTTAATTAGCATGATATTTGCCAATCATTAGGTTTATTAATGAAGGCACCATTACATGATTCTTACTGTGTTAATTACTGCACCCTAGCACTTTGAGTTGAGCATCGGCTTCAGGATCAACAGTTACAGTCCACTGAAGTGTTGCACTTCAAGCATCAAGTAAAGTGCTTGCTGTGTGTTTAGTTCAGGACTGTTGGTGAATGGGGAAAGAAGAGGAATGAGAAAAGGCAACAAAATTTTATAAGACACACATACGCACATATGGATGCAGCAGAGTTTTATTTTTCTCCAAGCTTTTAATTTCTGTTGTTTGTATTTTTTTTTAATTCATGAGTTTTTTAAAAACTTGCACATGTCCCTGATGTGCTTGATGAGAAATATAGTCAAAGACAAAGAATTTGCCTCTATATGACGTTTGATGACCTTCCCACCATCGTAAGATCGTATGGAGCATTAACATCGGCATAAACCAAAATGCCTGTTTCTATGCTCTACACTCAATGTCAGGCCAAAGGGCACCATGTTCAGCTCCATTTGCAATTCCTCAGATAAGGAAGGAGCCATGCCCATGTGCAGTAAGACGTGGACAACACCCAGGCTTGGGCTGTTAAGTGACAAGTAACATTCACTAAAGTAACATTGCTAGGCAATGATCATCTTTAACTAGACGCTGAATGACTCGCTGTGTTTCCAACTTTTTCTGTTTCTCTTTCAAATTTTCAGTATTTTTTTCTTTGTCTCTGCAATGTTAAATTTTGACTTTTTTAAGCATTGCTGCCAATGGTGAGATGGTTCCTTTAAAATCTCAGACTTTACCTGCATGTAATTCACAATTTTGGCGATGAATTACTGTAGAATGTCAGCCGTGGCTAAGGAGGTACACTCTCACCTCTTAATCAAAACGTTGTGGGTTCCATATTCATTTCAATTTTAAACCCTCTTAAATGACATAATCTACCTGACATCGCAATGGACTGCTGAGGGAGTGCTGCACTGTCAGAAGTGCCACCTTTCATATGAGATATTTAACTGAGGCCTGATCTGACCCCTCAGATGGATGTAAAAGATCCCATGACACTATTTTGAAGAAGAGCATTGAGGTTCTCCCCAGTGCCCTGGTCAATATTTATCCCTGAAAAAACATCATCTAAAAAAGAAGCAAGTTGTCAGGCCATTATCACATTGCTGTTTATGGAAGCTTGTGCACAAATTACTGTATTTCCTACGTTCCAAAAATAGTATACTTTAAAATTAATTTATTGGCAGTAAAGTTCTTTGGACCATCCTGAGATCATGAAAGCTGCTAAGGAAATGCAAGCCTGTCTGTCTTTATGATGTTCTGTTGATTTTTATTTATTTTTTCTTCCCGCCAATCTCTATCTTCCCTTTTAGCAATGTGGCTCTACAAGTGCCAGATCCAGATGCCCATTCTTCAGATGTGAAACCTTGAGTGTCAGCTGGCTTTTACAAAGCCAAGCATGACCGGGCAGCCACTTGGATTCATTTTCAGTGCTGGCTGCTAGATAGTGACGAGGAGTGGGCATGTTGATTGATTTTCCCCCTCTTAACACAAAAACAAAACATCTAAAACACCACTAGTTCACTATCTCAGCACAGATCTGCAATCAAACCTGGGAACTCTTTCTCTCTATGTGCGATATGAAATGAGATGAAATGAAATTAAGAATATCACATCACTGTATGCTTTCACACACTGTGCTGCTTTTTGAAATCAGCTGACTGTCATTACGCCTCCAGAAGTAGAGCTTCCCCCATTGATTTTCTTTGAACAGTGCTAAGTCTTTTATTTATAATTAGCCACTGTGACCCATTTTTTTCTATCACTTCATTACCAACAGGGAGCTACTGACATTAAAGAGATGGTTTCTGTTTCAAATGATGGCAGCTGCGATGAGATGGCAGGAGAGGAGCATGTCAACCCACAGTTTTCGTGGCAGCTGAACCTACTGACACACATTGAGGCCCTGCAGAATGAAGTAAACAGCAGAATGGACTTCATTGAGAAAGAGCTGGATGGTAAAATCAGCACTGTAATGCTACTATAAATCCTTTTTTTTTACATTACGCGCTGGTCAAATATTAATCTGAGACTTCACCAGATTCACCAGAGTGTTAAAGGTTGGATAAATTTGGTTTTTATTCTATTAAATTTAGAAGATTGACGGGTGGTCCAATTTAGCTGTTTAAAATGATAAATTCAATAGGGTAAATATAGGGGAGCTATTTTCTCTGATGGAGGAATCCAGAACAATGTGGCACAGTCTTAAAATTGGAGCTAGGCTATTTACAAGTGAAATCAGGAAGATTTTCACAAACACAGCAGTGGAAATCTGGAACTCGTTCCCCGAGAAAAGCTGTGGATGCTGGAACAGTTTAAACTGTCAAGACTGAGATCGTTAGATTTTTGTTGGTAAGAGTATTAAGGAGGATGGAGCAATGATGGGAGAACAGACTTGAAATACAGATCACCCATGACAGAACAGGATTGCAGTGTTGAATGGTCTACTCCTATGATTTTTGGTTCTCATTTTCACCTTCCCACATAATTCAGAGGGTAAATACGCTGCAACACAACAGATCAAAAAACAGTTCTGTGTACAGTCTCTGAGTTAGCTGATCTTAGTTGGAGCAGGGGTGTCAATGGTTTCTCATCTGTAATACATTAAAGATCTTATAGTTGCATGCAAAACTGTAGTTTATATCTTCCCATTTTTGTCACACTTGGGCGTCATCTTTTTCCATGTTAAATTACAATGTTCATATTTATAATTAGAATTTCCTAAGGAAACTTGATATGCTATAAAAGTACAATCTACCCCTGGTGGTGGCACAATAGTGTCTGTTTCATTTCTCCCTGAACTGTAGAGAAATATGTACACTCCGATCAACTCTGCTCCCTAAAATTTCACAGGTTTTGCCATTTATCTACAAATAATATCAAGTAAAAGTATTGCGTGACATTAGGATCAATTGTATCCCTTCAAATGGGAAATGTTTCATTTGAAGATCATATTCAGCATTAACTCCCCTTGTAAAGCACCATGTGAGAGCAAATAGTAATAAGAAATGTAAAGTTTGTAACAGCTACGTTCCTTTCTCAAGGTTAGAATTGACATAAAACTCCGACAAAGCAAGATGAATAAAAATATTTAACCGAGGAACGTTCCCTCTTTACTTATAGTTAAACCAGTCGTATCTTTAATTTGCTAAGTACCCGTTTGTATATTTAACTCTGGTTGAATTTGTAACAAAGTTTTTTGTTCTTTTCTCTTGTTTCCTTCCATGTAATCTCCTAGTTCTAGAAAGTTGGCTGGATTTTTCCGGGGAACTTGAGCCACCGGAACCACTTGCACGACTTCCACAGCTGAAACGCCACATCAAACAACTCCTGACAGACTTGGCGAAAGTGGAGCAAATGGCAACCTGCTGCTCCCTTTGAGAAAACGATAATTGGGTTGGGGGCGGGGGGGTGGGGGGGTGGTTGGTGCGGTTGAGGGGGGCAGGGTGGTGACAGAAATAGAATGGAACTGATTGAAAACCATGCAGCCAAAGTGGAGTAGAACCATTGAGAAGCTAATGTTTCTACTATTTGTGTGTAGAAGGATTTAATTTCTAATAGCAAACTTGAAGGAAAGGAAGAGACTGGAATGAAAAAATGGACATCTTAGATATCCTACAACATCAGGCTTAAGGCAGAGCTTCAATTTCATTCACAGCACTTGCCAGCATAAAGTGACCCCATTATGTTGTAAGCCCTTGCATACAGTACAAAGGGCATTACAATCACTGATCAAGTGTGCACATGCTTCTTCCTAACTGGTCGTGAATACTTTTATAACAGTTGTGGAAGGGCTTTTGGTTGCTAAATAAGCAATGGAAGTTGGATAATTCAAATGGGGTCAAGAGCTTTTTGTGATTGGGAGTAACTGACTCTAGCATTTGTTTTCACAAAGGCTAGGAATATATCAGAAGAGTGTAGCTCCTGAAGTCAGGTGCTGGAAAAAGATCACTTTTCCGTTTGATAATTATCTGATATGCAATGAAATAATGCACAGGTGAGCAGCTTATGGGCTCAAATAGAGCCTTTTAAATCACTGCAATGATATTCATTATGTTCTTTGTGGTAGGTTGACTAAATTGTCCCAGGAACAATTTAGAAAGCACTACTTATTCCCGCAATGTGGACATGCAACTTTGCAGCTCCTGCAGTTCCCAGTGGCCAAATCTTATATCCAATGTGAATTCTCAACACAGTACTTATTGCTCATTTGGAGAGAAAAAAAAACCCTGATGAAATATGTTGAAATGTTCTGGCTTTTTGAGAGTTGGAAGGGGAGTCGGAGGTAGAGGAAATAGATCTTCACTGAGGGCCAAATTCCTGGTGAAAAATTTGACTGCGGAATCCCAGTGAAATCATCTATAATACTCTCAAATTTATAGCAATTAGTGAAAAGCTTAAGACTTCACGGTAGTGCAAATAAAATTTATAGGTGTACTGTATTGCAGGATACCTCAGTATTTTGTACCCATCCAGATCTGAGATCACTTTGCCAAATGTACACTGTTCGTAAAGACCTGAGCTCCCCCCTTATGATGAGTCTGTAGCTTGGTATGGTATGATCTCATATAACAATTTATTGTGAGGAATCAAAACTGAGGTTGACTTGTAAATAGACCTCCTGCACTCCAGTTACTTTGAAAAGTACCATCAACCTCCATGGGGTACTTGTTCATGCTGCCATTTGGACCCAAGCACCAGTCACAGGCAGGTAGGAGAACATACAAACAAAATTCATCTGTCTGTGCTGTAGACCTCTCTGAATCCTTTTTCATCCCTAAACACGTGTTTTGTATACCCATAATTAACTTGTTTCTCAAATTGGTGCTTAAAATTAAGGGCATGCAAAATAGGTGGCGTCAGGAGAGTGCATTGAATCGGGAGTTTGCGGGGCTGGTGAGGAGGGGTTGTACCAGAAACGATTGATTGGGACCCACATCTGTAACCATATTCTGTGCAACTACCACAAACTTAGTGTAGTTATATTAAAAGAAAGATATGAAATTTGAAAGCAGTGCAAAAAAATCAGTTTATAAAGTTAATTTTATGGTGTTGCAGGGTGGGTCTCACTGTTTATACCTGCCCAGAATACTCAGCTGCTGTTGTTCAGAAACACATGAACTATAACAAAAGAAGAATTGTGTGCCAGGCAGATATATTTGCTATCAGGGTGTGTGTTGACTGTAACTGTATATCTCAAAAAAGTGTATATTTGGCTTATATGTATAAAGTTCTGGAAGCTGAAGTTCCTCCCCTTTTCATTTCATTTCTGTGTATAAGACAATTCACTAAGGTGTGTTTTTTTAAAATAGACAATAAACGTTTAAGCAACAGTACATATCTATTGTGCTATTTAATAGCTACGATTGTCACCAGCACTCTGCAATTGTCTGCCTCATGCTTAAACTAAGTAAGCATGGCTAAATTTGAAGTATGTAACACAGTTACCCCATGCGCTGAACACTCCATTCTCAGCTTGGTGGGAATGTTAGCAGAGACGAAGATGGGACAGTTGGGGTTACTGCTTGTAAGGACGCAGTGAGAAATAACCTGAGGTACATTTTTCCATACACGAAGCAGAAATATCTACTAATCAAACCATTCCAATACATCATAGAGCCATACCTGTCACAAAGGAAGATACGTGGTTGTTGAAGTCAATAATTTCAGCCTCAGGACATTGCTGCATCCAAAGCCGAACTATCTTCAGCTGCTTCAGTAATGAGTTTCCCTCCATTGTGAGGTCAGCTACATGGTTGTTTGCTAATGATCACGCAGTGTTCATCTCCATTCACAATTCCTCAGATAACGAAGCAGTCCATGCCCACATGAAACAAGATTTGGGCAATATCCAGGCTTGGGCTGATAGGTGGCAAGTAACATTTGTGCCACACAAGCACCAGGCAATGACCATCTCCAACAAGATAAATTCTAACAACATCTCCTTGAGATTCCTGACATTACCATTGCTAAGTACCTCTCTGTCAACATCCGGAGGGATTGGGGTCACCATTAAGCAGGAACTCAGCTGGACCTGTCACATAAATACCTTGGATACTGCAGCCTAGGTCAGAGGCTAGGTATTCTACAGCAAGTGGGCCACCCACTGATGTCCCAAAGCCTGTCCACCACCTACAAGCTGGAAGCCATGAGTGTGATGAGAGACTCTCCACTTACCTGGTATAGCTACATTAACACTGAAGATGTTTAAAGCTATCCAAGACAAAATGGTCCATGATTCCCATTTCCCAACTGAAACATCCACATCCTCCACCATTATGATGCTGTGGCTTGATTGTGTACTATATGCAGGATGCCATGCCTTCTTCAAACCAAATCACCTACAAAGAAAAGGGCAGCATGGGACCGGAAATTCTATCATCTCCCACTTCCTGTTCAAGTCACTGATTAATCCATCTGGGACATATATTGCTTATCCTTCATTGTCACTGGGTCAAAATCCTGAACTCCCTAATAAACAGAATTGTGGGAACACCCTTACCACAATGACTCCAGTTCAAGCGGTTCATTAACCTTTCTGCTATATTTGTTCTGCTGACGTCACCCCTTTGACCCTTGTTTTTGTTCTTACTGATACTGTGTAGCTGATGTCATCCCCTGTTATAAACTAAATGGATAAATGATCTGCCTGCTATGAAGACAAAAAGACTGGAAAGGGTCCCATTTGTTTCTGTGTTGGTGATGAGTTATCTGATCATAGCGGGGTATGATGAGGGTGTTACACTTCAATGTCCCTAAGTTAGGAAAGTGAAAAGTCAGCCAGAACTCCCTCTGCTGATTGCTATATAATAGCCTCAGTTGGAAACTTGATGCTGGATGGCTGCATACCGGTCCTTTTGGATCTGTAAGTGAGAACAGGAGTAGGATGTTTGTGTATAGAGCTATTATCTGGGGTAACTGTCCCCAACCTGCCCATGTGTCCTGCTGCTTTTATTCTCAATTGTTTTGACTTACTCTCCAGCCCCACCAAATAGCCCCTCCCAGCCCCACCAAATAGCTTACATCTTTCCCCACTACGTTATTTGCCCTTTCAGCAAGAAACTGGGTGCCATTTCAGTTTATACAAAGACTATCCAATCTGTATAGCTTTTCTTGGCTTCAAAGTGTCCCAGGAATCTGAAATTCTCCTTTTTACACCATTCTTTCAGCTAAGTATTGGCAATTCTAATCTATCTCTCCCCATTTAGTCCAATGCTGGGCACTGGGAACAATCCAGAAATCACAACCCTAACTGGTACTTGTCCTTACAAGAAGCACAGCTCTGGCTGCTTGCCCTCCCATAACTCTTTGCATTCACTTGTGATGTGCTGGAGTGTGAAACCTGGAAGCAACATATCACTCAGGATTCTGGATCATGTCTATAATAAAAACTACCCACCCGTACCATAGATTCTCCCACAATTGCCACCCTCCTATTCTTACGAGCTCTTTTGTTTTCCTCATGGTACATTACCAATGGGAATATCTGGGAACATCACTGCCTGTAAGTTCCACTCCAAGTCATGTGCCATTCTGACTTATAGATACATCGTCATTCCTTCATTGATGCTGGATCAAAATCCTGGAATTACCTCACTAACAACACTATAGGAGTACTTTCACCACACGACTGCAATGTCTATGAGTCTATAGAAATTCACTTGCGTTGCCATCGTCTCCAGGGCTATGGGCCAAATGGTGGAAAATGGGATTAGCGTAGTCAGATCTTTGTTGACCGGCGTGGACACGATGGGCTGAATGGCCTCCTTTGGTGCCGTAAATGCCTGAGTCTAAGAAGGCAGCTCGATGTCACCTTTTCAAGGGCAATTAGGAATGATCAATAAATGTTGGCCTTGCCAGCAATGCCCCACATCCCATGAATGAATAAAAAAATATACTGGCTTCCCAGTACCTTGTGATCACTCATTCTGTGTCATTCTTTCTGTCCACATCCCTGGTACCTAAATTGTTTTTCAGCTCCTCAGATTATCCCATCTACGCTCACCTGTTGCTTCCTGCCCTATATGCTGATGGTCACCCAGTCTCCTTTGCCAACTTCTCTACTCCTAGCAACATGTGGGACTTTCTCAAACATCTCCAAAAAACTTGAAAGATCAAGTGCCTTTCAAAATGCGTCATTGCTCTTTTTAACTCCAGACTCTAGATAGACCCTTGAGCTTTGGGGTTGCATAGTTCACCCGCTCTTCGTTGACTTAGTGATAGCATATTCACGACTCATGCAAGATGTTTATTTAAAGAATTCATGTGTTACAAAGACAAGAACACAGATGTTTCCTGAATCAGAACAGAATCCTTCATTTTATAACAGTAGTTTTGCCACATTTTTGGAAAGAAAATTTATACACTTTCAAATCTTTTTTCCCTGACTAAATTTGTGCCATTTGTTTACCTCCCAATTATTGTCATTGTCTATATAAGGACTCCTTTTTCCTAACATGATGAACTCATCTCTAATCTAAAAGCTGAACATGAGAAATAGACACAGGAGTAGGCCATTTGGCTGCTGCAACCTGCTTCCATTCAAAAAGATTGTGGCAAATCTGATCGTGGCCTTAACTCTACTTTTTTTCCTGATCCACATAACCCTTGACTCCCTTGGAGATCGAAAATCTGTCTAACTCTACTCGAATATGTTTAATTACCCTGTCTCCACTGTTCTCTGGGGTAGAGAATTCCAAAGATTAATGACCCTCTGAGGGAAGAAATTTCTCTTCATCTCCATCTTAAATGGGCAACCCCACATTCTGAAACTGTGCCCCCCATTTCTAGATTCCACTACAAGGAGAAAAATCCTTTCAGCATCTACCCTCTCATGCCCCCTCAGAATCTTATCACCTTTTATTCTTCTAAACTCCAATGAGTATAGGTTCAACCTGCTCATAAGACAATCCCTTTATCCAGGAGTCAACCTAGTGAAACATCTCTGATCTGCTTCCAATGTAAGTATATCCCACCTTAAGTATGGAGATCAAAACTATGGTCTCACCAGTGCCTTGTACATTGTAGCACAACCTCGCTACCTTTATACTCCACCTGCTCACAATAAAGACCAAAATTCCATTTTCCTCTCCTAAGTAATTGTTGTACCTGCATACCAACTTTTTGTGATTCGTCTATGATGACACCCAGATCCTTCTCTTTTGCAGTCTTTCGCAATTTAAATAATATTCTGGCTTTCTATTCTTCCTGCCAATGTGGACAATATCATATTTTCCCACATGATATTTGATCTGCCAGATTTGTGTCCATTCACTTAACCTATTTTTTAAAAATTCATTCATGGGATGTGGGCTTCGCTGGCTGGGCCAGCATTTATTGCCTATCCCTTGTTGCCTTTGTGAAGGTTGCAGTGAACTGCTTTCTTGAACTCCTGTGGATGTGGTGTCAATCAAGCGGGCTGCTTTTTCCTGGGTGGTGTCAACCTTCTTGAGTGTTGTGGGAGCAGCTCTCATTCAGGTAATTGGGGAATATTCCATCACACTCCTGACGTGTGCCTTGTAGATGGTGGACAGGCTTTGGGGAGACAGGAGGTGAGTTACTCGTTGCACAATTCCTAGCCCCTGACTTGCTCTTGCAACCACAGTATTTATATGGATAGTCCAGTTCAGTTTCTGGTCAATGGTAACCCCCAGGATATTGATAGTGGGGGATTCAGTGATGGTAAGGCCACTGAACGTCAAGGAGCGATGGTTAGATTCTCTCTTGTTGAAGATGGTCATTGCCCAGCACTTGTGTGGTGCGCATGTTACTTGGCACTAGTCAGCCCAAGCCTGGATATTCTACAGGTCTTGATGCATTTGAACTTGGACTGCTCAATATCTGAGGAGTCACCAATGGTGCTAAATATTGTGCAATCATCAGCGAACATCCCCACTCTGACCTTACAATGGAAGGAAGCTCATTGATGAAGCAGCTGAAGATGGTTGGGCTGAGGACAATACCCTGAGGAACACCAGCAGTGATGTCCTGGAGCTGAGATGACTGAGGTCCAACAACCACAACCGTCTTACTTTGTGTTAGGCATGACACCAACCAGTGGAGAGTTTTCCCCTTGATTCCCATTGACTCCAGTTTTGCTAGGGCTCCTTGATGCCTTACTTGGTCAAATGCAGCCTTGATGTCAAGGGCAGTCACTCTCACCTCATCTTCGGAATTCAGCTCTTTTGTCCATGTTTGAACCAAGGCTGTATTGAGGTCAGGAGCTGAGTGACCTCTATTTCTCCTTGAAGATTTCCCATATCCTACTCACAACTTGCTTCCTACCTATCTTTGCAGTATCAGCAAATTTGTCTACAATACAGTCGGTCCCTTCGTCCAAGTCAATAATATAAATCGTAAATAGTTGAGGCCCTAGCAGAAATCACTGTGGCACTCCTTACTGTTGGCCAACCTGAAAACGACCCATTTATGAATCGAGACACAGCCCATTAATAGCATTCTGTAACCTGCAAAGGTACCTAAGCAATGCACCACTTTCACTATTTTTGTTTCTTTCCTCCTGTTATCCACCAACTGGCCATTCTCTGTGCATCAAAAAAAAATACAGCCAAAATATATTCAATTCTGATCTAACACCCACAAATTTAGATATTCAATGCAACTGACACTGGTAGGAGATCTGCTGAATCTGAATTACCAGATTTCAATCAGGACGGTAATGACAGTGCTAAAACTAGCCTGGGTTAAGAAAAGATAAATCATCCAGAGTTCTTCCAGGTTAATATAGTCTTGAGCTTGGCTGTGATGTCCCCATAACTGGATATTCTTTCTGCAGTTAATATTGAGACTCACACATAAATAATGGACGCCTGGAGGAGGATCGTACAAACAATGCCCATGGACTGTATCCAGGTTAGTTGGGGGGGTGGGAGAAAGGGTGACATGGGTAAATAATGTCATCAGCAGGTGCAGGAAGATACTGACTTGCTTCCTTGGAATTTCTGGGGAAGATTAATAAAGAACTTTCATTTCTAAAGAAAGGAAGAACTTATATTTATAAAGCACCTTTCACAATGTCCCAAAGCATATTCCAGCCAATCAAGTACTTTTGAAGTGTGGTCACTGTTATAATGCAGAACACACAGCAGCCAATTTGCAAGTTCCCACAACTCACGATGAAATAAATGACTTGATCATCTGCTTTAATGTTTAGATACTGGCTAGGACATCAGAGAGAACTCCCCTGTTCTTGTTCAGATAGGGAAGTGGGACCTTGACATCTGCCCGATCGTGCTGACAAGGCCTTGGTTTAACATCTCATCTGAACACCACCTCCAACAATGCAGAACTCCCTCAGTACTTCAATGAAGTGTCAGCCTAGATTTTACATTCAAATCTCCATAATGTACTTGAACTCACAACCTTCTGACTCAGGCAAGACCACTATCACTGAGGTAAGGTTGTCCGTTATAGTTACGTACTGTCTTTCAAACCATCAGAGTTTGTCACATTGTTTCATAGCTTATACCGTACACTTGAAATTTCTCTACATCTGCTATCTTGCAGCCTTTCTGAGTGAGATTGTATATGTCTTTCCAATTCAGCTTTGTGCTGTGGCCACATGGTTAGAAGAAAGGGGATTCAAACTGCCTACTCCATTTTAACATAAGATGCTTAGAGCCAGCAAATAGAGGTGGCTTTTACGACATTGGCCTGAATTGGAATTGACAAAAATCACACTGCCACAATAGAGATGTTCTTGTGAGATTGGGGAAGAGAAGATAGGGATTTACTTTACACCATACCAAACCATACATGACCTTGGAATACTATACTTACAATATATCTGACCTCTGGATTCCAAAAATAGTCTGCATAAAATTTAACTGCAGTGAATTTGCACCATGCCAAAGGGGTTAAGAATTCAAGATTCTCTAAATGGAATTTGAAGTGGGGATGCTTTTTTCTAGACTTGTGAGCTTTTAGGAGACTCTACACAATCCACTTAAGTGTTTATTAGTTTCAAGCTACAGAACTTACGTCATTCAGCTCACGTGCTTCATTCTGAGACACTGGATGCACCTCACTCACTCCAGAGTATGTTTGGCTTGACAAGCCTAATGACTTTATATAAGGGGAGAGAGCCAGCCAGGTTGGATGCCTGCTTCATAAGACAAGCAGGAGGAAGCAATGGGACAGATAGGAACGGTAATAGTCGCCCTCCTCTGCATCTGCATTGCAGCAGCTGTGATTTCTGGTAAGACAGCATCAAATACTTTCTGATGTGGAGGAGAAATAGTGGGAACTTTTTTGTAGTCACTGAGGATAGGTCCCCCAATCGCTCACTTGTTAAATTAACTTCCATGAGTGGTATACGAACATATGAACAAAGAGCAGGAGTAGGCCATTCAGCTCCTTGAGCCTGCTCTGTCATTTAATAGGATCATGGCTGATCTGATAGTAACCTGAAATCTGCACCCCACCTACCTCTGATAACCTATCATCCCCTTGCTTACCAAGGATCTATCCACCTCTGCCATAAAAATATTCAAAGACTCTACTTCCACCACCTTTTCAGGAAGAGAATTCCAGAGACTCATGACCCTCATCTTTGTTTTAAATGGGTGACCCCTTATTTTTAAACAGTCACTTCACCCCTAGTTCTAGATTTTTCCACAAGAGGAAACATCCTCTCCACATAAACCCCGTTAAGACCCCTCAGGATC
Source organism: Carcharodon carcharias (assembly GCF_017639515.1). NCBI lineage: Eukaryota > Metazoa > Chordata > Chondrichthyes > Lamniformes > Lamnidae > Carcharodon > Carcharodon carcharias. Next base: position 154,459,315 of record NC_054472.1, read on the forward strand.
TTATATGTTTCAATGAAGCCATATAGGCCAAGAAGTTCCAAGTTTGATCCTGGTCTATGCAGATTTGACCGAACTGCAGTACTACAATTGGTCTTTGTAGCCCTGAACTAGGAGAAGGAAAGTTAGTTAGAGATTTGACTTCTGTTGACTATTCAGTGAGATCTTTTGGACAGTGCTCACATATGTCAGCTAGAACAAGATCAGATTCAACTGCAAAGACGTTCACATGTAAGAGACTGATAACATTCGCATACTTGAAGAACAGTCACTTGGTGGGTAATTTATCTGTTGAAAACAAGCAATGTCATTGGTATTGTGAGGGATACTGTGAGTGTCCTTTTGAGCATTCAGAACTATGTCCAAATCCAGTTAAGGCTAATGAGATGAAAACCTCTCACTGTCACTATAAGGCTTTCATGAGAAATGTGCTGGCAGTTCATACCCAATCTCAATTAAGTGCAGTTCTACAATCCAAAACTTCCATTAACTCAGCACCAAATTGGAAATCTAACTCACAAAGGTCAGGAGTGCTGTTGTATAAAATGGAAAGGCCACAATGGTGGGAGATGTTTTTCTAAGGGGACCACAAGTCAGGAGAAGGAATTTATGAAACTGAAATCTGGTTTTTGTTAAGAGCATGCGATTACTTGGGAAACCTGTACTGGAACACTCATTAGCAAGCCAGAAATTTCCAAAGGACCAATTTTTTAGTTTATGCTTCATTGAAAAAGATTACATCATGAGTTGTAGAAAGGTTCTGAGAAGAGGTCATTGACAAGAAATGTTAACTCTGTCTCCACAGATCTTAAACAGTTTATATTTCACCATATTTCTATTTCTCTTTAGCTCTGATGAAGAGTCATACGAACTCGAAACATTAACTTCCTCTCCACAGATGTTGTCAGACTTGCTGAGTTTTTCCGGCAATTTTTGTTTTTGTTTCAGATTTCCAGCATCTGCGGTTTTTTGCTTTTATCCACAGATCTGTCTGACCTGCTTAGTATTTCCAACATTTTCTGTTTTATATCATGTGATAATCTGTTAAATTCTTATTTTTCTTATATTCCCAGTTCCTCTACATCTTTGTCCTTAACAATGTCATTTACGTTCCCACTATTATCTCAAACAGAATCTAAAAATATGGAATCAATGGTGCGTTGCTTGATCCAAAGCACAGGACCCCACTCTACATTTGCTCTGTTATCAAAATGATTTTCTTCCACCTCAGCAAAACTGCTCCATTTTGTTCTGCTGTCAAAAACCGAGGCCATGCTTTCACATCCCCAAGATTTAACTTTTCTATTAACTTTTTTGCTGTCTCCCATATTGACTCTCATTCAAATTGCTACAGTGCCCATCCTCACGCATACTACGTTCCATATCCCTACCTGTCCCACCCTCAAAATTCTCATCTTAATTTCAATTCTCTCCATGGCTCTGCTCATTCAATCTTAAGGTGTCAGCCACAGCTCAGGTAGTAAACTCTTGTGGCTGAATCATGAAAGATTTTTAGGTTCAAGTCCTACTCCAGGACTTGAGCACAAAAATCTAGGCTGACCCCACCCCCCGATTCCTTTTTGAGGGAGTGCTGCATTGTTGGAGGTGCAGGCTTTTCGGACGAGTTCTGTCTGCACTCTCAGGTGGGTGTAAAAGATCCTGTAGCATTATTTTGAAAAAGAACAGGGGAGTTATTCCTGGTGTCTTTGCCAATATTCGTCCCACATTCCACATTGCAAAGAAAAAAATTACCTGGTCATTATCGCATTGCTGTTTGTGGGATCTTCCTGTGTGCAAATTGGCTGCTGCGTTTCCTATATTACAACAGTGACTGCACTTCAAAAATCCTTCAGTGGCTGCAAAACACTTTGGGACATCCTGTGGTTATAAAAGGTTCAATATTTATGCTAGTCTTTTTTTTTTTAGCAAACTTCACCTGCCTTGGTCTGCACTAACTCTCCTCTCTTCTAACTCATACCTCCGTCTGCTCCAAAACACTGGAATTCTCCTCATTCCATCTCACTCCAGCTTTTTCCCTCTGAAACTCCTTACCCAGTTCTCTCTCCTATCTGCAATGCTTTCAAAACACACCTCTTCAATCAACCCTTCAGTTTGCCTTGCAGGCTTCCTCCACCTTCCACCTGCTAATCTCAACCTGTCTCTTCTCCCCAATTATCTGCTCCAAAACATCCTTACACACATTAGAAGAGCTCTTTACAATTGAATGTTCCTGTTGTTGACAGGTCTAAAGAACCTTGTTAGAATAAATAATAAATGCTGGAAGATCTACACTCTGAAATACTAATAGGGTGATTTAAACCAGCATTAACAATAAGGTTGCAAAAATTGAATTTGAGGCATATCTGTAAAAATATTTTTATGTTAAGAGTGAGTATGGTAGTGTTGTGATACTAGACTAGTAATTCGGTGAATGTGGGTTCAAATCCTGCCATATAGCAGTGTTGCTATGTTATACTATGGGGTCGCTTTGCTCACAAACTGTTTGTATGCTTATTTGTCAGCAGGTGAGTCACTTACAATACACTACAGACACTGAGACCAATAAGAAATGAAGCACATTCTATTTATTTACACAGCCAACAGGGCACTAACATGATGTGTGCTTCTCCAACCAGACCCTACTCTAGACTAACATTAACGTGGTAGCCTATGCTACACAGCTTTTGGGTCTTACAGTCACGTGGTCAAGCTGCTCACATTCTCTTAAAGCTGTATTATGCCTCAGATTACCACATTCCTCCCCCTTTACATGAAAGTACATTTTACAATATATTCACTATTTACAAAAATAAACTATTTACAAATTCAATCTCTCAGGAGGCTTTATCAAATGTGCTGACTGTTGTAGTTCTATGACTTTGGATGGTTTATCCGAGGCCTCCCTCTCAGGAGTTATCTGTCCACTAGGCTCCCCAGTAGGAACTTGTAAGTTTGTCTCTTCGACTCTCTCAGGCTCAATGGGTTCTACAGGTACTTCCAAAGCAAGAGGAGTTCCTTCCACCTGTGGTGTAGACTCCAACAGGAATGTTTTCACACTCCTTCGGGCCTCATCGCATGCACTCCTGCTGCCCGTCCCCTCCCAAGTTCAACAATATGAAAGGCAACTGTCAGGCAAGTTCTGAGAATTAGGATGTTGGGCAAGGCTAAATGCGACATGAAATGATCAGCTTCCTGCTGTGTAAAAAAAACATTCAGGGCCTTATTAGCAATTTCGCTTTCTTTTCCTACATGTCTTCTTTTGATGGGTTTTCTTCTTGGCAGCGCTGACTTTCATCTCGGCTTCCTCTTCAACTTCTCTATTGGCCAGACTAGGCTCAGGTATGAGCTCAACTTGAGTGAACTCGGTGGTTGCGTCTTCCAGCATTTCCTCATCTGTCAGCTCCTTTGAAAACTCAGGGGTCTCAATTTTTAAGGCTTCTTGGCTTCCGGCATAGCTGGTTCTTCAGTTCTCCCATTTCTTTTTTATATTTGTTATTTGTTTCCTGGAGAATTAAGTACTGTTATGCTTTCTCGGCTAATTGATTCTTCATCTCAGCCAGAAATATGCTGAATTCTTTCTGGTCTTCCTCATACCATTTTATTGGTACAAATTGGGATCTGAGGGAATCTTGCAATATGCGGAAGTCCTTCAGCAGGTTTTCTTTTTCTTTTTGGAGATTACTGACTTCAACTTGAACTCTGTCCTGAAGCATCAGTTCTAGAGTTCCTTTTGTTGAGTCTTTACATGTTCCTTGTTCCAAACAGCAACATTTCCAGCTTCTGATTGAAATCTCAGTAATCTCTCAAGATTGATCTCTCTTAAACAGTTTCTTCCAAGGAGACTTGTTCCTCCGCCTGCTATCACCATGATGGATAAATTAGCAGACTGGCTTCCATATTGTACTGGAATCTTGCATATATCTTTTACTCTTATGTTTTCACCAGCATATGTTTTCAGTCTGGCATCCGAGTTTTCCAGCTTTAGTGAGTGGCCTTTTCCATTCAGAAACTTAAGCATATGTTCCCCTATGACTGTCATGGATCGCCTGTGTCCACCTCCATTCGAATGGGTTTTATGTTGACTTCTACTGTCACGTAGATTGGCTCTGTTTAGCCAATTTTTAAGTTGTGTAGCGAGTAAATATCTGACTCTGTTTCTTCTGGCTCCTCCATTATATAAATTTTACAACTACTGCATTTTGTTTGAAATTTAGCCTCAATCTTTCTTTACAACATCACAGAATGTGCCCATTGCGGTGGCAGTAGAAACAATCAGTTAATCCTGCCCCACGGAACGCATTTCTTGCTATCTTGACTCCATTCTCTCTTCCCTTGTCCAGTCCCTTCCCACCTACATCCGTGATTGCTCTGACACCCTACATCATATCAACAATTTCCAGTTCCCTGGACCCAACTGCCTCCTCTTCATGATGGATGTCCAATCCCTCTACACCTCCATCCCCCACCAGGATGGTCTGCGGGCTCTCCACTTCTTCCTCGAAAAGAAGCCCGAACAATCCCCATCCACCACTACGCTCCTCCGTCTGGCTGAACTTGTTCTCACACTGAACAATTTCTCCTTAAACTCCTCTCACTTCCTCCAAATAAAAGGTGTGGCTATGGGTACTCGCATGGGCCCCAGTTATGCCTGTCTCTTCATGGGGTATGTGGAACATTCCTTGTTCCAGTCCTACTCCGGCCCCCTCCCACAACTCTTTCTCCGGTACATCAATGATTACTTCGGTGCTGCTTCATGCACTTGTCGGGACCTGAAAAAATTTATTAATTTTGCTTCCAATTTCCACCCCTCCATCATTTTCACTTGGTCCATCTCTGACACTTCCCTTCCCTTCCTTGACTTCTCTGTCTCAATTTCTGGTGATAGACTGTCCATCAATATCCATTACAAGCCTACTGACTCCCACAGCTATCTTGACTACAGCTCCTCACAGCCCACTTCCTGTAAGGACTCCATCCCATTTTCTCAGTTCCTTCGCCTCTGTCACATCTGTCCTGATGATGCCACTTCCAAAAACAATTCCTCTGACATGTCTTCCTTCTTCCTTAACCGAGGTTTTCCACCCACAGTGGTTGACAGGACCCTCAACCATGTCTGGCCCATCTCCCGCGCATCTGCCCTCACACCTTCTTCTCCCTCCCAGAAACATGATAGGGTCCCCTTTGTCCTCACTTATCACCCAACCAGCCTCTGCAATGAAAGTCTCATCCTCCGCCATTTCCACCAACTCCAGCATGATGCCACCAACAAACACATCTTCCCTTCACCCCACCCCCGGCAGCATTCTGCAGGGATTGTTCCCTCCGGGACACCCTGGTCCACTCCTCCATCACCCCCTACACCTCAACCCCCTCCCAAGGCACCTTCCCATGCAACCGCAGAAGGTGCAACGCCTGCCCCTTTGTTTCCCCTCTCCTCACTGTCCAAGGGCCCAAACACTCCTTTCAAGTGAAGCAGCATTTCACTTGCACTTCCCTCAATTTAGTCTACTGCATTCGTTGCTCCCAATGCGGTTTCCTCTACATTGGAGAGACCAAACGCAGACTGGGTGACCGCTTTGCAGAACACCTTCTGTCTGTCCATAAGCATTACCCAGACCTCTCTGTTGCTTGCCATTTCAACACTCCACCCTGCTCTCATGCCCACATGTCTGTTCTTGGCTTGCTGCATTGTTCCAGTGAAGCTCAACGCAAACTGGAGGAACAACACCTTCCGACTAAGCACTTTACAGCCTTCTGGACTGAATATTGAGTTCAACAATTTTAGATCATGAACTCTCTCCTCCATCCCCAACCCCTTTTCTATTCCCCCCCTTTTTTTCCAATAATTTATATAGATTTTTCTTTTCACACCTATTTCCATTATTTTTAAATGTATTTCCATCCATTGTTTTATCTCTACCTTTTAGCCTTTTTCGATTCCTTCACCCCACCCCACCCCCACTAGGGCTACCTGTACCTTGCTTGTCCTGCTTTCTACCCTTAATTAGCACATTCCTTAGATAATATCACCACCTTCAACACCTCTTTGTCCTTTTGTCTGTGACATCTTTTGGTTATCTCCACCTATCACTGGCCCTCTATCCAGCTCTACTTGTCCCACCTCCCCTTAAACCAGCTTATATTTCACCTCTCTTCTATTTTTACTTAGTTTTGTTGAAGGGTCATTCAGACTCGAAATGTTAACTGTGTTCCTCTCCATAGATGCTGCCAGACCTGCTGAGTTTTTCCAGGTATTTTTATTTTTGTTTTGGATTTCCAGAACCCGCAGTTTTTTGCTTTTATCTTTAGTTCTTTTAAATTGTCATTTGTTTGTAGGCTGTCTGGTTTCGATTCTGTTATTATGAATGAGGTTTGTATTCGTTAAGCCATTGCTTTTTTCCTGGTCTGTTAATGGTGGCTGTTTCCTGCCTTTCCACTGAGCCCTGCACTTCTGCGCCATTTCTAGTCGGTGCATCTCTCCCGATTTGTGCTCGCTTGATTTCTTCTGAGCCCCTGACTGCACTCTCCGTTATGAGTTCCAACTCCAGCACCTTGCTGAAGTCTAAATTTGTTTCTGACAACTACCTATTTTGAATGGCGCCTTCATTGATCCCGCACGCTAATTAGTCTCTTAAACATGTCATTAATCGACGTCCCGAACTCAGTGCTCTGTCAATTGTTTTAAGGTTGCTACATATCAAGTGACTATATCTCCAGGGGTGCGACACCTCAAGTTGAATTTTAACTGCTGCGTTGTTACTGACGGCTTTGGTAGAAGTGGCCTTTCACAAGATTCACCAACTCATCAAAGCTTTTGGAATCTGGGGCGTTGGGGGTCGATAAACTACGAATTAAACCATAGGTTTAACTGTCACATGTCAATAAGAGGATTGCCTGCCTCTTGTCCTCCCTGTTATATTGTTGGCCAAAAAGGAAATATAATGTGACCAGTCATTGGTGGTCTGATCAAACAGTTCGATGCAGCCAAATTGTGGCATATTGGAGGGGGATAGTTTCAATGATTATGGTGAGGGCTTACAATTGTAATGTACTTACAATCGGCCTTCAAAGCACAGCTGGTTCACTGCAGTTGAGTTTTCGTGGCTTTCCTTGGTGTTGTTGACTGGTCGTGTTTTGCCTCATCACCAGTTGTTATGTTTTACTATGGGGTTGCTTTGCTCAAGAACTGGTTGCATGCTTATCTGTTGGCAGGTGAGTCGATTACAATAATCTCCAGACACTGAGACCAATATGAAATGAAGTACGTACTCTTTATTTACACAAACAACAGAGCATTAACATGATGTATGCTTCTCCAACCAGACCCTACTCTAGACTAACATTTACATGGTAGCCCGTACTACACAGTTATTGGGTCTTACAATCATGTGGTCAATCTGCTCACATTCTCTTAAAGGTGTATTACACCTCAGGCTACCACAAATGTGTAAATTTAAATTCAGTTTAGATATTGATAAAAGTGACCATGAAAGCTTTTGGATTTTTGCAAAGAAAAAACCCAACTGGTTTGCTAATATTCTTTTATGAATGAATCTGGACACTCTTACCTCATTTGGACAAAATAGGGCTCCTAGTGCTTCACCAATGAGGCTGACTCTTAATTATTCTCCAAAGTGGACAGGCAGATCACTCAGTTGTGACAAAGCTTTGCCAGTAATTCAAAGGAAAGGCCCACTTAAACCTTTCGAGGGCAATTAAGGATGGGCAATAAACTGTGGCCTTGCCAGTGACAGCCTCATCCCAAGAATAAATAATTTAAAAAAGATATAAATAAGTACCATATTTCAATATTTATTCTGAATAATGGGTGTCACAGTCATTTATTGCCAGGTTTAACTCAATAATGTATCTATAATGTCCTCTCAGCAGACTCCTCTTTTATTTTTGAGTTGATTCTTAAATGTGCTGAACTATAGAATACCAGCAGGAATCCCAGCATCTGACCTCATGTGAGCTGAAGAGAGGAGCCTCTCAGAAAATCAACTCGTACATTCCTCAATGTACCCAAGATGGCAAGTACAGGTAGGAGAACTCATCCAGTTTATTGTGTTTCCTTCTAACATATGAGCAGGTATAGGTAGAGGTCAGAGAAGGAGATTTGCATGCTCAGTCTGCTTCTGTTTAGTTCAAACACTGTCCATCCTCAAGATTGGCCAAGTATTAAGGGCGTGGGGGGAGGGGAGATGGAGGCGATTGTATCACATTTTTATATAAGCCCATTGTGGTAATGATAATAGTAAAGGAGGAAATAAGGGCCATTAAAGCTAGCTTTAGGTATGACAGTAGTTCACCTTTGGTCTTTGCAGAACAAAGGCAAGATATAAAAGCAGAGATAAAGGGAAGACTGACTGAGTCTCTAATAAAATGGAAGAAGTTACAAACATGAATGTCAATAGAACTTTCGTAACAGGCATGTCAAACAATACAAGCAGCATGTTATAGACAAAGCTAAGCAATCCCACAGTCAATGGACTAGATCAAATCTCTTAGTCCTGCCACATCCAGTACAGAATGGTGGTGGACAATAAAACAATTAACGGGAGAAGACACTCCATGAACTTCACTTCCCCAACCTTGGCAGAGAGTGCAAATGACAAGGCTGAAGTGCTTGCAATCATCTTCAGCCAGAAGTGCTGAGTGGATGATCCATCTCAGCTTCCACCTGATGTGCCCATCATCATAGAAGTCAATCTTTAACCAATTTGATTCATTCCACATGATAGCAAGAAATAGTTGAGCATACTGAATAGAGCAAACTCCAAGGGCACCAGCAACATCCTGGCTATAGTGCTGAAGGCCAGTGCTCCGGTACTAGCCATGCCTCAGGCCAAGCTGTTCCAATGCAGCTACTTGACAAAGTGAAAAATTGCTCAGGTATGTCCTGTCCACAAAATGCAGGACAAATATGATCTGGCCAATTCCATCAACTCAGTATGATCAGTATCTTAACCATTTTCTAGTGGGTTTGCTTGGACCGGGAGCCTGGTGGTCAGGGTTCACGCATCTTCTTGACAGCATTAGTTTGCAGGTTTTCAAGTTGGAAAACTTGCCTTAGTGGGAAGAACACCTGAAAGTTGCTGTCTCCTGCTGCACAAATGTGATAGGCATCCAGCTCTGGGAAGCCATGAGAATTATGGCTGGAATGTTGAGACCAACACACCTTGAATGGTTTCCTGTGCAAACACACATCGAACCTCCTTATGTCCACAGGGAAAATATCCTCCTCTGTGGCTGACAGCTAACGAAGGATTCTCACTGACACAGGACCTCGAAATAAACCCATGCACCCATCTGAAATCCCATAGCTCCTACTGGAACATAATCCACATCCTACAAACTGCTGACAGCTACACTTCTCAATGGTGTGCCTCTTTGTTGACCGCAAATATCACCTGGTAACTGACTCGAGTGCTGAAGTCCCAGGCTTCAGCCTTCCATGGAAAATTTGAACAACCCTCAGCCACCTGAGGACAGGCCAGGGAATATGAGGCTACTCGATGCTCAGGTGGAACTTGATGAACAGGTCAAACTGTGACTGTGGCCATCCAAGTCAGGCCATCGTCCACACACTGACCTCTTGCCCTGAGAGATCTAACTCTGGTGGCATCACAACCATTCACACTGTGTCAATTTGAATGGATTGTTAAACTTGACAAACTGCTTCTCCAACCATACAAAAAGAAAGTATCTTAACTCATCTACCCACTTTGGGTCTGTAACCCTTAACACACTTGGCTAAGAACATTAATTAGTTTCAGTTTTGGAATTTTCGAAAGAAGCAGCCATAACAGCTCATTGGAGGAGTGGGCTGAAGATTTTCACTGTCACTTGAAGCAGTGTTTCCAAACATCATCCCTAAACAGTCTAGCTCTAATTTTATGGTTATGTCCCCCTTATTCTGAACTTCCCCACCAGAGGAAATAGTTTTTTCCATTTACTCTGTCAAATCCTTTTTCACCTCAGTTAAATCACCCCTTAACCCTTGATATTTGAGGGAATACAAGTCTAGTCTCCATGAGACTTCACCCCTGATGTGGAAACTCACTCACCCAGATCGAAGATCTAAGAAACTAGGTGTAGTGGGTTGGATTCAAGGGACCTCAATTTTTCCAAATATGAAATAAGCACCTGGAAAAACAGCTCCTCCTAAAGTTAGGCCTGCACTTCTACAGCACATCGTGCGATCTGTGCTGTGGTCCAGTGAAACTCTGTGCTGAAGCTATCCTTTCATTATCCCGTGACTGTTGCAATATGTAATCGTTTGTTTGTCATTGTTTAATCATTTTCTTCTTTGATGCAGGAATGTGCAATGTACAAAGGATGGACGATCCTGCTGGTGTGTCAACAACGAGGGTGATGTCATGTCAGGTAGCAATCAAACTACATCAGTAACTGCCTGTAAGTATATGAGAGTGCCTGGAGTTATCACCAGTCAAGAGAATAATAATGATCAGTCTTCCCTTCTTCTTGATATGTAACTTCTCAACTTATTTTTATTTCTAACTATCTCAATTTTCTTAACTGTGCTCCACATCCCTCTGATATTTATACCTTTCACCATAGTGAACAATTTGATAGGGATCAACTTTGTTGATTCTCTTCATTTTCTTGAGCAGAAGCTTTAAACCTTATCTGTGCGGAGGAGTCCTCTGGAAATACTTTTACATCTCTAATACAATTCCTATATTGGCAAACTCCTGCAGACCCCCTTGGATCAGGTTAAACCAGGCTGTTTGCAATCATGGGGCTGAATTTTTGGGCCTTGCCCATGGGGCCCAAAAATTATACAGTTGGCTAGCTTCCTGACTCCATTCCCAATGTTGGCCATTTTGACGGAGTTAGACTTGGGCCCTAATGGCAAGATGAATGTTAAAAATCCACGTGATTAGATTTCAGCCTGTAACTCACTCCAAGGTCACCATTATTCTATATGAAAACAACCTGAGCCTCTCAATTAGATATCAGCCTGGGGACCATTATTTTATGCACTGTGTATCTTGCTAACACAAGACATCTGTGAAAGATGGCTGCTGATATCTATATGCGCTTGTGCACTGGTCTGTGCATGCACAGAAAACCAATGACGGCACTCCGCTGCGCCCAGCCCCAGCCTGCCAGTATCCCTCTGCACATGTCACCCTGCACATACGCAGTGATGTCAGTAAGCCGTCACATGGTCCTCTTCAGAAACACAGTGAAACTATATGGCATTAATGGTTACATGGGGGAGCTGGAGTACAATAGATTTCCATTCATCTTTTTACTGGTTGCTAGGGTTAATTGAAAGCCTGCTACACTGCAGCTGCTTTATCTGCATGAGCTAATGATACATTTTGTGCAGAGCACACCACCCACTTGAAGACAATCACAAAGCCACCTGAGGAGATCTCCTCCTCAGTCACCTTGCACCCACATAAGCCCTTCCTCTACAAACTGCTTTTCATTGAATACATAATCATATAGTTGAGTTTACGTATTATCTCTGTCTAGTGGATTTGGAATTGTTGTGTTAGCTTTATGGAACCATTAAGGACACTTTAAGGATGGATAAAAGGACACCACTGCCTGGAACAGAGCTGTGTTGATTTGAGCAGCGCCATCTTTGGCCCTGGCCGCTGCCTACTCTGTTGCTTGCAATGGTTTCATGGAGTAACACACCTGAACTGCGCATTTACGGTGGTAGCAGCAACCACAGCCTTACTTTACATAGAAACCATCTGACCCTCTCAATTAGATCCTACCCTTTAAGCCACTCCCAGCTAACCATTATTGTATAGATAAACCATCTAAAACCCTTGATTAGATTCCATTAACTCTCTTGTGATGATCATGGTTCTTACCTTTCATCGTTTTTCATTTCCTTCAACGTTATACTTTTATTTTTGTTACTACATTGCCCATTCTTGGTTTCCCTGCAGGCTTGTCCTTCTGCCAGCTCCATCGCCAGCAGCTTCTGGTGAACAGGTACATTAACAGCAGCAGTACCTCCTATATCCCACAATGCACACAAACAGGGGAGTACGAGGTTGTGCAGTGTGACACTGATCCTGGACAGTGCTGGTGTGTCGACAGTGACGGGATGGAGATTTATGGGACACGCCAAGACAAGGTCCCAGTGCAGTGTGAGTCTTCATGTTTTCTGTCAAATCAAAAACGCGAAGTTTTTTAACTAAAAACAGAAAGTATTGGAAAAAGTCAGCAAGTCTGAAAGCATCTGTGGACAGAGAAACAGAGTTAATGTTTTGAGTCCAATATGACTTCTTCGGAACTGGCAAAGTTTTATTCTCGGTTATAAATGGCAAAGAACTCAAAATAAATATTAATCATTGGCCTCCAAATTGTTTCCCATTCGTTCTTGAAAATGCTGACTGCTGGAGTATGCTTAAAGAGAAGCCAGCAGTTGCCTGGTATGTCTGCAGTGGGTGAATCTTTAGGTATGAGATGCACAGGTGCCTAGCAGTTGGCATTTCTTGAGTGCAATCACAGAGGCCCAGCATGCCTGAATTTTCCATTGCTTGACTCAATGGGTATTAAAGACATTGATAGCTGTGTTGCTCAGCTGAAATAGCACGGACTGGAAACTGAACCTGGGACAGTGGAGATTAGTGCCATATGCTACGATTGGTCCCCAGGTGAGGCCCCCCGGTTTGTTAACTTCCCGAATGGGACCCCAATTTTGTTATGCTCCCGGGTGAGCTGGCTCCTCTTCTTTATTTAACCCCCCTTGGTTGATCACAACAAGGTTAATTTAAAAGGGATCCCCCTTCCCGGGGATACCTATTCCCAGTCCAAATGTATTTACTGTTTAGAAGGAGCCAATTTAACCAGGCTTTCTTGAGTCAAAGAAAGAGTGAGTTTATTTGTTGCTATAATCCAAGAAAAAATAATAGAAATACAACACACATACACACAAATCAGAAATGAGAAGTTAAGAGTCCAAATAGAAGTTTTAAAAAAATCATGAATCAGTCTTTGGCTTATCAAAGAGGCATAAATGGCAGTATGTTACGGCTGTTAAGTTGGGTGATTCCAGTAGAGCTGACTCTGGTAGTTTGGCAGTTGGTTTGGAGACACTTGGTTCTGCAGGGTAGCTGAAGAGGTTGTCCTATTTCCCTTTTGATTGTGGCTTCCTCTGAGCCTTGCATCCAGAAACAAAGAGAGAGAGAGAGAGAAACTTCACCTGCAACTGCAGGGATGACAAGTTGGCCTTCTTGTGCTGTCACTGTCACAGCACACCAACACACACTGCATTACTCTGCAACTAGCTTTTTAATCCATTTTCCCTGTGTATTGTATGAGGAGAAATAGTCACCTTGCATCAATCTCAGATCTATTTACGCATTCTCAGATAAAAATCATCAGGAGATGGATTTTTTGGTGATTGCTGAGATGTGCAAATCAGTGTTTTGTCTCCACAACCACAGGATATTAAAGTTTAGTCTTTTGCATCTTCCCTACCTCCCTTTTAAGTGTCTCTGCTTGAAAAAGGCCATGACACTTTCTCAGATGTGACATTCCATATTCTCTCAGGACAGGTCTGTCAGTGGAATCCTCCATCGTGTTGTGTGGCACCAGCGCCATTCTAAATGGGAAAGATTTTGAACAGATATAGCAACTCAAGATTGGGCAACATGAGGTGCTGTGGGACAACAGCAGCAGCAGAATTGTACTCAACCACAATTTGTAACCTCATGGCCCAGCATACACCCAACTCTACCATTACCACCAAGCCAGAGTATCAAACTTGGTTCAATGAATAGTGCAGGAGGACATGCCAGGAACAGCAGCAGGCATTCCTAAAAATGAAGTATCAAACTGGTGAAGCTACAACACAGGACTACTTGCATGCCAAACAGCATAAGCAGGAAATGATAGATAGGGCTAAGCAATTCCACAACTCAACAGATCAGATCTAAGCTCTGCTGTCCTGCCTCACCCAGTCATAAATGGTGGTGGATAATTAAACAATTCACTGGAGGAGGAGGCGCCACAAATATCCCAACCTCAATGATGGGGGAGCCCAGCACATCAGTGCAAAAGATAAGGCTGAAGCATTCGCAGCAATCTTCAGCCAGAATTGCCAAGTGGATGACACATCTTGGCCTCCTCCAGAGGTCCCCAGCATCACAGATGCCAGTCTTCAGCCAATTTGATTCACTCTACATGATATCAAGAAAGGCACTGGATACTGCAAAGGCTAAGGGTCCTGACAATATTCCGGCAATAATACTGAAGACTTGTGCTCCAGAACTTGCACATCCTGAGCCAATCTTTTCCAGTACAGTTACAACACAGATATCTACCCAACAATGTGGAAAATTGCCCAGTTATGTCCTGTACACAAAATGCAGGACAAATCCAACCCAGCCAATTACCACCCCATCAGTCTACTCTCAATCATCAGTAAAGTAATGGGAGGGGTCATCAATAGTGCCAGCGAACGGAGCTTGCTTAGAAATCCCCTGCTCACTGACACTCAGTTTGGATTCTGCCATGATCACTCAGCTCTTGGACCTTGGTTTAAACATGAACAAAAGAGCTGAACTCCAGAAGTGAGGTGAGAGTGACAGCCCTTGACATCAAGGCAGCATTTGACTGAATGTGGCATCTAGGACCCTTAGAAAAACTGGAGCCAATGGGAATCAGGGGGAAAACTTTCCACTGGGTGGATTCATACCTAGCACAAAGGAAGATGGTTGTGGTTTTTGGAGGTCAATCATCTCAGCTCCATGACATCATATGCAGGAGTTCCTCGGGGTAGTGTAGTCGACCCAACCATCTTCAGCTGCTTCATCAATGACCTTTCCCCCATCATAAGGTCAGAAGCGCTGGTGATTGCACAATGTTCAGCACCATTCACGACTCCTCAGATACTGAAGTAGCCTATGTCCAATTGCAATAAGACCTGGTCAATGTCCATGCTTGGGCTGACAAATGCCAAGTAACATTTGTGCCACACAAGTGCCAGGCAATGACCATCTCCAACAAAAGAGAATATAACCATTGCCCCATGATGTTCAATGGCATTACCATCACTGAATCCCCCAGTATCAACATCTTGGGGGTTACCATTGACCAGAAGCTGAACTGGACTAGCCACATAAATACTGTGGCTACAAGAGCAGGTCAGAGGTTAGGAATCCTGCAGTGAGTAACTTACTTTCTGACTCCCCAAAGCCTGTCCACAAGACACAAGTCAGGAGTGTGATGAAATACTCTCCACTTACCTGGATGAGTGCAGTTTGAACAAACCTCAAGAAGCTTGACAACGTCCAGGACAAAGCAGCCCGCTTAATTGGCACCACATCCACAAACGTTCACTCCTTCCACCACCATCGTACAGTAGTAGCAGTGTGTACCATCTCCAAGATGCATTGCAGGAATTCAACAAGGCTCCTTAGAGAGCATCTTCCAAACCCATGACCACAACCATTCAGAAGGACAAGGGTAGCAGCTAAATGGGAACACCACCATCTGGAAGTTCCCTCCAAGTCACTCACCATCCTGACATGGAAATATATTGCCATTCCTTCACTGTCACTGGGTCAAAATCCTGGAACTCCCTCCCTAACAGCACTGTGAGTGTACCTACACCACATGGACTGCAGCGGATCAAGAAGGCAGCTCACCACCACCTTCTCAAGGGCAATTAGGGATGGGCAATAAATGCTGGCCTAGCCAGTGAAGCCCACATCCTGTAAATGCACAAACAAAAAGGAATTTTCCAGAAAGTGGTCACTTTACATTGTCAGGCATCTTTTGCTCAGTGTGCTTTCTTGTATTTCTTTAAAAACACACATGTCTCCCTTAAAAAGTTCAATATACCCATAAATAATTTGTGACAGTAATTGGCTTTTCATGACACATAACACATTTGTGTAGGTCTAGTAAAGCCAAGGAGGGCTAGGCTGGGGATGGTGGAGCCCTTGAATCATTAGACAGATGGAAGCTTTACAAACTGCCAATCTTCAAGGTCAATTGATGTATGAGTTAAATAATTTGTTTGCAGAATGAACTGTGAATGGCAAAAGATATAATTTTTTTTTTTAGAATTGTTCTCAGCTGAGTAAGAGAATGTCATGTGCAGCTCCACCTTGGGTTACTGACTCTCCAGGAGGAACAAAGGAAAATGAGTAGGCCATTTCGCTTCCTGAGGCTTGTTCTGTCATTCAATGAACAGAGGCAGACAGCCAATTTGCATATGTAAGGCCCCAATTAAGGCAATTTTGCCAGCACTGGAGCAGCATCACTGGGGCCATTGGAGCCAGAAGCTCTATTCTCCAGAAAGGGGGCCTGCAGCCCCAAAGAGCCATCTGGAGGCTTTCACCCTGACAATTCTTTTTTAAACTTACTCCTCTGAGGGCACCTCCATAGTGAGGCACCCTCTTGATCTCCTACAAGTCTCAGCATCACCCACCACTCCCTATTGGACTGCAAGCTCGGAGGCAGCCGATTAGGAGGCCACCTCCAGGAAAGGAGCCTCCTTGATCTGGCTTCCAAAAGTACAGACTTGGGAGCCCCATTTGGTCTTGGTGTCAGTGTCCCTAGGACCACAGACAAATCCTGCCAATATTAATACCTCCTTCAGTAGCAGCCAGGCCTCTGGGCTGGTACATCCTGGGTTCAAGGCCCAATCCAGGACTTGTGTGCCACAAGTAATAGTGTTCATGTGGATCAAACTTTCATGAGGCCAAGTGGTTCAGTTAGCACTCTGGTCTCTGGGCCGGAAGGCCCTGGGTTCAAAATCTACTCCAGGACTTACACCATTTGCGTACAATTTACATGGATTGAATTGACGGGATTCAGTCATCTGAATGGTTAGGAAGTGCTGCAGAATGACAGCAATCGAGCCAATTTATTTCCCGTACCGGCAGAGGTAGTTCATAGAGTCTTGTCTCCTTACCTTGCTTGTTAATGTGGAGTGGTACCCCTCAAGTTACATAACCAATTGTCTCTAACAGAGAGAGAGGTCCATGGTCTCTCATGGGCTATTGCTAATTACCTGAGTAGAAGAAGGTTTGGTGTAAAACTAACCCATGATATACTCACCCATCTTAATTGAACTAACATGACTAACATGGTGCAGAACCTTTGAAAATCCCAGCAATCTTGTTAACAGTGATCAGGTGTCAGAAAATCAGATCAATGTTATACCCAGATTTAGTTGCCACTAGCAAGGCTCTGAATTGAGAGGGAAGTCTCTCAGAGTTACTCAGATAAAACTTTTATTTTCTTATTCATATTGTTTTGCACAAAGGTCCTACAAGCTGTGAGATTCGAGACCGGCGAGTTCTCCATGGTCCTGGGGTGAGGTCACCACCCCAGTGTTCCAAAGATGGAAAATTTTTACCCGTCCAGTGCAGGTTTGTTAACACAACAGATATGATGGTCTTCGACTTAGTCAATAACTTCAACAGGTAAGACGGAGGAAATACTGCTTAAGTAATATTAAGTTGCTGGATTGGAAGCTAGTGTAGGTCAGAGAGCACAGGGGCAATCTGTGAAGGAGGCTTGGTCCAAGTTAGGGAATGGGCAAGATAAGCTCAGGTTTACAGAGAGTGTAAGGTGGGAAGCCCACCAAGAGCCCATGGGTAGAATTTTATGGCCCGTTGCGGCAGGGCCAGGGCCGTAAAATGCAGCAAGCCATTCGGTGGGACTGTAAAATTCTACTACATGTATTTAATCAGGCCTAATTGTAAATTGAATAGCAAAATTAAAAAAATAATAATTTTCTTACTTTAATAAAGTTGATATCTCTCTCATTTATAACCACATTGAAAGCACAAGGCAGAGCTAAAATAACAGCTGCTATTGTTCATCCCTCCACCAGGGGGAGATGTGCAACAAATTTTGGAAGAATACGAGGTCAAGAAGTAAGAGCATGAGTAGACAACATGCCCTATCGAGTCTGCTTCGCTATTCAATAAGATCATGGTTGATCTTTGAGTTTCAAGCACAAAAACAAAAACAGAAAAGCAAAAGACCAAGCACAAAACCAGTCATTTGGACTTGGTGTAATCTCGAAGAGGACAATTGAGGCCAATCAGGCACAGAAGATGTATATTTACACAATTGTGGGGTCCGATGTGCTATAAGCCTGTCTGAAGTTCATACCTATTTCAGATTGCTATAAAATTCTACCAGTGTCAAGGAGCAGATTCCATAGCAAGGAAAGTCAGTGTGGATAAGTACTTCAAGGATAAAATGCTTATACCTATAAAATTGCAATAAAATAAATTGAAGCTTTGAATTGAAAATTTTCTCCCCTCCTGTCTTAATCCATACAGAGTTTGGGTGGCATTGGCAAAATGGTTATTTTTTAATACATGAACTTTGTTGGTGTTGGTGTTTGACCATGGGGGTGTAGGGTAGGGGTGCGGTGAGGGGTGGCTTGGGGGCATTGCAACTAAACCAAGTCCTCTCCTGATCAAAGGTTCAATTTTAGCAATTTCCAGCATCGGCCACTGGATGGCAGTCTAGACATTTCTTAAACCCTACTTCTAGCCAAGGATTTGGTCATCAGCCGTTAAAGCTCATTATGTGGTTCAGTATTGAATTTTGTTTGATAATGCTCCTGTGAAGTGCCTTGTGATGTTTTATTATGTTAAAGTCAATGTAAATAAAATTGTTATTATTGTTAATAACAACAACAACACTACTCTCCTCCGTCTGGCTGAACTTGTTCTCACGCTGAACAATTTCTCCTTCAACTCCTCTCACTTCCTCCAAATAAAAGGTGTGGCTATGGGTACCCGCATGGGCCCCAGCTATGCCTGTCTCTTTATGGGGTATGTGGAACATTCCTTGTTCCAGTCCTACTCCGGCCCCCTTCCACAACTCTTTCTCCGGTACATCAGTGATTACTTCGGTGCCGCTTCATGCTCTCGTCGGGACTTGGAAAAATTTATTAATTTTGCTTCCAATCTCCACCCCTCCATCATTTTCACGTGGTCCATCTCTGACACTTCCCTTCCCTTCCTTGACCTCTCTGTCTCAATCTCTGGTGATAGACTGTCCACCAATATCCATTACAAACCTACCGACTCCCACAGCTATATCGACTACAGCTCCTCACACCCCGCTTCCTGTAAGGACTCCATCCCATTCTCTGAGTTCCTTCGCCTCCGTCGCATCTGTTCCGATGATGCTACATTCAAAAACAGTTCCTCTGACATGTCCTCCTTCTTCCTTAACCGAGGTTTTCCACCCACGGTCGTTGACAGGGCCCTCAACCATGTCCGGCCCATCTCCCGCGCATCCGTCCTCACGCCTTCTCCTCCCTCCCAGAAACATGATAGGGTCCCCCTTGTCCTCACTTATCACCCCACCAGCCTCCGCATTCAAAGGATCATCCTCCGCCATTTCCGCCAACTTCAGCATGATGCCACCACCAAACACATCTTCCCTTCACCCCCTTTATCGGCATTCGGTAGGGATTGCTCCCTCCGGGACACCCTGGTCCACTCCTCCATCACCCCCTACTCCTCAACCCCCTCCTATGGCACCACCCCATGCCCACGCAAAAGATGCAACACCTGCCCCTTCACTTCCTCTCTCCTCACCGTCCAAGGACCCAAACACTCCTTTCAAGTGAAGCAGCATTTCACTTGCATTTCCCCCAACTTAGTCTACTGCATTCGTTGCTCCCAATGTGGTCTCCTCTCCAATGGAGAGACCAAACGTAAACTGGGCGACCGCTTTGCAGAACACCTGCGGTCTGTCCGCAAGAATGACCCAAACCTCCCTGTCGCTTGCCATTTTAACACTCCACCCTGCTCTCTTGCCCACATGTCTGTCCTTGGCTTGCTGCATTGTTCCAGTGAAGCCCAACTCAAACTGGAGGAACAACACCTCATCTTCCGACTAGGGACTTTACAGCCATCCGGACTGAATATTGAATTCAACAACTTTAGGTCGTGAGCTCCCTCCCCCATCCTCACCCCCTTTCTGTTTCCCCCTTCCCTTTTTTTTCCCAATAAATTATAAAGATTTTCCTTTTCCCACCTATTTCCATTATATAATAAAAAAAAACCCCACTAGAGCTATACCTTGAGTGCCCTACCATCCATTCTTAATTAGCACATTCGTTTAGATAATATCACCAACTTTAACTCTAACACCTATGTGTTCTATTGTACTATTGTCGTTGACATCTTTTGATGATCTGCTTCTATCACTGCTTGTTTGTCCTTACAACCACACCCCCCCCCCCCCCACCTCTCTGTCTCTATCTCTCCGCCCCCCACACACACACCTTAAACCAGCTTATATTTCAACTCTTTCTTGGACTCGAACTCAAGTTCTGTCGAAGGGTCATGAGGACTCGAAACGTCAACTCTTTTCTTCTCCGCCAATGCTGCCAGACCTGCTGAGTTTTTCCAGGTAATTCTGTTTTTGTTTTGTTATTATTGTTGTTTGGCCTCCTTAAACCAGTGATCCATCTCAGCTTGGGCGTTTTGAATGAAGAACCGCACTATGCAGCGGATTTACTTGTTGACCCATGGGCAGCTTGGAAACATTAGCTCTGAAACAAACTGTTGAACCACATTGTGGGTTAAAAAGTTTCAACAGTCCTTTGATAAAGTAATTAGATGTAGTCCATAAAGGACCATGGGCCTTTAGAGAGAGGCAATTGGTTATATGTAGCTTGATGGGAAACACTCTCCAAGCATGGGGCAGGGTGAGGAGGCAGGCCTCCATGAACCAGCGCCATTGGTGTAATTCTGCACCACCCTTCTCAAGGACAATTAGGGATGGGCAATAAATGCTAGGCTAGCCAGCAATGCCCACATCCGGTGAATGAGCAATAATAAAAACTCTTATCGATCTAGCCAACTGTGCTAACCAACCCACAATAGAGATCTTGACAAGTCAAAAATACATTACACGTAGTAAGGAATGAGTTCTTTATTAGCTGGGATGGTGAGGAGTTATGGATCATCATTGAACCCTGGGTCTTGCGTGACTGCCTTGGGGACTTGGAGAGGAATATCTCAGTTTTTCATTAATTGATTGTAGGGTTGTTTCTCCCTCACAGGGATTATGTGGTCAGAGGGTTGGTGACCAGTGTGGATATATTTATAGTATGGGCTTGATGTGTGCTATTTTCTCGCCCTTGTTTTCATTTTTTTTGTAGGCATCAGCCTTTGGCTCATTGGTAGCACTCTCACATAATCTAGCCTGACACATTAGTGCAGTACTGAGAGAGAGAAGTTAAATGTTAAACCGAGAGCTTTGTCTACCCTCCCTATTTGAAGTATTTGAAGAAGAGAGAGGCCTTCTGGTGGCCTGGACAGCCCTCAATCAATACTTAATACAGATGACCTAATCCCTATCGCATTGTGAGTTATAGGATATGCTGTGCACAAATTGGCTGTTGAAATTTCTACATTTCAAAAGTGACTACACTTCAAAAGTGTTTTATTGGCTGTAAAACACTTTGGGACAGTTAAGGTGACAAAAGTTGTTATATAAATGCTATTTTTTTCCCTCTATCTTGGGTATCCTCTCACAGCTGGGAGCTGCTTTATTGACATGGGCCAGAAATAGAAACCAAGGTCAGAATTTTCCACACAGGGACCCCAATGTCAGGGCCAAACGTAGGTGAGAATCCTGCACTGTGTGGGGTACAGTTACCCAGCAATGATTTTCCCCAAATTGGCCAATTAATGGGCAGGGAGTGGGAGGAAGGGAGGACTCTTGCATCCAATTAAGGTTGGTGGGTGAGCTCTCAAACATGGAGGGACAATAGGAGGCCCTCCAGTACTGGAGTAGTAGAAGGTTGTCTTTTCAGGTAAGAGAGAGAGGGTGTCTCAAGATGGAGGCACCCTCTTGCCAACCTTTTAATTAGCCTTTAAATACCCCCAAATGTCTACCTGCTACATGTCGGCAGGCATCCCTCCTGCCCTCCCCACTTCGCTTCTGGAAAAATACCCTGGGGGCGGGATGGAGCCAGCAAACCAGCGTGCTGGCTGACAGTGCAAAGTTTCTCGCCTGCCCACCTCCGTGCTTACCCCCATTGGTGACTAAAACACCTGCCCCATATATGAGTAGATTCTGGGTTAGGATGGGATCGAGCTTTGGCAAGGTGCCAGAAAGCCTGAAACTGTTAAGAAAGAAAGAACCTTTGTGTCTATAGCGCCTTTCATGATCTCAGGATGGCCCAAAGCCCTCCACAGCCAAGGAAGTGCTTTTGAAGCAGAGTCAGAGTTGTAATGGGGAAAACTTGGCAGCCAAATGGCACACAACAAGCTCCCATAAGCAGCATTGAGGTAAAGAACCAGATAAACAGTTTCAGTGATGCTAGTTGAGGGATAATTATTTCCCAGAAACCAGAGAGAATGTCCTGCACTTATTTGAACCTTGAATCTGAAGGGTCACGTGTTTATTTTCTTTAGGCATCAATTGACTGCCAAGACCACAAAGTGTACTCCAGCCATATTTAATACTTTTGGGAGGCGAGAATGGGAGGGGGGTGCACTGGAACAAGTAGTGATTGGAACTAGTTAAAACATTTGTTTTTCATCAGGAATTGCCGAGGACATCCAAATTAGGAACCTGTTTATTTATAGTTTTAAGTATGATTTGCCAGAACAAGCACATGACATTCTCAAAAAAATAATAATCTAAAAATAAAAGAGTGCCAAATTGTGAACAGTGTTTTCATCCTCAGTATATTTTTTACTAAAGTGGAATTTGAGGAATTATTTGTGCCCTTTCCCTCCCAGGTTCCCAGATGCATTCCACACATTCAGTGCCTTCAGGAGGAGTTTTGCTGAGGTTTCTGCTTACTGTTATTGTGCTGACAGCTTGGGACGGGAGCTTCAGGGCACAGGTGAGTGATCACACTTCACGGTAGGGCTGTTAAAACAAGTGGTATTAATATGCTTTTCCCTCAGGTTTGGTCCCCTTCTTCCCTCAAATCATTGATTCCCCACTGGGCTGCAGCCCCACTGGCATGGCATCTATCAGGTACCATGTGACACTTCTTGATGAGGAAGCCTAGTCAGCGACCATTGTGGTGAGGGCAGCATATCTCAGCCAACATTCACATACTCACACTTTGCACCTTGGGTCACAGGACAGTGATCAAGACTGGGACTCCAGTTGATAGCTATCCCCATCCCCAGAGTCCAGAGGCCCGAAGATCAACTGTAATATCCAATTACTGGCCTGACTAAGCACAGGCCAAGGATTGACATTTAACCAAAACTGGTACTCAGGAGAGTGGAGAGAATAGCACAACATTCCATGTAGTGCCAAGCTTTACTGATGCTCTTGGGCAGCGCCAAGAGATGGGCTGTTTTTTAAATTCTTTCACAGGATTTGGACATCGCTGGCTAGGCCAGCATTTATTGCCTGTCCTTAATTGCCCTGAAGAGGTGGTGATGAGCTGCCTTCTCAAATCACTGCAATCCATGCGGTATAGGTACATCCACTGTGCTGTTAGGAAAGGGAATTCCAGGATTTTGACCCAGCGACAGTGAAGGAATGGTAATATATTTCCAAGTCAGAATGGTATGTGTCTTGGAAGGGAACATGCAGGTGGTGGTGTTCCCACGTTCCTGCTGTCCTCGTCCTTCTAGGTGGTAGAGGTTGCAATTTTAGAAGGTGTATCTTCAAAAGTAATCTGTAGAGCTTTCAACTTCAGCAGGGTGTGGAACAAGTGCTTGTGGATCCACTTAAGTTTCCTTTCTCATTAATACAGGCCTCCACCAAAGATAGAATTTCTGCTCAATGTTTTTTTTCAGATGCCCCATGAACTTAGTGGCCGTGTTCCAAAAGAATTAGTGCCACAGCCACCTCCTATCAATGTGCCTTGGCAACTCCTTTAGTCACATCTTCTTCTGCTTTCTAGGGCCTACCCACTCACCTTGACAGAACCCTTAAGTGCATTGACAGGCAGAGGGATCTGGGTGTACAGGTCCATAGGTCACTGAAAGTGGCAACGCAGGTGGATAAGGTAGTCAGGAAGGCATATGGCATGCTTGCCTTCACTGGCAGGGGTACTGAGTATAAAAGCTGAGAAGTCATGCTGCAGCTGTATAGCACCTTGGTTAGGCCACACTTGGAATATTGCATGCAATTCTGGTCGCCACATTACCAGAAGGATTTGGAGGCATTGGAGAGGGTGCAGAGGAGGGATACCAGGATGCTGCCTGGCCTGGAGGTTATTAGCTATGAGGAGAGGTTGGAGAAACTCGCATTGTTCTCACTAGAGCAATGGAGATTGAGGGGTGACTTGATAGAAATTTACAAAATTATGAGTGGCATGGACAGAGTAGATAGTCAGAAGCTTTTTCCCAGGGTGGAAGAGTCAATTACTAGGGGACATAGATTTAAGGTGAGAGGAGAAAACTATAGAGGAGATGTGCGGGGCAAGTTTTTTGTGCAGAGGGTAGTGAGTGTTTGGAATTCACTGCCAGAGTAGGTGGTGGAAGCAGGTACGATAGTGGTGTTTAAGAGGCAGCTTGACAAATACATGAATAGGATGGGAATAGAGGAATATGGACCCTGGAAGTGCAGAATGTTTTAGTTGACGGGCAATATGATCGGCGCAGGCTTGGAGGGCCGAAGGACCTGTTCCTGTGCTGTAATTTTCTTTGTTCTTTGTTCTATGTTCTTTGGCCTGGGTCAGTGACATTTGTGACTCTGAAACATCTTGGGACATTTTCCTCAATTAAGGTGCTATTGAAATGCATGTCATTATTGTTCCTTTAAGTTGCTGCAGTCTAGAGGGAATTGGCCTCAAAAATGGGACTGGGACCCATGACCTTTTCACTCAGAGGTATGGATGCTACCTACTGAACCATGACTGACAAGAGTTATGCAATATATATTCTAGGGTTAATCCTCTCGATATTGTATTGCTGTGAGACGGCACAATGATTTGTGGAAAGAATATTCTCCTTTGTCTTTAATGGTATATATTGGCACTGTAGAGTTGAAAGGGAGCATAATACCCTTGCAATGTAAGAGCACAGGGGACTGAGATGGTACAAGGCTCCTCATGAAAAGGATACCTAGATCTAAGAAAGATGGGGAGGGGGGAGTTACTAAAAATTATTAACAAAAAAAAAGCAGGAAAAGAAAGTAAAAGGCAAAAGAAATGAAGATAACACAAATGATCAGAGATCAGGTAAAATCATATGGCGCAGAAAGTTAAAATAATTACTAAAAGAAGAGAAACCATGGCCTGGATCTTCCATGGTATGGCAATCATCATCAGATTGCCGCTCCGCTCAAACCTTTCCATGCCTCGTCACTGCTCAGAATATCTTGCTGCGTCTACTAAGCCTAGCTTCTCCAAAAATGTGGAATGCAGTATCCACTGAAGAGCAGCATCGCAATGTATTTGTCAATGTATTAAACACCACTATCATACCTGCTTCCACCACCTCCTCTGGCAGCATTGGGGGGAAGACAGGACACGGTCCCTTTTGAAGGCACTAGCTGCCATTTGGTAAGTTTAAATGTTAATGAATGGGCGAGTGGATGAATAAGTGAATGGGTAGTGTGGTAGTGTCGATAGGTTGGCGAGGTAAGTGGGTGAGTGGGTGGGGTTGGTGAGGTGAGTAGTAGGGTGGCAGGTGGGTGAGGTGGCAGGTGGGAGAGGTAGGCTAAAGGGTGAGTGGGTAGGTGGGTTGGGGTGTAGTCGGGTTCAGAGGGTAGTCAGGTCGGAAGCTGGTCAGGTCGGGTCAGGGCGTAGTCAGGGGATCGGCAGAGGTCGCCGAGGAGTTCGAGGGGGGAGTTGGAGCATCAGTTTGAATGATTGGGGGTCAGTTCTGTAGCTACCAAGGAGTTAGACTAGATTTTAATCTGGCTAACATTTCTTGGGTAACTATTCAGGAAAGTACCACAGAACTCTCCAAGGTCTCTGATTCTAGGTCAGAATTGAAGACTTTTGTGGCGGATCCAGGGAGCAGGGGAATCGCCTATAGGAAGTTCAAATTTCCTGGGAAATTGCCATGGAAATCAATCTGAGTGGACTTCTGCAGAGTCCCGATGCACATCTTAGGCTGTACACCCAATCTCCAGTAAACCAGAGACTGAAATATCTGAGCCAATAAATAAAAACTATTTAAACTGCTGGTACAGCAATGTATCCAATACTCAAAACAAAATTGATGAATTGGGGGCAATTATTTGTAGACAGGATCCAGGTATCATGGGGATGACTGAAACACAGCCATATAAAGAACAGAATTGGCAACTAAATATTTGTTAACACACTTAGGAAGGAAAGCAAAAGGAAGGGCAGTGGAGTAGCTGTATTAGTTAAAAATACCATAATGACAATAGAAAAAAGATTCAACAGGGTGGATACAGATTCCATATAGGAACATGAGTAAGGTTAGGCCATTCAGCCCCTCGAGCCTGCTCTGCCATTCAACTAGATCATAGCTAATTGTCCATCTCAATGCCATTTTCCTGCACTATCCACATATCCCTGGATGTAATTTGTAACCAGAAATCTATCTATCCCTGTCTTGAACATACTCAATGACTGAGCTTCCACAGCCCTCTGGGGCAGGGAACTCCAAAGGTTCACTGCCCTCTGAGTGAAGAAATTCCTCCTCATTTCAGTCCTACATGGTTTGCCCCTTATTCTGAAACTGTGTCCGTTGGTTTTAGATCCCCCAGTCAGGGGAAACATCCTTTCTGCATCTACTCTGTCAACGCCCTTTAAGAATTTTGTAAGTTTCAATGAGATCATCTCTCAATCTTCTAAACTCTAAAGAATACAGATCCAGACTCCTCAATATCTCCTCATAAGACAGATCTGCTATCCCAGGAGTTAGTCTGGTGAATGTCCAATGCAGTCCCACTGTGGCAAGTATATTCTTCCTTAGGTAAGGATACCAAAGCTGTACTCCAGGTGCTGTGTCCCCAAGGTTCTATACAATTGAAGCAAGACATCTTTACTCCTGTGCTCAAAACCTCTTGTGATAAAGGCCAACATACCAATTGCCTTCCTAATTGCTTGCTGTACCTGCATGTTAACTTTCAGTGACAAGGACACCAAGGTTCCTTTGGACATCAATGCTTCCCAATCTCTGAGCATTTAATACACTGCACCTCTGTTCCTCCTACCAAAGTGGATGACCTCACACTTATCCACATTATATTTCATCTGCTATATTCCTGCCCACTCAAAGCAATCCAAATCCCTTTGAAGCTTCTTTGCATCATGCCCACAACACACTATCCAAATTAATTTTGTGTCATTCGCAAACTTGGAAATATTACATTTGATCCGCACATCCAAATCGTGATATAGATTGTGAACAGCTGGGGCCTAAGTATTGACCCTTGTGGTACCCCACTAGCCACAGCCTGCCAGCCTGAGAATGACCTGTTTATTCTATTCTCTCTGTTTTCTGTCCATTATGTATTGAGTTAAATGATGAGGGAATCCACCAACCTGAAAGGGGTATACTAAATAATAGTAGGGAATTGGAGAAAGAAAATCAGTGATACCAGAGTCTGTACTAAATGTGATTTAAAGAACAAAGCATCCGAAGACAGACAACACAATAAGAAATAGTCAGTATGAATCCTGAATGGCTAAGTTTTACAAACATACAAATTAGGAGCAGGCATAGGTCACTCGGCCTCAAGCCTGCTCCGCCATTCTATAACATCATGGCTGATGTGATTTTAACCTCTTATTTCTGCCCACCCCCTTGCTTATCAAGAATCTATCTACCTCTGCCTTAAAGATATTCAAGGACTCTGCCTCAACCACCTTTTGAGGAAGAGAATTCCAAAGTCTCACAGTCTCTGAGAGAAAATATTTTTCCCATCTCCGTCCTAAATGGGCGACCCCTATTTTTAAACAGTAACCCCTGAGTTCTAGATTCCCCCACAGGAGGGAATATCCTTTCTACATTCATCCTGTCAAGTGCCCTCAGGACCTTACAGATTTTAATCAAGCCACCTCTTACTCTTCTAAACTCCAGCGGATAGTAGCTTAGCCTGTCCAGCCTTTCCTCCTAGGATAACTCGCCCATTCCAGATATTAATCTAGTAAACCTTCTCTGAACTGCTTCTAATGCATTTACATCTTTCCTTAAAAAAGGAGACCAGTACTATAGACAGTCCTCCAGATGTGGTCTCACCAATGGCTTGTATAACTGAAGCATAACCTCCCTACTCTTGTATTCAATTGCCCTCACAATAAATGATAAAATTCTATTCACTTTGCTAATTAATTGCTTCACCTGACCTTTTGTGATCTATGCACGAGGACACCCAGATCTGCATCTGAGCTCTGTAATCTCTTGCCACTTAGAAAATATGTCTCTTTTTTATTTGTCCTGCCAAAATGGACAACCTCACATTTTCCTACATTATACTCCATTTGCCAGATCTTTGCCCACTCACCTAACCTATCTATATCCTTTTGTAGCCTCCTTATGTCCTCTTCACAACCTACTTTCCTACCTACCTTTGTGTTGTCAGCAAATGTCATTGGTCTCTTCAACCAATCATTTAGCACTTGTCTAGTACTTGTGTGGCGCGAATGTTACTTGCCATTTGTCAGCCCAAGCCTTGATTACAGATCTTGCTGCATTTGGACATAGACGGCTTCAGTATCTAAGGAGTCGCAAATGGTGCTGAACATTGTGTAATCATCAGCGAACAACCCCACCTCCATCATGACCTTATGATGGAAGGAGGGTCATTGATGAAGCAACTGTTTGGGTCAAGGACACTACCCTGAGGAACTCTTGCAGTGTTGTCCTAGAACTGAGATGATTGACCTCCAACAACCATAGCCATCTTCCTTTGTGCTAAGTATGGCTCCAACCAGTGGAGAGTTTTCCCCCTGATTCCTATTGACTCCAGTTTTGCTAGGGCTCCTTGATGCCACACTCGGTCAAAAGTGGCACTGATGTCAAGGGCAGTCACTCTCACCTCACCTGTGGAGTTCAGCTCTTTTGCCCATGTTTGAACCAAGGCTGTATTGAGATCAGGAGTTGAGTGACCCTGGTGGAACCCTAACTGAGTATCACTGAGCAGATTATTGCTAAGCAAGTGCCTCTTGATAGCACTGTTGATGACTCTTTCCATCACTTTACTGATGATCAAGAGTAGACTGATGGGGCAGTAATTGGCCGCGTTGGATTTGTCCTGCTTTTTATGTACAGGACACACCTAGGGAATTTTCTACATTGCCAGATAGATGCCAGTGTTGTAGCTGTACTGGAACAGCTTGGCTAGGGGTGCGGCAAGTTCTGGAGCACTATTGCCAGAATATTGTCAGGGCCCATAACCTTTGCAGTATCCAGTGTCTTCAGCTATTTCTGTTGTGTGGCACTGTGTCAAATGCCTTGTCAAAGTCCAAGTACACCACATCAACAGCATTACCCTCATTGACCTTTTCTGTTACCTCTTCAACAAACTCCTGCAAGTTAGTTAAACATGATTTCCCCTTTAGGAATCCATGCTGACACTTCCTTATCAACCCATATTTTTCCATGTGACTACTAATTCTATCCCAAATAATTGTTTCTAGAATCTTGCCCACCATTGATGTTAAACTGACAGGCCTGTAATTGTTAGGCTTATCCTTACAACCTTTTTTGAACAAGGGCTTAATGTTTGCAATTCTCCAGTCCTCTGGCCACCCCTGAGCTAACTACATAAATGCAAGTTGATCATTCTTTTCCTCCTTTCTTTCTTTGTTTCTTTCTTCCCTTCTTTCTTTCTCTGAATGAGTTCGAGAGGAAGGGGATAGAAAGGTATGCTGAAAGGCTGAATTTAGGTTGATAGAATGGGAGAACATTTGTGCCTGGTATAAATACCAGCACAATCTAATTCAGTTGAATGGCTTGATGTGTGATGTATATCCTAGGTAACACTGTGTAATTTGTATATACGGGATTGGGCCATTTGGTCCAACTGGCCAGTCCCTTTTTCATAAATCAACCCCACATCAAACTCTTTAATATCTTACTCCAGAACATCTTAAATAGCATTTCAAATCCATTTAAACGATCCAATGCAATAGTCTTCCTTGGTACTTATTCCAAGGCCCTATTACCCTTTGTAGGACAATGTTCTGCCTGGCTCATTCTCATATTCCAATCTCCAACATTTTTGTCTTGTCTTTCCAGGAACCTGACCGCTGAGGTAAAGTGAGTATTTTACTTTGTATCTACTAACCCTGCCTGATCTTATTTTTTTTTCCTTTTGTTTATTTGTCAGCTCTGGAATTGTTATTGGATGAAATCTATGACACTACCTTCGCTGACTCACAGCTTGGGCACTCGTTTACAGACACTGGCATTTATCGGATTTTGCAGCGACGGTTCCTTGCTGTGCGACTGCTGATCACTGGCAGATTTAGATGTAAGTGCTCACAGAGAAGAGTTTGAAAACGGTTTATTCTAACATTAACCATTAATGTTTCACTGGATTATTTCACTGGGATAGACAAAGGCTTTCCACTCTGTGCCCTTGTTTTGATCAATGACACCTCCTGTTCCCTATCTCAGGGTGTCAAAAAAGTTTTGGGCAAACCCCACTCATTCTCTAGTGGGCATGGAGTTACAATAAAAAGTCATAATTTGACATTAAACTTTTAACTGGTGTTATGTTTGCAACCCTTCCAGTCCCAGTACTTTGTGGGAAAAGTATATTCTCGTATTCTCAAGACAAGAGGCTTGATAGTGCATCAGGTATCTCCTAGCTCCCAATTATCCTTGTTTTTCCTGCTGGGTGTTGATCTTTTCACAAAAAGTGTTCTGAGGTTGTGGGCAACTGCATTTATTGCCCATCCTAGATTACCCTGAGAAACTGATGGTTGGCTTTCTTCTTGAACTCCTGCAGTCGGATGACATTCCTACAGTAAGACATTTCAGGATATTAATATATTGGTGATGAAGAAATGGGACTATATGTCCAAGTAGTGATAACGTATGACTTATAGGGGATAGTGTTCCCATGATATTGCTCTATGTGTCCTTTCAGCTGAGTGAGCTGCTGTGCAATTAATTCTTTTTTCTTTCATGTGATGTAAGAGTCATTGGCAAGGCCAGTATTTGTTGTCCAATTGCCCTTGAACTGAGTGGCTTGCCACACAATTTCAGAGGGCAGTGTAACACTATTAGTGTCAATATTGAACTTATCTGCATCCTAAAGGGCATTGGCAGACTAGGTGGGTTTCTTTTTTACAATAATTGCTGATAGTTCAGACTAGGTTTATATTCCAGATTTACTGATTGGATTTAAATTCCACCAGCCACTATGGCAAGATTTGAACCCACGTCCCCAGAGCATTAGGCTGGGCCTCTGACTTACTAGTCCAGTGATATTACTACTAGGCCACTGTCACCCCTCATTTAGTGAGTTGGTACATAATGTAACCAAATTACACTGGAGATGGAAGTTGTGGATATTGAGTGTATTTACAGATTGATATCTGGAATGAGTGGGTTGTCTTATGATGAGAAAAGGTTGGACAGACTGGGCTTGTTTCCACTGGAGTTTAGAAGAGTGAGGGGTGATTTGATTGAAGTATACAAGATCCTGAATGGCATTGGCAAGGTTGGCGTCAAAAGGATGTTTCCTCTTGTGCGTGAGTCCAGAACTAGGGGGCACTGTTTTAAAATTAGGGGTCGCCTTTTTAAGACAGAGATGAGGAGGATTTTTTCTCTGAGGGTTGTGCAACTTCAGAATTCTCTGCCTCAGAAGATGGTGGAGGCGGGATCATTGAATATTTTTAAGGCAGAATTAGATAGATTCCTGTTACGCAAGGGAATCAAAGGTTATTGGGGTTAGATATCATTGTGGAAATCGAAACACAAGAAGATCAGCCATGATCTTATTGAATAGCGGAGGAGGCTCAAGCGGCCAAATGGTCTACTCCTGATCCTATTTCTTATGTTCTTAAATTCTTATCTGGATGGCAGCACACTTCTTTCCTCATAGCTTCTGATTTTCTTGCGCATCTTTCAGCTTTTCGACTCCTTTGTCTTCCTTTGTTTTTTTTCTCCTCATCATCAAATCCCTTGAGAGGATTGTTCTTAGGCTGGCAACACCCCACTCCCCACATAGTTCTCCACCAACTGCTTCCCCTGAGCCTGCCAATTAGAAACATCCATGTACAATTCACTACACAATCATACATCTCTTGTCCAATGTTTGCCTGTGCATGGCATCATACATCAGTGATTATACCACTCCTGCAATTCCACCATCTCAAGGTTCTAAATTAGTACAAGCCAGTTTTTAAAGCATGGCTACAGAAGTTACCTACAGATAAATACAGAGGCAAAGAAAGAACATAATTCCTACAAATGTCACATGCACGCTGTGCACCATAATGCTCATTTCATGCCTGTTAATTAGGGCAACGTCAGTGAATTTAAACTTTGATGCTGGTTGCTTGAAATTGCTTAGCGATATCATAAAGTTCAGTTTGGGTTCTGCCAGGGCCACTCAGCTCCTGACCTCATTACAGTCTTGGTTCAAACATGGATGAAAGAGCTGAACTCCAGAGGTAAGATGAGAGTGACTGCCTTTGACGTCAAGGCAGCATTTGACCGAGTGTGACATCAAGGAGTCCTAGCAAAGCTGGAGTCAATGGGAATCAGGGGGAAAACTCTCCACTGGCTGTAGTCACACCTAGCACAAAAGTTGATGGTTGTGGTTGTTAGCGTTCAATCATCTCGGCTCCAGGACATCACTGCGGGAGTTCCTCAGGGTAGTGTCCTGGGCCCAACCATTTCAACTGCTTCATCAATGACCTTCCTGCCATCATAACGTCAGAAGTGGGGATGGTCGCTGATGATTGCACAACATTCAGCACCATTTGCGACTCTTCAGATACTGAAACACTTCATGTCCAAATGAAGCAAGACCTGTAGAATATCCAGGCTTGGGTGACAAGTGGCAAGTAACATTCATACTGCATAAGTGCCAGACAATAACCACCTCTAACAAAAGAGAATCTAATCATCGCCCCTTGACATTCAATGGCATTAGCATCACTGATAATCCTGGGGGTTACCTTTGACCAGAAGCTGAACTGGACTAGCCATATAAATACTGTGACTGCAAGGGCAGGTCAGTGGCTAGGAATCCTGCAGTGAGTAATTCACCTTCTGACTCCCCAAAGCCTGTCCACCATCTACAAGGCACAAGTCAGGAGTGTGATGGAATGCTCTCCACTTGCCTGGATGAGTGCAGCTCCAACAACACTCAAGAATCTTGACATAAAACAAGTTGCTTGATTGGCACCTCATCCAGAAACATTAACTCTCTCTACCACCGATGCTTATTAGAAGCAGTGCGTACTATCTACAAGATGCACTGCAGGAACTCACCAAGCTTCTTTAGACAGACACCACCACCTGCTAGTTCCCCTCCAAGCCATTCACCATCCTGACTTTGAAATATATCGCCGTTCCTTCACAGTCACTGGGCCAAAATCCTGGAAATACCTCCCTAACAGCACTGTGGGTGTACCTACACCATATGGATTGCAGCAGTTCAAGAAGACAGCTCATCACCACCTTGTCAAGGGAAATCAGGGATGGGCAGTAAATGCTTCCTCAGCAGCAATACCCGCATCTCATGAATGAATAAAAAAATTGAAAGCGTTCCATTCTCCAGCAGCAACATCCTTCACC
The DNA here is from genome assembly GCF_017639515.1 of Carcharodon carcharias. NCBI lineage: Eukaryota > Metazoa > Chordata > Chondrichthyes > Lamniformes > Lamnidae > Carcharodon > Carcharodon carcharias. The sequence continues at coordinate 154,492,974 of NC_054472.1, forward strand.
TTTTAATTCACAGATAAAATGTTCATTACCTGTGTCAAAAGTAAAGCATTTTGTGTAAGATTTAATTTGTTATGAGCTTGAATTTGATATTCTACTATGGGACATAAACTCTTACTCACAGAAGAATATTCCAATTAGTTTTTTTATAGATTTGTTGCCAATCAATAGTTATTGTTGGACAGATGTCCAATGAAAGCACTAATCTATAAAAAATTTAATAATTTTGGATCATTTTGGATGTATTTGTCCAAATATATTTTTGATTGGCTATTCATTTTTAATTGAGCAAATTGTTACATAACTCACTGGATCCCTGACAATCTTTTGAAGGAGTATAGTCAGATCAGATAGCTTGCTCTGATGATAGGGGGGAAAAGGGAGTGACTACATTCAAAATATTCTTCACTTTCATGTCTTAGTTCAAACTATTTATTATGTTACTACACTTAAGGTGCTAGTGAAACTTAAAATTACTGTAAATATTTGTGATTGCTAAAACTATTCAATCAATTTGTTTGACAGTAAAGGCTTAAGTCAGTCTACTGGACTTGTTGGGCCCAGAAATTTTTGGACACCTATTTATTCTTGGGAGGGTGAAGAGCAAATCCTGCACCTGAATGGTAAAGGTCGAGGTGCTGCTGATATTGGGCCCTGAGGCCAGTCAGCTGTGCGGAGCTGGCACGAAGTGTAACTGGAGATTGGGTTGCAGCTGTCACCCTTTCAATGTGGGGTCAGAGGGACCACCCCTGCTGCTCCCAGCTCCACATTTAGGGCCTTCCTGACAGCCAGAACCGCATCATACTGTGCAAATTTGGCACGTGCCAAATAATCTGCTGAGGCATATAAATATTGCAAGAGGTGCTGGAACCTAATTTAAACAGCATTATTTTCCCATTAGCGTTCACCTGAACATTCTGAATTTAACTTCAGATCTGAGTTTTTACCCTTTTGTTACAGGCCCAACAAAATGTGAAATTGAGAGGTTTACAGCTTCCTCATTTGGCAATGTCTTCACTCCCTTATGTGACGCCAATGGAAACTACCTGCTAGTCCAGTGTCAGGCCGGGGGTCAGTGCTGGTGCACAGATTCCAATGGACAAGAGATCTCTGGAACAAGGCAGCAAGGAGGAGTACCTGATTGTGGTGAGTATCTGCTGGTTGTTTAATCTATCACTACTCAGCACGTGGTATAATACTGACATGATATAATTTTTATAGTTCCAGTGGTCCAGAGTTTCCTTGGAGTACTCCCACTCCACTGCCAAAACAAAAGAGCCAATGGCAACACACTTGCACCTGAATCAGAAAATGGAGTGGGGGGTTCAAATCTCACTCCACGGGGCTGAGCACATAGTCAAGGTTGACTCTTAAGTGCAGCACTGAGAGAGTGCTGCAGTATCAGAGGTGCCATCCTTTGGAAGAGATGTTAAACCGAGGCCCTGCCTTTCTAATAGGTGGATGTAAAAGTTCTCCTAGCACTAATGGAAGAAGAGCAGGACCCAGCATCCTGGCTATTAATTATACCTCAGTCAAATTACTTAAGCAGATAATCTGTTATTATCTGATTGCTGCTTACGGGATCTTGCTGTGTGCAACCTGATTGCTGCACTGCCTGTATTATAACAATGACTACACTGCAAAAGAATTTCATTAGCAGTCGTATGCTTCGAGACATCCTGAGGTTATGAAAGTTGCTATATAAATGCAAACCCTTTCTTTCACTGGAAGTATGGCAAAAACTCTGGGGCTTTTTTTTTTACTGCCCCTTCTTGGCATATTTCAATTGGGGTGGCCAACCCACTGTCTTCCCACCCACACCCGAGCTATCCCCCATAATATGCAGGGAGGGGGGTGGTGGGGCAGGCATCAACCAACCCACATGCTCTTAAGTTAGGGGCCTCATTCCGCCTCCATCGCAATAATATGCCTGTTTGAGGAAGGTGGAATGAAGGAGGCCAGCCTGCTACTTTGGCAACTCAGGCTAAAAGATGTGAAGGAAGGAAGATACCTCCTTTGGGGGGTCCTCTGTGCCCGTCGGGGGCATGCTACCCCCTCATCCCCCCTCCAGGGCATACTCTTCTGTTGTACCTCCCCTAGCCTGCCTCTGACCTCTCAGACCCCTCGCTCCCCTCCTTCGGGTCCCCAATCCCTTTCCGAACAAAAACCCCTACTTACTCAAGTCCAGAAGGCACGTTGTCTTAAGATAAAAATAAAATACTGCAGCTGCTGGAAATCTGAAATAAAAATGAAAATTGCTGGAAAAACCCAGCAGGCCTGACAGCATCTGTGGAGAGGAAAACAGAGTTAACGTTTTGAGTCCATATGACTCTTCAACAGAGAAATAGAACTATGGTGAAATATAAGCTGTTTAAGGCATGTTATAGGCATGTTATCTTCTTCTCAGGACTCCCTTGTAGTTCTAACATTGGCCACTGCTGCATTCTGGCGCTGCTGAGAACTACTCAGCTGCTGGCCAACTCATGAGGGCGGGGCTTACTTTGCCTGAGGGATGGAAGTCCCATTCTCAACTTGTTAAGGTCACCTCCAGCGTATTATTGCTGCAGGACAGCCCTTTTTAAAGTCAACTGGCTCTAGATCGACTTCTCTACTGGGAGGTGGGGGTGAGCAATACATGTGCTCCCCACCCCCACACCTCGTAAAATTCACCCACCTGTTTGGGGCCAGGTGGTGGGGAGGTGATAGTTTCCATTGCACTTCCAGTTAAGTTACCTAACTGTCTGACTCCTAAGAGTCTTCACGATTCAAAAGCCATGAGCTGTTCTAGCATATCGGGGGGTGGGGGGGGCGGGGCAGTAAGGGAACAATGAGGCAATCTTTGATCCAGGTAGTGAGGCAAGCGATGCTATGCAAGTTCTTCACTGATTTATCATTAGGAATTAGTTGTCCCCTTCCCCCTCTATGGCATTGATAATGGGGCTCATGTACAGCATAAACACTTTACTCATGTGGCCATTCATAAGCACCGACTGTCAGCAGAATATTCAACAATGGGAAGCATTACAACCCATTCTGATCTCATCATCACTAACGTTCACAAAGACATGCTGAGGCACAGCATCTGAGAAGCTAAAATCACTTAACTGAGAACAGACCAGGAACTGACTTAGAAACTTGCTCCCAATCTCGGTGGAGATACTGTTGAGAAAGATGATTGAGCCTATTCTGGCTTATCCAGCAAGACAATAATCGCCAAGATTGCCATTACATCATTTAACTGTTTCTTAAATGATTCCAGTGTTTTTTGCCTCCATTAATCTGGGTGGGAGTTCATTCTCGTTTTGATCACTTCTGTGTGAAGGAGAACTCCCTGATATCATTCCTAATGTTGCCATTTGCCAGTTTGTGCACATGCTCTGTATCTTAGTTTCATGGTTTGTCTTACAGTAGTGCTTTGGAACTACATTTTCTTTCCACTTATTTACGTCAGTGGCATCTTCTCATAGCTGCCTCATTTCGAGTCCTACATTGCTCTCCAGGGGACTGGTTAGCTCAGCTGGCTGGATCGCTAGTGTGTGGTTCAGAATAACTTCAACAGCATGGGTTAGATTCTATTCTGTCTGAGGTAGATTCTATTCTGGGTTAGATTCTATTCTGGCTCTGCCCCTGTGAATGGAAGACAATGACAAACCACCTCTGACAAAAACTGCTAACGGAACAGTTCAGTATGAAGGAAAAATGAAAAATGCTGGAAAAACTCAGCAGATCTGACAGCATCTGTGGAGAGAAAGACAGAGTTAACGTTTCGAATCTGTATGACCTTTCTTCAGAGCGTCATATGGTCTCAAAATATTAACTCTGTCTTTTTCTCCACAGATGCTGTCAGACCTGCTGAGTTTTTCCAGCATTTTTTGTTTTTTTTTCAAATTTCTAGCATCTACGTATTTTGCTTTTATCTTAGTTCAGTATGAAGCATTAGCAGACAATGAGTCAAAGACTTGCCTTTGGACAGAGCACACATGGAATGAAGTTGCAACTACTACCCCATGTACTCTATTTGCCCTCTAGCCACTAAGGGCCGTTTGTAATACTACTTTAAATTATTATTATTGCACAAGTGATTTGTACTTATATTCTGATAAAGCCAGATCTTATGGTATTTACTTTGTCATAATGCATGAACAACACAAATGAATAAATCCAGGTTCTGAACTAGCAAGTCAGGTGAAAGATCAGATTAGGATCTTCAAGTTATTAACCAGGCTGGGCTATGTTGCACCTACTAAATTAGTACTGGCTGTAGGTTATCAAAAGAAAAATAGTAATTACTCTTCCTTTCTATATATAATACAATTTTTGGTTCCAATTGCAATGGCAGCTCTCCAACAACTTACCCAAGTCAAGGTAATTATCCAATCCAAACAAATCACATACAATCCAATATAATCAAGTTTGTGCTAAATACTAGACAAATAACAGGAAATATTTCTTCACATAGAGGGTGACCAATAGTTGGAATGGGTTGTCAGGAAAGTGGTTTAGGCTGCTTTAGAAAAAGCTGGATTGACAGAAGTATGGTAATGTAGTGGTTCTATGATTGGACTAGTAAACAGCGAGTTCAAATAACCCTGTGAGTTGGAATGGCAGTTTGACAATTTGAATTCAGTTTTGGAGTGCCTATGGATGTCATCCATATCGGTTTCCAGAAGGCATATGATAAGTTCTGCACAAATGATTATTAATAGAAATTAAGAAGTGTAGAATTGGAGGTAACCTTGTGACATAGGTTGATAATTAGTTGGGAGGGAAGAGACAGATGCATGTATTTTCATGGGATCAGAACTACTCTGGAGTCATTTAAAAATGTCGGGCAGGACTCAATTCCAGGACTCCTGCAACCATTCCTGGCATCCCCAATTTTCACTGGCATGGGGTAAGGGTGCCGGTAGTGAGCCCGCACTCTGCATTCCCAACTTGAAGGTCTTACCTAGATACCTCCATACCAACTCATGCTCCCCATCCAACCGCATGGCTCCTTCTATCCCCCATGCCAACTCATGCTCCCAATTGCCCCTCATACCCTTCATGCCCATTCATGACCCTTTCATGCCCATTCACCCGGTATACACCCTGTGCAGAACAATGAACCAACTAGTAACAATGGCATGTGTGAACTGCTAAGAAAAAAAATGCCCTTTCACAAATCTTGTTTTGAGCTACCCACTTCAGTAGCGAAAATCTAGCCCAGGGAGTCAGATAAGGGATTCATTTTCTGATTGACAGAATGTGTTAAGTGTTGTTCCTTGGCCAAGTTTGCAGAGGGCACTAAGTTAGGAGGCACAATAAGTTATGTAGATGGGACAAGAAGTTGCAGATTAAGTGAATGGACAAGCCTGTGGCAAAAGAAACTCAGTGTGGGGAACTGTGTGATCATCTACTTTGGATTCAAGAAAGACACATTAGAATACATTCTAAATTATGTGAAAAAGGGGATGTCCAGATAGAAAAATCACTAAAAGTTGATGCACAGCCACACAAAGTAATTAAAAATACTATTGTATTTATCTCAAGGGGGCTGGAAATCAAGGGGAAGTTATACAAAGCCTTGGTCAGGTCTCATCTGTAGTACTGTGTTCATTTTGGACACTGCACAACAAGAAGGATATATTGGCCTTGAAAGGTGTACAGTTGCAGATTTACCAGACTGATACCAGGGTTTCAAGGGTTAACCCATGAAGACAGTTTACATAAACTTTTCTTATATTCCTTTGAGTCTGGAAGTCTCTAAAGCCGTAATTGAAAGATTGTACCCTCTTGATCTGGATTCCACTTTCAGAGGAAATAGTTTTTCTATACCTAGCCTTCTGAAGGTCTTTTTCATTTTGAACATGTTGACTAAGTAACCCCTGAATCATAGAACCATACTACAAAGAAGGAAACCATTCAGCCCATCCAGCCTGTGTAGGCTCTTTGAAACAGTTATCCAATTAACCCCCCACTCCATGAGGGGAATTTTACAGACCCCCCCCCACCACCCACCACCCACCACCCCCCCCCCCACCCCCCCACCCCCACAACCACTGTTGGGCATGTTTTCAGCAGGGGTAGCATGTAAAATAGGTCGGGTGGATAGCCCACTGCCTTCTTGCCCACCCCCAATCTGATCCTCATTACGGGGGATGGATAAGTTGCCCAATAGGTCTCCCATCATTCGGCTTACTGAAGGCCTTAACTGACCATTTAAGAGCCTCGACCCGCCTCCACTGCCATATTTCACTGGGCAGTGGAAGAAGGGCAAGAGTGGGAAGGCCATTTTTTCAGCCAAACTCGGTGGAAGGGTGGGAAGGAAGGGTGGTACAAACTTTGTGAGGTGGGGGGGGGGAGGGGGGTGGGGGGGGCGGGTGCCCTGTGTGCATCAGGGGCAACTCTGCCTTAGACTGTATCCACCTTTTGTGCCTCCTTGCCTGACCTCCAAATCCCACTGCCTACCCTCCTCCCACTATCCAATCCCTCCCTGGCCAAGAAATTCCAGAGTCACCTTGTCCAGCATACATGAAGTTCATTGTGGGCTCTCCTTGCAGTCCCAGCAGTGTCCACTTCTCTCTTCTGGCACTACTCCTACTACAAGAGCTGCTGGCCAATCAGATCGGCTGGCAGCTCTCGAGGGCGGGACTTCCATTCACTGAAAAACTCAGTGCGCCAGCTCTCTCTGCATACAAACAAATGTTTCCTTTTCAAATATGTATTCAGTTCCCTTTTGAAAATAATTTCTCCATATCTATTAAATCTTCTTCTACGACAGGCCACTCAGCTCCTGGCCTCATTAGAGCCTTGGTTCAAACATGGACAAAAGAGCTGAACTCCCGAGGTGAGGTGAGAATGACTTCCCTTGACATCAGGGCAACATTTGACTGATTGTGGCTTCAGGGAGCCCTAGCAAAACTGGAGTCAATGGGGATTGTGGGAAAACTCTCTGCTGGTTGGAGTCATACCTAACACAAAGGAAGATGGTTGTGGTTGTTGGAGATCAATCATCTCAGTTGCAGGGCATCACTGCAGGAGTTCCTCAGGGTAGTGTTCTAGGCCCAACCATCTTCAGCTGCTCCATCAATGACCTCCCTTCCATCATAAGGTCAGAAGTAGGGATGGTTGCTGATGATTGGACAATGTTCAGCACCATTCGCGACTTCTCAGCTACTGAAGCAGTCCATGTCCAAATGCAACAAGACCTTATGCTGACGGGGGCAGGTGGCATTTGCACCGCATGGGTGATGAGCAGTGGTCATCTCCGACAGGTGAGAGTTTGGCCATTGATCCTTAATATTCAATGGCATTGACATCACTGGATCCCCCAGTATTGATGTCTTGGGGGTTGCCATTGACCGGGGGTTGAACTGGACTAGCCAAATACTGTGGCTACAGGAGCAGGCTGGAGGCTGAGAATCCTGTGGTGAGTGGTTTGCCTCCTGGCTCCCTGTGACCTGTCCACCATCTAGAAGGCACAAGTCAGGAGTGTGATGGAATGCTCTCCCCTCACCTGGATGGGTGCTGCTCCAGCGGCGCTCGGGAGGTTTGCGCCATCCTGGACAGGGGGGCCCGCTTGATTGGCACCCCAATCACAGACATGCATTCCCTCCACCACCGATGCACAGTGGCAGCGGTGTGTACCATCTGCAGGATGCACTGCAGGAACTCACCATTCCCCAGGCCCATGACTGCTGCCACTTAGAGGGACAGGGAGAGTGGATGGATAAGAACACCACCACCTGGAGGTTCCAGTTTAAGCCACTCACCATCCTGACTTGGAAACTTGGGTGGAATCATCCCAGGTTTGCCCGAAATGCGGTAGTGGGCGGGTAATCTCACTAAGGAAAACATCAAGAATTAGAGTGCGCACATTCAATATGTTTGGCAAAAGGAGGAAATGTGATGTGAGGAAAACTTTTTTCACCTAGAAGATGGTTGGAGTCTGGAACAAACTTCCTGAAAGGATGGTGGAGGCAGGTTTGATTGAGGTATTCAAAAGGGAAGTGGATAGCTACCTGAAAAGAGAATGTGCAAGATTAAAAGGATAAGGTGGATGAGGTGGAATATGTTTTCAGAGAGCAAGTGCAAACTCAATGGGCCGAATGGTCTCCTTCTGCACTGTAAAGATACTGTGATACTTTCAGATAATGGATTTCGGATCAAAGCAATTTTCAGAATTAAAAGGTTCTACTCATCTTCCCGTCCCCCAACATCCAGACCCATACTTTTACCGAATATGCTGGGACTGTATCTTCTGGTTACTGATGTGACAGCCAGTTGGAAACGGTTTTTCCTTATATACTCTATACAAACCCTCATAATTTGGAAACACATGTATCAAAAAGATGTTATCTTTTACTTCTACCATGAAACTAAGATATATTTGTGTGCTGGCCACTTCAACACAGCAGCAATAAATCTGCTGTCCTTACCTGGTCTGGCCTACATGTGACTTCAGACCCACAGCAATATGGTTCACTCTTAAAAAAAAATTCCCTATGAGCAATTTTTAAAAAAATCCAGGCTTCAGAACACAACTTCAGAATAAACTGTGACAGTCAAACAAAGCAGCTTAAGTATAAAAAATATTGGAAGTCACATTTCTGACCTTTAGGTTTAAATGCATGATTCTTTGTGCAAATTTTGCAAGACCCCGTGCCAACCGTTGAATATTGGAAAAATATGGGAAGTGGCCTTTGATTTTTTTCTATGGGCTGAGTGTAAGCAAGGTCCTTCTGAGAGTCTGGGGCTTCATAATATTTACCTCAAAGAGTGATCAACTCTTGGTATGGATTTCTAGGCAAGTTAATGAAGGCAAAAACTGCGTAGTTACTTAATTTTTAAGCAGATGTTGAGGGGGGGGTGGGGGGGTGCTGGTGGATGGGGACAACAGACTCTTTTTTGGGATGAATGAGTTAGGCCAAATAATGTTCTCTCATTTATTTCTATCTTGAGATCTTGTAAAAACATGGTCATTGCTTCATTTCTGCTCAATTGTCAAATAATGCTAACCCCAAAGGAAATGGTTTTCATTCTGTCAGCATTGGCTTGAATATAATGAACCGTTTTACAATATTACTGCTGGATGATTTAATGTGAGTTGCAGAGCAACAGCAGCCCAAATTTATAGAAGTTGTTCAGATATTTCTAATTTAGATATGGATAAATTATTTTCCATTGGTGGGGGAAACAAGACTAATGGAACATAATCTTAAATTGTAAGTGTTTTTACAGGTATATAAAAAGGAGAATAACTATAAGAAAAAAATCGTTCATTAGAGGTAGAGACAGGAGAAATTATCATGGGGAATGAGGAAATGGTATAAATTTCATAGCAGAAATAGGGTGGCCAAGAGTCTAACAAGGATGAGAAACTTTAATATCAGCAGAGAAGGAAAAACTTAAGGGACTAAAAGCCAACAAACCTCTCGGGCCTGATAGCCTACATCCTAAGGCAGGATTTTGCCCTTGTCGGACGGGCTCTGTGGGGGTGGGCAGGGGTGGTCGGGAAGTCGACCACTGCCCGCAATCGGGGCTGGACCATGAATTCATGCTGGCAGGCCAAGTAAGGCCCGCCCAGCGTAAAACGTGTGCTGCGGCACTCAGCACTGCCTGTGTGGGGAGGGGGGGAGGAAGCCAAGCGCAAACTTCACACATGCGCGCAGGTGTGCCCTTGAAAATCTCCTTGAGGGAGATGAATATTTTTCAAAATAAAAAATAAAGACATTAAAAATGTTATAAAACATGTCTCCTCATGTTTTAAGCATGTTTCAAGTCATGTTTCTTTTAATTACCTTTTAATGGTCTTAAAAGGCTGCCGAGTCAGCATCGTGCCCGCTGACCGAAATATCGCGCAAGTGTGCGATGATGTTGGGACGCTCGTCCAATGTCATCGTGTGTCATTTTATGCTGGGTTGGGTCCGCACAACAAACTAAAAATTGTGTCCCTAGAGTTCTTAAAAACAATAGCTGCAGAGATAGTGGATACACTGGTTAAGATTTTCCAAAAGTGGCTAGATTCTAGAACAGTCACAGTGGATTGGAACTTTGTTATTCAAGAAAGGAGAGAGAGTGAAAATAAGGAACTATTGGTCAGTTAGCCTGACATCAGTATTTGGGTAAGTGCTGGAGTCTATTATTAAGGAAATCTTAACAATACATTTAGAAAAGCATAGTATGATTAAAAGTCGATGTGGTTTTATGATAGGGAAATCCTATCTGACAAATTTACTATGAGTTTTTGAGAATGTAACTGGTAGGTTAATCAAGGTGAGTCAGTAGATGTAATATTACTTAGATCTCCAAAAGGCATTTGGTAAGGTGCCCTGGAGTTGGGAGTAATATATTAATATGGATAGAGGATTGGTTAATGGACAAGAAGCAAAGGTGGGAATAAATGAGGCTTGTTCAACTTGGTAGGCTGTAACTAGTGGAGTGCTGGGGCCTCACTATTTACTATATTAATGACTTAGATGAAAAGACAGAGAGTCATGTAGCTAAGTTTGCTGATGGTCCAAAGCTAGGTTGGAATGTAAGTTATGAGGAGGATATAAAAGGCTGTAAAGTGATATAGACAGGTTAAGTTACTGGGCAACAAGGTGGCAGATGGAGTTGTTCACTTTGGTCATAAGAATAGAAAAGCAGAAAAATTTTAAAAGCATGTATTAAATCTTTTAAATATTAATGTTCGGATAAGCTTGGGTGCACTTGTGCAAGAAACAGAGAAAGTTATCATGTAAGCAAAGTGAGCAATTGGGAAATCAAATGGCGTCTTGGCATTTATTGCAAGGGATTGGAGTATAAGAATAAGGAATTCTTGCTACAATTGAGACCATACCTGGGATACTGTGTGCAGTTTTGATCTCCATACCTAAGGAAGGATATACTTGCTTTGGGGTGGAACAGTGAAGGTTCACTGGTTTGGTTCCTGGGATGAGAGGCCATATTCTCTCTGGAATCCAGAAAAATGAGAGGCGATTTCATTAAACCATATAATATTCTGAAGGGGCTTAACAGGGCAGACACAGGGGTTGCTTCCTGGCTAAGGAAACTAGAACAAGATAAGGGGTCAATCATTTAGGATTGAGATGAGGAGAAATTTCTTCATTCAATGGGTTTTGAATCTTTGGAAATCTTAAAGGGTTGTGGATGCTCCATCGTTGAATATATTTATCACTGAGTTCGACAGATTTTTGTTTTCTCAGGAAATTAAGGAATATGGGGAGGAAAGTGGAGTTGAGGCAGAGGTTCAGCCATGGTCATGTTGAATGGTGGAGCAGGCTCGAGGTACTATGTAGTCAACTCCAGCCCCCATTTTCTTCTTGTTCATAAATTAATTAGAGCTAGGCTTTTCAGTAACAAGACCACTTATTCACACAAGTAGAACTTTGGAACTCTAACCCCTCAAAATAGCAGGTCTATTGGGACACTTAAGTCTCAGATAGATAGATGTCTGTTATTTAAGCCTAAGAGGAAAAACAGCAAAAATGGGTAAATGAAGTTGAGGTGCAGATCAGCCTCATTTTAATTGAATGGTGGAGCAAGTCCAAGAGGTTGAATAGCTTCCTCCTATTGCTAATCTTCCTATGATTTAACTCTTTAATTCCAGGGAATGGTGCAAGTGACTGTAAATCAGAGAGAAAACGCATTCTGTCACGACTTTTCTATGGACCTATTGGTCACTTCAGTCAAAACAATGTCTTTGCTGTACCTACACCTGTGAGCCCAACATTGGAAAGGATTGGTGAAACTCTCGGCCACTGCAGCCCAGACCTGAAGCAGCTGTTTGTAAAATCTGGATTGCTGCTTTCCATCCCTGATGTTGTGGCCCTGAACATTGGCCGGGCTGACTTAGATGTGATTCTCAGCGAGTTTGTGCAAGGGACGTTGTTATCCAAGGACTTAGCACTGACTGCTCTTCAGTTTTCTGCACGTCCCAAATTCTTTGTTGAAAATTTGTTTGGAGGCAAATTTCTGAAAAACCTGGGCCAATTCAATTTCACTGGGAGTCTGGGGAATGGGGGGACCTTTAATTTTAGCCAGTTCTTCCAGCAGATTGGCTTAACAGGAATGTACAGTGGAAGGAACTTTGTAGAACTTGCCAAATTGTTTTCCCCCATTGGAGACTCCTACTTCTCCAAAGAAACATCAGAATTTTCCAAGGACAATTTCAACTTGAACCAGACAATTGAGGACAACATTGGGCGACCAGTAAATTTACAGGAGAACCAGAATATTGTAAAGCTTATAATGTCTCTGTTTGAGCATCGGAATGTCATTACAACATTGCATGAAATCATCAGCCTGTTTGGTACAGAGGATGATAGCTTAGCTGAAACAGTCCGGCTGGTTTTAAGAAGTACCAGAGTTGGTATCTGTGACCGTCAGACATCAAACCTCTTTGTTGCAAGGTGCACTGGAGATGGATGGTATGAAGAAGTCCAGTGTCAAGGCACAGACTGCTGGTGTGTGGATGGTCAAGGAGTGGAGGTTCCAAACTCAAGAATCCAGGGTCAAAGGCCACAATGTCCCACCAAGTGTGAGCAAGAACGTACAAGTTCAATAGACTTGAAAAGACGCCAATCAGCAGGATCTGACATGTTTGTTCCTTCATGTGGAGATGATGGTGGTTTTCAGTCCATGCAATGTGATGGAATGAACTGCATCTGTGTGGATCTGCAGGGCAAGCATGTACCTGAAATACGGAAATCAGCTGGAGGAAACATGCAGTGTAAGTCCTGACTTCCTTCATTGCACTTTATATGTTGAATTTTTTTTTTACGTAGGATTACATTGGCCTTTTCTTTTGCTGTATATCCTTTAAGCCCACCGAGCCCATGCTGGAGTTAATGTTCGCTCAAGCCTCCTCCCATCGATCCTCATCTAACTATCAGCATAATCCTTAAGTCCCTTCTCCCTCATATACTTGTTCAGACTTCCTTAAAAATATCTATGCTATCCACTTCAACCACTCCCTTTGAGACAGAGTCCACATTCTCACCACTCTTTGGGTTAAGATGTTTCTTTTGAATTCTCTATTTCATTTTTTGGTAACTATATTATATTGATGGCCTCTAATTTTGCTCTTCCCTAAGTGTCTACTTATCAAAGCCTTTAAAAATTTTAACCACCTCTGCTGCGTCAGCTCTTAGCCTTGTCTTTTCAGGAGAAGAGACTCATTCTGTTCATCCCCTGGGTATCTAGTACCATCTTTGTAAATCTCTTTGTTTGTGCCAGCACTAATGCCTCTAGATCTTTTTAATAATATAGTGACGAGAAGTGTACAGAGTACACCAGGTCTAACCAAGGTTTGATACAGGTTTAGCACAACTTTACTTTTCAATTCTATCCCTATAGAAATAAACCCTAAAGCTTAATTTTTTTATGGCCTTGTGATCTGTGTCACTACTTCTGGTGATTTGTGTATTTCCTGAACACTCTGTTCCTGTACATAATTTAGATTCCTATTTTCTAAATAGTATGTAATCTCCTTAATTTTCTTGCCAAAGTGTAATACCTTACACTTATCCATGTTGAAATTCATTTGCCAATGATATGCCATTCTGGAAATTTATTCATATCTACTTATAATTTGTTGCATTCCTTCTCACTGTTGGTTATCTCACACCCATCCCCAGTTTTGAGTCATCTGTAAAATAAGAAATTGTGTTTTTGATTACATCATTCATGTAAACTGTAACATAATTAACCATAATATGAGAGGAGTAATGATTATTTTATATTTAAATTATTTGAGCTTCGGAATGTCCTTACAACGTTGAATGAAATCATCAACCTGTTTGGTACAGAGGACGATAGCTTAGCTGAAACAGTCCGGCTGGTTTTAAGAAGTACCAGAGTTGGTATCTCCGACCGTCAAACTTCAAACCTCTTTGTTTCAAGGTGCACAGGAGATGGATATATTTTATATATTCAAGTGTAACAATGTAGTTTTCCAATAATAGTTCACACTCACCTTGAGCAGTCAGTTCCTGCATGTTATCACGACATGGGCCTTTGAATTGCTGAGTAGTTCTCACTTGGGGGAGGTTTTTAGCGCCTTCAGTCTGGTGTTGATGTAATTTTCACTTTCACGACCTTGGTGGTAATCTGAAATCAATGAAAATCAGACAGTTTCTACAACAGAGCAGGGTTGCCAACTCTGGCTGGCCAGAGTTTTCCACAGGAATGGAGCCATTGACAAGAGAGACTAGTCACCTAACTACCCCATGCAGTTTGCTTGAGACTCACTGAAGGATTTCTCAGTGAAATTGGGCAAATTTTAAAGTAAGAATTTTGAAAAACAAATGAAAAGAGTTTAACAGATTATTGGGGGAAACAGGATTTTGCCTTATTTAGTTTAATTGCCTGGTGATTCAGTGCCACTTTCTGAGCTGGAGCCAGAGGGTTCCAGGCACAGACTCCTGCCTGCCCTCTTCGCTAGGATCATCAGCTGCAGCTCAGTAGATGTGGGGCAGCGGCTTTAGGCCATGGCAGAGGAGCGGCTCCCTCTTGGTCACTGCCCAAGAAGGGATGAACTGGCGCTGCTGACACCCGGTACCATGGATCCGGCTTTCTCCCCACTCCTCAGTAACCTGTTGGTCGGTGTTGCTGGGACAGGGCAGAGATGCTGCCAGTTCCCTTCCACTATCTCCACTGCAGCACCAGGCAGGGAGCGATCCACCTCCCCCAAGTGTGCTCCATCCCTGTTCTTTGCAGATGGAAAGAACATGTACGCACAATGCGCCTGTTTCAGCTAAACAAAATAAGTTATAACCATTTGCTGGTTCTTTCCTCAGGGCAAATGCCTTAACCAATCAGAGTCAAGCTGCCTGGTTTAAATTTCAAACAATGCTTGGCAATTAACTGTCAGTCATCATTAACTGTTGCATTCTCCATGGCAACACTTCTACCAATCAGAGTACACTTGCCATCCAATCAGCACTCTCTTCTCATATATTAAGTTGTTGCTTCCCCTGAGATGGGTATTCTTGTGATTTTCTTGATGAGTGCAAGAAGAAAAGCTTTGACAAAATGTCTTTTTTCAGGAATACTCCAAACAGATAATGGAGTGTCTACAGTTAAGTGTCGTAGCAAATAGCCTGAAAGGATACGCTCTGTTCCAGGCAAAGTACTGAACATATCCAACTAACCCATGCTTGCAAAGCTCAGAATATAGCACCCAACATAAGGTGTGATTCCGCGATTGGGAACACTTACTAACAATCCTGATTGTGCTAAGAATTACACTAACAACCAATTTAAGATTATTAATTGGGTTCACTTATGTGTGCTAGAAGCTACATATATTCACATACAGGGCCCTGTCCTTTGCAAACAGAAAGAACATGGCCATACATTGTGCCTTTTTCAGCGAAACAAAAGCTTGGGGGACAGCCATCTCTGGTCCATTCCACATGGCAATACCTTGTCACCCTGCTTGGTTTGAATTCAAACAAAAGCTTGGCAGTTAACTGTTCCCTGGTGCATTCTCCATGGCAACAGCTTTACCAATCAGAGGCTACTTGCCAACTAATTAATATTGACTTTTCATGCAGTATAAATTGTTGTTTCATTTGAGATTTGGTATTCTCGTAAATCTCCTGATGAGTGCAAGATGGAAAAGATTTGCCAGCATGTCTCTTTTTATCAGCAGTTCTCAAGTTCTGTACCACCATACAGATGTAAAAAAATTGTATCCATAAAAGTGACCATGGAGCTATTAAATTCTTGTAAAAACTCAATTGATTCAGTAACGTATTTATGAAAATAAATTTTCCAATGTGTTAGCCTTGGCACAGTTGGTGAACTGGGTTGTAGGTATAAGCCTCACTCCTGAGAACAGAGTACATAATCTAAGCTGACACTCAAATGCGGGTGGAGTGCTGCACTCACTGAGGTGTCATCTTTTGTATGACCATTAAACTGAAGCCCCCATCTGCACCCTCAGGTGGTCATAAAAGATCCTGTGGTGCTATTTGAAAAAGAACAGAGGTGTCATGGCCAATATTTATCCTTCTACCAATATCATTAAAAACGGATTTCTTGTTCATTTTCTCTGCTGTTTGTGGCGCCTTCCTCTGCACAAATTTGCTGCCACATTTCCTACATTACGACTGAAACTACACTTCAAAAAGCACTTCATTGACTATGAGACATCCCAAGGTTATGAAAGGTGCTACATAAATTCTCTTTTTATGCTTGCTTACCTTACTTGGACTGACCTCTTTATTTGTCCAGTCTTATTTCAATGTAGTTGATGCTTAATTGCCCTCCAAAGTATCTTAGCAAGATTCTCAGCTAAGGAAAACTAAAAGTTCAATAAATACCTGCCTTGTCCGTGAAGCCCACACTCTGAGATTGAATTATACAGAAACTGTTCCAGTTACTTAGTTAAGTCAAACCCAGGCATTCTTCTACTGGGCATTTTGAGCAGGATTTTGAGTTCAGCATGAGGGTGAAGTCAACAGGCCTGGGAGCAGCCGGGAAATGGGCCGTCGCCAATGTTCAGCACCCCCCCACAGCAATTTCATGCTGGCTGGCCAATTAATGGCCAACCAATGTGAAAGGTGCACTGGAATGCTCAGTGCTGCTGGGGTGGGGGCGGGAGGAGGACGAGCACTGAAGACTACTAGGCACGGGGGAGTATCACAGAAAGCTCCCTGAAGACAGAGAGCTGCCTCAGGGAGCTGAAGAATTCAAAAACCATAAGTAAAGATGTTCAAATGCCAGAAAAAAATGTTCACGCATCAGGATCAGTCACCTGAACATATGGCTGATGTAAATTCCGTCAAAAAAATTTAAACTTTTTTAAAATTAATATTGGAAACCTCATTCTGCCCTTGGACGAGGTTTCCTCAAAAACGCAAAGGCCGCCTGGCCGATTCGCCCACCTGCCAATCGTGATGTTGGATGGGCAATGAAAAATCACCGTTGATTACTATGTTAATGGCCTTAATAGGCCTATTGATTGTTGGCGGGTGTGCTCTTGACTCTCGCATGCACCCGCCGACCGAAATATCGCACTAGTGTGCGATGACATCAGGACGCTTGCCCAACATCAACACGTACTATTTCATGTTCGAGTGGGTCAGGCACACGTCCGCATGCTGAGTGAAAAATTCTCCCCTATGACTGGATAAGAAGACATAAGGCAGATCGATAGATTTCTAGTTATTAAAGATATCAAGGGTTATGGGGATAGTGCAGGCAGATGGCGTTGAGGTAGAAGATCAGCCATGATCTAGTTGAATAGTAGGGCAGGTTTGAGGGGCCAAATGGCCTATTCCTTCTCCTATTTCCTATGTTCCTATATATTCAAATATCCTTTTCTCTTTCCAGGTCCCAGTGTTTGCCAATTGTCTGCAGCTGAGAAGTTTATAAAGGCAATTGAAATGCTGCTGTCAGAACCAAACTCATTCTCGGGGCCTGCAGTCTACATAGCTCAGTGCAAGGACAATGGAGACTGGCGCCAAGTTCAGTGTGATGGCCCGCCACAACAGGCCATTGAATTTTATCAACAGTGGATTTCTCAGAATCATGGAGGCCAGGAGCTGCCATTCACTGCAATCTTAAAAGAGGTCCTTGGATATCGCAGGTCATCTCAAGCTTCCAAGAGTTTTGAGATGTTTGTCAAGGAACTCTATGACAAGGAGCATCAGCATGTCTTTTCTGTGTTCTCTAGACATCCAACATTCGATTCTATCTCTGCTGATGATTTTGCAGCAATTGTCACATCTGAACCGGGCACCAATATCTTGCTGAACCCCTATGTGTTTTGGAAGCTGTTGTTTGGTACCATAATGCACTATCCTGGTTCATACTCTGATTTCAATGTGAAACTAGATAACTTGGAGCTGCGGAGATGCTGGTGTGTTGATGATAAAGGACAAGAGCTGCCAGGGACTAAAACTGAAAAAAGTCGATTTCTACAATGTAAGCAATGTTTCAGTTAGAATTCCTTCCAAGTGTGTTTGTTCATTCCCTCTCTTCCCCTTCCCTTCTTAATTTCTCTCTCAATCCTTTCTTTCCTGCCTCCATAACCCGCTTTCTTCTTTCACTTCCATCATTGACCAACCATGACTCTCCCTCCTTGTCCCTTCATTTTCTCCCCATTGTTTGCTCTTCCATACCTCTGTCATCCTTTCTGTTTTCTTTCTTGCCTTCTTTCTTGCTATATATTCTTCTCCCTTTCATTCTCATCCCCACCCCTCTTGACATTAATAGGGATGAAATTGGCCTTTGCCAGTAGCATAAGAAAGGCTTATCATGAATCAATAGAAATTTACACCGTGCTATATTTTACGAAATCAAACATCATTTAAAGCTGGCCAATGATTCACTGCTGCTGCTTGTAGCTACTCCTACCAGGAGATCTGCTGAGCATTTCCTTTTCTGGATGTCACTTTTGTGATAGTTTTGCTCTTGTAATTTCAAGCACCTCTTCATTTGACTTATGGTCTGTACATGGAATTTTATGCATATTTCTCAGCATCCCCATTTAAAAGGCCTCTATTTCCTTCCACAGATCTTTACTATTGCCGAGGTTTCTGAGGGGATAGAATGTAGCGTTATTTGAGTTTTTTCCTTGTTACAACCTGGAGTTTTCTTGTTAACACATTCTACATCTTCACAAAATTATTTCTGGTTATTTCTATCCTTCTTCTGACTCTGGCTTCGCATCTATCATCTTCTGTTATTTTTTGTCCTAAAGAGACAAACTTAGCTAATTATTCCAGTGTGACACCATCCACTTCAATCTTAAATCTTCAGTCTTGTTTCTTCTAATGTGTTCCTTCTAACTACCATGTTTTTTTGGTATCCATACTCAATCCATATTCTATACTGATTCACTATAGGTGCTTTTACTCAGGGATAAAAACAAAAAACTGCGGATGCTGGAAATCCAAAACAAAAACAGAATTACCTGGAAAAACTCAGCAGGTCTGGCAGCATCGGCGGAGAAGAAAAAAGTTAACGTTTCGAGTCCTCATGACCCTTCAACAGAACTGAGTGATATTAGGAGAGGTGTGAAATATTAGCTGGTTTAAGGTGCGGGGGGGTGTTGGGGGGAGAGAAGTGGTGGGGGTGGTGTGGTTGTAGGGACAAGCAAGCAGTGATAGGAGCAAATAATCAAAAGATGTCACAGACATGTCCAGCCCATCTCCCGTGCATCTGCCCTCACGCCTTCTTCTCCCTCCCAGAAACATGATAGGGTCCCCCTTGTCCTCACGTATCACCCCACCAGCCTCCGCATTCAAAGGATCATCCTCTGCCATTTCCGCCAACTCCAGCATGATGCCACCACCAAACACATCTTCCCTTCACCCTCCCCCCCCCCGGCGGCATTCCGTAGGGACCGTTCCTTCTGGGACACCCTGGTCCACTCCTCCGTCACCCTCTAAACCTCAACCCCCACATATGGCACCTCCTCATGCAAATGCAAAAGATGCAACACCTGCCCCTTCACTTCCTCTCTCCTCACCGTCCAAGGGCCCAAACACTCCTTTCAAGTGAAGCAGCATTTCACTTGCATTTCCCCCAACTTAGTCTATTGCATTTGTTGCTCCCAATGCAGTCTCCTCTACATTGAAGAGACCAAATGCAAACTGGGTGACTGCTTTGAAGAACACCTGTGGTCTGTCCGCAAGAAAGACCCAAACCTCCCTGTCGCTTGCCATTTTAACACTCCACCCTGCTCTCTTGCTCACATGTCTGTCCTTGGCTTGCTGCATTGTTCCAGTAAAGCCCAATGCAAACTGGAGGAACAGCACCTCATCTTCCGACTAGGCACTTTACAGCCTTCTGGACTGAATATTAAATTCAACAACTTTAGATCTTGAACTCCCTCCTCCATCCCTATCCCCTTTCCGTTTCTTTCCCCTCCTTTTGTTTTTTTTCCAATAATTTATATAGATTTTTCTTTTCCCACCTATTTCCATTATTTTTAAATCTATACCTTTTATGCCCTGTTAGTCTTTCCACCCCACCCCCACTAGAGCTGTACCTTGTGTGTCCTGCCATCCATTCTTAATTAGCACATTCGTTTAGATAATATCACCACCTTCAACACCTCTTTGTTCTTTTGTCTGTGCCATCTTTTGATTATCTGCTCCTATCACTATTTGTTTGTCCCTACAACCATCGCCCCCCCACTTCTCTCCCCCCACACCCCCCACCTTAAACCACCTTTTATTTCACCTCTCTCCTAATATTACTCAGTTCTGTTGAAGGGTCATGAGGACTCAAAACGTCAACGTTTTTCTTCTCCGCCGATGCTGCCAGACCTGCTGAGTTTTTCCAGGTAGGTGCTTTTACTCGACTGGCAAAGACCATTTTCATCCCCAATACCTTATTGTCAGTCTTGTCCTCTAACTTGTTCCATTACTTTATTACTGTATCATTCTCTCAATTTCCTTTAGCCGTCTTTCATTGGGCTGCATCTTCTGGTCGGCAAGCAGGGGGGGACGGGGCCCGCTCGCCGACGTGTAAAATGACGCACGATGACGTTGAGCGTGCATCCTGATGTCACCCCGCGACATTTAGATTTTCAGTTCAGCGGGCATGCAGCCGAATTGGCTGCTCACTCGCCAAACTGTCAAAGGCTTACTAAGGCCATTAGAAAAGTAATTTAAATAATTAATGGACTTGCCTGTACAACCTTAAGGCTAGTGGGCAGGCAAAGAGCCCAGGCGGCCTTCAGAAAACACATGAAACCTCATCCATGGGTGGGATGAAGTTTCATGATGGGATTAAAATTTGTATGAAATGTTTAAATAAAAGAAATTGACATGTCCCAGCTCATGTGACAGTGTCACATGAGGGGACAGGTCAGGAATATTTTTTTCTGCCTTTGATGAAATTTTGAATCTTGAGCCGATCTCCCTGAGGCAGCACTTTGCTGTTTTTGTATTAGGGTATTAAGATGTAGGCCTCAATTCAGACTATTTCCCCCAATTTATAATTGGTAACATTTTCCCCTGTTTATGAACTAAATGCTGAACCTTCAAATATGACAGCAAAGTCATGACCTGTTTGCAGGCACCTGCTGATGTTGCCCTTTAGCTTCTCAAGTGTGTCTTTGAGAAAGTCACACATCTTAAAACCACCACTTGACTTTCACTCCCTCTCTGAACTAATACATCAATTATCCACTTGATACCTCCCTCCACCATGACATGATCGAGATCAGATGTTCATGGTGGGGAATCGCACCTATTGTTTTACGTTTGATCAATTGCAGTCAATAGCATCTTTATAACTTTGGGACATCCCAAAGCACTTTACAGCCAATGAGATACTTTTGAAATGTAGCTCCTGATGTCATTTAGGCAGTGTGGCAGCCAATTTGCATACAACAGGTTCCCATAAACAACAATAAACAAGTAATCATGTCATCTACTTTATAGGAGTTTGCTGAGGGAGAAATATTGGCCAAGACATAGGAGAGATCGCCCCTGTTATTTTTCAGATTCAACCATGAGAGCTTTTATGTTCACCTGAGAGGGTAGATATGCAGGGCTTCAGTTTTATGTTTCATCTGACAGTAATGCAATAGAATGTTGAAAAATAGCAAGGGAGGCATCCTATATACCTATTGTACCCATACAAATTAAACAATGAGCTAGCACCACTAAAAGAAGATAGGCTGGTGAGTTATCACATTACTGTTTGTGGAAGGTTTCTGCCCCAGAAAGGCCATATATTCCAACTTAATTAAAGTGACTGAGCTTCAAAAAGTGCTTTATTGAATATGAAACATTTTCAGATGTACTGATGTGAGAGTATAAGGTCAAATGATTTTACTATGTACAACCTTAGTTACTTCATTCACTGGCCAAGCTTTAAAGGAACGAAAAATTTCCACAAGAATGTTGTTTTTACTCCTCTGTAGCTGCCATTTTTCTCCCCCTCCTGAGCATGTTTTGAGTCCTTGCCTGGGTACAGTTCAACAGGTCCTCTGTCATTTCACCCAAGTGGATATTAAAACGCCCATCCCCCACCAGGACAGTCTGAGGGCTCTCAGCTTCTTCCTTGAACAGAGGCCCACCCAGTCCCCATTGACCACTGTCCTGCTTTGCCTAGCTGAACTTGTTCTATCATTGAACAATTTTTCCTTTGTATCAATTCCTCCAAAGAGAAGATGTTGCTAAGGGTACCCGCATGAGTCCTAGTTGTACCTGGCTTTTTTAGGGGTATGTGGCACAGTCCTTGTTACAGTTTAAATCAGGCCCCCGCCCCTAACTGTCTTTCTGGTACAGTGATGACTGTATCGGTGCCGTTTCCTGCAATCACCCAAAACTGGAAAACTTCATCAATTGTGCATCCAATTTCCACCCTTCTCTCACCTTCACATAGTCCATCTTTGACCTCCCTTCCCTTTCTTGACTTCTCTGCCTCCATTTCTGGGGATAGGCTATCAACTAATTTTCATTATAAGCCACCGACTCCCGTAGCTACCTTGACTACACCTCCTCACAGCTCACTTCCTTTAAAGACTCCATTTCATTCTCCCAGTTTCTCCGTCTCATCGTATCTGTTCTGATGATGCAACTTTCCACAACAGTGCTTCTGCGATATCTTCCTTTTTCTCAACTGAGGAATCCCTCCCTCCCCGACTGTGGTTGATAGGACGCTCAACCACGTCTGACCCATTTCCCACACTACTGCCCTCACATCTTCCTCTCCCTCCCAGAACTACAATAGGGTTCCCATTATCCTTACTTCCCACCCCACTAGCCTCCACATTCATCCTCCATCAGTTCCAACACCTCCAGCATGATGCCACCACCATACCCATCTTTCCCTCCCCTCCCCATCAGCATTCCGAGGGATTGTTCCCTCCAAATACCCTTGTTCATTCTTCTATCACCCTCAGCACCTCATCCCCTTCCCACGGCGCGTCCCCTTGCAATTGCAGGTGTAATGTCTACTCTTTTACCTCCTCCCTCCTCACCATCCAAGGCCCCAAACACTCCTTCCAGGTGAAGCAGCAATCTACTTGTACTTCTTTCATTTTAGCACACAACATTCGCTGCTCACAATGTGGTCTCCTCTATACTGGGGAAACCAAATGCGGATTGGGTGACCACCTTGTGGAACACCTCCACTCAGTCCATAAACAAGATCCCAAGCTTCTGGTTGCTTGCCATTTTAATTAACCCCTTGCTGTCGTGCTCACATTTCTGCCCTCAGCCTGCTGTAATGTTTCTATGAAGCTCAACTTAAGCTCAAGGAAGAGCACCTCATCTTCCAATTAGGCACTTCACAGCCTTCTGGATTCAACATCGTGTTCAACAGTTTCAGACCATACACACTGTCCCCCAGTTTGATCATTATTTATTTGCCATGTTCCAGTCTGCACCTTGTTCCAGGGCTTTGTTTTTAGACACAGCTGTTCATTATTCTGCTATTCACACTTACTCTGGACAAATGCTTTGTTTCTTTACAACAACTATTACTCCCTTTGCATTTTATTCCATGACATCTTTGTTATTTTGCCTCACCTACCCTCGACCCTATCCCAGGTTTTGTTCTTCCTCCCCCTCCTCCCTTTCAACAGCATAAAACTCATCACATCTTCAGCTCTGAAGAAAAGTCATAATTAACTCAAAATGTTACCTCTGTTTCTCTCTTCACAGATGCTGTCAGACCTGCTGAGTATTTCCAGTACTTTGTTTTTATTTCAGATTTCCAGCATCTGCAGTATTTTGCTTTTATTTAAGCTTGAAACTTCCTGGGTTAGACCAATTTTAAAATATTTTAAACTTAATATGGATCAATTATACGTCATAGAGTTTGCATCTTTTTAGGATTATTATGTTAAAACAGTTACTGCTTCCAATCTCCATAATGCTCCATTTGTACCATGGTGATGTATGGCAGGAGAAAAATAAGGATTATTTTTGTTTCGTTTTGCTCAGCATTCAATCCTGTCCTGATTTGGGAATATTTGATGGACAGCAAAGAGGAGACTTTTCTCTGAATCTAACGTATGCCGTATTTGCTCAGGGAGTATTAGAGGAAGTGTTACACTGTGCCTATTGTCCCTGGCCTGGGTAAAGTTTATGAATTTACTCAGAGTAAAACCTGCAATTTTTTTCCACTCTTAAAACAATCCCTCACCTCTATAAGTATGAATTTTACCAAAATATGGAGGCATTGCACATGTGTGGTAATTAACATTGAACTGTGGAGAAATTAGAAATCGATGTTTCTGATCACTGTAACCATTAGCTGTGTACGGAACAGAAATTCAAATAGCTAATGTGTTATGGTTGGGTTATGTATAATCATTATATAATGTTTACATAATGTGCTACCCTTGTGTTATGTTCTAGGTCCAGGACCATGTGATCGTGCTGCTCAGCAAGTCTTTCAGTTCATTGGTCAAGCAGAGGAACTGTTCATGCCCTCCAAGAATTCCAATATTTCCTTTACCCAAGGTTTCTTATTGGCTAATGGTATACAACTGTCTGAGAATGAACTGTTTCAGTCTTCTGGAACATTCCAAACTGGTCCTTCTTTTTCTGAAACTTTGTTGAGTGGATCTGACTATGCTGTTCGATGGGCTGCCCAGTCCAGTGAGTAAATTGGTTTAATGTCTATATGTATATGTTATTGTGCTGATCTTATGAGTAAATCTGTATTTTGATTCAGATCCTGTGATTAGATCTATATGACTGTCCAAATTTGGTGAGTCAAATCTGTAACTCTATCCTATCCCACACCAAATCCCACACATTCAACATTCCTGTTCTCACTGACCTACATGGACTGCAGGTCCCCAAACACATCCAGTTAAAATTTCTCATCCTGATACTTTAATCCTTTTGTGGCTTCACCCTTCCCTATCTCTGTGGCTTTCTCCAGCTGTATAGGGCTAGGTCATTTTGGAGTGAAATCAGGAAGCACTTTTTCATACAAGGGTAGTGGAAATCTGTTATTGTCTCCCCTAAAGGACTATGGATGCTGGGACAATTGACATTTTCAACATTGATCTTTTTGTTAGGTAAGTGTGTTAAGGGATATGGAGCAAAGATAGGGAAATGAAGTTCAGGTACATATCAGATATGAGCTAACTGAATGGTCGACTATGCTTGGGGAGCTCAATGATCTACTCCTACAACGAACAACATTGCAGCCTTATTTACTTGTCTCCCAGAACTATGTATTCCTCCAACTCTTGTGCACTTCAGCTTCTTCTACCCCAGCACCAGGGGCTATACCTTCAGCTGACTAGGCTTACCTTCTGGAATTTTCTCCCTTAGCGCCTTCAGATGTTTTTGTATATTAAAGACACTATATAACTGCAAGTTGCAATTGTTATCACTGCATATATCAACTTGGAACCAGGTTGATCCAACAAAAAATTCATTTCCCAGGAAAGGAAACAATTGGGCTGTAACTTGCTGTGGCAGAGCACCCAGCCATTATTTATATTTGCCTTTGCACATTTAGGTTTTAAAACTTTTTGTGGCAGGTTGCTGAAAGTGTGAGATGATAACAGGGCAGTGAGGAAAACTAAGCATCTGGGACCTGAGTGAAGAGGGCAAACAGCTATGCAGCTCCTAACCAATCAGATGTAAGGATTTCGTAATTAACGAGAAAGGAGTGTAAGTTAGAATATGGGTGAGTTAATTGCCAGATCAGAAACAACAAGACAAATAAATGCAGAGGAAAATTAAATTAACAGAGGGTCAAAAAGGAACAAAAATGAAAAGTAATTTTTAAGTGTTAAATTTAAACATTTTAAAATTTCCGACGATAATTAAAACCTGAAGGAATGTGTTTTTGCACTTGTAATAGTTAAGTTTCAGTGGCGAGTGGTTGACTGGGTGTAACTAACATTTTTACATCATTGAAAGGGTACTTGAACTAAAAATGACCTGACTTAACTCATGCGTTTAATTCATATTTACTGTGCAGCTACCACAAATTTTTGCAATTTCAATAGCGAACCAGGCAGCATGATGCTATTTTCAGTAAGTTAATGGTGGAGTGGTGCCTCCAAGACAGCAACCTTTAAATTTCTGTGTTTAACCTCGCATTTGCCACCTAAAGCTACTGTAGCAATTCTGCATATGTAACGAGAGTGCCATTAGCCTTGCTGTTATTTAAGCTTTAAATTTATGGGCCATTATGATAAGGATTGAAGAGCTATGTATCATGAGAAAATTACCAGCAGTTAACAAAATCTCATTAGTAAAAGTAAATCAGGAGCTTCGATATTGTAAGCCGTGCAGATATTTGATTTGTGCCAGCTAGGAGACTTTTACATGGTGTATTTTGGAGAAACATCTTATGTTATTAACCAGTTTGAGCCTTTCTGTGTTAAAGTCACTTGTGTATCAAGCTCTTGTTCCATGTCCTACCTTAGTTTGCTAATGAGATACTTCCAAACAGCTCTGCGTTTCAACAGGAGAAATCAATTGCTCAAGGAAGGGATTCTTAGTGAGTTGGCTCTGAAAGGTTACAGCCCCTACATCCCTCAATGTGATGGCTTTGGAAATTGGGAACCAACTCAATGCTACGAGAGTACTGGTGAGTGCAGTGGTTTAACTTGAAAATATCACCCACAGTATCAAAAAACCAAGAAATTTCACCAGGGACCAGAAAGCAATGGAAAATGCTAGAATTGCATAACAGCACTAGCTTGTTTTTCTGTAATGCCCCTTGAAGGAGTACATCTGAAAGTTTAGATGTGGGGCAGGTTTTTGAGTAGGTGATGGAAAAGACAAGCAGGAGATGGGAGCGATTAACTGGGGCAATAAAATGTTTGTTCAAAGAGGCTTCTAAAGGAAGAAACAAAGGTAACAGGACATAATGATTTTATGAAAGAGTTCCAGATGGACAGGTCACTTCAGGTCAGTAGGTTAATCACCATCTGAAAGAGCAAGATAGGTTAATGTATCTACACCACATGAACTGCAGCAGTTCAGGAAGGTAGCTCACCACCACTTTTTCAAGGACAAATAGGGATGGGATATAAATGCTGGCCTTGCCAGCGATGCACACTTCCCATGAATGAATAAACAAAGTTCCTCTTTCGGGAATTGATGTGTGTATGCAGCAGTTGCTGCTTTCGCCACTAACACTAAAGCTATGAGAAAACTGTTGTTATTAAGTGAGAGGGAACCTTGGCAGTATAGTCAGTTCGCATACTAAGATTTCTCTGCTGGGTTTTGGGTTTCAGTTGAGCTCGGGCTGATGAGCTGGATGAAAAGGGAATGGGGAGCAGCAGTGATGTAAAAGAAGAAATATATAAACCATCTAAATCCCACTAAATCCGTAACTCAATTCCAATTATTCTGTACACACACACTATTTAAATACCTTGATGAGAATCTAGTCTGGAATTCATCATTATCCTTTATAATTGGACAGTATAATCGACCCTTTCTCCTTTAATACCTAATTATTCTTATGTTTCACTATAGGCCACTGTTGGTGTGTGGATGAGACTGGAAGCTATATTCCTGGTTCACTGGTTCATCGCTTGACCCAGATACCTCAATGTAAGTTGGAAGTTGCACAAATCCCTGCTGCCCATATCCTAACTCATGCCAAAGCCCATTCACCCATCACCCTAGTGCTGCATTAGATCTTTGACAGGTAATGCCTCAAATTAAAAATTCTCATCCTTGTGTTCAAATCGCGCATTAGTATTTCTGCTCCCTACCTCTCTAACCTCCTCCAGACCTGCAACCCTCTAGCATCCGTGCTTTTATCTGCCAAGGCCCAAAGCTCTGTAATTCCCTCCCTAAACCTCTCTGCCTCTCTATTCCTTTAAGGTGCTCCTTAAATCCTACCTCTTTGACCAAGCCTAAGTCACGTATCCTAATATCTGCTCATGTGGCTTGGTGTCAAATTTTGTTTGCTATTTGCCCATGTGAAGTGTTTTGTGATGCCTTACTGCATTAATGGTATTAAGTAAATGCAAGTTGTTGTTCAACTGAGCAGGTGGCAAGAATGACCATCCAAAGCTGGTAGTGTTCTTTTTTACAAATGCGTTTTGAAATCTGGGACCTGAATGCAATTTTAACTCAGCTCCCTGAATGGGTAGCTACAGTGAGTTTCCCACTTGGTGAAAGATCCCAGGGAAGTGATGGGTGCCAAATGGAGCAGGACTGATCCTCCTCATCCCACAAGAAAATCTCAGGCCTTGCTCAATATGGACTTGCAGATTTCAGACTCCTGCAGAGCAGCCACTGATTGGCTGCCTAATTCACACTGCTACTCTCCCACCAAAAACAGGCCTGCAGTTAAAATCAGGCCTTCCTCTTCAAAATTACTTAATTGGCTGAAAAATGTTTTTGGACATCCTGGGGTTATGAATTTTGCTACATAAATGCTGGCATTTTCTTTATTTCTCTACAAACCATAACAGTCATTCACTATTTTGCTCAATTCTGTATTATTTAATATTTACTTTTTACAACCATCTACCCAATCCTCTTTCAATATGGTTAATGTACTCTTTCTTTTTTTCTAAATATGGCAGGGAAGAGGTGAGGGCGGGGAGAGAAATCTGTTTTAGTTTTTGCTGATACTTTTTCTCCCTATCCCTGCTGAAGGTATTGAGTTTTTAAAATTCATTTATGGGATGTGGGCATCGCTGGTGAGGCCAGCATTTATTGCCCATCCCTAATTGCCCTTGAGAAGGTGGTGGTGAGCTGTCTTCTTGAACCACTGCAGTCCATGTGATGTAGGTCCTCACTGGGGTGATGTCCCTTTAACAGTAGCACCTTGCCCAAGCCATTAATCACGTTTGAGCTATGATAATACATGTCAAGAATGTATTCCACTATGGGGGCCATCACGGAAGAATCTATTCCTGTTTTCACCTGACTTCTATATTTCCAGCAGGAACATGAAGGGAGAATTATACAGAATCACAGAATTGTTATGGTGCAGAAAGAGACCATTTGGACCATCATGTCCATAACGGTCTTCCGAAGCTCCATTCTTCTGCCTTTTCCCTGTACCCCTACTCACTCTTTCTTATCAGGTAGCAGTCAAATTCCCTTTTGAATGCTTCAGTTGAACCTGCCTTCACCACACTTTCAGGTAGTGCATTCCAGATCCTAACCACTCACTGTGTGAACAAGTTTTTCCTATTATTACTATTGCTTCTTTTACTAATTACTACAAACCTGTGCCCTCTTGTTCTCGATCCTTTCACGAGTGGGGCCCCATCTCCCTATCCATACCAATTGTGACTGAGAACAACTAACTGAGCACAGTTCAGAGGTCAAATCTGAGCCCTTCCTAGCCTGTATGACCCAGCTACTCACTCAGCAGCAACTCATTGAGCTGTTGAGGAAACCCACTCTCTTTTTCAAAGATCTGTTTTCTCCTTTTGCCTTTACCTAGGGCCTTCAAGAGTCATGTACTGACCCAAATGATATGGAGATATGGAGATATGTGACTGACAGTGGGCGGAATTTCCATGTCCACTGGCGTCGGGCGTGTTCAGTGGTGTGAGCGAACAATATGGCGAGAAGGTCAAAAATCCGTTTCACGACGTCGTGAAACCAGTTTGCAATCGTCCGCTCTGCCTGTCAATGGCGGGCCGTGTTTCCCGCCATCTGACATTGGGAACCTCATTGTAATACATCTGCATTTCATTATAAGGCCAGGCGGAGGAAGGAGCCATGGGGGAAGGAGTGCGGAGAGTGGGGGCAGTAAGGGTGGAGAAGAAGTAAGGCTGGAGGAAGAAGTAAGGGTGCCTGAAGGAGTCAGGAAAGGGGAAGGAGTGGTGTTTCCCATCAGCTGACATTGGGAAACTCATTGTAATATATCTGCATATCATTATAAGGCCAGCCCACTGGTATCATCCCCCCACGCCGGCAGGGTAGCACACTGGTGCAGAATACGTCTTGACAGTATGATATGTAAAAGTCAGGACTTACCGCCAGGGCCATGCTCACATTGCAGATATCCGAGGAGCAGAAGGTGCCGGAGCCCAACAGCAACGGCACACTGGAGGAACGTCCATGACATGCTGGGTGGATTCTCATGGATATGGTTCCACCATGGAGCAGCTCATGGAAGTTGGAAAGTCACCATTGAGGGTCTGCCCACAACAAATGATGGTTGAGTGGGTGGAGAGGAAGGTCTAGGATTGACTGGGAAAGGAAGTGGTATTGGGGGATGGGAGGAGGTTGGGAGGGGGGAACAAAGGTGTCAGGGGGGTTGAGTTTGGTGGGGAGGGATTATGGGGGAAGAGGGGATAAAGGGGAAGTGATGGTGTAGTGGTATTGTCATTGGACTGTTGATCCAGAGAGCCAGGGTAATGCTCTGGGGACCCGGGTTTGAATCCCACCATGGCAGATGGTGCAAGTAGAATTCAATAAAAATATCTGGAATTAAAAGTCTGTTGATGACCATGAAACCATTGTCGATTGTTGTAAAAACCCATCTGGTTCACTAATATCCTTTAGGGAAGGAAATCTGCTGTGCTTACCTGGTCTGGACTACATGTGGCTCCAGGCTCACAGCAAAGTTGTTGACTCTTAAATGCCCTCTGAAATGGCCTAACAAGCCACTCAGTTCAAGGGCAACTAGGGATGGGCAATGAATACTGGCCCAGCCAGCAAAGCCCACATCCCATGAATGAAAAAAAAAGATGGCAACTGGGAGGTAGGTGTAAGGGAGGTGGGAAGTGTAAGGGAAGGAGTTCAAAGGGGGAAAGGAGTGCAGAGAGAGAAAGGAGTCCAGGTGGAGGAAGGAATGCAGGGGGGAGGAAGGAGTCCGGGAAGAAGGAGTGCAAAGTATGGAGAAGATGTAAGGCCAGAGGAAGAAGTAAGGATGCCTGAAGGAGTTGGGAAGGGGGAAGAAGTAAGGCAGGAGGGAGGAGTCAGGAAGGGTGAAGAAGTAAGGGTGGCAGAAGAAGTAAACATGTCTAAAGGAGTTTTTATTTTATTCATTCATGGGATTGGGCTCTGCTGGCTGGGCCAGCGTTTATTGCCTATCCCTAATTGCCCTTGAGAAGGTGGTGGTGAGCTGCCTTCTTGAACCGCTGCAGTCCATGTGGTGTAGGTGCACCCACAGTGCTGTTAGGAAGGGTGTTCCAGGACTTTGACCCAGTGACAGTGAAGGAACTGCGATATATTTCCAAGTCAGGATGGGGAGTGGCTTGGAGGGGGACTTCCAGGTGGTGGTGTTCCCATCTGTCTGCTGCCCTTGTCCTTCTAGATGGTAGTGGTCGTGGATTTGGAAGGTGATGTCTAAGGAGCCTTAGTGAATCCCTGCAGTGCATCTTGTAGATTGTACACACTGCTGCTACTGTGTGTTGGTGGTGGAGGGAGTTAATGTTTGTGGAAGGGGTGCCAATCAAGTGAGCTGCTTTGTTCTGGATGGTGTCAAGCTTCTTGAGAATTGTGGGAGTTGCACTCATCCAGGCAAGTATGGAGCATTCCATCACACTCCTGACTTATGCCTTGTAGATGGTGGACAGGATTTGGGCAGTCAGGAGGGGAGTCACTCATTGCAGGATTCCTAGCCTCTGACCTGCTCTTATTGCCACAGTATTTATATGGCTAGTGCAGTTTAGTTTCTGGTCAATGGTAACCCCCAGGATGGTGATAGTGGAGGATTCAGTGATGGTAATGCCATTGAACTTCAAGGGGCGATGGTTAGATTCTCTCTTGTTGGAGATGGTCATTGCCTGGCACTTGTGTGGCACAATTGTTACTGTCACTTGTCAGCCCAAGCCTGGATATTGTCCAGGCCTTGTTGCATTTGGACATGGACTGCTTCAGTATCTGAGGAGTCATAAATTGTGCTGAACATTGTGCAATCATCAGTGAACATCCCAAATTCTGACCTTAAGATGGAAGGAAGGTCATTGATGAAGCAACTTAAGATGGTTGGGCCTGGGACACTACCCTGAGGAAATCCTGCACTGATATCCTGGAGCTGAGATGACTGACATCCAACAACCGCAACCATCTTCCTTTGTGTTATGTATGGCTCCAACCAGTGGAGAGTTTTCCACCTGATCCCCATTGACGCCAGTTTTGCTAGAACTCCTTGATGCCACAGTCGGTCAAATGCAGCCTTGATGTCAGGACGGGGGCAGAATTAAATGGGGGGATTCTGGGGAAGGAGTTCCGGGGGGGAGGAGTTCCGGGGGTAAAGGAGTTCCAAGGAAGGAGTTCGGAGGTGGGGAAAGAGCCCAGGTGAACGTACAAGGGAGGGCTTTTAGTCCATGATTGCTTACTGGGGAGCAAACTGAGGGTGGGTGTGGTAGGAGGGAATGGTGAGAATGACCGAAGGCAAAGCGAGGCGGTAGGGTGGGAGGGTGAGATTTCTACGTTATTGGTAGAAGGGATGGCGAGGGTGGTTGGTGGGGACTCGGAGGCAGACACGGACACTGTGGGTGGGAAAGGGGATGTCTGGGAGGTGAATGTGGATTGGGGTGGGATTTTCTGGAAGGAAGGGTACATGCATGTTCACCTGAACATCCCCGAAAAGAAAGGGTTGGGGTTGGTCATGGAGGGGAGGTGAAAGGTGATGCCAGTGGGGTTGACAGTAATGGGTGACTGGGGAGGGGAAAGGATGGGGGAGCAAAAGAGAAACTGTGTTACTACCATGCTGGCTAAATTGAAAGTGAAACAAGAGTTGTGGTGGGTGAGATTAGGTACTGCATGGGAGTGTGATCTGCAGGTGGGCGGAGATGCAGGTCAGCTCATATGGTCAACTGAATGCGAACCCCAGCAGGCAGCATTGAAAATCCTCAGGACATTCAGATGAATGTGATATGGGAAGGCTCCGTGTGCATGGGAGAATGCTTGCACGAGGCTCTGAAAGGCCCTGCTACACACACACCTCTCCCTCCAGAATCACCTGTGGGCCACCTGCATGAAGCTGAACTGCTAGGGGGCTGGGGGGTAGGGGGAAATGCAGTGGGAGGACTCACAAAGCTTATCAATGAAGCTGGAAGACACCATTACACATTATTCAGTGAAAGTGAATATATTTCCAGATTGTAACGTGATAAAATGTGTTCACTCACTGTGCAACCAACTGTGATCAGGATTTCTTAACTTTTGAACACATTAGGCTTCTATTGCTACCCTGACATCTGCAGCAGGGGTGGAGACAACCTGTGCTATGGTTAGCCCTGTTGCCTCTGATGACTTCGGCATAGGTCCTCTGGAGATCAGAGGCCGGTTTGCTTTGGCTGTCCTCCTGTGGGCCAGCTGCTCACTCTGCGGTGACAGAGGATGAGGTTGAGGAGGTCACAGGCAAAGGGGATTCGGAGGGAAAGGGCAGTCTCTGGGATTCCTGAGTGGAAGACCCAGAGGTGTCCAGCTGCTGCTCCACCTCCCTTCAAGTGCCCAAGGAACCTGGCCTGACACCTTAAGGGGAAGGAACAGCTGGGGGGAAGTTGAAGTTTCCCTCTCATATCGCCACTGCAGGATCTCACCCATGGCTCCCACGATGGAGTGCAGGTATGCCCACATCTTTGCATTCTGCACATGGAGACCTCCAAAGGCATGCATTTAGGCACCACTTCATATGAGAGCAGATGAATCCTCTGATTCGCATGCCACTCTGTTGAGTGCTTCCAATAGCTCTGTGTGATATTCCCCTGTCTTCTGCTGACTCTCTAGGATGAGTTGGAAGGCCAAATGCAGAGGTTCATCATCTGACTTGGACCTCACACTTGCCTCTTACCCAGCAGTCCTCCGAGTGCCGGGAAGTTCAGCTGAACCTGCCTCCTCCTGATACGGAAACGTCTCAGTGCGTTGACCACCAGATTGTGAACCTGAGCTTGCTCTATATCTTGGTCCCACCGAGATGTGTGTCTCTGCACTGGTGGAGGGTGTGGGTAAGCGCTGTGAAGGGTCTTCCAGGCTGGTTATTTCCAGCTCTTCAATGGAGGAGGATTCCTCTTGGCTGGAGGTGAGGACATGAATGGAGTTGAGGGACTGACTGGCTGAGGGTGTCAGTCACTTGGCAGAGCTCCCTGTGAACCAAAGTGCATGGCAGCAGAGTCAAAAACAGGAGAGAGAGCACTCACATTTGCGTTGAGAGAGGGATGATGTGGTGCAGGATCCTCACGAGGGTGTTCACTGCCAACCTCACTGTTGCCACAGTCACGGTCCACACCCTCATCAGTCAGCATGAACTGATTGAGGGGCCTAATGTGGGCCACTCCACCCCCTGTCCGGGAGCTCTTGCTGCTGTTGTGAACCAGCTTCTCCCATGTGCAAGCAGATGGAGAGTGTGAGCAGGACATATGGCACTGCATGGAATGTTTGTGTGGTGAGTGGAGCCATGGT
Organism: Carcharodon carcharias; assembly: GCF_017639515.1. NCBI lineage: Eukaryota > Metazoa > Chordata > Chondrichthyes > Lamniformes > Lamnidae > Carcharodon > Carcharodon carcharias. The sequence continues at coordinate 154,527,251 of NC_054472.1, forward strand.
TCATCTCAGATGATGAGGATGTGAGGATATGAACCTGATGGAGATGTGAGGGTGTGTGTGAGAGTTAGTGGGGTTGTCACTTGAGGTATGAGATCCCTGTGGATGTGCGATGAGTCTGTGAGTGTCTGAGTTGTGAGTCCTGAGAAGAGTGACTTACCCTGGCAGAACGGATGAGACCATTCATCCAGTTGCAGCACTGAGTGGTTGTCCTCTTTTGCAGGGCATTGGCGCTGACCACCACTGCCACTGCCTCCCATGCTGGATTGGTGATGCTGCTGCTCATCCTGTGGCCAGAGTGGAGGTAGAGGACATCACAGCGGGCCTCCACTGCATCCAAAAGGCACTTGAGGGATGCGTTATTAAATCAGGGGTTGAGGGGGAGCTGCAGTCGTTTTGCCTTTCGAGGTTATGTCTTCTTTGCAGCAGCCGTGGGCTGGAAGCACTGAGAGGTGTGCCCGCGGCTGCATTTAAAACTCCGTGCTTCCTGGGAATTCAGTGGGATTGGGATGATACGGTCTGGGAAGTTGCCATTGTGGCAGACAGGTAAAACATCGCTTTCCCCACCTGCTTCTACACTTAGTGCAAATCTGGGATGATTCCGCTCAGTATCACCCTGACATTTTTTTTTCTCTCTACAGTGGCCTGACTCAGATTACCAGCTCATCACATGGAGGGTTGCCTATGCATATCCATAACCTACTTGGCTTGGGCTTCATCTCCCTTAAAAACAAAACTAGATTCAGATTTCTGGAGTCACGTTGGAGTGAGGCCAATTTATTTTTGTGACAATAACTAACCAGTGAAGTATTGCAGTTAGTGTTTCACTCTTCTTTTTCCAGGTCAGACACCATGCCAGCGTTCTCAGACAAATGCAGCTCTGGCTGGATGGAAGCATGTGGGTTTCCAGCTTAACATATCTACCAGGGATTTATTCAATCCAACTTGTTCTGAGGTAAATTTGAAACAAAATGTTGAGGTGCCACCAACATTGCCATTTTATAGAGGACTCACTTTTAAAGAAGGAATTGCACCATTAGGACTCCCTTTAAAGATAGAGTGATTCCCTTACAAACTCTCTTAAAAGCCATCACGTCATTATGATTCCAATTAAGAGTGACTTACCTTCAGGCATCTCTCAGAAGGAAACCATCTCAACACTGAGGTCCCTTGTAACAGGAGACTGTCACAATCATAGCCTCTTTTAAAGAGAGGAAAACATTCAGGTATCCTCTCTTAAGGAAGGAGACTCACCATTGTCCCTTTTTGAAGAGAGATGCTTCTCATAATTTCTGATTCATATTTTGCTTTAAAGTTTAAATCTTGGCTGACCATATAAATACCATCAATTATAACACACAGTTCAGAACGAAGCTTCATTTGCTCAGCCGACTCTGAAATCAAAACAGCTGCGGACTTCAAACAGTTCAGATACTAAAATGCAACTTTGTAGTAACACTACCAAAACACCCAGAACATTGTTGACAAACCACAGTAAAGTTCAGACATCTGCATTGAATAAGATGGTTAGGTGACGGAATGAATTAAATTGATGGATACTTACCATCAATTTAGCAGTAGTTCCGGGTGATTGCATTACAGCCAACATCATTAATAAGCAATGTACAAACTAAGTCACAGATCAAAGAGAATTTATTAGACATCCCAGAGAGGCTTCTTGCTGACACCATTTTAAACAGAACAATATCCAATGGAGGAACAACACCTCATCTTCCGACTAGGCACTTTACAGCCATCCGGACTGAATATTGAATTCAACAACTTTAGGTCGTGAGCTCCCTCCCCATCCCCACCCCCTTTCTGTTTCCCCCTTCCCTTTTTTTTCCAATAAATTATAAAGATTTTCCTTTTCCCACCTATTTCCATTATAAAAAAATAAAAGAAAAAAAAAGAAAAAAAAACCCACTAGAGCTATACCTTGAGTGCCCTACCATCCATTCTTAATTAGCACATTCGTTTAGATAATATCACCAACTTTAACTTTAACACCTATGTGTTCTATTGTACTATTGTTGTTGACATCTTTTGATGATCTGCTTCTATCACTGCTTGTTTGTCCCTACAACCACACCAGCCCCCCCACCTCTCTGTCTCTCTATCTCTCTGCCCCCAACACACACACTTTAAAACAGCTTATATTTCAACTCTTTCTTGGACTCGAACTCAAGTTCTGTCGAAGGGTCATGAGGACTCGAAACGTCAACTCTTTTCTTCTCTGCCGATGCTGCCAGACCTGCTGAGTTTTTCCAGGTAATTCTGTTTTTGGTTTTGAATATCCAATTTTGATCTGACTCACCATTGCCTTTTAAAAGCGTATATACAAAAAAATTACTATTCCTCTTTTGTTTGCCTTCAGTCTTCCTTCTTTTAAAGAGGCAGTATCAGCATCAAGAACCTTTTATGGAGGATCTATTAGGGTGTGTTAAAGAGATAGCAATAAAACACCATTTTGTGAGAGACTTAACGACCAGTGCCTCTTTTAGAAAGGTACACTCACAATTAGGATCCATCAGAGAGGATCATACATCTGTTATAGGATATTCCTGCCTGGGGCAAGTAGAACTTCCATTTCCTAATAGGGTCCATGGTGTTGGAGGAGGAAGTGTCAGTGAGGTAACTGGACACTGGGAAGAACCTAATTCATGGTTTGTTGTATGGGTAGAAGTGGGGTCCATGGGAATTCTACTGGGAGGTGTGTTGATTGGCCCTCCTGTAAAGAAGCACAATCAGTTAGGTTCATACCTGTGTGATATGAACAATTTATCAATTTGTTACCAATTAGGGACAACTTTATGCTGCAACTCATGTCTACTAGAAATTTGGTTGAGGCTATCCCCTGCTATCTCACATAGAATCTATACAGTCAGCAGAGACTTTCACCCCTTTATTCTGGGATAAACCAAAATCCTGGGGTTGAAATACTACACTAACCCACTAACTAACTCACCGCTACCAATTACATATATTGGTATATTTATAACCCTGACAAAGTCATGTGCATGTCTTTTTTTCTGAACTGAAAGAACTAGTGATGGACAAGACCTCTGAACACCTGAATCATTTAAGAAACTAGAGAGTTAAATTAGGAAATCTATTTTCTTCAATCAGTTCAAAAAAATGTAAATGTGCTAAATGTACATATTGAACATTACTGTGTGCCTCATCTTTTACCTTTGTCACTCTTACTCGGTGATGGTTGTATTTTGTTTTGCAGACTGGAGAATACAATATCTTGCAGTGGTCAAACTCTGGCGATGGTAAAGCTTGGTGCATTGACCCAGTGACAGGGAAAGCTTTTCAACTGGCTGTAACTGGTTCAGATGGGCAGCCACAGTGTGAGTACAGTTACTAGAATTGAGCACAGTGAAGATTTATGGAGATTCAAGAATGGAGTTTCCAAATGTAGCCTGGATGCTGATTTTTAATTTGGCGTAAGAATCCTATTTTCTAGGCCTCACATATCAGACATGATAATATTTCCTTGCAATTTCAGGTAATGTTATTTCAAGCTGTTGTCTGGCAAGTGCATATGGAGCCAAAGGGCATGATTTTCTGGCCTCGCAGTGGCAGGCTGGAAGGCAGAAGGCTGGGAAAGGACAGTATTCCCTGGCCACCAGGCCACAGTGGCCCCCCTCTGCCAAGTGGAGGCTGCTTCCCTGTCTGGCCCCCTGATTTTAAGTTTTTCGCAGCTTGGTCCGAGACCTCAATATTGAGCTACCACCTCAATCACTGGCCTCTTCCAGTGGCGCTGCCCAGGCTCCAGAGTTGCCGGCGCTTTGATTGGGCCAGCAGCACCTATATTCCTCCTGCCATCCTCAAATGGACAGCGAGCCCGGAGCTGGCTGACTAGGAAGCCACCACTGGGAAATTAGCTGAGCTGGGCCCCTCATGCTCGATAACGCCACATGGTTCCTTATTTTTTTCTTTCTTCTTTCATGGGTTGTGCGACGCACAATTAAGGCCAGCATTTGTTACCTATTCCTAATTGTCATTGAACTGAATGGCTTGCCAGGCCATTTCAGAGGGCCGTTAAGAGTAAACCACATTGCTGTGGGTCTGGAGCTACATGTAGACCAGACCAGGTAAGGATGGTAGATTTCTTTCCCTAAAGGACATGAGTGAACCAGATGGGCTTCATGCTGATGGAAGATTTTTGGGTTACCTTTTAAATTAACTGCCATTCTAATCACATTTTTTATTTGGTTGTTTTATTTTCCTTTTCATTTTCCCTCTTAATTGATTATATTCGGGCTGGTTTTTGCCTGAAGAATTCACCTGACATGTATCATGCGCCCTTTTTTTAAATTTTATATTCTTTATCTCCTACTTCATCCAAGGAGCTCTGACTTTGGTTCCCCTGCTTTCCCTCTTGTTAGAATGCACCTAGCCTGCACCTGAAACATCCCTTCCTTAAAGATCACTCATTGTTCTTTTACAGTTTTCCCTTGCCAAAGCTTGGTACTATTTTATCCTGGCTAGATGCCCCTCAACCCATTGAAGTTAGCCCTGTTACATTCTGAAAGCTCTACTTTCGGTTGTTCCTTGCTCTTTCCAATTATTAATCTAAATATTAAAAAACAATGATCACTCTTATTGATGTGTTCTCCCATAGACAACCTAAACATATTTTTGACCTTCCTTCCCTTCTACCCCTTCCAGCCTCTGTTTGTTAGTGTGGCTGTGATTGGGCCTTCAAGTATTAATAGCAAAAACTGCAACTACTTGAACCCTCTTTATCTTGTGCAATTGACAACATAGATCAGAGATCCAGAGCTCAATCAAGCAATGTTTTCCCAGGGGTTCAGGTGATTCAAAGTCTAATGGATGTCTGGGCTCTCAGTTTCAGCTATGGATACTCTAAAGTGTATGGATGATCTATACTTTTATTGGGCAAAAATTGTTTTTTTTAAGAAAGTGGAAAGTTATCAATGAATGACTTTTTAAAAGTTTTTCTTGACATCATATTGTTACCACATGGTTCATCGGTTCTGAACAGTTTATAGGGTGACTGGGCATGGAAATGCCACATTTTGGAAGCAGGGCAAGAAAGGCCATAAGGGGTGTTTGGCTATGCATACCTTGACATGGGGACATGAGGGGCCATAGTGGCTGGTGGAGGCATGAGGTGGCATTGATGGGGCAAGGGGAGTGTGTAGGTGGTGAAGGAGTGGAAGTGAATGCATGTGAAGGGGGGGTTGAGGGCTGGAGGACATTTCTGATTTCATTATAACAGGGACAAAGCTCCACAGGACCAATGTGTGCCTTTTAAACAGCCTGCCTCTTCACCCAGCAGTCCTTGTGGCTGCCTCTGAACATTTTCCTGGGCTGGCTGGTTCAACTGCAGCCTGTACACTCCACACCCTGGAATGAAATTCCTGTCCTTTCTGACACTTTCTCCTGAGGTGGACAGGCCAAGCCAATAATTTTTCCAACTCCACTACCCGCTTCAAGGATGAAAATCTAGCCCATAGAGTGAAAAAGCAAGGAAGTTAATCCTGAACATTTACAAATCTCAGCTGGAACCTCAGGTGGAGCACTGTCCAATTCTAGGTCATGCACTTTGGGAAATTTGTCAAAGCCTTGTAGGGGATGCAGAGGAGATTTACTAGAATGGCACCAGGGATGAGGGATCAGAGAAACTTAATTGATCTCCCAGCAGAGAACATTTGAGGGAGATTTAGTAGAGGTTTTCAAAATTTTAGGAGTTTTAGCAGGATACAGAGGGAAAAATTAATTCCAGAATCAGAAGTATTGATAATCAGAGAAGACAAATTTAAGTTAATTGGCAAAAGATGTAGAGACGGGATGAACAGAAATTTTTAAAGGAGTGTGTTGCTATTATCTAAAATGCACTACCTGAAAGGGTGTTGGAAGCAGATTCAGTCGTAACTTTTGAGAGGGGATATAGGATCTTCAGGCGAGACAGGGGGAGAGGGTAAAAGAGGAGGAAGCATTGCATTATTAGTTAAGGAGTCAGCTACTGCAGTAAGGATAGATGATATCTTGGAGGGGGCATCGAATGAAGCTTTGTGGGTAGAGCTTAGGAATAAAAAAGGGGCAGCCACATTGTTAGGTGTTTATTATAAACCCCCAGATAGTCAGCGGGAAATTGAGGAGCAAATATGTGCACAATTTGCGAAAGTGTGTAAAAACAATAACAATAGGGAAATTATATTAGGTGATTTCGACTTTCCCAACATTAATTGGGATAGACATAGTGTTAAGGGCTTGGATGGAGTAGATTTCTTGAAATGGAGAACGTTTTAGGTCAATGTGTAGAGGGTCCAACAAGGGACGGCGCAGTACTGGACCTAATTCTGGGGAATGAAGCCGGACAGGTGGCTGAGGTGGTGGTGGGGGAGCATTTTAGTGATAGTGGCCACAACGTGGTACAATTTAAGTTTGTTATAGACAAAGAAACGGACAAGTTGCAAAAAATTGTTTTGGATTGGGGGGGGGGGAGGCGAGTGGATTTTAGTAAAATAAGGCAGGATCTGGCCAAGACTGAGAAGAGCTACTTGTAAGGAAATCTACAGAGGAGCAGTGGGGTGTGTTCAAAAAGGAAATGGGGAGAGTACAGGCTCAACATGTTCCCTCCAGGGTGATAGGAAGGAGTAACAAGCCCAGAGAACCATGGATGACCAGATAGATTCAGGTTACGATGAAAAGGAAAAGAGAGACTTTTAGCAGGTACAAGGGAAGCAAATCAGCAGAGGCATTAGTGGAGTACAGAAAGTGCAGGGTGGAGCTTAAGAAAGCAATTAGGAGAGCAAAGAGGGGATATGAGAAAGCTCTGGCTGGTAAAAGTAGGGAAAATCCCAAGATATTCTATAAGTATATCAATGGGAAGAGGATAACCAGTGAAAGAGTAGAGCCCATAAGGGACCATGGGGGCAATCTACAGGTGGAGCCAGATGACATCGCTAGAATGTTGAATGAATACTTCATGTCTGTCTTCACCCAAGAGAATGAGAATGAAGGTATCGAACTCGGGGAGAGAGACTGCGAGGTCCTTAAACAAATTGATAAGGGAATGACAAGGTGTTGGAGGTAAAACCAAAAATAAAAATACCTCAAAAAACTCAGCAGGTCTGACAGCATCTGCGGAGAGGAACACAGTTAATGTTTCGAGTCCATATGACTCTTCAACAGAACTAAGGAAAAATAGAAGAGTGGTGAAATATAAGCTGGTTTGGGGGGGTGCGGAGGAACAAGTACAGCTGGATAGAGGGCCAGTGTTAGGTGGAGATTGCCAAAAGATGTCATAGATAAAAGGACAAAGAGGTGTTGAAGGTGGTGATATTAGCTAAGAAATGTGCTCATAGGTGACATTAAGGGTAGAAAGCAGGGCAAGCAAGATACAGATAGCCCTAGTGGAGGTGGGGTGGGGGAAAGGGATCGAATAGGCTAAAAGGTAGAGATAAAACAATGGATGGAAATACATTTAAAAATAATGGAAATAGGTGGGAAAAGAAAAATCTATATAAATTATTGGAAAAAAGGGGGATCGGAAAGGGGGTGGGGATGGAAGAGAGAGTTCATGATCTAAAATTGTTGAACTCAATATACAGTCCAGAAGGCTGTAAAGTGCCTAGTCAGAAGATGAGATGCTGTTCCTCCAGTTTATGTTGAGCTTCACTGGAACATTGCAGCAGGCAAAGGACGGACATGTGGGCATGAGAGCAGGGTGGTGTGTTGAAATGGCAAGCAATAGGGAGGTCTGGGTCATGCTTGTGTTCTGCAAAGCGATCACCCAGTCTGCATTTGGTCTCTCCAATGTAGAGGAAACCGCATTGGGAGCAGCGAATGCAGTAGACTAAATTGAGGGAAGTGCAAGTGAAATGCACTTGAAAGGAATGTTTGGGCCCTTGGACACTGAGGAGAGGGGAAGTAAAAGGGCAGGTGTTGCACCATCTGTGGTGCATGGGAAGGTGCCGTGGGACGTGGTTGAGATGTAGGGGGTGATGGAGGAGTGGACCAGGGTGTCCCAGAGGAAACGATCCCTGCGGAATGCCACCGGGGAGGGTGGTGAAGGGAAAATGTGTTTGGTGGTGGCATCATGCTGGAGTTGGCGGAAATGGCGGAGGATGATCCTTTCAATGCGGAGGCTGGTGGGGTGATAAGTGAGGACAAGGGGGACCCTATCATGTTTCTGGGAGGGAGAGGAACGTGTGAGGGCGGATGCATGGGAGTAGGGCCAGACATGGTTGAGGGCCCTGTCAACCACCGTGGGTGGAAAACCTCGGTTAAGGAAGAAGGAAGACACGTCAGAGGAACTGTTTTTGGAAGTGGCATCATCAGGACAGATGTGACAGAGGTGAAGGAACTGAGAGAATGGGATGAAGTCCTTACAGGAAGCGAGGTGTGAGGAGCTGTAGTCAAGGCAGCTGTGGGAATCTGTAGGCTTGTAATGAATATTGGTGGACAGTCTATTACCAGAAATTGAGACAGAGAGGTCAAGGAAGGGAAGGGAAGTATCAGCGATGGACCATGTGAAAATGATGGAGGAGTGGAAATTGGAGCAAAATTAATAAATTTTTCCAGGTACAGTCGAGAGCATGAAGCAGCACTGAAGCAGTCATCGATGTACCAGAGAAAGAGTTGTGGGAGGGGGACGGAGTCAGTCTCAAACAGGTGTTGGCAGGCTTAAAAGTGGACAAGTCCCCAGGTCTGGATGATTTGTGTCCCAGACTGCTGAGAGAGGCAAGGGAGGAAATCGCAGGGGTTCTGACCCAAATTTTTAATTCCTCTCTGGCCATGGGGGAGGTGCCAGAGTACTGGAGAACAGCTAATGTGGTTCCGCTATTTAAGAAGGGTTGTAGAGAGAAGCCAGGGAACTATAGTCTAGTGAGTCTCATGTCAGTGGTAGGGAAACTATTGGAGAAAATTCTTAAGGAGAGAATCTATCTCCACTTGGAGGGGCAAGGTTTGATCAGGGATAGTCAGCATGGCTTTGTCAGAGGGAGGTCATGCCTAACAAATTTGACTGAATTTTTTGAGGAGGTGACCAGGTGTGTAGATGAGGGTAGTGCAGTTGATGTAGTTTATATGGATTTCAGTAAAGCCTTTGACAAGGTCCCACATGGGAGACTTATAAAGAAGGCAAAAGCACATGGGATACAGGGTAATTTGATAAGTTGGATTCAAAATTGGCTTAGTTGTAGGAGATAGAGGGTGATGACAGAAGGATGCTTTAGTGACTGGAAGCCAGTGTCCAGTGGCATACCACAGGGATCTGTGCTGGGTCCCCTATTATTTGTCATTTATATAAATGATATAGATGACTATGTGGGAGGTAGGATTAGTAAGTTTGCAGATGTCACAAAGATTGGCTGGGTGGTTAACAGTGAGGTTGAGTGTCTGGGGCTACAGGAAGATATAGACGGGATGGTCAAATGGGCAGATAAGTGGCAGATGGAATTTAACCCTGAAAAGTGTGAGGTGGTACACTTTGGAAGGAGTAATTTGACAAGGAAGTATTCAATGAACAGCATGACACTAGGAAGTTCTGAGGAACAAAGGGACCTTGGCGCGTGTGTCCATAGATCTCTGAAGGAGGAGGGGCATGTTAGTGGGGTGGTGAAAAAGGCATATGGAACACTTGCCTTTATCAATCGAGGCATAGATTACAAAAGTAGGGAGGTCATGTTGGAGTTGTATAGAACCTTGGTGAGGCCACAGCTGGAGTACTGTGTGCAGTTCTGGTCAACACACTATATGAAGGATGTGATTGCACTGGAGGGGGTGCAGAAGAGATTCACCAGGATGTTGCCTGGGATGAAACATTTAAGTTATGAAGAGAGGTTGGATAGATTTGGGTTGTTTTCGTTTGAGCAGAGCAGACTGAGGGGCGACCTGATCGAGGTGTACAAGATTATGAGGGACATGGACAGGGTGGATAGGAAGCAGCAGTTCCCCTTAGTTGAAGGGTCAGTCACAAGGGGACATAAGTTCAAGATGAGGGGCAGGAGGTTTAAGGGGGATGTGAGGAAAAACCTTTCTCCCCAGAGGATGGTGACAGTCTGGAATGCACTGCCTGGGAGGGTGGTGGAGGCGGGTTGCCTCACATTCTTTAAAAAGTACCTGGACGAGTACTTGGCACTTCATAACATTCAAGGCTATGGGCCAAGTGCTGGTAAATGGGATTAGGTAGGTAGGTCAGATGTTTCTCACGTGTCAGTGCAGACTCGATGGGCCAAAGGGCCTCTTCTGCGCTGTGTGATTCTGTGACTATATATTAGAAAAGGAGGCATATGCATGCATAGGAAATGAGCAGGAGATAGAACTAATTAAGTAGCTGGTGGCACTGGCAAGTTGAACCATAGCCTCCTTTTATGCTGTCAGCTTCTGTGGATTCTGTAAGGTTCAACCTGCCATCCCGATGTAAAACTGGCAATGTGGAATGAAAATTGGGCAGCTGATCATTATGGTTAGTTGCCAAATTGAAAATCTACCCCATTTTATCAAGAAATGCCATTGCGTCAAAAAATTGAGCCAAGGCAATTCTGCCTCTTCCCTCTCCTGTGATGATGACATTGCCCTCTAAGCATAAGAATTGAAGATTGAAATTACCCCTGCAATATTAGTAACAAACAAGTTAAACATCTATTGTAAGTGCGGGGTTGTTTCAATTCTTTAAAGAACGCAGAGTTTGCCAAACTTATAGGGGAGGAATGTCCTGGGCCATGGCATAGTGAGTGTGAGAACCAGAATTTTCTGGAAATTCCTTCATTGCTATCTGGAGTTGTAAAGAATTCCTCAGAATAATTTATGAAACTGCTCACATGCTTGTTGTGTCTTCCAACAATAACAATTGCTAACAATCAGGAAGGGCAATGACTGTATTGTCAGGGAACAAGCCTTGAGAGGCATTTAGAAAATAATCTACACATAGTGTAGTTAAACTGTTTAATTTCTGGCACAAATTTTTGTTGAAACGGGTCCATTTTGAAATTAAATTAGGAAATGGTTGAGAAAAGGGGAATGTTAAACGGTATGGAGATTGAGCAAGAAGGTGATATCAAACTCAGTGGTTCATAGAAATGGAAAGAGCTTGCATTTATATAATGTCTTTCATATCAGGGAGGATCTCAGGACATTCTAAAATGCTTTTAAAACTGATTAACTATTTCTGAATTGTAGTTATCGTTTTAATGTAGGGAAAAGGGCAGCCAATTTTTACATGGCACAATCCCACAAACAACAGGGTGCTAGACCAGATAATCTGTTTTAGTGATGTTAATTAAGAAATAAATATTGACCAGGACATGGGCAATAGCTCCCCTAATCTTCTTTGGATAGGGCCATGGGATTTTTTAATATCCACTTGAAAGGGCAGATGGGGACCTCAGTGTAATGTCTCATCCCAAAGGCAGTGCCTCTGACAGTGCAGTACTCCATCAATATAAAAACAAAAAAACTGCGGATGCTGGAAATCCAAAACAAAAACAGAATTACCTGGAAAAACTCAGCAGGTCTGGCAGCATCGGCGGAGAAGAAAAGAGTTGACGTTTCGAGTCCTCATGACCCTTCGACAGAACTTGCGTTCGAGTCCAATACTCTTTCTTGGACTCGAACGCAAGTTCTGTTGAAGGGTCATGAGGACTCGAAACATCAACTCTTTTCTTCTCCGCCGATGCTGCCAGACCTGCTGAGTTTTTCCAGGTAATTCTGTTTTTGTTTCAGTACTCCATCAATACTGCACTGAAGTAGAAATGAGAACAGAGAGTGGACTGCTATTTTGCTGTAATAATGTCTGCAGAGTTGCTGGAGCATGGAATGCTTTGCCACATGGAAGTGGTTGAGGCATAGCCCATTTAAATGAAGAGTAAATAAATCTTTAAAACAGATGAAGATAAAGGATCCAGGGAAGGAGCAAGGAAATGAGCTGAACACTTAATCCGTTTTTGACGATACTGTCTGTGGGTGGACACGATGAATACTCCCTGCTCTATTTCAAGGAGCAACACTAAATTTTCAACATCCGCTTAAACATGGAGATGGAGTATCAAAGTGACATGTTATCTGGAGGATGAAACCTTCAATAATGCTGTAATCCATTGATGTCCTACTGTAACATCAACTTAGTTTTGAGGTTAAAACAACAGCCTTCCAACTAGCTAAGCCAAGCTGACACAGATGATATGAATGAGCTAGCCATTTTTTATTGGCATGTGTGTGTGGGGTAATGTTAGTCAAGGACCAGTCAAAGAAGCTTCTGTTTTGGCCAAATCTGGTCATGTCATCGCTAAAGAAATCGGTGGCTAATCATTTACAAAATGACCATTTTCACCTTGAAGGGAGTTTTTTTTTCCAATAATGGGATAAGATCAGGTTTTAAGTAAGATTTAGTAATGGATTATTTTTCCTCAGTTTTTCTTCAGCCTGTATAGAATGAAATACATAGAGCCAGGAAGAATTTTGCTCAGAATAATACATGCAGTGTCGCAGGCAATAGGCCACAGATTACTCTCAATAAGCCTGTGGTAAACAGTAGGGAATGCTGTGTGCAATAGCTTTGGAGCAACTTGATAGTTGTGTCTGAGTAACAGTCTATCATTAAATGTCCATCAATTATATTTTGCAGCAGTAACTCACTCATTTGGTTGAGTGCAACTGCAGTATTCCCTCTAACCAAGTGTCAATAGAAGTTCATTGCATTCTTATGCTGGAAAGCCAAAAAGGTTTGGCTCAGTCATCTGACATGATAAAAACCAGTTTTCCAAAAGGATTCCTTCTTTATCAATGATTTGAAAGTCAACAGTGTTTTCAGGTTGAGGTGGCAAGGAGAGAGAATAATTATTTATGTCCTGTGAAGTTAGAACGGACAATGCTGAGGATTGAGGTATGGTTTTTAACTTTACATTCACACAGGGGATTCCCATGATTCTGACATGCAGCAATGGTCCTCTGACTCATTAATGAATAATACTGCTTCTGTGGGTTACTAATTGAAGTGCAAGACAAAATATTAGCTCTGTTAGTGAGTCAAGCATTGGAAATATTGCCAAATTGAATGGGAGCAAATGTTAAAGCAAATAGAAGTTGTGTTGTAACAGTAAATCTAAGGAGGCTTTATGGACAGAAAAAAAAATGGTGTGCTCACACTTGGAGTACAGCAGCTAGTCTTAGCCATTGTTCTTAAGAAAAGTTATAGAGATTTCAAAGAAAGGCAGCACAAATAGGACATGGTCTTATTGAATTTGAAGATATGCTATCTATTTCACTGGAAAAAGAGAGAGCGGGACAGGGAAACTATTCAAGTTTGTGAAAGAGACACTTGTGAATGATGCTCCTCATGATTCAGAGACTTATTGTCATGAAATTGGATAATTTCCAAAAATTGATGAGGATATCATGATGTGTGATTAACCCAATCTATTGATTTTGATGCAGGCAGCATGCAAACATTGTGTTGACTGCTTATTTACATTATTCCGGCGTGCAGCAGGAGCTAGCCTGCTGTCGAGTGGCTGCATGCCTGAGCAGGATGCGTAAAATCATGAAAGATTAGCCTCGCCTGCTTTAAGGCCCCTTGACAATAGCTACACTGTAGGAGTAGTACAGAGTATAAATCAAGAAATAATAAGGGCTTGGAAGAGAAGTACGGCAATAATCATGGGAGATTCTAATCTTCATATGGATTGGATGAATCAAATTGGCAAAGGTAACCTGGAGGATGAGTCATAGAGCGTAGCTGGGACAGTTTCTTAGAGCAATACATTTTAGAACCATGGAACAAGCTATTTTTGACCCGATAATATATAATGTGTCAGGATTAATTAATAACCTCATAGTAAAATATCCTCTTAGTAAGAGCAATCATAACATGGTAGAATTTCACATTTAGTTTGGGGATAAGAAATGTGGGTCTGAAACTAGTGTCTGGCAATTCCAAGAGAATGAAGACATTGTTAACTAAAGTGGACTGGGAAAATAGATTAGAAGGTAAGATGATAGAGAAGCAGTGGCAGGCAAATTTAAGGAGATACATTGAACGTTATGAAATAACTCTCAGCAAAGGTATATTCCATTGAGAAAGAATGTTGCTGCATGAAGGATGCACCAGCCATAGCTAACTAAGGAATTTAATGACATATCAAATTGAAAATAAAGATTTGCAATGTTGTAAAGATTTGTGATAGCCCAGAAGATAGGGGACATTTTAGAAACCAGCAAAGGATGCCTAAAAAAAAGAGGGAGAAATTGGAGCATTGGAGAAAACTAGCAAGAAATGTAAAAATGGACAGTAAAAGCTTCTACAAGTATATAAAAAGGAAGGGAGTAGCTAAAACAAGTGCTGGTCTCTTCAAGGGTAATAACAGGAAACAAGAAAATAGCAGAGACTTTGAATAACTTGTATCTGCTTTCACAGTTAGAAGAAGCAGAAAACATCTCAAGCACATTAGAAAAAACAAAGGATTAATTCATTAAAAGAAACAGAGTTGGGATAAATGGATCATTTTCAGGTTGATAAACTGGAAATAGTGGAATGCCAGAGAGATCAGTGCTAGGGCCTCAACTATTTACAATCTATATTAGTGACTTGGATGAAGGGACAGACTATATTGTAGCAAAATATGCTGATGATACATAGATAGGAAAACAAGTTGTAAGGAGGATACAAAGAGTCTGCAAAGGGGTATAGATAGGTTAAGTGAATGGGCAATAATTGAGAGATGGAGTATAATGTGGGAAAATGTGAAGTTGTTCACTTTAGTAGGAAGAATAGTAAAGCAGGATATTATTTAAATGGACAGAATTCTGTAGTGCAGAGGGATCTGGGTGTCTTTGTAGAGTAATCACAAGTAGTTAGCATGCAGGTACAGTAAGTAATTAGGAAGGCAAATTAATATTGGCCTTTGGCAAGGAGGATGGAGCCTAAAGGTTGGAAAGTCTTGCTACAGCTGTATGGGGCATTGATGGGACCACACCTAGAATGCTGTGTACAATTTTGGTCTCCCTACTTAAGAAGGGATATACTCACATTGGAAGTAGCTCAGAGAAGGTTCTCAAGACTGATTCTGGGGATCGAGGGGTTGTCTTATGAAAAATAGTTGTGCAGGTTAGACCTAAACTCACTGGAGTTTGAATGTGTGGTGATTTTACTGAGCTCTATAAGATTCTAAGGGGCCTTGACTGGGTAGATAGGGGGAGGATGATTTATAGGGAGCACAATTTAAAAATAAGGGGCTTTCCAATTAAGACAGGAACGAGGAGGCATTTCTTCTCTCAATCTTTGTCAACATTTGGAATTCACTTCCCCAGAGAACAGTGGAGGCTGAATCATGTTCAAGGATAAGTTAGACAGATTTTTGCTCGACAAGGGAATGAAAGTTAATGGGGGCAGGCAGGAAAGTGGAGTTAAGGCCAGAATCAGATCAGCCATGGTCTTATCGAATGGCAGAGCAGGCTCCAGGGCTTGAATGGCCTACTCCTGCTCCTATTTCTTATGGAGGAATGGCAGACAAGTGACAGATGAAATTTAGTGCCAAGAAGCCTGAAATGATTCATTTTGGTAGGAAGAAAGCAGAGAGACAATATAAAATAGAGTTTACAATTCTAAAGAGGTTGAAGAAGCAGAGAGACCCGGGTGTATATGTACTTTAATAATTGAAGGTGGTGGGAGAGATTGAGAGAGCAGGTAATAAACCCTGCCACCTTCTTACTTCCACCCCAATTAGGTCCATGGCAGGACGGCCAGAGGACGGCTTTTCTGCTACACCACCAACTCAGGCTCACTTGGCAATTAATGCCCACTTAAGGGCCTTACCCCACCCCTACTGTATTAAACCAGTGGCGGGCAATGGACATGATTTGCCCACTCTGCATAGTTCCAGTAGAAACTCCCTGCATGCATGGCAATGTGGGCACCAAAATGATGTCAGGTATGGCTAGCACCAGAAGTGTGCATGTGTACTGTAAACACCATTTTGTATGCAAAACAGCTCTTGTAGCAATGAAAATTTAGGCTCCATGGAACTGAATTTCATGACGTGTCAGTTTTTCCTAACCAAAAATGGTAAAACAAATACATCTAATACTTATGATCACAGAAACAACATCAAGCAGGGGATTACAGGTAAATGGACTTTCTTTTATTCTTTTGTGGAATGTGGGCACCGCTGGTGTTATAGACAGGAGAGAGACAGACAATCTGCACTGATTTCCCCTTAAGTAGAAGGCGTTTTGAATTAGTTTTTTTAAAAGAATGAACGGTGGCATGTTTTCCCAATCCTTTGATTTCTGCAAACCAATTTTGCTAATAATCTACAGCAAACTCAAGATAGGATTAACTTGGATGGTTAGTTTATTTTCTATATTCGGCACCCATGAAAGGAGTGTTTACCAAGTCCCACTCCGCAAACACACATAATAGAGGGGGCAAGAGAGAAAAGGAGTTTGTGTTGTGCGAATGTTACTTACTACTTATCAGCTGAAGCCTGGATATTGTCCAGGTCTTGCTGCATGTGGGCACGGACTGCTTCAGTATCTGAGGAGTCGCGAATGGTGGTGAACATTGTGCAATCATCAGCGAACATCCCCTCTTCTGATCTTATGTTGAAAGGAAGGTCATTGATGAAGCAGCTGAAGATGGTACCTGACCTCAGATACTCAGTTACAACAGACTGTTGCTGATTCTCTGATCAATCTTTAAGGTTGTTGAACTGTACTTTGCATTTTCTCTGCCTTCTTTTTCTATTGGAGATACAAAGCCAGATTGGAGTAATATTTCACAGTTTCTCTCTGGAAATTTAGTCAGTTGGTCATTCTTCAGGCATGAGACTTGACAATAGACAGGTGTTGTTTTTGGATGGCCACTGGGGGAAGCTGAGAGTTATTTATATATTTTTAATTACCAGAGTAGGCACATCGGTCAGGTGTTCTGCAGTCTGTAATACACAAACCATTTAAATTAAATACATCTAGGGCTGCCACAAATTCCACTCCCTGTCCAAAATTACCCAATCACAGTGCTCTGCGAGTGATGATCCATACTGGGAGTGCCCAATGGGGGAATCAAGCTTATAACATACACTTTCTTGCAACAGTACAAGTATTATGCTAGCAGGAGAAAGTAACCAATTAAAATTAACATTATAACACGTCAAATAAAACACCAGCTCAGATCGGGAGATAATCCCAAATAACCCTTTGAAAGTAATAAAACCATTGTTTAATAGTCATAACCAAGCATATTTGTGAACTTTTAAATGAGCTAATGCAAACTCAAAATAATGTTCTCCTCCTTTCCCAACTATTAGGTCCAAGCAGATGTGGAATTCTGAAAAAACAAGTGATACAACAGGAAGTGGGTATAGGGTACATTCCAGATTGTGAAGAATTTGATGGTTCCTTCTCAGCTGTGCAGTGTGATCAGGACAAAGGAAAGTGCTGGTGTGTCTTTACAAATGGAGAAAGGATCCCTGAAACACAAGTCAACATAACAACTGGATCAAAACCTGCTTGCAAACGTAAGCCATCTGGATCTCCTGGAGAGCTGGAGAGCATCCAGTGAAGATGTGATATTACTAGAATGGAAAACAGCTAATGGGTCTGTGACGGTCATGGAGGTGGAAAGCATCTAATGAAGTTATGAAAGGCTTTCTGCAGCTTTTGACATGGTTATCATCCCATCTTCCTTCAATACCTCTCTACCCTCAATTAAATGGGTGGGACGTCACTTAACTGGCTCCGTTATTAATTATCTATTGGCAGCCCAAGGATCACTTGCAGTGGTTTCTCTTCCTGCTCCAGCAGTTATTCTGGTTCGCCCATATGGATCTAACCCCTTCAATTTCTTATCTCCTAGCTGCTCCTTGGCGACATTAATGGAAAACGCAATATCAATTCTCACACCTAGGCTGATGACACCCAATTCTACCTCACCGTTACCACCTCTCTCAACCCTCCACTATCTCTAAATTGTAAGGCTGCTTGCCTGACATCTGGTACTGGTGAATAGAAATTTCCTCCAATTACATATTGGGAAGACTGAAGCCATAGTCTCCACCATAAACTCTGCGCTGTGGCCATAGACTCCATCCCTCATCCTTGCAATTGTCTGAGGCTCAACCAGACTGTTCACAACCTTGATGTCATATTTGACCTTGAGACGAGCATCCAACCACATATCCAAACCATAACTTAGACCACACCATATCCAGCTCTGGAGCATTGCCCAGCTCCAGCCCTGGTTCAGCTCATCTGCTGCTGAAAGCCACATCTATGCCTTTGTTACCTCCAGACCTGTCTGTTCCAATGTACTCCTAGTTTACCTACCACATTTTGCCCTCTGTAAACTAGAGGTCATCCAAAACTCTGCTGTCTTTGACCGAACTTACACCAAACTCTCATCCTTGTTTTCAAATCCCTTTATGGTCTTGTCCCTCCCTATCGCTGTAATCACCTCCAGCCCTACAAAGCTGTGAGATATCTGAGCTCTTCCATTTCTGACCTCTTGAGTATCCCTAATTTTAATTGCTCCACTATTGGTGTCCGCTCTTTCAGCTCTTGAATTCTCTCCCTAAACCTCTCCATCTCTCTATCTCTCTTTGTTACTTTTAAGATGTTCATTAAAACCCATGCCTTTGGCTAAGCTTTTGGTCATCTGCCCTCATTGTTGGTTTTCCTCCATTACCGAAGATGGCTGTTTCTTCCATGCATAGAGTCATCTGTTGTGCATTCTAACATGGCTGCAGGGCGTGATTGCAGACTTGTATGGCTTTCCACAGTGCAGGCAAGGATGAATTGTTTGATTTTGTTCAGACTGTCCAGTGTTTCTACCTTGCCATTTGTCCCTAGCTGCTGGAATTCTTCATTGTTAAAAGGAGACAATCTGCCCTAATATCTCCTTAGAAGACTCTTATGTTTATTTTTGTTTTATAATGCCCCTATGAAGCACCTTGGGGCATTAAAGTTCCTATATAACTACAAGTTGGTGTTGTTATTGTAGTAATATGATGGAGAAAACATCTTATGAGCCTGTGATGGTATCCTGGTGGAGAGTGTCTAATGCAGCATGCTGGGAAACTAGGCACAAGGTGGGGAAGAATAGGCAGTGGGAATTAAAGTGGCACAGAATAAAAAAATACAGGGGGTGCAGGTAGCAAAAGGAAGCATAATCTCTGGCTATGTTTGGATTAGCAAGAGTAAAACTAGGCAAGGGCATTTCCCACTAAGTTGGAAAACAAAGCAGCAGCATTGGAGGGGGTTGGCATGGCCAGCTTTGTCAAAGGCTGCTGACATATTGAGGATAAGGAGTGATAATGCACCATGGTCTTTGTGTCTTTCATTAAGGGTATTGCAATGCTGTGGCAGGGATGGAATTTTGACTAGAGTGGTTCAAACATCGACACACAAGAAAGAGACATGGAGTTATAGGGCGACAGCACATTCAAGTACTTTGAAGAGAAAAGGGAGGTGGGGAGATGGAACAGTAGTTTACAAAGACAGAGGGGTCAAATGTGTTTCTTTGAGGAGGGATGATGATGACAACTTAAGAAGGAGGCAGGCAGTACCTGATCATCAGCTAGCTTAGGGACCAGGAAGGAAAGCTTTATGGGACATGTCAGACCGACTGAGTTTTTCCAGGTACTTTTATTTTTGCTTTTGTTTATGGAACATGTATTGGTCAAATGTGGGATTTTTTTATGAAAGGTGACATTGACGTATAGAATTTAATGTTTAATATTGGCCAGGAATACTGATGCAAAAGCGTGGGAGCAAAATGCGTGAGAACAACGTATGACAAATGGAAGTGAGGGATTTTAGACTTGAGTTTTTTGCCCCATGCACAATTTTTGGTGGACTTGTCCGCACCTACCAGTCTTATCAACCTCCTGGAAGCAATAGTTAGATACTTACTGCAGTGGATTTTATAGGTAAAAAGTTTTCTATAATGAACCCTAAGGGCCATGATCTATAAATGATGTTACATGATCTTAACAAATACACATTTATTAGAGAAATTTGAGGCTGATTACATAGCATTGATGGAAGTTACTTTGGAGTTAATTCATTCTTTGAATCCAAGGAATTTTACCAATTGCAATGTTTGCACCATTTATGAAGACAGAATATTTATGTAGAATTCTGTGAGCTTTCTCCTCATCTTCCTGTATAACTTCAGCACGTATGTTGATGGAACAGTTGTGGGAAAATGGGGAGAACTCTCAGAGAAATTCTACCTCATCTTTCACTGAATGGAATAGATATGTGATTTTTTTTAAAATCAGAGGGCTAATTAAGGGGTTGCCAAATTCACATTGTTTTGTTTTCCTAGGCCCACAGTGTGCATTACCCTTCGATGCCCTTGCTGTATCAGATGGCATTGTTTTATGTAATGATTTGCCCAGTGGTCAGTCTCTGCAGCATTGCCAGCTGATGTGTCGTCAAGGATATCATAATGCATTTGATGGGGGAAGGTTTGTGTGCAACATACAGAACGGTATGTGGATGACCGAATCCCCACATCCAGAGGCCTGCCAGAGTAAGTACCATTTGTGATCATGCCTTCACTCATCTTGTCTCTAAACTTTGGAAATCCCTCCTAAACATCTCTGCCTCTCCATATTTCTCTCTCATACTGTTAAAACTTTCCTCTAACAATCCTTAAAACTTACCTCTTGACAAGCTTTGGTCAGCTGTTCTCATGTCTACTTCTCTAGCTTGGTGCCATTTTTGTTGTCTGATTATGCTTCTGTGAAGCACTTTGGGACTTTTAAGCTATGTTAAAGGTGCTACATAAATTCAAGATGTCACTATCATAATTTTATTTTAACTACCACATTCACTCAATAATCACAAATGTGTAAGTTTATAGAAACAATATAGCTACTTGTTGTTAATAATGGCTCTCCATTTCTGATTTCCACAAGCAGGAATTCTTGGATTTAGTTATATCATGATAGCATATGAAATCAGTGAACAAACATTTCCTCAGGCCCACTCCTTTCAATGACTAACTACAACAGTGCTTCCCAAACTATTCTCCAATATGACCCCAAAAGCCAGCAAAAACAAAGCAGCATAGTAACATTCAATATATAATTATCAAAGTTCAAGCATCATAGATAACATGTCAAAATACATCATATAAAGATGGAAAATTTGTTTTTTAAAGCACTTTGTAAAAATGTCATTCTTTTATGAACTCAGGTGGGTTTCAGCCAACCCCTCCATAATCCCTGATGACAGAATCTCCTCTTGCCCTCCCCCCACCCCTGCAGGCACATTGTAATCAACCTCCCTTCCCCACTCATTCACTCTGAACCCCTCTTCTCAAATGCTCTGCTTCCCTCTCACTCACTCACTCAGCAGGTCCTCTTCCCAACCCGCCCCTCCCCTTGCCTACTTTTGATCTTGTTGGCAGTGCCTGTGAAGCAGGGTTGCTATCCCATGGTAAGGAGCCTGTACAACAGGCAGACAGGAGCAGAAACCCAGTCAAGTTTGAAGCCACTGCTCACCTTCCGATCACAGCATCATGACCTCCTGGTTTTTCCTGCATTCTGTCCATGATTAAGTTACGCTTGCCAGCCTCTAGCTTCACCAAATCAGTGCACAAACAGCCCCAGTCCACTCAAACTCACAGTTAGAAATGTCTCCTGAAGTTAAAGAGCACTTTGGGTTCATTGTGCGCCCCACGTTTGACGAAATTGATTCCATGGGTCCAAGGCTGTCCTTCCGGAGCCTCCAGACTGGGATGTCTCCTCTCCATTGTTGCCATTGCTGCTCAGAGGAGGGGGGAGCTCACGAACCCAAATGTGACCTCTGCGGCCCATAATTTGAGAACCCTGAACTTCAACCTACCTTATCAAGGACTGTACTTTATCTCTTCAATCTCCTCAACTAATTAAACAAAGCTGTGGGATAGCTTTATATCATTTATCATCACATCCCCATGTTTCAACCTTGCTGGTTTCCAGAGGACTCAATACATGCATAGGAAAGGCAGCTATGACTTTGGCTGACTTACAAAAATGCATGGAAAAACATCAAACTGACTCTTAGTACCCACAAATTGCCTTATGAGGCTTGTTTTCTTGGTACCTTATTGTATGGCCGTGAACCATGGATGGGTCACAACTATCAAGAAAGGAAGCTCAACAATTTTCATCTTCACTGTTCATGGCACATTCCGGGCACCTCATGGAAGGGCAAAATCACCAAAGCGGCAGTCATAGAAACATAGAAACATAGAAAATAGGAGCAGGAATAGGCCATTCGGCCCTTCGAGCCTGCTCCGACATTCATCATGATCACGGCCGATCATCCAACTCAATAGCCTGCTCCCACTTTTTCCCTATATCCTTTGATCCCTTTTGCCCCAAGAGCTATATCTAACTCCATCTTGAAAATATACAGTGTTTTGGCCTCAACTACTTTCTGCGGTAGCGAATTCCATAGGTTCACCACTCTCTGGGTGAAGAAATTTCTCCTCATCTCAGTACTAAATGGTCTACCCCATATCCTCAGACTGTGACCCCTGGATCTGGACTCCCCTACCATCAGGAACATCCTTCCTGCATCTACTCTGTCTAGTCCTCTTAGAATTTTATAGGTTTCTATGAGATTCCCCCTCGTTCTTCTGAACTCCAGCGAACATAATCCTAACCGACTCAATCTCTCCACATATGTCAGTCCTGCCATCCCAGGAATCCTCTCAAGGGCAAATCTCCCAAGTATGTTGGCATTTAACAAGCAGAGGTGATTTCGCAATGGTTCATGCTCTTCTGAGAAAATAACTTGAGTGTGGGTACAAAGACATCTAGTGTTTTTATCCTCTACTTGAAAACCAAAGTAAGCAAATTATACATCACAAGTTAGCATCTACCCTCACACAGAAGTGATGATGGATCAGCCAATATTTGTGATTACTACTGGGAGTGATCATGTGGGTATAATTGTCAAATCCCACTTACCTAAATCCATTTCCATTAAACTTGTCACATTGGATATCGCTACAGAGCATTTATAGCACAGAAACTGGCCATTTGTCCCATGGATTATGGGCCAAATGGCCTTTAGCTCATTCAAGAAAATTCTTAATTTCCAAATGATCTTTGAAACTGAAATGTATTTTATGTATATCTAATTTCTGTGGAAAATATCATTCCCAGATGACTCAATGTTTCATGAGGCATGGGGACGGGAAAAATTAACCAAGATTTTTGAAACTACAGAACCACACATCTAGCCAACCGATCATGGAGCAACATTGATACAAACTTAAATGAAAGTGATTTAAAGCACAGGAGAAACTTCTTTATACAGAGAGTTGCAAGGCTGTGGGTTCACTTCCAGAGTTAGCTGAGGCAGAACTTTGTCAGTAATTGTAATTAGATTATATTGGTGAATGAAAGATCAGGATTTGATGGAATATAGGGATAGGAAAATAAATTAAATAGAACTCTTTGCTTACATAGAAGGTAATTGCTGATATGGACTGATTGGGCCGAATGGCCTGTTTCCATGTTGTAACTTCTATGTATTTCTATTTCAATGTTGAAATTAACCCTGCTGATGTTAGGAATTATGACTACAATAGTGCAATTTATTTCAATGGAGACTTTTGATACAGTGTCGCCCAGTGACAGTGACAAGAATCAAATACAATATTCCAGTATTATCCTGTTGGATGTTCCTCAGTAAGAACAGGAATAAAATGTGTGCTTTAGAAAAGTGATTTTGGAAAACTTCTTTTATGAAGATTGTTTTTTACCTCACAGAAATCAACCTATTTCAAGTGGCTAAGGCCCAGAGACAGTTTCGACTTCTGTTACCTTCTGGAAAAGCATGCAATAATGATTATTCAGGATTACTGAAGGCATTTAAAACCTTCATTGCTGATGATCTGAGGGCTAGAGGATTATGTCACATTCAGGTGTGTATATAAAACTATTCCCTTTGTTTAACAACTTTCTCCTTTCTTCTGAAGATGTTGCTTTGTGTGTAGTTATGTAGACATTGGCAGCCCCTTTGAAACCTCACATATGAACCCTAGCGCTGTTAACAGACTCTTTGACACCTGAACTTTGCTTTTTCCTTACCCAGTGTCTGAACTTACATATTTTCCTGCACAAGTCATTGGATAATGACCGGCAGCAAAAATCTTGCCCCTTTCGTAGGCCAAAGCTAGTAGCTTTTAAATGCTTTACCATCAAATAGAAGAGTTGGGCTAGTATACCCCTAAGGTCAGGATGTGCCTCTGGGCCAAGTGGAACAATAGCTATATCTTGAAGGCCAGAGACCTCCATCACCTGGATTGGTGAATATGATAGTAAGCCTGGCACACAGATCATTGGGAAAATACAAAAAACTACAGCTCAATTTTGTTCACTGCCTACCCTAGTCTCAATGGATGGCATCGTGATTGTATTACTGGATTAGTATTCTGCAGATCTAGACTAAAAAATTTAAGTCAAATCCCACCATCAAAATTGAAAATTTAAATATAGTTATTTAAACAATTTGGGATTAAAAAAAAAAACTGTTATCAATAAAAGTGACTGTGAAGCTGTTGGATTGTCAGAAAGGCCCAACTGGTTCACAAATGTCCTTTTGAGAAGGAGATCTTCCATCCATTCTTGGTCTGGACTATATGTGACTTCAGTTCCACACCAATGAGATTGACTCTCAACTGTCCTCTGAAGTGCCCTTGCAAGCCATTCTAGGACAATCAGGGATGGATCTTGTCTGTGGTGCCTACATCCTGAGAATGTAAACAAATCAAAAGAGTGTACATTATTTTTCTGCAAACTAACACCCTCAGGGGAGGCAGTAAGGAAAACTGGGAGTGGAAAATTTCACAAATGGTGCAGTAGAGGATGTTCTACCAAAGTTGACATTGAGACATGTTTAGAGCAAAGTTGAGGAAGCTTTACTGTGCACTTAAACCTGTGCTATGGGTAAACTTGCAGGGGAGGTGATGGCATAGTGGTATTGTTGCCTGGACTAGTAATCCAGAGATCCAGGATAATGCTCTGGGGATCTGCCACAGCAGATGGTGGAATTTGAATTTAATAAAAATCTGGAATTAAAAGTCTAAAAATGACGATGAAACCATTGCTGATTGTTGTAAAAACCCATCTGCTGTCCTTAACTAGTCTGGCCTGCATGTGACTCCTTGACTCTTAAATGCCCTCTGACAAGGGCATTTAGGGATGGGCAGTAAATGCTTGCGTGGCCAGCGAGACGCACATCGTGTAAATGAATTTTAAAAAATGTGATGGATCAGCTTTATTCTGCAATTAATCTATTTTGCAGCTGATCTGGACACCAGGTCTTCAAGCTAGAAAGGAGTTCTATTTCTAGTGCTGGCAACCTTCATCCTTTTAAAGTGCCTCAACTAAAGCCATTAAACAACTACAAGCTTGAATACAGCAAGAACAATGGGAGCACTGAATATTCCTGTCTCTTTTTAGGTGACTGTCCCTGGGGAAACATTGTTAATCCCAGCCTGTGATGACTCGACTGTGTCAGTTGGATGTTTGAGCATCGACCACTTAGGAGTAAATGTTACTTGGAAAGTGCAGCTTAGGGATATCCCAGTATCCTTTCTTCCTGACCTGCGTGACATAGGTAACCTGCATTGCTTCATAATTTGTGCACATAATCATACTTATTGATCATTGAATAATTTTAACATGTTACATGAATTACATGGGGCATTTGATAGCTGCAGCTGGATTTTATTCAAGCTATGATTTTGAACATCACCGCAATGGGGGCAAACGCGGGCAAGATGTAGTTTGCACATCCATGGTTCACAGAGGCAGCTGTACATGTAAAAGTGCAGTTGTCTTCAAACAGATGCAATTTTTGTAACTGGGATATCCAAAACATTATTCATGGGCTTTAGATACCTGAGCAAAAGGTCCAAAACTGCCAGAGTTATTTGGAGAGGTAGGTTACCCTTTTTGAGAGCTTCAGGTATCCACTTTGGAAGAGATAAGGTGCCCCTTAGGAAGAGGTCACTTACCCCTTTGGGAAGTGTCAGATGCCCTTTGATATTGTTAAGAGCAGGCATGAATGTGTGTAAAAAGTGGATAATCTCAATGGAACTGGCAGCTTGTCAAGTCATTTAAATGGCAAACCCTTTAGATTTAAAAGAAAGCCTGTTGTGGCTGCTTGCGATTTCACGAGCTGTCTGTTGACAAAAGTCTGAGGTCTTTTACTTCAGTGCTGCATGACTAATTCCACAACCTATCATTATCACAAGGGGTGGTGCTGTAAATTCACAGCTTGATTGACAGCTCCATGTGGTTATAAAATGTTTGATGTTATGAATACAAATGTTTGTTTTCACAATGGATTAAATACTTGAAGAAAATGTTTGTTTTTTGAAGGGATTACTCATTTGAAAGAATTTAAATGTATTGAATGGGTTTTTATGAATGATGTTTTTTTTTAAACAGTGAAGTCAGAAATAGACACTTAGAACTTTACTTTATTTCAACTCACCATGGCTCCTGAGGCCTGCCCATGGTGGATGTTGGGTGAGTTGGCATGGAGGGTGTAAGGGAAAAGAGTGTGGGTGGGGCCATCATGGATTGGCATGAGGTACCATTAAGTTGGCACAGGGGCAATGAATGGCATGGGGGTTGGCAGAGGGGCACAGGGTGGCATGGGGGCATGAGGGGCAATGGGGGTGGGTGGGTGACATGAGGTAGCATGATTTGGCATGAATGCAGTATTGTGTGAGGAATGAGGGCTAGAGGGCTGCTTTTTATTTTATCGATTTTATTGTAACTGGAATAAAGTCCCAGATCACCAAGTTGGGCTTTTTAACCAGTCCGCCTTGGCACCTTGTAGACCCTGTGGCTGCCTCCAGGTTTCTGGGATTGGTGAGCCTGAATCACGTTAACATCTGCTCTCCCCCAGAATGAAAATCCAAAGATCTGGGTCTCTCCCTTCCAAGTCAGGTTTGCAGAATTGGGACTTTTCCCAACTCTGCACTCCCGACTTGGGAGGGAAAATTCACCCTCTTGCCTCTTACTGAAGACTCCCTGCCAGGCTGCACTTTCCACCTCCAACCCTGCCAAAACTGGCCTTTAGCAGCCAAACGCACCTTTTCTCACTCCCTACACTTCTGGTATCTTCTCCTCTTATAAACATCTCACCTTTTTCCACATCTTTCACATCTTCTTTGAAGTGTTCCTTCTCCCCAGACTCCAACCTGAGTTCTCACCAAGGTATCCTCCCTCCTTACCTCGCTGAACCTTTATACTAAGTGATTCTTCATCTTCAGTGAATTCACTCTCCATTCCAATTCAACTTGTCCTCTATTCTTTCATTTCAATCTCACCTTGTCCTCCAGAAATCTCTCTCTTCGAATAGACCCATGTTCAATACTCATGGCCACCACATTGACTTTACCATCTAATTTAGGTCTTTTTGACTCCATAGTCATACTTACGTTCACAAAGTCAGAAGTAGGGATATGTACTGGTGACACAGTGCACAATTCCATTCGCAGTTCCTCTTCTAATGAAGCAGCGCATGCAGCAAGATCTACATAACACCCAGAAATCAGCTGATCAATGGTGAGTAATATTCATGTCAGGCAATGACCATCTCCAATAAAAGAGAGTCTAACTATCACCTCTTGACATTCAATGGTATTACTGTCATCATTAACCAAGAGCTTTAGCTGGATGAGTTACATAAATACAATGGCTGCAAGATGAAATCAGAAGCTGGGTATTCTGCGCTGAGTAACTGACCTTCTGACTTCTCAAAGCCTTTCCACTGTGTTGGGATCTCGGTAGAGACCAGTAGCTTGTTTTTAAATGAAGAAATACAAAATCCCAGTTATGTACTAAAAGAATGAAACCGGAAGATTCCACTGTTCAAAACAGAACAATTTTTAACTTACAAGATTTGACAAAGCAAATATTAGCAAAGTAAGTGGAAAAGTGCAATAGCAAGCAGGAAAAAGGATATTTTACCTTCCAGTCGGAATGGCAACTTTTCGTGCTGTATTATCCCATTCCCGCCTCATTAATTGTGCAGCCACAGGAAACATGCCATCCGGCAGACAGGCAGCCTCTGATTTGCTCGCCGTTACTTTGCCACTTCCTCACCCAGTGCACCATATTTAAACTGTAGCTGCCCGGACACTTCTCAATGCTTAGAGCCAGGTCTACTCTGGTGAAGACAAAGCCCCAAAAGCCAAGAAGAGTGCAGCTCCCTGATTCAGTGATGCATCCCTAGAACGTCTTCTGGATACTGTGGAGGCTCGTCGCAATGTCCTCCAACCCCGCTCTGGCTGCAGGAGGCTCATCACTCTCATCACTCTGTCTTGGGAGGTGGTGGCAGAGGTGGTCAGTGCCAACAGTGCACACACGAGGTCAGCCATCCAGTGCAGAAAACAGATTAATGATCTGTCGCCAGAGTAAGGCAACCATCTTATCATTCTAAACTTGCCATCACACATTCAATGAAATCCCACTCACTGTCAGCTCAGGGGACATCACCACTCACTCTCTCACACACACCCTTACATCTCCAACTGGCCTCATCTCCTCTGGAGACTGCCTCCTCAACCCTCACCAGCTTGAGGATACTTGCACAAATCAACATGTGTCCCTGCACATACCCTGTGATGCCCTTACCCAGTACAGCTCTCGCCCTGCAGCCTCTTCCCTTGCCTGAGGCTACTTTGCCCCCTTCCCCAAGCAAGCTCGAGCCCTGCAACCATTGAAAAGCCACCCCCACCTTATGGCTGGTCTGGTAGGTAGAGACCTACCTGTGAGCCCCCACTAAAAGTGACGTGGCATTGCCTGCAAAGCCTGGCGCTAATGACCGCCAGTGCTGTCTGAAGAAAGATAGGCAAACAAACCTCGAAGTCCCATGTGACGTGCAGGTCACCAAGCGCACATCGCCTTCGTACAGCTGTGAAACATGTCGGTGTGCAATCAAGCTGAAGTGCCTAGACGATCTAGTGTGTGTGTGGTTGGGTGGGGGGTGGGGGGGGTTGATTCTGGTGAGCAGGGCTTTTAATTAGATGCAAATGTATTAAAATGATGTTCCTGACGTCTGGCAGTGGGAAACGCGGCCCGCCATTGACGGGTGGAACGGACGATCACAAATTGGTTTCATAATGCCGTAAAACCAATTTTTGGCCTTTTCATCATATTGTCTGCTCACGCCCACCATGATGCCCAACGCCAACGGGGGCAGAAAATTCCAGCCTATATATCCTACAGGCTAACATCCAGAATGAACATGAGTTAAACATGAATTAACAGGCAAATTGTGGCCAAATATAAACATTAAATTGCACATTTAATTGCAGACACAACAAAGACAGATCTTACAAATTGGCTCAGCAGTCCACTCATATTTTGGTGATCACAGATAAGAACATAAGAACATAAGAGCTAGGAGCTGGAGTAGGCAATTCAGCCCCTTGAGCCTGCCCTGCCATTCATTATGATCATGGCTGATCTCATTTCGTCCTCAACTCCAATTTCCCGCCCTCTCCCCATAACCTTTCAATCCATTACTAATTAAAAATCTGTCTATCTCCTCCTTAAATTTATTCAGCGTCCTGGCATCCACTGCTCTCTGAGATAGTGAGTTCCACAGATTCACAACCCTTTGAGAAAAGAAAGTGGAAAAGAAAAAAAAAAGAAAAATCACAATCAGTCACAAGGTCCTTCATTCTCTCTCTTCCTCATGAGGAATTTCAGCTCCTCACCTTCTAGGAGCTACTCTGATCCCCAGCTGAAAGCAACACACAACCAACCCAAGTTCCAAGGGCATGGTCTTCACCACAAGCGGACATGTCTACAGAGCCTACTCAATCAGCCTGGATGGTGTGCATCCATCAATATTATCTTCAAGTAACAGAAACAGCTACAGCAAGTTACTCTCAGTTTCTGGATCTGGACTCTGCCTTCTTCAGTCTTCTTCAGTTTGTCTATGCTGTACCTGTGGACTTATCAACTGCTCCTGCTCTTACTGTATCTGTGTCCTTTTATACATTCTAAACAGGTTCAGTTTGCCAGATGTTTTGGTTTCCAAACCTCAGTTTGTATTTTGTTCCCTGAGAAAATGGGAGTCAGTTTCCTTTTGACGCTTACATGTCCTGTTTCATCTTCAGTTAATTGTCTGCTTTAGTTAGGGGCAGCCCCCCAAATACAAATTGGATTTAATGACAGTTGCTCTCACAACTGGATGAGTGAAGGCACAGCCGCATGTAAGAAGCTCAACACCATCCAGGGCCAAACCACCCACCACCTTGGATATTCACTCCCTCCACCATCGGCGCACAGTAGCAGCAGTGTCTCCCATCAAAAAAATACGCTGTAGCAACTCATCAAGGCTCCCTCGACAGCACCTTCCAAACCTGCGACCTCTAGTACCTAGAAGGAACAGGGCACCACCACCTGCAGGTTTCCCTCCAAGTCACACACTATCCTGGCTTGGGCATATATCACTGTTCTTTCATTGTTACTGGATCAAATGCTAACTATCTAATATCACATGGACAGCAGCAGTTCAAGAATGTGACTCATTACCACCTGGTCGTGGGCAATGAGCAATAGCAACAAATACTGGCCTTGGCAGCGATGCCCACATCTCATGAATGAGTGAAAGAAAACAAGACAAGGTCAGTTCCAACCACTTCCTTGTATTCCTAACCACTGTAACCTTTCTAAATCTGCCCCAGGAAGAAAACTCTTGCAATTGCACTTTCAAGTTGTTAAATGTCTTGGATTTGGCCTTCCATGTGTCATGATTCTTCGATAGCGTTTGGTCTGTCTCTATCTTTGTGTTGTCAAGTCCAAGGGCCATACTAGGTTCTGGTTTCCATCACCAGATCTGACCATATCAAGTGCAATTGGTCCTCACCCTCCTCTGCTGAAGGCAGTCACTACCCCAGGATAACCCTGGAGAACAAAGAAAGCTCTGGTTTCTTATCTTCACTATCAAGTACCCCATTAAACTCCTCTTTCTCCCTCCACTTTTATCTCCAGTATAAGTATGAGAAGCCAATGCCCTCTTAGTCATTTACAATGCTGGGGGTAACAGTCTTAGAAAGTAGGCAGGTCATTCGCCCCTTTGAGACTGTTCCATGATAAGTTAATTCCATGCTGACTGCTCCTGTGTGCGACCACATGATCTTCTAAATCTTAACTTTCTTACAAAATGTCCATTGGCTATTCAAGGTGGTGGGTGGAACATCAAGCAAATACAGTTGCTGAAAGGTTTACAGCCATTGGTTTACAAAGAATGCTGTCTAGGACAGAGTCAACAAAGGGATCAGCAGTTCAGTTGTCCTCATCTCCAGTAAAGAGGAACAGTTAGTTTCTCTAATTTCTCAAGTTAGCGCCTAAGGCTGAGTAAAGCACTGGAAATAATTGACTGAGGAAAGCTTTGGGTGACATATATTGCAATTTATTTTATTGGATTAGTTTGAAAAGCTAAATAAAAAACATGTAGCTGAATTTTCAGAATGAATTATTGGCTGTTTTGTTGTTTAATGCCAGCCTCTGCTTACAGTGTAGCTGGCTCCCTGACAATTAACTGCCAATTTCTTGACAACTGTCAGGAAGCTAGCTATTGAGCAATCAGATAAAACTAGTTGAAGACTGTCTACCCAATTTAGAGACAGACATTGGTCATGTGCACATTTTAAAGTCTTTTTGTGCTTTCAGCAGAATAAAATAAATTACTGTTTGTTTCAAGATTCAGAGGGATGAAACTTAGGCATTTATGTAGAAACAGACATTTTTCTTGGGATATGAGCACCACTTGCAAGGCCAGCATTTATTGCCCATCCCCAGTTTCCCTTGAAATGATAGTGATAGACATTCTTCTTGAAACACTGCAGTAAAGTTGTGAAGCTCCTCTTACAATGCGGTTAGATAATAAGTTTCAGGATCTCAAACCACTGATAAGGTACAGTGATAAATGCCTAAGATAGAAGCAGAGGACTTCCAAACTATTTTTGTAGAATCAGACTTTAACAATGTGCCAAGCCTCTTGCACAACCACAATCTATGTTCCTGCGGGTATGGCTACTCATTGCTACCAAACTGACAGTCTGCACAGGATGAACATGTCATGTAGAGACAAGAGTTAGAGCCAAAGACATGCTGCTGGGAAATTGGATGTAATTTTGCTCTGCATCTCACCAATGCTGTATCAGGCCTGGATTGAATGATAAAAGCAAAATACTGCAGGTGCTGGAAACCTGAAACAAAATCTGGAAAAATCTAGAAAAACTCAGCAGGTCTGACAGCATCTGTGGAGAGAAACAGAGTTGACGTTTTGAGTCCTTATGACTCTTCTTCAGAGCAAGCTTTATTCTACTTCTCATTTATTCTGTACCAGACTAGCAGCACTTTATGGGGTAGAATAGAAGGAGTTTTGTCCTAGACCTTATTCATCTTAGATATAAATTATGAGAGAATGTTTGAGTTTCATTCTGCAACTCACCCATGCTGCACCTAGCCTGGAAGTACCCAATGGTGCCATTAGAATCTCAAGATGAGAAAAGTGTTTTATTCCTCGGTGTTAAGACCCCTCAAATTATCAAACAATTATTATGAAAACAATCAGTGAAAGAGAAATATATTTACGTACTTGCAGAAACCACTAATTGTTTGGGGTCTCATATCTGGAGATGTTGATAGAAAGTGTTTCTGAGGACCTGCATTGTGAAATAAGTTAAGGATCTGGATTTTGCAGTCAATGATGAAACAAGGGCCCTTGCCAATAACCACAAAGAAAGTTTTGTTGAGGGAGCTAGTAATCTTTATGGTGAGAACTTCTCTTATTGTCATGGAATTGATGTAACATTGTTTAATGGGGATTCCCAATGTGGAGCTGCCGTGATGTCATCAACAACAAAAACAAAAAATTCTGGAAAAACTCAGCAAGTGTGACAGCATTTGTGGAGAGAAAAACCGAGTTAACATTTTGAGTCCATATGATTCTTCTTCAGAGCGCAGTATTTTGCCTTTATCTTAGTGATGTCATCAACTTGTCCAAGCAGAGCCACATTAAAGAATCCTCACAGACAGCCAACCAGGAAATGAAAAACACTAAAATCAAATCAGCTTTAAAGGTTTTCTGTACAGCTAAACAAAGATTGGGGGCGGAATCATCCCAGGTTTGCACTAAATGCAGCAGCTGGCGGGAAAAAGAATGTTTTACCCACTGGCTGCAATGGCGGCTTTTCACTCTGTATCCTCCCAATCCCTCTTCATCAATCATGCATTCCCATGAAAAGCACCGTTTTGATGGAGTGCAGCCTCCGATTTGTCTGTCATACTGTCACCTCACCGCTTCCTCATGCCAGGCACCATATTTAAAATGCAACTGTGCGCACACCTCTCAGTGCTTCCAGCCCAGGACTGCAGCACAGAAGACATGGTCCCAAAAGGCAAAAAGACTGCAGCCCCCCCGATTCGGTGACACATTCTTGGAATGACTTTTGGATACTGTGGAGACCCGCCGTGATGTTCTCTACTCCTGCTCTGGCTGCAGGACGGGCAGCAACATCACCAATCAGCTTGGGAGGCGGTGGCAATGGAAGTCTGTGCCAATGCCCTGCAAAAGAGGACAGCCACCCAGTGCTGAAAGAGGATGAATGATCCCTTCCATTTTGCCAGGGTTAGTCACTCTTCTCATCACTCTCAACTCACACACTCACAAACACATCCACAGGGATCTCACTCATTGCCAAGGCAGCACCATTCATTCTCACACACACCTTCATCTGCTCTGTGGATCTTGTCCATGGCACCACTTACTACCCTAACATGCTAGGCAAACTTATCATCTGGCCTGGCAAGCATCCTGCTTACACTTTCTCCATCTGTATTCATTCAGAACAAGCTGGCCCACAAGAGGGAGAGGTCGCAGACTGGTGGAGGAATGCCTGACATCAAGATCCTCATAGACTTTGAAGATAGAGTCATACAGCTGGCTGTTGAAGATTTGGACCGTTCCTCGGCTGGCGGGGAGGTTGGTGATGCTTTACCGAGTGAGAATCCAGCACTGCAACATCCATCAGGCAACCATGCTCTGAGTGATGTGTCCTATTTCACAGGCCATTGCCATGCGCTAAATATCTCTCCTTGCTCCCGCAGGCACGTCTGGGAAGCAGTCAAGGGAATCCATGACCCATGTCCTCAACTCAAGCCTTGAAGACACCTCAGAAGAGGAATCTGCTGTATCCTTCATTGAAGACCAGTCACAGCATTCAGCCACACCCAGCACCAGCGCAGAGACACATGACTCAATGGGACATGATTCTAGAGTAGCCTCGGGGTCGCATACTGGTGAGCACATCACACTGTCTGATCCACAGCAGGTGGAGGCAGGGACTTCCCAGGTTTCCATCACTCGGAGGGCTGCTGGAGGCCAGAAATCTGCTGAATCTGAGTCAGTTAAGGAGACTCTGGACTCGGTCATGTCTCAATTGCTGTAGCTGCAAAGGCAAGCTCAGGAACATCAGGAAGGGATGTCCGCTGCACTCCACAGATTGAAAGGCACAATAGAGGAGTATGTCCGCCTTCAGGCTGAGGTGATAGCACTGGCATGCCAACGCACTGAGGTCAACACTGGTAGGATGGCGGCCGCCAGGGAGACCTTGCTCAAGGACATTGGTACGGCACTGTTGCATGGTCTGAACTCCATCGCTAATGCCTTTGTTGGCGTCCAACAATGTCAACATAAGAGGGGTGCGGGACAGCTTCCCCTTCTCCTCAAGGAGTTAGTCAGGGGCCCTCAGGCAGCCATAGGAAGGACGATCAGCAGGTGCACACCTTGGGGCCATTCTTCCAGGTTACTCCAGGAGTGTCTGGCCCATCCAAATCCCCTCTTTCTGTGACCCCAGCAACTCAAGCTCCAGCTCCAGCTCCACAGGCCAAGGAGGGTGCTACTGCCACCTAGCAGGAGACCAAAAGAAGGCCGGGGCCCTCCAGGTCTCAGCCCTCCAGACGATGCCTGTCAATGTCATCACAGACAGGATGCAGAAGTCAACAGGCTGCCTCCATCTCCGCTGTGGATATAGTGGGAGCACCAAGGCATAGTGGCAGGGTTAGTGAGATTAAGAAGATGTGGTTGCACAGACTGGGCATGGCTGTTAATCACTTATACATAATGTTCACTTTGTTTCTAAACTCCCAAGAATGTCTCCTTGCCTATGGCTCCTTATTCTGGTAAATAGTGTTTGTGTCAATCAGATGTGAAAGCTTGGTCCTTGCACAAAACAAAGGCAGGTGTCTCAGTCCAGGGCCTCTTCCCTGTGCTTTGTGTAATCTTCCCAGCACGCTGGTGATGTGCCTTCACTGTCACTGGTCACATCAGTTATGCCTGCATGTCGATGGGGCTTATCATTGCTGCCAGAATGTCTTGGGCCGGCGGCACAGAGTTCCGTCATCCTCTCTGTGTGCTCTCAGCACCTTTGAGGTGCAGCTGCCTCCCTATCCCATCAGCATCTGTGTCCAGTGACAGTGTGGTCCTGAAGGGTTCAGCTCACAAAGGATGCCATAGGAGAAGTTAAATTTTCCCCCTGCATCTCCATGATATGACCCTGAGCCTCGCTGTTCAGAAGCGACACTGTTTTCCCAGCTGTTCTGCATTTGATGGGCTGGACCCCTGTCAGTTACATAAAATTCTGCCCCTCCTGTTTTGCAAGTGCTCAGCCATGCTGTTGTATTTTCTTCATGTGTTACCCTAGACAATCAGTGTTATCAGAATTTTCTGTCTGAGCCTATTCCTAACCCCGGTGAATGTCAATACATGGGCGCTTACCAACAGGAACAATAGAAAACCATCTGTAATAGGTAACATTTCCTTATTTCTATCCTGAGCATCCCTACTGCTTTATTAACTGGGGTCTCCCTTGTCTGCATGACTCGGTCCGCATCATAGGATCTTACAGCACGGAAGGGGGCCGTGGGCGGGATTTTACAGCCCCTCTCGCCAGCAGGATCTTCCGGTCCTGTTGAAGTCAATGGGCTTTTAAATGGCTCGCTGCATTTTCCGGCCCCGCCCCCATCACGACCATGAAATTCCGCCCCATGAGCGTGCTGGTTCTTTGAGTTAGCCAGTTTTTCCCACTCGTGCTCTTTCCCAATAACAATGTTTTCATTTCAGGTATGTAATCTGATTCCCTTTCGAAAGTTACTATTTAATCTGCTCCTAACACCCTTTCAGGCAGTGTATTCAAAATCATCATAATTTGCTACATACATAAAAAAAATCTTTTTATATCTCTAACTGTCTTCCCTCTGGTTCTTTTGCCAATTATCTTAAATCTCTGTCCTCTGCACTTATTGACCAAACTATCAGTTGGTACATTTACTTTAGGAGGCTGCACTACATCAGCATTTCATTTTGATCACCTCTTGCAGCAAGGCAACAGAATTTTAAAGCAAACTAACAAAACAGGCATTAAAAGACATCGGGTTTCAATCAAAGATTTCAATCTCCTCGATTAAATGTATTATTTGTTGTTCCTGATGATAATCAGTGAATCTAAATATTTGCCTTGCAATAAGTGGTAAACACTCTACTGTGGTCCCGGAGTTGTTACATTCTGGAATGGATGGGAACTGATTCCATTTTTAACTTTTAAAAGGAAATTGGATATACACTGGAGAAGGAAAAATGTGCAAGGTTATGGGGAACGAACAGGGGGCTAATTGGATAGGTCTCTCTGTCTGCACTGTAAGGTGATAACAGCAAAGACTCTTGGAAATATTGACAATTTCACTTTCTTTTAAATCTGCAGAAAATACTCTGTTGGGGGAGGGACTGATTGAACGTTTCACTGAGCTGATTAACAGCGGAAACTACCACTTCACTCTGGATTCCAAGCAGTTTCCAGCAGACGTTTTCACCGATTTTCCCACAGACCAAAGCCATGACTTTTCACCCTCTGTTCATTTTGGATGCAGTGATGGCTACACAAGGATTCCAGATACTCAGAAAGGTGGTCACAATGCTGGTGGGTGCGGTAAGTGTTAATGCCTTTTAAGTAATTCCTTGCAGCAACTGAATCTCTGCGTAGGTAAAGAATTTTCAAATGAAGAAGTCTCTGCTCTTTGAATACTGCCATGGGATCCTTTACATCTATACGAAAGGAAAGCATGGGAATGAAACATAGTGGAAACAATGGATGAGACCTTAATTCTCCAGTGACACATGAACTCTTATGCATTTTTCTTCCACCTTGTGTTCAATTCCAGCCTAATCCGATGGACAAAATCTCTTCACTTTGCCAAATGTGTGGAGCTTGGTGGAACGGCAAATGAAATCAGGGAATGCAAAATGGCCATTTGACCATTTGGTCCTTTGAGAGGTCCGGTGCAATTAGCCATGTTATTGTTTTGCATCTGAGAGAAAGTTCGCCATAAAACAGCCCTGATCCCCCAAGTCAATCAAATATATTGACCTGTCCACACATCTTTAATTTTTAGTTCTAGTCTGAGTCCCTTTTCAGCCCCAGCTATGCAGGAATAGGGATATAAGAAAGTGCGTGACTGAGAGAGAGCACCTGCACTCTGTCTGTCTGCATCCATAAATTAATGATATTCAACAACTCCCTCCCTCAAATATCTATCCAAATCTTCCCAAAAATTGCACACTGTAGGGTTCAGTGCAAGCAGGTTCAGTAAACCTCCCAAGCACAACTGGGACGAAATCTGTTTCAGTGACCTCCACCTAAAGCTATTTGAGTCCCATACCATTTGCAGGTTTATGCCATGAACACAGACCAGATGTTTATCTGATGCAAACATGCCCCTTATAAGTGGCAAAGTTAAGTGGACTGCAATAGCTGTAAGGCCTTCAGTTGTTGTGCAAAAGCAGAAGGACTCCATATTCTATCTTAAAAAAGAAGAAATCTTTTCAGAGGCAGGAGGTGATTTGCATGTAACCCTGAAGATCCATAAAGGATCTGAGCTGACATTTTGTAGCTACTAGTGCACCTTGCTTCTTTCAATCTTCAACCTATATTCCCCTGTTCTATAGTTACGGCATTGTTGAACACATTATGAGCCTTAGCTCACTGGTAGCATTCTTGTGTTTGAGTCAGAAGATTATCGGCAGAATCTTCCCCTCGGATGGTGGGTGGGCCCCCACCGGCTTGGCGGCGGGTGGGCAGCCAACCTCTGCCACGGAAACGGGGCCCGCCGCCATTTTGAGTGAGCGAGCCAATTAAGGCCCGCCCAGCGGCCTGCCCAACAGTTGCGGGGGTGGGGGGGAGGTTAGGGAATCCCCAACCGTTAAAGTGCACTCTTTTGCACGTTCTCCCTGAGACAAAGTCCTGTCTCAGGGAGACCAGTGACAGTCTGAAAAACTGTAAAAATACAAAAATTAAAAAATTTTTAACATGTCCCCCTCATGTGACAATGTCACACGAGATGGGACATGTTAATAAAGACCACATAAACTTATTAATTTTTAAAAATTCGGACATGAAATTTCATCCCGCCAGTGGATGAAGTTTCATGAATAATCTGCAGCCCGCTGGGGCTCCTGGCCTGCCCGCCAGCCTTAAGCTTGAATGGGCAGGCCTTTAATCGCTTTAACTAGCCTGTTAATGGCCTCAATTGGCCAATGACAGGTCGGCGGGTGGACAGCTGATTTCGCTGTCTGCCCACCTTCCTAAAAATTTAGAGGGACCGGGATGACGTCGGGGGTTCCTACCGATGTCATCCTGCATCATTTTCCCCTCGGCGACTGGGTCCCGCCCCCAAATCGCCAAGGGGAAAATCCTGGTGTATGTGTTGAAGCCTGAATCTGGAGACTTGAACACGTAGGATTTTCCCGTTGGCATGCGGGGGTGGGCCCTGTACGCACGCATGTAAAATGATGCGCGGTGATGTCGGGCGAGTGTCCCAATGTCACCGCGTGTCATTGCAATATTTCGTTGGATGGGCGCGCGATGAGCTCCGATGCCATTAATTAACAGGCCACTCAAGGCCCTTGAGGCGCCAATCGACGGTGATTTTTCGGCGCCTGTGCAATCTTCAGGTTGGTGTAAAGGTGCAATGGGCAGGCGGGTAGGGCACATTTGTATAAACCTCATCCACGGGCAGGATAAGAAGCTTCAGTGGGGTCGCGAGTGTGCTCAGTCAAATATTTAATTTGCAAAGTTACTGATACTTGCCTGTGTGATTTGCAAGACTTCAAAACACATACCAGCTGCTTGGTCTGGGCTCACAACCTTTAGATCAGCGCTTTGCAATGAGGAATCTCTTTTGGGCCTGCAGGTTTCAAGAAGCCTTCTCTTAGCCTGGGAATGGGAGCTGAACTGTCCACTGGTGGCATCTCCTCTGAGGAGGAATGGAGGGCTAGAAGGGGAGGAGGCCAGGAGTGCACATTCAGCCTCCAGGGAGGCCACCTTTGGGAGGAGAGGATAGACACAAGGGATGCAGGGCCAAGAGGTAGTCCAAGGCAGAAGAGGCAACAGAAGGCGCCACTATCCTGCCGCCATGGTATACAGGCGGCAAAGCAGCTCCCTCAATATAACTGAGGTGCAGTGCCGAAGGAGGCTCCATCTCTCAAGGGAGACAGTCAACTATATCTATCAGATGATTGGACTTGAGATCTCTGTGAACTGTGTGGATGGACACCCCATGCCAGTGGCTCTAAAGGTCACAGCTGTCCTCAACTTCTGTGCCTCTGGCTCCTTCCAGGAGTCGGTGGGTGATCTTTGCAGTATCTCCCAATCAACTGTCCACACTTGTGCCAAGCAGGTGACAGACGCTCAGTTCAGATGGGCATTGACCTTCATCCACTTCTGCTGTGACCAGGCAAGTCAGACAAAGCGAGCCAGAGGCTTCGCGGCCATTGCTGGCTTCCCCCGCATCCAGGGTGCAATAGAGTGTACACATGTGGCCATCAAGGTGCCAGCGGATGAGCCCAGTTCCTTCATCAACAGGAAGGGCTTCCACTCCATGAACGTGCAGATACTGTGTGACTGCAGGATGCAGATTCTACAAGTCTGTGCAAGGTACCCAGGCAGCTCCCACGACGCTCATGTACTCAGACACTCCCAGGTGCCGGGCTCTTCAGTGCTCCAGGCCGGCTTGATGGATGGCTGCTGGGTGACAAGGGCTATCCCCTCAGAAGGTGGCTCATGACGTCTCTCTGCCATCCAAGAACAGAAGCTGAGCAGCAGTACAATAGGAACCATGCTTCCACAAAGGCTATGGTGGAGGGAGCAATTAGTCTTCTCAAGATGACGCTTCAGATGCACGGACCGCTCAGGGGGCGCATTCAAGTACCCCCAGATCGTGTTTCAGTGATAGTGGTTGCATGCTGCACTCTCCACCATCTTGTGCTAGAAAGGGGGGATGCAGTGGACGATGAAGATTTCGACGCAGTGGCTGTTGCTGCACACAATGAGTCCAGCAGTGGGTCTGAGGGTGAGCATGCAGAGGAAAACGCTGAGGGGGTAGACGCTGACCCAGACATATTCCAGAGAGGCAGGGACACCCGGGAGGCTTTAATCCAATGAACCTTCAGCCAGTACACCACATATGGACCTTGAGGACAAGCCTGGGCTGCAGGCTCCAATCTCGATGCCTAAGTGCAAAATCTTACTGGTTAGGAACATTAACTTAGGGCCTTGTTAATAAAGCTGAATGTCCACAAAAGACTCATATCATTTTTGGAAACCATCCATCTGCAGAAGAAAAGAGGCACCCTCAGCCATGGTCACATGTCTGAATTTAATATTACAACCAAAGGAACTTAAGAAAACATAATGACAAAGGTGTTAAAAATCACACCAACTCATAAAGACCTCATTGCGGGCCAACACAAAAACAGCAGTGATAAACCCATGCTGTGCCTAAGGTGCCTTATGTTTACATTTTCAGGTGCTACATCTTGGTGCTGCCCCCTCGCTGGGATTGGCATGTGAGACAGCCT
Organism: Carcharodon carcharias; assembly: GCF_017639515.1. Lineage (NCBI taxonomy): Eukaryota > Metazoa > Chordata > Chondrichthyes > Lamniformes > Lamnidae > Carcharodon > Carcharodon carcharias. The sequence goes on from NC_054472.1 coordinate 154,568,180, forward strand.
GCTGACTCTGCTGTCCTGTTGGCCTCGATGACCTTGGCGGTCGTCCTCTGGCCTGTGGAGCCTGTGCTGGCCCCGCCTGGGAGGGAGCTGCCAGTTCCACAGCTGGCATTTCCCCAGTTGTCACAGCTTCATTGGATATAACGGTCACTGGCAGAGGGGCAGAGGAGCTGCTGCCCTCATCCGAAGCGCCCTGAGAGGAGCCCGCAGAGACGACAGGCAGCTGCTGCGCCGACGTGAGGTCGCTTCGGACCTCCCTGCTCACTATGGATGGATGGGCACCGAGCTGGGAAACTTGGTACCCACACTATCTCCCACACTGGCACTGACCAGTTGAGGTCAATGCTGATGTGAGGGCTTGCTGGACTGAATACATTCCCAGGATGCCCTGATTGGTTTCCTGGAGGAGCCTCTCCACGAGAGTCGCCACTCTCTCCATGTAGGATGCATTGGGCTCGGACATGAGACTCATTGCCTTGGCGATGGACTCCTCCACCATGGAGACCAAGCCAAGCTTATCCTCGTGTATCTCCACCATTTGGTCCCTCACACCCGGTTGCATTTTATTCCCTTGCTGCATCGCGGACGACTCCAGAGGTACATAATCAGGCACCGACTGAGCATGTGCCTTGTCCCCTGCAGTCCTCTGACTGCTGGAGCCATGGGCACTTTCTGTCTCACCCAGTGACTGTGAAGTGTCCTCACCGCTGTGCCCTGGGTCACTAGCCGATGTTCTAATTCACACCAAGGTGCTCGTATCTGCACAAGTGCCTGCCTGGCAGAGATGATGTGATGCTGATGAGACTTCAGGGCCCTCAAGTGTGAGAGGGGGCCTCTGCTGCTCCTCCTCCTGGCCCTGCTCCGCTGATGCTGAAAGGAAGAACAAGGACATTTGTTCAGTTAACCTGGAGACAATGTCAATGTGCATCCCTGTCCCCTGAATCATTATGTGCTCATCCTTCCATAAGCAATGGTCAAACCATGTTGCAAACTTCAATCACTGAACATTCAGCACTGCCATGGCTATTGGGAGAACAATGGTGACCTCACTGCTGGGCAAACATACCTGCCCGTGGCACCCCAGCTTCACTGACACCAGTGGACCTGGACCACCTCCAAATTTAGGGCCTCCTGCTCGAAGTGGATGACAATCGCCAGCTGTGCTGGCTTTCCGCCAGTCCTCACCCGCTCAGCGACATTATGTGCATTCTTCTCCTGAATAGGAGAGAAGAGCATTGATTAGTGCTACTTGTACCTGGATTCTCTTCACACATGGCCCACCCCAACCAGAGTGGGACATTGCAGGGCTCCAGTGTCTTCTTACCCCGCTGCTGCCGAACACTCATACAAAGATGCTCGGCCTATCCCCATTCCTCCCATCCCCTTGGTCAAATGCTGCCTACCTCACCTTAGGCACCGCATGGTCTAACCCTCCATAGCAAGGAGGCACAAGCACATGGAGCACAGAGGGCAACAGATCAATCGGTGCTACACCACCTTGAAGCTTCCTTCCCAGCATGTCATCACCCTGACTTTGACATGTCCTGGAGTTCCAGCACTGCGCCTAGGTGCAGCTCCTCCAGGTTGCCCCCAAACAGTAATGTAGTTCTCAGTGTACCACATGCTGAGGGTGCATAACCCAGCTCTATGCCACCCTCAGGGTGACCTCAACATGGGCAATATCTGCTTGCCCACCCAGCGAAGGATACATGCCATCAACGATTCAATGCAGTCACTGCACTCAGACTTGGGAGGGTGGGGGGGGGCATCGGGGGGAAACCTGCTGGGTTAAATGCCCAATGCCAACATGATACTCACCCTTCCTGAGCGCAACAAATCATTGAAGCGCTTGCGACACTGGATCCACGTGCGTTGCACCACATTGCGGGAGCTCACTCCCTCCGCCACCTCCTTGCAGGCACTTTTGGTCATGTGGAAAGGTCTCCTCCTCCCACCCTGGGGTACGAGGAACTCCCGCTGTGCTATCACCTCCTCAAGGAGGGCAGCAAGGCAATCATCTGAAAAACATGGGGCACAGTGCCCCACTCCCCTACCCTCTTGTCTGGCTGCTCACCAGCAGCACTCTAGGGAGCCCTTCCACTGGCCATGATTCTCAGCTTTTGAAAGGCTGCAGCAACTTTTTAAAACGAGCCACAGGGTCGCCATTGGATCCGGTGGTCATTGCAGTCCCACTGCCGCCTGCCCACTCCCGCTGTCCTCGGGAGCCACGATTCTCGCTGGGCAGGCCTTAATTGACCCGCGCATGGAAAATGGCGGTGCGGACCCTATTGCAGGCAGCGGTCCAGTCCGCGCCCGCCTGCCCAAAGCCGCTCCCACTCCGCCCAGCCAACAGGCAAAAAATTCTGCCCTATCAAGGCTGGCAATGCAGGTTAGCACTATTGGAGGTGAACATTTTTCCTTTCATCTCGATGTAAAAGATCCCATTGTAGTATTGAAAGAGCAGGGATTTTCCCTGGCATTCTAGCCAACACTTAACCCTTAACCAGCACTTACAACAGAATGGTAATTGTTTTGTTGTTGATTGTGGGACCTTGCTGTGCACATGTTAGCTGCCATATGTTTCTTACATTACAACAGTGTCTGTACTTTATAGAGTACTTCATTGTTTATGAGAGCTGTTATACAATTAAAAGTTTTTCTTTCTTTCTTATCAAGATTCAGTTTGTCTCTTTCCTTAAGAACCTTGCAAACTTCAATATTATCTCTTCTTGCCCGACAGTCTCCTCCTCTCCAGAATAAACAATTCCAGGCTCCTTGATATCACTTTTTTTGGCTCAAGATAGAATTAAAGCAGTCTGGACAAATTCAGCCAGTTCTAAAAAACAAAACTACCCCTGAATTAGAACTAATTTTCATTATGTTGGCTGACGGATGGTTGGTGTGAGAGACATGCCGCACTGATTCAGTACAGGATGCTCTTCTTAAGTTGGAACTTACTTTAATTGCTCTTATAACTGATCTTGCTGCTAAAGCTGAAGGTCCAAATGGGAAAAATGTTCACTGGCAAGGCTCAACTTTAGCAGAAATAAATTAACACAAAAATGCCTCCTTTGCAAAGCCTATGCACCTTCTGTTTACAGACTCCAATGATTTAATATTATTGCAGGCACTCCAAAGGGGATTGGGAGGGGGAAAGAAATTATTGTTTTTCTTACACACATGCAATTCCAAGCTTCCAATGTTAGGAGCTCCCAGATCGGGGAGAACCAGATCCAGAAAGAAATTTCTTCTACCCAACAATTAACCTCAGCTCAACTCAGAAGCGCATAGCCTATTGTATCACGGGAGGCAGTTGTGTGGTGGTAATGTCACTGGACTCAGAACCCAGAGGCCCAGGCTAATGCTTTGGGGAACATGGATTCTAATAACAACATGGCAGCCACTGGAACTTAAATTCAGTTAATAAATTTGGACTTGAAAGCTATCGTCAGTAATGGTGACCAAGAAAGCATCATCGATTGTCGTAAAAACTGATCTGGTTCAAGGAAAGGAAATTTGTTGTCCTTTCCTAGTTTGGCCTACATGTGGTTCCAGATGCACAGCAATGTGGTTGACTCTTAACTGTCCTCTGAAATGGTGGAACAAGCCACTCAGTTCAAGGGCAATTAGGGAAGGGAGTGGGAGTATCCAGTTGTTGCGGTCCATGTAGGTAGCAGCGACATAGGTAGAACTAGGAAAGAGGTTCTGCACAGCAGAGAGTATGAGGAGCTAGGCACGAAATTAAAAAGCAGAATTTCAAAGGTAATAATCTCTGGATTACCTGAGCCACGTGCAAATTGGCGTAGGGTACATAAAATTAGAGAGATGAATGGGTCTTTTTCTGAATGGCAAGCTGTAACTCGTGGGGTGCCACAGGGTTCAGTCTTTGGGCCCCAACTATTTACAATCGATATTAATGACTTGGATTCAGGGATAGAAAGTACTATAGCTAAATTTTCAGATGACACCAAAATAGGTGGGAAAGTAAGTTGCAATGAAGAAATTTACAAATGAATATGGACAGGCTTAGGTGAATGGGCCAAAATTTGACAGGTGGAGTTTAACGTGGATAAGTGTGAGGTTATCCATTTTGGTCAGAAGAATAAAAAGGCGACTTATTATTTAAATGGAGAGAAACTTCAGAATGCTTAAGTGCAGAGGGATCCGGGTGTCCTCGTGCATGAATTGCTGAAAGCTAGTAAGCCGGTACAGCATGTAATAAGGAAGGCAAATGGAATTTTGGCATTTATTGCTAAAGGAATAGAGTATAAAAATAGGAAAGTGTTGTTGCAACTGTACAAGGCCTTGGTGAGACCGCACCTGGAGTACTGTGCACAGTTTTGGTCCCCTTACTTCAGGAAGGATGTAGTTGCATTGGAGGCGGTTGAGAGGAGGTTCACTAGATTGATTCCAGAAATGCGGGGCTTGTCTTATGAGGAGAGATTGAGCAGTTTAGGCCTATACTCGCTAGAGTTTAGAAGGATGAAAGGAGATCTAATTGAGATATATAAGACGCTAAAGGGGATAGACAAAGTAGTCGTGGAGGGGATGTTTCCCCTTCCGGGGCATTCTAGAATGAGAGGCCATGGTTTTAGGCTAAGGGGATTTAAATCAGAGATGAGGTGGAATTATTTTTCTCAAAGGGTCGGGAATCTGTGGAATTCACTACCTCAGAGTGCAGTGGATGCCAGGATGCTGAATAAATTTAAAGAGGAGATAGACAAATTTTTAATTAGTAATGGGTTGAAAGGTTATGGGGAGAGGCAGGAAATTGTAGTTGAGACCGAAATGAGATCAGCCATGATCGTATTGAATGGCGGGGCAGGCTTGAGGGGCTGAATTGCCTACTCCTGCTCCTAGTCCTTATGTTCTTATGTTCTTGAAAATGTGGTTCTAAGATTGGTGTGGGAGAAGTGGGTTCCAGTTCTTAGCACACTAGCATCAGTACTGCGAAAAATAGAGGCTGTATCACTGGGACTGTCTATGCCTGAACCATGCTGGGGCCAGTGTTCTAGCAAGCCGCATAACTAGGGAAGTAGAGAGGGCTTTAAACTAAATTGTGTAAGCAAAGGATCAAATTTGGGAAGATGTGGAAACTCAAAGAGTAGAGAAAAGTCAAGAGAGAAAAGTATTACTGTAGAAATGATAAATAGCTCATGACCAGAAGGGACAGAGAGTACAGGGAGCACAAATCTAAGAGTAAATCAGAAGATAAGGCTAGCGGTTGCAAAAATAATAAAAGGGCAAAAATAAAGGCTCTGTAGCATTCGAAACAAAACAGATGAACTGAGAGTGCAAATAGAAATAAATAAGTACGATCTGATAGCCATTACAGAGACTTGGCTGCAGGATGACATAGATTGGGACCTGAATGTTCAAGGGTATTTGACATTTAGGAAGGACAGAAAGCTAAGAAAAAGTGGAGGGTAGCTCTGTTAATTATGATGGTATTAGCACATTAGACAAGGATGATGTAAGTTCAGGAAACCAGGACGTGGAAACAGTTTGGGTAGAGATGAGAAATAATAAAGGCAAGAAGTCACTTGTGGGAGTGATGTACAGGCCCCCTATCAGTAAGCATACAGTAGGATGGGCTATAAAAGAAGAGATAATGGGGGATTTTAATTTGCATATAGACTGCAAAAATCAGATGGGCAAAGATACCCTAGATGAGGAGTTCATAGAATATTTTCAGGATAGCTTCATAGAACAGAATGTTCTGGCACCAACCAGACAGCAGGCTATTCTAGGCCTGGTATTGTGCAATGAGATGGTATTAACTGATGACCTCACAGTGAAGGTGCCTCTAGTAGCAGTGATCATAATATGATTAAGGGAGAAAAGAGTGGTTCCAAGATTCATATTTTAAACTTAAATAAGGGCAATTATGAGTGCATGAAAGCCAGCTAAAGTGAACAGGCAAATTAGATTATGGGATATGTCAATAAGATGCAGTGGCTTAGCAATAACAGCACTTGCTTAGCAGTAACCTGCTCACTGACGCTCAGTTTGGGTTCCACCAAGGTCACTCAGCTCCTGACCTCATTGCAGCCTTGGTTCAAACATGGACAAAAGAGCTGAACTCTAGAGGTGAGGTGAGAGTGACAGCCCTTGACATTGGGGGGAGGGAGTGGCATAGTGGTATTGTCACTGGACTAGTATTTCAGAGACCCAGGGTAATGCTCTGGGGACGCGACTTCGAATACCACCACGGCAGATGGTGGAATTTGAATTTGATAAAAATTTGGAATTTTATAACCACAAAACCCTTGCCGATTGTTGTAAAAACCCATCTGGTTCGCTAATGTCCTTTAGGGAAGGAAATCTGCTGTCCTTACCTGGTGTGGCCTACATGTGACTCCACACCCACAGCAACGTGGTTGATTCTTAACTTCTCTCTGAACAAGGGCAACTAGGGATGGGCAATAAATGCTGGCCTAGCCAGTGGCACCACATCCCATGAACGAATAATAATAAAAAAAATTAAGGCAGCATTTGACCGAGTGTGGCATCAGTGAACCCTAGCAAAACTGGAGTCAATGTGAATCAGGGGGAAAACTCTCTCTTGGTTGGAATCATACTTAGCATAAAGGAAGATGGTTGTGGTTGTTGGAGATCAGTCATCTCAGCTCCAGGACATCACTGCAGGAGCTCCTAAGGGTAGTGTCCTAGCTATTCCTTAGGATAGTGCCCCAGTTGAAGATAGTTGGCCCTAGTGTTCTAGGGCCAACCATCTTCAGCTGCTTCATCAATGACCTTCCTTCAATCATAAGGTCAGAGTGAGGATGTTTGCTGATTGCATAATGCTCAGCACCATTCATGACTCCTCAGATACTGAAGCAGTTCATGTCCAAATTCGGCAAGACCTGGACAATATTCAGGCTTGGGCTGACAAGTAACAAGTAACATATGCGACACATAAGTGCCAGGCAATGACCACCTCCAACAAGAGAGAATCTAACCATCACACCTTGACATTCAATGACATCGTCATCACTGAATCCCCCACTATCAACATCCTGGGGGTTACCATTGACCAGAATATGAACTGGACTAGCCATATAAATACTGTGGCTACAAAAGCAGCTCAGAGGCCAGGAACCTTGCGATGACTAACTCACCTCCTGACTCCCCAAAGCCTGTCCACCATCTACAAGGCACAAGTCAGGAGTGTGATGGAATACTCTCCACTTGCCTGGATGAGGGCAGCTCCAACAACATTCAAGAAGCTTGACACCATCCAGGACAAAGCAGCCCACTTGATTGGCACCAGTATCACAAATATTCACTCCCTCGACCACCGATGTACAGTAGCAGCAGTGTGTACCATCTACAAGATGCACTGCAAGAACTTACTAAGGCTCCTTAGACAGCACCTTCCAAACCCACAACCACTACCATCTAGAAGGATAAGGGCAGCAGATACGTGGGAACACCGCCACCTGGAAGTTCCCCTCCAAGCCACTCACCATTCTGACTTGGAAACCAATAACCATTCTTTCACAGTCGCTAGTTTACAATCTTGGAACTCCCTCCCGAACAGCACTATGGGTGTACCTACACCACAGGGACTGCAGCAGTTTGAGTAGGCAGCTCACCGCCACCTTATTAAGGGCAACTAGGGTTGGGCAATAAATGCTGGCCTAGCCAGCGATGCCCACTTTCCGTCAATGAAAAAAAGTTTTTAAAAATTAAGAAAAGGTTATTGCGAAAAATAAAAGCTCATGACGTGAGAGCAACATATTGGCATTGATATTAGATTGGCTAGCTAAGAGGAATCAGAGGGTGGGCATAAATGGGTCTTTTTTTGGTTGGCAAGATGTAACAAGTGCTGCGCAACAGGGATCAGTGCTGGGGCCTCATCTATTTGAATGAAGTGACTGAAGGTATGGTTGCTAAATTTGCTGACAACACGAATTGGTAGAGTAGTAAGAAGTGAAGAGGACACAAGGGTGGAATTTTACAGTCCTGTTACAGTGGGGGAGTGGTCAAAAAATGCGGCGAGCCATTCAAAAGTTCATTGACTTCAGCAGGACCAGAAAATCCCACCAGTGGGAGAGGCCGTAAAATTCCACCCAAAGAGGCTACAAAGGGTTATGGATAGATTAAGTGAGTGGGAAAAGACCTGGAAAATGGAGTATAATGTGGGAAAATGTGAAATTGCCCATTTTGGAAGGAAAAATAAAAAAGAAGCATATTATCTAAGCGGTGAGAGATTGCAGAGCTCTGAGGTGCAGAAGGATCTATGGACCTAGTGCACGAATTGTAAAAGGTTAATATGCAGGGGCAGCAAGTAATTAGGAAAGCTAATAGAATGTTATCATTTATTGCAAGGTGAACTGAATACAAAAGTAGGGAGGTTATGCTTCTGGGCTTTGGTGAGACCACATCTGGAGTGCAGTGTACAGTATTGGACTTATTATTTAAGGAAGGATGTAACTGCATTGTAAGCAGTTCAGAGGTTTACTAGGCTAATACCTGGATTGGGCAGATTGTCTTATGAGGAAAGGTTGGACATTCTAGGCTTGTCACCACTGGAATTAAGAAGAGTAAGAGGCGACTTGATTGAAACATATGAAATCCTTAGGTGTCTGGACAGGATTGATGTGGAGAGGTTGCTTCCTCTAGTAGGAGAATTTATACTCGGGGGAGAATTCTCCCCCCGTTGGAGGGGGTTGAGCGGGAGCGGGTGCTGGCGGTCATGCAGCCGCTCACCACTCGCGATCGGCAGCGCGCTGCCATTTTACATGGGTGGGCCAATTAAAGCCCGCCCAGCATTATGCGCACCCGGAAGCCGAGTCTTGGTAGGCCGAGTCGGGGCCTGCACTCTTTCAGAGCGCAGAAATCTCCCTGAGGTCACAGAGCTGCCTCAGGGAGATTACTTTGATTTTTAAAAATTTTAATAAAGGTAAAAAAAAATTTAAAGACATATCCCCTCATGTGACACGCGCCCCGCTCACTGGCCCGAAGGTTCTGGCTGAGGAATTACTGTTTAAAAATAAGGGATCACCCATTTAGGACAGGGATAAGGCGAAATATTTTCCCTGAGTATTGTGAGCCTTTGAAACTCTCTTCCTCAAAGGGCAATGAAAGCAGAATATTTGAATATGTTTAAGGCAGAAGTAGATAGATTCTTGATAAGCAAGGGGGTGAAAGGTTGTCAGGTGCAGGCAGGAATGTGGAGTTGGGATTACACTTAGATCAGCCCTGACTTTATTGAATAGCGGAGCAGGCTTGAAGGCCTGAGTGGCCTACTCCTGCTCCTAATTCATATGTTCGTGTGCCTTTATGTATAAATTCTGGCCTTGCCAGTGATGCCATCATTCCAGGAACAAATAAAAGTATATAATTAGCATTAAACCCAGTTTGTGTGCCCAGTGAGATAATGTAGAGAGAGGTTTATTCTGTATGTAATCCACATCATACCTGACCTGTCAGCACTCAGTGAGAGTGTAGAGGGAGGTTTATTCTGTATATAGCACTCAGTGAGCGAGTGGAGAGGGGGGTTTATTCTGTATATAGCACTCTAAGAGAGTGTAGAGGGAGGTTTATTCTGTATATAATCCACATCGTACCTGACCTGTCAACACTCAGTGAGAGAGTGTGGAGGGAGGTTTATTCTGTATGTGATCCACATCATACCTCACCTGTCAGCACTCAGTGAGAGAGTGTGGAGGGAGGTTTATTTTGTATATAATCCACATCATATCTGACCTGTCAGCACTCAGTGAGAGAGTGTAGAGGGAGGTTTATTCTGTATGTAATCCACATCATACCTGACCTGTCAGCACTTAGTGAGAGAATGTAGAGGGAGGTTTATTCTGTATATAATCCACATCATACCTGACCTGTCAGCACTCAGTGAGAGAGTATGGAGGGAGGTTTATTCTGCATATAGCACTCAGTGAGAGAGTGTAGAGGGGGGGTTTATTCTGTATATAGCACTCAGTGAGAGAGTGTAGAGGGGGGGTTTATTCTGTATATAGCACTCAGTGAGAGAGTGTAGAGGGAGGTTTATTCTGTATATAATCCACATCATACCTGACCTGTCAGCACTCAGTGAGAGAGTATGGAGGGAGGTTTATTCTGCATATAGCACTCAGTGAGAGAGTGTGGAGGGGGGGTTTATTCTGTATATAGCACTCAGTGAGAGAGTGTAGAGGGGGGGTTTATTCTGTATATAGCACTCAGTGAGAGACTGTAGAGGGAGGTTTATTCTGTATATAATCCACATCATACCTGACCTGTCAGCACTCAGTGAGAGAGTATGGAGGGAGGTTTATTCTGCATATAGCACTCAGTGAGAGAGTGTAGAGGGGGGGTTTATTCTGTATATAGCACTCAGTGAGAGAGTGTAGAGGGGGGGTTTATTCTGTATATAGCACTCAGTGAGAGAGTGTAGAGGGAGGTTTATTCTGTATATAATCCACATCATACCTGACCTGTCAGCACTTAGTGAGAGAATGTAGAGGGAGGTTTATTCTGTATATAATCCACATCATACCTGACCTGTCAGCACTCAGTGAGAGAGTATGGAGGGAGGTTTATTCTGCATATAGCACTCAGTGAGAGAGTGTGGAGGGGGGGTTTATTCTGTATATAGCACTCAGTGAGAGAGTGTAGAGGGGGGGTTTATTCTGTATATAGCACTCAGTGAGAGAGTGTAGAGGGAGGTTTATTCTGTATATAATCCACATCATACCTGACCTGTCAGCACTCAGTGAGAGAGTATGGAGGGAGGTTTATTCTGCATATAGCACTCAGTGAGAGAGTGTGGAGGGGGGGTTTATTCTGTATATAGCACTCAGTGAGAGAGTGTAGAGGGGGGGTTTATTCTGTATATAGCACTCAGTGAGAGAGTGTAGAGGGAGGTTTATTCTGTATATAATCCACATCATACCTGACCTGTCAGCACTCAGTGAGAGAGTGTAGAGGGGCATTTGATGTGTATGTGACCTTTGAGCAAAATATTTGAAAAATGGCATCCTTGACCTTGAGTACAAAATAACCATCAGTGAATAATTTAATATTTCCATTTTTGTTTTTATTCTGAAAACAGATGAATAATTGTGGTCCTTTCCTTTCATAGTTGTGTGCCCAGCTGGCAGCTTTTCTCAGGGTGGCAGCTGTATTCTGTGTTCACATGGATTTTATCAGGAAGCCACAGAAAGCTTCAAGTGCAGCAAATGCCCAGCAGGAAAAAAGACGCTATCTCCTGGAGCTTTTTCAGCCCACCTCTGTACGTATTTTATGTCAATCTATTTTGAATATATTTTATCTTTTCTACTTCGCTGCCTTACCACCAAGCCTTTCCCTATGATCTCTCTCCTGCTCCATCATCTGATCTCTCCACCCTGCACTCCCCACCCTGTCACCAATCCCACCCCACCTCTGCAGGAGCCTCTGTTCTCTCTCCCCATTAGCTGCTGATCTCTCTCCCAGCCACACTTACTTCAGATCACATCCCTCGCCCCAGCCTTCAATCTCTTCCTCCATCACAAATGGCCTCCAATCTTTCCTACCCTCAACCCATTCAACACAATGTCAACCTCTCTCCCTGACCTGGCCTCTGATATCTTTATTCATCTCCCTTACATTCCTGGCCTCCTAGAGTATTTTTATGATAGTCAAAATATTTCATTCAAAAAACCTGGTAAAGAAGGAAAATAATGAAAAAACAAGCTTTCACACAGCACCTTCTATCATGTTCCATAGTACTTCACATCCAAAGTGTAGTCACTGTTGTAATGCCAGCAAACACTGTACTGTAAAACAAAAACAGAATTACCTGGAAAAACTCAGCAGGTCTGGCAGCATCGGTGGAGAAGAAAAGAGTTGACGTTTCGAGTCCTCATGACCCTTCGACAGAACTTGAGTTCGAGTCCAAGAAAGAGTTGAAATATAAGCTGGTTTAAGGTGTGTGTGTGGGTGGGGTGGGGGGGTGGGTGGGGGGTGGGGGGGGGGGGTGGCAGAGAGAGAGAGAGAAGTAGAGGGGGGTTAGTGTGGTTGTAGGGACAAAACTGTACTATACCTAATTTATACACATCAAACAGCAGTGAGATCAGTGTGCAGATAATCTGTGTTGGTTGAGGGCTACATGTTAGGCAGTCAAAAATACTGAAGAATGTATGTGCCAGATGAGCTGTTTAATTGTCCTTTTTCAAGTTCTGTTGTTGACAAATCTGGAACCAATCTACAGGAAGGACGCTGGTATAAATTGCTAATGGCTTAAAAATTGGGAGCAGGACCCAATCATCTGGTGTTTTGGTCTGTAGCCACACAGATTACAATCTGCCTTCCCCAGCCATCAAAGAACAGCAGTAATGAATCCCCTGTATGGTTGTTTATCTTAGCTGTGGAAATGTGGCATGATCAGCATGTAACATCCAACAGTTGCAGACTCTGATTTATTTTTCAAGATCTTTTCCCTGAATGTTTTTCTTTTGTACCATTCTTTTCTCCAGAAGGTAAGGAATCATTTTGCATTTCCCTTTCAAAAAACCGTTAGCATTCTGATTGGACATGGGGCAGAGTTTTACGGTTGGTGTGCGGGCATGTGCCTGACATACCCGAGCGTAATACGACGCACAATGACATAATGTGACATGCCTCCTGACATCATCGCGCACTCACGCAATATTTTGCTTGGTGGGTGCGCGCCAGAGTCGGCTGCACACCCGCCGATGATTGAAAGGCCTATTAAGGCCATTAACGAGCTAAATTAAATCAAATTAACGCTGCCTGTCCAACCTTACATTGGCGGGAAGACGAAAATCCCAAGCAGCCTTTACATTTTTTAGGAAACCTCATCCACGAACGGGATGAGGTTTCCTAAAGCAAATAAACATTAACTGAAAACTTTTATTTCTGAATTAAAAACATGTCCCAGCTCATGTGGCAGACTAACATGAGGGGACATGTTTTTAAAAATTGCTTACTGTCTTTAATAATTTTTTTACAAAGCTCTTCAACCTCCCTGAGGCAGCTCCACGCCTCAGGGAGATTGAAGCTCTCTTTCGTGTGCATGCGCGAACTATGTTCCAGGCCCGCTCTTCTTCCTCCCCCCGCCTGTACAGATAGCGCTGAGCACTGCCGCTTGCGATCCATGCAGGGCGGGTCTTAATTGGCCCACCCATGAGAAACCACGGAGCGGAACTGATTGCGGGCAGCAGTCGGCTTCCTGACTCGCCCCCGCCCCCCCTCCCCCCAACTCCCAGATCCTGCTGAGCCCGCCCGACGAGGGAAAAATTCTGGCCATGGTTCTAGTGGCATTCCAGAACAAATTCTTCTGACTTTGTACAGTTAAGTTTATCTTGTTTGTTTAGAAAATATGGAATCTTGTGGCTTTATTCTCTTAGCAGATGTTTTGGATCTCAAACTTTGTCTACTTTAAATAAAAAGATACTGGTCCCTAACCAGATCTTACCAAACATTTGGGGATCTGGTCCAGGATCATAATAAATACAAATATAACAGAACTTATGAACCTAGACATTACTGTTGACATTTTGTTAATGAGCATTATGGCATTTAATGCAGGTCCTGAAACAAAAACATAAAATGCTGGAAAAACTCAGCAGGGCTGACAACATCTATGGAGAGAGAAACAGAATTGACGTTTTGAGTCCATATGACCTTTCTTCAGAGCTAAAGAGAAGTAGAAATGTGATGAAATTTATACTGTTTAAGTTGGGTGGAACAGGTGGAGCTGGATAGAAGGCCAGCGATAGGTGGGGGCAAAGGAGCAATTGACAAAGATGTCATGAACAAAAGGACAAAGGCAGTGTTTCTCTCTCCACAGATGCTGGCAGATCTGCTGTGCTTTTCCAGCATTTTCTGTTTTTTTTTCAGATTTCCAGTATCTGCAGAATTTTGCTCTTATCTTAATGCAGGTCCTGGACTGTTTGTTCAATTTAAGTATCCCTAAAATCGCAGACAGAGGATTTGTGATACAAATGTGGTCTATCACCAACAATAATGTCTAGATTAAACATGTGTAGCAACCAATAAAGACCATCTAAGCTCATTCATTTTTGATAGCCAACCTCACTAAGTAGAATGATACCTGAACATCAAGGGTTAGGCTACAAGGAGAGGTTAAACAAACTGATGTTGTATCCAATGGGATTTGGAAGGTTAAGGGATCATTTGAATTTTTCAAAATTTAAGGGGAACAGACCGAGCAGGTTGGGAGAAACTATTTCTATTGGTTAAGAAGTCTAAGATGAGGGGACATGGTCTATTAGAGGCAAACTTTCAGGAGTGAAATTAAGGAACACTGCTTTATGCAAAGAGTAATAGAAGTTTGGAACTCCCTTCCACAAATAACAATTTTTGCTAGATCAGTGGATACTTTTAAAACCGAGACTGAAATTTTTGTTAGCCAAAGGTATTAAGGGATATGGGGCAAATGTTGGTATATGGAGTTAAGTTGCAGATCAGCCATGATCTCATTAAATGGTGGAACAAGCTTGAGGCTAAATGGCCAACTCCTGCTCCTGTGTCCTCACTTCCTCACCTTTTCCTTATGTCCCTCAATCCCTTATCTCTTCAGACCACATCTAATTGTCCCTTGGATCCATTCATAGTGCAAACTTAAGTTGTTCTCAATGATGCCTTATTCTGCAATCTATTACCCTATAAACTCAATTCTATTCTTATCACTAACCTATTAATTCTTAATCTCCTGGCATTTAAACTCTTTGTCACAATAAACTGCCCTGCCTGATTGACAATATCTAAAACTTCAATGATTTCACCTCAAAGTCTCCTATTTTGCCTGAAGGATTGATATTAAATTCCACTGGAGGTAACATCAACCCTTTGTGGGGACTGTGAGCCAGAAGCCTGGCAGATATTAAAAGAATGGCCTTATTAGAATGCCCCCCCCACCCCGCCACCCCCATCAACTGCACGGCCATTCCTGCTGGAAAATAGCAATTGATGGAAGCGCAAGAAGCAAGGCTGGGAGGAGCTCATAATGAGAGCCTTGCAGCTAAAAGGGAGGGGGAGCGGGTTGTATACCTGCCAACGAGGGAGTGCAATGAATGTTTACCAGACTAATTCCTGAGATGGCGGGATTGTCCTATGAGAAGAAATTGAAGAGACTGGGCCTGTATTCTCTAGAGTTTAGAAGAATGAGAGGTGATTTCATTTAAGCATACAAAATTCTTACAGGGCTCAACAGGGTAGATCAGGAAGGATGTTTACCCTGGCTGGGGGATCTAGAACCAGGGACAGAGTCTCAGAATAAGAAGGAGGCCATTTAGGACTGAGATGAGGACAAATTTCTTCACTCAGAGGGTGGCAAATCTTTGGAATTCTTTACCCCTGAGGACTGTGGAGGCTCAGTCATTGACTATATTCAAGACAGAAAGCGATAGATTTCTAGATATTAAAGATATCAAGAGATATGGGGATAGTGTGGTAAAATGGTGGTGAGGTAGATGATCAGCTAAGATCTAACTGAATGGCAGAGCAGGCTCAAGGGGCCAAATGGCTTACTCTCGCTTCTATGTTCCCATGTAATTCCCAGGGAGCAGGGTCCACAGATTTTCCTTGTGACTCCTGCTGCTCCAGGCACCACTAAATAAAGTTTTTACTTTGCATCGCTGGGTTCCTGACAACTTCACCTAGCAGGACAGCCAAGGTGTATGCCTTGCTCAGGTGCAGGTTAAACTACCATCAGTCATAATACCTCAATTTGTTGTTTCCAATGTGTCTCCTGCCTGTGACCAATGTGAGCCTCATCCACCATCAAAACCAGAGTTTGGCAGCAACAGAGTGAGTAATGGAGTCCCCTTGCTACTTTCCCACAGATAGGGGAAAAGGAACATTCCCAGGTAAGAAACCTAGTTCACTTGGTTAACCAATTCCCAGATGTTACATACATTTACCCATGTGACCCTAACAGGTTTAACAGAGTGTGAAACCAGTCCCTGGGATTCAAAATGTGACCCACAAGGACAGTATAGAGCAGCTCAGCAAGATGCCAACGCTCAAATATCTTTCTGTGTCACCGCGAATGGAGAGCGATTATCTTGGAGTGAAACCAAAGGAACTCTCACTGAGTCAGATTGTACTGGTGAGTAGATGTGGTTCAAATTATTTGAATCCTTTTTGGGTTGTTGCAGTAAAACATTATTAATAGGTGTGTTTACTGGAGTTTGAATGAATATTAACACTTGCCCCATTGTCAGCCATTATCCTGAAACTTGTTCGTCCAAGCTTTTTGACTATTTTTGTGATATTAATTTCTTAATAAACTTGGAATGCAGGGTTGGTTTCTTGTCAGAAACAGTAAACTTTATTTACAGATTCCAGATAAGGCTACATGCTTGTTCCAAGGCCAAGGCTAGAAAATTCCGCCCCTAAGATTCCCCATGCTTAGGTCTGATTCATCTATACAGTCACATGATCCCCATAACAGTAAGAAATAGATTAAATTACAATTACTACAATTCTCTTTGAGAGTCTACATTGGAACCTGCGAAACCCCAGACTGTATAAGCCAAATGAATAATCAGTTAATAGATAGCTGAGACATTTTTCATTAAGGTTAAACTTCACTGCCAAAGTTCTGCCTCCCAGCTCCTACTATCCATTTTGGAGACTGAAGCAACATTTTTTAAAGAGCTGGAAACAAAACAGGTCCTGGACCTATCCCTAGATAGACTGATTAGCTAAGAAATAATTTACGCGGTCCATGTCTACTCTTTTTTTATAACAAAATATGAAAGAGCTGCTATTGATTAATTTTTTGGCAGCCTCCAGAGTAATAGTGCATCTGGAAGTTTGCATTTCATGATACAATAGAATTAAATCCTGATGTATTTAAAGATGCACTTCCCCAACACAAGTGGAATCATTAGACTTTGCTTTATGTGCACAATGTGAGGTCCTAGGTCATCAGGTGTTCTCAGCCTGTGAAGCACATTAACAGGGAGAGAAATGAACTTGAGTTCTTGGGAATAGAATTAGAGGTGTATAAATGATTAAATAACTCGAGTGATAGATTGGTTCAGAGTGGATATTGTTTGTGAAGGACAGCAATGCAGGGGTTGATTAGCGAAGAGTTGAGATAGATCATTATTCTGGAATGTTGTGTAGTAACATTTGACGATTGACATTATTTGATAGGTGGCATGATAGAAATAGATTGCGGTAGGAAGAGTGAGGGATCACTTGTTTGTGCTAAAATACAGAGAGACTGATCACAGGCGCAGGAGAGGGAAAAGAACTACATTGTGTGAGCTCTTAAAATGTACTTTATAATGTTTCCCTTGTTAATTGTATTCTACTCATCTTCATTTCTCTTTCTGAACTATTGTGTAAAGTCAATGTAAGGAAACTCTCCATTAATTGGCACATTTTGTGTCCTCCCTGATGATTCCTTTCAATATACACAACCTAGATCACCAGGCAGAGCATGGCAAGAGCCAATTACTGGGGTGAATGACTTTTGCTCATTCTACATCTTCTTATAGTTCTTAAAACACAGTCCTTTATTTTCCTACCTGAAGTATTCCGACAGTTTGACAGCATCAATCGAGCCCAGCTGATTCTGAATTCTGAAGACACAGAAATCATCAAAGTATTCAGAGCACACGCTAATCGTCAGAGGCAGCTTCTGGATTGTCTCACAGGTTAGTTAAGGTCACATTACTCTGATTGGTTCATTATTTCATTTCACAAGAATGTTGGGATTGGAATCATAAAACAGTCAAAGAACAGAAAGACAGCCAGCTGCTCAGTGATATCCCTGGCACAGGGAGGCACCATATAATCCTGAATTCATGTCTGCGGCCACAGAAATGCCTGCCTGTTCCCTTAACTTAACAATGCACTATCACGATTGCTTTCCCAATCTTCCAGCTGCCCCACATACAGCTGAGTGACTTGGACTTTCACCAGCATGCTGATTCTTTGTGAGGATTAGGAATATTTGATGGGTGACATGATAAAAATGTTCTACAAACAATATCACCGGGCAGAATTTTATGCCTGCCGGGTGGGCGGACCCAATCCAATCTCCGGTGGGCGGGGAGCCAAGCCCCGCCGGAGAAGCGGGCCCTGCCACCATTTTAAGTGGGCGGGCCAATTATGCGCTTCCTGTGCGGGCGGGGAGGGGATTCCCCAAAAGTGAGAGTGCGTTCTTTCATGCACGCGCACAAAAGTGCGCACATCTCCCTGAGGCTAAGTGCAGCATCAGGGAGATCGCTTATACTTCTAAAAATATGAAAATTAGAAAAGAAAAAATTCCCTTACATGTCCCCCACATGTGACAATGTCACATGAGATGGGACATGTTCATAATTTACATTATAAGCTTATTAACATTTTAAAATCCCTACATGAAACCTCATCTCGTCGGTGGATGAGGTTTCATGTTTTTTCTATTGCCCGCTGGGGCTCCTGGCCCACCCGCCAACCTTAAGGTTGGACAGGCAGGTCCTTTAATTGTTTAAATGATCCTGTCAATTGGCCATTGACAGGTTGGTGGGCCCGCAGCTGATTTGGCTGTGCCCCCGCCTTCCTGAAAACTTAAATGGGGCGGGATGAAGTCGGGGATTCTGCCCAACATCATCCCGCGTCATTTTACGTGTCGGCGAGTGGGCCCCGCTCCCCTGCTCGCCGATGGCAAAATTCTGCCCACTATTAAAGGGTGCACCACCACAAGCACGGCAAGGGTTAGAGGAGACCCACCACCATCTTTTCAGGGCAACTAGAATGGGTAATAAATGTGGCCCTGCCAATATATTGTGGTTGTAATGATAAGGATCATTTTAACAAAGATTCATTAATTCTTTTGCTTCCTATTTTTAATTCTGTTAAAATCAATAACTGGAAGTGTGATGGAGGCAGGTTTGATTGAAGTATTCAAGAGGGCATTGGATGATTATTTAAATAGAAACAATGTTCAGGGTTATGGGAAAAGGCAGGAGATTGGCACTAAATTAAAATGCTCAGAAATCCGGTGCAGACACGATGGGCTGAATGGCCTCCTTCTGCACTGTTACAATTCTGTGATTCTGTGAATAACGACAAAAGTTATAAGTGCTTTTCTTATATCTTCTCAATGATGTTAAAGGGTGGATCAGTAATTCAGAAGCTGGAACTAATATTCCACAGAACTTGAGTTCAAATCCTCCCAAAACAAAATGGCAGTTTGAGAAGTTGTTCTATGGGAGGAATCTTGTTGAGGTGTTGGGGGTCTGCTATGCCGCTGGAGAACTGGTGAGATACCCGCACTGCCTCTTTTCGGGAAGGTCCACCGAACCACAAGCCAATCAGGCAATGGTGAGGCCAGTGGTGGGCATTCACCTGGAATCAAGACCCTGGGGTGGAAGTCTTGCCTATCAAGAGCTTCCGGCCAATCAGAGGTGGGCAGCACTTAAGCTCAGCAACGCCACTAGGGAGGCTGTGACTGCTACCGCAAGGACAAGTACCGGAGCTTCAGGTGATCCAAGCTACAGTTCAATATTATGGGAGGGTTTGTGGGGTGGGAGTCACAGGGAGAGGGGTGCAGGGGGGTCAGCAGCAAGGGTGGGGTGAAGTGGGTCTCAGCAGGCGACTCCCCCTTGTCCCAGTCCCTTGATCAGGCAATGAGTGGCTTTGATTGAGGGACACCCACTCCCCACCCACACCACCACCTCCCCCACCATCACTGGAGGTGACAAGCTGGCCACACGGTTTTAGCTACCACGCATGCAGCACGGCGACAGGCCCACCTGTCACTTGGTTAGAAGCAGCGGCAGTGGGACGAGGCCCTTAAGTGGCTATCAACTGACCACTTAAGTGTCTCAACTGTCAGCAGGGCGGCTAAGTCGACCATAGGCCTTTCTCTAGAACTTAATTCTGGTGGAGGCAGGAATGTGACAGGGTTTAGGTATGCCACCATCCCATCTAATTACATGCCCTTCCCACCTCCAAGCTCATCACCAATGAGAGCAGAACTCTCTGCCCAATGTGCGACTCTAGTTCCACACCAACATAGCTGACTTATAACTGCTCTCTGAAGTGGTCCACTCAATTGCATTGAATAAACACAAAGAATTGTCCTCAGCCCTTCATCAACCACCTTCCCTCAACCATAAGGTAGAATTGGGGATGTTTGCTGATGATTGCACAATGTTCAGCACCATTCGCAACTCCTCAGATACTGAAGCCCATATGCAGCAAGATCTGAACAACATTGAGTATTAGGCTGAAAGTGGCAAGTAACATTCACCCACACAAGTGCCAGGCAATGACCAGCTTCAACAAGAGATAATCTAACTAATTACCCTTGACATTCAATGGCTTAGCATCGCTGAATCCCCTTCTATCAACATTCTGGAGGTTACCATTGACCTGAAACTGAACTGGACTGGCTATATAAACATTGGCTACAAGAGCAGGTCAGAGATTGAGAACCTGCAGAGAGTAACTCACCTCTTGACTCCCTATAGCCTGTCCACCATCTACAAGGCACAAGTCAGGAGTGTGATGGAATACTCCCCACTTGCCTGGGTGAGTGCAGCTCCATCAACACTCAAGGAGCTCGACACCATCCAGGACAAAGAAGCCCACTTGATTGGCACCCCATCCACCACCTCCAACATCCGCTCCCTCTACCACTGATGCACAGTAGCAGCTGTGTGTACCATCTACAAAAGGCAATGCAGAAACTCACCATAACTCCTTCGACAGCATCTTCCAAACCTGCAACCTCTACATCTAGAAGGGCAAAGGCAGCAGATACATGGGAACACCAGCATCTGCATGTTCTCCTCCAAGCCACACACCATCCTGACTTGGAAATATATTGTCATTCCTTCACTGTTGCTGGGTCAAAATCATGGAACTCCCTTCCTAACAGCACTGTGGGTGTATCTACACCACAAGGACTACAGTGGTTGAAGAAGGCAGCTCACTGCCCCTTCTCAAGGACAGTTAGAGATGGGCAATAAAAATGCTGGCCTAGCCAGCAATGTCCATGTACCATGAAAGAATTTTTAAAAATTCAGTGGTTCAAGGAAAAGGCCCTATCTCAGTGTCGAGATTGTCATTGAATGATGACTTTGTCAGTGATGCTCAGATTCAGAACGTTTTTTATTTGAACATGCAACATAGAGGAGGAAAGTTAAGAGAAGCCAAAGCTTCATAGCCTAGAAAACAGTTGGTTAACTGGAAACCATTGAAGTATACCTCTGCAATTAAATGGTTTACATATATCACACAGTCACACTGAAGGTGTAGATAACACATCGTAAGTGTTTAGCAAGAAAGTCACCTTCCCCATTTTTTTGATAAGTTTCAGTAACCACTATCCTCCTTCCCAAAAATACTAGTCTTCACCTCCAGCTTCTTTGCATTAAGTTGCAATTGTCCGGATAATACAGCGACCATGAATGCGGCTGGTGTTCCGCTGGTTGCAATGGAAGATTGATGGGAAACCCAGATAGGTGGGGTAAATGAACTTTTATATTGCTTCTCTTCCCTTCAGAGATCTTGGGCAGAATCCTGTGCTATCGCTGGTGGTGAGCTTGGAGGTGGGAAGGTCATGTACTTGGGTGGGGCGGTGGTGTACCTGAACCCTGTTGTCTTTCCGCCCACACCTGAATGAAGTTCTGGGTGGATAGGCCCATGGTTGACCTTCCTGCGCTGCCACCTTATGAGGCCCTTAAGTGTCCAATTAGTGATCACTTAAGGGCCTCATCCTGCTGCCGCTGGTATTAATGGCATCTGTTGACATGCGGCATATACAACAGGTAAAACTATGCGGCCAGCTTGTCATCTCCAGTGGAAGGGGTGGCCCCAGGACCAAAGGCACTCTGTGCCTGATTGAGGGACTGGACATCGAGAAGAGGGGTGCGCCTGCTGAGAGCCATACCACTGCCGACTCCCCCCCACCCGCCCACTACATCTCTCTTTCAGTGACCCCCACTCCATGAATACTTCCCACCCCCACACATTACTTACCTGTGGCCTGGGTTGCTCTGCAATCCTGGGGCTCTGGCTGGTCTCAGCCACGTCCTGCCCTGTTAGGGACAAGAGCTGATTGGCCTGCAGCCCTCGGCAGGTCCCAGGGTCTTGATTCCAGGGGAAGGCCCACCGCTGGCCTTGCCATTGCCTGATTGGCTTGTGGTTTGGTGGGCCTTCCTGAACTTAGGCAGCGCGGATCTCTCGCTGGCTCTGCAGCTAACAGGCGAGACCCTCGATACCTCAAGAAGATACTGCCAGATGTCCTGCAGACTGCAATCTGTAGTTCCTGATATGTACATCTTTTCTACTAAGAAATAATATGAATGGAAATCTAACTTTTTTTTAAGCCCTAATATCAGAAAACCATCTCCTACTCCACCAATGTGACAATTCCATTTTCTAAAATAGCCCCATCCTGAATGGACTTATATCTCCTAAGACCCATTCAAGCCAAAAACTCATATAATTGTAAAGTACAGAAGGGGGCAATTCTGCCCACGGTGTCTGTGCCTGTTCTTTAAAAGGACTATTCAATTAGTCCCATTCCCCTCTTCTTTCCCCATAGATCTGCATTTTTTTTTCTTTTCAAGTATGCTGCTAGAATTTACAGCTCAGCAACAGGCCATTTGGCCCGACTGCCCTATGTCAGTTTTAATGCTCCACACGAACTTCTTCCCACTTTACCACTTCCCTGAACCCTACCTGCATGTCCTTCTATTCCTCTCCCTCTTGTGTGCTTCTCTACACTTCCCTTTAAATGCATCTATGTTGTTTGCCTCAACTATTCCATGCGATAACAAGCCCTTCACTCTATCACTCTCTGGGTAAAGAATTTGTTCTTGAATTTCTTATTGGATTTCTGCGTGACTATTTTATATTTATGACTCTTAGTTTTGGGCTCTTCACAAGTAGAAACAACTTCTCTACATGTACCCTATCAAACTCCTTCACAATTTCAAAGTCCTTTATCAGGTCAAATATATATCGAATTCCCTTTTAAAAGTTGCTATTGAATCTTGCTTCCAGCACCCTTTCAGGCACTGCATTCCAGCCCATAACGACTTGCTGTTTCTCTTCATTTTTGGTTCTTTGTCAATTAGCAAACTCTGCTCACGTTAGACCATTACAGGCAGCAGGGATGGGGGATTTTTATCCATCAGCTTGGTTTGACCCTAAGTTGTAGATGTGATAGGACTTTTTTCAAACATGTTGGAATGTACTCAATGTACAAAGGGTGTTAGAGTTGTTCGCTAAAAATGCACAGCCTCTTTGTTTCTCTTATGTCTTTCTCATTAAAATATTTCTATTTGGGGTTAATATAAATCATGAAGTCATATATAAAGAAAACTTAAATCTTTCCCTTTGCAGAATGCTCTAGAAATGAGATGTGTAACTTCCTAACATTATTCAGCAAAGGAGAGCTGTTCCACTGTGAACTTTATAATAGCTCAGAATCCAATTTGCTCTGCAAAACCTTTGGACAGGTAAGGGAGATGCTTGTTGATCTTATACACTAATGTGTTTATCATAATGCACAATTATTAGATTGCAGAATTGTGAAGAGGCACACACAGCAAATCCCACTGTGCAGGTACATTCTCAGAAGCCGTACAATTCATGTTCACCTTCCTCTTAAGCCCTTCTTTTTAAAATGAGAAAGTTGGTCAAAGGATCATGGAATTATAGAATGGTCACAACATAGAAGAAGGCTATTCAACTCAACATCTACTTGGCTGCTTTTAGCGAGAGCAACTCAATTACTCCCACTCCCCCACCCTCTCAATGCCAATAGTGCCGAGGAAAGCCAGATTTCGAAGAAGTGGGCATGAGCAGATGATAAACCAAGTATTGGTTAGGAGCGTTATGCCTGGTTCTAAAAATTTGTAGATTATAGGAAAAAGGGGAGAGTAAAGAATAAGTAGTTCTACGGTTCAATGGTTTGGGAGAGAATTAAAGTAGGAGGTGGGAGGTGAGTCTTAAAGGTGCAGGTAGAAATAAGTATATACAAGATTATCCACACCTTAATAACTTAAGAGAATCTCCATTTCCTTCACAAATGGCTCCACCATATATTATTGATGGGGATAAGTATGTTTGTATAGTGCCGCTTCAAAATCATTAAGAAAGCCACGTGTGCTGTGCTGATACGAGCCCACAGCACTGCCTGCCCCAGGGATTCTACATAAGTCTGTGTAGTGCAACTAGAAATGGGATGTGAATAAATTTCTTCCCCTCACTCTGTTCATTGGAAATCTATGCTATTTTTAAAATTTAGAATGCATCTTTAAAATTCTCTCTTAATTTCTGCACCTTATTTGGCTGGAATCTCAGTGCTGAATCTCCAGCAGTGGTGTAAAATGGCTCAGTTAAAGCTGGATAATGACCTTTTGAAATGACTGAAGCCATGTCTGGCTGTGGCCTTAAACAAAAGAGCTATCAGGGCAGTATCATAAAGACTTGTGTCTCATTATCTCATTATCTCTGAAGAGACACTAATGACCCCTGTGGACTGCAGAGACCAAATTCAAAGAGAATTATACAAAGGCCATCTCCATTTCATAAGCCAAGCTTGGCCAACTGGAACCAAGTTGTCTGCTAGGAGAAAAGACTCTGCAACCTTCATTTCAAATTCTAAATGATTGGAACATTAACAACCTCAGGAATCCAGACAAAGGAATATATACCCTTTGTCAAAGCCAAAGTGGAGAGCTGGGAGTCATTTGATATGCCTCCATCCCCCCCACCCCCCACCATCCCCAGTGGGGAGAACCTGTTATACTATCTTGCTGTACTGCAAATCAGTCTGCCATCCTTCATCTACCAAGCAGTAGCTCGGAAAAGGGGCTCTGTCCAGTTTGAATGTCTACCCCCGATCTACCTCATTTCTACTGGAACTTCTGAACTTTTATATCATCCCCTATAAGACTAATGTGAAAAGTGAATTATCCAACATCAGTTCAGTTTGCTGACCTCTGTGAAGTAATTCACCATTGGACTTTTGATTCTGGGCTCTGGACTCATGTGAACCAATAACCCTTTATTCTGTGGTCTTTGCCCTATAAATCTTTCTTTCTCTATCTATTGTATGAATGTGATACCAGCCCCCTGCATTTTGAGTGTGTGTGTATAAACTAACCCTCTGGGTTTACCCTATATAGAGTTTGTTGTAGGGTTATTAATAGAAATTGGATCACACCAAAACTGAGGGGTTGGGAAATACATCACCTTTTATAAAGGGGGAAATTAAAACTAGAAATGGGATGTTTACAGACAGGTGGTGAGAGGAGACTGTTCAGGACTGTTTAAATAAAACCCCCTCCTGTCTGTAACAATGCACTGCCTGATTTTTCTCTCCACTTTAATGGGAAAGTCCAGGCTTCTAACTCAATCTCTAACTCAGTCTCCTCCAATAGTGAGATCTTTGTCTTGGTTGCTCAGATGAAGTCTTTGACATATATCCCAGTGATTCTCTTTTGAATAAAGACACTCCTATAATGTTTTATCCTCTTCCCTCCATGAGGATCCTTTATCTAGCCAGAAGAAAATTTCAACTTCATAATCGAAGGAATACAAATGTGATTTTGAGGCAACATTTTAGCATGGTGGTTTTCACAGTATGGATACAGATGAGGAAGGTCATTCATCCATTCAAAAAAACCCTGGAGTATTGCCAGCACACCATCTACTTAAATGATTCCAAGGCTTTTAGTTCCGCTAACTTATCTGGAGTCAATTCCGAGGGTTAATCACACTTATCTGAAGAACTTTCTGATATCAGCCCTCAGCGAGTTCATTGATGTCCTTTTGGAAAGAAAGATGCCTTGCCTGTCTGACCTAAATGTTACCCCAGTCCCATAACCAAAGTAGTTGACTCTGAACTGCCCTCTGAAGTGGCTTAACAAGTCGCTGTGTCAAATCAAACCATTACCATTGGTCAACAAGAAGGCCGATCACCACCTCCTCAGGGCAAGTAGGGATGGGAATTGAATGTAGCATTGCCAGCATTGCCTATAGCTCTAGAATTGATATGTTAAAAATCCCATTTCATTTGTTTAAAGTGGTGTTTTGGATCTACCTTACTATTTAGTATATTTTATAACTTTATGAGATAACCCCTCAGTTGTCTCCTTTCAGAGGTTATAAAAACATGTTTCTTTAGCCTTCCCTCATAACTCAGGCCTCTGATTTCAGATTTTTTCGGTGATGACAAAATTATCTTTATTTATAAAAACAGGGAATCACAGATTGGTTAGCCTAACATCAGAGGTAGAGAAAATGCTACAGTCTATTATAAAGGATATGATAACAGAACACTTAGAAACTATCAATGGGATTAGACAAAGTCAACATGGATTTATGAAAGCGAAATCATGTTTGACAAACTACTGGAGTTTTTTGAGGACGTAACTAACAGAATAGATAAGGGAAAACCAGTGGATGTGGTGTATTTGGATTTTCAGAAAGCTTTTGATAAAGTTCCACATAAGACATTAGTGTGCAAAATTCAAGCACATGTGATTGGGGATAATATATTGGCATAGATTGAGAATTGGTTAGCAGACAGGAAACAGAGAGTAGGAATAAATGGGTCTTTTCTGGAATGGCATATGGTGACTAGTGGGGTACCGCAGGGATCAGTGCTTGGCCCCAGCTATTCACAATATATATCAACGAGAACCAAATGTAATATTTCCAAGTTTGCTGCTGACACAAAACTAGGTGGGAATATAAGTGACAAGGAGGATGTTAGGATGCTTCAAGGCGATCTAGACAAGTTGAGTGACTGGGCAAATACATGGTAGATGCAATATAATATGGATAAGTGTGAAGTTATCCACTTTAGTAGGAAAAACAGAATAACAGAGAATTATTTAAATGGTGATACATTGGGAAATATTGATGTACAAAGGGACCTGGGTGTTCTTGTACACCAATCGCTGAGAGCAAGCATGCAGGTGCAGCAAGCAGCTAAGAAGGCAAATGGCATGTCGGCCTTCATTGCGAGAGGACTTGAGTACAAGAGCAAGGATGTCTTACTGCAGCTATATAGGACCTTGGTAAGATTACACCTGGAGTATTGTATGCAGTTTTGGTTTCCTTACCTAAGAAAGGATATACTTACAATAGAGAGAATTCAGCGGAGGTTCACCAGACTAATGGCAGGATTGCCGTATGAGGAGAGATTGGGCTGACTCGGCTGTATTCACTGGAGTTTAGAAGAATGAGAGGAGATCTCATTGAAACATATAAATTTCTGACAGGGCTGGACAGACTGGATGCAGGGATAACGTTTCCTCTGGCTGGGGGAAGTCTAGAACAAGGGGTCACAGTCTCAGGATACGGGGTAGAGCATTTAGGACTGAGATGAGGAAAAAAACTCCTACACTCAGAGGGTGGTGAGCTTGAGGAATTCTTTATCATGGAAGGCTGTGGAGGTCAAGTCACTGAATATATTTTAAAAAGAAATGGATAGATTTCTAGACTCTAAAGGCATCAAGGGGTTCAGGGGGAGAGTGGGAGTGTGGCATTGAGATAGACGATCAGCCGTGATCATATTGAATGGCGGAGCAGACTCGAAGGGCCGACTGACTTGCTACTGCTTCTATGTTTCTAAGATTGTAGGGCCTGTTGGGAAATTACACAGGTAGGGAGGGGTGATGCAAAGGAGAAATTTGAACATGAGAAGTTTAATATGAAGGTATTTTGGCAGCACATGTAACTCATTGTCAACTGTTTATTATCCTCAATGTAACATATTTACAGCCATCTATAAACAGTAATTCACTGACAGCCATTTATTATCATTCATATTACTTATTGATGACTTTCTCATATATTGTTATTAATTTAGTTTGCTAGCTGTTTATTATTCTATCTTTATATTATTCTGCTTGTAGAGTCAAGGATTCCTGGGGAATTCAGCTACAGCCAAGTATGAAGGGATTAGTTGCCAGCTCAGAATCAGCGGCAGTGGTGAGGGGAATCTCAGTGTCTACAGGAAGAAAGGTGAGTGTTACTGGAATTCAATGGAAATGGTCCATCTGTAAATGAGGACACATTTTTATTGCATGAGCTGTAAGGTTTTTATTTTCTCAGATGATCCTAAAATTTGTGCAATCATAAAGCAAAAACCAAGCTCAAGAATTCACTGCCCATATGTGAGTCACCTTTCAGTGCTAGTGGATGTAGAGCGCAAGGCATTTATCAAATTAACAAGGAATATAAATGCATATTCAGGAATTGACAGTCAAAAAATAGACACAGACTCATTAATATTCACCCTGGAATTGGTGTATTTCTCCAACTAGCATTGGTATCATGGTCTATGATGTTCTGTGAATCCCCTGAATGGATTATATAATACTAAATTACCTTTATCACTATCTAAACAAAAAACAAAATACTGAAGGTGTTGGCAATTTGAAAATAAAAACCAAAAAAGCTGGAAACACTGAAGTTATTTGATGATGTTGACCTGTATTCACTTCCATTCCAGAGCAAGAATCCCAGTCCTGAAACATCCACTGACAGACTTTGGTGGGTGGAATTTAATGCCCTCCTCTGGGGTGAGTTTCTACGTAACTTACCAAGAGGTATCCAGTCTCCTATAGACATACAAACTCTGAAAGTTTTGAGTTAGATTACAGGCTTGTAATCACTCCATTATTCCTGACTGTATATGATGGGTTCTGAGCTGCCTTTTCCAAGTTCACCCATGGCCAGCTAATCCCAACATTTTTCCACTCCACATAGTTCTTTTCCCCCAGTATTGGTGCGTCTTAGCCCAAGATACAAGCTTAAAGCGATTTGTAAAGAGCATATCGCTCATTCTTCAAGCTTGATTTTTCTGTGTTTTTGCAGTTTTCTTTTCAATGGCTATCACTTTGTTCATGTCTGATTCTCAGACTCCTTGATATTGTTATTTTGTTCAACTACACTGAAATCCTCCCTACTATGACTCTGCTGTGCAACTTAATTTCTTCAAGTTTTAGAATAACCCATTCCAGTTATAGTGTCTACTGCCCACCTACTGCAGCTACCTGCTGAGCATCAGGAATGTGCTCCAGTGTACTGGTGACTTCCTAGCTTTACTTTACTGTTGTGTTGGGTGCTGGACAGAAATCTACTTTCTCCTCCTTTTATTGCTTCCTCTGGAGACAGTATTCTCTGCTGAAATGTTTCTACTCTGGCCTGCACTTGTGTCCTCAGTTTTCTACTGCTCTTCTGAGAAACTTGCACTCTACACTGAAATATTTCTGATCTTCCCCTTATTGTTTCCATGCTGCTCCAAGTTATGCCCAATGAACTTTTCTTTGCACTTTTCAATTGCTTCCATTGACTGCTGACTTCTGTTGTATTGTTATAATGATATAAAGGAACCAATCCCTCGTAATGGATTGTGCAAACATATTGTGGGGTCATTTATTTAGAATCAGCACATGAGAACATTTATACATAGGTAGAAAGTTTGAAGACATCAGCAGCAGAACTGTGTGTTTGTGCTCTGCTCAAGAGCAAAAGTGAAACTAAGACTGGATCACATGACATACTTCCCTTCTAGTGATGTCATGCTGCTATCCCCGAAAGGCATATCACAACTTCAACATTTAAACTCTTCTGTTATCTTTCACTCGGCTGAGTTAGACTGTTTCCTCAAGCTCCTACTACCATAAAATGTGTAGCTCCTCATCTCCTTACAGCCATGCCTTGGACTGGCTCAGACACCTGCACTGATCCTGTAAATTTACCTTTCACCCTCCCCTGCCTCCCTGGGCTACACTGAACTCAGCCCTTGGGTTTCACACCCAGTGTTCTTCACTCCACAACTACTCTGAGCCTGGATAACGGTTTGACAATATTGAATCCAGCAAGAGCCCATTACATCTATTTTACCTTTTTTACAATACCTTGGCCCCTATTGGGCTCTTCTTTACTCATTTCTCTTCTTGTCATGCTGCTATGCCACTTTTTATTCCTCTCTGCTTTCGGTAGCTTACCTTCTGATCTTTACCCCAGCCTGGCATTACTCATCTGTTTTCCTATTACAGGCTAACAGTTTCAGCCGTCCAACCTCTCTATTCACAGTATTCCCTTGGTCTAATTTAAATAATTCTGAATCCCATTTTTTGACAAGAACCTGCCTGTTTCCTTCCTGAAAACCATTAAATTTTCTTGCCCCTCCTCCCATTCTGGTAATCTTCTCCACAAAGGGCTGGATTTTATGCTCCCCTGTCAGTGAGCTTGAAGGCAGGAGGGCATGGAAAATTCAGTGGGTGGCCTTCCCACCACCTACCTACCTGCCTGCCCCGAACTGCCTGAAATTTTACGGGAGGCAGGGGATTCATTACCCTATTGAGGCCTTTAAATAGCCTATTAATGGCCTTATCCTGCCATCAGGGGTATTTTACCTCCAGAGGGGGTAGGCCTGGGTTTGAGTTGGGTAAGTGGGGGCCCTCCTTCCAACCCAATTTTTTTTAATGAGTTCTTCCCCGGGGCTATCAGAGGCACCTCCCTCTCCAGCGTCATTCCCTCGTTTAACCCTTCCGCCTAACCTATTGGCTCTGCCACCCACCCACCGCCCCCAGCAGTGACCTTCCCTCACCACCTTCATTCCCACCACTGAGACCTCTGACGCTAGACTTGCCTGGGCTCCTCAGCTTTGGGAATTGCATGTGATCCCAGCAGTGGCCACTGCTCCTAATGGCGCTGCTGAGACTATGGAGCTGCTGGTCATCTGATTGGCTGCAGCTCTCTAAGGCAGGACAGGAGTCTTGCTGTTATACAATTAACGTTAATCCCAGCATTAAATTGCTGTAGGGCAACTGTCGGGATGATGGGTGGGCCCCTCTGACTTCTTACCTGTGAAGTTGATGCTGGTACCATTGTGCCCTGTAAGATCCAGCCTTGACCGTCTTTTTAGTAAACCACAAAAAAGCTTACTTGGATCTAAGCCTTTCATAGCTTAAAATACTTGCATCATAGCTCCTTCTCAGTCTTCTCTTTTCAAGACAATAAAGACTCAAGGGTAGAAATCTGGGCCCAGCTATGGAAGCAGAGTGACTGTTACCACCAAATCACATCCTGGTTTCTCCTGCTAATTCTTTGACACTTAGAGAAGGCTAATATTGATTTGATAGAGATTTTTAAAATCATGAAGAGTATATACAGAGAAAATAGAAAGAAACTGCTTCTAGTGGCTGATGGGTCGATCATCAGAGGGTACAGATTTAAGCTGACTGGCAAAAGAACCAGAGACAACATGAGGAAAAACTTCTGCACACAACGATTGATTAAGATTTGGAATGCAATGTCTGATAAGGGTGGTGGAAGTAGATTGCATAGTAGCTCTCAAAAAGGAATTGAATAAATACTTGAAGGAGAAAACATTACACAGATATGGGGAAGAACTAAGAAAGTGAGACTAACTGAATTGCTCTTTGAAAGAGCTGGCACAGGCTTAATGGGTTGAATGGCCTCCTTATGTTCTGAACTATTCTATGGCCAGAATTATCCATGCCTGCTGGCATCAGGTGTGTTTGGCAGCATGGGTGGACAATATGGCAAGAAGGCCAAAAATCAGTTTCATGATGCGTTTTCCACCATCGGACATTGGGAACGTCATTGTAATATCCTTATAAGCCCAGCTCACCAGAATCATCCCCCTCTTGCTGGATCATCTGAGCATGTTGGCAGGAAAACACGGTGGCCCAGAGCACCTCTTGATACTTGTGACATGTAGAAGGCGGGACTTACCCTCAGGGCCTTCCTCACATCGCAGACATCCGAGGAGCAGAAGGTGCTGGAGCCCAACAGCAGGAGACACTGAAGGAATGCCCATCGCATACAGGGTGGATTCTCATGGACATGGCTGCACCGTAAAGCAACTCATGGAAGGTAGAAAGTCACCGTTGAGGGTCTGCTCACAATGGATGATGGGCGAGAGGGTGGAGAGGAAGATCCAAAAGTATTTGGGGGCAGAAGATGTACCGGGGGGCAGGAGAGGAAGGTCTAGGTTCCATTGGGAGAGGAGGTGTTTCAGGGTGGGTGAGGTTGGGGGGGGGTGGGGGGGGGGAGGGGGTGGAGGGGCAACAAAGGTATTGGTGAGGGGGTGAGGTTGGTGGGGGGAGAAAAGATGTCATGGGGCTGATGTTGGGAGAGGGGAATGAAGGTGTCCGGGGGTTGAGTTAGGGAAGGTGGGAGGGACTATGGGTGGGAAGGAGGGGATAAAGGGGAGAAGATGGTAACTGAAGAGGTAGGTGTAAGGGGGGAGGAAGGTGTAAGAAAAGAGTTCAGAGGGGATAAGGAGTCCAGAGAGGGAAGGAGTCCAGGGGGTTGAGAGAGTCCAGAGAGGGAAAGGATTAAGGGTGAAGGAAGAAGTAAGGGTGGACGAAGGAGTCAGGAAAGGGTAAGGAGTAAAGTGGGGAGTGGGAGTCTGGGGGTGGGGGAAGGAGTTCAAAGTGGGGGAAGGGGTTCCAAGAGGGGTAGGAGTTCCAAGAGGGGAAGGGGTCCAGAGGCGGAGGGCGTCCAGGTGAATGTGCAAGGGAGGGGTCTGTTGAGTCAATGGCTGCCTCCTGGGGAGCGAACTGAGAGTGCGCATGCTGGAACGGAATGGTGAGAATGACCTAGGGCAGAGTAAGGGGGTAGGGTGGGAGTGTGAGGGTGTGACGGTATCTGTGGAAGGGACAGCGAGGGTGGTTGGTGGGTACTCCAAGGCAGACACAGACCATGGGAATGAGGAGGTTGGGGGGGGTTAATGTGGATGGGGGTGGGATTTTTGGGAAGGAAGGGAATGTGCACATTTATCTGGATACCCCCGAAAGAAAAGGGCTGTGGCTGGTAGGTGATGATGGGGAGGTGGCAGGTGATGCCAGGGGAGGTAACAGTGGCAGGGGAAAGGAAATGGGTGAGTGGGAGAGGGAAAAGGATGGGTTCCTCAAGAAAAACTGTAGCACTACCATGCTTGCTAAATCGAAAGTGAAATGACAGTCATGGTGAGTGAAAACAGATGTTGCATGGGAGTGCAATGTCAGTGGGTGGGCGGAGATGCAGGTTAGCTCAGATGGACAACTGAAAGACAACCCCAGCAGGCAGCATTGAAAATGCTTGGGACATTGAGATGAGTGTGGTATGGGAAGGATCTGCGTGCGTGGGAGAGTGTTTGCATGAGGCTCCGAAAGGTGCTGCCACACGTACACTTCTCCCTCCAGAATCACTCATGGGGCAGCCACGTGCTGTTGAATGTCTTGTGGACGGGCTGCAGTGGGAGGACTCATGAAATCTGTCAATGAAGCTGAAAGTGAAAGTGAATATATTTTCAGATTGTAAAGTGACAAAATATGTTCACCCTTGCAACCAACTGTGATTAGAATTTTTTAACTTTTGAATGCCATAGACCTCTAGGTGCTGCCCTGACATCCGCAGGAGGGGTGGAGACAGCCTGTGCAATGGTTGGTTCCAGTTGCCTCTGATGACTTCGGCATTGGTCCTCTGGGAGCTGAGGCCTTTGGGGCACCGGCTTGCTTTGGCTGTCATCCTGTGGGCCAGCTGCTCCCTCTGCAGTGACAGAGGATGAGATTGGGGTGTCACAGGCAAAGGAGACTCATAGGGAGAGGACAGCCTCTGAGATTCCTGAGTGGATGACCCAGAGGTGTCCAGCTGCCACTCCTCCTCCCTTCATGTGCCCGAGGGTCCCGGCCTAATTCCTTGAGGGCAAGGAGTACCTGGAGGGACATCGAGTTGCCCCATTCATCTCTCATGTTGCCACTGCAGGATCTCACTCATGGATACCGCGATGGAGTGCAGGTCTACATGCATCTCCACGCTCTGCTGGACCAGGGTCTCCATGGCATCTGCCATCCTCCTCATGGAGACCTCCATATGCCCACATGTGGGTACCATTTACCAGAGAGCATGTGGACACATTCCTCTGACTCATGTGCCACTCTGTTGAGGGCTTCCAATAGCTCTGCATGATGTTCCCTGCTTTTCTGCTGACTGTCCAGGATGAGTTGGAAGGCTGAATCCAGAGGCTTGTCATCTGACTCGGACCTCGCAGGTGACTCATACCCAGCAGTTCTCCAAGTGCTGGGGAACTTGGCCGAACCTGCCTCCTTCTGCTGCAGACACCTATCCGTGCGATGACCACCAGATTGTGAACCCGATCCTGCTCTAGATTTAGGACCCACCGAGATGTGTGTCTCTTCGCTGGTGGGGGGTATGGGTAAGCACTGTGATGGGTTTCCCAGGCTGCTTATTTCCAGCTCTTCAATGGAGGAGGTGTCCCCTTGGCTGGAGGTGAAAACTTGGATGGAGCTGAGGGACTGGCTGGCTAAGGGTGCCTGTTGCTTGGCAGATCTCTTTATGAACCAAAGTAGAGATAATTAGTGCATGGCAGCAGAGTTAAAAGCAGGAGAGAGAGAACTCACAGTTGCATTGAGAGAGAGAGATGATGTGGTGCAGGATCCTCGCCAACCTCACTGTTGCTGCAGGCATGGTCCACCTTCTCACCAGACAGCACAATGCACTCTCCTCAAAGTGAGTGAGGGGCCTAATGTGGGCCAATCCACCCCCAGTCTAGGACCTCTCCCTGTGGCTGTGAGCCAGCTTCTCCTGCATGAAAACAGATGGAGAGAGTGTGAGCAGGATACATGGCACTGCATGGAATGTTTGTGTGGTGAGCGGAACCATGGGCAGAATGAGATGCAAGCTCCAGAGGATATGAGCCTGATGGAGATGTGAGGGTTTGTGGGAGAGTTAGTGGTGTTGTCCCTTGAGATGTGAGATCCCTGTGGATATGTGATGGGTTTGAGAGTGTTTAGAGTTGAGAGTGATGAGAAGAGTGACAAGCTCTGGTGGAACGGATGAGACCATTCATCCTCTTGCAGCACTGGGTGGCTGTCCTCTTTTGCAATGCATTGGCACTGACCACCACTGCTTGCTGATCTTCACACAGAGTGGGGTTAGAGGACATCACCGGAGGCCTCCACTGCTTCCAAAAGGTGCTTGCGGGATGCATCATTAAACTGGGCTGGAGTCTTATCTATCAATGTCGTCTTTGCAGCAGTCCTGGGCTGGAAGCACTGAGAGATGTTCGCAAGGCTGCACTTTAAATATGGTGCCCGCCATGGTGAAGTGGCAAGGTGATGGTGCGGCTGGTGAATGAGAGCCCGCCCACCATCCAAACGGTGTGTTTCCTGGGAATGCATAATTAATGAGGCGGGATTGGGACAATACAGTGTGAAAAACCGCCATTGTGACTGGCGGGTAAAGCATCCTTTTTCCCGCCTGCTACCACCGTTAGTGCAAATCCGAGATGACTCCGCCCTATTATTTTGAGACTTTCACTTCTTTCAAACATCTCATCTCTTCCGATCCTCTCATCTGCTTTAAAGTCCTTATTCTCTGCTGCTACCAAGTCTCACTCTGAGGTTCTCATGAAGATATCCTTCCTCCAATCCTTCCAACCCCTCCACACAATGACTTAATCCTCAGAGATTTTTAATTCCTTTCTCCTCTGATTTCATTCCTTTCATCAATCTCTCTATTCCTATAAACTCTCTTAATTATTTTCAAACCACACCCTCAATGATTCTGTCTCACTTGGTCATTCGTCTGAATACAAGGCCGCTTCCAACCATTTCTTTCTATCCTTTGACACCCATATACTTCATCATCCTACACTCTACCAGCCAGATTTTCTTGTGAGTTCATCCATGGAATAAACTTTTCTCCAATTCACATTTCCTGAAAATTGATTCAGCTTTCCTTGGTGGAACAGAAATGTAAATATTGCAGAGTAGCTGTGATGGTTGAGAGCAGAACAAACCCTAATGGCAAGTTTTTGCTTCATTTTCCTAATTAGTGTACAAAGGCTCACTGTGCAGCCAGTCAAACGGAGACTGCTCCATCTGTGCATATCTTTGAATATTACCTCAGTCGGCAAATGAATCAGCTGTTCTCAAAATATTCCAGACATTACCACGGAATCTTTATAATGCAGAAGGAGGCCATTTGGCCTATCGAGCCTGCACTGGTTCGCTGAAAGAACATTCTACCAACTGCCAATCCCCTGCCTGATCCCTGAAACCTTGCACATTCTGTATTCTGTTTCTAGACAAATAGTAACGCCAGTGAATTTCCATTGTCTGATCACACGTGGGATGCTATGAACACAAGTTAAACGCCTACCTAAGAAAATTGTAGGAAAAGCCACAACTCCCAATTTTAAAGGCCTGAAAGAGCAGAAAACCTGTGGGTGTTATAGTGTAATAGGGGAGAATATTCACCCCGTCAGGTGGGCCAGTCGGGAGTGGGTGCGGGCAGAGCCCATCTCAGCCCGCGATTGGCTGCGCGTCGCCACTTTATGTGGGTGGGCCAATTAAGACCCACCCGGCGTGACGTGTGCCTGATAGCGCTCATCACTACCTGTGCAGGCGGGGGGAGGAGGGAGAGTCGGGGCCTGCGCTCTTTCACACGTGTGTGCAAAAGAGCGCAGAAATTTCCCATGGTTGAGGTTTCATGAGAAATGTGAAGGCCGCCTAGGTTCTTCTCCTGCCCACCAAACTTAAGGTTGGATGGGCAGCTCAGTTAAGTATTTCAATTGATATTTAAATGGCCTTAATAGGCCTTTGACAGTTCAGCGGGTGCACGGCTGACACCGGTGCGCGCCCACTGAACTAAAGATTGGAATGACGCGTGGTGACATCAGAACGCATGCCTGACATCACTGCGCGTCATCTTACACATCACATCACCATGTGGGCCCCACCCCCCCACGCTAAACAGAAGATTCTGCCCATAGAGTTTACAGCACGGAAAGAGGCCCTTCGGCCCATCGTGTTTGCGGACAAATCTTTGAAGGTGGTAGGACAGGTTAACAAAGCAGTGAATAAAACATCTGGGTTTTTGGACTTAATGAATAGGGACATAGGGCCAGATTTTTGTTCCTGAGCCTTGAGCACAGAGTTAGGAAAATTCCTGACTTCGCAAACCCGATTCGAGAGAAAGTGCTCCAGATAGTTGGATTATTGTTCTAGGGGTGGTGGTTGTTAACATGATTCAGACCTGCCGCCCCCAGAAACATTGAGGAGGCAGCCACAAGGGATGTCGGGTGTCGAGGTGGGTTGAGTCAATGACCCACCTTCGCCCCAGCTGTGAAAAATACAATCAAACCAAAAACAGCATTCTAACCCTCACAACTCCTCATACCCAACATACTCCCCAAACCCCACCCATGCCAACTCATGCCACCTCATTCCTCCCACTCGTGCCCCATAGTCCAAACCCTCCATGCCAATCTATGCCCCTCTACCCACTGCCAATAGCCCTTTCTAGCTCTTATTTCAACTTAGTGCCAACTCATGCCAACCCATGCCCCTGACCCACCATCCTTTGCCCTTACATCCTCCATGCTAACTTACCCAGCATCCATCATGGGTAGATCCCAGGAACCATTCTGAAATGAAATAAAATGAAGTTCTAAATGTCTACTAATAACCACACTATTTTAAAAAAACACTCTCTCTGATTAAAAAAAAACTCATGCAATACATTTAAATGACTTCAATTACTTAATCCATAACAGAAACACACATTTGTATTCATAGCCCCACATCAAAGACTTGGAGATGTCAATGAAACTGTGAAAACTCCCTCCCACTGTATAATGATTGATTGTGGAATCAGTCTAATCGTATTCTGATAGCACTCAGTGAAATTGCAAGTAGTCACGCAGGTTGTGTTTATTAAATAAAATTAAAGAGCTTGAGAGATTTTAATGCCTTGAAAGTTTGACAGTTCCAATGAGTTTATGCACTTTTTACACACATTCATATTCACTTTTAATGATCCCAAAGGGCATTGGACCTCTCCCGGAGAGCATCCTACCTCTCCAAAAGGCCACCCCATCTCTCCCAAAGGGGTCCTTCGGCCTATCCAAAATGGTTCTTTATGACTCAAAAAGGGTACCCCACCTCTCCAAATGACTCTGGCAGATTTAGACCATTTGCTCAAATGTCTAAAGCCCACAGATCGTATTTTGGACATCTCAGTGTCAGGAGCTTAGATATGGATCCAACCCAGACTATATGGGAGCAGGGACCTAGAAACCCCTGAAGTTGGACTATCTCAATCCAGTTCCTAATGGAGATGGAAATGTTATTGTGCTCCTTTCTAGTTAGTGCTCTAATAAACTATCTTATAAATAATTTCCTGTTAACATGGAAACAAAGAAATATTTTCAACACAGACAGAGGCCATTCAGCCCACCATGCCCATTTCCAGCTGATTTTTAAAACTAAATTATTCATTCATGGGATTTGGGCGTCATTGGCTAGGGCAGCATTTATTGCTCATCTCTATTTGCCCTTGAGTAGGTGGCGGTGAACTGTCTTCTTGAACCGCTGCAGTCCATGTGTTGTAGGAATACCCATCAGTGTGCTGTTAGAAAGTGAATTCCAGGATTTTGACCCAGTGACTGAAGGAATGACGATAAAGTTCCAAGTCAGGGTCATGTGTGGCTTGGAGAGGAGCTTGCAGATAGTGGTTATTCTATGTATCTGCTACCCTTGTCTTTCTATGTGGCAAAGGTCGCGGGTTTGGTAGATGCTGTAGAAAGAGTTTTGATGAGTTGCTGCAGTGCATCTTGTAGATGGCACACACTGCTGTCACCGTGTGTTGGTGGTGGAGGGTGTGAATGTTTAAGGTGGTGGATGTTTTGTCAATTTATTCCTGAGGTGCGGAGGGATTTGGGTGTCCTAGTGCATGAATCACAAAAGACTAGTATGCAGTTACAGCAAGTAATTAGGAAAGCTAATAGAATGTTATCATTTATTGTGAGGGGAATTGAATATAAAAGTAAGGAGGTTTTGCTTTAATTGTACAGGGCACTAGAGACCACATTTGGAGTACTCTGTACAGTATAGGTCACTTTATTTATCGAAGGATGTAAATGCATTGGAAGCAGTACAGAGAAGGTTTACCAGTCTAATACCTGGAATGGGTGTGTTGTCTTATGAGGGAAGGCTGGACAGAGTAGGATTGTATCTGCTGGAACAAAAACAGAATTACCTGGAAAAACTCAGCAGGTCTGGCAGCATCGGCGGAGAAGAAAAGAGTTGACGTTTTGAGTCCTCATGACCCTTCAACAGAACCGTTCTGTTGAAGGGTCGAAACGTCAACTCTTTTCTTCTCCGCTGATGCTGCCAGACCTGCTGAGTTTTTCCAGGTAATTCTGTTTTTGTTTTGCATTTCCAGCATCCGCAGTTTTTTGTTTTTATGTTTGTATCTGCTGGAGTTTAGAAGAGTAAGCAGTGACTTGATTGAAACATATAAGATCCTGAGGGATCTCGACAGGGTGGATGTGGAGAGGGTGTTTCCTCTTGTGGGAGAATCTAGAACTAGGGGTCACTGTTTAAAAATAAGGGGTCGCCCATTTAAAACAGAGATGAGGTGAAATTTTTTCACTCAGAGGGTCATGGGTCTTTGGAAATGTCTTCCTGAAAAGGTGGTGGAAGCAGAATCTTTGAATAATTTTAAGGCAGGGGTGATGGATTCTTGGTAAGCCAGGAGGTGATAGATTATTGGAGGTAGGTGGGATTGAGGTTTCAGGTTACTATCAGATCAGCCATGATCTAATTAAATGGCACAGCAGGTTCAAGGGGCTGAGTGACCTACTCCTGCTCCTTGTTTGTATATTCGTATGTAATGCATTTCACCAGTAATAACGTACATTCTACAATCCTCAATCTTGTTTCATTAAAATATAACCTCAACAGACTGTTAAGTGGTTTTAGTTACTTTGAGGGAGGAGAATGCGTTTTTGTAGATGTTTTCTCCCCTCTCCTTTTTCCTTGGCCTCTGCAAAGGCATGACTTCTGTTGTGATCATGTGACCTGCATGTAGCTATGGGCAGCTTCCTCTTACTTGGCCGCTTGGCTAGGATCTGGTTGTTTGTCTGGAGTAGTTGTCAAAAAAGAAAAGTTTCTGCTCTCCATGCATGAGTACTTAGAATAATAAGAAAGGGACAACTTACCCTTGAATCATGGGAAATGCTTCACTGCTTCAACATTACAAAATTAGGAACATTTATATTTTTGATGCTAACTTCAAACAAGCAAACACATTCTTGTCAGGAAACAGAATGGAAGCAATGTCACTGTGGTTATGATGGGAATGTTTATATTAATAACAGAAAAATAGGCATGGATAAAGTGAAATCCAAAATCAACTGAGGTGTCCTTTCTGTAGTCTGGTTATTTTTGGCAGAGGATGCCTTTGCAGCATTTGGCTGCATACTCACAACAATTCTTTTTAAATTGAGATCTACATTAAGCACCAAGGCTCATAGTGCTAGACACCACCCAAGGTGGTGTGTAAGGGAGAACATGAGGTATATCGGTTAATGGCAAATATTTGACAACAAGGTCAATTTTTAACAGCCTGAAGGTAGTTAAAGAAATTCAGGAAGATAAGGAACACCAGTACTAAGATCCTGTCAAAAAATATGAACAATTTGCATTTATATAACATCTTTAATATAGTAAAACATTCCAAAGGATCGTAATCAGGCAAAAATTGACACCAAGCCAAGGTAGGCGATGCTAGGCTGTGTGACAAAACATTTGATCAAGGAATTAAGTTTTCAGGAAGGGAGAGTGGTGGAGAGGTGACCGAGATTCAAGACGAAGTTCCTGAGCTCAGGGATTAGACAGCCGAAGGCAAAACCATCAATGCTGGGGCAAGGAAAGTGAGAAAGCACAAGAGGCCAGCGCTGAGGAAGGCAGGGTTCTCAGAGGGCTGTAGGAAGTGGTGGAGTTTGAACATGAGGAACAGGATTTCAAAATGGAAATAGTGATGGCCTAGAAATAAATGTTGATCAGTGGTGAATGGGACACATGGGTTAAGATAGAATGATTTCAATGCGCTCAGGATAATGGATTGTGGAAGGGCAGTCAGGGTAACATTGGCTTTGATCTTCCCAATGTTTAATTGGAGAAAATTGCAGCTTTTCTTGAGCTATATGTCAGACAAGCAGTTTGACAACATAGAGGTAATGGAGGGCTGAAGAGATGGTGGTGAAATAGGTAAACATAAGATAAAGGAAAACTTAAGAGTTGAAGTTTCTCTGTGTAATACTGTTCGAAGATAAGGTTTGATAATGCCCCAAATCCTGCTACTTATACTGATTGTGACATTCAGCATAGTGCTGAATGGTGTAAGAAGAGTTAAAAAAAGAACATTGAAAAATGGGGCAGCAAGCCAGAGAATGCACCTAACTTTCTCCGGAGCATTGTTTGTGGTCTTGGTGCAGGAGATACAGAGGAGGAGAGAGGTCCCCTCCCTTCAGAGGGTCAGGAAACCTTGCAGGCAGACACTGAGGGGGCAGTGGGAGTACGTAGCCATAGCAGTCAGTGGCAGCAGTCTAGCCCTAAGAACTTGGATGCAGTGCCTCAGAAAGTGTGAGGACACACACACACACACAAGTGATCAAGGTCAGCGAATGCAACTTCACATTTCCTACGAAGCACACACTTAGTTTACACTCTGCACCCCTTCACACGCCTACCAGTAATCGCCTCAAATCAGGCCTCACATACATAGTATTAACTCTGCTGCAAGTTGCAAAATCACATCTCACAGCATGCACACAATCAGCAATTCAACTGTGGCAGGCACACCACTCAAACACATTGCACCAAGCTCACTGACACACTTCCTTCTCTCTCACACAAAAAGGTGGTTGACAATTGGTGGCAACAGCACCTAACCAGTGGGGGCAGGCATGGCTGCACACCCTCCCCCATGAAGCGGATGGTGCTGGAAGTAATTGGTGCAGCAGCAGCTGCAGCCAGTGGCAGGACTGAAACCATAGAAGATGTTCCTATCTAATCAACCTTCTCACATCCCACATCACCTTATCCCACAATCTTATCTTACTTATGAGCTCCAGATAGTGTAACCATGCATCTCTAGCTCTCCACTACTTCTGTTACCCCAGCGCTAACCTTTTACCTTTTTGCATTTGGATACACAAGGACTGCTGCCAGGCCAGATCATGGTGCATGAGGCTTAAGTACTTGAGGAGCAAGAAACTGATGAAGAAGAAACACCATCACTTGATCTTGCACTTACAGCCTCCAGCTCAGATACTGGCACTGTGTGAAATATAGAGCGTAACATAGAGGTGAGGTCTGCACATGGTGAATCACTGGGCATGAGTGAGCTACCGTCAGGACAGGGGGAAAGGTTAACCTGCATGCTAATGTCCAGGAAGACGAGGTTACAGATAATTTCTCCTGCAAAGGATTCAAAGGAAAACTTTATTTTATTCTTTCATAGGATGCAGGTGTTGCTGGCAAGGTGAATGTTTGTTGTCCATCCCTAATTACCCTTGAACTGAGTGGCTTGCTAGGCCATATCAGAGGGCAGTTAAGATTGCTGTGGGTCTGGAGTCACATGTACAAAGAACAAAGAAAAGTACAGCACAGGAACTGGCCCTTCGGCCCTCTAAGCCTGCGCCAATCATATTGCCTGTCAAACTAAAACATTTTGCACTTCCAGGGTCCGTATCCCTCTATTCCCATCCTATTCATGTATTTGTCAAGCTGCTTCTTCAACACTGCTATCGTACTTGCTTCCACCACCTCCTCTGGCAGCCAATTCCAGACACTCACTACCCTCTGCGTAAAAAAAACTTGCCCTGCACATCTCCTCTAAAGTTTTCTCCTCTCACCTTAAATCTATGTCCCCTAGTAATTGACTCTTCCATCCTGGGAAAAAGCTTCTGACAATCTACTCTGTCCATGCCACTCATAATTTTGTAAACTTCTATCAAGTTGCCCCTCAATCTCTGTTGCTGTAGTGAGAACATAGCTAATAACCTCCAGGCCCGGCAGCACACTGGTAAACCTCCTCTGCATCCTTCCCAATGCCTCCATATCCTTCTGGTAATGTGGTGACCAGAATTGCATGCAATTTTCCAAGTGTGGCCTAACCAAGGTTCTATAAAGCTGCAGCATGACTTCCCAGCTTTTATACTCAATACCCCTGCCGATGAAGGTAAGCATGCCATATGCCTTCCTGACTACCTTATCCACCTGTGTTGCCGCTTTCAATGACCTGTGGACCTGTACATCCAGATCCCTCTGCCCATCAATGCACTTAAGGGTTCTGCCGTTTACTATATAATTCCTACCTGTATTAGAACTTCCAAAATGCATTACCTCACATTTGTCCGGATTAAACTCCTTCTGCCATTTCTCCGCCCAAGTCTCCAACCGATCAATATCCCGTTGTATCCTTTGACAATCCTCTTCACTATCTGCAACTCCTCCAACCTTAGTGTCGTCTGCAAACTTACTAATTAGCCCAGTTACATTTTCTTCCAAATCATTTACTTATACTACAAACAGCAAAGGTCCCAACACTGATCTCT
This sequence comes from Carcharodon carcharias, assembly GCF_017639515.1. Lineage (NCBI taxonomy): Eukaryota > Metazoa > Chordata > Chondrichthyes > Lamniformes > Lamnidae > Carcharodon > Carcharodon carcharias. The sequence continues at coordinate 154,611,576 of NC_054472.1, forward strand.
GCGGAACACCACCAGTCACAGCTCTCCATTCAGAAAAGCACCCTTCCACTGCTAGCCTCTGTTTTCTATGACAAAGCCAATTCTGTATCCATCTTGCCAGCTCACCTCTGATCCCATGCGAATTTACCTTCTGTACCAGTCTGCCATAAGGGACCTTGTCAAAGGCCTTACTGAAATCCATGTAGATAACATCCACTGCCCTTCCATCGTCGATCATCTTTGTCACTTGCTCGAAAAACTCAACCAAGTTAGTGAGACACGACATCCCCTTCACAAAACCATGCTGCCTCTCACTAATACACCCATTTGCTTCCAAATGGTAGTAAATCCTGTCACAACGAATCTTCTCCAATAATTTACCTACCACTGACGTAAGGCTCACCAGCCTGTAATTTCCTGGATTATCCCTGCTAACCTTCTTAAACAATGGAACAACATTGGCCATTCTTCAGTCCTCTGTGACCTCATCCATAGCCTGTGAGGATACAAAGATTTCTGTCAAGGCCCCAGCAATCTCCTCCCTTGCCTCCCTCAGTACTCTGGAGTAGATCCCATCTGGCCCTGGGGACTTATCCACCTTAATATTCTTCAAGATGCCTAACACCTTTTTTGATCTCAACATGATCCAGGCTATCTACACACTCTTCCCTAGAGAAATCGACCACTAAGTCCTTCTCTTTGGTGAATACTGATGAGAAGTTTTCATTTAGTATCTCTCCCATTTCTTCTGGCTCCACACACAGATTCCCACCTCTGTCCCTGAGTGGGCCTTTCCCTGGCTACCCTCTTGCTTTTTAAATGTGCATAAAAGGCCTTGGGATTTTCTTTAATCCTGGTTGCCAATGACTTTTCATGGCCCCTTTTAGCCCTCCTGACTCCTTGCTTAAGTTTCTTCCTACTTTCTTTATATTCTCCATGGGCTTCATCTGTTCCCAGCCTTCTAGCCCTTACGAATGCTTCCCTTTTCTTTTTGACTAATCTCACAATATCCTTTGTTATCCATGGTTCCTGAAACTTGCCAAACTTATCCTTCATCCTAGCAGGAACATGCCGGTCCTGAATTCTTATCAACTGACGTTTGAAAGCCCCCCACATGTTAGTTGTTGATTTGCCCACAAACATCGCCTCCAGTCTAGATCCCTCACTTCCTGCCTAATATGTAGGCCAGACCAGGTAAGGATGGCAGATTTCCTTCCTGAAAAGACATTAGTAAATCAGATGGGTTTTTGCAACAATCAAAGATATTTCATGGGGCAGAGTTTTTGCGATGAGGAGCGGGGGCGGGGGTGGGGCCCACTCGCTGACACGTAAAATGACACGCGGTGACGTCAGGCAGGAGCATTGAACTGTCAAAGGCCTGTCAAAAACTAATTAACATAGTTAAATAAGCTGCCCGTCCAACCTTAAGGTTGGTGGGCAGGTGAAGAGCCCAGGTGGCCTTCGCATTTTTCATGGAACCTCATCCACATGTGGGATGAGGTTTCATGAAGTTTTTATAAATTAAATTAAGTTTTTCATTAATGTTCCTTGACATGTCCCAGCTCATGTGACACTGTTTCATGAGGGGACATGTCTTAAAATATTTTCTTTCCTTTATTTAACTTTTAAAAACTTTAACTGCCTCAGGGAGATTTCTGCACTCTTTCATGCCCATGCCTTAATTGGCCCACCCACCTAAAATGGCGGCACGGACCTGATTGGGGGCGCCAATCAGGTTCACGCCTGTTCCTGCACAACCCCCAACGAGGGGAAGATTCAGCCCATGGTGATCATTACTGAAACTAGTTTTTGTTTTTTATTAATTGAATTTACATTCCACTGACTGCCATTGTGGCATTCGAGCCCATGTCTCCTGAGCATTAGCCTGGATCTATGCATTATTAGTCCAGTGACATTACCATTACACCACCATCTCCCCTGAAGTAGATTTTGATGGACTTCAAGGACTTCTATGGCATATAGAAAAAGGCTGATGGCCATGCACACAAAAACACTTGGTGCCTTGACAGGCCTGTTAGAAATTATGCTGTCAATGTCAAGGAGCTTGGAAGAGTCCAGCTCAAACTTGCCTCAGGGCTTTGTGCAGAGCTTGGGGCCCCTCCTTTCCAGCGTGGAAGAAGCAATGACCTCAGGTCTGTGACCTATGCAGAACCAGGCTAACACAGTCACCAAGATGGCATTCGGCATGGGCCACACCGGAAGTGAGCTGGAGCATGTAACATCTGAGAGATTGAAAATCACAACTGACACAATTTCACCACAAATCCAACAGCTTTATTACCAAAAGCTTAAACTTGTAAACAATACAGAATGATTTAAAACATACTGTTTCTCCGTTAGTTAGTCAGGCTAGGTTGACTGCAGGCCAATTTGATCTGATCTGACTAGGACCAATGTGCTTCCAGTGGGACCTCTCCTGTTGATGGTCTCACTCCTGACAGTGCCACCTTGATTAGTGGTTCTGGGTAACAGTCTTGTACTCAACCCCTCTAAGCCACTCGATTGTCAGCCTTTGATTGGTTTAGCTGCATGGCAATTGCTCTCATGACCAATCCCCCTGAGAATGGCAGTCTGATTGATTTCTGAAGTGCGTGGTAATATGTTCCAAGAATTGTCAGTTCATTTTGTACTGAAATAGCTACCAAAGGTCCAAAACTACCAGTGCTACTGAGACCAATTTTGCAGCCTTCGTGTGCTACTTAATTTGTTGTCCACCTCTAATTGCCCTCGAACAGAGAAATTTCCATTGATGGTATTTTAGCAAATCTAATAAAAATGAGCTAAAGCTGGTATTTGGAAGAATTTTGGCAACATGTCATTTTATACCTGAACTGCAGTAAGGCTTTTAGAAATGAACACTCGAGGATGTGGTCAAACACTATATCAACCACTGTTACACCCATTATAGAAATATAGCATGTCGAATATGACAGCTTGCTAACTGGGGATTTTGCAGAACCCTTCAAGAATTCTGCAGTTTTCTTTTAGAAATGTTACCACTGATTTTTCACATTATCTCGGAAAGAAAATATATGGAGAGCACAAGCAGAGCTCCAGTTTGTATGTTTAATATAAGAACATTAAATGAGAAATTATTGAAATAAAAATGTCTGATTTTGGCTGCTTAGCCTTTTTATCCTTCCTCCCTTTCACACCTGCTGAGGTGACACTGCTGGTGAGGCAAAGCTTATGTGTGGGAGCACCTCCCAACATTTCAAGAGGGAGCTGTAACATCAAACCTATCTGGGAGAATGTACACACATTGTTGCATGGTCACTGTCATATAAGGTTTCATGGCATGAAATTTGTTCTCAGTTTGGTCTGAGGTTGCAGACCCAAGATGCAAGCCATTCTTCAACACCATTAGCCTCCTAAGAGAAAATGATGGGTCTCTATTAGACCGCGAGAAACTTCATTTGAAGAATTCAGTCATATTCCTGACTATAATTTCTCCTCATAACAACCTGAACAAGAATTATCTTCCTCCAGTGTTTACTTCTCCTGTGTTAGATTATGGGCATACACAGGTATAATGGGTCAAATGATCTTGCCTTAAACTGTACATGTTATGTTATGATCTGCAAAGTACTGCCTGAAAGGCTGGTGAAAGCAGATTCACTATAGTAGCTTTCAAAAGGGAATTGGATAAATACTAGAAAAGGAAATTTTTCAGGGCTGAGTGGAAAGAGCAGGGGAGTGGGACTAATTGGATATTTCTTTCAATGTGTTGGAATAAGCACCATCAGCCAAATGCACTCTTTCCGTACTATTAGATCTTATGACTCTACGTATCTTAATTTTCTCCAGGTCATGAATTCACCACATCATTTCGCAAGACCTTCATGCGGACAGATTTTCGCAATGTGATTACAGGCGTGTACCAGGCAATGGCTTTTTCTGCAGGTGGTTCAAGCTTAACAGATGTACATCATTTCTGCAGACAGACCTGTGGCAAGGAGCATTGCTGTGATGGCTTCATGTTGAGCCAGATAACAATTGACGGAGGTACAACAAATCTTGAATAAGAAAGAGTTGCCTATGTATGGGACTTCATCACATGCCTCAGAAAGCACTTTTCATGTAATTTCATTTTGCAGCAGTCACCAGTGTGATGTGTTACAATGTGTAGGAGAGCCTCTGAATGGAATAATACATTATATAAGAAAGAGCTTCTGTATCAAGTACTGCATTACACAAGGGAGATATGCTGGACTGGGTATTACATTACATAGGGGAGATCCCTTGAACTGAGTAATTCATTATATGAAGACAGCTTAAATAGTGAGCACTACATTACATAGGGGAGATCCCCTGGACTGGGTACTACATTAGGGAAGAACTTCTGGGCTGGGTGGGCTCATTGTAGAATGATAGTACATTTGAAACAGAGAGGTATATGCCAGATAGTATACTGTTACAGGGAATTCCATATCAGTTCAAGAGGTAGCCTAGTTTTTTTACTTACTGCAATACTTTTGGGAGCTTTGCACTGCATGTAGAGCTGTAAATCACTAGGTTATAGGAATAAGTTACAGTCTGTTCCTGGCAGGAAAATTCAGCCATGTTAATAAAATGCATCATCATGCTTAAGAACTATGCATATTATGCTGGGCCCCAGGTCATGGAAGCAATTTGTCATGGTCTAAATGAGTGTGATTCAGCCACAAGAAATTGTGAGAAAAATTCTTGAAACAGCAACTGATTTCTGTTATGTTCTTTAAAAAAATGTATCAAAGAAGGAAATGTTTTTGGTAGTTTAGTTTTGTTTAGAGATTAACTGAAGAAAGGGTATGTATAATATATACAGTATGTGTTAATAAAGCAGCAGATGATGTGTGCCAGGTGGATCAAATCCACAAGGGAAACTTAATCACAATGTTTTTGCAATTTGTATTTATTTCGAGATGAATGCCCTGAATTCAGAAGTAATAAGCGTACCATGACTTCAGAGATTTTTTAGAGACTAAATTAAACATTTATTAAGAAAAGAAAAGATTTCAAGTGCATATATAGATCTACAAATTACCACTATAATAACTCCTAATACCCCCATTTAATCTGGCTTCCAGTTACACCCCTGTTAAGGCAGCAAGCCAACACAATACCCTGGACAGTAGAATTCAAAGTAGCTTTTCCCAGCTTCGGTTTCTGTAGACAGCAGTTTAATGCACAAACCTCTGGTAGATCTTACAATGCCTTCCCTGACACATAGCCTCATTTCCCTTTATACATTTTTCTCCCTTTTAACGCAAATTCCATTGTTCCCACGAATCTTTGGAACTTTACTTTTCTCATAATATAAATCTATTCATCGTGCTAATAGTGTCAGTGACCTTTGAGAAAAATAACCACACTGCTTGGCCTAGTTTCTCTGGCTAGGTGTAACATCCTGCCATCTCTTTGAAATTCAAATGACCCTGATTTATCTAAAAATGCAAATTCTCCTCACCTCACATTCTAATACTTTAGCTATGTTTACGTATATAGCATTTCATACCTAGCTTATTTTGACGATTCAAAGCTTCCAGACCAGCTGCCTCCAGTTCAATTAAAACACACACACACACACACACACACACACAATCCAAACCCCACTATTAATCTACTTTTACAATAAAGCACAATAATATTGTGAGAATTATTGTACTTTCATGACAATATGCAACACATATATAACACCTTACCATGTTGCCTGAACATCTCCATATGCTTCATACATTGCTCTATCCTATTCTATTGGCACTTCATATGGTAACCAGCTGTGCATAGCAACAGCCCTCATAAAACAATGATATGGATGGCTTGTCAGTCTATTTCTAGGTGAAATACAACTAACAGATGTTTGAAGTGCTCAACAGGTCTAGCAGCATCTGTGCGGAGAGGAACACAGTTAACATTTCAGGATGATGACACTTCATTTCTAGGTGATGTCAGTTGAAACCACAGATTTGTGCCCATTGCCACAACATTATGCACTTTGATTTGGTCTGAGGGTTGCATTTTTGAAAATACCTGAAGGTTTTGAAATAGTTTTCTTTTTCCCAATTTTCTCCTCTCATCTGCCAATGACACTGGATATATTGTCCCACAGTTGGGAAAAGAACCAGATGGAATATGAGGCTTTTTAATGTTTTTTGTGTTCCCATTGGTGGAAGGATTGTGAACAAGAGGCTACAGATTTAAGGTAATTGGCAAAAGGAGCAATGGCGACATAAGGAAAAACTTACAAGTGGCTAGGATCTGGAATGCACTGCCTGTGCTGGAGGCAGGATCAATTGAGGCATCCGAGAGGGAATTGGATTGTTATCTGTTAAGGAAGAATGTGCAGGGCTACAGCTGGGAGAAGGACAGGCAATGATGGAGAGGTACTGGAGACATGACCGAGCCAAATGGCCTCCTTCTGTGCTACAACCATTCTGTGACTCTGATTCTGAGTTGCTGTGCTCTGGAATGCACTGTATGAAAGGGCGATGGAAGTAGATTCAATTATAACTTTCAAAAGGAAATTAGACAAATACTTGAATAGGAAAAAATTGCCAGGCTATGGGGAAAGGAGTGGGGGAAAGTGAGATTATAATTGGATTGCTTACAAAAACACAGCAAGGTAATTATGAGCTTATTGGCCTCCTCTGGTTAAAGGTTCTATAAATTCATGGAATAATCTTTATCCTGAAAATTTGAAGTAAGTTTTTGAATGGAAAAACAGCTCAATTAAATACAGTACTTTAATTTATAACATTACATGCGGTAATTTCTCACCAAAAATACAATTTGTAATAATTCAATTAATATAGTGATCCACACCTTTTTGTTAAATTGTATTTGAAGCATAAAATTTAATTTTCTGTCATTATAGTCTTTGAACTTCAAAGATGCTTCTCCCAAAGGAATATAGGACTAGTTTAGCCTGAATGGCCTGTTTCCATGTCTTAGCTTCAATATATTTTTATTTCTGTGTCGAAATTAACACACCTAATGGTAGGAATTGAGACTACAATGTCACAGAAGAGCTCCCTGAAGGTAGTGCTCCTCTACACACACTTCATGTATGCCTTTCTCTAATCTTATCTTTCACCCATCAATTGATACCTATTTTGCCAATACATTGCAAGGAATTGACTGGGACAGTAAGGGCACCAATGACACTTACTTGTGCACCTGTGTTTGTTTTCAGGTACTCTCCTCTGTGGTCTGATCGGTTATCCAGATGTTCTGCTTTGCAACGATAATGACTGGCAGGCAATATCACTGCTTGGTGGAGAGGGTGTTTGCAGAGGTGTGAAGTCCAACACAGAGAAGAAAACATTCACGTTCAGCTTTGGAGGACTGGACTTCATTGGCTGTAAGCAAACAGTTTTTGGGCATGGATAGTTCCTGATCCAGCAATAATACAACAGTGGTCAGTCTTAAAGGAAGTAGGTCAGAAAATTGCAGATGGCATAACTATAACTTCCCAAAATTGACTTGATTTGGGAACTTTTCCTTTAGATTGGAAAATTGTAAATGTCACTGGGCTATTTAAGAACAGTGGGAGAGGGAAACCAGGGAACTATGGACCAGTCAGCCTAAAATCTATTGTTAGAAAATTACTGGTCTGTAATTATGGACAGAGTGACTTAAGCACCTTGAAAATTTTCTGCTCATCAAAGAGAGCAAGTGTGGATTTGTAAAATGTAGATCATGGCTGAAAAATCTGATTGAAGTGGTTGCAAAATTACTGGAGAGGGGAAGGACAGATAGTGTTTCGCTATCTATCCTATTTCCTCTGGTTGGGTAGTCTAAGACTAGGGGGCATAGTCTAACCTGAGAGCCAGACCTTTGAGGAGTGAACACTAATGCAAAAGCAAAATACTGCAGATGTTGGAAGTCTGAAAGAAATACAGAAAATGCTGGAAATACTTGGACTGGTCAGGCAATATCTGTGCAGAGAGAAACAGAGTTAATGTGTCAGGCCAATAACCTTTCCTCAGAATGGAGCCCGATTTTGTGGCAGTTTTCTTTTCATCAATATTTTGGAAACCGTAGGCTAATGTTATGCCATTGGGCGTAAGGACGTGGACAAGTAGGACCTAGTGTGGGACAGAATGTAAACAAATGAGTTGTGAATAAGTTAGGGTTTATACAGGGCGGAGAATAGGAGGATAACAAGGAAGGACTTTGGGGAAATTGAGTCCAGAGATGATGAAAGTGTGGATGAGATTTTCAGCAATAATGGGGTTGCAATTGTGGTGGAAGCATCCAAAGCTACAGAGATGGAAATTAGAAGTCCCGGTGATGGAGAAAGGCCTGAATTTTTCAGGGATAGAAATGATCTCTGGCTTAGCTAAAATGGTGCCAGTGCCCAATTTCAAGATACCCCAGCCGCGAATCCCACATCCACCATTTTCACCAGGGGGTGATTGAGGGCGGGTTCTAGTTTGTACATCCATGGTTCACAGACGCAGTTACTCATTGAAAAGTGCAACTTCCTTAAGCCCATTTTCATTAGTGGGATGTCCAAAACACAATTCGTGGGCTTTAAACCTTTGAGGAAGATGCCTAAAGCTGCCAAAGTTATTTGGAGAATAGGTACCCCTTTGGGAGATGTAATGTGCAGTTTGGGAGAGTTAAGGTGCTCTTTGGAATTGGTAGGTGTGAATGTGCATAAAAAGTGGATAAGCTTTATGGAACTGTCAAGCTTTTGAAGCATTTAAATCTCTTGCACTTTAAATTAAAACAAACCGGTCTTCAGTTTTAAAAAAAAGCCCTTGTAATTTCACTCCTTCTGATGAAATACGCCTGAAGGTTATCATTACAGGATTTGTGCTGCATTACTGATTCCACAACCTATTGTTATCACTGTGGGGCATCTGTCAGTTCACCATTTGATTGATAGCTCCAAGTGGTAATAAAGTCTTTGATGTGGGGCTATGAATACAAATGCATATTTTTGAAATGGATTAATTACTTGAATGAAACATTTTCTTTTATAAGGGATTAAGTAGTCGAAGGAATTTTAATGTATTGAATGGGTTTTTATGAACGAAAATGTTTTTTTAAAAAATTAAATCTGTAATAGATAATTAGGCCTGGAACTATGCAACAACAATGGGCCCCTCCTTCATTGTGAAAATGGCAGACGAGCCCAAAAATTGGAAGTCCCACCCTGAACATGTCTCCTACAATTTTTCCAGGGGCAGGAATGGGGTTGAGTCACATTTCATGCTTGCACATTTTACAAGAGCAGCTGCCCATAGAAATCAGCATCTGACTCCACTCGTGTGATTTGCTGTGAGAGATGTCTGAAACCCAACATGTGGAGATTGCATCTGATAAGAGCAGGTCTGAAATTTGTGGAGTTGTTTGGATAAACTGGGTACCTTTCAGAAAGGGAAGGTACCCCTTTGGATATGGCCCTAGAACACCTTTGGGGAAGGTCAGGAGCCCTTTGGGGAAGGTCAGGTACCCTTTGGTATTGTGAAAAGTCGACATGAATTTATGTAAAATGTAGATAAGCTCATTGGAACTGTCAAAAACAATTATCAAAAATGTCAAGATGAACTGTCAAGAGACTGTCAGAAACAACTGCCAAAGCAAGCTGCCAAGGCATTTAAAATTTCTGCCCTTTAATTCTTTGAAAGAAAAACTGTCTGGAGTGTTAAAAAGACGATGCTTACTATTTCAGTCTGTCTGTTGACATGAACCTGGGCTACCATTACTGGATTAGTGCTGCATGACTGATTTCACATCACAATAGCGTGCCTGCCATTTCACAGTTTGATTGACAGCACCAAGTGGTTATGGACTGTTTGATGTGGGACTTTGAATTCTGGTGCTTGCTTTCATATGGGATTACAAATGAAATGTTTGTTGTTGTACGGGATAATGTAGTTGAAGGAATGTAAATATAGCAAATGGGTTTTTATGAATGAAAGTGTTTTTTTAAAGAAAGTCTGCGATAGACATTTGGAACTTTATTTTATTTAATCTTCGCATGGGTCTTGAGATCTGCCTATAGTGGATACTGGGTGAATTGGCATGGTAGGTATAAGAGCAAAGGATGGTGGGTGGGGGGGGCATGGCTTTGCATGACATGGCACTAAGTTGGAATAGTGGATATAAAGGACTATGGGGAGCGGGTGGAGGCATGAGTTGGCATGGGGATATGTGGGCCCATGGTGGGGGGCAGTGGGTAGGGGGTATGAGGCAGCATGGGTTGGCATGGATGGAGCATGGGGAGCATGTGGGAGGGTGAGGGTGTGTGAAAGCTGAGGGCTAGAGGGATTTTTTTTTATTATTCTTTTCCTGACAAGCCCCGGAGCACTGAGGTGGGCCTTTCACACAGCCTGCTTCCCCAACCGCTAGTCCCTTTGGCTGTCTCCAAATTCTTTTCGGGACACCAGGCCTGAATCCAGTCAGCACCTATTCCCCAAACCACAACCCCCCCCACCCCCCGCCCACTCACTCCTCCCCAGAATAAAAATTAGAATGTCCAGGGTGCTTTCTCCTGAGTGGGGTTTGTGGAGTCAGGAATTTTACTGTCTCTGTGCTTCTGACTCGAGAGCAGAAGTTTAGCCCAAAATGTAAGGTAAGGATGTAAAGTTCTTAACATTGACTGGATCATCCTGAGTCAATTGTTGGAAGGGGAATAGAATCAATGGTAAGGATTTGTAATTTGAAGTTCAAAGTTCTCTTCACAACATTGTAGTTAAATTGTAGTATAAGCATGAAAAGATATGAGGCTCTCAAACATGTTCTCACACTATTGGACTATAAGTGACCTGGCCCCTCTTCAGGCCCCAGTTATGCTGAACAGCTTGTTTCGATACAGGGCCAGAATCATTCTGCATTAACTCAAACTGTTCAGTAAAACAAATCTACACTGGTGAACGGCTCTCAAAGAATTTAAACAATCTGTGAATTTATATTAATAACAAGTCCTGCTTAACGTCTAATAACTGAATGACATTCAATTAAACGGATACAATAAACATCCTCAAATAGAATAACATGTAGACCTAATTCATTATTTTTGCATTGAAGAGACTGCACAGTTTGATAAACTCGTGTGGCACAATTTCATTTTTAAAGCTGGATCCTTGCCATTCATTGCAACAGCGAGGCCCAAATCTTTTGTATGTTTCTCTTTGACCGGGCATCAACCTTTAAGATCTATAGGCTTTGGGCCAGCAGCTCCAATAGGATTTTCCAACATCAACTATAGCTTCTACCACCAATGCTGCTACAGATTTGCTTATGTAAGATGGTAAAGCTTCATTCTCTTTTGGACAGACTGGGTGATACAAGGGGTCAGCAGCTTTGGAACCTGTGTCCCAATCCAATCCAGCATAATGGCATTTTTGAGAAATATAGTTGAACATAGGAACAGGAGCAGGCTGTACACACTTCAAGCTTCTCCACCATTCAGTTAGACCATGGCTGATTTGTACTTCAATTCCATTTTGCAACAAAGGACCAAAGACATATTACACTTCAACAGATGGGGCGAATCAATGCGTATAGTTGAATACAGCATGTGTTTTAAAAGGGTATATGTGGACTGTAGGAGGAATGGAAGCCTGAGGCAGATAGCAGCAAGAAAATTGTTTACTGCCCAAAACAGGACCACTGCGTGCTGGTTCGTGCTAGACTGAGGCAGAAGCCAATTCCTGGATCCTGAAAGGTCCCAGTAGATTGGAAAACTGCAGATGTAACACCTCTATTCAGAAAAGGATGGAGACAGAAAGTGGGAAACAATAAGTTAGCCTAATATGTATCATTGGGAAAATGCTAGAATCTATTATTAAGCAGGTAATAGCAGGGCACTCAGAAAATCATAATAAGATCAAGCAGAGTCAACATGGTTTGTGAAAGGGAAATTGTGTTTGACAAATTTATTATTAAGGATGTAGCAAGCATGCTGGATAAAAAGGTACCAGTAGGTGTAGTATATTTGGATTTACAAAAGGCATTCAGTAAGGTGAAGCTTAAAAGGTTACTGCACTAGATAAGAGCTCATGAAGAGCGAAGAGCAGTGGGAAACCAGGGGATTGGGAAGCCTACAAAGACCAACAGAGGACAACTAAAAAAGAAATAAGGAGGGAGAATATTAAATATGAGGGTAAACTAGCCAGTAATATAAAAGAAGATTACAAGAAGATTTTTTTTTAGATATATAAAGGGTAAGAGAGAGGCAAAAGTAGACATTGGGCCACTGGAAAATGATGCTGGAGAAGTAGTAGTGGGGAACAAAGAAATGGCGGAGGTACTTTGCGTCAGTCTTCACGGTGGAAGACATGAATAACATCCCCAAAGTTCAAGAGAGTTGGGGAGGCAGAGGTGAGTATGGTGGCCATAACCAAGAAGAAGGTGCTAGGAAAACTGAAAGGTCTGAAGGTGGATAAATCACCTGGACCAGATGGATTACATGCCAGAGTTCTGAAGGAGATAGCTGAAGAGATAGTGGAGGCGTTAGTGATGATCTTTCAGGAATCACGGGAGTCAGGGAGGGTCCCAGAGGACTGAAAATTTGCTATTGTAACCCCTCAGTTTAAGAAGGGAGTGAGGCAAAAGACGGGAAATTACAGGCCGATTAGCCTGACCTCAGTCATTGGTAAGATTTTAGAGTTCATTATTAAGGATGAGATTTCAGAATACTTGGAAGTGCATGGTAAAATAGGGCAAAGTCAGCATGGTTTCATCAGGGGGAGGTCATGCCTGACAAATCTGTTAGAATTCTTTGAGGAGGTAATGAGTAGGTTAGACAAAGGAGAGCCAATGGATGTTATCTACTTGGACTTCCAGAAGGCCTTTGACAAGGTGCCGCACAGGAGGCTGCTCAGTAAGGTAAGAGCCCATGGTGTTAGAGGCAAGGTACTAGCATGGATAGAAGATTGGCTGTCTGGCAGGAGGCAAATAGTGGGGATAAGGGGGTCCTTCTCAGGATGGCGGCTGGTGACTAGTGGAGTTCTGCAGTGTTGGGACCACAACTTTCACTTTATATATTAATGATCTAGATGAAGGAACTGAGGGCATTCTGGCTAAATTTGCATATGATACAAAGATAGGTGGAGGGACAGGTAGTATTGAGGAGGCGGGAGGCTGCAGAAGGATTTGGACAGGTTAGGAGAATGGGCAAAGAAGTGGCAGATGGAATACAACGTGGGGAAGTGTGAGGTCATGCACTTTGGTATGAAGAATAGAGACATAGACTATTTTCTATGTGGGGAGAGAATTCAGAAATCTGGAGTGCAAAGGGACTTGGGAGTCCTAGTCCAGGATTCCTTTAAAGTTAGCCTGCGGTTGAGTCAGTAGTTAGGAAGGCAAGTGCAATGTTGGCATTTATTTTGAGAGGACTAGAATATAAAAGCAGGGATGTGCTGCTGAGGCTTTATAAGGCTCTGGTCAGACCACAGTTAGAATATTGTGAGCAATTTTGGGCCCCGTATCTCAGGAAGGATGTGCTGGCCCTGGAGTGGGTCCAGAGGAGGTTCACGAGAACGATCCCAGGAATGAAAGGCTTAACATATGAGGAACGTTTGAGGACTCTGGGTCTGGAGTTTAGAAGGATGAGGGGGGATCTGATTGAAACATACAGAATACTGAAATGCCTGGATAGAGTGGACGTGGGGAAGATGTTTCCATTAGTAGGAGAGACTTGGACCTGAGGGCACAGCCTCAGAGTAAAGGGAAACCTTTTAGAACAGAGATGAGGAGAAACTTCTTTAGCCAGAGAGTGGTGAATCTATGGAATTCATTGCCACAGAAGGCTGTGGAGGCCAGGTCATTGAATGTATCTAAGACTGAGATAGATAGGTTCTTGATTGGTAAGGGGATCAAAGGTTACAGGGAGAAGGCGGGAGAATGGGGTTGAGAAACTTATCAGCCATGATTGAATGGTGGAGCAGACTCGATGAGCCAAATGGCCTAATTTCTGCTCCTATGTTTCATGATCTTGTGATGTTGGGAATGTTATAATAGCATGGATAGAGGATTGGCTAACTAAAAGGAAACAGGCAGCCAGGATAAATACAAAAAACTGCGGATGCTGGAAATCCAAAACAAAAACAGAATTACCTGGAAAAACTCAGCAGGTCTGGCAGCATCGGTGGAGAAGAAAAGAGTTGACGTTTCGAGTCCTCATGACTGTTGAAGGGTCATGCGGACTCGAATTGTCAACTCTTTTCTTCTCCGCCGATGCTGTAAGCCAGGTTAAATGATAATTTTCAAGTTCTAAAACTATAATGAGTGAGGTGCTGCAGGGATCAGTGCTGGGGCCTCAATTATTTATGATCCATATTAATGAGTTGAATGAAGGGATTGACGGTATTATAGCCACACTTGCTGATGATACAAAGATAGGTAGGAAAGCAAGTTGTGAGGAGAGTAGAAAGAGTCTGCAAAGTGACATGGATAGGTTAAGTGAGTGGGAAAAGCATTGGTAGCTGGATTGTTATTTGGGAAAATTGAGGTTGTCCATTTTGGCAGAAAAAATAGAAAAGCAGAATATTACTTAAATGGAGAGAGATTGCAGAATGTTGTGATACAGAGTGATCTGGATGTCCTAGTACATGAATTCCAAATGGTTGGCATGCAGGCACAGCAAATAATTAGGAAGGCAAATGGAATGTTGGCCTTTAATGCAAGCGGGATGGACACATGAAAGAACACTTAACTGCCAAATGAAAGATTAGCTGAAATAAACAAAGATATTTGACTTCTATGCAGCTTATGCACTCTTATCAAAGAGTTTCGTGGATGCGGAGTACTCAACTGAACTGACTGCAGATGTGAAGGAAGAAATTCAGAGATCTTTTAATCGTTTCCAGCGGATCTATCTATGGCAGGGTAAGCTTTGTATTCTGTTGTACTGTACATAAGTATTCTTTAAATTTATTGTTGCTGCACCCATCCTGATTGATCTTTTTTCACCACCCAGTTCTATCCCAGACCACTAACCCCTTCGATCACATATTGGATGCAATTCCAGGATAAAAGCAGTTCTTTAGTGCCTTCCTCAAGTGACTATTCCTGGGCAATTATGTGCTGGACAGCTATTCCACTGTGGAAGTCATCATAATCAAGTCTATTTGTGTGCTTACCCACCCTCAGTGACAATAAAAAATATAGCTTCCTCAGCACCATGCTGCCAGAGGTGTGTTGAGTTATTACAGGCCAGGGATAGAACTTTTAGCCTCTTTGGTCTATATGCCATGACACCACACATACACTAAATCATGCAGGAATTTCAAGCAATTTCTATTTATTTAGTTTCAATATCTTAGTGAGCTTAAAAGGAATGGCTACTAAACTTTGTTTTATTCTCACTAAGAGGTAAATTTGCATGAATCAGCATTCCTGGTGCAGAGCACCACAACACACGAATACATGTCAGGAATTTATATGTGGAGGTTAGTTCCCTCCTGTGCTATACCTGATTGTCCATCTATTAAAATGTCAGTTTGACTGCCATGATTTAGAATTGACACATAGCTTTTTTTCCAAATGCAGGGCATGCAGGAGTATCCTGAAGGCCTTTTACTTATGAATTACCAGATTGTAAATGGTTGTTATAGAAAGAATGAGAGATGGTTATCTCAGAAAAAACCTGGTTTTCTCTGAAGTCCCGTCCTTATTTCAATAGTTTTCTGAGTTTTCAGAATCATGGCTACCCATTGGCCTGAACTCCAGGCCATATATTGCAAATGGATGGTTTCTCAGCAAAGCCAGCCATAGTGATTTGACTTTTCCAAGAATAAGATGCATGTGGAGCATCAGTGTTGGCTATAATGGCACAGGAGTGATAAGACACACTGGCACCCAGAGACACAAGCTGCTTTGTATAATATCACTTGGCTTTTTGGTTCATGAGATTTTCTTACAAGCAAGTTTATCCCAAAAATCTAACGTTATTTGAACTAAAGTGATTCTTCTAAATGATTTTCAGATTCCAACATGAACACACGGCTGAAGTCAGCCCCTGATTGTACTGGAGAAGATCCCCAGGATCAACAGACACTACCTGTACCAGGTATTTGTAATGCTGAGGCACACAATGGCATATTCTCTGACAAATTTCAGATGATAGCTGAGACAACTGGAGCTTTTAAAACTGAGATAAACAGATGTTTGCTAGGTATAGGTTGCAAGAGATATGAAGCTAAGGTGAGTAAATGGAGTTGAGGTACAGCTCAACCATGTTCTAATTGGATGACAGCGCAAGCTCGAGGAGCTAAATAACCTACTCATTTTTCTTATGTTCCTATTCATTCCCAGGATTTGTTCATTGCTAGAAAGGTCAGCATTTATTCTCCACCCTTGTTGTTGTGAGGGGTTTGATACAACTGAATGCTTGCCAGTCACTTCAGAGGACAGTTAAAAGTCACTCATGTTCTTGTGTCTCCAACACAAAATGTTGATGGACTTCGAACAGATCCATATAGAAAGCCGTATTTAAATTGCACATTAATGATGGAAATATTTCTTATACCCTACTTATTGTCAATACGATAACAATAAGTGTTGTGTGGCACTACTGCTGTGTTAAATGGGATAGATTTCGAGCAGATCTAGCAACTCAACACTTGCATCCATGAGGTGCTGTGGGACGTCATCTGCAGCAGAATTGTACTCAATCATAATCTGTAACCTCATGGCCAGGCGTATCCCCCAGGCTACCATTACCACCAAGCCAGGGGATCAGCCCTGGTTCAGTGAAGAGTGCAGGAGGCCAGGAGCAGCACCAAGCCTAAAAATGAGGCATCAACCTAGTGAAGCTACAACACAGGGCTACATGCGTGCAAAAAAGCATAAGCAGTAAGTAATGGACAGAGCTAAATAATTCAATAATGAACTGATCAGATCTAAACTTTGCAGTCCTGCCATTTCCAGTCATGAATGTTGATGGGCGATTGAACAACCCACTGGAAGAGGAGGCTCCCCAAATATCTCCATTCTCAATGATGGAGGAGCCTAGCACATCATTGCAAAAGATAAAGCTGAAGCATTTGCTACAGTATTCAGCCAGAAGTACCAAGTGGATGATCCATCTCGCCTTCACCAGAGGTCTCCAGCATTACAGATGCCAGTCTTCAGCCAATTTGATTCGCTCCGCATGATATCCGGAAATGGCTGAATGCACTGGACACTGCAAAGGCTATGGTCACTGACAATATTCCAGCAATACTACTGAAGACTTGTGCTTCAGAACTTGCCACGCCCCTAGCTAAGCTGTAACAGTACAGCCTCAACACCGGCATCTTCCCAGATATGTGGAAAATTCTCCAGGTTTGTCCTGTACACAAAAAGCAGGGCAAATCCAACCTGATCAATTATTGCACCATCAGTCTGCTCTCATTCATCAGTAAAGTGATGGAAGGTGTCATCAACAGTGCTATCAAGCGACACTTGCTTAGCAATAACCTGCTCATTGCCACTCAGTTTGGGTTCCACCAGGGTCACTAAGCTTCTGACCTCATTACAGCCTTGGTTCAAACATGGACAAAAGAGACAAAATCCAAAGGTGAGGTGAGAGTGACTGCCCTTGACAGCAAGGCAGCATTTGACTATGTGTGTGGCATCAAGGAGCCCTAGCAAAACTGGATTCAATGGAGACCAAGGGGAAAACTCTCCGCTGGCTGGAGTCATGCCTAGCCTAAAGGAAGATGGTTGCAGTTGTTGGAGGTCAATCAGCTCGGTTCCAGGATCTCACTGCAGGAGTTCCTCAGGGTAGTGTCTTAGGCCCAACCATCTTCAGATGCTTCATCAATGATCTTCCTTCCATCATAAGGTCAGAAGTGGGGATGTTCGCTGATGATTGTAGAGTGTTCAACACCATTTGTGACTCCTCAGATACTGAAGCAGTCTGTGTCCATATGCAACAAAATCTGGACAACATCCAAACTTGGGCTGACAAGTGGCAAGTAACATTCACGCCACACAAGTGCCAGGCAGTGATCATCCCCAGCAAGAGAGAATCTAACCATTGCCCTTTGACATTCAATGGCATTACCATCACTGAATCCGCCACCATCAACATCCTGGTGTTGTCATTGATCAAAAACTGAACTGGACTAGCCATATAAATAGTGTGGCTACAAGAGCAGGACAGAGACTAGGAATAACTCACCTCCTGACTCCCCAAAGCCTGTCCACCATCTACAAGGCACAAAGCAGGATTGTGATGGAATATTCTCCACTTGCCTAGATGAGTGCAGTTTCAACAACACTCAAGAAGCTTGACACCATCCAGGACAAAGCAGCTCACTTGATTGGCACGCCTTCCACAAACATTCACTCCCTCCACCACCGATAAACAGTAGCAACAGTGGGTACCATCTACAAGATGTGCTGCAGGAACTTACCAAGCCTCCTTAGGCAGCACCTTCCAAACCCAAGAAGGACAAGGCAGCAGGTACATGGGAACGCCACCACCTGGATGTTCCTCTCCAAGCCACTCACCATTCTGACTTGGAAATATATCACCCTCCTAACAGCTTTGTGGGTGTACCTACACCACAGGGACTGCAGCAATTCAAGAAGGCAGCACACCAGCACCTTCTCAAGGGCAATTAGGGATGGGCAATAAATGCTGGCCTAGCCAGTGGTGCCCACATCCTGTAAATGAATAAAAAAAATCTCCTGCAGTGTTAAGATGGAGGTGGACGGGTGGGGTTGCTAGTGAAATTTAAAGGACCCCCTTGCCTCATACAATCCATCAAAGAGCAAACTTGAAGATTTTCTAAGAATTAAAAAGTATCCACTATCATTTTGTTCTGCTGATGTTGCCAGCAATGCTTCACTGAGGTAGATGCAGCAGTTATTTCCCTCCAGCTCCAGAGCTGGCCAATCCACCTTTCTGCCCTGGGATGGGGGTGTGGCAACACAATTATGCTAATAAGCCTTACCTTTGAAGATCCATTCAGCTCAGCAATCAAACAAGCTGAGATGTAGCAGCTCCCACCATTCATCTCGGGGTAGGAAAGAACAATTCTCACTGGATTGAACAATTCAGGCGAAAGGCTAATTTGCCGGCAATGTGTTCTTGTTGAGGATGGTCAATCCTAGGTTAGAAATGATAGATTTGCAGTCCTTAATTTTCAGTATATTGATTAGAAAAGGATGGAGAATCATGAGTCATCAATTCCCAGCTAGTGTTCCATGATTACCAAACTCTCTGGGAGCACACGATCATGGAATTAGTTTACAAAGGAGTTACTTACTTCTTAGCAGCCTTCTTCTTCACCCACGCTAGCGATGTACCTGTAATATTTATCCTGTTTTCTTTCTCCACCTGTCTACATCCTTCCAACAGCAGGCAGGAATTGAGATTTTCAGCAAAATTAAGCTGAAGCCAGATGTCCGGAAGTTTCTACTTTGTTCTCCTTGCCTCCCTCCCAGTGAGGGAACAGTAGTTCTACTAAGTACCTCCTCATATGATCGGAAGCATTGGATTGGAGTGGCTATTCAGATGCTTCAGCCTGTTGCCATACCATACTGCCTTTTGTTATAGGCTTTCTAGCCTGGAAAATTGTCCTGTGTGGTGACATGCAAACGCTTAACTGATTCTCATGGCAGTTATTGAATTTGACAGCACAAAAAATGGCCATTTAGTTATTTGCTGGTTTTCTGGAAGAGTTGTCCACTTTGTCCCATTCCCCTGCCCTTTCTCCATACACTTCTAAGATTTTCTTTTTTCTTTTCTTTTCCAAGCATTTATCCACTTCCCTTTTAAATGTTTTTCTAGCTCCATTTTTTCTAGGACCTGCCAAATTCTGTGTAAAAAAAACCTCACCTTTTCCTTCATTCTTTTGAACATCGTAAGTTCACACCCTCTAACTGTTGACTCACCAACCAGAGGTGATAAAATTTCCACTTTTATTTTATCTATTCAATCTTAAATGATTAGAATTTCTTTTATTTGCTATTTTAGGAATAGCGTTTTAAATTAGTTAACATGTTTACTGGAATAACAGACAAATAGACCCTTATATTAATGGGAAGTGAGTGGGAATGGGGGAACATAGTTTGGGGTGGGGGATGGGGGTGGGGTGGGCAGCCCAGAAACCCTAGGAATGCCCTTGCCAAGTCCAGATGTTTTCACACACTGAACTTTACAGTTTTAGATGCATGAAAAAGATGGTGGTCACCAATATGTGGTAGATTTCAGTGATCAGTTTAACAATCAATGAGAATTGAAAAATTATTTTCTGTGTTGATTAGAAACCACCAGGGAACTTTTCTCACGAATGGACTCCAAGCTTGTCCAAGTAGATCTCAACCAGTCTGTTCCAAACAAACGTTACCAGCTCTTCAAGCATCAGTTTCCAACTGCACAGGCGGAACTGTGGTGTCTGGCACGTAAGTAACACAGTTTAGATGAAACTCTTATTTATTTTAATTGGTATTGTGTCTCTATCCCTGATTATAAAACTGAAACTTTGCTCTAGATTCACCAATGTTCAAGAAAGAACTTTAGGGACTTGTATTTATGAAACTCCCTTCACAACCTCAGGATGTCCCAAAGCACTTTACAGCCAATGAAGTACCATTAAAGTGTAGTCACTATTGTAACATAGGATATGCGGCAGATCACATAGACATCACTGAGTGGATGATCAGATAATCAGTTTTTTGTTATGTTGTTTGACAAATAAATATTGCTGAGGACACCAAGGAAAACTCCTCAAACTCTCGCCTCAGGGGCCAGCATGCTGCCCACTGAGCCACATCTGATACCTTAGTCCAAGTTCCACCTCCTCCAGGGTACAGGGAATGCAGAGCTTTTGCATTCAAAGTGACCAGAATCAAGTATGGTGTGTGAAGTGTCCCTCAGTGTGTTCAAAGTGGCTCAGCTGAGATGGAATTAGGGTGATCGGTTGTTTTGTTGTTCACTGAGCAAGGTTCCTCATTTTTATTTCAGGTTGCACAGAGGAGAATTTTTGCAAAGTGGCAACTTTAAGGGTCAGTGAGGCCCTGCATTTTGAATGTGTACTGTATCCAGACACGCAACTTTGCCGAGCAAGTAATGACCCTAATTTCCCTGCAATGAACTGTGGCCTTGTGCTACCTGAAGAACCAAAAATATTGTTCAGGAAGAAGGGTGAGTTACTCAATGCTGAAAGAATTTAAGACAGAGAGCAAAGGAATTTGTTTTTCCTCGGTGTTGGCTGGAAAGAACTGCTATAGTTACTGGTTGTCTATGAATAAGTGGTTAAAGGAAAAGGGAATAAAGTGCATATAAGAACAGGGTGGGAACATGGGATTAGGACAATTACTGGTGTAAGGATAATCACCAGCATAGACTAGTTGAGCCCAAAGTCTGTTTCCATGTTGAAATTGTATACAACCTTGATATAATTTGATGTCATTGTATGCAATTGTACATAATTCTATTTAATTTCCGTGTAATTCTACTTATGCCAACCTAGCTGAACACATTTGAGGTGATGGGGTTGATAAAGTTGTTAACCTTGGGCTAAAAAGTGGTGGTGGGGAGAGGGGTCGGGAGGGGGGTGGTGGGGGGGAGGATAAGCTCTTGAAAGTTCTATCACCCAGCTATTCTCCAGTAACTCTTGCTGAGAAGTGCATGTGTAAGAATGTGACATAAAGAAGGCATGCTTTGTACAGGTTTTTGCAGAGTCAGGAAGACTCCTTGGACCTTTATAAATGGTGCTGGGACCTAGATTTGGAAGTTCTTGCCCTCATTTCTGGCAGATTGAACTTTTGCTGGCAGAAGGCAAGGTGTGGGGTGGAATTCACACAGGTGGGAAATCCAAACTCAGCAAGGCCATTTCAACTTAACACTGAGTTCAAACAGCACCCAGTTTGAGGCCCTCACTCACATGGGAGTCATAAATTGTTAAATTGTCACAGTTTTTAAAAAATGTCTCCTGGACTGCTTTAATTGACAGGCCATCTGGTGTAAGTCAGAAAAAACATTAACACCTGTTCCACAGTTTCAATAGAGTTCCTTGTTAACATTTCCTAAGGGATATTATAATGTAATTGAGAATGCTTGGCTGAGTTTCAAAAGCTAAAAGAAAACACTCTTATCTCAGGAGGGGCTTTGGAGTTCACGTTTTGACTGACATTATAAAGAGGCTATTAATTGATTAGCTGTCTTTGTGGCTACTGAATAGAAGTGTTTGTTTTTATAACAGATTAACCACTTAAGGGTATTTAAAAGTTTTGAATGTGTCCCATTAATGTGAGTTTTTTACTATCAAGTATGGATGAGTGAGAGTTGTATCAGATTGTTAGAAATTTATTTTTTGCATCTCCACATGGCTTATGGAGTCTGCCCAATGTGGATTCTGGGTGAGTGGCTATGGGGGTGGCATGGGGGTATAAGGAGGCATGGGGGTGGTTGGGGGCATGAGTTGGAAAGGAGCGGGCAAGGGGATGGGTGGGTGTAGGTGTGAGGGGTAAGGGCCAGAGGGACTAACAGCTTCTAAAACAGCTGGGATGAAGTCCCAAAGAACCGAGGCAGGCTTTCTAACCAGCCCGCCTCGACATACACCATCCCTATCTTTGTCTACAATCTGCTACCAGGGTCAGCGGGCCCCACTCTATCCTGCCCCTGCCTCCCCAGAGTGAAAATTAGGCTAATGGAGACTACACTGCTCAAAAAACTGCATGAGACATTGAATGGTCATTTACAAACAAAGCATGAAACTATGGATGCCTGAAGTAGGCTGTCTCATCAAAAGCATTACTGCGCAGTCTTTCTCCTGAACTTTAGTCCTCTTCATTGCCAGTGCCTGAGTCAAAGGTAGAATCTTCCTTTCTGAAATCTAAGTTCAATGGTGGGAATGGAAGTCGGAGTGTTTTACTCTGGGGTGTGGTACGGCTGACCACTCGTGATTTTGCGCTGGTTAGCTCATTACTTGTGAATCTATGCAGAGTACGGTGAATTTATTAGTGAGGGCAGGCAGGAAGCCGTTAGCAAAGAATGACGAGAAGACAAAAAAATTAATAAGGAGAGAAAAGTTAGAATATGAGAGAAAGCTAGCTTGTAATTTAACGATGGATAATAGGAGTTTCTATTGATATTTAAATAAGAAACAAGTTAACAAAGTGATCAATAGTCCTATAGAAAGTGCATCTGGGGAATTTATAATGGAAAAATAGGGAGGTGGCGGATGAATTAAACAGGTATTTTGCTTCAGTCTTCACTATAGAGAATACAATAGCTGTAAATTAGAAAATGGAAGGGAGGGAGAAACTAGGGAAAATTACAATCACCAGGGAAGTGGTATTAAGCAAATTGTTAGGGCTGTGGGCTGGCAAATCCCCAGGTCTGGATGAACTTCATTCTAAGTTCTTGAAAGAAGTGACCAGTGAGACAGTTGATGCATTAGTTTTAATTTTCCAAATTCCCCAGACTTGGGGAAGGTTCCATTAAATTGGAAAATAGAAAATATAACTCCTTTATTCAAGAAAGGAGGGAGACAGAAAGCAGGAAACTCTAAGCCAGTTAACCTAACATCTGTCATAGGGAAAATGTTATGAGCTATTATTAAATATGTTATAGCAGGGCACTTAGATAAATTCAATGGCAGAATCAACATGGTTTTGTAAAAGGGAAATCATATTTAACCAAAGCATTGGAGTCCCTTGAAGGAGTCATATGTGCTGTGGATAAAGGGGAACTGGTGGATGTACTGTATTTAGATTTCCAGAAGACATTTGATAAAGTGCCACATCAAAGGTTATTGCAGAAAATAAAAGCTCATGATGTAGGGGGTAACATATAGAAGATTGGCTAGCTAACAGAAAGCAGAGAGTTGGCATTATTGGGCCTTTTTCTGGTTGGCAAGATGCGACAAGTGGTGTGCCACAGGGATCAGTGCTGGGTTCTCAACTTTTTAACAATTTATATAAATGACTTGTATGAAGGGACAGGAGGAATGGTGGCTAGATTTGCTGATGACACA
The DNA here is from genome assembly GCF_017639515.1 of Carcharodon carcharias. Taxonomy (NCBI): domain Eukaryota; kingdom Metazoa; phylum Chordata; class Chondrichthyes; order Lamniformes; family Lamnidae; genus Carcharodon; species Carcharodon carcharias. The sequence continues at coordinate 154,635,491 of NC_054472.1, forward strand.
ATGATAGGTAGGAAAGTAAATTGTGAAGAGGATGTAAGGAGGCTGAAAAGTGACATAGATAGGTTAACTGAGTGGGCAAAGGTCTGGCAACTGGAGTATAATGTGGGAAAATGTGAAATAGTTCATTTTTGAAGGAAGAATAAAAAAGAAGCTTATTATCTAAATGGTGAGAGATTGAGGAGCTCTGAGATTCAGAGGGATCTGGGTGTCAGAGTGCATGAATCACAAAAGGTTAATATGCAGGTACAGCAAGTAATTAGGAAAGCTAATAGAATGTTATCATTTATTGTGAGGGAAATTGATTTCAAAAGTAGGGCAGTTATGCTTCAGTTGTACAAGGCATTGTGAGACCACATTTGGAGTATTGTGTACAGTTCTGGTCTCCTTATTTAAAGAAAGATGTCAATGCTTCAGAAGCAGTTCAGAGAAGGTTTACTAGTCTAATACCAGGAACGTATGGGTTGTGAGGAAAGGCTGGATAGGTTAGACAGTATCCAGCAGAATTTAGAAGAGTAAGAGGTGACTTAATTGAAACCGTTAAGATCCTGAGGGGTCTTGACATGGTGGATGTGGAGAGAATGTTTCCTCTTCTGGGAGAGTCTAGAATTAGAGGTCACAGTTTAAAAGTAAGGGGTCACTCATTTAAGATAGAAATGAGGAGAATTTTTTTCTCTCAGAAGTTTGTGAGTATTTGGAACTCTCTTCCTCAGAAGGCGGAAGCAGATCTTTTCAAAATCAAAATATCAGAATATTTTTAAGGCAGAGCTAGGTAGATTCTTGATTAACAAGGGGGTGAAACGTTATCAATATAGGCAGGAATGTGGGGTTGAGGTTACATGATCTTATTGAATGGCGGAGCAGGCTCGAGGGGCTGAGTGGCCTACTCCTGCTCCTAATTCATATGTTCATACTCTGTTAAAGTGGCCTTTTAATGAGCATGCATGACTTGTTAATGCATGCAAAAGGGCTTCCCAAAATTGTTTGTCAGAGAGCTGGACCCACCTTTAAAATCCTGAGAACAGAATTCCTACGATTTATCCTGACATAGGGAAATAGATTTTTGGCCTCACAACAAAATAAGTTCCCCACCCGCCATGCTACCCGCTGCTGGCAAGACCGGAAGATTTTGCCCAAGGTCACAGTGAGAAGGCAGTTTTGGACTGGAACACTTCTGGGACCTGACTGCAGGGCTGTGGTAAAGCCAGAAACTACCACGCAGACCCGAACCATCTGTGGGCAACATCAAGAGGAGATGTATTAACATGGATAATATAATTGACATCCCAGTGCACCTGCGCTGAGAGACTTGTGTAATTAGGACCTGAAAGAAATTCTGGATGTAAAACTCAGGGGCAAGCATATTATGCACATACCCATCCCTCAAATCTTCTCACTCTTTTACGCCCATCTATCAATCCCTGCACCTGAATAAATCTGATCTGTTATTGATTCTGCCACTGGGCAAAAGAGCCATAATAAACAATAAATTTTAGGGAGGTAATCAATTCCTTTCCTTGAAGACAATGGGAGGAATCATCCCAGATTTGCACTAACTGAGGTAGCGGGTGTGAAAAAAGACGTTTTATGTGCTGGCGGAATTTTGTGCTGGATCATCCCTCTTCCCGGTGTGTCCCACCTTATTAATAATGCATTCGCAGGAAACACTCTGAATTGCTGATGGGTGGGCTTGGATTTGCCCGCTACGCTGTGTTATCGCTGTGGGGCGGCCTTTTTAAAGTTGCAGTAACAGAAGGGGGTTGTGTCGGAAGGTCGGTGGGATCAATACACTGTCCCATAAAATCCAGCCCCATTTTTCAGTGACAGAGGGGCCAACCTATGGAACTGACTTCCCAGACAGATGGTGGAAGCAATTTATTCAAATGCAGCTTAGATTGATTTCTTCCATAAAATCACATTTTGCGATATAGTATTTGAGTGCTTGAGACACAACGGCTGAAGTTTTGTTCTGGGGTTAGGACTCTAATGTTGGATAAGCTCTGGGTCCCGAGGCTTGATGACATGGGCATGATTGCACACCCCAATTCTTGATTGAAAGGCCATTTAACCTTCAGAGGCTCACTGCCTGTAAAATAATTGTTATTGTCATACTAGCTGCTTTTGTCTGCGTCTTCCTCTCCTCAGCAGTGCTGCAGCAGGCTTGAGAATGAAAACTACTTTTGTTATTACCACAGTGACCCTGGTTTCCATTTTGCTTGTAATAAAAAGTTATAATCCTGCTCATGCCTTCATTGACTCGAGGCTCTTTGCCTTATTGTCAGCGTAGTATGGCAGAGCAAGTAAAGGTCAGACCTGGTGATTCGGGGTGCTGGAGACCCATGGAGACATGTCTCCGAGGTTCATCGTATGCTTGGACTTGAAGTTTCCAAGTTTGCGGAGCAAATGGAGAGAGTCCATATATCCAGGTGGCTGAAGTGTTCCTGGGATGTATATTACAGGAGGATCTAAAGAAAGTTAAAAGGAAGGGAAGAGTGTGATCAAATGCTGGGCTAGGGACAGGAAACAGGACAGAAACTGCTTACTTTTGAATGTCATTGTCGCTGATTAGTTATGTTTTTTGAGTACGGTTAGCTTTTTCGACTCCCATCCAGACAGCCCCTGTGGTGCTCTCTTTAAAGAAAATTCAAAATCACTCCACAATGCTTGTGCTGTCCCTCTCCTATATCTGCTATATCTGTTCTGATGCTCAACAGTCAGTTGTTTCGTACCCTGTTCCGCACCCCCACGTACTAATCACACGGTAAAGCAGGAGGTTGGCGATTATGCTGGTGAGCTCAGCAGTGTCTGAGTATTAAATGGTGGACTTGTTAGTGTGGAGGCTCCAAAAACTGGAAATAGAAACTGAGGAAGCAGTTGAGAGGGGAAGCCTTATCAATGAAGATGGAGGAAGAAAGCTGCTGGGTCAGTAGGTACGAGGACAGTAGGATCAGAGGACAGGAGGAACTAGTAGGCAAAAGCCAAGCTAAATCTTAGTTGGGGAACAGAGGGCTGGAGGAACCCTTCAAGAGAGAAGTTATCCTAGGCGGCTGAATGAGTTTGGATGCAATCACTGTGTTCAGGTAAAATAACTCGAGCAGTTGACTCAAATCCGTGGAGTATTCCAGAAACTTGTCTTTTGATGATTTTATTTATTTTAGTCAGATGTTATAACGTGGCAGGTGTGTGCCAGGCAAACCAAAGACACAAGGGAAACTTAGTCACTGAGTAAGCTGTCTGATATAACTGCTTTATTTGTGGATCCTTTTCTTGTAACTCTGCCAACTTCCTTGAGCTAAACACTTCAGCTTCATTCTCTTCCATTCTCTCTCACTGAACAATCTTATATAGTATCAGCTCATTGTTCTTCAACACCTTTCCCCTGCCTTTTACCTTCCTCTTCTTACTGTTTAAACCTGTGAGCTTGTGATCTTGTTACCACACAATCTGGAAACAATCCAGGATGCTCTTTTTGCAACACCTCAGTTGAATGCACCTCAACAGGCTGCGTGGCTATCATAGGCATCACCCACATCTGTGACCCAGCTATATCATTACCTAAAATAAATTGAGCACCTGTAAAGGGTACTTTTTCCACTACTCCAACAATCATCTCACCTGTTTTCCAATTACTCTTTAAATTTACCTTCCACAATGAAATAGGCTTAGCATCTCCATGAACCCCACTTATTATCATCTTTACCTGAAATACTCCCTCTGAACAACAAGTATCACTAACCCATAACGTTAAGGATTGACTAGTTCCTGTATCTCTTAAAATTTTAATAATTTTACCTGCTCCACCCTGTACACATGGAAAGACTTCCCCTTCACATACAATATCTTTAAACACTTCTGAAACCTGCCCTTCAGAAATCCCTTGGGTAAATTGTGAATACATTCCCACTTCTTTACTTATCACTGATCCTTCCTGCTTTACATGCACACAAACTATTGTTTTTTTCCTATAGCTGGACATCAGGACCCACAGTACTCTCACTTCCAGAAGGTTTTGCATTCCAATTACTGTAACAGATTTTCCCTGTAACCTCCAACACATTGACTTTGTGTGCCCAACCTTATTGCAATGAAAACACCTCAACTTTCGAATGTCATTTCCACCCTCAGCATCTGAGAAAAAAAGCTTCCTGAGAATTTCCACCTACTCCTTCTCTTCCCTGACTACCCGCCTTCCTTTCACCTCTCCACTTTCTACCCTTCTCTGATTTAAAAGGGTGACAAAAAAGGTTCAGATCTATGAACTAACTTATAATCATCAGGTATTTCTGCTGTTTGTTTTACAATTTTAATCCTCTGCTCCTCCACATGAGTTCTCACTACCGAAGGAATTGAATCTTTAAATTCTTCCAAAAGAATTATTTGTCTAAGAGTTGCATATGTTGCCTCTACCTTTTAATGCCTGAATCCACTGGTCAAAAATATTTTGTTTTATTCTCTCAAACTCATTACAAGTTTGCCCAGGCTGTTTGCTTATATTCCTAAATTTCTGCCTGTATACCTCAGGAACCAATTCAAATGCACTCAAAATAGCCTTTTTACTGCATTATAATTCACCGATGCTTCTTCTGACAGTGAAGCATAAGCCTCATGAGCTCTACCCACTAACCTAGACTGCAAAAGCAATGCCCAGATTTATTGTGGCCATTTCATCTGCTTAGGTATTTTCTCAAATGAGATAAAGAACACCTCTACATCCCTTTCTTCAAACTTTGGAAGAGCTTGTACAAATTTAAACATCTGCCCACTGGGCTTTAGACTGGAAGTGGTTGTTTCCACATCAGAACCTTCCTCAGCCTCCGAGATCTCTTTTTTAACTCTCAGCTTTCTAAGCTGATATTTTCTTTCTCTTTCTCCATCTCTCTTTCCTCCCTTCCTAATTTCTCCAGTTCCAATTCCCTTTCCTATTTTTTTTCTCTCTCCTTTCTTTCTGCTTGCTCCCTTTGAAATGCCCTTTCTCTTTCCTTTTCTTCTGCTTCCAATTCCTGTTTCTTCATTTCCATGCTTGTTCAAGTTCAAGCTTCTTCAGTTGTTACTGAAGTCTCACTACTTCCAGCTGTGACTCATTAGTTCCAACTATCCCTTCCAACTTCAAATGCTGTGCAATCACTTCAACTATGCCTGCTTTCTTTGCCCCTATAGTTAACCTCAACTGCAACTTACCCGCCAATTCTGTTGACTTACTCTTAGATACTTTTTGTAACCCAATCAGAGTTATATCTTCTATTCCCAGAGGAGTTTTAGCCATATGTAAAGCCATTTTTGCAGTCTCACCATTTTAAAATCCCTCACACCAACTCCTGAGTTCAATGTGCTTCTTGTATATGTAGCCTTAACATTCACCAATTCCAAACCAATCAAAGAATTTCAAATATCTCATTAAGGGCCCCCAATTTTGTTATGATGTGGCAGATAATGTGTGCCATGTGGACCGAATCCGTGCTATCACAATGGTTTTGCAATTTATATTTATTACGAGATGTGTGCACTAAATTCAGAAGTAATGAGTCCACTAAGACCTTTAGAGATTTTAAAAATCATGCTAAAATATTTATTAACAAAAATTAAAAATTTCAAGCACATACTTAAGACTACAATTACTTAATACTATAACAACTCCAAAAATTCCTAATTAACCTGACTCCCAGTTACACATCCCTTTTAAGACAGCAATCCAAAATAGATAAAAGCAAAATACTCTCGATGCTGGAAATCTGAAATCTGAATCCAAAATAGATTTTTGATTTTTTTAAAACCAGCAAGTTAACACAGTACCCACTTGACAGTGGAATTCCAAATGGCTTTCTCCAACTTCAGTTACTGGACATAGCAGCTTTATGCACAGCTGGCTGGAGGCTTTTTGAAGGCTAATTCACTAACACTTGTTAGACTAACATGCCCTCAGCCAGCCTTTCATCCTCTTTTATATATGTTTATATATGTAAATTCCATTGTTCCATATATCTTTGGAACTCTACTTTTCCCATAATCTTAACACTTTCATGTTGCCAATATTGTCGGTAACCTTTGGTAAAATAAACACACTCCTTAGTCTTGCTTATCTGGCTAGTTGTAAATATACTGACAATCCTTTGAAATCCACCAATCCTTCACTTATCTAAAAATGCAAATTCCCTTCATACCTTACATGCTAAGATAGCATCCATGTTTACTCATTAACACTTCAAGTACGTTTCTACATCTAGCTTCTTTTGATGATTTCAGGACTCCAAGTGTGATTAAATCATACATATAGAACCATTAACACTCACATCCGTAAACATACGTTACGACAAACCAGAAGATATTATGAAACTTATTATACTTATTAACAGAAAATTAATTGTTTCTTAAATATAATTGATTGTCCAATCAGCAGCTTATTCTTTTATTTTTATTTAGCCAAATAATTATTGATTCATTACTGTCACAGATTTACCATTTCATTCAGACAGATGATTATTTATTTAGTCATTTCACTCAGCTGGTGAACAATTATTGATTGAAACATTCATTTATTTATTGTGTCCAACAATAAATTTGGTTATTTATGCACTTATTTATCTCTTCAAGACTCTGTACTCAGTGGGCTAGGACTTCTTGAAATAAAGTCATTTGATGCCAGTTTCTTCTTTATTAGTGATTTCTAACTAAGGCTAGTTCCTCTTAGCCAAAAGACTTAAGGGTTCAGGCACATATAGAAAAAATTAAGCATAAGTTGATAAAGCTGCCAGATAAAGCATGTGGGATCCTAGTCTACCTAAGTCAGAGCATAAAATACAAAAGCAAAGATGTAATGCTAAAACTATGTATCATTGGTTAGGCAGCAGATCGGTCCAGGAATCCTAACTGATGTCAATCTCACTCAGCCCTGATCCTCCGTAGCTTTTCCAGGTTCAGGGCGATTAAAGCAATTGTAGTATTTCTGATTCTACGATGTTAACTTTAGGTGGGAAAAAGGTAAACTGCTGAGGCATCAGTATCACACGGGCCAGCGTGTGTGTGGTTCATAATCACACGGGCCAATGCGTGTGGTTCAGTATCACATGGGCCAGTGTGTGTGGTTCAGTATCACACGGGATGGTGTGTGTGGTTCAGTATCACATGGGCCAGTGTGTGTGGTTCAGTATCACATGGGATGGTGTGTGTGGTTCAATATCACATGGGCCAGTGTGTGTGGTTCAGTATCACATGGGCCAGTGTGTGTGGTTCAGTATCACACGGGCCAGTGTGTGTGGATCAGTATCACGTGGGCCAGTGTGTGTGGATCAGTATCACACGGGCCAGTGTGTGTGGTTCAGTATCACAAGGGCCAGTGTGTGTGTGGTTCAGTATCGCATGAACCAGTGTGTGTGTGGTTCAGTCTCATGTAGGCCAGTGTGTGTGTGTGGTTCAGTATCACGTGGGCCAGTTTGTGTGTGTGGTTCAGTATCACATGGGCCAGTGTGTGTGGTTCAGTATCACGTGGGCCAGTGTGTGTGGTTCAGTATCACACGTGCCAGTTTGTGTGATTCAGTATCACACCGGTCAGTGTGTGTGGATCACTATCACACAGGCCAGTGTGGGTGATTCAGTATCGCACGGGCCAGTGTGTGTGGATCACTATCACACAGGCCAGTGTGGGTGCTTCAGTATCGCTCGGGCCAGTGTGTGTTGTTCAGTATCACACAGGCCAGTGTGTGTGGTTCAGTATCACACAGGCCAGTGTGTGTGGTTCAGTATCACACAGGCCAGTGTGTGTGGTTCAGTATCACATGGGCCAGTGTGTGTGTGGTTCAGTATCACACGGGCCAGTGTGTGTGTGGTTCAGTATCACATGGGTCTGTGTGTGTTTCAGTATCACATGAACCAGTGTGTGTGTGTGTGTTTCAGTATCACGTTGCCCAGTGTGTGTGTGTGTGTGTTTCAGTATCCCACGGGCCAGTGTGTGTGTTTGGTTCAGTATCACAAAACCAGTGTGTGCGTGGTTGAGTATCACATGGGCCGATGTCTGTTTTTCAGCTTCACATGGGCCAGTATATTTGTGGTTGCCATTATCTCACGGGCCATTGTGTGTCTGGTTCAGTAACACACGGGCCAGTGCGTGTGTGTTCAGCATCTCACGGGTCAGTGATTTTTAAAAATTGATTCACGGGATGTGGGCTTCACTGGCTGGGCCAGCATTTATTACTCATCACTAGTTGCCCTTTAGAAGGTGGTAGTGAGCTGCTTTCTTGAACTGCTGAACTCCATGTGGCATATGTACACCTACAGGGCTGTTAGGAAACGAGTTCCAGCATTTTGACTCAGTGACAGTGAAGGAACAGTGATATATTTCTAAGTCGAGATTGTGAGTGACTTGGAGGGGAACTTCCAGCTGGTGGTGCTCCCATGTGTCTGCTGCCCTTGTCTGTCTAGATGGTAGTGGTTGTGGGTTTGGAAGGTGCTGTCAAAGGAGATTTGGTGAATTCTAGCAGTGCTTCTTGTAAATGGTACACACTGCTGCCACTGTTCGTCAGTGGTGGAGGAAGTGAATGAGTGGTGCCAATCAAGTGGGCTGCTTTGTCCTGGATGGTGTCAAGCTTCTTGAGTGTTGTGGGAGCTGCACTCATCCAGGAAAGTGGGGAGTATTCCATCACTCTCCTGACAGGCTTTGGTGAGTCAGGAGGCGAGTTGCTCACTGCAGGATTCCTAGCCTCTGATCTCTTCTAACCACAGTATTTATATGGCTAGTCCAGTTCAGTTTCTGGTCAATGGTAACCCCCAGGAGGTTGATAGTGGGGGATTTAGTGATGGTAATATCATTGAATATCAAGGGGTGATGGTTAGATTCTCTCTTGTTGGAGATGGTCATTGCCTGACACTTGACTGTTACTTGCCACTTGTCAGCCCAAGCCTGGATATTGTCCAGGTCTTGTTGCATTTGGACATGGACTGTTTCAGTATCTGAGCAGTTGCGAATGGTGCTGAACATTGTGCAATCATCTGCGAACATCCCCACTTCTAACCTTATGATGGGAGGAAGGTCATTGATGAAGCAGCTGAAGATGGTTGGGCCAAAATCACCACCCTGAGGAAATCCTGCAGTGATGTCCTGGAGCTGAGATGACTGACCTGCAACAACCATAACCATCTTCATTTGTGCTAAGTATGGCTCCAACCAGCTGAGAGCTTTACTCCTGATTTCCATTAACTCCAGTTTTGCTAGGTCTCCTTGATGCCACACTTGGTCAAATGCGGCCTTGATGTCAAGGACAGTCACTCGCACCTCACCTCAGTAGTTTAGGTCTTTTGTCAATGTTTGAACCAAGGCTGTAATGAGTTCAGGGGCTGAGTGGCCCTGGTGGAACCCAACCTGAGTGTCAGTGAACAGGTTATTGCTAAGCAAGTGCTGCTTGATAGCACTGTGAATGAACCTTTCCATTACTTTACTAATGATTGAGAGTAGACTGATGCGTGGTAATTGGCCAGGCTGGAGTTGTCCTGCTTTTTATGTACAGGACATATCTAGGCACTTTTTCACATTGCCACATAGACACCAGTGTTGTAATTCTTTTGAGTCAACCAAATAAACTAAATTAACAAAATTGGGAACAAATTAAAAAGCAGTGCCTTAAAGGGAAATTGCAAAAACAAAGATAAAATTTAAAGGAAACTTACAAACTTTAAAGCAAAATGTGACTAACAGGGTCAATAAAACACCACAGTCCTTGCGGTGCCCACTGAGCACAGAAGACCTCAACAGTGCCGGCAGACACCGCGTGCTTCCTCTCCAGGGACACCCAGCCATGGAACATAACCACAAAAAAGGAACAGACAGTTGGGTCGGATGACCCCTTTGATCACCCACTGTCTGGATCTGTTAATGGCCAACTTAGCCAGGCCCAGGAGCAGGTTAAGGAGGAAGTCCTCCTCCCTCCCGGCCCCTCTCTGCACCATAGATCAGGAGCGTTGGATTGAAGTACAAACAAGACAGAGCAAAAGGTTTTTCAAGTAACTAAGAAGGGTGTGTAGCCTACGACATCTTACATATATGTGGTCCATGGACTCCACAAGGCCACAAAAAATGCAGTCATCTTTGGAGTCCATGAACTGACACATCCTACAATTATATGGGACTGCTGCAGGCAACACCCTCCATCCCAGGTCCCCGATGGAAAATGGGAGGACACCCATATAGAGGGCCCCCAAACTGGGGACCTCCACCACCGGATGGCAACAATGCACACCAGGGTGTGTCTGGGTGGCCGGTGAGGGCAAAGAAGCGAAGGGTGTGCAGCAGCAGAGCATACAGGAAACCCCTCTGTGCCATGCTAAAGTGCACAGAGGGCATTCCACGAAGCGATTCAGGTTGCTGGGCATTGGCTGCTGAGGGAGGGTTCAGGGTCAATGTGGAATTTCGTCCGAGCAGGGGTAAGCTCAGATGGAAGACCATCGCGCACCTGTGCCACCTCGTTATGGCATCACCAGGTTGACACCTCATTTTTAGGTATGCTTAGTGTTGCTCCTGGCATGCCCTTCCGCACTTTTCATTGAAACGGGGTTGATCCCCTGGCTTGATGGTAATGGTAGAGTGGGGGGTATGCCTGGCCATGAGGCTACAGATTATGATTGAGTACAATTCTGCTGCTGCTGATGGCCCACAGCACCTCATGGATGCCCAGTCTTGAATTGCTAGATCTGTTTGAAATCTATCCCAATAAGCACAGTGGTTGTGCCACATAACACAATAGAGGGTATCCCCAATGTGAAGGCGGGAATTCGTCTCCACAACGACTGTGCGGTGGTCGCTCCTATTGACACTGTCATGGACAGATGCATCTGCGGCAGGCAGGTTGGTGAGGATGAGGTCAAGTATGTTTTTCCTAGTCTTGCAGCTATGTGATTTAGGGCTCGGTCAGTAGTGGTGCTACCGAGCTACTTTTGGTGATGGACATTGAAGTCCCCCACCCAGAGTACATTCTGTGCTTTGCCACCCTCAGTGCTTCCTCTAAGTGGTGTTCAACATGGAGAAGCACTGATTCATCAGCTGAGGGAGGGTGGTACATGGTAATCAGCAGGAGGTTTCCTTGCCCATGTTTGACCTGACGCCATGAGACTTCATGGGGTCGATGTTGAGGATTCCCAGGTCAACTCTCTCCTGGCAGTGCCGCCACCTCTACTGGGTCTGCCCTGCAAGTGGGACAGGACATACCCAGGAATTGTAATGGTGGTGTCTGGGACATTACCTGCAAGATATGATTATGTGAGGATGACTATGTCAGGTTATTGCTTGACTGGTTTGTGAGACAGCTCTCCCAATTTTGGCAATAGCCCTCAGGTGTTAGTAAGGAGGACATTGCAGATTCAACAGGACTGAGTTTGCCATTTCCGGTGCCTAGGTCAGTGCCGGGTTGTCTGTCCAGTTTAATCCCTTTTTTGGGACTTTGTAGCGGTTTGATACAACTGAGTAGCATTTAAGAGTCAACATGGAGTCACATGTGGGCCAGACCAGACCAGACCAGGTCTGGTAAGGACAGCAGATTTCCTTCCCTAAGGAGCATTAGTGAACCAGATGTTGTTTTTTAAAAACAACAATCCACAATGGTTTCATGGGCATTATTAGATTTCCAGATTGTTATTGGATTCAAATCCCACCATCTGCTGTGGCAGGATTTGAATTCGGGTCCCCCAGAGCATGACCCTGGGTCTCTGGATTACATGAAAGTATAGTAATTTTCATAATATTATTGTGATTTATTGTAAAAGTAGATTAACAATGGGGTTTGATTAGTGTGTGTGTGTGTGTGTGTGTGTGTGTGTGTGTGTGTGTGTGTGTGTGGTTCAATGTCACACAGGCTAGTGTGTGTGTTCAGTGTCACACAGGCTAGTGTGTGCATGTATTCACCTCATGGGCAGCATGTGTGTGTTCAGTATCTCACGGGCCAGCGTGTGTGTGTGTGTTCAGTGTCACATGGGCCAGTGTGTGTGTGTTCAGTATCACAGGGGCCAGTGTGTGTGTGTTCAGTATCTCATGGGCCAGTCTGTGCGTGTTCAGTATCACACGGGTCAGTGTGTGTGTGTTCAGTATTTCATGGGCCAGTGTGTGCGTGTTCAGTATCACAGCAGCCAGTGTGTATGTGTTCAGTGTCACATGGGCCCGTTTGTGTGTGTTCAGTATTTCATGGGCCAGTGTGTGCATGTTCAGTATCACAGGGGCCAGTGTGTGTGTGTGTTCAGTATCACAAGGGCTCGTGTGTGTGTGTTCAGTATCACACGGGCCAGTGTGTGCATGTGTTCAGTATCTCATGGGACAGTGTGTGTGTTCAGTATCACAGGGGCTAGTGTCTGTATGTTCAGTATCACAGGGGCCAGTGTGTGTGTGTTCAGTATCTTATGGGCCAGTGTGTGTGTGCTCAGTATCACATGGGCCAGTGTGTGTGTGTTCAGTATCACATGGGCCAGTGCGTGCATGTGTTCAGTATCCCATGGGCCATTGTGTGTGTGTTCAGTATCACACAGGCCTGTGTGTGTGTGTGTTCAGTATCTTATGGGCCAGTGTGTGTGTGTTCAGTATCACATGGGCCAGTGTGTGTGTGTTCAGTATCACATGGGCCAGTGCGTGCATGTGTTCAGTAGCTCATGGGTCAGTGTGTGTGTGTTCAGAATCACACAGGCCAATGTGTGTGTGGTTCAGGTCACGTGGGCTAGCATGTGTGATTCATTATCGCACAGACCAGTGTATGGGTGGTTCAGTATCACATGGGTCAGTGTGTGTATTTGTGTGTGTGGTTCAGTATCAGAAGCGCCAGTGTGTGTTGTTCAGCATCTCATGGGGCAGTGTTTATATGACTCTGTGCCAGCCCGTATATATTGCCCACTGTCACAATGGCCTCTGCGAGCTCTTTCATTGAGCCATCCATTAAACCTAATGCTACCTTTTCGTGAACATGCTGCTCCTTTAAAGCACAGTGGGCTGCACTTTAATCCAATTTCCTTGGCTTAATACTGGGAAACATAATGAGTAACTTAAGGGTGCTTAAGATAAATTGTCAATTGAACCATGGTTTACAACTGTTCCAGATCCTGAGCCCTTAATAATGCTTGATAGGACATGGGCAAGCTCTCATATTTGTGTTGTTTCATTCTCTCTCATACTGTGTCATTGCAATTTAAATAAACTGATTGATGTTGAAAAGTAGCCACTCCTGCAGCCCCATCAAACCTCCCAACCCCTACACCCCGCCGCCGAACCCAAACTCAGACCTTATTTTTATGTGTTGCCCATGGAGACAGAGAAGCATTTTCATTTTTATTTTAACAGCTGGGATCAGTTTCCTCGATCAATCCCAAGTCAGATGATAGCAATAGTTATATTGAAGCTTAGTAGTCTTAGCGGCCCAAAACATAGCTGTGTTGGGAGTCAGAACATGTGTTACCTGTTTGCTAGTATTTTTTTTTATCCAGATGATGATATTGAGGTAATGCCAGTCTCCTAAAGCCATTCGTGTTTCAGATTTTGTTTGCTTGAGGGAGTCAACTTGCTAAGGTGAAAACAGCAGAGGCCCTTGATAATCCAGAAATCAGCCATGAATGAACAGTGTTTTTTCATTGCTGCATCACCTGATGTCAGCAATAAGTAGCAACTGGGAGCACTAAAACATCACAGAGCCTACTCATTAACAGGACTGTGTCTTCTGTGACAAAACCTTGATTGGATCTGGCTGGAACTGTGCACGTCTCTAAAAACTTTTTTTTCTTCACCTAAAAGCTGTTTTGTGCTGTAATGTTTAAAGTTTGAACTGATAACAGCTTGGCTAGGGCAACAGGGCATCTGGGACATTAGTGAATGTTGGGACTAACAGTTTATCTCCTTCACCTGTAAAATTTAAGCTTTTTTGCATTTTTATTTGCTCATGGGGTACAGGCGTTGCTGGCGAGGCCAGCACTTGTTGCCCATCCCTAACTAACCTTAAGAAGGTGGCAGTGAGCCACCTTCTTGAACCGTTGCCATCCTGTGGTGTAGGTACACCATAGTGCTGTTAGGAAGTGAGTTTTAAGATTTTGACCTAGAGACAGTGAAAGTGCAGAGATTATAGTTCCAAGTCAAGATGGTGTGGTATGGCTTGGAGGGGACTTTGCAGGTGATGCGCCTGCTGTCCTTGTACTTCTAGATGGTAAAGGTCATAAGTTTAGAAATTGCTGTTGAAGGAGGCTTGGTGAGTTGCTGCAATGTATCCTGCATATGGTACACACTGCTGCCATTGTACGCCAGTGATGGAGGGAGTGAACGTTTCAGGTGATGGTTGGGTTGTGGATTTCACCCAGTGGTATGGAGCTGCTTGAATGTTGTTGGAACTGCTCTCATCCAGGCGAATGGAGAGCATTCCATCACAGTCTTGACTTATGCCTTGTAGATGCTAGGCAGGCTTTGGGGAGTCAGGAGGTGATCTACTTGCTGCAGAATTTCCAGCCTTTGCCTTTTTCTTGTAGTCACAGTATTTATGTGGCCGGTCCAGTTAAGTTCCTGGTGAATGGTAACCTCCAGGATTTTGATGGTGGGGGATTGCCTTTGAATGTCAAGGGGAACTTGTTAAACTTTGTAGGAGACAATCATTGTCTGTGCCTGTGTAGTGCAAATATTACCTTCTTCTTATCAGCCCTAATCTGAATGTTGTGCAGATCTTGCTGCATCTGGACATTGACTGCTTCACAACCTGGGGAGTTGCACATGGAAATGGACACTGTGCAAACATCAGAAAATATTTCCATTTCTCACATTGTGACAGAGGGAAGATGATTGATGAAGCAGGTGAAGATGATCAGGCCTAGGACACTGTGCTGAGGAATCCCTGCAGCAATATCCTGGGCCTGAAGTAATTGGCCTTCAACAACCATAACCTTCTTGAGTTGTGCTAGGTATACCTCCAGCCCGCGAGGAAATTTCCCCTGATTCCCATTGATTTCCATTTTCTTGGGCTCCTTGAGGTCACATACTACCTTGATGTCATTCTCACCTTACTGCTGTAATTTAACTCTTATGTTCATGTTTGAACCAAGGCTGCAATGAGTTCTGGAGTTGAATGGTACTGGTGGAAGCTAAACTGAGCATTGATGAACAGATAATTTTTTGAGTACGTGCCACTGATAACCTTCCACCACTTTGCTGATGCTTGAGGTCAAACTGATGGGGAGTAATTGGCCAGATTGGATTTGTCCTGCTTTTATGGATAGGACATATGGTGAAAATTTCCACATTGTTGGGTTGAAGCCCATGTTGTAGTTGCACTGGAACAACTTGGCTAGGGGTGTGGCTAATTCTGGAGCACAAGTCTTAAGACCTACAGCCAGGATGTTGTCGAGATCTATAACCTCTGCAGTATCCAATGTGTCCAGCCATTTCTTGATACCATTTGGAGTGAATCAAATTTCCTGGAGACTGGCATCTGTGATATTGGGGACCTCAGGAGCAGGCTGAAAGGATCATCCACTTCAGCATTAAGGCTGAAGATAGTTACAGATGTTTCATCCCAATCTTTTGATCTAACATGCTGCGCTGCCACATCATTTAAGATCCCCTCACATTAATTGTTTAATTGTTCACCATAGTTCACAACTAGATCTGGTAGGGCTGAGTAGGGAACGTTTAGTTTATTTTTGTTTCCCTACATTGGGATTAATTTTCTCAGCAGCAGGACATAATGGAAACCGTTGAAGTTTTCCCTAAAATATTTTCTTCTGCTTGTGAAGTAAGTAGGCCCAAATAAATGCCCAGGTCTTGGCTGGTGCCTAATAAGGAGACCATTTTATTTTTGCTTTCTGCCAATTTTCACTCATTTTTCTGTTTCATATTGTTATTTATACATGTAAAATTTGGATTCTGGCAACGTAAGGCACTGGTAATAATCATCATTAATTTCCAAAAACAGCAGAGCATCTATAATTAGGCCCCAATCAGGTTACTTTGAGAAGTGTGATACCAATCTGTAGTAAGGCTTCCTTCATCTGAGGTTTTATAATAAATACCATTTTACAAGAACGGGTTTCCCCAGCTGTGATGGTTTTGATTAAAGGATGAAAGCACCTCAGAGGAGATGGAAAGATGCAGGAAGGTCAGCCTGAGAGACAGAGACTGCCTGAGGTGAATCCTACTCTTGCTGAGATTTCCCTTTTCTGTTTCAGATCTCCACCACACACAGTAGTAAAACATCCCAGAATATAATTAACTATTTATAGACCAAAAGGATTGAAGTGTTTTTGATTTTTGGAACCTCAGAAAAATGTTTTATTTACTTTGTGTTTTATGGGACACACAGGATATGGAATTGGCCTTTGTCAGTTCCATAGAATGGGATGATGGTGATTTGCCAGCCTGTTTTATACCTCAACTGATATTCTTTCCTATTTACTTCAAGTCCAGTTTCACTCCAACCAGGTCTCACATTTGATTAATTTCTCCCTTCTTCTGAAGACAATAATTTAACTAAGAGTTTACATTTATATGGTGGCTTTCACATCCTCAGGATGTCCCAAAGCACTTTAAGGCCAATAAAGCACCTTTGAAGTGTCATGACTGTTGTAATGAAGGAAACACTGCAGCCAATTTGGACACAATAAGCTCTCACAAGCAGCAATGAAATAAGTAGTCAGATCTTGTTTTCAGTGCTGATTGAGGGGTAAATATTGGTCAGGACACTGGAGAGAACTTCCCTGTTCTTTGAAATAGCAGTACGGGATCCTTTATGTGCATCTAAAAGGGTCGGGGGAACCTTGGTTTCAAGCCCGATTTGAAAAATGACACCTCCAATAGAGAAGCACATCCTCAGCGCAGCACTGGAGTGCCAGCCTGGATTTTGTGCTCAAGTCTTTGGGCTGGAACTTGAACCCACAACTTTCTAACTCAACCACAAGGCTGCTTCCACTGAGCCACTGATGACATTAATTTAAGATTGTCACCAAGAAATCCAATAGGGAAGTTAGAAGAAACTTCTTTACCCAAAGAGTGGTGAGAATGTGGAACCTTCCACCACAGACAGTGAATAGTATAGATGCATTGAAGGGGAAAATAGGCATGCATATGAGTTAGAGGGGACTAGAGGGTCATGATGATAGATTTAATGAAGAAAGATGGAGGAGGCACGAGTGGAGCATAAATGCCACCATGGACTGGTTGGGCCAAATGGCCTGTTTGTGTGCCATATATCCTATAATTCTCGCTGGATTCATGTATACTTGCAGATCTCTGACTCTTCACTATTCATGTATGAGTTTACATAGTGAATGTCTGCAGGTTATCAGTCACTAACGTTGCCCCATTCTTATCCAAAGCTCTGACATGTTCTTTCTATCTGAAGTTGTGGGAGACACTGGATCACAGGCGGATGAAGCCCAACCCCACCAATTCTGTTTCCCAAACACTGAGGTAAATTGTGGTGCCTGCAAGTACAACCTGGTTCAGACTGACTAATGTTTGATGTTCAAACATGAGGGGAGCACGCTGAAATTGACCTAAGCATCAGAAATGGGCTCACAGTGAATCGGTAGCCTGTTATGCACAGTGCAAATTTTTAGTTTTCATTGACTCAGAAAATATTGCAAGATTTTAAATTTCAAAACAAGTCGTTTTTGGTGTAGGCTATCCCTCGATTAGAGGATGACATCTACTCAGGGTTTAGAGTTTCTGCCATGGGTGTTTATGTGACTGGACAGGCTGATTCTCGACCCACGGATCTTTGGGAACATGGAGCAGGATGTCCCACGAGGTATTGGGATCCAAAATGTAGGACTTGCTGCTTTTTCTTTTCTTCTCTGCTGCTACTCATTAAGACATTGTGCTCAAAGTGTTGTTATGACTAGGTGAGGACTGGTGGAAGGACTCCCGCTCTTTATCCCACTCTTCAGTTGATTGTAACAGGATTTTTTTTAATTTAAAAGGATGAATGTGATAATTCAGTACTTAACTGTTTACGTGCAACACATGCACACACACGCACATGCACGCACGCATACACGTGCACGCATGCACGCACACACAAATATTTCTTTCGTGATGTATAGATGTCCGAAAGAACTTTACAACCAATTAAATACATATTTTGTAGTGTGGCGACTGTTGTAATGAAGGAAAAATGGCAGGAAAGGTTTGACAAACAGCAGTGAGATAATAAATCTGTTTTAGTGATGTTGGCCAGACAGCCGCTGTTTCATGTCACGTCTAAAAGATGGCACCTCCAACATTGTAGCACTCCCTCTGTACCACACTGAAGTGCCAGCCCAGATCATGTCCTGAAGAGTAACCTCTTTACACTGAAGCAAGACAGTCACCACTGAGCCACTTGATCACTTTACCCAAGTGATCAATTGAGTCCAGGTAGAGACACAGGAAAATCTCAGCTCTTATGTGGTGAAGAATTGAACAATTTTCAAGGTGTGTAACACACTTAATCCCTGTTATCCTGTCTGTAACAAACCTCACCCTGTGCATTTACTGGAATGTAACAATTGGCTATTCAGGGGAACACTGATACCTATTGTTTAACAACTTACTTGCAACATTGTGAAGATGCTGGCTTTCAGACTGGTCAAATGAGGGCAAGTGGGTCACTGATACTTTGAAGGAAATCCATTATTCCAGAGGGAAAGAATGAGTTAGGAAGTCAGCAATCAATCTGATTAACACTTTCTTTCCTGCAGATGTGCTAGGAGGAAGTGTGAAAAATTTCTATAGCCACTTGCCATTTCGTGAGCTGTGGGGAATCTCGATAAGGAACAGGCTGAATGTTACTGCAAGAGGGATCCAAGCTGGGTAAGTATTCGTCCTTTGACACCTATTTTATAATGAAATTCATTCACAGCAGGTATTTGACTCACCCTCTTCATTTGTTTTTTTTTTCCTGAGCTTGCTCCACCATTGCTGATCTTCAATTCATTCACCCATCTTAGTTCCCCATCCTTACCTAACAACAGTCTAGCAATCTCAGTCTTGAATAGTCCAATTCTCTGAGCATTCACAACCTTTTGAGGGAAAAAAGCTCAAGATTTATAACCCTTTGTGTGAAAAAATGCTTCCTGATTTCACTTTTGAATTCACTTCTAAATGTTTTGGCTTCAAGTATAAAGTTACGCCCCTTTGTTCTGGATGTCCCCAATCAGGTGATATGGGTCTTTATTATTTTATGCATCTTGATTTTATCAAGGGAATCCAAGCTAAGTTTATGCACCTGTCATCATAAGTTATTGTTTTAAGCGCTAATATCATTTTGTTGAACATGCGTGGCACGACCACCGCCAAGGCCTCTATATTCTTTCTAAGATGCAGGCGGCATTTTCACCATCGAGGCAGGCAGCTCAACTCGGGAAATCTCCCGGTTTGCCACATCTGCCTTAGGAGAAAGTGGCCCAAGTAGTGCGAGTTTCGTTCGAGGGCGCAGGCGTGGGTTAGAGTGAGGCCCACCACTCCTGGACGTAGATCAGAGGTGGCCACAGGGGCTGCTGAGAGCTGAGGCAGGCTGGTTAAATGGCTGCCTTGGTTCTCTGGGACTTTGTCCCAGTTGTTTTCTTAAATATTATGGCCTTCACCTCTCATGCCCATGCATGCCAACTCATGCTAACCCATGCCCCTCCATCCACCCCTCATATACTCTATGCCAACCCATGCCCCTCCATGTGCCCCCATGGCACCTCATCTCCTCAATGCCAAACCATGCTCCCCCACCCAACAAAAACAGCCCCTTATAGCCCCATGCCAACTTAGTTTCAACTCATAATCCCGAGTCAACACCCTTTCCCCTTACATCCTCCATGCCAACTCACACAGTATCCACTATTTGAAGACTTCAGGAGCTATGCTGAGATGAAATAAAATAAAGTTTGAATTATCCATCCAAAGAGTCTGCAAAGGGATATAGATGGGTTAAGTGAGTGGGGAAAAAAAATAGCAGATGGAATATAATGTGGGAAAATGTGAGGCTGTTCACTTTGACAGGAAAAATAGAAAAGCAGCTATGATTTAAATGGAAATAGATTGCAGCATGCTGCAGTACACAAGGATCTGGGTGTCATTGTATATGTGAGTCACAAAAAGTTAGCATGCATCAAGTAATTAGGAAGGCAAAAAGAATGTTGACCTTTATTGCAAGGGGATGGAAGATAAAAGTAGGGAAGTGTTGCTACAACTGTACAAAACATTGGTGAGACGGTACCTAGAGTACTGTATATAGTTTGGGTCTCCTTACTTTAGGAGGGATATACTTGCATTGAAAGCACTTCAGAGAATGTTTACAAGGCTGATTCCTGGCATTGTCTCATGAGGAAAGGTTAAGCAGGTTGGGCCTGTACTCATTGGAGTTTAGAAGAAAGAGAGGTGAACTTATTGAAATGTAAGATTCTAAGCGAGCTTGACAGGGTAGATGCTGAGAGGATGTTTCTCCCTTGTGGGGGAATCTAGAACTAGGGGGCACAGTTTAAAGTTAGGCATCTCCTATTTAAGACGGAGATGAAGAAGGATTTTTCTCTCAGAGAGTTGTTTGTCTTTGAAATTCTTTTCCACAGAGAGTAGTGGAGGTGGGACCATTGAATATATTCAATACTGAGTTAGATTTTTGATCAGTAACAGATTCAAGTGTTAAGGCTGCGTGGATGGGGTTGTGAGTCAGTAAAGTGGAGTTAAGGCCACAATCAGATCAGCATGATCTCATTGAATACTGGAGCAGGCTCAATGGGCAGAATGGCTTACTCCAGCTCCTATTTCTTATGATCACATCGGCTTTCTTGAAACTTGGAGGTCCCCCCTATTTCCCTTCTATAATGCAACCTGTTTCAGCTTTCTGGAGGGTAGTCTGAGGAAAACCATTGGTGAAGTTGTGACCTTTGGCAAAACGTTAGAGTAATATTGTTGCAAAGAGTCCTGCTGAACTGACCCGCCACATCTTTGTACTCAAAGGTTCTTTGAATGTGAACGTTTGTGCGATGAAGATTCCTGTTGCAAAGGATTTGGATTTCTGAAAGATTCACGAATACCAGGTATTGAATGTCAATGAAAAAGTGAGGAGAGTGTAGCAAACTGGGCACCCATAAGAAGGAAAGCTGTTAAATACTAAGCAGTATAAGAGGGTTGATAAGATGCATCCAAATAAATGGTTTGTGAAAAGCACAAAGGATGCAAAATTCCTTGTGCCCGTTGATGCACTGGGTGCAACAGTCACAAAAATATGACAAAATATCCCCTGATCCTGGAGACTCGGGCTGGCAAAAGAGCAGAGGACCACGTTCCAATCTCATCCAATTTATACTATCAGAATGGCTTCAAAGATATTTGAAGCAAAACTGTGTAACTGCCAGCAAAGATGCAAATCTGCAAGAAGTGAGATAATTAAGCTGATTATATTTAACTGATGAATGTGAAGAGCAGGAACACTGTGAAGATGGATGTAAATAATATATACAAGAGAGAGCAAAGAAAATAAATCAAGTAGTATAAGAGATAAAGCCTAATGAGATATGTTTTGAACTTTGGGACTAGCCAGATATACCATGAATGAGGCATAATGACTCACAGGAAGATATAATAATTCTCATATTGTTATTGGAATTTATTGTAGAGTAATAGTGGGGGGGCGGGGGGGGGGGGGTGAGGTGGGGGGGCATGGGGGGAGGGGTAGGGGAGTGTGTGTCTTAATTAAAGGCAGCTGGTCTGAAGGCTTTCATGTAACAGAAGATAAGCTAGGTTTGAAATGTTTAGTAGATAAACATAGATGTAAAGGGAACAATTGCATTTTTAAATAAACCAGATTAGATTGATTTCAAAAGAGGAGTGAAATGTTTCACTTAACCAAGCAAAGTTCAGAAACAGTGGCCAGGATTTTGCCCTCATTGGGTGGGCTTGTTGAGAGGGGCGGGGTGGGGGGGGGGGGGTGTGGAGTGGTCAGGAAGCCAACTGCTGCCTGCGATCGGGTCTCGCCCGCAATTTCATGCTGGTGGGCCAATGTAGCGCTGCCTGTGTGAGGTGGGGTGGGGGAGGAGGGCGAAGCGGGGAACTTCTCACATGCGCACAAGTGCGCGCAGTAAAAGCTCTCTGAAGCACAGCAGTGCCTCAGGGAGTGAAGATATAAAAAATCAAAAATAAAGAATTTAAAAATGTTACAAAACATGTGACTCTGTCACATGAGCAGGGACATGTTATTAATGAAAAGTTAACATTTTAAATTTTATTTTTAATTGCCTTTGGAAACCTCCTCCCACCCGTGGGTGAGGTTTCCTAAAAAATGCAAAGGCCGGTTGGCGTTTTTGCCTGCCCACCAACTGTAAGGTTAGTCAGGTAGTGAAAAATTACATTTACCTGTTACTTTAATGGCCTTAATATGCCTTTTAATTGTTAGCGGGCACACTGCCGACTCCCGCGTGTGCCCGCCGACTGAAATATCACGCGAGGGAGTCGGCACCGCTTGAGCCCGTCCGACATGGGTGAAAATCTGCCCAGTGCATTTGTTTTCCCCAAAGATTATTGGTAAAATTGGTACAAGGAAAGATTTTTAAATATACTAGGAGATTGGATGAACCTCCATGGAAGTTCTGTCACTGAGTCTTTCCAGACTTCCAAAGACTCACTGATGTAACTGCATCGAAGGTTAAAGTCTTCTTGTGCTGAATAGCCTAGCCTCCACCAGAATGCTATCGGTACCATTATAAACCATGTAACCTTCTTTGCCTGTGCAAAGGGGGTGGTGACTCTGGTGAAGGTTGGCTAAAATAGTAATCAGTGACCCTGCTCCTGACTAGGACCCAGTGAAGTCTGCTGGGAATGTGTGGATGTGGATGTTGGGTGAGGTCCTGTTGCTGCCTGTTATTTACCTGCATGGTGAATAGTCTGCTAATGCTCAGTTCCCAAGCTCAGACTGGCCACTTGGATGAGATAAATGTGGTAAGTGAAGTGTGAGGTAAGCATTACCTGTAAGACGAGCTTAGGGGGAGTGAAAAACTCTCCATTAATATTAACATTCTTTATCAAATACATTTCATAGATTTGGGGATAACATGCCTGACACTCAGTAGTCTTGGAGTGCAGTCCTGCAGTGAGGAAGTTCAGAGCTGGCGTATCCTGGACTGTGAGTCAGCTGATGTGGACACATTGACCTATCCATTTGGGTGGTACCAGAAGCCTGGTATGTAATGAATCGTGTAATGATTTATCTTGCGTTTTTAAAAAATTGTTTACATTAATTCCATCACCATTCAGCAACTCCAGATCATAAAAACAGGAGGCCAGTATTTGTGTTGACAAGCCTTGCTCAGCTTGTGAGATGCTTACTTTACCTAGAAGTATCTGCTACAGACAGTGAGTTTCCAAAAGAAGAAAAGAGTTCCATTTTCCTGCAGCAGCATCCCTCTCCCTAGTGACTACAATACTTGACCCCCTAAATTAAATAAAATGGAATGAGGGTAACTTCCTTGTTGGAAGCTACAGTAGCCGCCAATTTAGCATTAAGGGATGGCAGCTCCTGTGGCAGGGCAATTGCCCATCTGTGCACCAATTTGCCAATATCAATTTATTTTAAATTTCTGGCAATCTCATTAGCATATGTCAAAAAGGAGATAAACAGAAATCACCCTTATCCCTTTCTTAAGTATGAAAATTAAAGTTTCAAGCCACATAACCATCATTAGACACTGCATGTTTGAAAATATACAATCCTGGAAGCTGTTTCATTTTTCATGTGACCCATACTGAGGAGATAAAAATGTATCCACAGAGACAGAATGTACATTGCAGATCTTGGTGAGGTGAGGCTTTTCAATAAATGGCTTAAAAAAATCGCATAAAAATGCCGAAAAAATTATTTAGATTTCTATTGCGCCCTAAAATTCTGGGCTAAATTTTACACCCCGCCTTAAACCAGTGTAGTGACAGGAAATTCTCATGTACTTGTTCTTTAGCCTGGGGGTGGAGTCATTACAATGAGCCAAGGTGCATTTGGCACAGGAACTGAAAGGCTTGTGTAAAAGAGGAAAGTAATTAGGGTTTAGCTAAATACATCCATTTGAGTTTGATATTTTACCACGTCCCTGGAATTGCTCGATATTAATACCCTGGGTATATGTTTTAGACCTCAAATGATGCATCTCATTGGAGGTAAACAAGTAGGGAATGCTTTGAAGAAGGGTCATATGGACTCAAAACGTTAACTCCCACTCCACAGAAGCTGCAGGACCTGCTGAGTTTTTCCAGCATTTTCTGTTATTGTTTCAGATTTCCAACATCCGCAATATTTTGTTCTTATCTTAGGAAATTCTACTCTTTGGTGTCAAAATTTAAAGTGTGATTTGACTGATTTGACAAGAGCATCTGGTAGTACTTTGCATTAACTCTGAAGGGGAGGCATTGTGAGACAGTTATTGGCTACTTCATCAGTTCTTGACAGCACTTACGTCACTACTCTGAAATGTGTAAGGCTTTGTTTATGGGCCTGGAAGTTTCCAGTGTCTTTAAATGTGTTTCAAATAATATTGCACAACAATAGCTGAGAGCCAAGCATCGGCTGTGAGGAAGGAGCCACTCACTTACACCAAAGCTGGGAATCTAGCTACAGCATTTGAATCTTGCACCCACAGCTCAGTTCAGTGATGATAAACATGCCAATGGTTTGGCTAGAAATCCTCCCCTTGAAACACTGCTGCTCTGAATACCAGTTAAAGCTGTTCAAGACATAGTAGAATGGGCCACATAGACCAGGAATACCCCAGGTCCAATCCCACGTCTATGTTATTAACTAATCTCAGCTGTGTGTGCGAGAAGGAGGGGGTAGTGAGGGGCACCAAAAAAAAAATCCAATGTCCACCTATTCACCTCTGTCTAATGAACCCCTGTTGGAAAGTGTGGGCTTTGGTTGAGGATCAGACTCAGATGCGATTAACCTCCTACCCAACATCAAGTAACCTTGTGATGCTTACTGTCCAGGGTCATACATAAAGCATAGTTGCTTGGTTGAAGCATTGGTAAGCAGTATTTAAAGAAGAGTCAACGCCTTGAGGAGAAGAGGGGGAATAAATGCAACACAGAAGACTTATGAAGGTCAGTTCCTCAGTTTATGAATTGTCCTCTAACTTATCTCTCAATTTCTATTTGCAGTGAGTCAGTGGAATTGTGCACGCAACATGTGTCCCCCTGTTAGCCTTCCTCCACTTCCTCAAAAAGGTACGCTTAAAGGTTTTACATGTGCTTCTTGCTTTTCTGCTTAAAGAACAATCAAATAAAAGAAATGTGAATTTAAAGTGGTACTGTGGGACCTGACAGTTGCTTTTAATCGTCAAGGCCAAAAATCAGATAGAGGGCTGAATTAGAAAGAAGTTGGCCTGAGCCTTTATATGCTGCTAATCAAAAATTCCTGGAAACTTCACTAGGCTAGATAATTAATGCCTGCTTCTGGTGGTTCAGATGGATGTTAAAGACCTAGTGGCACAATGTAAAGAAAATTAGGGAGTTCTTCTGGTATCTGGGTGCAGTAATTATGGTTTTATTTAGTGTGCAATGTACCTTTAAGCATAATACTTGTTAAGGAAGGTCACATGATCTGTAGTAACCAATAGGAGAGTAGCACGGGCTACCTCATCAGACGTGTAGAGATGCAGTCAGTGTTGAAAGCACACATGTAGTTGCTGCTGATTATATTGTGGATAAACTTAACGTTTCCACCCAAGAAGCGTCTGCAGATCAACCCTATCATTAATAGTACAACTCGGCCACCCCACAACAAGCTGGTGATGAGGATAAACAGGATTGAACAGAAGAATTCAAGTTAAAAAGAAAGGAAGATATATTAACCAGGTACGCAGTTGCTTTTGGTTAAAGAAGAAATGGGACCCGATCCAAATGGCTGAGAAATCTCCTGGAGCACTTCCAACTTTGAAAGAATAGTACTGGGGTTGCAGGACCCCTGACTGAGGGTCCACAGGATGGGTCAGCAAAACATTGGAAAAAGGAGAGAATCCATACTTGGATTGTAAAATAGGTGGCAGCCCCACAGGCTCAGTAGGTTAAATAATCTGGCACACAGCTTGCAAGTGAAAAACGAAAGCAACCATCAGAGCAGAAAGCAATGCTGCCATTTTAAATTTAAACAAAAAAAAAAGCAGCCCAATTGGACTACATGGCCGCTGGGTCTCCCGAAGTGAGGGACATCCAACATCAAAAGAGCCTGCCTGCAGAATGAAATGACAAAACCCTGCAGAATCGCCCAGAAAAGGGGAGAGGAAATCATTGCTGTGTTTTTCCGAACCGGAACCAAGCTTTGCAAAGTTAAAAGAGAAGATTCACGATCACGGCTTCCCGCCAAAACTGGAAAAGCACAGGAAATACAGCAGAGAAAAGCTGACAGCTGTAGAGACAGCCCGAGTAAAAAAAAACCGTGATTTCTCTTAAAGCAGCAAACATTTAAAGTGGTAAATACAATAAAAATTGCTATGGGCAGAAAATTATAAGAGACCCCCAGAGACAGGGCAACTCTGCCAAAGGGAATAAGAGACCCTAGAGAGAGGGCAACTCTGTGGAAGACAATTAGAGATCCCAGAGAGAGGGCACCTCTGCCGAAAGGAACGAGAAACCCCAGAGAGAGGGCAACTCTGCCGAAGGGAACAAGAGACCCCAGAGAAAGGGCACCTCTGCCAAAGGGAATAAGAGACCCCAGAGAAAGGGCACCTCTGCTAAAGGGAACAAGAGACTCCAGAGAGAGGGCAACAAAAAATTAAACAGTTGAAAGAACAGTTGATTGTCCTTCAAAATCAAATGCAAAAGGAATGTGTCACCATTCAACAATATGAAGAAATGAAGGCTATCTCAAACAGTAGAATGGAAGCACAGCAAAAGAAAAGTGAAGAGGGCTCAGGGGAAGCCCTGGTAATCGGAGAGGGCTCAGGGGAAGCCCTGGTAATCGGAGAGGGCTCAGGGGAAGCCCTGGTAATCAGAGAGGGCTCAGGAGAGGTACTAGTAATCGGATAGGGCTCACAGGAAGCCCTGGTAATCGGAGAGGGCTTGGGGAAGCTTTGGTAATCAGAGAGGGGTTAGGAGAGGTACTGGTAATCGGAGAGGGCTCAGGGGAAGCCTTGGTGATTGGAGAGGGCTCAGGAGAGGTACTGGTAATTGGAGAGGGCTCAGGGGAAGCCCTGGTAATCGAAGAGGGCTCAGGGGAAGCCCTGGTAATTGGAGAGGGCTCAGGAGAAGCCCTGGTAATCGGAGAGGAGTCAGGGGAAGCCCTGGTAATCGGAGAGGGCTCAGGAGAGATACTAGTAATCGGAGAGGGCTCACAGGAAGCCCTGGGAGTCGTGTATATTTGGATACAACCAGGAGACAGGAGTTTGGATAAACTCCAAGGCAGTGTCAGCTCAGTGAAGCTAGCTGTCTAGCAAAGGGCTGAAGAATCAGCTAAATGAAGCCAAGGAGGCTTTAGAAGCAAAAGTTGCAGAAGTTTCCAAGAAGAAGAGAGATAATGAAATTTTGAGAGACTCAGCCACTGAGCTCAGAAGAGTTGAGCTTGTATCTGAGAGAAGTCTAGCCAACAGTGAAGTCAAAAAGGAAAGCCTAGATTAAAGTCTGTGCTGAAAAAAAGTGCACATTCCTAGCAAGGGGGGCATTCTATTTGGCGCACCAGGTAGATTGACAGAGCCTCCACCTGGTTGAGGAGAAAATGAGATCCGTAAGAGAGGCACCTGCGCCAAAGAACACCTCAGAGCTCAAATCATTCCGAGGAATGATCAACTATTATGTATGGTTCTTATCCAATTTGACTACAGTGCTGGCACCCCCCCCTTCATTCTCTACTCAAAAAGAACCAACGCTAGTCTTGGGAGGTGCCCCAGAAAGAAGCTTTCATAAAGGGGAAATAATTGTTGCACTTGTCCAATCTATTGGTGCATTATGACCAGGTGAAAGAATTGGTGCTGACATGTGATGCCTCTCCCTACAGAATGGGAGCAATGCTCTCTCATTGGATGGGTGATGGCCTGGAACGCCCAATAAGTTACATATCAAGAATTCTCACCACAGCAGAAAAGGGACACTCACAGACAGAGAAAAAAGGCCTGTCTATCTTCCTTGGTGTCAAGAAATTTCACCAGTACGGACGCGGCCGCCATTTTACAATCATTTCAGACCACAAACATGGCTAGGATTGTTTAGTGAGAACAAGGCTATACCACCCATAACCTCAGCAAGAATACTCTTTCATACATAGGCCTGGCAATCAAATTGCAAACGCCAATGCACCTAGTCATTTGCCTTTACAAGAAAATGATGAGCACGTCCCAGTTCCACAGGAACTTGTTTTACTGTTCAATTTCTTAGATTCCTCGCTGGTATGTGTGTGACAGGTAAAAGACAGGACAAGTTGGGAACCAGTTCTATCTCAGTTACTACATGGTTTGTCACAGGAGCCCGTACCTGTTGAAATGAAACCGTATTTCAACAGAAGACATGAGATAACCAACCAGGATGGCATCTTATTGTGGGGAGCACGAGTGATAGTTCCTCCAAGTGGAAAGGAGCCACTTTTACTTGAACTACACAGTGCCCATCCAGGAATTTTCCAAATGAAGAGATTAGCACACAACTATCTATGGTGGCCTGGTGAAATAGAGAGTTTAGTAAAGCACTGTGTACCATGTCAGCAACTGCAAAAGTTGCCAATGACAGCTCCATTACACCCATGTGAGTGCAGTTACACATTGACTATGTTGGACCTTTCCTTTTTATTCATTTACGGGATGTGAGCATCACTAGCTAGGCCAGCAATTATTGCCCTTGTTCAGAGGGCAGTTAAGAGTCAACAACATTGCTGTGGGTCTGGAGTCATGTGTAGGTCAGAACAGGTAAGGAAGTCAGATCTCCTTCCCTAAATGACATTAGTTGGATTTTTATGACAATCGTTTGGTGGTCATCATCAGACTTTTAATTCCAGATTTTTATTGACTTCAGATTTCACCGCGGTGGAATTTGAACCCAGGTTCCCCAGAGCAGTACCCTGGGTCTCTGGAATACTAGTCAGTGACAATACCATTATGCCATCGTCTCCCCTGGGAGCTCATTGTCGATGCCCAGTCAAAACGTTTGGACATATATGAGGTGAAGTCACCAACATCGGCTACTGCAATTGAGAAACTATGTCAGAGTTTTGCAATTCACAGACTATCAGAAGCAATCGTTTCTGCTAACAGCACGGCATTTACGAGTGCTGAGTTTCAACGGTTTATCAGCCTCAACCGTATCACTCATGTGAAAACTGCACTGTACCACCCTTCCTCAAATGGACTGGCTGAGAGGACGGTTCAAATGTTCAAGGCAGGCATGGAAAAGCTAACTGGTGATTCCTTGGCAACCAAGCTAGCACGCTTTCTTTTTCACTACAGGACTCCCCCTCACACAACAACAGGTGTCACACAGGAGTTATTGTTGAAATGCCATCTCAGGGCGAGATTGAGCTTAATAATGCTGAATTTAGAGGGAAAGGTGGAAAGGAGTTGGAGAAGCCAGAAAATTAGACATGGCTGGCATAACCTTGAGAGGAAATTTACCATGGGATAGCCAGTATACTTGAAAAATTTCAGGGAAGGACCAAAGTAGTAACCAGGTGAAATAACTGTGGTGACTGGACCTCTATCTTACCACGTGGTGGTGGAAGGCCGGATCATCCCTAAACATGTGAACCATTTAAGGAAGAGAGAGACAAATCACCAAGAATTGGTTCCACCAGTAATCATGACCGGTTTCCTGTTGATGATACTCAATCCAGGACTGACATGCCTAATGCTCCTGTAAGAGTTGAGGATAAAGAACTGGAAGTGCCCACTGAAGCACCTGATGTTCAGGCAACTCTGGAAAAGGAGGATCCTGACAAAGAATCTGAAACTGTGGAGCTGCGACATTCCACACGTACCAGGAAACCACCTGAAGGACTGAACTTATAAATTCCTTGCCCAGTGTAAATATTGAGGTGTCTTGAAGAAATGTACTTATAAATATAATATGTATAGCCGAGTTAAAGGGGGAGGAATATAGTAATAATAGTTTTATTTAGTGTGTAATGTACCTTTAAGAATAATACTTGTTAAGGAAGGTCACATGATCTGTAATAACCAATAGGAGAGTAGTGCGGGCTACCTCATCAGGAGTGTAGAGGTGGAGTTAGAGTTGAAAGCAGACGTGTAGCTGCTGCTGAGTATATTATAAATAAACTTAATGGGCAAAATTTTGCCCTTGATGTACAGGATTGGCAGGGGCGGGCTGGGCTGTCGGGAAGCTGACCACCACCCATGATCGACAGCGAACTGCAATTTCACACTGGTGGGCCAATTAACGCCCGCCCAACAAGATATGCGAGCGGCAGCGCTGAGCACTACCTGTGTGGATGGGGAGAGGAGGGCGAGCGGGCCGAGCGCAAACTTTGCACATGTCCAACAGAGACCGCTGAATAATATCCCTGAGGCACAAAGTTGCCTCAAGGAGATGAAGAGATATTTTTTTAAATAATGAAGAGCAGAAAAATGTAATGAAACATGTCCTCTCATGTGGTTCTGTCACGTGAGCAGGATCATGTTTTTAATTAAAAAATAAAGTTTTTATTTTATTTGTATTTGCTTTTGGAAACCTCATCCTGCCCGTGGATGAGGTATCCAAAAAAATGCAAAGGCCGCCTGGCCTTTTTGCCTGGCCGCCAGCCTTTAGGTTGAACAGGCAGTGAAAAATTTATATTAAATGATAACCTTTTAATTGTCGGCAGGCGTGCTGCCGATTCCGGCGCGTGCCCGGCGACCAAACTATCGAGCGAAGACGTCGGCATGCTCGGTCGACATCATCACGCCTCATTTCAAGCTCGGTCGAGTCGGGTGCACACCCACCCACCGAGCTAAAAATTCTGGCCAATATTTCCACCCAAGAAGTGTCTGCAGATCAACTCTATCATTAATAGCACCTCAACAATTGGACCAACATTCTTCATGTGCCCAGTGGTGCCTTTTCTTCTTTTGGCTTTTGGGCAGTCAGCAAGCTTTCTGTGGCTGAGGAAGGGCAAGAAGATCGAGTAGTATGCTCACTTCTGTTTTTGTTGTTGATGTTGCGAGACTCCTATGAAATTCCAGCATCTCTGTGGTTCTGGCTTACTGGCTGGAAGTCGCTGTGTGTACACAGTGGTGGGTATGTCTACCGACTGTACCACCACCGTAGTTCGAAGCAGAGGCTCCTCAGACTGTTGATCCTTCTCTGGTACCACTTCTACCAGAGATGCTATGGGAATTCCATGTGCAGGATATTATTCAGACCATTGGGGACTTTCCAGGACCTGGAATCACGATGGACAAACCTGCTCTGTAAAAAGAGAAAAGAGATTGCAGGTAAAATCAGACTCTGAATACTCTTTAATGTTTGAGGACTCAGGACCGTGCTGTTCAGTCTGGCTAATGACAACTGTGGTCTTGACATCCTCTGCTGTCCAGGGAAGGTCCAGGGTTATGCAGACATCCCTTCACAGAAGAGAGAAAGGCTGATTTCAGACAACATACATCAGCTCAAAGATCTGTTTATTGCCATTCCTCAGTGATTCAAGGATCGTGTCGATGACTGGGAGTTGGCCTCCCCCCCTGCTTAATAAAGTGGAGTGTCCATCGTTCGATGCCTAAGGCCTTGGAGCCATGATACCTCGTCTGACAGCACTGCCACGCTGGCACTTGAATCTAATGAAGAATTTGTTGGATGACCATTGACCAGGATGTCAGAATCCCAAAATGAAGAACTCATATTCTCTGATGTAACCCAAGAAAAATGGCTGTTTGTCTTCAGGGTTGTCAGTCTTGACCTCATGGATGACCTTTGGGATGTTTGTGTGGTGCTGGGTTTTTGACTTGCACAGTTTACCAAAGTGTCCCTGTCGGTTGGAGAGGAAGCATTGGGCAGTGCTTGCAGGATACTGATCTTTCCTGTGAGGGCGCTGTGCACTGCGGTGCTGGCAAGATCACTCTGCTGGGCAGTTCTGTCGAAGGGTCATGAGGACTCGAAACGTCAACTCTTTTCTTCTCCGCCGATGCTGCCAGACCTGCTGAGTTTTTCCAGGTAATTCTGTTTTTGCTCAGGAATTGCTTTCCCTGGCTTGGATGGTCCCTGTGTTTCTGTGACCTGAGAAGCTGGACTGAGAGCTGGTTTCTACCCACGTGGTGTTCTTTGCCCTGAGGATCGTCCTGTGTTGTTCACATAGTTCAGTCTAACTTAGCTCGGTTGCCTTGTCTAGGTTAATTTCATCTTTAGCTTGTAAGAAGCCAGAGAGTGAATCATCTGCAACACCCATCATGATTCTGTCTCAGGCGAGCCCAGGCTTTAAATTGCCATATTCACACCCCTCTGCCAGCCTGTAGAGATCGTTTAATGAAGGAATCGAGAGGTTCCCCGTGAAGCTGGATGCTCTTATTAAATTTGACTCTCTCCAATATTTTATTGGATCTCAGGTTGAAATAAACATCGAAGGATTTTAAAACATCATCAAATTTGGCAGCTGACTCATTGATAGCTTGTCGTGCAATGATGTCTGCAATTGGCCCAGTTGATTTGTTCTACTTCGGATTCTTTACCTAGACCTACAGAAATGCTGTATCGTAATAATCTTTTTCCCCAAAGATTCTAATTCTGTGACTGATCTGGGCATGAGTGAATCCCAGTGGAGCTGGAAGTGTGGACTTGTGATCCATTTTGAAGATCTTTAAAAATGTGGGTATAGCTTTAAGAGATTACAGGCTTCCAAAATGGGGTTGCTACTCCCCGCGAGCAATGGATTTTCCTGCGTTTGCCGGTTTTTGGTGGGCTTTCCAAAATGGCAACGGTGTGCTTCTGCCTAAAGCTGAAGGATCAGCGGTTGTGTGTGTTGGCTGACAGCCAATTTAATTTAATCAGCAGTGTAGCGTTGCAAGTCAGGACACACAGGAAAGGACCACAAGCTTACTGTTTAGGAAATGGAATGGTCGCAATGTACCCAAAGTATACAAATTTTTTTTTCCCTCTTTGCTGAACTTGGTGTTGAGACTCGGGGATTGGGATCAGCAGCGGGTTTCTTTCAAATGGTACTTCCGACTGAATGAATGAAAAAGGGTTCCTCAGGACTGGCTGGCCTGGGATTTCAAAAATATTATCTCACCCTTGCAGGCTGTGAGCTCGGCTTGCTGAAGCTGAACTTCCAAGGGAGATTTATGGAGTCTTACGCAGGAGTAAAACTTTTATCTTTTAGCTTCCAGGCTCTTCTCTCTCTGGGGCTTTTTCATTTTGGTGAACTTTCTCCACATTTGTAGCTTCAGTTGGAAGTTTGTTTTAGTTCAGATTCTGTTGAAGTTTTTAAAAAGTTTTTCTGCATTCTTGTGAGGATAAAGGTTTTTTGATCCGGACATTGCCAGGATCTTGCTTCGGATACCAGGAAGTAGGCTTCGTAGTCTTGAGTACGTTAATGGCAAGTTATATTAACTGCAAGTCTTTATTAACAACTCATAACTATATACATATATATAGTAGGTCAGACTTGTCCATCCTTTTTGCGTTGGGAGGGGCCACATTTCAAATTATCTCACATTCAGGGGTGCCGATGACCAAATTTCAGAAAGGTAAGGTTTGAAACAACATTAAACATGAATGTCAAAAAGAAAAAGCTTACATATGATAAGAAAATACTTGCTATGCAAAAAGAGTGTCACAACCATAAATTGATGATTAAAAAAATGAATAATAGAGTGTGAAAGGGTGACAGTGTGTGTGTCCAGCTCACTCCCCATCTCAGTGTGCTCACTGACCCTCACCCCCTGTAAGGGTGGATTAGAGTGCCTGTTGGTGTGTGGGGTGAGGGTGAATGAGAACCCTGAGACTGGGAGTGAGCCAGGCACACACTCACTCTCCTCACTCTCACACCCCTCTCTCTCTCTCTCTCTCTCACACACCCAATATATAGTCACGCTCACCCAGACATGTCACTCAGCCACCCACCCACACACACTCACTCAGCCACCTTCACACTCACTCACTTACTCACCCTCCCTTACTAAATCAGCCAGGGGAGCATGGGGATAACTAGGGATGGCTGGGGAAATGCAGGGCGTAGTCGGAGAACCCGGGAAAAACTCAGAGAACACGGGGAACAGCTGGAGGAATGCGGAGAACAGCCAGGGAACAAGGGGAAAGCCTAGCTAACACAGGGAACAGCCAGGGATCATGGGAACAGCTGGAGGAAAGTGAGGAGAACTGGGGACAGCCGGGGGAACAAGGCTGAAGCCAGGCCAGAGCATTGGGAGCTGGGGGAAAGTGGCCGGAGCCACAGGAAAGCGTGGTGAGCGGAGAACCTGCATGCTCCAAAGTCTATCTTCACAAGTTGCAGCTTCTGATGTTTGCTGCTCCTCTAATCACAGCCTCTTTCTCTCCCACGTTTGCTGTTGATAGGCTCACTGTTAAGCCAAACATGGGAGAGAAACAGGCTGTGATCAGAGGAGCAGCCCCCTGCAGAAATTTTCCAACTCACTGACCCCTCTTACCGGAATTTTCAACAATCATTCAGGGGCCACATAGAGGGGCTTTGTGGACTGCATTGTGGCCCATGGCATGTGGGTTGGACAGGCCTGCGGAGAGGGCACGGGTATGGAACTGACTCCATCCTAGTTCTTTACTCAGCTCTGTCCATCTCTAGACTGACTCCGGCTCTCGGTCATGTGCCTTCTTACATCACTGGGTGGGCAGTACTGTACTCAGTTCCACATTTACCCTGGATGTACCTGACCCTACTACTAAAAAATCCACAGCAGGAAATTGGAGCCAAACTTTCAGGAGTGAAATTATGGAACACTTCTACACACAAAAGGTGATAGAAGTTTGGAACTCTTTTCCACAAAAGCAATTGATGCTAAATCAATTGTTTTTTTTTTGAGATTGATAGATTTAAGTTATTAAGGGCTCCATGGTACATGGCATAAGGCCGCAGGTCACCCATGATCTAATTGAATGACAACAGGCTTGAGGGCTAAATGGGCTACTTCTGTATCTTATGTTCCTTTATTCCTATGTTTTAAACTGTGATACTCTGCAGTACCCCAGAGCCTTTGTTAGAACATACGTTAAGTATGGTTCCCTATCTTAGAGAAACCACATGAAACACATCCCCTAGAACAGCCACCCACTGTACCACAGCAAATGCTCTCACCTCTGCCTTTCACAGAGAAGCCACATCCTTCCTGGAATGCGCATCCACCCTAGACCATGAAGTACACACATTGCAGATACAGAAACCACAGGTCAGGCATTTGTTGTTCTGTGCTGAGTGGTCACCATTCTAACCTCTATTTTAACCAGCTGGGCTATGATGTGGCTCAGTGCATTCAGAGCATTTGAATTGGCTAGTAGGAGATGAGGATACCCTCTGGATAAAAGACCTTCTGTGTTCTCTGTCATGTATCATATGATGCTAAGGGTATAAAGAACGACTTCTCTTTCAATGGAGCATTTCATAACTTCAGGGTGTTCCAAAGTGCTATAAACAAATTAAATACTTTCTGAAGTGCACTCACTCCGACGTAATGTATGAAATGTGGTATCTAATTTACATGCAGCAAGGTCTGTTTATTATCTATTTATCTGTTTTGGTGATTTTGATTGATGGATGCGCATTAGCCAGAAGCCAGGCTGGCAGTTATAGAATCTTTTATCTCTCTTAAACTGACACCCTATGTGTCATTGAACATCAGGCATGAATCCAATAGTGCGGCCTTGGGCTGATGTCACAGCCTGGACTATACACAAAGGTCAATGAACTCACAACCTCCTGATTCACAAGCAAGTGTGTTACC
This sequence comes from Carcharodon carcharias, assembly GCF_017639515.1. NCBI lineage: Eukaryota > Metazoa > Chordata > Chondrichthyes > Lamniformes > Lamnidae > Carcharodon > Carcharodon carcharias. Next base: position 154,671,299 of record NC_054472.1, read on the forward strand.
ATGAAACCACTGCTGACACCTAATGCAGGGCCATGGTCATGCAACCTGAAATTGATAACCCACCCCCACTCCCACTCCCAGGTTTGTCAGCAAAGTCACAGTGATAGTCAGCCTGTGGTATGTTTTACGGGCATTTCTCTACTCATTGGGTGGGGGTAACTTAACTTTATCAAGGATAGAAGAACCGAAGGAATCAGACTGGCTTCCCTTGATATGCCATAAGCAAGGAAGAGGGAAAGCGGGGTTAATGGGGGAGGGGATGCACAGCCACTACCGTGCCATCAGTTCCTTTGCTCCCTCCAATGAACAGAGCTATCCCATGGTTATTAAATAAGGCAAAAAAGAGGTTTAAATCCAGAAGATGCCATAGTCATTGAAGTCTTGTCCAAAATTAGATGATTCCATCCAATCTAAACACAATGGCCATATTGCATTTATGTTGCAAATTTCTCAAAGCGCTTGGCACATTGAATTACTCTTTGAAATAACTTATAAAGGCAAGCTCAGCAGCCATCTGACACCTTAAATCATAAGGTGAGATGAATGATCGAACGATCAGATTTAATGCAGCATTGTTCCAATATTGACACAAGATCGTTAATGTCCACCTGAACCATTGAAATTGGCAGTGGTTTAATATTTCATCTGAACATTGGCAGCTCTAACAGTGAATACTTCACTGGACTGTCAGCCTTGACAATGTGCTCAATCTTTGGTTAGAGCTTATGAGGATGGTAGGGGGTGACATACTGGATGGTAAAAATGCAAGTGGCCACCTTGGAAATGGTTCCATTTGCATTGCAAAATAGATTCTGCAGCGGCCATAATGGCATACAAGCTGCTGGTTGCCAGTTTTTTCATAGAATTACGGAATATTCAGCACAGAATTAGGCCATTCAACCCAATAAATCTGTGCTGGTGTTTATATGCCAAATGAATCTCCTCCCATTTTACCTCCTTCATCTCAACCATTCAGCATATCTTTCCCTCTTTTCTCACATGTACTCATGTAATTCACTTTTAAAGTATTCAAGTTATTTGCCTCAACTACATTCTGTGGTAGTGAGTTCCACATCCTATCAGTCTCTGACTAAAGAAATTTCTTCGAGTATTACAGAAAAAAGACACATGCTGGTGAAACTTTTGATCTCGAACTCATCAGGACAGATGCAAGAATGCCAAATGTCAAAGGGAGCAACAATTTAGGCTGCATGAGAAAAGGATGTGAATTGGTTGGCAAGTGAACCCTGATTAGTCGAGGCATTGCCATGGAGAATGCATCAGGGATTGTTGCCCCCCTGGCTTTTGCTTAATTCAATAAAGGCGCAATTCCTGGGCATATTCCTTTTGCATGCAGAGGACAGGTTCCTGTGTATGAATATATGTAGCTTCTAGCAAGTACAAGTAAGCCACATTGCAAGCCAGACTCTAATATTAAATTGATTGCTAGTGTAATTCTCAGCATGATTGAGATTAGTTAGCAAGGGTTGTCCAATCACAGAATCACATCTACATTGTTAATGTAATAACTCTAATCAAGAAAGAGGAAGACAGAATGCAAGAAATTATAGGCCAGTTAGCCTAACATTTTCCATAGGGAAAATGCTAGAATCCATTATTAGGAAGAACATTTAGAAAATTATAAAACAATCAGGCAGAGTTAACATGGTTTTGTGAAAGGACAATCATGTTTTACAAATTTATTAGAGTTTATTGAGGAAGTAGCAAGAAAGGTGGATAAAGGCGAACCTGTAGATGTGGTATATGGATTTCCAAAAGGCATTAAACAAGGTTTCACATCAATAGTTGTTTCATAAAATAAGAGTTCATGGTGTAGGCTGTAAAATATTAACATAGATAGAGGATTGGTTAGCTAACAGGAAGCAGACAGTAGGGATAAATGGGTCACTTCGGCTCTTACTAGTGGGGTGCCACAGGGATCACTGTTGGAGCCTCAACTTTTTCAATCTATATCACTGACTTGGATGAAGGGACTGAATGTGTGTGCAGTAATTATGGTCTTATTTAGTGTGTATTGTACCTTTAAGAATAATACTTGTTAGGAGAGATCACATGATCTGTAGCAACCAATAGGGGAGCCATATGGGCTACCTCAGCAGTCAGTGCAGAGTTAGATTTGGAGTTGAATGCACATGTATAGTTGCTGCTGAATATATTGTAAATAAACTTAATGTTTCCACCCAAGAAGCGCCTGCTGATCAATTCTATTATTAATAGTACAATCAGCCATCCTACAACAAACTGATGACAAGGATAAAACAGGATTGAATGGAAGAAATCAAGTTAGAAAGAAATCTGTACTCTACCTCCCCCAGAGATTGTAAGTAGCAAGCTCCATTAGAATTGAATAAGTTATCCTCTCTCTAATTTGGGAGAATTGATCCTTTTGAACCAGCCACAGATGATTGGTCTCAATGCATAGAACATCTCATGTTCTTTTTTCAAGTGAATGAGATTGCGAGGGAAGAGGGGAGGTGAGCGACCTTCTCGAGTACTTGTGGGAGGAAAATCTATGGTTTGATTTGATGTTTAATGGCACCATGTGCCCCAGGTTCAAAGAATTTTGATGAATTGATGGACCTTGTGAAGGGTCACTTTCAACCCAAGCCCTCAGTCATGATGCAGAGGTTCAGATTTAATTCGCAAAATAGAGCCCCGGGTGAGACCATTGCCTGCTATGTGGCAAATGTGAAGCAGCTAATGGAACACTGTGAGTTTGGTATGACATATTCAGAGATTGTTTAGTGTGTGGTGTGAAAGAGGACTCTGTTCAGAAGAGATTGTTGTCTGAAGTGAATCTGGATTTCAAGAACATGCTGGAGATAGTGTTGGCCATGGAAAGTGCAGTAAGAGATTCAAAGGCAATACAGAGTACACAAAATGGCGCCGTCCTCCACATCGGGTGGGAAACCTCAGCCGAAAGTGGCGCGAGAAAGCTGAGAAGTGGAAACAGGCCCACTAACCGAAGAATAAAGAAAAATAACTTAGCAGCGAAAGTGAAGAATCATTTTAATAGAGATGGAAACATTGGTCTTTTAGCAATCTGTAGTTTTAAAAAATCGAATGCTACTATTGTCATAGAAATCGACATTTGATGAGGCAATGCAAGGAAGGATTCAAGCAGGCTTGTAAACAAAAGAATATACCCAATGAACTCTACAATGTGGAAGAGCCTGAAACAACAAGTTCAGACATTTACTTGTTGTTTAATCTGTAAGTTGGAAAGACAGAACCAATATTTGTCACAGTGAAAGCAAATGGCAAACCTGTTAGAATGGAAGTGGACATGGGAGTTTCCATTACAGTAATTGGGGAACATACCTTCAGATATCTGAATAATGGTGAACATCAATTAAGTTTATAAGAAACAGCTGCTAAACTGAAAACATATACAGATGAAAATATTCAAGTAAAAGGCATAAGCAGAGTAACTGTCCATTATGGAAGCCAATTGATAAAGCTACCAGTGTTGGTATTGAGAGGCATAGGACCAAGCCTTCTAGGGTGGAATTGGCTAAAGGAAATCAACTTTGATTGGTCACTGAGATTCCAAAAGGAGGCTGGAAGTGTTCCTGTTTTGAAAAAGGAGTGTGTAAGAACTAAACAACCAGAAGAAATGCAGAGATAAAAACAAAAAAACTGCGGATGCTGGAAATCCAAAACAAAAACAGAATTACCAGGAAAAACTCAGCAGGTCTGGCAGCATCGGCGGAGAAGAAAAGAGTTGACGTTTCGAGTCCTCATGACCCTTCAACAGAAGAAATGCAGATTGTCTTAAGCCAAAACCTGGAAGAACAGCAGAAGGAACTCGAAGAGACCCTACTTGATGACAGAGTTCGAGATGGGGTGAGTAACCTTCGCCGGGAAAAAGAAAACCTGTTGAATGACTTTCACACGCTGCAAAGTTCCCTCAGGTCAAAGTTTGTACCTCTGGAAAAGTATGAAGAGAAACAGAAAGAATTCGGCACCTCTCTGAACAAACTGAAGAATGAGTTGGCAGAGAAGACACAAAAATGTTCAATTTTCCAGGAGGCAGCAAAGAAATACGAAAAAGACACAGAAGAGCTGAAGAATCAGCTAAATGAAGCCAAAGAGGCTTTGGAAGCAAAAGCCACAGAAGTTTCCAAGAAGCAGACAGATAATGAAATTTTGGGAGACTCAGCGACTGAGCTCAGACAAGTTGAGCTTGCATCTGAGAGAAGCCTGGCCAACAGTGAAGTCAAAAAGAAGGTTGAGATTAAAGTCTGCACTAGAAAGAAGGTGGCACATAGAAAGAAGATAATGAAATATTAATAGGGACTTAATTCTGGCAGTGTACGAATACACGTTCATACATAGGCCTGGCAATCAAATCGCAAACGCCGATGCCTACAAGAAAATGATGAGCATGTCCCAGTTCCACTGGAACTTGTTGTTAAATTTCTTAGATTCCTCGCCGGTATGTGCTCAACTGATCAGAGACCAGACAAGTCAGGTCCCAGTTTTATCTCAAATACAAGAACAAGTGTTATACGGTTGGTCGCAGGAGCCCCTGTCTGATTAAACGAAACCGTACGTCAACAGAAGGCCTGAAATAACCAGCCAGGGTAGCATCTAATTATGGGGAGCACGAGTGATAGTTCCTCCAAATGGAAAGGAGCCACTTTTAATTGAACTACACAGTGCCCATCCAGGAATTTCCCAAATCAAGACCATAGCACACAGCTATCTATGGTGACCTGGGATGGATGGAGAGTTTAGTAAAGCACTGTGTGCCACTGTGTGTCACTGCAAAAGTTGCCAATGACAGCTCTGTTACACCCATGGCAGTGGCCAGTTAGACCTTGGGTGCCATTACACATTGACTACATTGGATCTTTCCTGGAAACAATGTTTCTGCTCATTGTCGATGCCCATTCAAAATAGTTGGACGCATATAAGGCGAAGTCACCATTGCCGGCCGCTACAATTGAGAAACTATGCCAGAGTTTTGCCATTCACAGACTACCAGGAGTAGTCATTTGCCATAATGGCATGGCATTTATAAGTGCTGAGCTTCAATGGTTTATCAGCCTCAATGGTATCACTCATGTGAAAACTGCACCTTACCACCCTTTCTCTGGCCGAAAGGGTGGTTCAGACATTCAAGACAGGCATGAGAAAGTTAACTGGCGATTCCTTGGCAACCAAACTAGCACGCTTTCTTTTCATTACGGGTCTACCCCTCATACAACAACAGGCATCACACCTGTGGAGTTATTGTTGAAACATCATCTCAGGATAAGATTGAACTTAATAATGCTGAATTTAGAGGGGAAGGTGGAAAGGAGTCAGAGAAGCCAGAAAATTAGACACAACTGGCATAATCATGAGAGAGAGCTGGTATACGTGAAAAACTTTGGTGAAGGACCAAAGTGGTTACCCAGTGAAATAAGTGCAGCATTGGACCTCTATCTTACCACGTGGAGGTAGAAGGCTGGATCATTCGGAAACATGTGGACCATTTAAGGAAGAGAGAAACAAATCATCAAGATATGGTTCCACCAGCGATCATGACCAGGCCTGTGTTTGCTGGTGAGGATATTCAATTCAGGACAGACATGTCTGATGTTCCTATAAGAGTTGAGAATACAGAACTGCAAGTCCCCACTGAAGCACCTGATGTTCAGGCAACTCCGGAAAAGGAGGTTCCTAACAAAGAATCTGAAGTTGTGGAGCTGCAATGTTCCACACACACCAGGAAACCATCTGAAAGACTGAACTTGTAAATTCCTTGCCCAGTATAAATATTATGTTGCCTTGAAAAACAATGAACTTTTAAATATATGTATAGCCGAGTTAAAGGGGGAGGAATGTAGTAATTATGGTTTTATTTGGTGTGTAATATACCTTTAAGAATAATACTTGTTAGGAGATATCACATGATCTACAGTAACCAATAGGAGTGTAGCATGGGTTACCTCAGCCCACAGTGTAGAGTTAGAGTTGGAGTTGAAAGCACAAGTGTAGTTGCTACTGAAAATAAGCTTAAAGTTTCCACCCATGAAGTGTCTGCTGATCAACTCTAACACTAATAGTACAACTTGGTCACCCTACAACAGTATGGTAGCTAAATTTGATGATCATACAAAGATAGGTAGGAAAGTAAGTTGTCAAGAGGAGGTAAAGAGCCTATAACCGGATATAGATAGGTTATGTGAGTGGACAAAATTTGGCAAATGGAGTATAATGTGGAAAAATGTGCACTTGTCCACCTTGGCAGTAAGAATAGAAAAGGAGTATATTATTTGAATGGAGAGAATGGAATGAATTTGAATGGAACGCTACAGCACAGAGGGGTCTGGGTTTCCTGGTACATGAATAATAAAAAGTTAGAATGCAGATACAGAAAGTGTTAAGAAAGCAAATGGAAAGTTGGCGTTTATTGCAAGAAGAATGGAATATAAAAGTAGGGAATTGCTGCTGCATCTGAAATACTGTGTACAGACTTGGTCTCCTTACTTAAAAAAGGATATAATTGCATTAGAAGCAGTTCAGAGAAAGTTCACGACTAATTCCTAGGATGAAGAGATTATCCTATGAAGAAAGGTTGAACAGATTGGGCATACCCATTGGAGTTTAAAAGAGAAGAGAGATTCTGAAGAGACTTGACAGGGTGGTTGCTGGGAGAGTGTTTACCCTTGTGGGGGAGTCTAGGAGCAGTGGACACAGTTTAAAAATTAGGGGTCTCCCATTTAAGACTGAGATAAGGAGAATATTTTCTCTGCTGTTAGACTGTGGAATTCTTATCCTCAGAAAACAGTGGAAGCTGGATCATTGAATATATTCAAAGCTGAGTTAGATTTTTGATCATCAAGAGAGTTAATGGTTATTGGGGGAAGACAGGAAAGTATGCAGTTGAGGCCACAGTTAGATCAGTCATGATCTTATCGAAAGATGGAGCAGGCTCAAGGGGCCGAATGGCCTACTCCTGCTGCTAATTCTTGTGTTCTTGCGTTCTTGTGTTCTGACACTACACATTATACTCTTGAGTTTTGCAAGCATGGACTGGTTGAGAACAGTCAGTACTTTGCCTATTGCAAACGATCAAATTTGATACAATCTGCCATTCGTTGGAATGTATGACTTACGTAACCTGGCATAGCTTCTGCACTGAAATTCATATACCATTCATTTGTGGGGTAGGCAGAATGCTTTTATTGGCTTGACGGCAGCATCCTGTTGTGAAAGAACCACTCATGTTGCTACTGCATAATAGCAATGTCTAACATCCAGCTTCCCCTGTTGCTCAAATTTTCGAGATACCTTAGCCTGCCAGGGTAATTTGAGCCAAACTGGGCACTTTTCAAGATTGAAAGTGGCAGCCTTAGGCCTATTCTAAACAATCAAGACAGTCATTATCCTGCAGGACAGCTTTGATGCACCCTATTTCGGCATCAAGCTTGCATGGTGAGCAAATCTGGAATTAAAAAAAGTAGATTAAAACGTCTAATGATAACCATGAAAGCATTGCTGATTGTTGTAAAAAAGCATCTGGTTCACTAATGTCCTTTAGGGAAGGGAATCTGCTGTCCCCACCTAGTCTGGCCTACATGTGACTCCAGACCTACAGCAATGTGGTTGACTCTTAAATGCCCTCTGAACAAGGGCAATTAGGGATGGGCAATAAATGCTGACCCAGCCAGTGACGCCCACATTCCATGAGCAAATAAATAATCTTTAAAAATCATTGGGCCCCATTTACAAGCTTTCTGATAAGGCTAATGTTATAGCATGGAGCTGTTGAAATCCATGTAAATTGACCAGTGAAGGTAGGCTTGCAGTCAACAGTAGTAGAGAACCCATCACCAGGTTTCTGAATTAGTATGTCGAGGAAAAGGAGCTTGTTAGACTGCTCCATTTCAAAGGTGAATTTGAGTGTAGGATGGAGCATATTAAGGTGTGTTAGGAAATTTTTATATGTAGCTGTAGTTTCAAATATAGCAAAAATAACTATCTTGCACTTATGGCTCCTGATTTAGGATCTCCCATTAGTGGAAACAGCCTTTCTACATCTACCTTGCCAACCCAGTCATGATTTTAAAGACCTCTATCAGGTTACCTCTAAGTCTTGGAAACAGCCCCACCTTGTTCAATCTTTTCCAATAGGTGTGATTAATCGCTCAATTCTGATACTATTTTTGTAAATTAATTTTGCACTTGCTCCAGTAAATTTATTGTCTTTTTATAGTATGGAGACTGGAACTGTGCTCAGTATTCTAAATGTGACCTGACCCAGGGTTCTCTACAAACTCACCTTCAGCTCAAGTTCAACTACTAAAGTTGAAATTCAGGAGCATTTGAATTCTATACTCCTAGAAATAAATCCCAGGGCTTTGTTAGCATTTTAATTGCTATGCTGTTTGTTTACCTGTATTCTTGGATCCTTACTCTTCGACCTCATTCGGTTTTTAATTTGGTTTCCGAAACCAAGGAGGTGGAGCCAGTAAGATAACTTGCAGATTCCCCACATCAGCTTCTTCCCTTTTTTCTGTGTGTGCAGCAACTTGATACCAGCATACTGGTCAATTAAGCAACACAAGTGGATGTAAGATGTAAGTGATTACTATTTTTTCTACCAAAGTGCATCACCTCTCATTTACCTTCCTTAAAATTTATTTAACTTAACTGCCCAGTCCTCAATGTTCTATTGCCTTCTTGTTCCTTGTTTCTAAGTCCAAACCATATGTTTAAATTATGAATAACTGTGGACCTTGTTGAACACAGTGTTCTACCTACCAATCTGAATAACTAGCCATTTAAACTTTTTAAGTTGCAATTTGTAGCTGTAAGGATGAAATTCTTCAGTTCTGCTCAGTCACCATGAGCATGTATGGAAGAGCAGCAATCTCAGTGCATTGCATTCTAAGTTCTTGACCCTGCTGGAAGTCAGGGCAGTTTTATTTAATTTTAGTATTACTGTACGTGCCTGAAATCTCTGTGGTTTCCTCTTGTGTTGCTTAATTGACCAGTATGCTGGTATCAGGTTGCTGCACACAGCAAAAAGGAAAGAAGCTGATGTGGGGAATCTGCAAGTTATCTTACTGGCTCCACCTCCTTGGTTCGTAAACCTCTTCATTGAGTACAAAGAAATTTTCCCGGGCCTCTCAGATTTCTCCTCTATCACACTTTGAGGTAGAGATCCAACACTTCCATCCCCCTTCCCCTTCTCTCCTGACTGTTTTGTGGCGAGAGTGCATCCCAGAGTTTGAGGAAATTCGGTGCTTCTCTTATCAGATTGCAGTATGTTTCCCCTTCCTGGCAAAAGCCCAGGTTGGTTACAGTGAGCCCACCCTGCTTCTTTGGCCTATGTGAATGATACACCCTATTTTTTTTTATTATTATTTATGGGATGTGGGCGTCACTGGCTAGGCCCTTCCCTAATTGCCCTTGTTCAGAGGGCATTTAAGAGTCAACCACATTGTTGTGGGTCTGTAATCACAATTAGGCAGACCAGGTGAGGACAGCAGATTTCCTTCCCTAATGGACATTAGTGAACCAGATGGGTTTTTACAACAATCAGCAATGAATTCATGGTCATCATTAGACTTTAATTCCAGATTTTTTTTATTGGATTCAAACTTCACCACCTGCCAAGGTGGAATTTGAACCCAGGTCACCAGAGCATTACCCTTGGTCTCTGGAATACTAGTCCAGTGAGATATCATGACCAACTCCATCTCCAGTGCAAATACTATTAAGTGGCACTAGAGGTGGACAAAGATGGGCATTTTTTATATGCTCCTACAACCTCTAGAGCCACTGTCAATGGCAGTGCAATAAAGTGAACAAGTTCCTGACACTGCTAGTCAAGATAATTCAGGATTCAGCTACACTTTCTGTTGCCAAGTTTATATCATCTCTTCTGAAGTTGTTGACTCCTTGTTGGGTTTTTCTATCATGGGATTCACACAGCTAACCCTGTTTTATGCCTATCCATTGTTCACACATGCTCAGTTGTATCCTGCGCCACTGGAGAACCATTCAGAATGCGGAATCTGTCTGATATATTATCCTTCACCTCAGAGCATTTGGCTAGTTGTAGTGTTGTTACTACAGAGATCAGTTAATTCAGCAGTCTGACTTCTCTCTAATCTGTATGATGTACTGGAAGAAAATTGCTAAACCAAACAGGAACTAACCAAACAGGTACCTATTTAAGTGAATAATATTTTTGGTCTGAATGATAAATTTCTTTTAATGTCTCTTTCTTTCTCTCGCCTGCTTTCCTTTTCCCTCCTCCTCTCCCTTTATCTCTCTCTCCCTCTACCTTTTCTGCCACAATACATCATGCTTTCATCCATTACACATGCAGAACTGAGAAGATCTTTATCATTAATGAGGCCAAGCTGAGACATATCACACACCATTCCCTTAGGACTTAAAGCATTATTTTTAAGTTTTGTAACATAGTCGATGTATTTTCAGATTATCATTGATTTTAATGTTATGGTTTGATTGCAGTGTCACTGAATAACTGGTACATCCTCAAGGTGTCTCCGGACCTCGATCCCACAATAACGTCCTTTGACGTTTTACACATTGATAGCGATACTTCTGTGATGACTAAAGATTTCAGGAACAATGCCAGAGACTGGTGCCTGTCAGGTGAACATACATGAATAACTGATCTCTATGCGAAGGAACTTCATGCTGTATGGATATTTTAAAATGACTGTCTCAAAATAAGACAGCACCCAATATGTGTTCATGACAGAGGTTGCTGAATTTATTGGGTAGAAACACAGTGACCCTGACTGATTTGCTTATAAGATCCCATTAAGTGCCGAGAGTGTCTTCATTGTGTACACATAGAAAACTTGTGAAGGGGAGCTCTCAAACATTAGTCAGATTTTTATTCAAAAGACAATTCATTATGGACAGGCATTATTAATGCATGTTTTTATTAGTGAATTTGGTTTCATTTTATTTCTTATTAATTTCTACCTTTTTGTGGGGTGTATTTATGGCCTCTGAAATGAGAGGTTCACTGCAGGAGAATGGATAATTCCTATTTCTGGGGGAGGCGATGGCATAGTGGTATTGTTGCTGGACTAGTAATCCAGAGACCCAGGGTAGTGCTCTGGGGACTGGGGCTCGAATCCTGCCGTGGCAGATGGTGAAATCTGAATTCAGTAAAAAGAAACCTGGAATTAAAAACCTAATGATGACATGAAACCATTGTCAATTGGTATAAAAGCCCAGCTGGTTCACTCATGTCCTTTAGGGAAGGGAATCTGTTGTCCCTACCTGATCTGGCCTACATGTGACTCGAGACCCGCAGCAATGTGGTTGATTCTTAAAAATGCCCTTTGAATAAGGGCAATTAGGGATGGGCAATAAATGCTGGCCTAGCCAGCGATGCTCACATCCCATGAATGTATGTATATTAAAAAAAAGGCACTTATTATCAGCAGAAAATTCTGCCAAGACAGTTTGAGAATTTGAATTCAGTTCCTTTACAAAAAATCTGGATATGTAAAGCTGGTTTCAGTTAAAGCAACCATGGGCAGAATCTTCATAAAATGATGCGTGGTGATGTTGGGTGACCGTCCCGAGATCACTGCATGTCATTCTGATCCCCCGTTTGGCAGGTATGCAGCAGAGTCAGCTGCGTGGCCACCAAACTGATTAAGGCCATTTAAAAACTAATTAAAGTAATTAATTGAGCTGCCCATCCAACCTTAAGGTTGGCAGGCAGGCGAAGAGCCCCGGCGGCCTTTGCATTTATCATGAAACTTTATCCCCCGGGCAGGATGAGGTTTCATGAAGGGTTTATAAATTAAATAATTTTTTCAATTAAAGTTCATTGACTTGTCCAAGCTCATGTGACACTGTCACATGAGGGGATGTGTCTTAAAATTTTTTTCTTTTCTTCATTAGAATTTTAAAAAATCACACTAATCTCCCTGAGGTAGCTCTGTGCCTCAGGGAGATTTCTGTGCTCTTTCGTGTGCCTGCGCAGTCCCCGACTCAGCCTACTCCCCCCGCCTGCACAGGGAGTGCTCAGCGCTTCCAGGTGCACGTCACGCTGGGCCGGCCTTAATTGGCCCGCCCACGTAAAGTTGCGGCGCCCAAGTGATCAGGGGCGGCAATTGGATGCTCGCTCACCCGCGCCCGTTCCCGCCCAACCCCACCCGACGGGGAGAAAATTCTCTCTCATGGGCATGAATGTTTTGTTTGGCAGGGTTTCCCTTCCTGGCATCCAAAGAGTTCCCCGCCAACTCTGCCTGCCCTTCAGCCATTTCACACTTGAATGAGCGTCAATTGACTGCAGGCGGGACTTCCGCCCCTCACTCGGGAGGAATCCCACCTTAGAGAGCTGTCGGCCCACCTGATTGGCCAGCAGCTCTCTCCCTGCAGCGACAGGAAGATGCCTGAGTCTAAGTCTCGGGACTGGACAGCAAAGTAAGTTTATGTGGTCCCAGGTCAGGGAGGGTAAGGAAGGCCTGGGGTGTGGAAAGTGGGCAACTGGTGTATCAAGGGAGAGGTCGCAGGATGGCAGGATGGTTGTGGTGGGGAGGGAGCTCCAGTGGCCACCCAACTTTAAGGGCCGGGGTGCCCAAAGCCAGCAGGGGGCTTCTGTTAGAGACGTCCTGCCCCTTCCCCCAAGGCCTAAGCCTGTTCATTTTTGGGTTACACCTCCACACCAGGTAAATCCTCTCACCAGCCTAAAAATTGGGCAGAAAATGGCCCTTAAATGGCCAATAGTTAGCCACTTAAGGGCCTTAATTGGCGCAAGGGCAGGCAGCCCGTCCAAGGCCTTGCCTGCATCAGCATAAAATCGCTGTGAGGATGGGACTGTTGGGAACCCAGAGGGAATCCATTCCTTCAATTTCACACTTCCCGCCCTGCCTAAAAGCCCGTCGGCAGGGAACATGAAATTCATGCCATGAAGTGATTGGATAGCTATGACAGCCCAACTGGCTTACTAATGATCTTTACCCCAACTAGCATATATGTGATTTCAGGCCCCACATAATTACATCTTAAGTACCCTCTGAAGTGTCTTAGCAAGTCACTCAGATGAATCAAGCCGTTAAATAAAAATGTCACCAGGCAACTAGAGTTAAACAACAAATGCCAGCCCTGCCCACGTTATGGACAGGAACCCAGCTGCTGGTTCAGTTCCTGGTCCCAACCCTGCACAGCATGTTCTAAACTTACCCGCCTGGATTCTTGAAGGACCAGGCCAATTAACAGCAGGGAGTAGTCTCGCCATCTAATTACATACTCCCGACACTGGAGGGCCAATTGGGGGCCCTCAAACACTGACATATCAGCAGGCCCACTGGCCGTGGTGGGAGCTGCCGATTTGTGATGGAAAAAGGGTGCCTCAGCATGTAGGTAATTTCTGAGGAAGAGGTCAATTTTTAAAAAATTTAAAATGGCCACAGCTGCCTGGTTGTGATTGTGGAGAGACAACCCCACCGCAGGATGGCCAGTGGCTGAGCTATAGCCTGGAGGTTATGGCTGGTGCAGGTGGGGATGTCCCTTGCAGGATTAAGCACAGCCACACCACTCCACCCCACCCCACCCCATCTCCATGCCCCTCCCAATATGAGCCCTCCATCGTTCCCCAGATGTGGTCCAGGTCAATGTCTCTTGCCTGCATTGCTAACTAGAAATCCCAGTCAGCATGGGGAAGCCCTGTAATTGGCTCTAATTATCCTCCATTGTTGACTCACCACTTGCCGATCCGACCCTGACCCAGCCTCTCCAAAAATGGCTCAGGATCAGGATTGTGATACTGAACTGGCAAGATATGGCCCACGACACAAAATTGTGGGCTGGCCCGAAAACAGTTCCAGCCAAAGTTTGTTTTTAAAAGCCAGCTCGATTAGAATGAACAGCTCCGACTCAGTTTGGGCTAGAGTGACATAAACATCAAGAGAGATGTAAAGCAGGCTGCAGAAGACCTTACCGTTTTACAATGTCATGGAAACTTATAGCACAGAAAGAGGTTAATCAGCCCATTGTGCCTGTGCCGTCTCTATGATGTTACTATCTAATTTAATTCCATAATTTAGCTTTTGTTCCATAACCTTGCAAATTATCCCCTTCAAATATATGTCCAATTCCCTTTTGAAAGCCCCTATGGGTTCTAATTCCACAACTCTTTAGCATAGTGTGTTCCATATCTTAACAACCTGCTGTGTGAAGTATTTCCCCTAGTTCTTCTGCCAGTTATTTTAATTCTATGACCTCTTGTTATCAATCCACTTTCCAGAGGAATCACTTTTCCTACTTTATTAAAACACCTCATAATTTTGAACACCTCTATATCATAATCCCACTTAATCTTCTTTAACCTATGGAGAACAATCTCAGTACTCTAATTGCTCCATAAAACTGAAGTCCCTTATCCCTGGTATCTTGTGGTATCTTGCTTGTACCCTGCCCAAATCTTTGACATCTTTCTGAAAGTGAGGTGTTCTGAATTATGCACAATACTGCAACTAAGGGCTAAACAGAGATTGTAATGTTTAACGTGACTTCCTTGTTTTTGAATTCAATGCCCAAAATTAGAATATCATACAAAGTTTAAATCTGCCCTCTTGTCTCTGAGTGAGGCTGGTTGCCAATTTTTCTGCAGTAGGTATGGACGAGGACTCTTTGCTTCATATTCCTTAACCTGCTGTGTGTCAAAAGTGTTGGAGTGGGTTTGCTGCTTGGGGTAGTAGCACGATTCCATGTAGAATTTGGTTTTACTGCCTTTGCTGAATCTCTCCATGTCTCCATTTCAGGTGAAGGAGTTGCAATTAAAAATGGGGATGTTAAGGGTTATGTACGGAAATGGGATATTTGGAATGGTGGACCATCCCTTACCTGTTTCTGCTTCTTTCCTGTGCAGCATGTGTTTCTAGCCGGGCTTGTGTCACAGTTTCTCTTCAGCCTCAGCCGACGGGGGTCCGATGCCTCTTTTACCCTGACACCCAAAGCTGCCGACCTGGACTGCAAGGCCACGACTGTCAAATCCTGCTCAAGGAAGCAGCAGAAGAGGTCTACTATAAGAAGGGTGAGCTTCTTCATCAGTGCATATGTTTATTGGCTATGTAATAATTTTTGACACAATTTTATTTGTTGCTCCCCCCACCCCACAAGTTTTTTTCCCCTTCCTCACCTTTCAGTGCTCACTGTGCATTCGATGCTAACAGCTTACTAGAATTTGTTAATTGGCCATTCTTCAGGTATGAGCCTGGATGGTGAGTGTCTTCACCCAGTGTTGGCCCTTGAAAACTTTGTAAGGCTGGAATTTTCCAGCCCAGTTGGCATCGGGTGTCATGGCAGGTGGGGGTGGGGGGGGACAATATGATGAGGAGGCCAGAAATCGGTTTCAGGCCAGCGTGAAAGCATAGTGGGATCATTCGATGGTGTCCATCGTGGTGGAAAGCCAAACCCGCTGAAGGCTGGCGTGAACCTGCTTTGCATTCTGCTAATGGGATGCAAAGTAAGGTCCGACCAGAATCATCCCCACATGCCAGATTTACCGCTACGCCAACAGGAAAACATGCCGGCCCGGAACACGTCTGGACAAGTGCGACATGTAAAAGTCAGGACTTACCGTTAGGACTTTGCTCAGATCACGGACATCTGAGGAGGAGAAGATGCTGGAGCCCCACAGCTACCGGACCCTGGAGGAACACGTGCATCACATACTGGGTGGATCCTCATGCACATGGCTCCATCACGAAGCAGCTCTCGGAAGGTGGGAGGTCTCAGTTGACGTCTTGGGTCTGCTTCGGGACCTCACGATTTTGGCCATGGGCTGCTATGGATGGTCGGCAGGGGTGAAGAGGAGAGGAAGGTTTAGCTATGAGTGGGAGAATAAAGTGTACCAGGGTGGGGGTGAGGTTGAGAGGGGAGAGACAAAGGTGTTGGGGAGGTGAGATTGGGAGTGGGGTGGGGAACAAAGTTGTTGGGGGAATGAGTTTGGGTGGTAATGAAAGTGTCGGGGGGTGAGGATTGAGAGGGGAAGGCAGGACAATGGGGGAAAGAGCGTGTAATGGGGAAAGTGCAGAAAGTGGGGAGATAGGTGTAAGGGGGGAGGGAGGTGTAAAGGAGGGATTTTGCAGTGGGGAAGGAGTTTGGTGGGAGGAAGGAATTTGGAGGGGAGAAGAAGTAAAGGTAGAGGAAGGAGTAACGCTGCAGGAGGGAGTAAGCTGGGGGATGTCCAAGTGAATGTATAAGAAAGGGGTCTGTGGAGTCAATTACTGCTTCCTGGGGAGCAAAGTGAGGGTGGGCATGGTAGGAGGGAATGGTTAGGATGCGAGGGCGAAGGGTGGGAGGGTGAGGGTGCAACAGTAGCGGTAGAAGGGATGGCGAGAGTGGTTGGTGGGGACTCGGAGGCAGACACGGAACATGGAGGTGGGGAGGAGGAGGTTGGGGAAGTCAATGTGGATGGGAGCGGGATTCTCAGGAAGGCAGGGAATTTGCATGTTCACCTGGACACCCTGGAAAAAGAAAAGGGTTCTGGTTGGCAGATGATGGTGAGGAGGTGGAAGGTGATGCCAGGGGTGTCAGCAGTGATGGGGGAAAGGACAGGGGTGACTGGGGGAGAGGAAAGGACATGGGTGGGGAGCTGAGTAGCAACGATGCGACCAGCATTTTTCTCAAGTAGAGAGTGAGCGGAGTCTCGTGTTGGACGGGCACAGGTGGGTGGGCAGAGATGCAGGTCAGCTCAGATGGACAACTGAAAGAGTACCCCAGCAGGCAGCACTGAAAATGCTCAGGACAGCGAGATGAGTGTGATGGAGGAAGGTTCCGCGTGCGTGGGAGAATGTTTGTACGAGGCTCCGAAAGGCCCTGCCCCCCACACACACACACACACACACACACACGCACACACACACATGCCGTCCGGCTGTGTGCAGCTGAACTGCTGGGGGGGAGGGGGAGATGCTCGGGGAAGACCCGCGAATCCTGTCAATGAAGCTGAAAGACACCATTACACATTACTCAGTGAAAGTGAATATATTTCCAGATTATAAGGTGACAAAATGCGTTCACCCATGAAACCACTTGTGATGACAAATTTTTAACTTTTCTAAGTCTACCACTTCTTCTAGGTGTTGCCCTGACATCCGCAGGAGGGATGGAGACAGCCTGTGCAATGATTGGCCCTGTTGTCTCTGATGACTTTGGCGTGTGTCCCCTGGAGGGCAGAGGCCTTGAGGGCCCCGATTTTTTTTGGCTGTCCTCCTGTGGGCCAGCTGTTTTCTCTGTGGTAACAGAGGATGAAGTTGAGGGGACACCCTGGTACACTCCTCTATCACCCCCTACACCTCCCATGGCACCTTCCCATGCATCCGCAGAAGGTGCAACACCTGCCCCCTTACTTCCCCTCTCCTCACCATCCAAGGGCCCAAACACTCCTTTCAAGTGAAGCAGCATTTCACTTGCACTTCTCTCAATTTAGTCTACTACATTCATTGTTCCCAATGTGGTTTCCTCTACATTGGAGAGACCAAATGCAGACTGGGTGACTGCTTTGCAGAACACCTTTGGTCTGTCCGCAAGCATGACCCAGACCTCCCTGTTGCTTGCCATTTCACTCCACCCTGCTCTCATGCCCACATGTCCATCCTTGGCCTGCTGCATTGTTCCAGTGAAGTTCAACGCAAACTGGAAGAACAGCACCTCCTCTTCCAACCAGGCACTTTACAGATTTCCGGACTGAATATTGAGTTCAGCAATTTTAGATCAAGAACTCTCTCCTCCATCCCCACCCCCTTTCCATCCCCCATTTTTTCCCCCAATAATTTATATAGATTTTTCTTTTCCCACATATTTCCATTATTTTTAAATGTATTTCCATCCATTGTTTTATCTCTACCTTTTAGCCTATTTCAATCCCTTCCCTTCACCCCACCCCCACTAGGGCTATCTGTACTTTGCTTGTCCTCCTTTCTACTCTTAATTAGCACATTCCTTAGATAATATCACCACCTTCAACGCCTCTTTGTCCTTTTGTCTATGACATCTTTTGACTATCTCCACCTATCACTGGCCCTCTATCCAGCTCTACTTGTCCCACACCCCCTTAAACCAGCTTATCTTTCACCTCTTTTCTATTTTTACTTAGTTCTGTTGAAGAGTCATACCGACTCAATACATTAACTGTGTTCCTCTCCACAGATGCTGCCAGACCTGCTGAGTTTTTCCAGGTATTTTTATTTTTGTTTTGGATTCCCAGCATCTGCAGTTTTTTGCTTTTATCTTAGTGAGATTCTACACTTAGCCATAAGCTAAGTCCAGCAGTGTGTTTATTTTTCCCAATGATTACTGATAATATGAATACTAAGAAAGATTTATATTATGGAAAAGTAAAGTTGCAAAGACATATTGGAAAAATAAAATTTACTTTGAAAAGGGAGAAACATGTATAAAGGAAATGAGGTTATGTGTAAGGAGAAGGAATTCTAAGATCTACCAAGGGTGGGAAGCCTCCAGCCTCTATGCATCAAGTTGCTGTCTACAGGAATCAAACCTGAGAAAACTCACTGTGAATATCACTGTCCAGGATAGTGTGTGCTTTGCTTGGGTCTGTTGAAATTTATTTGTTTTTACTGTTCCCTAAATGGAGCTGTAACTGGGAGTACAGTTAATCAGGGGAGTTGGGAGTTATTATAGGAGTAATTTGTAGACCTGTGTATGTGCTTAAAATCTTTTTTTCTATTAATAAATGTTTAATTTCATTTAATTTTGTAAAAAGCCTCTAAGACTTGGTGGACTTATTACTACTGAATTCAAGGCACCCATCTCAAAATAAAATACAAATTGCAAATCAGTTGTGGCAGCTGTTTCAAGTTTCCCTCTGGGGTTTGAGCAGCTCGGCACTTACTATCCCCTGTGCCATTACAGTGCATGTGTGAGAATTAGTGGTGTTGTCCCTTGAGGCGTGAGATCCCTGTAGTTGTGCGATGGGTTATGATTGTGTGAGTTGAGAGTGATGAGATGGTTGTCTTATCCTGGTGGAACAGATGAGAGCATTCATCCTCTTCCGGCACTGAATGGCTGACCTTCTCTGTGCTCCATTGGCGCTGACACTACGACTGCCTCCTAGCCCAGATTTGTGACTCCAGTGGACATACTATAGCCAGAACAGGGGTAGAGGACATCGTGGCAGCCTTCCATTGCATCCAGCAGGTGCCCCAAAGAGGCATCACTAAATTTGGGGGCTGCTGTTTTCTTTGCTTTTGGGACCATCTGTTCCCTGGAGCAGACCTGGTCTGTAGACATGAAATAGGCTATGCTCTGGTGTGTTTTAACGATGGCACCCAGAGCAAAGAAGCACAGGGGTGATGGGTAAACAGGACTTGGTACAAGTTAGGATGTGGGCACAGAGATTTGGATGGTATCAGGTTTACAGAGGGTAGAATGTGGGAGGCCGGTCAGGGTGCACTGGAATAGTCAAGACAAGGTAATAAAATATTTAGACAAAGGTTTTAGCAGCTGGAGTGGAGTTGCATGATGTTACAGAGGTGGAAATAAACAGTTTTAGTGATGGCATGAATATGTCATAGTTCATTATATAGTCACATATGACACCAAGGTTGGGAACAGCCTCAGACAGTTGCCAAGGCGTCAGTGGCTAGGGAATGGAGGCTGTGGGGAGGAACAAAGACAATGGTCCTCCCGACTTTCACTTTTAATTCCATGCCTGCATACCTTTGAAGTTTCTGCTTGATTTATTCCATAGTAGCAGTGAGAACTGATAGCCTCAACATTATTATTAACATGAAATTCAGGCTAATTTATTGAACAGGACTAAAGGCAAATTCTTGAATATAGTACTGAGTGACAGAAAAGACCCAAGTTTGATCTCTGTTGTGCGCTGAGTTAGCTGATTGGGTGCTGGTAAGGGTGAGGGTAGATACAGAACATGGCCTTCACAGAATCACAGAATTGTTACAGTACAGAAGGAGGCTAAACTAAATGCCCTCTGAAATGACCTAGCAAGCCACTCAGTTCTGAAGGACAAATGAGGTTAGGTAATAAATGCTGGCCTAGCTCCAAATCATGAAATTTTTAAAAAACCATAGACCTTAGTCCTAGACTCTCAACCAGAATAAATGGTTTCTTTTCATCTACCCTATCTGTTTCTCTAAATAACCATTGATCATATTACTCCTTAATCTTCTTAATTCCAGGGAATACAACCCTATTTTGGAAGATATTTTGTATCTGCGTCGCTCTCCATAGATGCAATTTATCTAGGGCCACTCTCCCACTTTTTCCCCATAACTCTACACAATCTTCCTTTTCAGATAAAATCTGATTCCTTCTTGAATGTCTCCATCATACTTTCAGGCAGTGCATTCCAGATCTTAACCAATCAGTGCATGAAACGGCTTTACCCATGTTCCTCAGTGCTTCTTTTGCCAATTACCTTAAACCTGTGCACTCTTGTTTTTGATCCTTCTGCCAATGGGAACAGTTATTCTCTATTTACTCTGTCCAGAATGCTCATGATTTTGAACACCTCTATCAAAACTCCAACCTTGAGCTTGGATGGGGTGGAAAGTAACCAGAATTTCAGACTTGATCAGTGACCACTGTCTATGCGTGAACATAGCTTCAGGAACAGAAAAGTCTCTTCAGCCACAATGAGATCACGGCTGATAAGTGACCTGATCTACATTCTTGCCTTTTCCCCATCTGACTTATGTTATGAGACAGCCTTTTGGTAAAGCTGAGTTACTTAAAAATCCAAGAAAGAAACATTAAACAACTGTCATAACCTATATTTAGAGTGGTATGTTTGAGATGCAACTCTAAATTCAAGAATCAGACCACCAGTTCTCGAGAGGTTTTATACTAAATTAAATGAAACGTTTTATTAATTTACAACACATTGAACACATATACATTGCTACAAATTACTACTATCATAACTTTTAACAAATTCCCAGACTAATCTCCTTTAAGGCGACGGCAACCCATAGATTTAACCAAACACCAGGCAAAGCATTTTCACCTTATTAATTTAAAATGAGGTTCTTTTCACTTTGGTTCCTGTCGAGTCAGTTGGAGGCTTACAGCTGCTTTGATCTTACATTGCCTCTGCTCTGCACACACAAAAACTGCTGAAGTTAGACCTAGCACAACTCATTGAATGTAAATTCTCATTGTATCACCAGCCTCTTTGAACAATAAAACCCCTCTCATAGTACCAATGTTATTAGTAATATAAACATATTGCTTGGTCTCTGCTAGCTAGGTGTCAGATTTCACACGCCTTCTTGAATGCCCTATTCAAAAAATGCAAATGCACTCTACCTCTCTTACATCTCAAAACTAGTACACATTAAAGCACCCAGACTAGCTGGTTTTAACCCAATTAAGGCAAACCCACAGACTAAACCTCTATTTTAAAAGAAAAATATTTTCCAATAATATTATATATATCAATAGCTTCATGACATTTAATAGAAATCTATCAATCTCAGATTAAAACTGACAACTGACCTAGCATCAACTGCCATATACTGAAAAGGGTTTCAAATTTTGACCTGTGTTTCTTAATTTCACTCAGGAAAGGGCTGACTACAATAAAAAAAAACAATAAAAATCTGGAATTAAAAGTTTAATAATGACCATGAAACCATTGTTGATTGTCATAAAAACCCATCTGGTTCACTGATGTCCTTTAGGGAAGGAAATCTGCTGTTCTTACCTGGTCTGGCCTGCATGTGACTCCAGACCCACAGCAATGTAGTTGTCCAGAAGGAAAAACAGTTCGGACCAGTACTCTTATTTCCCAGTTTTATTGGTGTTTCACTTTAAGGTATACAAGACCAGTTTGGACCAGTATTCTTACTTGCTAGCTTTTACTGTTTTTTCTTTCTGGGGTAAATGCCCTCTGAAATGACCTAGGGCAAATAGGGTTTGGCAATAAATGCTGGCCTAGCCCCATCCCATGAATGAATTTTAGAAAACCATAGACTTTATTCCTAGACTTTCAACCAGAATAAATGGTTTCTTTTCATCTACCCTATCTGTTTCTCTTAATAAACTTTGGTCATATTACTCCTTAATCTTCTAAATTCCAGGGAATACAACCCTATTTTGTGTAACCTCACCTTCTAAGTTTATCCTTGGAGTCCAGGTATCATTTTTGTAAATCTGAAATACAACACAATGCACAAGATTTTTCTGGGCGCTAAGGGTGAATAGCCAGACCACAATCACTATTTCAGGCTCACACATGAAGAATGAGCACTTGGAAGAGAAATTGGACTCCAGAATGATTCACTATCTTCAAGAAGGAAGATGTGGAAATTTTATAATAACAATCAGCTATTGAAAATTCAAATCTTGTCATCTGTTGAAAAGTTTTGCCCCTTTATTTTTGTATTATTTTAAAGCCCCACAAGTGGGTACAGGAAGTGACCTAGGGGGTAATTTCATTTTGGGTGATAGATTAAAATGGGTGATATTGATTCAGCTGCTTACACATCTCACTTGATTTTCATTTTTATTGGAAATGAAATTTGTAGAGTTGTATAATGGGCAGTGTATTCAATATTGCCTATGCAACCCCCTTGTCCAATGTCAAAATGGCCACCTGTAGTTGAGCTAAAGCTGTAATAATGGAATCTTCACTCATACCTGTTTGCTTGGTTTCTGAGCTCAAATTCATAATTTACAAACCAAAGCTAAAATTCTTTGAGAAAACAAAATATTTTTTGTGTTTTATCAGCTATAGGAGGGTCTTGCACTGGTCGCTGTGGGAAGTACCAACCTGACGAAGCCTGTCAATGTAATTTGAAATGTGAGGATTACGCGGATTGCTGCCCTGACATTCATACCTGTGCTGGTGAGTGAGCAAACTTTACTGGAGTGTCCGCAACCAATTGCTTCAACGAGAAGTAAGTTACAACTCATCATAGAGGTGACTATACATAGTCTGGAAAAGAAGTAGCCTTAACATTCTTCTCATTCCACCTTTCCATTTATTCTGACGGATTTTTATTTCTTTTCAATTCAGACCATTCCTTATCAGAAACCCAACCCCAATTGACCTCCATTTTCCTTCCGGGTCATGGAATCTTGTTTGGAGAATCTCAAGAGACCCAGGTTGGTGTGGAATGGAAGACTATAAATCATTTCTTGGGTGTACCGTACGCAGCTCCCCCCACTGGCAAAGGCCGGTTCAAAGCCCCAGCAACCTTTAATTGGACTGGAGAATGGAATGCTACTTTCTACAGGTGAGCATGGCCTTCCCTGTTGGGTATTATTTAATTCTTCTACTTTTCTTTCTTTCCACACAGCTACCAGCAATACATCGGGAGTACTGTGCCCAGTTCTGATCAACTAATCACATAAAGGATAACATTGTGAGATAGTACAGAGACAAGCAACTAAGATGTTCCGAGCTATCAAGAATTTAAGTTAAGGGGAAAAGGTTAGGGAAGCTGGGCATGTTCCTTTTGGAAAAAGGAGTAATTTGAGGGGACCCAATTGAAGTTCTGAAGATTATAAAGGCTACTGACTAAGTTAAGTATCATTTAAAAATTAGAAAAATAGGAATGAATAAATAACGCTGGCAGAATAGTTTCACTCAAAGATTAAAGGAAAATTGTGGAATATGTTAGCAGGGAAGGCCATCAAAATGAGCCTTTTATCTTGGTTTCCAATAGAAAACTGATATATTCAACACCATATATATTGGACAACCTGGTGCAAAGGGAAAATTGGTTAATTGTGCAATAAAGAGCCAATTGGATGTCAGCCACTTTACATCATTGCTTAAACTTAAAACTAGCCCCAGAGAGATTTAACAAGTATTTAGCTTTCACAATCTCTTTCATTTTAGGCCCAGCTGCCTACAACCAGGAGATGCAAAGGCCGTTTACTCCACTGTAGATGAAGATTGTCTCTACCTAAATATATTTGTTCCCAAGAGCATTGTGAGTAGTGATACCTATAAAGCAAGAAACCTCAGGATTTTATTGTTGGTGTCCTGTGTCATGTAATGGAGGGGCAATGATCTTCATTTACATACTGAGTTAGTAATCTCACTTGTGTCAGCATGAGGAACACCAAGCACAAACCATCTCTCTTCAGGGCAGAGGATTTATTGGCAGTAGAGTTGCCCTTCTTAATCCCTTTGACCAGTAACAGAGTGACATTATAGATGCCTACAATCAGGACTTTCATGACTGGGGAGAAATATTGATACATCATGTTTATTCATTCTTGGAACATAGGCATCGCTGGTAAGGCCAGCATTTACTGCACGTCCCAGGTTACCCCAAGAGGCTGGTCCTGGGCTACCTTCTTGATCCATTGGCTCTTTGGAGTGATTTGATACAACTGAGCGGCTTGTTGGGCCACTTCAAAGGCTAGTAAACTTGGAGGCCAGTATAACTGGTAAGAAGTGTGAGCTCCAAAAGCTGGGATGGGCATTAACTGGGTAATGGAGTGTGTCATGGGACACATAAAAGATCAAGTTTTCTGTCTCAGTGAATGTAATTCTCTAGACTTATAATGCTTCTGATTTTAACACTTTATAATACAGGGACACAATCTAGGCTGACACATCTTCTATCAAACCACTTTGCTAGAACCCTGGTTACCTCCTCATCCAAAAATCAATGCTTGATCACTTTGCCCTTGCAACTATCACCACATCTCTAATCTCCCTTTCATCTCCAAAGTCCTAACATGTGCTTTTGTCTCGCAAATCATACCTATCTTTTCCACAACTCTGTGTTTGAATCTCTCCAATCAGGTTTATGATTCTGCCACAACTGAAATGGCCTTAACAAAAATCATAAAAAACCTGCTTTGTGGCTGTGACTATGGTGCATTATCCCTTCCTGTCCTCTTCAATCTCTGTGCTGCCTTTGATATGGCCAACTGCATCATCTTTCTCCAATGTCTTGCATCTTGGTGGGACTACATTCACTTGACCAACTCAGTGGGACTACCCTCACTGAGATTTAACATATTAAATCCTTGCTGAAGCATCTCCAGCATTGGCTTCTCTTCAATTCCATGCATGATTACTTCTAGAGTCCCCAAAGATCTAATCTTGGCACTGTTCTCTTGCTCATTTATATGCTGCCCATTGAAGACTTAAGGCTTTAGTACCTAACATGAAAGAGACATAACAATCAGCCAAACCGCCTGAGAAAAACAGCAAAAATGAGCATACGGTTTGCTGGAAGCAGCTACCCAATGTCGCTGGGGATCCATGGCCCCTGGCGCAAAGTATGGATCGGACGGATTAACTGGGGAGGTGAGGAAGTTTCAGGTAGGAAAGGTTATTGGACAGGCTGACCATGAGTTAAAAATCAACCCCCATATATTTATAGGATGCCACCAAAGGTCAGCATGTAGATGAGAAAGAAGAGAGGCCCAGAAGTGTACTTTATATTCTCAGCTAGGAGGCTACACAGTTTTAACTGGTTAAACTCTTGAACTCCTTGAGAGTCCCAAAGCCATTTTCTCTGTGAACTTGTACCTATTTGTTATAAATGTAGAATAGTAGGGTGCCCACATGAGGAGACCACCTTCCAAATGGGCATTCAGCCTGTGTAGATTTTTCAGCCACATGGTTTATAGGTTCATTGGCCCTCATTTTCCACTTTTACATTTGCCAAACTATAATTGCCCACATATTAATATGAATAGTGGGTAAAAGTAGTCTGGCAAGCAGTGAAGAGGCTGAGTTTCTCTGAATCTCAATTGTCATGGACAGAATTTATAGCCAGGATATTTAGGTCGATGAGCGGGAGCAGGGCCCACTTGCTGACACATAAAATGATGCGGGATGACATCGAGCGGAACTCCCGATGTCACCCCGTGTTATTTCAATTTTCAGGTCAGCGGGGGCGCAGCTGAATCAGCTGTGCGCCCGCCAACCTATCAACGGCCTATTGAGGCCATTTAAAAAGTAATTGAAATAATTAATGGACCTGCCCATCCAACCTTAAGGTTGGCAGGCAGGCTAGGAGCCCTGGCGGGCTTCAGATAAAGCATGAAACCTCATCCATGGGCAGGATGAGGTTTCATAAGGGTTTTTAAAAATGTAATAAATGTTTGGTTAAAAGTGTTGGACTTGTTCCAACTCATGTGACATGCGCGAAAGAGCGCACTCTTGGCTGAGGGAAATCCCCCCCCCACCCCCGGCCTGCACAGGGAGTGCATGGCACTTCCTGGTGGACGTCACGCTGGCAGGCCTCAATTGGCCTGCCAACGTAAAATGCCAATCGGAGGCGCGCCTGCCTGTGCCCGCTCCTGCTCTTCCCTATGTGTTTCCTTTTATTGCCTGTGAGCAACATGTTTGTCCAAGAGGGGTGTGTTTTCTTACCCTCGGACTGAGAATCCCAATTAAATAATTCCAAAAGCAAGTTTTTGCGAGTTGTAAAATAAAGAAGAGAATTTATTATCATACACTTGTCCCGGATTTTAAAAAAATGACGTCTCATTCACTTGTCTCACACACATTCTCACAGACACAACAATTAGAAACAGATGAAGATAAAACAATATGGTTGCAATTTAGAATTATCTCAGTTTCTTTTGTGGCAGGCCTGTAGTTTCTTAGATGAAGTGATGCTTTGAAGTTGAAGTGAAAGACTGGTAAAGCAAAGAATTCTCAAAGCAAAGAAGCTGTGAGATTTCTTGTAGTTGAATTTCAAAGAAGTTGGTTCTCAGGTGAACTCAAAGTTGGAAGAGGTTGGGGGGAGACCTTCTCCCACTTTCAAAGTAATGCTGTTTATTACCTTGGCTGCTTGGATGACTTGTAGCTAGTTCGATGAATTCCAGTGGTACTCTCTCTGTCTGCAAGTAGTTTCTCTGGTTTTAAGAGCAGGCAACCAAGCTTGTTTCCCTCGGTATGTGACTTCCACAAGTTCAAAGTCCTTTTTCTAAACAAATGGCGATGTGTCTGTTTATTGCAATCATCCTGTGTTGATGTTTGACACCTTAAGAGTTTGAGACAGCCAAGTCTTTGTGTTTGAATAACATTTCTATTTGAAATTACCCTTTTGAATCAGTTTCAGGAAAGGGCATTGTTACAGCATCAGTCTGGGAGATTCCTTTTGTTCCCTCTAGAGACAGGGGAGTGGATTCAATCAACAAAATAAGCCAGGTGTCCCTCAGGCAGCCATCTTTTGTGTCTTTTGTTCAGTTTCTAAAAATATGAAGGATTGACTGAAGTTTCATAACATTCTTGTGCATGATTACAATAAAGAAGGTGCAAATATGAAGAACACAAGCTGCTTCGAGTACCACCAGCGTTTGTGAAACCTCCTTCCTCATAGCTTCAGCAGTGGGCAAAAAAAGACAAAACCTATTTAAATGAATGAACTGCGGTTGTGATTTCTTGACTCATTATTAATCCTGAATTTTGCTGCGTGATAGGCTGGGAACAATTCCGTGCTGGTCTTCTTCCACAACAGTGCCACAGATTATAGAGGAGAGCGGCAGACAAACATTGATGGGTCCTACCTGGCATCTATTGGAAACATCCTAGTTGTGATTGCAAACTATAGGGTCGGAGTGTTTGGATTCCTAAGTGATGGTAAGCCAACTGGTGAATTGTGATCTTGTTTCTTCTAAGGCTTGGATGGAGCAGTAAAACTTCACATACTAATGTAAACTTTACATCTTAGTGCTCCTGGTGCAGAGTTTCATGGGACAGGAGCACGCATTAGGAATCCGCCCTGAGGATTAGGGCGGCCCAGTTTTCAGTTTGTACATTTTTTGTAACCTTTGAAATCCATGGATAGAAGATCTCTGAGCCAAATATTGACTGAACTGACTTGATACCCATGAATAAAAGCTTAGTCAAAGGGACAGGTTATAAGGGAAATATTCAAGGGAGAGAGAGAGAGAGACAGGCACAGAGATTGAGAGAGGGAACCTTAAAGCTTATACATCTGAATGCATAGCTACCAGTGGTGGAATAATGGAAGTCAGAGATGCACAGGCCATGTTCAGAGGAGGGCAGAAATCTTGAAAAATTGTAGGGTTGGAGGAGGCAGAGATAGGGAAGAAGAAGGCCAAGGACGGAGTTAAAAATGTGGATGAGAGTTTTAAAATTGTGATGTCAATGACCACTGTAGGTCATACAACACATGCATGATGGCTGAATATAAACTGATGCAAGTCAGGAGGCGGGCAACAGAATTTTGGATAGACACAAGTTTATTGAGGATGAAAGATGGCAGGCTGTGAAAAGCTGTTGCTAGTTTAAGGTGGTTGAAGCCTTCCAGTTTCCCTGGAACTGCACTGCAGCATGAGTCAGCAGCTTTGGAATGAGAGGGTGGAACTGAAACATTTGGTGGGGGGTGAAAGATTTACATGAACATAGGTTTCTTTCTCTTTGCAGACACTGAGGTGATGACTGGCAACTGGGGCCTGTTGGATCAGTTGGCTGTGTTACAGTGGCTGCAGAGAAACATTGGTTACTTTGGAGGATCTCCGTCTCAGATCACAATTGCTGCGGACCGCAGTGGAGCTGACATCACCAGCTTGAACCTCATCGCTACATCTGGCACCAGACTTTTCAAAAGAGCCATGCTGCTGGTGAGAGACAATCTTATTGAAGTTTTGAGGAAGTAGGGAATAAAATTACACTTCAGTGTAGGAACAAAAAACAATTCCTGCCACATGCTTCGAGATGACTTGACACATAAGGGCCCAGTCTGGGAATGCCCCTATAGCAAGAAGGAAGGGAAATTCCAAGGCTAGAAATTTCCTCAGAACTTCTTTCTTTCTAACTTTGCTGAATATGCAGGGGAAACCCTTCTTTCTCATATAGATAGAGCCTTCATTATATTCCAGCAGAGTTTTGGCAGGTGAGCGGGAATGGCTCAAAGAAAATTTGCTGTAATGACATTCCTTCACAGCTGCATAACAGTGCTTTAGTTGCCACTTGGGTTCGAGCACTTTGATGTGATGCAGCATATTTCATTTTTGTTGCAGCTCACCCTTCCACACCCCTTGACCCTTTTCCACACTGCAGACTTCACAATTGTGGCCATGCTACTCTGGACAGGGGCCAGACTTTTCTGAGTAATTTCCAATTGTGCAGAAGAAGAAACTGCCCTTGCCTGTTATGATGCATTGTGCCCTGAGCAGGTGAGGAGCTTTGTTTGTCAAAGTAGGTCAGCCCTCATTCCCTAACAGCACATCTTGTAGGGCCCAGAAGGCTTAAGAGAGGTAGGAGGGGAAATTGGGAACAATTTTAGTGTAAAACTGGACATATCAGATTACTCGCAATTTCTGATTATGGTGGATGGCCAATTAATAGCACAGATTATAATAACCCCCTTCATTTCATTGGTCTCAAGAAATGTAAAGGTGTAAGTGTGGGTGGAGGTAAATTGGTAGCGTTTTGGTGAAATTGTTTTATGTTATGTAATCCTGCTCTGTAGAATGTGTGTAATTATAGATATTTATATTTAATCCAACCTAATACAAAATACGTATTATACATTATAAGTATGTAGATGAGCAGTGTTGCTCTAGATTGTTGTTGTAATTAGTATTTATTTATTGAGTTGAATTTGATTATTAGTTCCTTTCTTACTGATAAACAATAGCTCAGTAAAATTAGGGAAATAAGCGCAGCAACTGGTAGATTTAAGATAAATGAACACTGTTGGTCCCAAAGATTCAACCTTTGAAAACATACTAAAACCCATCTGACTTTCGGATCAAATCCGAAGGATTCCAAAATTATAAGGAGCTGAGAGTTGTTTTGACTTTCCAACATGGACAGCTGGGAATGTATCCCAATTGGGGTGAGAGGCCGGGTCTGTGTGTGTGTGTGTGTGTGTGTGGGTTGGGGGGACAAGTGCGGGTTGTGTGTGGGGGGTGCCGTGTTTCATTGCATTCTGGGCAGTGGGCTGGGGTGTGGGTTTATAAACAGTAAGTTCACATTGAAGGTGTTGTGAGCTAAAACACACAGATCCGTGAAACATTTCAATGGGCAGAATTTTCTGCCTGTTGGGAGTGGACGCGAGCAGGCGAGGAGTCGATCACCGCCCGCGATCGGCTGTGCACCGCCATTTTATGTGGGTGGGCCAATTAAGGCCCACCCAGCGTGATGCATGGCCGGTCAGTGCTACCTGTACGGACAGGGGGAGGGGTTGGAGAGGAAGCATTGATAATTACTTTAATTGGGTTTTTAATGGTTTTAATAGGCCTTTGACAGTTCTGGCACGTGCCCGCCGAACGAAAGATCTGAATGATGCACGGTGATGTCAGGGCGCATGCCTGACGTCACCACGTGTCATTTTATGTGTCAATGTGCCTGACCCGACCTGCACACCGATACCAAAATCCTGGCCAGAATTGGTCTAGTCTCACATTGGGGGCTCCTGATCATCTTGCTGCGAATGCCAACTGATTTTTGGCAGGCTTGTGCTGATGTTTCTGTGGCTCCCCTCATTGCAATTAAATATGAGGCAATAGATAGTGTTTCCCTCACTGGTATTTCCTTTAGACTCTGCATTACTACACTTCTTGCTGGCTGGCTGTCAAGTGGCCCTATTAAACCACCTCAGGCAGTAGCAATTTTCTGAACCCAATGACATGATGAGCTTCTATCTGATGTTGGCTGAGCATTCAAAGGAGACAAACCACTGCAAACTGCTTCCTCTTTAAAGGCAGAGGTGGTATAAAGGAGGGAGATGCTGAAATGATATAAGACATTTTTTTCTCAAAGTAACTCCTCTTTTCAAAGAAATTAAATTATTTTCATTTTTATTTAGAGCAAAGAATTTTCTTGAAT
This sequence comes from Carcharodon carcharias, assembly GCF_017639515.1. NCBI lineage: Eukaryota > Metazoa > Chordata > Chondrichthyes > Lamniformes > Lamnidae > Carcharodon > Carcharodon carcharias. Next base: position 154,702,095 of record NC_054472.1, read on the forward strand.
AGGCTCATTCCTTTGTGCTCGGCTATTCCAGTATTGTCTATAATTGGAAACATCTCAGAGTGACTTCAATAGCATAGGCGTCCGGCACAAGTTCAGAACAACGTGAAAAATACACTGCAGGGCCAAGGATGCAGCTTTCTGAGCCTGCATTAATAGTATCCTGGATAAGGTAAATCCAGAACAGCTGATCTGAAGTCACAGCCCCTGGCCTAATAAGGAGGTGAATGTGAAATGAAAGCCACCATAGCCCCAGAGGCTGCTCTCTCATTAGACAGACAACTGGTGGTGAGTTTAACCCAAAGGTCACCACACCTCCGGCAATGGGCAAGGTTGAGAAGGCGGAGCCTTCATGGATGAACCTGCGCTGTTGGCGATACTCTGCATCACAAACAACCATCCAGCCAACTGAGCTCACCAGCCCACTTCACTTGAGAATCTTCCATGTCAGCAAAAAAACTGAAGGTCAATTATTCTCGCAAACCCAATCCAATACCATGAAACAGAGATCAGGCGTAGAAGTATTTATGAAGTTTCTATCCCAAATTTGTAGTAACCTCCTTCCTCCACCCCCAGCTACTGCCTGATTTGAGACAAGCAGCAGCCAAGGGACTTTGTACTCTGCATGACAATGTTTTAACTACTGGACAAGTAATATAAATACACAACTTAAGATACAATACACAAAATTTCAGCACAGGGTGATCATTTCACTAAATTACTCCCTTTGAGCAGAGGCCCTTCCCCAAGAAAGGAACCAAATTGGAAAAAGCATGCCATTGTGTAATTTAAATATATATACAAAGCCAGGTTCAGTATGAATGAGGGGTGAAGTGCACCTGGGCTTATGTCATGCATGGATAATTATGTATCAACTCAAACAGTGGAAGACTGGATTCCTGCGAATAAAACTGCTCAAAAAAACCTGACAGGTTTATACATATTTTGCAAGAGGAAATAAGCCATTAGTGAACAGACATGGAGAGTAGCTCTCTCCCCGATTGCCAATGTCTGATTTGCGATGGGACACTGAGGGGCACTGACATGACACTTAATGACTCATTAAAGTGCAAGTATGCCACAAGCTGCTATGGAGTGTGCCTTTATTCGAAGTCATCCTCGTACTCGTTTCTCAGTGTTGTCGTGAGGAGGCAGCTGTGCCGGCTCTGCGCACTGGATCTGATGGACGGGAACCATCTCTTCTTGTTGCTGTCACTAAACGAGTTATCATCTATCTGTGACAAGGTCATGTAAGATGCGATGCTGTGCCGCAGCCCATAACTGACAAAGGCTTCATCTCTGGACGAAGAGTTGGTGCTCAGCAGCTCAGCCCTGCCAACCAAGCAAAAAGAAAAATGAATCAATCCCCTCTCCAGGACCCATAGATAATTCACTATGTCCTGTCTATTCTTTGTTGTGTAACCAGCCAGCCATCCATTATCCAACAGCAACTTGCCTTTACAACATTACCTTGAATGTAGTAAAATGTACCAAGGTGCTTCATAGGAGTAATTATTGAACAAAATTTGACACTGAAACACAAAAGGTGTATTAGGACAGTTGATCGAAAGTTTGGTTAAAGAAGTATCAATTTCTTCAGAAGATTTTGTGGTGATTTTTGGGAGGTTGAAGGAGATTTGATGAGATGGAGCAGTGTATTCCAGATTGCTGGGGTATGATGGCTATAGGGTGCGCCACTAATAGAGGTTGGGGATAAGGGGGAGGCAGAGGGATGCACAGTAGTCTAAACACCACATGATGGCTGTAGACTGTACCACTGATGGAGGAGAGGAGAGGTGGAGCTTGCCATACTCAATTACTTTTCTTTCTTTCCTTGCTTGAGGGAAACAGGAAGTTAAAAAGGGACATAGATGGACTACATGAGTGGGAAAAACTATACCAGATGGAGTTCCATAAGGGAAAGTGTGAGATAATCCACTTGGAAAATCAGGATATTTTCTTAATGGTGAGAGACTAGAGCTGTGGAGAAGCAAAGTGACTTAGGAAATCACTAAAACTAGTGCACAGGTACAAAGAGTAATTTTCAAAGGATAATGAATAAATTGAGGATGTTTTCCTTAGTTGTATACATTGATATATTGGTCTTGGAAGAGGTATACTGCAGACTGACCAGAACTATAAAAGGACATAATTGAGGACCATTTATCTTAACTTGGCTCTTATTCCCTTGAGTTGAAAAGTTGAGGGGTGATCTGATCAAAAGGATTCATTTTTTAAAATTTGTTCGTGGGGTGTGAGCATTGCTGTCTAGGACAGCATTTATTGCCCACCCCTAATTTCACTCATTCAGAGGGCTTTTTAAGAGGCAACCACATTGCTATGGGTCTGGAGTCACATGTAGGTCAGGCCAGATAAGGACAGCACATTTCCTTCTCTGAAGGACATTAGCGAATCAGATGGGTTTCTCATGACAATGGGCAATGGTTTCACATTATCAGACTTTTTTAGTTCCTGATTTTTATTGAATTCAAATTTCACCATCTGTCATGGTGGGATTCAAACCTGGGTCCCCAGAGCATTATCCTGGGTCTCTGGAATACTAGTCCAGTGACAATACCACAATGCCACTACCTCAAATGGTCCTTCAGCATTACCTCCTCAAATTTTTTAGCCGTTACCTCTCTACCAAAATGAGTACAGTAATAGTATTGCAACAACAACACATTTATATTGCACCTTTAGTGTGAAAAAACACCTAAAGCACTTTGACGTTGCCCCTTGACATTCAATGGCATTACTATCATGGAATCCCCCACTATCAACATGGTGGGGGTTACCATTGCTCAGAAACTGAACAGGACTAGCCATATACATACTGTGGCTACAAGAGCAGGTCAGAAGCTTGGAATCCTGTGACGAGCAACTCACCTCCTGACTCCCTAAAGCCTGTCCACCATCTACAAGGCACAAGTCAGGAGTGTGATGGAATACTCTCCACTTGCCGGGGTAAGTGCAACCCCAGCAACACTCAAGAAGCTCAAAACCATCCAGGACAAAGCAGGCCACTTGATTGGCACCCCATCCACAAACATTCACTCCCTCCATCACTGATGAACACTACTCCACTGTAAGAATTCACCAAGGTTCCTTAGATAGCACCTTCCAAACCTACAACCATTACCATCTAGAGGGAGAAGGGCAGCAGACACATGGGAAAACCACAACCTGGAAGTTCATCTCCAAGACACTCATCATCCTGACTTGGGAATATATCGGTGTTCCTTCGCTGTCGCTGGGTCAAAATCTTGAAGCTCCCTCCCTAACGGCACTGTACATGTACCTACACCTCATGGACTACAAGAAGGCAGCTCACCATCACATTCCCAAGGGCAATTAGGGATGGACAATAAATGCTAGCTTAGCCAGTGACACCCATATCCCATGAATGAATTTTTAAAAAACTTTGTTGTTAACAGATGAAAATAGACACAAAGAAAAAAAAAGAACAAATAGGAGGGGTGTCCAAAAAGTAAAGAAGTGGATTTTAAGGATGGTGCTAAAAGAGGAGAAGGAAATGAGGAAATGGAGGGATTTAACGAGGGATTCCCAGAGCATGGGGCCAAACATTTGTAGGCACCGTTGACAATGGTGAGGAAAACAGAGAGAAAGTTTTCACAAAAGGCCAGAGTTAGGGGGACAGTTCCAGCTACTGGATACACATTGAATGACACACAATGGAACTTCCAGTCACGACTTTCCATTATCACTGGCATTGAGAATCAATGCCCTTTGTGGTGTTACTCCGTATATCTTATATTTCAATAAGTTTATCAGTTTATTGATATATCCCCAAAAAATATGCTGCTCCTGGGGAGACAGTGGCGTAGTGTTAACATCATTGGACCAGTAATGCTGAGATCCAGGTTAGTGATCTGGGGACATGGCTTCAAATCCCACGGCAGCTGGTGGAGTTTAAGTTGTTTTAATAAAGGCTGGATTGGAAAGCTATTAACATCAGTACTGCTGACCATGAATCTACCAGGATGTGGTTTGGGTTGAGATGAGAAACGATAAAGACATGAAGCCATTTGTAGTAGTGCACAGATCCCAAATTGTAACTACATGGTAGGACATAGTATAAAGGAAGAAATAACGGGAGCTCATCAGAGAGGTGTGGCAATAATCAATGGGGGATTTTAATCTACATATAGACTGAAAAAATCAGGTAGGCAAATGCAGTCTAGATTAGGAGTTCATAGAATGCCTTCAGGATAGTTTCTTATAACAACACGTTCTGGATGCAACCAAAGAGCAGACTATACTAGACCTGGTACTGTGCAGTGAGATAGGATTAATTCTTAACCTCATAATGATCATGATATGATTGAATTTTACATTCAGTTTGAGGGAGAGAAGAATGGTTCCAAGACTAGTATTTTAAATTTAAATAGAGAAATTATGAGGGTATGAAAGCACAGCTAGCTAAAATGAACTGGCAAACGAGGTTAAGGGATAGGTCAATAGATATACAGTGGCAGACATTTCAAGAGACATTTCAGAATACACATTCCAACGAGAAAGAAAAATTCCAAACTGAGGACCCACCATCCATGGTTAACTAAAAAGGTTAAAGACAGTATCAAACTTAAAGAAAAAGCATATAGTTGTGCAAAGACAGATTAGTTAGAATATAAAGAACAGCAAAGAGTGACAAAAAGATTAATAAAGAGAAAAATTAGAGTGCAAGAGAAAGCTAGCTAGAAATATTAAGACAAATAGTAAGAGTTTCTGTAGGTATTTAAATAAGAAAAGTTAACAAGGTGGATGTTGGTCCAATAGAAAGTGAGTCTGGGGAATTAATAATGGAAATTAAGGAGAAGGCAGATGAATTGAATCGATATTTTGCATCAGTATTCATCATAGAGGATACAAGTAACACCCCAGAAACAGCTGATAATCAGGATTTGGAAGGGAGTGGGGAATTCAGGAAAATTACAATCACCGGGGAAGGGTTATGTAGCAAGTTGTTGGAGCTGCGGGCTGCCAAATCCCCGGGTCCAGGTAGACTTCATCCTAGGCTCTTGAAAGAAGTGGCTGATGAGATAATTGATGCGTTTGTTTTAATTTTCCAAAATTCCTTAGATTCAGGGAAGGTTCTAATATATTGAAGAACAGGAAACAGAGAATAAGTGTGAATGGGTTATTTTCTGGTGGCAGGATGTTATGAGTAGTGTGCCACAGGGATCAGTGCTGGAGCCTCAAGTTTTTACAATTTATATAATTGACTTGGATGAAGGGACTAAAGGTATGGAAGGGTCATGAGGACTCGAAACGTCAACTCTTTTCTTCTCCGCCGATGCTGCCAGACCTGCTGAGTTTTTCCAGGTAATTCTGTTTTTGTTTTTTTTTTATTATAAAGGTATGGTTGTTAAATTTGCCGATGACAGAAAGAAAGGTAGGAAAGTAAATTTTGAAGAGGACATAAGGAGGCTACAAAGGGACATAGGTTAAGTTTTTTTATTCATTCATGGGCTGTGGGCTTCAGTGGCAAGGCCAGCATTTATTGTCCATCCCTAGTTGCCCTTGTGAAGGTGGTGGTGAGCTGCCATCTTGAACCGCTGCAGTCTATATGGTGTAGGTATACCCACAGTGTGGTTAGGAATGGAGTTCCAGTATTTTGACAGTGAATGGGAAAAGATCTGGCAAATGGAGTATAATGTGGGAAAATGTGAAATTTTCCACTTTGGAAGAATAAAAAGAAGCATTTTATCTAAATGGTGAGAGATTGCAGGGCACAGAGATGCAGAGGGATCTGGGTGCCCCAATGTATGAGTCAGAAATGACTAGTATGCAAGTATAGCAAGTAATTGGGAAAGCTAATCAAATTTTATCATTTATTGCGAGAGGAATTGAATATAAAAGTGGGGAAGTTATGCTTCAGTTGAACAAGACACTGTTGCGACCTCATCTGGAGCACCTTGTACTGTATTGGTCTCTTTACTTAAGGAAGGATGTAAATGTGTTAGAAGCAGTTCAGAGAAGGTTTACTAGACTAATACCAGGAATGGGCAGGTTGTCTTATGAGGAAATGTTGGATAGGCTAAGTGTGTATTCACAGGAGTTTAGAAGAGGAAGAGGCGATTTGGTTGAAATCTTTAAGATCCCGAGGGTTCTTGACAAGGTAGATCCAGAGAAGATGTTTCCTCTTATGGGAGAATCTAGAACTAGGGATCACTGTTTAAAAATAAAGGGTCACCCATTTAAGACAGAGATGAGGAGAATTTTTTTTCTCTCAATGGGTAGAGAGTCTTTGGAACTTTCCTCCTTAAAAGGCAATGGAAGCAGAGTCTTTGAATATTTTTTAAGGCAAAGGTAGATTTATTCTCGATAAGCAAAGGGGTGAAAGGTTATTGGGGGTAGGCGGGAGGTTACAATCAGATCAGCCATGATCTGATTGAATGGTGGAGCATGTTGAAGGACCAAGTGGCCTACTACTGCTCCTAATTTGTATGTTCATATTATTGATTGTTGTAAAAACCCATCTACTTCACTAATATCCTTAATGGAAGGAAATCAGACATCCTTACCTGATCTGGCCTATGTGAATCAACAATAATGTGGTTAACTCTTAACTGCCCTCTGAAATGGCCTAGCAAGCCACCTAGTTTAAGGGCAATTAAGGATGGACAACAAATGTTGGTCTTGCCAGTGACATCCACATCCCATGAAAATTTTTTTAAGAAGTTGTTATTGTGATGGGGAATTAAACAATTCCCACCTTGAACATATTATTTCATCCCTAGTCCTTAGATTCATCCAAATTAAAATGTCCTCCACACTGCCCCATTTAGCACTCCAACTCAGGTTTAAGTACAAGGTAGATTTAAAGTACAGTACCCTTTTCTGTCCCAGCAATGTATCTCTATCCTTAGCGTAGCAGACTACTCCTGGCACACCAATGTGATATTTTTTAGTCCGTTCATCTGTGACCCTTCTGTGTTGAGTTGCAAAGTGAGAGCAAGAGAGAGGCTCGAGTTTGGGGGAAGGTTTGCATAACAAATCATAGGGTTTTGTTGTACCCTATCCATTACTGGGAGAATGTCCTAGATATGAGACCAGGATTTCAAGTTTGTAGACAGACTTTTACAATATTGAAGACTTTTCAGGAGAAAGTAAATGTTTGAAATGGAAGCGGGAACTGCAATTTTTGGATTCTGTGTGAAGGAGAATGTATGTCTAAACATACCATAGTTCTGTTTGCTCTTGGGAAGGGGGGGTCATTTTCAAAATGGGGCAAATGCAGTTAGTGAACCCCGCTGAAATAGTATTTGGCTGAATGTTTATCTGAGATTCCTGGATTGCTGCTGAAGAGATGCTATAGAATATTTTAGTCCAGTTACCTCCTCACGTTTCTCCAATTGAACTGGTTGTGACGTAGGACGACAGGCTGTTCAGGAAGGCTTTCGGTGCTAAGCTGAGCCAGGCAAGGATGGGTCAGCAAACAGCAGAGACCATCTGCTACCTCTGAAATAAGAGAAATTTAGCACATCAACTTTGAAGTGTCTTGAATAGTGATGAGTCATTTTAATGCAAACTTAGAAAAGGCTAATGAATAATGAGACAATAAGACTTTGTGCCAGGAGTCATGATCATGTCCATATTAAGATGGCTGCAAAGGTCCTCAGTCCTCTGCTGATGTAAGTGTGATGGATTGAGAAGCGCTCACGTCTGCTCCTGACTCTTCCTAGCCATGGTCAAGGTGGGATCATCTCATCTTCAGAGGGCATCTGCACCAGATGAGTGCATGGTGAGAGTTCACTGTGGGGGAGGGAGCAGAAAACACAGCACCAGGCAAGCTGCTTGCAGGACAGTTGCTGCCTTTGATTTGGAAGTTGTTTTTTTTTCAGTTTTTGACTAATTGGACCTCCAAACACTGAATCCCATATTACTTTCTATGTCAGCAGCATTCACATGTTCAGGCCAAGATTTCACCTTTAAGTATCTGTATCCAGATTCTTCTGTCTCTAGATTACTGGCCATAAGGGAGGCTGAACCCTAAGGAATTCCTGATGTGGGTAAGCTCCTTGATTGGCCCAACCTCCCCTGATATCATGGAGCATGTTGAGGCAGACAGAAGTTCCATTCTTGTGCAAGTTGATGCCAGCAGCCTCCTGGTCAGAAACCTGGTGTGGCTGACTCCTGCATCAATTTCCATTGGCCCAAATATCTGCCTGCCCTGAATTGTCCTGAATCTTATGCAATGTTTGCAGATCATTGCTGCTAATGTTTCCAAAGATCAGAAGTCCAATTCCTTAATTTTTCTTTTTATTTTTAGAATATCTTACTACTTCTGTGTGGCACCTAGGCCATGGTTTTGCCCTCGTGGGGCGGGCTCGGCGGGGTCAAGTGGGAGCAGTCGGCAAGACGACCGCTGCCCGCGATCAGGATGTGACGGCGATTTCATGCTGGGGGGCCATTTAAGGCCTGCCCAGCATGGATCACGCGCTGCCTGTGGTGGAGGGGGTAAGAGGAGTAGGGCGAGTGGGGAACTTCACACATGTGCCCAGGTGGGTGCAGGAAAAGCTCTCTGAGGCACAGAGCTGCCTCAGGGGTATGAAGATTTTTGCAAATTAAAAATAATTTTAAAATATTAAAAAAAATATCCTCTCATTTGACTCTGTCACATGAGCAGGAGGGACATGTTATGATTGAAATTGAAACATCTTTATTTAATTTTTATTTGCTGTTGGAAACCTCATCCCGCCTGTGGATGAGGATTTCTGAAAAATCCAAAAGCTGTTTGGTGGGCAGTGAAAAATTGAACTTAATTATTATTTTAATTGCCTTAATAGGCCTTTTAATTGCCGGTGGGCATGAGTGGGAGTCAGCAGCACGCCCTCCAACTGAAATATCACGTGAGTGCGCAATGACGTCGGGATGCTTGCCCAATGTCATTGCGCGTCACTTTACGTTCGTTCAGGTTGGTTGCGCACCAGCCTGACAAGCGGAAAATTCTGCCCCTACTGTAAAAGTGTAATAAAATAGAGAAGAGATGTTATTCTCTACTCTGAATTTGAAAGCTGGTCCAGGGTAATTTTGGAAAGGCAAGTGGGCTAACCCATCTCTACCTTGCAGTGACCTCAATTTAAAAGCTGCATCTCTAGATCCTTGGAGAGGTGTAATGGAGGTTATTTTGATACTAACCGCAGTAGTGGTTTACCAGATCTTCTAAACACTGGAATGTGAGGCGGTCTTGTATATAATACCATCTATTGGGTAAACGGAAGATCCGATAGTGCTTCACTAATTTCTGAGGTATATCACTGTAGTGCCTGACAGAAAGGCAATATGTACCTGCAAAACATGCACATGAACACTAAATAATTAGCAAGGTTTACACCTGTTTATGCCACGTTAAACGTAAAGTCACATTGCCACCTGTACATGTACTCTTTATATGTTAGTTCCAAGACATTCATAGATAGACAGTGAACATATAGTTAGAGAGACTTTAAGTAAAAGTTGGAGTTCCTTCTTAGCTGGTGGGTGCACTTTTAACTATGGGAGAAGAGGAAGCAGAGTTGGGACCCAGTGTTGCCAGCGTGGGATACTGAGAAGTGGCTGTAAGTTGGTTGAGATATTTAAATGGTGTTGTCTCCTCTTGTTCATCTTCTCCTGAAGGCTAAGTTAAAGAGTGATCAGTACTTTGTCAAGTAACCATCCATTGCAAGTGAGCCTGAATACTGAGGTCTTGAATTTCTGTGGGGCCTATCCCACTCCACTGCACTTGCTTCAGTGAGGGATTGATGGTCGTTTTTGGCTATCAACACCATTTCTGCTGATCTCCTGCCATAAAGTCCCCCCACCAGCTTGAAATTTTGGGTCTGAATGTGGACAGGATCTCTAACCACAGGGGGTTTTGCATCCACGTCCAAATGTGTCTTTATCTGGGAGATGAAAGTTCTGCAATCAATAGCCTAACAACAAAGTTATATTGGGCAGAAGGAATTATATCCTCAAATATCCACACTAACGCATTCCACAACAAGGGTGATACACCTAGCCTTCATTCATTTTTCCATTCAGCCCTATTAAAGCCAACTGCAATTCCAGGTGGAGAAGAGCTGTCTGATCACAAACCAGGAACTGAAACTAGGATCTTCTTGATCTTTATGGCCCAGGATGTAATTAAGAAGTATGTTTGCTGAGTGAATCATGGTGGTGATGTGTTAAGACTCAAGACATAAACCTTATCTTAAAAAGCATATGAATAGACCTTGGCTCAAAGCAAATGAATACAAGTGCCAAAAGAGATGAACAAATGTGATACTCTTTTTTTTCTGAAGGGGCCACAGATTTATATCTTCCTTAACATCATGGAAACATTTGGTAGTGAACATCTGGCGTACAATACCGTGTTATGTAAGCAAAAATGATAGGAATCAGTGAGATGCAGTTGCATCTTAGAGGTATTAATTATTTTCTCTTATTTTATGAGTACCACAGGATCTTGAACATCTGCCCAACCAGATAGATTGGACCTCATTTAGATTCAGTCCAAAGTATTCCCTTGCTACTGAGTTTGGAGACTTGTCCTCGAATATGCTTCTCAAATCTCAGTGTGGGTTGTGGCCTTTTAACCTAAGAAGTGAGAGTGCCAGCCAGGAAGCCAATTAAGGCAACAACCTGAATCAGTGACGTGCAGCAGAAAGCCATTGAAAGGGATTGATATGGAGAGAACAGTGAGGAAGAGGCTAGTTTTGTTTGTTGAAACAAAATGTTAAGATTAAAAACACTAGTAACAATTACCTAATCGCACACCAGTGTTAGTAATGCCAGAGGGATGATTGAAAGTTGTAATGTAGAGAAGGGGGAACTACCTGTTGTATCTAAAACAAATAGTTGTTTTCCTCATGATAATAAACAAACAGTGGTTTATATTTAAGTGAAGGAATCAGCTATAGCACAATTCTACTGCATGTTCTGCATTATAAAACTAAGTCTGCAACGATATAAAAAGGGTTTTTGAATTACTTTACCAATCTACAGAGCACAAATCTCATTGTTCTGAATCTGTACAGTGCTCTAAACAGTGCATACTTTGAGTACTGCAGTCAATTCTACGTCCAACTGAAAGGGAGGGTAGATGGGGTACTCAGTTTAATATCTCATGCAAAAGACAGCAGCTCCAACTGTGTGGCAGTCCCTCAGTACTGCAGTGGAGTATCAGATTAGACTTTTGTTCTCCAATCTACATTTCACAACACTGTTTGTCCTGGCCATTAATTGGCCAGCCAACGTGAAATCTCAGTCGGGGGCCGATCATGGACGGTGATCCGTTCCCCGGTTGATCCCGGGCCTCCCGATCGCATCCACCCACTGACCTAAAAATCTTGCCCATTCCAGATGTTATTAATTGAACTTAAATTCCACCAGCTGCCATGGATGGTACAAACTCAACATAATAAGAAGTTGATGTTTAAAGAAATATTCAGCTAGAGGACGGTTAGAATGTGGGATCACTTGCCACAGATTACACAAGTTGGAGCACAATACACAAGCACTTTCAAAGGAAATTAGTTTCTTAAAAAGAAGAATATTAAAAGACATGAGGGAGCAAGCAGGAGAGTGGAATCAGACTGGGTGAATTAAGTGATGAAAAACATCCAACACCAAAACAAACTTGATTGGCAAAACAGCTTATTTCTGTGTTTTAACTTTTAACATATGCACTTTATGTGCAATAGGACACATATGAACCTACCTTTCTGGCTTTCACTTTGCCTTATCAAGAATGAGCCTATTCTGTTGTCAGAAAGCTGGAGCAACTCTTCTGCCTTCTGCCTCCCAATTCCTTCAAAGAGCCAACTATATAAAGAACATGGCACCAGTGATCATTCACCAGATAAATAAGACAAGGAAAGACATTTTTCTCAATTTAGCTCATCAATCTATAAAACTGGGTCATGAATGAATTACCTCTGTTACAATGCTTTGAAAAATATTCTAAGTGTTATTAGAAAGAACTTGTATTGATCGGGACACCATGCCACATCCTCAAGACGTCTTTGAAATGTAGTCACTGTTAGATAAGGAACTGCAGCAGCAAATGTGCATAAATTTATAGAAACAGCAAAGGAGATAAATGACTAGCTTTGGGCTGAGGGAGGAATGTGCAATATGTTTCCCATTCATCTGAACAGGCAGGCAGAACAAAATTTCCAACAATGCTGCACCTCTTGAGATTTATTTACCTTCTATTGGTGGACAAAAATCAGCAAATAGCAAATCTGCAGTGATTATGCAGCTCGTCCGATTTTATTTTCCATTAACTTCAACAATATGAACGAACAGTGAGACCTCGAAGTTCAAATAGGCAATTCTTTGAAAACAGATAGGGAAAGCCAAAAAGAGTGCAATAGAAATTTAGGGTTTGTAGGCATAGTGCATAAAAGTAAAGTAACAATAAATTTATGGAAACCTTCAGAGGCCTTAGTGGTGGAGGTGGATCGAGGTCTAGTTGAGGATAAGGGATGAGGACCAGGTGGGGACAGTGAGGTTAGATTGGAGGACTTAGGGGGGGAAGGCCATTGTAGGGGTGGACCCAGTCACAGGAGCTCAGGGGCACAGGGGCTCCTCAGGCAGACACCTAAATCCATAGGATAAGTAGTTAAGGCACTTATCACCTGAATCCATCAAGTCCTCACCTTGAGGAAGCTGCTGGATTTCCTGATGCTTGGGAAACCTGGCCAATATCAGTTAAATTTCAAAAGTTGGAAGAGAATGATGTTCGTCGCTTCATTACCATATCTGATCACCTGTCCACCTTCTCCTGTGCTGCACACCTCTAGTCATGTTTTAAATAATGAAAAGATCTCCTGTAGTTTTTCTATTTTGGAACACGGCAAGGCCTTGTAAAGGGTGCGGAGCAGATTTACTGGAATTGTACCAAGGATGAGGGCCATCAGCTAAGTGGAGAAACTAGAGAAACTAGAATTGTTTTCAGTAGAGCAGAGAAGCTTAAAGGGAGATTTAAGAGAGGCATTCAAAATTATGATAGGATTAAAATGGAGAACTGTTTCCACTAAATAATTCCTCAAAACCTACCTCCTTAACCAAGTGGTTTCTTGAAATTACCTTATGCAAGGAAGAGTCCCATGGGAGCTATCAGAGCTTGATAATCCTTCATGTATGGGCCTAGATAATGAGCATTAGCAAGGTATTTGACATAGAACTGCATCCCAGCTGAGCTTGAATAATCTGTCCTCATCAAGTGACTCCATATAATACACTTTTGATGGTATTCAAGAGAAGAAACATTGATTGATTTTTCCCCCCTCCTTAACCCAGGGATGCTCAGCCTAGTTTTAGCTTCTTGAGCATCATCAATTTACTCATTACAGACCTTGGAATCTTGGCGCATCTTGTGTGAAAATAATTTTAAGCCATTGGGAGCAACTGAATTGGAAGTGGCATCAGATGATGAGGGATCCATCTTCAAAAATAGCTTAACTTCCTCACTGAATGTGGAGCTGAGTTCTCTTCCTGGCCTCACTGCTCCTTATCTTTGTCACCTCCTCCATGTCAGCAACCCCCTAGATCTTTATGTTCCACCAATTCTCGACTCTTGAGCATCCCCTAGTTTTTATCGCTCCACCATTGCTGGCTGTGACTTCAGCTGCCTGGGCCCAAAGCTCTGATACTCCCTCACCAAACCTCTCTGTCTCTCCACCTCTATCTCAGCTCCTAAGAAGCTCATGGAACCTACCTCTTTGGCCAAATTCTTTGGTCACCTATCCCAACATCTGCTTTTGTGCCTCGATGTCAAATTTTGTTGGATAATGCTTCTCTGAAGCAGTTTAGATTGCTTTACTACATTAAGAGCATGTCATAAATTAAAGTAGTTGTTATTGGAGCCAGAAAATGCCTGTCAAATAAACAAGTAAAGGTGAACTGTATCCAATTAACCTACCCATGGTAAACTCGAGCAGCACAGGCACGTGGGATGTAGTTCTCACGCCCAGCATTGATGGACCTCACTCTCCACCAATCACCTTCTCTGGAAACAAAAAAGAGAGCTACATGAGTGGAGCATCCACTTTATGAAGCAAGTATTCAATACTATAATGTCGTTCTTGGCTCAATGGTAATGCAATCACCCCTAAGCCAGAATGTCATGAGTTCTAAGTCCCACTTTGTATCTTGAGCACATAATCTGGGCTGATACTTCAAGTGCAGCACTGAGGGAGTGCAATACTGTTGCAAGTGCCACCTTTTGGATGAGATGCATACAGAAATCAATGGACAGGAAAAGACTGTCAAGCTTGTAACAGCACGATTAGTCAACCATACCCACCAACATCCTAGGAATTCTTTATGAAGAAAAATTTAAAAAACAAGACCAATCAAGATATAAAAAGCTGAAAATTTGTTTTCCAATTGAAGATATAAAAATCTGAAAATTTGTTTTCCAATTGAAGCTCGTCTGGTAGACTAAATGGACCTTATGGGTAGAATCGTATGGCCTCATTGGCAGCGGGCATCATGGTGAGTGGGAGGGGAGAATTCGGTGTGAGGGACAGACATCAGTTTCATGCCAGCGTGAAATCACGATGGGTTCATCTGATGCTGTACACCATGGCGGAATGCAAATTGCAAGGTGTTGGAGGGGTGAGGTTGGGAGAGGGATCAAAGGTATCGGGGAAGGAGGGAGTACAGCTGCAGGAGGGTGTAATGGGGTAGAATGCTGCAAGTGGGGTGGTAGTTGTAAGGGGGAAGAAAGGTGTAATGGAGGGAGTTTGGAGGAGGGAAGGTGTCCTGGGCAGGGGCCGTGGAGGGAGGAAGGTGGAGGAGGGGGTAAGGGTGGAGGAGGGAGTAAGGGTGGGAGTCCAGGTGAACGTGCAAGATGGAGGGAATGGCGAGTGTGGGAAGGGACAGAGAGTGCTGGTAGGGTGGGAGAGTGAGGGTGCTTCGGTAAGGTTAGAAATGTGGTAAGGGTGGTTGGTGGGGACACGGAGGCAAACACAGACCCTGAGGTTGGGAAGGAGGAGGTCAGGGAGGTCAATGTCGATGGTGGGGAATGATTATCCAGGAGGTAGGGAACGTGCACGTTCACCTGGACATCCTGGAATGGCGAGGGCTTGGGTTGGTAGGTGACAGTGGGGAGGTGGAAGGTGATGCCAGGGGCGTCGACAGTGATGGGGGAAAGGACATGGATGACTTGGGGAGGAGAAAGGACAAGGGAGTTAATCAAGAACTTTACCCACAACCATGTTTGTCAAATTGAAAGTGAGCCAGACCTCGTGTTGGATGGACACAGGTGCTGCATGGGAGTGTGATCCCATGGTGGGTGGAGATGCAGATCAGCTCAGATGGACAACTGAAAGAGAACCCCAGAAGGCAGCACTGAAAATGCTCAGGACATTGAGATGAATGTGATGGATGGATGTTCCACATGCATGGGAGAATGCTTGCAGGAGGCTCCGAAAGACCCTGCCACACACACACACATATATCTCCCTCCAGAGTCACTTGTGGTCCGGCTGGCTGCTAATGGGGGAATGCAGTAGGAGGACTCGCGACGCCTGTCATTGAAGCTGAAAGACAACATTACACATTACTCAGTGAAAGTGAATATATTTTTAGATTATAAATTGACAAAATATTTTCACCCGTGCAACCACTTGTGATCAGAATTTCTTAACTTTTCTAGAACTACCACTTCTTCCAGATGCTGCTCTGACATCGGCAGCAGGGTGGAGACAGTCTGTGCAATGGTTAACCCTATTTCTCTCATGACTTCGGCATGCGTCCCCTGGAGAGCCGAGGCCTTGAGGTCCCTGGCTTGCTTTGGACCAGTGGGCCAGATGCTCCCTCTGCGGTGACAGAGGACGAGGCTGAGGGGGTCACAGGCAAAGGGGGCTCTGTGGGATAGAACAGCCTCTGAGATTCCTCAGTGGATGACCCAGGGGTGTCCAGCTGCCGTTCCTCCTCCCTTCAGGTGCCCAAGGGCCCCGCCTGACTCCTTGAGGAGAAGGAGCACCTGGGGTGATATTGAGGTGATCCATTTCGCTCTCGTGTTGTCATTGCAGGAACTCACCCATGGATACCGTGATGGAGTGCAGGTCAGCAGGAATCTTTGCGTTCTGTTGGACTAGGGTCTCATGGCATCAGCCATCTTTCCCCTGGAGACCTCCATACGTGCACATGTGGGCACCACTTCATCAGAGAATTTTTTTAAACTATTGTGAGACGCATTGTCTGGAATTTCCTGGAAAGTTTCTGTTTAACTCAGTATTAGAGAAGAGCCACGTCGATTATTCCCCTGGAAATTTGCACAGAACTGACTTATCTGAGAATTTCCTCAATCGTTTGTGCCACTTCTAAGATACACGTCCTGAAACCATCTGGACTGGGCTTCTTTTTAAAGTAATCCTTAGCAGGAAATGATGGCTAAATCATTTGCAAATACACACGCTTACATGGGTTGAGCAGTGTTCTCCTTTCCTCTGCACTCACGCTATCTACAATGACATTCTTCTGACAGCAGAATGAACCTGAGAGCCATAGATCAGAAGAGGCTGAGCAGAACATCCAACAATGATTATTTTTGCCAAGATACTTGTTGCCAATTGTAGGTCTTTTAACACTTCCTAATAGTTAACATGTTACCTAGGCAAATTAATTCAGATCTCCATTACAACTCTTCATTACAAATCAACTGAAGGAAGGAATTAACAAAGTACTTAAAGCAGAAATAACAACATTATGAATAAGATTGTAAAATAACAGGAGGAGGATTAAGCTGCTTAACTCCTCGAGCCTATTCCTCCATTCAGCTAGATCATGGCTGACCTGTATCTCAGCCCATACTGTTTAGCATAAGACCATATCTTAATTGCCTTATATCGGTTCTTCCAATCTGCTGCCATAACTTTGGAGGAAGATCACCAGAAACACCACTTACACTTATTTAGGATTTCCAGTAATCTACAACCCATCAAAGTAATGGTAACCAATGAAACCCTGAAGTAATTCACACCGAAATTTTCAACCACCTCTGATATACATGCTTGAGAGATGGTCCATTAGTCCCAGTAGAACCAATTTCATTGTGTAAATAAGGGAGGGGTTTGTTAGGTCTTTATCTTCATTTGAGCATTGCATCAAAAAAAAATCTTTCCCTAATTTAATCCTAAGCTTGTTGAGCAAATCAAATGTTCACATTGAAACTATAGCAACTTTTATAACTTCAACTACAATGTAGATTGTACAATATTCAGTGTCCTGAATATTATACAGGATGAATAGCAGGGGTTGATCTGGGAGGCTTTAAAATCAGCAAAAGGGCTCTAATGATCATTATCGTTGCTTTTTATTTTAGTCAGTCATGTCCGGAAACCCACGACCATTTTAAGACTCTCCAAATTTAAGTTACTGAGAAGTCTTTGCTGAGTTTACTGACTTTAGCTGAGGTGACAGAAGAGGTGCAGCATTGGCCTTAGTGTATCTAACTAGGATGATGAGAAAAATTGAGCAGTTTTCAACCTTGATCACTGTTGTGTTTTTGTAATGATATAAGGACACCCGTCACTCATAAGGGATTGAGTAAACATGTTGTTGGTTCAATTATTAAGACTAGGCACATGTGAACAGATATACAAGGATAAGAGCTGCAGAATTGCGTGTGTTTGCCCTGTTATCAAGCAAAAGTGAAACTAAAAATTGATCGCATGACACACTTAGTTTCTAGTGATGTCATGCTCCTATCTGTTCAAGATATATTACAATATACCCCTTTCTTTTTAAGGATACTTTATCCCTTTCCAAAAAGGTATAGCTATTTACAATACATGTACATGTTTGCTCGTAAGCCCAGATCTTGTAATGGTAACCTTGTCTGGAGATTTCTTTAATTACTTACTGACCTGTGGGATTGTCATTTTTGGATGTTGTTCCTGGTTGCATTTGGAATCTTGTCCTAGATGTCATAGGACTGTATGTTGGTTGAGGAGCTGGAATAGATCTGGTTTGTCCTTGGTTACACCTCACCATTGCACCTTTGTCAGTAGTGACTTCATAGGACCTTGGTTCTGAACAAATCCTTGTCACTTCGGCTGGTTGTCACATACCTTCTATCCTGTATGCAAACTTGTTTCCCCAACTGCAGACTTGACAGTTCTGTACCTGCATTTTTATCCTGCACGTTGGTCATCTTCTCTTGCAGTTTTAAAAGTTTCACTCAAGTTTCTGAGAGAGTAGAAAGGTAAGAGTAGGTTCATTTGTATGCACTGATCTGCTGAACATGAGCTCTGCCAGTGATGGAATAGTTGGACTTAAAGGTGTCACTCTCAGATGTAACATTGCCATGTGTAGATTTTGCTTGGCCTGTTTACATTTGAGAATTAGGGATTTCACCATGTGTATCATTCAGTCAGCTAGGCCATTAGATCTAGTGTAATGAGGTAAAGTGGTAGTGTAATCGATATTCCACTTCTCATACATATCCTGAAATTGCTTGCCAATAAAATTGTGGACTATTATCCGTAATGATCTCTCTAGGCATATGAAAAAAAACTGAAAATAGCACTTAGAGCATGTGCGACAGTTGTGCTGGACGTATTGTGCAAGTGTCGAATAATGATGTACTTGGTAAAGTAGTCGACAATGGCAATGAAGTCAGTGCTGTGAACGTGAATGAGGTCAAATGCAATTTTTGGTAGGAACTTCATGCGGAATCAGTGGTTCTTTGTGCTGGTTTGGCATATGCTCATAACATGCCTCTCATTTCTTGATGGCAACTTCAATGTATGGTTCATACCCAGCCAATAGACAGTTTCTCTCATGAGTCTCCTTTTTATCTATGCTTATGTATGAGTGATTAAGTTGTTAAAGGTTATCAGATCACAAAGATTCCAGTATGATGACCTTCCTGCCTTTAAAAATGACCCCTCAGGAGGTGCTTCACTCATCCCGGTAAGGCCAAAATGGTCTCACCTGTTCATGGACATGCTGAATTGAATCAGGCCATCCTTCACTGATGGTTTGTGGTGTGGAATCTTTCACTGGTTCTTGTAGCTGTTCAGCATTTGCGTTACACAAAATCAGCTAGGTCAATTGACAGACTTGCATTTCCTTGCAAGTGTAATGTTGCAGCTCCCTTGAAACTGCCAATTTTGTAGCAACATTCTGGATATTTTGATGTTAGGTTGTGAACTGAGGTGATAGGAGTAATTTCTAAAGTTGATCTGACTAATTCCATGGATTGTTACTAGTGTGAGGTCACGGCATGCTGGTGGACCTGCAATTGCTAGGCCTTTAGTTTCAACAATTAGAACATCTGGGACACCCAGGAGGATTGATTGTAGTTGCCTCCCAGCATTATGGATCCTGGACATGGAATTAGTGAACCTTTGTACGCTGAGAGTTTCACAGCAGTAGGTTTTGCCATGACTCTCCATGTCTGTGGATACGCATCTTTTATAATTTGCAAGGGTAGTATGTTGGCACTTGCCCCTGTGTCAACCACGGCCAATAACGAGTAGTTACCAACTTTTTTAGAGCAGATAATTTGAATCTTAGCAAACGCTTCAGATGGTCTATGCTCTACACGAGACTGACAGCGTGAAAATGTGTTCACTGCTCTTCGTCTTGTCGTGAATATCATAGTCATTTTCTGGTTTGTCCATCACCTCATGTATATGTTTCTGACGGGATACTGGATGATCATTCTTATTGCTTGAAGGTACCATTGTGTATGGTCTGGTTGGAACAGTGCATGATTTTTGTAGCTGCATCAGCTTTTGACCTGCACCTGCCAATGCCCCTTTCTGCCATATGGCTTGCAGTATTCCTTGGTGCATGCAGAAGGCACCATCTTCCACATGTCTTGCTAGGTTGCTTGTTCTAGTGAGTGCATCAACAATTGGGGTTGTACTTAGGACCTGTAGGCTTTGTCGACATACGAGGATCGCTTCATTCTTACATCCATCCTTGAGTAGCTCTTCGATGCTATACATTTTGAGCTTGTCTAGCAGATCTTTCTGGAATGCTTCCATGGGAGTGGACGCGGTCACCAACTCAATAATTTTGTCTGCTAGCTCTGCGTTTGAAAAATCACAGCTAGTACTCTTTTCGCTGCATCCATTGACGAAGTGGTCTATGGATTCTGTAGGCTGTTGTCAAAATGACATGAACTCTAGTCGATGAATATGGAAGTTTAACCTGATTCTGAACCAGTCTTCCAATGTAGTCCATATCTTTTGGAGATCCTTTAGCTCTTCTGCTGTTAATCCTGATATGTTCAGCCTGTCTAGACCTTCATTCCTAATTGCTAGGTGAATTTTTGTGGCTTTTTAGTCTGGTTCAGACACACCTGAATCAAGAAACCATGGCTTTGTACACTGTTTAAACATTTTGAATGCGGATAGTAGGTCAGCTGCATCGTAATTCAAACTGGGGAGCTTTGTGGACATTTTGACAATATCCCTTTGATTTCCCTTCTCTTGTAGTCCCTGAGATGAGTGTTGCTGTAGCCACATTTATGTGCTTTTCTGAAGCTCCGCCTGTTATAATCGCACTCTTCTCTAACCTGATTTTTATGATTGTTTTGTTTCGTTTCTCATTTTGTTTGACTCTCCCTCAATTGCTATAGATCTGACCGACACCCTGGCCACTCGCCTTTTCTGACTGAGCTAACCCAGTGCTGGTCCTCTCGATGTGCTATCCTACTCACCACAAGAAAGAAAGCTTATCAATCCTTTATTTGAGCTTTATGTCTTCAAAGCTTTCCTGTGTTGTCACCACACTGTGGCTTCAACATGCTCCGACACAGCAGCTTCCTTGCCATCTGACTTGAATGTCAAGCATTGTCTCATGCCATGTAGCATGATCTAAGACTGTTCACCATGTCAGACCTGTACTGAATCTTGATCCTACACTGAGCACCATTTCATTTAGAAGGAACCACTGCTGCACACCATGTAGTGTTTTTACAATTGTATAATGGCATCAGTCTCACATAAGGGATTGGATAAACACATTGTAGGTTCATTTATTAAAACTAGGCACATGCAAACAGATATACATGGATATGAAGCATGAAGACATTAGAGCTGCAGAATTGTGTGTGTGTGCCCTGTTATAATGCAAAAGTGAAACTAAAACTGGATTGCATGACATACTTCCTTTCTAGTGATGTCTTGTTCCTATCCCTTAAAGGCATATTATAACAATCACTCTCCAGTAAACCCTAATAGTAAGTGTGTGTGCACATGTGTTGGTTTGCATCTGTATGTATGGCTGTGTGTGAGCTTACATGAGCACATGAACATTGATGATAACAGCATTTGACAAGGGTTCATTTACTCCTCCATCATGGTCAAATAACTTGCAAGTACCCACTGATTAGACTCACTTGCATGAGGTTACAAAGTTTTTTACTGAGGCTGCACCCTGTGGTCTTTGTTGGTAGGGTTTTACTTACTCTGCTAAAATACGCAGCTTCTCCCCTATCCTGAAGATCGGTTGGCTTATTGTTGCAGGGGGGTAGTCATAGATTGTAACAAGCATATCATTGCTGTCTGCTGAAAAAGAGGGAAATATGGCTGAAAGTTGTGGCAAACTTGTAGTTCAAAATATCTTAAAGCAAGGAAAAATGTACATTTTTATAGTGCCTTCAATGACCTCAAGACATCCTAAAGCACTTTACAGCCAACGAATTTAGGAGTTAGCTATTCTTCATATAGCAAAGTTCCACAAACAACAATTAGATACATGAAAAGAAGGAAGAAAGAAAAACTTACATTGATATAGTGCATTACAGCCAATGAAGTACATTTGAAGTGTTGTAAAGTAACGATGGTGTGATGGATTACATGGGAGGCCGGATTCCCTGCTACCCTAGCTAAAGCATCAGGGGCTGCCAGCCCTACAGCACTTTGGGTCAGAGGCATGTGACACTGGATCAGTTTGAATCAGTGTTTGAGGTTGTTGACAGGTGCCACACTGGCAGGTCAAGGAGAGGGTGAGAGGGAGAAAAGGAGTTTGGGGGGGGTGGGGGGTGGTGGTGGTGGTTTGAGAGGCCATGGAAGGACAGCAACCTGGCAGGGGTGAGGTGAAACTTTGCAGGGGCACTTTGACCAGCCCAAGGGGACCCCCACCCTGCCCACCACCAGCCCACACAGGGAAACCTGCCAGACTGGCTGCTCGGCTGCTAATCATAAAATCCTAGTATTACTTGCCCACTTAAGGTCCTCAATTGGCCCACTGGCAGATGGATCGCTTGACGGCGTCCCCTTGTGCTGGCTGATCAGTTTTGGTGAGTGGGGGGGAGGGGGGTGGTGAGTTGGCATGGATGGGGCATGGGGAGTATGTGGTGTGGAGGAGTGGGCAAGGGTGTGTGAGGGTAGAGAATTGTTTTTGTTTTATTGACTTTACTGTGACTGAGATGACATCCCAGAGCACCAAGACAGGCCTTTCAAACAGCCCACCTCAGCACCTCCTGTGGCTGCCTCCAAACTCTTTCTTGAGGCAGACTGCCCAACTCCAGTTACCACATGCAGCTCCCACCCCACCACCGACCAAACCCGACCACCCTGGAACGAAAATTCCATCTTTGCAGACACTTTCTCTTGAGGCGGGCATGCCAAGCTGGAAAATTTCCCAACTCCTGCTACCCACCTCAAAGATGAAAATGCAGCCCCTAGAGCAGAAACCGGCAAGCTATTTCCTCTGGTGGGGGAATGGTGATCAAGGGGATTAGGATTAGAATAATGCTTTTTGGGAGTGGTATAATGAAGCACTTTTTCACACAGATGGGAAGGAAACTTTGTAATCCTCTCCCCCAAAAGGCTGAGGATCCTGAGCCAATAGAAATTTTCAAGACTGATATTGATAGATTTTTATTGGGTAAGACTACCAATGGGTCTGGATCCAAGAGAGTATTAGTGGTGGCCCGTGTGGCTCTCACTTTTGTTCCAGAAGTTTGTGGGTTCAAATTCAACTCCAGAGACTAGGGCATTGAATTGAGGCTGACACTCCAGGGCAGTAATGAGCAATTGCTGCATCAGCAGAGGGACTAGTTTTCATATTAAATGTCAAACCATAACCCCATCCGCTCTCTATGGTGGATGCAAAACATCCCATGGCAATATCTCAAAGAAGATCAGAGGAGTTATTTCTGATGTCCTGGTGAAAATTTATACCTCAATTAACATCACAAAAATAGATGACAAAAGCAAAATACTGCAGATGCTGGAAATACTCAGGTCAGTCAGCATCTTTGGAGAGAGAGAGAGGCACAGTTAACCTTTCAGGTTGATGACCTTTCATCAAAATTCAATACTTTGCTCAGAACAAAAACAGATCATTATCAAATTGCTGTTTGCGGGACCTGGTTTTGATGCCTCAGAAACCATTTTGAATGGCCTGTTTGAAGTGAGGAATTCATTGTGCAGAACTGCAAATGCAGATATGTTTCTTATCACTTTCTGGGGAAACATCCTTGCAAGTTACCATTGAGCAAGTTGCTGCCAAATGAATGGTTAGTGAGTTACAAAATTACCTCAGCCTCCAAAAATAACAACTTCCATTTGTATAGCATCTTCAATGTAATAAGAAATCACAAGGCGCTTCATAGGAGCATTATAAAACAAAATATGATAAAATAAAATATTTCTGAGTATCTAGTCATTTATTTTCCTCATCAGCATTAGTCATTCATCTATGGCATTGAGTGATATCTTACCGGTGAGGGGTTCCTGAAGACCTGGTTCCTTCTCAGGTTCGGACTTGATGGTATTCCCCATGTCTTAATCCTCACTATTTATATGTAAACACTGTGAGCAGAAAATTGAGATATTCTGAATAGGAAGCAAGAGTGCTGCCAATTGAAATAAGCTGGCACTTAACTGTACAGTCGCACTTTCACTTATGAAACCAGGTTTGTTTACCTGCCTGTATGGTACAGGGTACAAAATGGTTTGTAGCCTGGATGATGTAGTGGCTATGACACTGACATTGGGAACGTCCAGGCTAATGAAAAAACATAATAACATTGAATTGGTGTAGTAATTGTGGCTTTAAGGAATGTAGTTATTGTGGCTTTAAGACTTAATGTGTTGTATAGTATCAAGTAACAGTGTGAACGAATCAGTTCTAAGTGCAGGGAACCTTAGAGTGAGAGTTCTTCTTCTAGTTGTGGAGCTTGATGGAAGTATGTAACTGCTGCAGCAGCCTGTAAATAAAGCTTGATGTTTCTAATGAGAAACCTGTCCGGAAAATCAAGTCCATAACAAACTCGCGATAAAGGAGGGATTGGTCTGGCATTGTTCCTCATCCAACAACTGCAAGTATCTTGTTTAAACAGAAGGAAAGGAAATCATACTCATCAGTTATGCTGCAGAGTTCAAACAGAAGAAAGAGAAGTGCTGTTGTTTCAAGGTTAAAAAAAAAGGCCCCTACCCAAATGGCTGAAAAATCTCCTCGAGCACTCCCAACATTTAAAAAAATATAGGAGCTGCAGAGGCAAAACTAAAAAGAAGAAAAAACCTGCAGAATCACCCAGAAAAGGGAGAAAAAAATTGCTGCTCTGTTTTTTCGATCAGGAGCAAAGTTTTACAAAGTTTAAAAAAAAAAGCAGCCATGTTTGCTGCTGAGCCCGCCAAAACACAAAAGCGTGGGAATTGCAAAAACAGTACAGAAAAGCCGACAGCTGCAGAGACAACCCGAGTAAAACAAAAAGTGACTGCTCTTAAAGCAGCAATACATTTAAAGTGGTAAATACAAGAAAAATGGCTATGGACAGAAAATTAGAAAAGAACCAGAGGGGGAAACTTTTCAGAAGGCAACAAGAAACCCCAGAGAGGGGGCAACTCTGCTAAGGGCAACAGGAGACCCCAGAGAGAGGGCAACAGAAAATTAAACAGTTGAAAGAACAGTTGATTATTCAGCAACATGAAGAAATAAAGACTGTCTTAAACAGTAGAATGGAAGCACAGCAGAAGAAACTGGAAGAGGGCTCAGGGGAATCCCTGGTAATCGGAGAGGGCTCAGGGGAATCCCTGGTAATCGGAGAGGGCTCAGGGGAACCCCTGGTAATCGGAGAGGGCTCAGGGGAACCCCTGGTAATCGGAGAGGGCTCAGGGGAAGCCCTGGTAATCGGAGAGGGCTCAGGGGAAGCCCTGGTAATCGGAGAGGGCTCAGGGGAAGCCCTGGTAATCGGAGAGGGCTCAGGGGAAGCCCTGGTAATCGGAGAGAGCTCAGAGGAAGCCCTGGTAATCGGAGAGGGCTCAGGGGAAGCCCTGATAATTGGACAGGGCTCAGGAGAGGCACTGGTATTCGGAGAGGGCTACAGGAAGCCCTGGAAGTCGTTTATAGCTGGATACAGCCAGGAGACAGGAGTGTGGAGAAATCCAAGGCAGTGCCAGCTAAATGAAGCTAGCTGTCTAGCAAAGAGCTGAAGAATTAGCTGAATGAAGCTAAAGAGACATTGAAAAGAAAAGTCGTATAACTTTCCAATATGTGAGTGGTTACCTGATGTAATAATTTCTGTGACTGGACTCTTGTTGTACCATTTAGAAGTGGAGGTCCAGATCACCCACAAACACATGGATCATTTGAGAAGAAGGGAGAAGCCCCAACAAAATGATGTTCCACCTGTAACCATTGTAGAACCCATGGCCCCTGTTGAAATTGTTGATCAGGGATAGACATACATATCTCTCTGTCAAAGTAGATATTTATCTTTCAACTAAAATAGACGATCTGGTCATGATTTTATTGCTGTTGTGAGCACTTGCTGTATGAAAATTGGCTACTGCATTTTCTGCACTATAACAGTGATAGCATGTAAAAAGTAAAATGCCTGTAATGTAATTTGGGACATTCTTAGGTTATACAAGGTGCTGAACAAATGCAAATTGTTTCTTTCTCCTTTCCAGTCATTGATTTGGGAAAGGAAAATGTCATACTGTGCAGTAAGGATGTCCTTCAGATATTCAAGGTTAGGGCACGTTGCTGGGATTTTTGAAATGGTTTGGGGTCCAGGTCAGAGGTGAGTGGGCACGCTATTTGACACTGCTGCCTTCTGTGTTGGTTCCTTGCTTCAGTTCCAAGCTCAAGTCATTTTGAAAGAAGGCAGCTCCAGCTCAGATCGGCTACCCTCCAGTGACAGAGCCCTTCTGCTATACCTGATTGGATTCCGAGTCTACTTCATGGCCATTAATTGACTGAGGATTTGAAACTCCCAATGAGTGTGCTTAAAGTATGACACGCAGGGTCCGACCTGAGACTGGTCCCAATCCAGCCCTTTATTCTGTTTCCAGTGTTGCTGTTTCTGATCTGTGAGTGCTTGACACTAGCACTGAGTGCTTGTAGTGGACAAGTGTTCAGTTTTGCTTCACCCTGTTAAGTGTAAATGCTGAAAAAAGAGCTATAAAGGAATGTTCTTCCAGTTGAGGTTTTTGTAAGAAAGTATTTTAGAGAAGCAGGGATCAAAAATTGTCTTTACATTGTTTAGTTTTAACCTAGTGCATAGATCATATCATGTTGTGCAATAAACTCTGACTTGTGCAATTGCAAACTTACGTAAAGAACTTTCGAGATTGAACTTAACTGCACATTTGAGTGTGCTATACTTGAACTGTGAGTGTGCGATCTCTTGATATTCAGGGTACAGAGAGAGAACTGGGTTAAATACTGAACTCCCATTTACAGAATATGATTTCATATGCAGCCTAGACTTCACATCAGATTTCACTTAAATGTATAAAAGAAATGTTAGGCATTCATTTTCCTGATGTAGTTTTTGGACACTTCTGCATTTGAGATTTCTATCTTTAAACTATGACTCAGTGGTAGCCCTCGCATTAGAGTTAGAAGTTGTTGAATGGCCACTCTGGTTTCTTGAACGTGTAATTTAGGCTGATACTCCAGCGTGCACTGTCAGAACTGCTGTCATCTGAATCAGATGATAAATCAAGGACTTATCTGCCCTCACAGCTGAGCATAAAAGATCCTATGGTATTATTTTGAAGAGAGAGTTCTCTCCTCTCCTTGCCAATATTTATCCCTTCATCATCGTCAATAAAAATATATGATCGGTATTGCTGATGTGGGAGCTTGCTATATGTGCATAATGGCTGTTGTATTTCCTGCATTGCAACAGTGACTACACTTCTGAAATATATAGACTGTGAAGCACTTTGAGACATGCTGAGGTGGGACACAAATTCAAATCTTTCTTACAAAAGCAAAATACTGTGGATGCTGGAAATCTGAAATAAAAACAGAAAATGCTGGAAATACTCAATAGGTCTGGCAGCATCTTTGGAGAGAAAAAGAGAATCAACGTTTCATGTCAGTGATGCCATTGACCTGAAATTTTAATGATGTCACCAGACCAGCTGAGTATTTCCAGCATTTTCTGTTATTAAGTATTTCTTTCTTGTAAAAGAGTGCTTGAAGATGAGTATGTTAAAAGCAGTTTACAGAGAAAATAAAAACCTACTGTAAGAAAAGACCAAACTGAAAAACAATGTCAGTCCTTATTTTGAAACGAAAATTCAAGACAGTTTCCCAGCTGTAACTACTGTGCTATCAGATGGATCAGACTGAACCTTAAAATAGGGAAGTGGGGCTGAAGTGCTGACCAAAGTTTCCATCAGTCCAGCTCCGATAAAAACAGCACGGCATATGTGCAGACTGTGTGTGTCAGGCTTCAAAACCAACTGCATGCTTATTTTTATAAACTGTTTAAAATCAGAACCTTTTATTAACCTGTAGGTATATTTTCATTGCATTTTTGTTGTGAGTTTGCAGCTAGAAGAATTGAAATGGGATATTACAGGAAGTCAAAGTTGCAATGTTTCTCTTCTGTTTTTTTAAAACATTCATTTTAATTTTAGTTTTTGCTTTCTTGTTCCTTTTTTTAAAGTGATTTTTTGTGTCTAAAGGGCTAATGAATTATCCATCCTGAGGAGCAGGATATTTTTGATTTTGGACAACCAGTGTCAGTCTCCAGCACTCTAAGTTCTGGCACGCTGAGTGTTTGATGCAGGGCGAAGCTCTCCTTAGTCCGTCCCATCATAGATTTCCTCTGGTTTCTGTGTTAAAAGCCATTGTCCAGACCCTAGACTATCCATGAACAATGTGTTATAGGTGAAAAAAGGTCTTGTGGCATAGTGAGTAGCATCCTTGCCTCTGAGTCAGAAGCTCCAGATTCGGGTCCCACCCCAGGACTTGATGGCGAAGGAAGGTGCGTTCATAACATGGCCAAATATGTTCATTATCAACCTGAAAATCCTACCAACACATGCCAATGGCAGGTGGTAACAACAGGAGAGATTCTTGGTCAGCCATGTGATGGAAGGAAAGTTAGACCCTTGAGCATCATTGTCCATAGCTTCAGGTTACATTATGCATGTAAAAGTGCATGTTGTCACAACAACTCAGACTCCCTTAGTGATCTGTAACACACCATCATGACACATGGAAAAATGATGGAACTGAAAGACTACTAACTAACACTACGCCATGTCTCCCCCATATATCTTATGTTCACATCAGGATAATGTGTGACTTGGGAGGGAAGCTAGGAGGTGATGGTGTTACCATGAACTTGCTGCCTCTGTGCTTTGAGGTTGCGGCTTTGGGAGGTGCATTGGAAGGCAGCTTGATAAGCTGCAGTAATGTATCCTGTAGATCGTACATGGTGCATTGTGGTGGAGGGTGTGGATATTTAAGGTGGTGGATGGGATGTCAGTCAAGTGGACTACTTTACCCTGGATGGTGCCAAATGTCTTCAGTGTTGTTGAGTTACACCCATCCAAGCGAATGGGAAGTATTGTGCCATGCTTCTGACTTGTATAGAATCATAGAATGGTCACAGCGCAGAAGGAGGCCATTCAGCTTATTGTATCTGTACTGTCTCTCTGCAAGAGCAATGCACATAGTACCATTCACCTGCTTTTTCCCCATAGCCCTGAATTTTTTTCCTCTTCAGACATGTTTTTGTGTGCTTGTGTCCATGTGTACTGATGGGGTTGGTAGGGATGAGGCTTTTAAGCACACAAGTGAGCTAGAAATATAGGTAAATGTGTGTGGCCATTTCTAATGTGCATATAGTGATGAATGCAGGTGATTCATGCAGTTACATTCCATGTTGGGGTTTGCGAATGTGTTTATTTTTGGTTTCTGACTCTTCCTTAGTCTTTATCAGTGTGTTGCATCAGAGGTGCTTTAGGACTGTTCTTAACTATTCACACAAGGTCTGTCGCTCATGACACAAGTTCAAAGATGCTATGAGGTGATGTTACAAAGCCATAGCAGCAAATTTTGCCTCTTGGTGATTGGAGAGCAAGAATATCAGGAGGTTAAAGTTACAGTTATTGGAATGCACAAACTTCATTAAAGCCTCCCAAATGTTCCTCTTTTCTTCCCCTTCCCAGCAGTTTCCTTTCTCTCCTGGGGTACACATCAATGGATGAGTTTTTTCACATTTTAATTTTAACAAAATAAACAGAAAATTAACTTAATTCATTTGGGAAGCTTAATGGAGATCCTGAACATACCATTACATCATTCAAATGCATTACTTGCTAAATGCTATACGGTCACTTCACTGATCCCTGCTCCCAGAAGGTTAAGTAGTGATCAAGAGGAGTTTTTAAAATTATGCAAAGGTTTTAAAGGGTAAATAGTGAAATCTTATGTCCAGTATTCAGTTACTCAGTAACAAAGAAGCAAGGGATTATCTATTGGAAAAGGACGTGGGGGGGTAACTCTTTTGACACCGAGTTATTAGAGTAAAGAATATGTTACCAGGCATAACTATAAAGTCAAATCAATTACAACATTTAGAAGAGATTAACATTTAAATGCACAAAAAAATAGGGCTGTAGAATGTTTACATTAATAATAATGCAAATCATATCACAATATACTGCACTCAGATGAAATGTAACTATACATATATATATATATATATATATATATATGCTCATACTAATTCAGCAGTTTCATGCAGCTTTCCTGCATTATATTGAGGTTTACCACTTTGATTATCCATCCCTGGCCTTGCTATCACCATTGTTAATCTTAATTTACAGCCATCTTATATGCTCATATGAAATTCTCTTCTCTGCAATTTTAACACAGGTTTAGATTAGACCTCAGGGTGCAATTTCACCCCATCTCAGTCCATTTTCTTGGGAGGTGCACATCTGCCCCTTGAACTGATATGTACAACAGTTCTATTCAAAAACTCTACTATGCTCTGTGTTAAATAGTTAATTTTATGGAGGAAGGTTAATAATTATTGAACTTGGTTGAGGGAGGGGCAATTGTGTGACAAGTCCAATAACATAACCATTATACTATTGTGCCCCTTGTGTTTATAAGCTATATAATAATAAATATGGAAATGAAATGTTACCTGCCTTTAACCCAGTATCTGCTTCACATCTAACAGAAGATATTGGGACTGAGATGAATGGAAATCTTTCAGATTCTGCAGTCTGATTAACTTCAAGTTGAGTTTACAAGGTTGCTTCTGCTGAGTGATATAGATTTAGCTCTGTTGTATAAAGGGCTTCTTTTACATAAAGGAGAAGTTGAAAGTGTTTTCAAGATACAGGGGACAGACTAGAACCACAAACCCTCTTGATTGACACAAGAGTAGAGGAACAAACAGTACAGGACAAGCAGTCTGCCTACTCACTGAAATCGTTGCTGCTACTGGTATGCTGTTCTAAGCTTCCTGGCAAAGTATATTTCCCAATCTGACATTTCAACGTACTTGTTCCATTTTAGGTTCAATTGCAAAACAGAACAAGTGAAGAGATCACGTAATAGAGCCAGGCTGTATTAACTCAGTGTTATTACAATTACATAGCTCTTCCTTAAAGCTTTTCCCTGCCGATTGATGCTCTGTAATTACAAAGTTGAAAGAATAAATCTTTTTATTAAAAGATTTCATCTCACTGAGGAAGCTTCAGGCCAATCCACATCCAAAAACCTGCTCTGAAAACTCTGTTCACATTTTGACAGCTTTGACAGCAGCTGAGACAATCCACAACATTCTAAAACAATCAACAACATTCTAAATAAAAGAAGCTGCAACATTGTAAAAAAAAAGTCAGTTCACATTATCTCCCAATGTCAATGCATCCTTTAAAAAATTCCAACACCATCGCCAAAGACTAATCAGTTCCT
Organism: Carcharodon carcharias; assembly: GCF_017639515.1. NCBI lineage: Eukaryota > Metazoa > Chordata > Chondrichthyes > Lamniformes > Lamnidae > Carcharodon > Carcharodon carcharias. Next base: position 154,733,265 of record NC_054472.1, read on the forward strand.
CCCTTGGAGTATACCCTATCTGTGTAGCTTGTTTCATTGAAATCCATCCATTAGATTTTGAGAGATATTGTTTATAGACAAAAATACTATCAAGGGTGAAAATGTTTCGTCCCTCCACTTTTATTGGTGGAGATAACAAGTGAAGAGGGCACTCAGTTACACACATGCCTCCACCACGCTGTGACAGCAATTACACAGCTTTTCCTTGAACCTTTTCCCTGCCTGGTTGATGCTTTGTGACTACAAAGGTGAAAAAGTAAATCTTTTTATCATGACCTTCCATCTCACTGAGGAGGTTTCGGGCTAATCCACATCCAACAACCTACTCTGAAAACTCTGTTCACATTTTAGCAGCTGTGACAAATTCCACCACAGCAGCTGAGACAATTCACCTTCTTTTAAATAAAACAACCCACAACATTCTTTAAAAAAGGTCAATTGCACCTATCTTCTATTGTTAATAGATCCTTTAAAATATTCTAGGATCTGGATCTGCATCTTGGCCAAAAATGAATCAGTTCTTCTTGCACCATATCTGTGTACCAAGTTTCCTTGAAATCTGTCTATTACATTTTGAGATTATTCTTTACAGACAGACAGACTAACGGATGAAAGCATTACTTCTGCCCACCTTCAGTGGCGGAGGTAACAAAATTGCATGCTCGAAAGTACAGAAGAGCAATGAGCAGACAGCAGCAACTTCCTCTAAGTAGATTGGAAATAAAGAACTTCAACATCAGACTTTGTAATGAATTGAAACATAGAAAAATAGTGTAAAAGGAAGCCATTTGGCCAATTGTGGCATTGCTGGCTCATTGGAAGCTGACCAATTTAGTCCTATACACCAACCTTTTCCCAATTACAATTAGTCCAATTGCTGACTAAAAGTTCCTATGGAATTCGCTTCCACTACTCTCTCAGGTAGTGCATTCCAGATCTTAAAAGCCCTCTGTGTGAACAAATTTCCCCTGATTTCCCCTCTACTTCTTTTACTAATTATTTTAAATATATGATCTTTGGTTATCAACCCACTTGCTGGGAGAAGCAGTTTCTCCCTACTCGACCTATCAAACCTCCTGTAGTTTTGAATTCCTCTGTTAGGTCTCCCCTTCATCTCTTGTGCCCTAAGGTGAACAATACCAGCTTCTTCACATCAATGAAGTCTCTTGTCCCTGGTATTATCCTCATAAATCTCCTCTATTCCCTGTTCAAGGCCCTGACATCCTTCCCAGCGTATGGTGCCTAGAATTGTACATTAGACTCTAGTTGAAGCCTAACCAGTGATTTTAAAGGCTTAGCATGACATCCTTGTTTCTGTATTCAATGCTCCTCTTTACAAAGCCAACAATCAGCTTGCCTTGGCAACTTCAACGATTTTTGAATATGTATCACCAGTTCCCTTTGCTTTTGCACCTCTTCAAAATAGTACTATTTAGATTATACTGCCTCTGCATGTTGCTCCTCCCAAAGTGTATTATTTTACAAATATCTGCATTAAATTGCATCTGCCATGTGTCTTCCCATTTCACCAGTCTGTATATATATCTTCCTAAAGTGTATAAAAATCTTGCTCACTATTTACTACCTGCAAGCTTCCAAATTGTACTCTTTACCTAAGTCCGGTTCATTTATCTATAACAAGAGAAGCAATAGCCCAAATACCGACACTGAGGGTCCCAACTACATACTTCTCTCCTGTCAGAAAAAAAAATCTGTTCACCACTAATCCCTGCCCACTATCCCTTAGCCAGTTATGTATCAATTTACCATGACCCCTTTAATTGCATGTGCTTCTACTTTCCAAATCAGCCCGTTATGTGATACTTTATCAAATGCCTTTTGAGAGTCCATGTATTAACTTTATCAATCCTCCCCATTATTTCATCAACTAAGCTTGATCAGCTTAGTTAAGCCGTGTAGGCTTATCAACCCATGCTTCTGAGAGTGAGAATTAATTTTGTCCTCCACAATGATCTGCTCATTTTCACATTGTGGGATCTTGCAGTGTGCAGTTTACTTCTACATTACAACAGTGACTGCACTTCAAAAGTACATCATTGGCTGTGAAGTTATTTGGGGCCTCTTTAGGTTATGAAAACCATTATATAAATGCAAGTTCTGACTTCTGTTTGTGATAGTGGTAGGTTGTTTCTATTGGTCAATGAGATGGTAATGATTATTACTTTTATTAAAAGAATCAGAAAGGCATTACAAGGTAAGATAGAAAAAATGCTTTTGCACAGAATATGGCCAGAACATGGAATTCCCTGCCACAAACTATTATTAAGGCAGACCCCATGTGAAGTTTTAAAAGAGAATCAGATATTTGTTTAACAAGAATATTGGAAGAAGACAGGAATGTATTTCCAAAATGTATAATACTCCAACCTAACTGAAGCCTGAGGCTCAACACCCCATAGACAAAAACAGTGGTGTAGATTTGAGAGGCTGAATGGGCTGTTTCCTTGCTGTAACATTCTATCAGACTGATTTTGGAATTCTATCAGCTGGATGCCCCTTGGTTGAAACCCCTTCGGGAGTGTAAAGGAAGAAACTTGCATATCTCCCATGTTTTTTTAATTCATTCACGGGATTTTGGCTTCACTGGCTGGGCCAGCATTTATTGCCCATCCCTAGTTGCGTTTGAGAAGGTGGCGGTGAGCTGCCTTCTTGAACCACTGCACTCTATGTGATGTAGGTACACCTATGGTGCTGTTAGGAAGGGAGTTCCAGGATCTTGACCCAGCAACAGTGAAGGAATGGCGATATATTTCCAAGGATATATTTTAGGATAGTGAGTGGCTTGGAGGGGAACTTCCAGGTGGTGGTGGTGTTCCCATCTATCTGCTGATGGTTGTGGTCGTGGGTTTGGAAGGTGCTGTTGAAGGAGCCTTGGTGAATTCCTGCAATGCATCTTGTAGATGGTACCACACTGCTGGTGGAGGGGGTGAATGTTTGTGGATGTGGTGCAAATCAAGTGGGCTGCTTTGTAGAATGAAAAGTTTTACTTCACTAATTTAAGGAACAGAAATGTTTCTGTGGTCATTCAATAATTTGGTAATTTAACATTGTCGCACCAAGTAATGACACAACTGAAACAGAATCCTGCCCACATTTTGACTGGGCAATGTGCTTCTTATTTTGGCAATGCACACTGCTGAATGTGTTGTAGCTTCTGTACTGGAAACAGCTGAAGATAAATTTATGCCAAGAACGTATTCAGATTCAAGTCAGCTGTATTCACAAACAATATTCATTTCTTCTATATTTAGGGAAGTTAATGTTTGTGAATTGTACATTTTCTCATCTTTTTATGTTGTGGTGTCAGCATTATGCATTGGATGTCAGATACAAAGGAATCTTTGCAGTCATCAAACACTGCTTAGGTTCAACGTGAAATTCTGTGTTAACTTTGTCTTCATCCCAGGCTCAGAAGAGCATACATACTGCACCAGACCAAGTTCACTGCCCATACTAACCACATTATTGCTTCTCTTACTGCTAATATACTGTTATCGCCCCCTCCTTGTTCTTTCCTTTTCATTTTTCTGATTTTGTTATATGTATTTAAGGATGATTTTGGCAGATTGCTGGCAGAATTCCTCTACGGTTTGGAGAATTGCCATGGCAGAGCAAAGGAACTCATTGCTCTATGTCTTGGCAGCATCGCCTGCCTTTAGGCCACCCAAAAAAAGTGTAATAGTCGACCAGGCTTTTCCCATCAAGTGATGCCTTGGTGCATATGAAATATGCTATATAGTGGATTCCTATTTCACTAAGCCTGTCCATACCTGGAGGTGTAATGAACAGTTGATGCCACATTCAATGGAAGTCCGTGAAGTGGAGGTGGCTGGCAGAGAGCCAGCAGAATGGCTTCCCTGACCTCTGGACCTGCACCAGGTGTCAGTAATGTTTCAAATTCTCTTGTCTCTGAGTCAGATGATTGTGGGATCAAGCAGATTATCACATCATTAACACATTGCTGTTTATTGGATATTGCTGTGTATAGTTTAATGCATTGCCTGTACTACAACAGTGACTATAGCCAAGTGGTTATGGTACTGGGTTTGTAACCCCAAGATCAAGAGTTCAAATCTCACAATGGCAAACTATGAAACAATGTAACTTCATCTGAAATAGATGGAAATGGGTTTGTTGCTTGGCCTAAATAGCCAAGTGGTTATGGCACTGGGTTTGTAACCCCAAGATCAAGAGTTCAAATCTCACAATGGCAAACTATGGAACAATGTGACTTCATCTGAAACAGATGGAAACAGGTTTGTACTTGAAAGAGTATCAAGAGTTCAAATCTCACAATGGCAAACTATGAAACAATGTAACTTCATCTGAATAGCAACAGATGGAAACATGTTTGTACTCGAAAGAGTTACAAACCATTTGGTGTGGGCAAGCAGAACAGGTGCAGGAAGCCTGATTTTGCATGGCCTAAATAGCCAAGTGGTTATGGTACTGGGTTTGTAACCCTAAGATCAAGAGTTCAAATCTCACAATGGCAAACTATGAAACAATGTAACTTCATCTGAAACAGATGGAAACAGGTTTACTCAAAAGAGTATGCTTGGCCTAAATAGCCAAGTGGTTATGGTACTGGGTTTGTAACCCCAAGATCAAGAGTTCAAATCTCACAATGGCAAACTATGAAACAATGTAACTTCATCTGAAACAGATGGAAACAGGTTTACTGAAAAGAGTATCAAGAGTTCAAATCTCACAATGGCAAACTATGAAACAATGTAACTTCATCTGAAACAGATGGAAACAGGTTTACTCAAAAAAGAGTATCAAGAGTTCAAATCTCACAATGGCAAACCATGAAACAATGTAACTTCATCTGAAACAGATGGAAACGGGTTTGTACTCAAAAGAGTTAGTGGGTTTGTAACCCCAAGATCAAGAGTCCAAATCTCATCAAGAGTTCAAATCTCACAATGGCAAGCTATGAAACAATGTAACTTCATCTGAATAGGAACAGATGGAAACAGGTTTGTACTTGAAAGAGTTACAACAGTGACTATATTTCAAAAGTAATTGATTGGGTGCATTTAGGAGGCCATGAGACCATCAAAAGTGCTGTATCAAAGTAAGTTCTTCCTTTACATCAGTTGTAGCAACTTATCCCACCTACCCTCACCAAAGGGCATCACAGCAATTAGAAAACTTCCTTATTCCACTCCAGCTGAGAGAAGCACAGGCCACCACCTTCCTGTGTGACTCTGTAACATACCACATGGGGTACTTACCTACTGAATAGTGGTAAATGAGGAATGCTAGTATATTATCAAAAAACATAAAGCCTAAATTTTAACACCTGGTGAGAATTGTAATGGAGGAGGGCATGTTGGCAGCAAACCACCTGAGTTCCAGGGAACCTTTATTCATGCTTGCAGTCAATCTGCAGTATAAACCTATTCAATAGGCAGGAGTCAGATTTCAAGTGGCAAGAGGCCATCGCCACAGGCCCAGATAACTGTGTAGATGAAGGGTAGGAAAAAAATCACTGCAGTGAAGGGGGTTGGGGGTGGGGGGTTAGCTAGGGGAAACCCATGGTAGGGAATGCACATTGTGGGGAGCAAAAGAACACTCTTTCTCCCCTTGGTCCACAGGCAAGTCAAAAAGAAAGAAATGATTTTGCTTTCCGGCTTTGGATCCCAATTGCTAACAGATTGACGTGACAGGAAGCCTCAGCAGCCTTTCCCACACAGCGTTGGAGTTAAAATTACAGTCAGGCCCCAAAATCTGTTGTGTACGTTCATAGCAGGATCCCTGATTTTAATTGTAAGTCTAACTAGGCAGACGGGGTTGGAATCAGACCTTATGAATTTGTTGGCATTAAGTGAAAATGCTGCTGATTATCAACAACAGAAAGTCGCTGTGCTTTTCTTGAGAATGCTAATTAAGCTAGAATAGAATTGGAAAATCTGGTATATTTGGGTATGGGGGGCCAAATAGGAATGCACTTCTCAAAGACATAATATACTCTGCTCTTAAACACTTTGCTCTGTGATAATTCTGCTTTGCTGTTCTCTTTCCACCGAGGTCCCTTGTGTAATACTGGTAAAGTTATTTTCCGTAAAGCTCCCTTGAGGGGTGTCATGCTCCATCTACGTGACACTCTTGAGCAACACTGTTAGAGCTTCTCAACATCCTCGTGCAACCCAATCCCTTCCTTTCCATTTAGCAGTGATTTGTTCCATCTGTAATGACTTCAAATGACCATTCAGTTCTTGTAGTATATTCAGTATTATGTAGCCAGCAGGACTCAGATTTTGAGGTCTCAAAAAGTAGCCAGTATTTAAATTAACCTAGCAGGTCTGACAGCATCTGTGGAGAGGAATACAGTTAACGTTTTGAGTCCGTATGACTCTTCTGATGATTCTTCTTCCTCTCCGCAGATGCTGTCTGACCTGTTGAGTTTTTCCAGCTATTTTTGTTTTTGTTTCAGATTTCCAGCATCCACAGTATTTTGCTTTTAAATTAACCTAGTTCCTCCCACCATCAAATTCAGATATTGTTAGCAAGATTCACTGCTAAGAAGGGCATTGATGATGGTCCTCATTTCAAAAGGCTTCTTGATACCAATAGCTCATCTTGAAAGGGAGTCTTGAAGGTAATAATCCATTTAAAAAAAAATTTGTGATAGCAAGACTTCCATTGTGAAAGAGATGTTAATGGTGGCATTCCCCCTTTAACAAGGAGTTCCAATGCAAACATTTTCTGACTAAAAAGGATTTAAGGAGATAATCCTAGTAATATTGACAGAATCCCTGTTACAAGAGTCCTTAATGGGTGAGACTGTCTTATTAAGAAGAATCCAAATACAATACTGTATTAAAGGAGAGTTGAGGCTAGCGTGGTTGATGTTCCATACACGGCCTTTAATGAAGCACTACACAACAGACTTACTGGAAACCTGGGTCTTTAAAAGGGCAATGGCAGCTGGAATACAAAACTAGCTAAAAGGCAGAAAGCAGAGTAACACTTCCCAGGGGGCGGTTGGCAATTTTAATATTTTAATGAGACTTGCAGCCTTTGAATTGACCTACTGTGCAGGTTTTATAATGGTCTTTGTGGTAATCCTACTTCATAGCTCCCAGTCCTCGGGAAACCAGGCAGCTGAAGGGAGGCAAGGACAATTTTTGAGAGAAAGTCCCTTTATAGCAAGAGGAGCAGTAGCGTTTCCGACCTGCAGCAACCCCAGGCTCCCCATAATCAGAACCCTACCCCATACAAAGAATCCCCCTGGAGTGGGTTCAGACACTCCGGGATCAGCCTCCCACCTCTCCCGGAGTTGTTGGATTGAACCTATTTGCTCCGGTGGCCTGTTCTGGTGTCCTCCTGCCTGAATGAAAGGCACACCAGTCAATCAGACTGAATTACAGTGGGGAACCTGTCAATGGCAAAAGACGTACACAGTGGAGTTAAAACTCAACAACACCCTGGGAAATCTTCCCAATGGAAGCTCTATCCCTTCCCCCACACTGCTTATGTAACCCACCCCTGTTAATATCCAGGTTATAGAGTACAAAATCAAGGAAATTAGGTGAAAGTTTTACAAACCACTAGTTGTCAACCAGCTAGAACATTGTATTCAATCCTGGAAATTACAGTTTAAGAAAGACGTTCTCCTTGGAGAAGGTGCTGATGAGAGTTACTAGAAAGGTACTAGAGAAGCAGAATTTCTGCACTGAGACTAGAAGCTGGGGTTCTTCTTAGAGCAGAGAAGGTTAAGGGGAGATTTAGCAGAAATGTTCAAACTCATGAAGTATCTTCATAGAAATAAGGAGAAACTGTTTCCATTGGCAGAAGGGTCAATAATCTGAGGACATAGATTTAAGGTAATTGGCAGAGGAACCAGGGGCGAGATGAAGAGAACTTATTTTACACAGCGAGTTGTTGTAATCTAGAATGAGCTGTCTCATAGAGTCATAGAGCTCTACAGCACAGAAAAAGGCCCTTCGGCTCATCGAGTCTGCACCGGTCAAACAAGTACCTAACTATTCTAATCCCATTTTCTTAATGGGCACCGGAAGCAGATTCAACAATAACTTTCTAAAGGGAATTGGATGAATGCATTAAGCAGAAAATTTTACAAAGCTACGAGCAAGGGGCAGAAGAATGGGACTAATTGCATTATTCTTTCAGAGTTGCCACAAGCATGATGGCCCAGATGGCCGCCTCCTGTGGTTCCTATTCTATAGAAACACTTCAGTCTTCAAAAAATTTAAGATAGTGAGAGTTCCTTTTTAAAAGGAGCTTAAGAGCAACAGTGTTCTTAAAAAGGGAACTCCTGACAGTGGGATTGTATTTTTGACTGCAGTGTTGTTGAGGTAACACCGCTCTGTCTCTGGTAGTTTATTTCCCTGTCGCTTCCAAAAACAATGTAACAATGTACAATCTTACTATCCTTGATAAAAACAAAAAACTGCGGATGCTGGAAATCCAAAACAAAAACAGAATTACCTGGAAAAACTCAGCAGGTCTGGCAGCATCGGCGGAGAAGAAAAGAGTTGACGTTTCGAGTCCTCATGACCCTTCGACAGAACTGTTGAAGGGTCATGAGGACTCGAAACGTCAACTCTTTTCTTCTCCGCCGATGCTGCCAGACCTGCTGAGTTTTTCCAGGTAATTCTGTTTTTGTTTTTACTATCCTTGATGTTGGGTAACACTTTCCACCCTGTGTCAGACCGAAAGCATAATTTAATTGTGCAGGTCAGCCATACGATCTTCCTTCAAAACGGAGGCTATAGTGACAAAATAGAGTTACATACTGATTACTGCTGAAGTGAAGCAAAATTTAGGAAGGTCTTTTTCTTTCTTGTGATGTTGGCATAACTGGCAAGGTCGGCATTTGTTGCCCATCCTGAATTGCCCTTGAACATAACATAGTGGTGTTGCCGCTGGACTAGTAATCCACAGACCCAGCATAATACTCTGGGGACCTGGGTTTGAATCTATGGTGGAATTTGAATTCAATAAAAAATCTGGCATTAAAAAGCCTAATGATAAGCATAAAAGCATTGTCGATTGTTGTAAAAAGCTATCTGGTTCACTAATGTCCTTTATAGAAGGAAATCTGCGGTCCTTACCTGGTCTGGCCTACATGTGACTCCAGACCCACAGAAATGTGGTTGACTCTTCAATGCCCTCTGAGCAAGGGCAATTAGGAATGGGCAATAAAGGCTGGCCTAGCCAGTGATGCTCCCATCCCATGAATGAATAATTAAAAAAAACTGAGTCGTTTTCTCAGCCATTCCAGAGCAGAGTTAAGAGTTAACCACATTGCTTTAGGTCTGGAGTCACATGTAGCTGGACCTGGTTAGGACAGCAGATTTCCTTACCTAAAGGACATTAGTGAACCAGATGGGTTTTTACAACAATTTATGATAGTTGCAATGGTTACCATTACTGAGGCTAGCATTATATTGCAGATTTATTAATTGATTTTAAATTCCACCAGCTGCGATGGTGAGATTTGAATCATGCCTCAAGTGCGTTAGCCTGGGCCTCCAGATTACTAGTCTAGTGACATTACCAATGCGCCACTGTCTCCCCCATTTGTACTGCTCTTATTCAGAAGGTTGTGGGACTAAGCTCCACCTCCCCACTTCCAAGACTTAACTGCATAATCCAGGCTGATACTCCAGTGCAGTACTGAGGGGGCACTTCAATAGTTTTGGATAGGACATGTGTTTCTCACGGGTCGGTGCAGACTCGATGGGCCAAAGGGCCTCTTCTGCACTGTGTCATTCTGTGATTCTGTGACATTAAATTATGGTCCCATCTGCCTACCTAGGTAGTTCACATGTTACAATTCCCATAGCACTATTTGAAGAAGAGCAGAGCCTGGATGTTATATGTATGGACTTTCAAAAGGCATTCAATAACATGCCACATGGGAAGTTTGTTAAGAAAATTAAAGCCATGGGTCAAGGGGAAAATGGTAGTATGGATACAGAACTGGCCCAGTGACAGGAAGCGGAGGATGGTGATGGATGGATGTTTTTCAAATTGTGTGACAGTTTGCGGAGGCATTTGCCAAGCATCAGTTTTGGATCCATTACTTTTCAATTTCTATAAATATTCTAGACTTGGGTGCAGGGAGCAGCATTATAACATTTACACATGATACAAAACTTGGTAACACAATAGGCAGTGACGAGAAGAGCTACAGCCTTCAGGATGACAGGATAGAGAGGATGGTAAAATGGACAGTAACATGACAGATGGAGTTCAATATGCCGAAGTGTGAAGTGTTGTGCTTTAGGAGGACAGTGTACTATAAAGGGCATAATTTTGAAATGTGTACATGAACAGAGAGACCTTGACATCCATATAGACAAATTGATAAATTGGTTTAAAAAAACATGCATTATTTTGATTTATAAACAGAGGCAAAAAATATAAAAGCATACAAATAATTTTAAAACTTTATAAATTTCTAGTTAGACTTCAGCTGAAGTAGTGTGAATAATTATGGGCATTACACTTCAGGCCTTAGAAAGGGTACAGAGGACGTTTACCGAGATGTTAGCAGGGATGTGCGGCTTCAGTTATGAGGAGAGGTTTGAAAAGTTAGAACTGAGCTCCTTAGCATAGAGGTTAAGCTGTGACTTATAAGAGGTTTTTAATATGTGTAGGGGTTGTGATAGAGTAAGTAGAGAAAATTATTCCCTTTGATGAGAGGGGGTCAATAACCACAATTTTAAAATCATTGGCAAAAGATCTGGCGGAGAGATCAGGTGATTTTTTTCACTCAGACAGTCATCATGATCTGGAACACTTTTTACTTGCAAAGGTGATAGACATGTGATTTGAAGATGAGGAACTTAAAGTGGGGGTATGGGTCTAAGCACTATTTGGCAACCAGCCAGAACATTGTATTCAATTCTGGAAATCAAAGTTTAAGAAGGACATCATACCTTGGAGATGGTGCCAATGAGATTTACTAGAAAGGTACCAGGGAACCAGAATTTCCTTTCAATGAGCCAATACAGGCACACTGGCCTGAATGGCTTCTTTATATGCTGTATGATTCTATGATTCTTCCAATGTCTCAGTCAAAATTTCTCCCCCAACAAATACTGCCAGAACAGATTGTCTGGTTCTTTCATCTCATTACTACTTGTGGGATCTTGTTATTTTAAGATACCTGGTGTGTTTGATTACAAAGCAACAATCACCGCTATATAAAGGTAGATATATTACTGGAATAATAATCCAGAGGCCTGGTCTAATAATTCAGAGAACGTGAGTTAGAAAAGGTCAGGAGAAACTTAGAGAGCAACATTTAATAAATTTAATAAATTGTTAAGTGGCTTCTTTATGTGCTGAACTATGATTTACAATACACACCATTCTGAATTGAGCATATATTACCATTATTTCATCATCTCTGTCTCAAAACCCTGGAGCTCCCTACTTATGCAGTGTAGGGGCACCTTTACCCACAACAGCTCAAGCAGAAAACCCACCACTGCCTCATTCGTTACTAATACTGCGGAGTGGTCTTAACCCATGTAAATGCAATTCCTCGCACAAAAAATTGTTTTTTTTAAAAATAATCATTAAAAAAATTCATAATCGATAAGCCCTGTTACAAAACCTGTGCCTCCTGATTTTTATTTCTGTGAACCAACATAATTAGGAGGATCAGAAAAAAATGGGACAATGTAAAACAATTGAGTGCACACCTTGCCCACCAAATCTTGTCTCCGCCTGGGAAAGTTCTGTAATTGTTTTCCTACAACTCCAAAGGCAACCAAACAAAAATATTTCTATGGCCTCTATTGCTGACAGTTTGCAAATATTCATCTGAGCTCGTGCATGACAACATTCAGTTGAGTAAGATAAAATGCATAACTGATACCTGCACCACTGTATGAGTCAGAGCCTTCAAGAGACAAGGAGAGAGAATCAACAACAACAACTTGCATTTAAATAGCATCTTTAACATAGCAAAACATCCCAAGGCACCTAACAAAAGGGTTATCAAATGAAGCATTTTTGGCGCTGAGCCACACAAGGAGGGTGAGCGAAAGGCTGGTCAAAGAGAGAGGTTTTAAGTTGCATCTTAAAGCAGAACAGAGAACAGAGAGTAGAAAATTTTAGAAAAGGAATTCCAGGATTTTGAAAGCACGGCCGCCATAGTGGAACGGTTAAAATCAGGGATGGCAAGAGGCTAGAATTGGAGGAGCACAAATACCTTGGAGGGCTATTAGGCTGGAGGAGGTTAGAGAAATAGGGAAGCCATAAAGTGATTTGAAACAGATCAAAACAAAAAGTTTGAAGGCTGTAAAGCACATCTCTACTTGTCTATATTTGACAATAAAAATAAAGCTTCCTGTCAGCAATTTCATTTTTTATAACCTCCTTTTGACAAGAGAAAGAAATATTTACCTTTCGAACAATATGCCTTCCTTATGACATTACAGGTGAATGGTGAGCATTTCGAGGGACACTCATCATTCTAGGAGCTGCAGCCAACCCCCAAAAGTAAAGTAGAGTGCCAGATGTGATCCTGGTTGTTCTCGTGAGCTTTCTGTGCTGAGCGGAATTTGCGGCAACAGCCAGTGTGTGCTGCTGATCGGCAGCACTTGTACTTTTTTTGAAGTTGTGATGTCAGAATGATTGGTGGGTATTTTGTTTCCCACGTGCTTCCTGTTACAGATGGCAGACGCACTTGCTGCGGTTATTCCTTTTCCTTAAACAGACCTTGAACAGAAAAAAAAAATGAGTTTAGTTAACCCACTAAAAATAAACATGTAAGCTTGTGACCTCTTTTAAGTATCTTGCTGTTTGCGTGTATGACAGTATTTCTCAATGTTGCTGTACATAATTGTATGTGTGTCAATGTCTCTGGGTAGCTTTGTCATTTTGCTCGTGCGCGTGTGACAAAAATGAAGCAGTTTTGGTTATGATGAATGTTATTTTGGATTGTTTATTAAATTCCATCTTTCTGGTCACTGTATAAACGGGCTCACTGCTAACTAAGTTTCCAAGTTAGAGAGAATATGCATTATGCTCTAATGTAATAAACATCTGCACATTACATTGCTACACTTTCATCAGCACTAATAGTGGCACAGTTTTTGTTTGATGTTCATTCTTAAGATGTGGGCATCACTGGTAAGGCCAGCATTTATTATCTGTTCCTAATTCTACAACATCCTACAACACATGGACTGTAGCGGTTTAAGAAGACATCACAGCACTACCTTCGCAAGCGCAATTAGAGATGGGCAATAAATGCTGGCCTAGCCAGCGATATCCACATCCCATGAATGAATTTTTAAAAAATTGTCTGTCAGAAGGTGATGGTAAGCCGCCGCCTTGCAGTCCATCTGGTGCAGGTACATCTAGAGTGTTGTTAGGAAGGGAGTTCCAGGATTTTGAACCAGCAAGTGTGAAGGAATGACAATATTGTTCCAGATCAGAATGGTGTGTGGCTTGGAGGGGAACTTGCATGTGGTGCTGTTCACATGTGTTTGCTGTCTTTGTCCTTCTGGTGGTAGAGGTCCTGGGTGTGGAAAGTGCCAGAAGAGGACTGGTGCGCAGTCATTTAACTATCAGCAAGGCACTAATTGGCTAAGGCTAGACTTCCGCCCAACCTGGGAGAAAGTCAGCCTTAGAGAGTTGATAGCCAATCAGATGGCCGGCAAATCTGTAGTCCCAGTAGTGCCAGGTTCAAGAGGTGGCCACCACTGGGACTACAGCCAGTTCCCGAAGATGAGGGTGTAATGGAGGCCAGATGTCAGGCACATCTGGGGTATCGGCTAGGCCTGGTAGGCAGGCCCTAGCAAGGGGGGATGAGGGGATGTGGGGGGATGAATTTGAGAGGCCAAGAGAGGAGGGCCAGTGGGGTTGGGGTTGGTTGGGGGGAGGTGTGTTATGACCTGTAGAGAGTGCCTCCGATGGGCACAGGGGACAGCAAAGAAGGTTCAGGATGCTCCACCCACACTTTTGTCTCACACCAGCTCACCCAGTAGAAGCTGTTGGGCTACCCACTAAGGATGGATTCCCCCTGAAGTGGGTAAAATAATGGTGGGACAGGTGGCCATTGACCTTCCTCCCCTCTCCCCACCTTGAGTAAAATGGGAGACAGTTTCAGCACATGCTACATTTTACATGCCCCCCCACCCCCCTGCCCCGACACCTCAAAGCCTGTCCACCATTCATAAGGCACAAGTCAGGAGTGTGATGGAATACTCTCCACTTGCCTCGATGAGTGCAGCTCTAACAACATTTAAGAAACTCAACACAAAGGGGAGGCAATGATGTAGTGGTATTGTGAACTGGTAATCTAGGGACCCAGAGTAATGCTTTAGGGATCCAGGTGGAATTTGAATCCAATAAAAATCTGGAAGGAAAAGTCTAATGATGACTTTGAAACCATTGTCGATTGTTGTAAAAACCCATCTGCTGTCCTCAACTGGTCTGTGACTCCAGATCCGCAATAATGCGGTTGATACTTAAATGCCCCCTGAAATGGCCTAGCAAGCCACCCAATTGCATCCAGCCACTAATAAGTCAATAAAAAAGAATGAAACAGGACAGATCACCCAGCATCAACCTAGGCATTTGAAATGACAACGGCAATCCCAGCCATGTCAACACTGGATAGTCCTCCTTAATAATATCTGGGGGCTTGTGTGAAAATTGGGAGAGCTGTCTCACAGACTAGTCAAATAACAGCCTGACATAGTCATACTTACAGAAACAAACCTTACAGATCATGTCCCGGACACTTCCATCACCATCCCTGAACACAGGTATGTCCTGTCCCACCAGCAGGAGGTGAGGGAACCAACAAGAGGGAAAAACATATTTGACCTCATCCTCACCAACCTGCCTACCGCAGATGCACCTGTCCATGACAGTATCGGTAGGAGTGACCACCATACAGTCCTTGTAGAGACAAAGTCCCATCTTCACATTGATCAGATCTAAGCTCTGCAGTCCTGCCACATCTAGCCATGAATGGTAGTGGACAATCAAACAACCCTATGGAGGAGGATGCTCCACAAATAGCCCTATCCTCAATTATGGGGGAGCCCAGCACATCAGTGCAAAAGATAAGGCTGAAGCATTTGCAACAATCTTCAGCTAGAAGTGCCGAGTGGATGATCACAGATGCCATTCTGCAGCCAATTCGATTCACGCCACGTAATATCAAGAAACAGCTGAGGGTATTGGATACTGCAAAGGCTATGGGCTCTGACAATATCCCTAGCCAAGCAGTCCCAGTACAGCTACAGCATTGGCATCTACCTGGTGATGTAGAAAATTGTCCTGGTATGCCGTGAACACAAGAAGCAGAACAAATCCAATCCGGCCAGTTACCTCCCCATCAGTCTACTCTCAATCGTCAGTAAAGCGATAAAAACAAAACACTGTGGGTACTGGAAATCTGAAACAAAAAAAAAAATTGCTGGAAAAACTCAGCAGGTCTGATAGCATGTGCGGAGAGAAAGACAGTGTTAACGTTTCGAGTCCGTATGACTCTACTTCGGAACTAAAGGGAAGTAAAAATGTGGTGAAGTATATACTGTTTAAGGGGGGTGGGACAGGTGAAGCTGGATAGAAGGCCAGTAATAGGTGGAGGCAAAGGGAGGATTGCAAAAGATGTCATAAACAAAAGGTCGAAGGGGTGTTGATGGTGGTGATACTGGCTAAAGGAGTTACTAATGGTGACATTAAGAATAGAGAGCAGGATAAGCAAGTGACAGGTGGCCCTAGTGGGGGTGGGTTGGGGGGAGAGGATGGTGTGGGAGAAAGATTAAAATAGACTAAAAGTTGGAGATAAAACAATGAATAAAAAATAATAATAATAGAAATAGGTGGGAAATATATATATATAAAAATCTAAAAATAAATATTTGAAAAAAGGGGATCAAAAAAGGGTGAGGATGGAGGAGAGAGTTCACAATCTGAAGTTGTTGAACTCGATGTTTACAATGCTGTAAAGTGCCTAATCGGAAGATGAGGTGCTGTTCCTCCAGCGTCAAGCTTCACTGGAACTTTGCAGCAGGCCAAGTTCGGACATGTGGATATGAGAGAAGGATGGGGTGTTTAAATGGCAAGTGACAGGAAGGCCTGGGTCATGCTTGCGGACAGACCAAAGGTGTTCTGCAAAACGGTCACCCAGTCTGCATTCAGTAAAGTGATGGAAGGGGTCATCAACAGTGCTCTCAGGCAGCACTTACTTAACAATAATCTGCTCATTGATGCTCAGTTTGGGCTCCGCTAGGGCCACTCAGCTTCTGACCTTGTTACAGCCTTGGTTCAAACGTAGACTTCCGAAGAAGAGTCATATAGACTCTGTTTCTCTCTCAACAGATGCTGCCAGACCTGCTAAGTTTTTCCAGCATTTTCTGTTTTTATTTCAGCTGTTTGTATGTGCCTTTGATGTTTTATATGTTTATGTCATCCAGTCTAAAGCAGCTCGCTCCCACATGTGAAGCCCTACCCCTTCACTCCCTGGCTACAATCATATCCAGACCAAATAGCCAATAATTTGTCTAAATATATACTTTAAATACACATTGAAAATCAAGCCACAGCAGCTGTGTCCTTTCTCAGAAGGGAAAGTTCACCATGTTTTTACGAAGAGACTTGCCTGCCCCTTTCTGCCCCTATATTTTTTGGTTTCTTCTAACTAATATGTGCAGAGTTGATGTTGCTATTTGCTGGCATCAGCCTGTCTGATAATATAGTTAAATGTTAGGGTTGGAATTGTATCACTTTATGATAACTGGAGTCAAAACCATATCAAAAGCTCTGTGTGCATGTCCAAAATTTATCTAGCAATCAGCTTGGAGGCAAATTGGGCAGCCACTTTAGAAGCTTGCATGAGAAAGAGTGAAGGTGTGATATAGAGGGTATAACACAAGGCTACTTGTGGCTGGCACTATGAGGAATGGATACAGATAGAGAAATATTCAATTAAGCTGACAATGTCAGGTGGGTAAATGCATTTGCCTGACTCGCACGAACCAACTAATTCCAATGTTCAACCTCTCCTCCTTTCCCAGTATGTATTAATCTCAACCAGAATGCACTATTAATGTGATTGGTTTAGAGCAGAGTTCTCAAGTGTTTTTGATCGAAGGGCCCCTCACCAAATGGATTAGTGGTACAGTGCCCCATTCCAATCTAAAGTAACTGTGTAATTGTAATAATATGAAAATGCTGCATGGACAGAATACCAACAAGGGTGTTTGTTGTCTGGTGAGCTGGCCTCTTCTGAGCAGAGGTCAAATGCCAACATCTTCTCCATGGACCCTGACGCCATCACCAAACACCATCATTGTTTCCAGGGCTGTCAATGACCTCATCTCCTCTGGAGATTTGCCTCCACAGCTTCTTACCTCATAGTCACCCAACCCTAAACAACCCACTTCTATCTTCTTCCTAAGATCCAGAGCAGGACTGCCCTGGATTAGACCCACCGTTTCAGCCTGGTCCTGCCCTGTTGAACCAAATTTGTCTTATCTTGGCTCAATTTTTTTCTCTGCCTTTCTCTAGTCTCCCCCCACCTATACCGTGATTCTAGTGTTTTAATAATGCTTTTATGAAAACAGGTGATAACTTCGGACAGAATTTTCCATGCCCATTGGCAGCGGGCGTGTTTGGTGCTGTGAGCGGAAAGTATGGCAAGAAGGCCAAAAATTGGTTTCGCAACTTTGTGCAATTGTCCGCTCTGCCCATCAATGACGTGTTGTGTTTCCTGCCGTCAGTCGTCGGGAACCACATAGTAATACATCTGCATATCATTGTAAGACCAACTCGACGGCATCATCTCCCAACACTGGATCTTCCGAGCATGTGGACGTGTTTCATAACTGAACATAAGCGACATGCACCTGGCAAACTGCACTTCGCTCGGGACTTCAAGGTTTGTTTGCCTAACTTGCTTCGGGCAGCACTCATGATCATCAGCACGAGGCTTCGCTGGCAGCACCACATCACTTTTATTGGGGCTCACGGGCAGGTCTCTACTTACGAGACCAGCTGTAAGGCGGAGGGGGTGGCTTTTCAATGGCTACAGTGCTATGGCTTGCTTAGGGAAGGGGGAAAAGCGGCCTTAGAAAAGGGAAGAGGCTGCAGAGCTAGGGCATTACTGGGGAAGGGGTGTGTGGGGACACATGTTGATCTGTGCAAATGGCCTCAAGATGGTGAGGGCTGAGGAGGCAGTCTCCAGAGGAGATGAGACCAGATGGAGATGTGAGGGTGTGTGTGAGAGAATGAGTGGTAATGTCCCTTGAACTGGCAGTGAATGAGAGGCCAGTGAATGTGTGATAGGCTTGTGAGTGTGTGAGTTTAGAGTGATGAGATGGTTGCCTTACCCTGGCGGCACAGATGATTTCCCAGCTATTGACCAAATCAATACTAATAGCAGTTTCACCATATTTTGATGTTTAACAGGTTCAAAGCAGGTTAATAATTTAATTTAAGAAAAGTTTCCCATAAAAATATGACTTTCCCTCCTTCCAAATCTACTACAGAGTGCTCATTTAACCATTGAATTCTCAGGAATATTTTACAGACCTGTGCAAACCCAGTTCAGTTTCTCGGCGTTATTTAATCATACAAGGAATTTACTTTTTTGCAACAGGGTGGAAGATTTAAGTAAGACCGACTGATAGCATTTCCATGATTACAAGGATCAAACCATAGATTCATCAAATCGCAGAATCATAGAAGGTTACAGCACAGAAAGAGGCCATTCCCCCGTTGTCTTCATGCCAGCTCTCTGTAAGAGCTATTCAGCCAATCCCACTCACTGCCTTTTCCCTGTAGCCCTGCAATCTTTTTTTCTCTTCAGCTAATTATACCATTCACCAATGACTTTGCCTCCACTACATTCTCAGGCAGTGGATTCCAGATTCTAATCATCACTTACTGTGTAAAAAAAAGCTTTCTCAAACCTCCTTAAAAAAGTATCTTCTGGTTTTCAATCCTTCCTCCAGGCATAGTGGACTAATCCAGAGGCCCAGGCTAATGTTCTGTGGAAATGGGTTCATTTCCCACCACAGCTGCTGGTAGAATTTAAATTCAATTTAAAAATCTGGAATTAAAAACTAGCCTATGACCATAAACCATTGTCAGTTGTTGTAAAAATCCATCTGATTCACTGATGCCTTTTAGGGAAGGGAATGTGCTGTCCCTACCTGGTCTGGCCTGCATGTGACTCCAGGCCCACAGCAATGAGGTTGACTCTTAAATGGCATAGTAAGCCACTTGGTTGCATCAAACTGCTGCAAAGTCTACAAAAAGGAATGAAACTGGACAGATCAATCTTCACTGTCATGGGATCAACATCTTGGAACTCCCTTCCTAACAACACTGTGAGAGTACCTACACCATATGGACTGCAGAGGTTCAAGAAGGCAGCTTACCACCATTTCAAAGGCAATCAGGGATGGGCAACAAATGCTGGCCGAGCCAGTGATGTCCACATCCTATGAACGAATAAATAAAAAAAAGAAAATGGGAATTGTTTCTCCCTATTCACTCTGCCCAGACAGTTCATGATTTTCAAAACCTCCACCAATCTTCTATCAATCTTCTCCAGGGAGAACAGCTCCAGCTTCACCAATCTATCTCGGTGACTGAAATCACTCATTCCTGGAACCATTCTCATAAATCTTTTCTGCATCCTCACTAATCTCTTCACATCCTGTTTATAAGATCATGAGAAGTAGGAGTAGGAGTAGGTCACTCGGCCCATCGAGCCTGCTCTGTCATTCAATAAGAACATGGCTGATTTGATTGTGATGTTAACTCCACTTTTCTACCTGCCTCCCATAACCCTTGACATCCTAGTGGATCAAAAATCTGTCTAGCATAGCCTTCAGCTAGACATATATTTAATGACCCAAACTCCGCTGCTTTCTGTGGCAGAGAATTTCAGAGATTAACAACTCTCTGAGAGATAAAATTCCTCCTCATCTCCATCATAAATGGAAGATCCCTTATTTTGAAACTCTGCCACCTAGTTCTAGATTCCCCCATGAGGGGAAAAATCCTCTCAGCATCTACCTTGTCAAGCCCCCTTATGTTTCAATTAGCTCTGCCTAGGAGTACTGTACACAGTACTCTAGGTGTGGTCTCACCAATGCACTGTACAGTTGTTGTAATTCTCCCCTACTTTTATACGCCATCCCTCATGTACTAAAGGCCAACATTCCATGTGCCATCCCAATCACTTGCTGTATCTGCATGTTAACATTTTGTGATTTGTGTGTAAGGATACCCAGATTCTTTTGTACCGTAGCATTCTACACTCTCTCAACATTTGAATAGTATTCTGCTTTTCTTTTTTTCCTCTCAACATTATACTTCATCTCCCAATTTTTTGCCCACTCGCTTAACCTGTCCATGGGCGTAATCATCCCAGATTTGCACTAAGTGCGATAGCAGGCAGGAGAATGGTTGTTTTACCTACCGGCTGCAATGGTGGGTTTTCAAGTTGTAACACCCCAATTCTGCCTCATTAATCATGCATTGTTGGAAAACACACCAAGTCGCTGGCGGAGTGTCCTCTGATTCGCCTACCCCGCTGTTAACTTCAGTAAACTGGGCACAATATTTAAAGGCCATCCCTGCAAAGAGCTAGCACTCTTCAAGGGATCAGGATCTGCTGTGAAGTCATGGCTGCCAAAAGGAGGAAACATGCTGCCCCCATATTTACCAATGCCTCCCTTGAGTGTCTACTGGACACCGTGGAGGCCGGTTGCGTTATCCTCTACCCCCACTCTGGGCAAAGGTCAACAAGCAAGGTGACAAATCCAGCATGAGAGGCAGTGGCAGTGGTGTTCAGCACCAACACCCTACAAAAGGGGACAGCTGCCTGGTGCCAAAAGAGGATGAATGATCTCTTCCATTCTGCCAGGGTAAGTCACTCTTCTCATCACTCTCAACTCACACTCACAAACCCATCACACATCCAGAGGGATCTCACTCACTGCACATTCAGGGACATCACCATTCACTCTCTCACACAAGCATTCATTGTCCCCACCCCGTTCAGGGGACCACTCACCGCCCACACGTGCAAGGCATAGTTATCATCTGGCTTGGCGAGCGTCCTGCTTACACTGTCTCCATCTGTATTCATGCAGGACAAGCTGGCACACAGCAAAAGGGAGAGGTCATAGACTGGTGGAGGAAGGCCTGAAATCAGGGTCCTCATGGACTTTGAAAATAGAGTCAAGCAGCTGTCTAGCGAAGATCTGGAACATTCCTAAGCTGATGGTGAGGTCGGCGCTGCTCTACCAAGTGAGGATCCAGCAGTGCAACATCCATCAGACAACCATGCTGTGAGTGATATGTCCTGTTTCACAGGCCACTGCCATGCACTAATTAGCTCTTCTTGCTTTTGCAGGCACAACTTGGAAACAGGCGAGGGAGTCCACGACCCAGGTCCTTGACTCAAGCCCAGAAGACACCACAGAAGAGGAATCTGTTGAAACTCTCATTGAAGACCTATCACAGTGCTCATGCGCACACTTCAGAGCAGAGACACACACCTCAGTTGGATCAAGCTTTAGAGTAGCCTCGTGATCACATTCTGGTGAGCTCACCACACTGTCTGATCCTCAGCAGGTGGTGGCAGAGGCTTCCCAAGTTTCAGGCACTCTGAGGACTGCTGAAGACCAAAGATCTGCTGAGTCCGAATCAGATGAGGAGCCTCTGGACTCAGCCATACCTCAGATGCTAGAACTGCAAAGGCAAGCTCAGGAACATCACGAAGGGATGTCCGCTGCACTCCTCATGATGGAGGAGTCCGTCCGTCTTCAGCCTGAGGTGATAGCGCTGGCATGCCAATGCACTGAGGTCAACACTGGTAGGATGACAGCCGCCATAGAGACCTTGGTCCAGGACATCAGTCCTGCTGCATGACTCAACTCCCTCACTGACCTCATTTGGCCTCCAGAAGTGTCAACGTGAGAGGGTGCAGGGCAGCTTGATCTCACTCCAACTTCCCCTTCTCCTCAAGGAGTCAGCCAGAAGCCCTCGGGCACCCATAGGGAGGAGGATCAGCAGGAACACGCCCTGGGGCAATTCACCCAAGTGACTCCGGGAGTGTCCGGACCATCCGACTCCCCTCTTCCTGTGACCCCAGCAACTCCACAGGCCAAGGAGGGTGCCACTGCCACACAGCAGGACTCCGAAAGCAGGCTGGGGCCTTCCAGATCTCGGCCTTCCACAGGAAGCCCGTAAAGGTCATCACAAACAGAATGTAGCAGTCAGCAGGCTGCCTCCACCTCCGCTGTGGATATTGCGGGAGCACCGAGATGTAGCGCCAGGATTAAGAAGGTTAAGAAGATGTATTGTAAGTCTAAAATATGGAACGCTTCACAAATTTGCGTGTCATCCTTACGCAGGGGCCATGCTAATCTTCTCTGTATCGTTCCAATTTTAATATATGTGCTGCCGAAGCGAGCTGCACAGCCTGGGCATGGGTGTTAATCACTTCTATATAATGTTCACTTTGTTAATAAAATCCCAAGAATGTCTCCTTGCCCAGGGCTCCTTGTTCTGATGAGCAGTGTTCATGTCATTCAGATCTGAAACCTTGGTTCCTGCACAAAATAAAGGCAGGTGTCTCAGTCCAGGGCCTCTTCCCTGTGCTTTGTGCAACCTTCCCAGCACACTGATGATGCACCTTCACAGTCACTGGTCACATGGGTCATGCCTGCACCTTGATGGGGCTTATCATTGCTGCCAGAATGTCCAGGGCCAGCAGCACAGAGTTCCATCATTCCCTCTGTGTGCTTTCAGCATCTATGATGTGTGGCTGGCCCACCAACTCATCAGCATCTGCATCCAGTGACAGTGTGGTCCTGAAATGTTCAGCTCATGAAGGATGTCATATGATCAGGAGAAGTTAAAGTTTCCCCACTACATCTCCAGTGATATGACCCTGTTCACAGAGCGCAAGTGAGCTGCCATCAGCCAGAAAGAGTCAGACATTCACCTAAGTTATGTGAGGATCTATGGAGTGTGTCTTCTGCATATCGTCATCATCCTCCTGGAATGTAGGGATTATGGGCAGCTGCTGCGTCTCTACGACAGGAGCATTATCACAGAGGGTATGTGCACTGCCATCAGCCAGACAGGAGCCAAATGTTCACAGATGCAGTGTGAGGATCGCTGGTGTCTCCTCACTGTATGTTGTCATCATTCTCACAAATCTAGCAGCTATGAGGGCCTCTCAAGCATGCCTGCCTTGCCTGGTCAGTGTGAGGTCCTCATTGCCATGATCCTCAACTTCGAGGACCTCCCCACCCTCATCCCCACGACATCCTCCTCATCGGAGGAGATGTGCAGCTCCTCCATCTCCTCCTCAGCCAGCTCCCCTCCCCGTTTCAGCACTAGGTTGTGAAGGGTGCAGCAGACGTCGATGCGTGGCACCCTCTGTGGACTGCATTGCAGGGCTCCACCAGGCCCATCCAGGCACCAGAACCTCATTTTCAACATTCCGATGCTTTTCTCCATCAAGGTTCGAGTTGCAGCATGAGCCTCATTGTACCTTCGCTCTGCTGCAGCCTGAGGCCAACGCATGGGTGTCATCAGCCATGTCTTCTGTGGGCAACCCTTGTCTCCAAGAACAAAAACCTGCAGCCTCTCTGGAGCCTGAAAGCTATCAGAGATCTGAGACCTACTGAAAATGTAGTTGGCATGGACACTCCCTGGGAACAGTGCGCATATCTGCGCGATGCATTTGTGGTGGTCACACACCAGCTGAATATTCAGAGAGTGGAAGCTCTTGCAGCTAACATAGTTGACTCCTCATTGCCATGGAGATCTGAGTGCCAAGTGAGTGCAGATGATGGCATCCTGCACATATGAGAAAACCTGAGATCTGGGCAACTCCCTATGCTCTTCCATCCTGGCTTTCCTGGTCCCAAGCAAAATGCACAAAGTTGTGTACCCTCAGGAAGATGGCATCCATGACCTCATGGATGCATTTGTGGATGGAGGCTTGTGATTTCTCACAGAGGTCACCTTTGGAGCCCTGAAAGGAACCACTGGCACAAAAATTGAGCGCTGTGGTAACTTTCACAGCCATTGGCAATGGATGCCCTCCATGTCCCCTTGGTGCCAAATCCTGCAGCATGTTGCATATATGACTGACCAGTTCCCTGGGCCTGTGCAGTCTTCGGCGACACTGGTTCTCGGCCATCTGCCAAAATGACAAGTGCCATCTGTAGACCCTGGATCTAACTAGGTGCCAACCAGCAGTGGTTCACTGTGGCTTTTCAGTGGCGTGTGTGGGAGCTCCAGCTGCCCATTCTTCCAGAGGGTGCTGCTCTTCCCTCTTCCCAGCAAGGCTGTGCTGTTAGTTCGAACCATGGGGGAGGCAGGTCCAATCCTGAATGATGATATTGCGAGGGGCTGTGAACGCCTCCACCAGTGACTGCTCCATGACCAGCTTTTGCAAGGAGATTGTACATCATGCCCAGTCGTCCAATTGTTCTGCAGTCGACTAAAATGCTGATTAGTTTGCAGTCTGTGCCCGAGGGCACAGCTCTGGAACATTTGGTGGCACTTTCAGGCATTCTTGAGTGGGCAAATAAGCTGGAGACCTAACTCCATGCATCTCAATGTGGCTGCGCCTGAATTGTGTCAGCTGTGGAGGAATGGTCACTTTATACAAGTTTTCCCTAGTGTGTGCCGGCTTCCCTCCACCACCTCCCCACCAACAACGCTGCATGTGCTTGTGCACTACCATCAACCGCAGGGCAGCCCTTGCCCTCCCTCAACTCACCCAAACTGCGGTGCGGCCCTTGCCCCAGTGCATCAGCCAGCTGGGAAAAAGCAACTTGCCTGTGCCCTCGCCTGAATGTGCGATGGCTCAACGTTGAAGTCCAACAGGCGACCCTCGCGAGTGCTGAGCAAAGTTACTGTGAACTGCTCTCTGAGTTCCCCTTGGAGTGCAGCTCACCAGGTGCACGCCTTATAAATGCTCTTCTGAAACATGTCGGTGTGCAGTCACGCCGACTTGGCTGGATGATCCAACATGGGGGCATGATTCTGGCCAACAAGGCTTATAATGAGGAATACAGTTAACGTTTCGAGTCCGAATGACCCTTCGCAGATGCTGCCAGACCTACTGAGTTTTTCCAGGTATTTTTGTTTTTGTTTTGGATTTCCAGCATCAGCAAGTTTTTTGCTTTTGTCTTAAGGCTTATAATGATATGCAGATGTATTAAAATGAAGCTCCTGATGGGAGGAGCAGGCGATCGCAATCTGGTTTCACAATGGCGTGAAAACGGTTTTTTGCCTTCTTGCTATATTGTCTGCTCACGCACGGCATGAGGCCCCATGCCAACGGGCAGGGAAAATTCCTCCCTATGTCCTTTTGCAGACTCTTTGTATCATCCTCACAACTTGCTTTCCTACCTACCTTTGTATCATCAGAAAATTTGGCTGCAATACAGTCTGTCCCTTGATCAAGGACAGAATTTTTCGGTCGGCGAGTGGGAGCGAGGCCCGCTCGCCGACGTGTAAAATGACATGGGGTGACGTCGGGCAGGCATCCTGACGTCAGCGCACGTCATTTAGATTTTCAGTTCAGCGGGCATGCAGTCGGAACTGTCAAAGGCCTATCAAGGCCATTTAAAAACTAATTAAACTAATAAACTGAGCTGCCCATCCAACTTTAAGGTTGGCGGGCCGGCGAAGAGCCCAGGCGGCCTTTGCATTTATCATGGAAACTCATCCACGGGCGGGATGAAGTTTCATGAAGTTTTCATTAATTAAATAAATTTTTTTTATCAAAATTCATGAACATGTCCCAGGTCATGTGACACTCACATGAGGGGACATGTCTTAAAATACTTCCATTTCTTTATTTAAATTTTTGAACATTAAACTAATCTCCCTGAGGCACCCCTGTGCCTCAGGGAGATTCTGCGCTCTTTTGTATGCATGAGTGAAAGAGTGCAGGCCCTGACTCAGGGAACCCCCACCCCCACAACCCCGCCCGCACAGGAACCGCTCAGTGCTTCTTAAATTTCCGTTGAACTGCGTGGCTTGCTAGGCCATTTCAGTTGAAAGTTAAGAGTCAAACGCATTGCTGTGGGTCTGGAGTCACATTTAGGCCAGACCAGGTATGGATGGCAGATTTCCTTCCCTGAATGTCATCAGTGAGTGCAGATGGGTTTTTATGACAATTGGTGGTAGTTGTTATGGTCACCATTACTGAGACTAGCTTTATATTTCAAAGTTTTATTAATTGAATTTACATTCTACCAGCTACCATGGTGCCCAGAAGGTAAAAGAATTTGGACCAGTTCTCATATTTCCCAGTTTTTACTGGTGTTCTATTTTAAGGTATACAAGGCCAATTTGGAACAGTATTCTGATTTCCCAGCTTTTACTTTTTTTTCGTTCTGGGTGGGATTTGAACCCCTATCCCAAGAGTATTAGGCTGGGCCTCTGGATTACTGGTTCATCATAACTCCCTTGCTTTTGTACTCTTTACCTCTATGTATAAAGCACAGATTTCCATATGCCTTGTTAACTGCTTTCTTGAACTGCCCTTCTATTTTCAATGATTTGTGCACATATACCCCAAGTCTCTCTGCTCCTGCACCCCTTTATAGTATTGTATCCTTTATTTTATATTGACTTTCCTCGTTCTTCCCATCAAAATGTATCACTTCACACCTTTCTGCATTAAATTTCATCTGCTAATTGTCTGTCCATTTCATCACCCTGTCCGTATCCTCTTGAAGTCTATCACTATCTTTGCATGATCGAGTAACGCCGAGAAACTGGCACTTGTTGACACTGAGCCATATAACTTGGTCAAATGGGTATGTTTTAAAAAAAGAGGAGACAGGTAGAGAGGTGGAGTGGCTTAAAGAGGGAATGTTGAAGCCTATGCCCAGACAGCTAAAGGTACACCTACAAATGGTGGAGCAATTCAAATTCCAAGAGGCCAGGATTGTAGGGATGCAACGATGTCAGAGGGTTACAGGGCTAGAGAAAGTTAAGAAATGTGGAGGATGAAGCCATGGAAGGATTTGAAATCAAGGATGTGAATTTTAGAATCTAGACATTGCCAAACTGGGAGCTAAGTAGATCAACAAGCCCAGGGGCCAATGAGAATTGGTTCAGCCAGAGTTTTGGAAGAGATCAAATTTATGCAAAGTGGAAGGTAGAAAGCTGGCCAGAAAAGTATTAGAATAGGCAAGTCTGTAGGTAACAAAGGAATGAATGGACAGGAAATGAGCTGAGGCAAAGGTGGAGATGGGCGGAAATAGGCATTGAAGGTGATGGGAGCAGATAGCCCTATGAAAAAAAACAATTAAGGGGTAAGAAATTTGTCTTGAAGAAGAGACAATATTGCAGATGATTCTCTGGCTATAACTGGATAGATAACAATGGAACCAGGGGAGGGAATTCCCACCCAGCTGGGCTTTGGAGGAGAGGCGTTGGAGGATGATAGTGTGTTCAAAAATGTCAAAGGCTGCAGAGATGTCAAGAAGGATGAGGAGGGATAGGTTACCACGGTTGCAATGACAATGTCCTTTGTGACTTTGATAAGCCTCATTCCCTCTTTAAGCCACTCCACCTCTCTACCTGTCTCCTCTTTTTTTAAAACATACCCATTTGACCAAGTTATATGGCTCAGTGTCAACAAGTGCCAGTTTCTCGGCGTTACTCGATCATGCAAAGATAGTGATAGACTTCAAGAGGATACGGACAGGGTGATGAAATGGACAGACAATTAGCAGATGAAATTTAATGCAGAAAGGTGTGAAGTGATACATTTTGATGGGAAGAACGAGGAAAGTCAATATAAAATAAAGGATACAATACTATAAAGGGGTGCAGGAGCAGAGAGACTTGGGGTATATGTGCACAAATCATTGAAAAAACGGATGGGTCAAATACGGCACCAAGGTAGTGAATGGTTTGCTTCCACCTCAGAAAGTGACCAGGGAGTGAGATGGAGTCAATGGCCAGGAAAAGGAGTTTATGGCAGGGATTGAAGACAATGGCTTTGATCTTCACACTATATAGTTGAAAGAAATGTGTGCTCATCCAGGTCTGGATGAAGGATAAGCAATGTGACAAATCATAAACAGTGGAGAAGTCAGGAAAGGGAGCGGTTAGATAGAGGTGAATGTTGTTTGTATTCATGTTGGCCCTGACATGTTTTTGGATGATGTCACTGATGTAGATGAGAAATAGGAGGGGACAGAGATTGAACCCTGGGAAATTCCAAAGGTAATGGTGCAGGAGCAAGAAGAGACAATATTGCAGATGATTCTCTGGCTATAACTGGATAGATAACAATGGAACCAGGGGAGGGAATTCCCACCCAGCTGGGCTTTGGAGGAGAGGCATTGGAGGATGATAGTGTGTTCAAAAATGTCAAAGGCTGCAGAGATGTCAAGAAGGATGAGGAGGGATAGGTTACCACGGTTGTAATGAGAATGTCCTTTGTGACTTTGATAAGCCTCATCAGTGCTGCGATAGTGCCAGTTCAAACAAGGAGCTTTTGAAATGTAGACTTTGAAACATTAGATTATTCTTTATGTTGTAAAACTTGCTGTAGCTTCAAACTGGCCTAGCTTCAAGACTTAGCCACAAACAGCCACCACAACTTTCATTCATAAGCATCTGTAATGGAGTAAAACATAAAATAGATAAAACATAAAATTTGTTGCAGAGTAGATAGCTGAAAACTGACCATTGTAGTAAGCAATGAAGCTTTTTACAATATATAATGATTGAAGGCCATTAGCTCTTAGTCAAAAGGAACTACAGCCAATCAATCACCCTTTCCCCTTCACAGTGGTCTTAAACAAGGCTAAGTCTCTTTCGATGATCTATTCAAAGTGGCAGAAGACTACCTTTGCAGCCATATAGGCTCAGAAGATCCTAATGAGAAGGTCCAGCATTTTCTTACCTTTGACAATGGCAAGGAAGCCTGTGATCGACTACAATGGCTCTATATATTTAAGTGTGTAACTTCTTAATGTGCTTTCCTAACTCTTAATACTTTGTCAGCTACCATAGCCAGTAATGTCTGATATTTGAGCTCATTGGTTCTCCTTCAAGAAATGCCTTGCATGCTATTACAAGTAACAAGATTTACATGTTAAAAATTCAACATGACATAAAGCCCATTTTTGTCACACTCTCACTTTCCAGAAGGGGTCAGTGTAATCAGGAGCTGTGATCCAGGCTGATTTTTCCTATTTTTTGCCTGGGTGTTTATGGCACAAATTCACCCCCCATGGTGCATTTATTCATTAAGCCACCAGAATTTGGGATTCACTCAGAATATGTTCCATCTCCGACCCCAATAGGTAATCAAAGTCGCTCAGAGTATATGGGCCAAGAGATTTTCTCAGAAAGAGTGGTCTGGGTGGGGTAGTGGTTGAGGACTGTTTGGACAAAGTTAGTTTCTCCAACTAATGGAGGTTTTGGTTCCTGACAGCAACTGTAGTGGTCTCTGTCTACAGGCTCAGGATTCAGCTTGGTTTATAGCCAATGTTTATTAATCAATCTAATAGATGAAAACTTGGCTGAAGCCCTGACAGCCCCCAGATAGGGCTGCCAACTGTGATTAAATGTATTCTTGGAGGTTTCATCACATGACTTTCCTCCATGCTCCAGCCATTAGTTGCCCAACACATCCATCCTTGTGACTGCCTTCCTATACCAATTGGAAAGCAAAAGGACACGTTACCCAATTGGATGCTGCTTGAATTTCAGCTAAACAGCCTTTCCCCCACTTTTTCAATGTTTTTATATCTAGTGAAGAGAAATGTTGAAAGGCAATGACAAAAAACCCCCCAATCTATTTCAATAACCATATGACTTTTCTCCAGGGTTGCACAGAGCCGTGACCTGGAGATTGATCTTCAAT
This sequence comes from Carcharodon carcharias, assembly GCF_017639515.1. Lineage (NCBI taxonomy): Eukaryota > Metazoa > Chordata > Chondrichthyes > Lamniformes > Lamnidae > Carcharodon > Carcharodon carcharias. Next base: position 154,763,185 of record NC_054472.1, read on the forward strand.
TCCTGGAACTCCAGGCCAATCCTAGAGAGTTAGCAACCCTACTCCCAGTACCTGTGAATCTGTCCCCCAGCATGACTCTGTACCTTTCTTTCATTGCCAACGAATTAGTACTTTTTGAAGTGTAGTCACTGTTTTGCAGGAAAATGCTACATGGATGCATAAACAGCAATAAGATAAACAATCAGCTCATCTGTTTTTGGAGGTGTTAAATTGAAGGATAAATATTTACCAGGGCATTGGGAGAATTCCCTGTTCTTCTTTGAATAGTACTCACAGGATCTTTTGTGTTACCCTAAGCAGGCAGGGAGGATCTTGGTTTGATATCTCATGCAAAAGAGTGTGCCACCAACAGAGCAGCACTCCCTCACTAACGTACTGATGTATCAAGATTATGTATCAAGACTGAGATTTTGTTCTTATATTTTGAAATGGGGTTTAAACCCACAGTCTTCGATCTCAGAGTTAAGTGTGGTACCACTGAGTCCAGAATGGTCATTTCGGGAAGGGTCTGGCGCAAAGCTAGAGCCTGTGATACCATCCCTGTGTTTAAAATACCTTGTGCCCATGAATTGCCATGACTGGAAACGCTGATGTTTATTGCCGACCTTTAGCTGCCCTTGAGAAGGTCTTACTGAACTTTATTTTCTTGCTGTGGTTCAAGAAGAAGGCTCGCCACTTCTCAGTGCAACTAAGTATGGGCAGTAAATGTCAGCATTTTCAGTAAGGCCCACATCCTGGGAATGAATTGAAAAGTATCCCAGCGAGAAGGGAAAGGGGAGAGCTGGAGAGAAAACAAAAGAAACGTTGCTTTTGGTGGTTAGATTTAGCTCACTGTAACTATATTGCTGCTGTGTGGGTTGTTTCTCATGCTGGTTTGCACATTTATGCTTCTCCTTTCTCAGTAAAAACCACTGAGAGGAACCATTCATTAACCATTTAGTCTGAAGCAACTGTGTAAATATAATATTACCACATAAAGTGTGAGGAATAAATTAACCACATTTAATGACAAGTAGTGCATAGGTGGTTCAATCACCTTAGTCTCTGCAATGCTGATTCCCTATTGGGGCGCTGCTGTTGAGAAAAGGGGCAGGCAGGTAGGTTGATTCAACTTGGTGATCAGCTTTGACTGTAACTGAGAGAAGCGAGAAAATTCGAAAGGTGACTCAGCCTATCCAGACCATGCTAGCACGTTCTGCACTGACCAATATGGAGTGGCAATAATGAACGCCAAGAATACTGGTTACCTGTCTGCTGATAAAAAGTTATTCTAATTGTATGAATTACATTTAGAAAGGATGCCAGAAGAAACTTCTTTTGTCAGTGAGGGACAAATGTTTAGAATGCTCTACCAAGCAAGGAAAGAGAAGCAAACGAGAATATCTAAAGTACAATTGTATTTTACTGTATATTATGGGAGAGAGAGAGAGATATGTTTCAATGGGGTGATTAGTATCATTCTCAGTCCTGGCTTTTCTTATATGTGTCATGCTCAAATCTTGGTATTTCTGCTTTAATTGTGTCCACTTTGATTTATAATACGCCTTTGTGAAGTGCCCTGAAATGTTATTCCATGGTAAAAGCACTGCATAAATGCAAGTTGTTGTTGCATAAAGGTTACACAGATCTTGCAGCATTACATTTAGAAAAGATACTGAGGAAAAAATCCTTCCTTTCAGAGGGAAATATATCTTTGAAATCTGAAAAAAGAGTAGAATTTCCAGGATTTATTTTTCCCTTATTGGCCCTCAGTCGGGGGAAGAAAGAGGCGTTTATCCATGATAGTACTGCCACCTTGTCACCTTGTTGTGGGGCATGGATGATTGATCAGTTGCTCTTTTCCTGTCCATTAATTTTATACATTTGTCACTCACCACCAATGAGGTCTGTGAACCTCATTGCCACATCAAGTGTCTTAAGTACCACCAAACCACCTCCATTTTTAATTCCGCTGTTCTGAATTATGATATGTTTAAGTTTCTAGCTTCCTGTGCTCTGGTGCATAATTGCAGAAATAGATGTTATCTAACATGTTGGACAAAAGATACCTGGAAAATGAGCTATAAACAGGAAGAAACAATAAGGAACAATGTTAATTCAAAAGGGAAGTGGTACAACTTGCACTCATTCCTGTTTGTTCTAAACAGAGCTGTCTTCATGATTACTGCTGTATACCAGTCTTCCTGTGTTAATTTGTCTAAAATTTGCAAATTATGTTTTAGAGATAGGCTGGAGCACACAATGGTGTAAAATCTTTCAATTGATGAAAGAAATGTTTCCTCTGTTTGCCAGTCCTATTGCACGTTGTTGATGTTACTGGAGAATTGGTTTTTAACATGAGTGAACAATGGATTACATCCATTGATAGAAATGGTCGTAAATGGAACTCACTCCTCCAAAAAGCTGATGAGTTGAAAATTTCAAAACTGAGATTAATAGATCCTTGTTAGGCAGGGGAATTAAAGGTTACTGTGCCAAAGCGAGTAGATGGAATTAAAATACAGAACAAGCATTATATAACTGAATGGCAGAAAAGGCTCATGGGATTGAATGGTATAATCCTGTTCCTATGTGACTATGCTCCTACCCAAAGTCTTTGCTTCAAGGTTGTTCCATACAAAGAAAAACAAAGAGGCATCCTCTGTGGAAGTTTACCTTCATAACTTTGTAGATCTCTACTGTTCAGTTGGTAAATGAATGGTCTCGTATAACACTGAACCATAGATACCAGATGGTGCAAGGTGCAATTCCTGGCTTGTGCACCATTAAATTTTTAAATTTATTCTTTAATGGGATGTGGACACCGCTAATAATGCCATGCCCTTGAAGTAAGTGACCTGCTAGTCAATTTCAGAGGGCAGTTATTAGTCAACCACATTACTGTGGACCTGGACTCATATGTAGGCCAGGCCAGGTGAGGCTGGCAGATTTTCTTCCCTAAAAATCAGATGGGTTTTTGACAATTTGTGATAGTTTTGTGGTCACCATTACTTTCAATTCCAGATTTTATTAATGGAATTTTAAATCCACCAGTTGGGGCAGGGGAGAGGTGGTTGTGGTGAGGGCTTTCTAGCCAGTATTGCTGTAAAATATTCATTTGTGGACATCAGGTGGGAAAGGGTTTGTGCTGCAGTTTTGCCTATCATGATAGAATAGTTGCTGGCACTCATTGCACAGATAGATCTTCATTTGAGATGTACAGACCTTAGGGTATAATCAAGTGGTCCATAAGTTCCTCAGATCCGTTCACTTGGGACCAGACACAACTTTCAATGTGAACATAGTATCTCAAGAAATCCCGATTCTATTTTTTCTGTATTTTTTGACTTGCGACCATTTCTATTGCCGTGTAATGTTGAAAATATTTTTTTCTGCTTTTGTTTGGTTAGCTGCACAAAGTTTGGAAGGTGCCTATAGAAATTTGTGAGTGTTATCAGGGACCGCCCTCTCCTTCCCCATCCCTCCCTTCATAACAGAAAAGTTGGAGCATTTTTTTTATCCTTTCACAGGTGTGCGTGCCACTGGTTAGACCAGCATTTATTGCCCATCCCTAATTGCTCATGAGAAGGTGGTGGTGAGCCGCCTTCTGGAACCACTGCAGCCCATGTGTTGTAGGAACACCTACAGTGCTGTTAGAGAGGAAGTTCCAGGATTTTGACCCAGCGACACTGAAGGAACAGCAATATATTTCCAAGTCAGGATGGCGTGTGGCTTGGAGAGAAACTTGCAGTGGTGGTGTTCCTGTGTATCTGCTGTCCTTGTCCTTCTAGATGGTAGAGGTCACAGGTTTGGACATTAAATCAAATTGGCATTAATTTAAGTGAACAAGTAGGGCCTTGGCTTAATGTCTCATCTAAAAAGACAGTTCCTCTAATAATGCTGCACTCTCTTAATACTACAGCAGTGGTGGCATAATTACGCACTCAAGTCCAGAAGAGAACGTGAAACTACAACCTTCCGACTTGGAGACAGAGTTCTGTTAAGTTGGCCATGCTGAGACTGCACTTTAAGGAAAGGAGAGAATACACTGTAAAAAGAAACATACGTGTCTTTAAAGCATAACGTGTATTATTCAGTTAGGGGAAATGTAAACAATAATGTTTATTAGGTATTAAAGTCTGCTTATAAATCAAATATCATTTTGCGTGCAAATTTGAATGAACCAAAGAAAGTGACCAGGAAAGTGAGTATTCAACTCAAAAAAAAATTTGAAAAAAAAATCATATTCTTAAATAACGAGCTTTGAATATTTTCCTTTTCCCCTCGTAAGGTGAAAACGCAGCTTGATTCATTTGAAAGTTGTAGATTCAAGCCCACTCTGGGACTTGAGCACATGCATTGCCTGCTACTGAGGTACAGGCAGAGTCAAATTTCAGTGCTTTTATTTTTATAGCTGTCTTTTGAAGTTGCTGCCAACATTTTCATCAGTTCCTGTTCTTCTTGCTGTTATTTCGTTAGCTGCCTTTTGCTCACTGCCGATTTTGATTAGCAGTTTTCATACCTCGGATTCCTTACCGTAAATCACAGCGTGATGTTGACCAGACATATAAGACAACCCAATTTTTCCAGCCCCAAAAATTGTGTTTATGCATATACTCGACATACAAGTCAACACCCCTTTTCAACCACAACATGCTTTACTCGCATTAGTAGTCAGCCTCAATTTTTTGCCACACAAATGCACGTTTTGCTTACCTTATAAATAGGTGCAAGTGATCAAGCAGGCGATATAGGCTGTGTTACAAAGATGTGTAGGAGTTTAAAACACATCCACAGAGTGCAGACTCTGCATGGTGAACAATGAAGAGAAATGAGACTTCCGGCAAAATGAATGAAGCATGAAGCTGTTTTCAAGCTAAAAGTCATAAAATTTGCTAAGTCAAATAGCTGGGCTGCAATGAGGAAATTTGGTGTTGGTGATAAATTGGTACGAGAACAGATGAAGATGCACCCTGAAGAAGATGCCCAAAATCAAATGTGTCAGGAGAACAGAGATCAGCCACTGGCCTGATCTTGAGAAGCATGATCAGAATGGGTAATCAAAAATTATCAGAACGGTTTCATCATCACCAGAAATGCAATGCGTACATGGGCACTTAACTGAGCCAAATCGAACCCTGTGCCCAGCAAAGATTTCAGAGCAACAGCCAGTTAGTGGATCTGCTCTATATAACGAAAATATCTAGTATTGTGGCAGAAGACCAACATTGCTCAGAGATTACTAAAAGATCTTGATGCCAAAATGACCAGTTTCTAGCGATTCATCATCAGACGCCGACACAAACACGAGTACCAATCATGTCACATCAGCAACATGGATGAAACACCTATGAATTTCAATATGCCCAGTAACCAAACTGTGGAATGAAAAGATTCAAAAACTATTCTAGTGAAAGCAACAAGACATAAGAAGACAAAATTCATGATGATATTAGCTTGCATGGCCAACGGAACAAAATTAAAGCCTATGCTAATCTTCAAACAGAAAGCCATACTGAAAATCTAGTTCCCTACAGGAGCTATTGTGCATGTCCATGACAACAGTTGGATAGATGTGGATGGAGTGAAATTATAGGCCAATAATGTGTAGAATAGGCCTCACAGTGACCTATGTAAAGAATGTGATTTTGTGGGACGTGTGTGGGCTTGTTCAGGTCCCATATAACCAAGAGGCACCTGTGAAGAAATAACACCCAGATAGCGGCTATAGCGGGGGGTGGGGGTCTAACATCTATAGTTCAACCCTTGGCTGTGTGCTTCAACAAGCCCTTCAAAGATCATGTTCTTCCAGAATGAAATAGATGGATGGTTGATGGAGAAGAAGCCTTCACAAAGAGCGGAAATATGTGCACTACCCCACTTGAAATTTTGTGTGATTTTGCCATCAAATCGTGGGATGTTATTAGTGCATAAACTGTCATCAGGTTGTTCAAAAAATGTGGCATATCCAATTCCAACAGATAGGAAGTAAATGACTTGTTGCTGATGGATGGTTCTGAAACTGAAAGTGCCAAACCTGATCCAGAATGGTATCCTTATGTGAAGCCATAGCTAAAGTGACTCAGAATGAATCTGATGAACTTTTTACACTGGATGCTGATGACAATAAATTTGACTGGTTTTAAAACACATCAGCATGGTTAAAAATGTTAATGACATGTTGCAGTTCACTCAGGGAATCCGAGTTGCTATAGCAACATGCACATTTACGTGCATGTTGAAGTCTCACGCTATAGATATTGATGGTAGAGGCTCCAACTTTCTTTCCATTACATGGCTGACCAGGAATCTCTCCTGCTCTTACCACCTACCATGTTGAGTGTTGGAAGGATTTGCAGATTAACACTTGGTCTGGTTAGCTGCATTAAGATCACACCTTCCTTGACCATCAAATCTTGGGGCGGGACTTGAACCCAGAGCTTCTGGGCTCAGAAGCAGGGATACTACCCACTGCAACAGAAGACCTCCAAAAGGTTAAAGGTATTTTTGTACAGTTAATTCATTCAATAAACCGTGAAAAACTAATTTAATATGAATGTTATTTTTTTTCACATTTGAAAATGGCAACTGCACCACATTTTATACTTGGTGTATAAGTCGACCCCTGTTTTTGGAATAATTTTTGGAAGCTTCAAAGATTGACTTATACATTAACATCTATGCAGCATTCGTAATGCAGCTTTTAATCACACTTTCAGTATTGTTGATTGTTTTATTCCTTACCTGTTTGTTGTGTTATGAATATAGAGAACTTGAGCCAGTTAAGACAATCATGATACTGACATTTGCTGATGTAATACCTCAAGTGTGATGTTGTAGATTAACTGATTAAAATGCTTCCTGTACTTAAGACTGTTATTTACATGAGTGAATAACCCATGATATTGCTGTGGCAGGGGAAATTCAAAATAAGAGGACATAATCTCAAAATTGGAGCTAGGCCATTTGGGATTGAAATTACACAAAGATAGTCAAACATTGGAACTCCCCTCCTCAAAATTGTCAGATCAATTGAGGTAGATAAATTGTTCTGTAAAGGCATCAAGGCATAGTGAGCAGAGGCAGGTAAATGGAGTTATGATATAAATCAGTCTTTATCTAATGGAATGCAGAATAGGAGTGTGTTTGAATAGCCTAGTCCCAGTCTTAGGCAATCAAGAGCACGCTGTGTTTTATCGTGACATTAACATGTAAAATTGAATGTTTTATGGCTAGATTATTTATTATTCTAAATTCAGGTTACTTACAAAGTGCAGATCAGAGCCTTGGTCCTCTTTGGTTAACCAAGCAATTGAATTGGGAGACTTTTTAAAATTAATTCACAGGATGATGGCGTCGTTGGTTAGGCCAGCATTTATTGCCTATCCCTAATTGCCCTTGAAAATATGGTGGTGAGCTGCCTTCTTGAACGAGTCCATGTGGTGTAGGTACACTCACAGTGCTGTTAGAGAGGAAGTTCCAGGATTTTGACCCAGCGACAGTGAAGGAACGGCGACACATTCCCAAGTCAGGATGGTGTGTAGCTTGGCGGGGATCTTCCAGATGCTGGTGTTCCTATGTGTCTGCTGCCCTTGTCCTTCTAGATGGTAGCGGTTGTGGGTTTTGAAGGTGCTGTCTAAAGAGCCTTCATGAACTCCAATGCATCTTGCAGATGCTGCCACTGTGTGTCAGTGGTGGACGGAGTGAATGTTTGTGGTAGGGGTGTCAATCAAGCGGGCTGCTTTGTCCTGGATGGTGTCAAGCTTCTTGAGTATTGTTGGAGCTGCACTCATCCAGGCAAGTGGAGAGCATTCCATCACGCTCTTGACTTGTGCCTTGTAGATGGTGGACAGGCTTTGGGGAGTCAAGAGAATTCACTGCAGGATTCTTAGTGTCTGATCTACTCTTGTAGCCACATTGGCTAGTCCATTTCAGTTTCTGGCCAATGGAAACCCTCAGTATGTTGATATTGGGGGATTCAGCATTGTCAAGAGGCAATGGTTAGATTCTCTCTTGTGTGGCACAAATGTTACTTGCCACTTGTCACCCCAAGCCTGGATATTGCCCATAACCAAAACAGCGTCAGCAGGATTTTCTGTGCAATTGGCAAAGTCCAAAAGTGGGTGGGGAAATCGTGTTTGACCCGCCGACGGCAGTGGCGGCTTATTCTGCTGTATTGTGTGCCACTTTGTAGAAAAAACTGAAAGGCACGGGTCTCACGTTGGATGGCTGGCGGGACAGCCTCTGACTCGCCCACCCTGCCGTTACCTCAAGCTTTCTGTAAACTGGATGCCATATTTAAAGGCCGCCGTTGCACAGAGCTAGCACTCTCTAAGGGATCGAAAGCTGGTGGAAAGTCATGGCTTCCTAAGGGAGGGAACATGCTGCCCCTAAATTCAGTGATGCCTCTCTCGAGTGCCTACTCGATAAAGTGGAGGCCTGCCATGATGTCCTCTAGCAAAGAATCTCATCCAAGGTGACATATCCATCATGGGGGGGGGCGGTGGCAGTGGTGGTGAGTGCCAGTGTCCTACAAAAGAGGACAGCCACCCAGTGCAGGAAGAGGATGAATGATCTCCTCTGTTCTGCCAGGGTAATTCACTCTTCTCATCACTCTCAACTCACACAATCATAAACCATCCACAGGGCCCTCACTCACTGCCAGCTCAATGGACATCACCACTCACTCTCTCACTCACACCGTCATCTCCTCTGCGGATCATGTTTTTATCCTGTCCATGGCACCACTCACCAGCCACACATGCCAGACATCCTACTCACCTGGCCTGGCAGGTGTCCTGCTTACACTCTCTCCATCTGTCTTCATGCAGGACAAGCTGGCTTATAACAAAAAGGGAGAGGTCGCAGATCGGGAGTGGAATGCCTCAACTGAAGGACTTCGAGAATAAAGCCACCCACTTGGCCGGTGAGGATGTGGACCATTCCTGTGCCAACATTGAGGTCAGTGGGCTGAACCAAGTGAGGATCCAGCAGTGCAACGTCCATCAGACAACCACACTGTGAGTGATGTCTCCTGTTCTTCAGCCCCCTGCCATGCACTAATTATCTTTTCTTTCTTCGCAGACACATCTGGGAAGCATCCGGGAATGTTCACAAGCCAGGCCCTCAACTCAAGCTCTGAAAACACCTCGGAAGAGGAATGTGATGATACCTTATTTGAAGACCTGTCGCAGTGCTCACCCACATCCTCCACCAGTGTAGCGACACATATCTTGGTGGGACCTAGCTCTAGAGTAGCCTCAGGGTCACCATCTGGTGAGCACAGCGCAGCCTGATCCACAGTAGGTGGAGGCAGGAACATCCCAGGCTGCTGGCACTTGGAAGACAGCTGGAGGACAGGAATGTGCTGAGTCCAAGTCAGACGATGAGCCTCTGGACTCGGGTCTACTTTAGTTGCTGGAGCGGCAAAGACAAGCTCGGAAACATTGGGAAGGAATGTCTGCTGCACTCCTCAGATTGTAAGGCATGATGGAGGAATTGAGGTCAACGCTGGGTGGGTGGTGGCCACCATGGAGACCTTGGTCCAGAACATTGGTCCTGCACTGCTGCAGGAGCTGCAACCCATCACTGAAGCACCTGCTGACAACGATCAGTGCTAACATGAGAGGGGATGGGGCATCTTGAGTTTACTTCAGGGGCACCTTCCTCTCAAGGAGACAGCCAAGGGCCTTCAGGCACCCATAGGGAGGAGCATCAGCATCTTTGGGGCCATCCATCCAGGTGACTCCAGGAGTGACCAGCCTATCCAAATCTCCTCTTCCTGTGACCCCAGCAGCTCCAGCTCCACAGGCCCAGGAGGGTGACACTGTCTCACAGCAAGACCCCAAAAGCAGGCCGGTCCTCTCCAGGTCTCGGTCGACCTGAGGACACCTGCAAAGGTCATCACAGGCAACACGGTGTAGCAGTCATCAGGCCACCTCCACCTCCACTGTGGATGTCAGGGACGCACCAAAATGTAGCAGCAGGATTAAGAAAGTCAAGAAGATGTAATTGCATAATGTGAGCATGGGTGTTAATCACTTGTACATAATATTTATCAATGTAAATACACTCATAATCATGTCTCCTTGTTTATGGCTCCTTGTTACGATGAGGTGTGCTCATGTCATTGGGAAGTGAAATCTTGGTCCCTGCACAAAATGAAGTCATGAGTCACAGTCCAGGTCTTTTCCACTGTGCGGTGCGCAACCCTCTGACCACAGTAATTTCCCCATCCCAAAGTTACAGCCCACCTCAGTGATACCTACACCTAGATGCTGATTGTGTTTACTGCAAGAATATCGTGCCCTCGCATTGTTGGGTCACGTGATGTTATGTGTGCTCTGAGCACCTTTGAGGCAGGGCTGCACCCCATTTCTCATCTGCATTCTGGACAGATGAAGGTGCAATGCTGAAGGGCTGTGATTATACATGCAAAAGAATCAAGTACTTTTGAAGGCCATGTTTCCGCTGTATTCCAGCAAGACCTGCATGAGCTGAGACTCTGCACAGATCGTGAGTGCAATGACCTCTTCCAGACTGGTGCCAGACCCCCCAGTTGCTATCTTGTGCTCTCAGGGGTGCCCTCACTGCATCTTGACATCCTCCTTGTGGAACCTTGGGCCTATTAAGGCCTCAAGACCATGCCTGCCTCATCTGACCAGAACAATGGTCTCATCGCCTGCACCCTGGCTTTCAGGACCTCATCATTCTCCTCCTCTTCCATTTCCTCCTTATTGGAGGAGACGGCAGCTCCTCCATCTCCTCATCATCCAGGACCTCCCCACTTTGCATCGCCAGGTTGTGCAGTGCACAACAAACCATGATGATGTGTGACACTCTCTGGCAGGTGTACTGCAGTGCTCTGCCAGATCTGTTGAGACACCCGAGCCTTATTTTCAGGATCCCAAAGGTCTGCTCCACCAAAGTCCAGGTTGCAGCTTGAGCCTTATTGCACCTTCTCTCAGCTTGAGTCTCAGGCCATCACATGGGCACCAACAGCCACGTCCTCTGTGGGTAACCCTTGTCCTTGAAAAGCCAACCCTGCAGCCTTTGTGGACCTTGGGAAGATGTTAGGGATCTGAGACCTGCTGAGGATGTAGGAGTTGTGGACGATCCCTGGTAGTGGTGCACAGACCTGCATAATCCATTTGTTATGGTCACAGATCAGCTGAACATTGAGTGAGTGGAAGTCCTTGCAGTTCACATAGTGGACTGGTTGTTGCCATGGAGATCTTAGAGCACACTGCACCCGTAGGGAAACTGCAGATCTCAGCGAATCCAGGTGCTCTTGCTTCCTGGCTCGCCCGATCTCGGTCAAAATTGACAAAGTTGTGTGCCTTGGCGAAGATGGCGTCAGTGACCTCCTGGATGCACTTGTGGTGGAAGCTTGAGAGATCTCGCACAGGTCACCAGTGGAATCCTGGAAGGAGCCAATGCCGTAGAAATTGAGTGTGGCGATCACTTTCAAAGCCACTGGCAATGGATGCCCTCCGAGCCCCCGAGGTGCCAAATCCTGTAGAAGGCAGCATATGCGAGCAACCAGTTCCTTTGACAACCATAGTCTTTGATGACACTGTTTCTCACTCATCTGCAGGTAGGACAAGTGCCATCTTTATTCCCTGGGTCTAGCGAGGCATCTACGAATGATAGTTTTCTGTGATCTTCCTCGATGTGTGGAGTAGGCCCTGTTGCCCCTTGATCTTGAGGGTTGTGCTGCTCCCTTTACCGAGCTGGATGCCTCAGTTGCATTCTTCTATCCTGACTGTAAGCCATGAGGAAGACGGCAAGATCAGCAAGCTCTATGTTCCTGATGATGTCCTCACTGCAGTATCAAAAAGAGAGATGCGAGGGTCAGCATATGTCTCCTAAGGGTCTTGGTTAGGTCTCCAGCTCCAGTTGCGTCTCAAGGTCTCTTCACACATCCAGCAGAATCCTGGCCACCACTTGGATGGTTAGTACTTAGTTTGCTTGATGCCTGACCAAAACCCCAACCACCAAGAGCAGGATTTTACGGTCGGCAAGCGGGGGTGGGGCCCACTCGCTGATGCATAAAATGACGTGGGATGATGTTGGGCAGAACTCCCGACATCACCGCGCCCGATTTAAATTTTCAGGAAGACGGAGGCGCAGCAAAATCAGCTGCGGGCCCGCCGACCTGTCAATGGTCAATTAAAGGACCTGCCCATCCAACCTTAAGGTTGGCAGGCAGGCCAGGAGCCCCGGCGGGAACTAGAAAAAACATGAAACCTCATCCACCAGCGGGATGAGGTTTCATGTAGGGGTTAAAAAGTTTAATGAAATAGTTATGGAAATTATGAACATGTCCCAACTCATGAGACATTGTCACACGAGAGGACATGTAGCGGAATTTTTTTTTCTATTTTTATTGAAAATAGAGGCGATCTCCCTGAGGCAGCACTTAGCCTAAGGGAGATGAGTGCACTCTTTCATGCGCATGCGCAAACGAGCGCACTCTTGATTTTAGGGATCCTTCCCCCCCCTCCCCCTGCCTGCACAGGGAGCCCATAACACTTCCCTGCAGATGTCACTCTAGGCGGGCCTTAATTGGCCCACCCACGTAAAATGGCGCCGCGCCTCCAATCGGGGACGCCGATCGGAAGCGCGCCAGCCCATCAACAACCCCCCCCAACGGGGAGAAAATTCTGCCCCACATGACCAAGTTGCGACAGCTTCGACCACTTGACTGCACCCTGTGCTCTGAGCTCAGGCGCAGGTATTATCTTAACCTGCACTCCAAAGCTGCATGGCTAGCTTGGATCATGAGGGTTACTGCTCAAAGCCTGAATAACTATAAGGCGAGGAGTTCTGAGTGCCACCCTCAGTGACTGTTCCATGACTGCCGCTCACAAGGGGGTCCTCTAACTCGCCCAATTGTTCTGCAGCCCCCATAATGCTGATAGTTTTGCAGTCTGCACCCAAGGGGTTAAAAGTTCAGGAGCAATCAATGGCACTATCAGGAATATGTGTTGTTTGAGTGGGCATAATTGTTTCAGAAGCCTGACTCCAAGCACGTCAATGGAGCTGATGCTGAACGGTCTCAGCTGCGGAGAATGCTCAATCTTGAAATGCTTTTCCAGATGCCTGGCCGATCCCTTCCCCCAGCTGGGGAACGCATCAATTTAAGGTTGTCTTGCTTTAGTTGAAAAAACACTTAGGAAGTGTCAGTTAGCCTAACATGTGAGAATCATATTAAAACATTCCTCTGTTAAAACTCAGCTGTTCGATGGCTTTAAGTTTGCTTTAACTTAGGCCAGTTACTGCCAGTTATTTGCTGTCTTCCTCCTGGCTTATAGGCAAGGCAGCACAGACTGAAGGAAGTACACAAGCATGTGCCAGGGTGGCGCAGTGGTGGGGGTGGCATGGGCAGGGGGTTGAAATTGGCAGGACTAAAACTGGGAATCGGTGATATGAGAAGAATGAGGCAATTAGTGGTAGGATAAGTTTATGCTTCCTGAGGAGAAACCTTGAACAAAAAAGTTAGGGTTATTCCTTTGGCATTTTCTGAACCTAAGCTGCTCCTTTGGAAGCGCTAAAGTGGCACTCAAATTTTTGCCTCTTCATCCAGACTCTGTTGGCCACCATGGGTGCTGATGTTCACATTAAGTATTCACATGACCTCTTCTCCCTTACTGCCGTTTGATATAGGGTCAATGGAAAGCCAAAGATGATGGACAGAATTGCTGCTGTGCTCCCTGTCCCTTGTAAGGGCTAGTCCAAGATTTTAATGCATCCTGTAGATAGGTAACCACACTTAGATAAGACATCTTTTTTCCTTCTCCACCAATTTCCTGCAACCTTCTTACATCATTGACACCACATTGTTGGTGTATGGTTCCTTAAGCATAAGTTACCCTCCAGTGTATTGCTAGTGACATTGACAGCATTTGCCGGTGAGTTATTCAAGCTCATCGCCATTATCTCCAACATCCAAATTCAAAGCAATCGAGGTAAGAATCCTGGTTAATTTTTCCCTCAATTTCCAGGAGAGCACAGGCTAATTTAGCTGCCTCTGCTATTGCTTCAACTGAGTTTGACTAATTCCACACAGGCCTAGGATCAAAAACTTTGAGGATTTTTATCACTAACGGTTACCTGATGAGTAAGCAGGCTGGGGTGGTGGTATATTTTGCAGTTTTGTTCATCTCACTTGACTGCAGATACAATCGCTGTCATGCAAATATTGTGACTGCTCCTCCATATCATCAGGAAATGTTTAGACATCCTCTACAGCTAAATGCTGATAAGAGAAAGCTGCAGAATCTTTAATGCAAACTGTAGATTAGTTAAATACAGTAGGTTGTTCGTTAGCTGCAAGGTTTTTCTTTATCTACCATGATTTTCAAACCTTTCTGGGTATGAGATTTGTTGTCAATATTGATGCATTCCCAGATATCCCAAGCAAGCACTCTCCTGGTGTGGAATTTAATGGCTTCCCCCATGGAGAGTTTGGCGGCAGGATGGGGCATTTAACCGGGCAAGAGGGTGGCAGGCGAGGACCCTGCCACCTTCCTGCTTCTGCCCAATTAAGTCTGCTGCCAATTGAGGCCCTTAACTTTCCTTTTAGGGCTATAGTCACTAAATTTTTGCCAAGGTTCCACACATACACATGAGCAGAAACCCAATAGTAAGATCTTTCATAAATTGCTGTAATCAAGTAAAGTAATCTATCTTAATTAACAAGTGATTGGAACAGGGATAATGAAAGAGAACTCATTCTAAAAATACCCTATATCCAAATGAGATTTTGTTTCAGGAAAAGAAACTTGCATTTATATAGCGCTTTTCATGCTCATAGAACATTCCAAAACATTTTACAACCAATGAAATACTTCTGAATTACAGTCACTATTGTAATATAGGAAATACAGCAGCCAATTTGTGCACAGCAAGCTTCCACAAAGAGCAATGTGCTAATGACCAAATATGCTGTTTGAGGGATAGATGTTGGCCAGGATACTGGGGAGAACTCTATTGCTCTTCTTCAAATAATGCTACAGGATCTTCTTCATCAGCCTCAGAAGAACATTGCCAATTGCACAAGTATGATATACCTGTTTCCCAGCCCAGCCATGTTGTGTGATTTCTCTGAGTGACATGAGCCATCTTGTCCCAATTTGTGCTGAACTGTGGACAGTTTGTGCTGTGGACTTATGCTGGCTTAGACCTACATTGGGAAAGCCCCAGATTCATAGTTAGGTGCTTCAGGATTGGCAGGTAAAGATGACTTTCACCATAACCATCAGAGTTGAATTCAAACGCAGATCACAGAAGTGAAATGCCAATGCGCTGACCCGCCATTTCACTGCATTGCCACCATTGTAACTGTTGAACTTTGGTGCCCTTATATCTGAGTCAGAAGGTTTTGGGTTCGGTGCATCTTTCAATAAGATGTTAAACAATATGTCATCTGCCTTCTCGGGTTGATGAAAAGATTCCATGGCACTATTTGAAGAATTTAGCTGGAATTTTCGTACATATCATCTCTTTAGGTCATACATGCTTTTCAGCTGCCTTTGTAATTCAGCTTGTTTTTTTGTCTTGTCAAAAGGAAGTTTCAACCCCTTCCCCGCCTTTTGTCTGAATGAGACTTGGCTGCTAGTGGCCTGACCCCAAGTTACTGTTGACCTCTTATGGCACTGGTGAGAGAGGAAAACCCAAGGCCAGATTTAGAACAGCATCTACAGAGTTCTTGCCTTATCTTTTCAACCTAATAAGCTTGATAGGTTGTATTTTGTGCAGGAAATCAAGGTAAAGCAGGCCCTCAAGTAAACTAATGACAGTTAGCGTTGTGGGTAAAATATCTATTTCTCATTCCTATGCTCTAATGTTATCAACCAGAATTGTGAGACACTGAGAGACCTTGTAGCTTTTTTTTTCAGCTTCTCCTCACCAATCTACTAAATAATGTCCAGATTATTGTAGTTTTTTTGCTCTGATCATATTTTAGAAGCCTCTGTGATCCAAAATAAATTTCTACTTGTAAGATGTCAAAACCCAATGAATTGCAACTGATAGTTGTTTTTAGGAACTCAAACACAAGAAATAGGAGCAGGAGTAGAGCATATGATGCTGTTCTGCCATTCAATGTGATCATGGCTGACATTGGACTTCAACTCCACTTTCCCTCCCTTTCCTCATATACCTTGAGTCCTTGACAGACCAACAATCTGTCTATCCCAGCCTTAAATATATTCAACGATGGAGCATCCACAACCCTCCAGGGTTGATAATTCCAAAGATTCACAACCCTTTGAGTGAAGAAATTTCCCCTCATTTCAGGTCTTATCCTGAGACTGTGCCCCTAGTGTTCTAGATTTTCCAGCTTGGAGAAACAACCTTTTCAGTGTCTACCCCTCAGAATCTTGCATGTTCCACTGATCGCCTCTCATGCTTCTAAACTCCAGAGAATATAAGCCCAATTTATTCTGCCTTTCATCATAGGACAGCCCTCTAATTCCAGGGACCAATCTAATGAATCTTCGCTGTCTCCTGTGCAACCATATCCTTCCTTAAATATAGAGACCAAAACGGCACACAGCATTCCAGATGTGATCTCACCAAATGCATTCTACAATTGTAACAAGACTTCTTTATTCCTATACTTTAATCATCTTGCAATAAAGGCCAAAATGCCACTTGCATTCCTAATTGCTTGCCATACTTGCATGCTAACTTTCTGAGTTTCTTGTACAAGCACACCCAGGTATTTCTGAACATGAACATTTACAATTGATCACCTTTTCAAAACATATTGTTCTTTTCTATTCTTACAACAAAAGTGAATAACCTCACACTTTTCCACATTATACACTGTCTGCCATCTTGTAACCCACACACTTAACCAGTCTATATCTCTTTGCAGCCCATTTATGTCCTCCTCACAATCTATATTTCCACCTAGCTTTGTACCATCAACAAACTTAGAAACAACACTCTCTGTATCTTTGTCACAGTCATTAATATAGATTGTAAATAGTTGAGGCCACAGCACTGATTCTTGCAGCACTCAAATAGTCACAGCTTGCCAACTTGAAAATGCCCCTTTTTCTTATTCATTCATGGGATGTGGGCATCGCTGGCTAGGCCAGCATTTCTTGATCATCACTAATTGCCCCTGAGGTGTTGGTGAGCTGCCTTCTTGAACCACTGCAGTCTATGTGATGTAGGTACACCCATAGTGCTGTTAGGAAGAGAGTTCCAGGTATATGACTCAGCGACAGTAAAGGAACAGTGATATATTTCCAAGTCAAAATGGTGAGTGGCTTGGAGGGAACCTCCAGGCGGTGCTCTTTCCATGCATCTGCTTCCATTGTCCTCCCAGATGGCAGTGGTCGTGGGTTTGGAAGATGCTGTCTAAGGGGTCTTGGTGAGTTCCTACAGTGCATCTTGTAGGTGGTACACACTGTTCCCACTGTCCGTTGGTGGTAGAGGGAGTGATGTTTGTGGATGGGGAGCCAATCAAGCAGGTCCTGGATGTTGTTAAGCTTCTTGACGGTTGTGGGAGCTACACTCATCCAGGCAAGGGGAGAGTATTCCATCACACTCCTGTCCTGTGCCTTGTAGATGGTGGACAAGCTTTGGGGAGTCAGGAGGTGAGTTACTCGTCGCAGGATTCCTAGCCCCTGACCTGCTGTTGTACCCACAGTATTTATATAGCTAGTCCAGTTCAGTTTCTGGCCAATGTTAAACCCCAGGATATTGATCTTGGTGGATTCAGCAATGGAAATGCCATTGAACATCAAGAGGTGATGGTTCAATTCTCTCTTGCTGGAGATGGTCATTGCCTGGCACTTGTGTGGCACGAATATTACTTGCCACTTGTCAGCCGAAGCCTGGATATTCTCCAGGTCTTGTTGCATTTCGACATGGACTGATTCAATATCTCAGCAGTTACAAATGGTGCTGAACATTGGGTAATCATAAGTGAACATCCCCATTTCTGAAATTATGGTGGAAGGAAGGTCATTGATGAAGCAACTGAAGATGGTTTGGCCTAGGACACCACCCTGAGGAACTCCTGCAGTGATGTCCCAAAACTGAGATGATTGACTTCCAACAACCACAACCATCTTCCTTTGTGCTAGGTATGACTCCAACCACTGGAGAGTTTTTCCCCCGATTCCCATTGACTTTAGTTTTGCTCGGGGTCCTTAATACCTTACTTGGTCAAATGTGGCCTTGATGTCAAGGGCAATCACTCTCACCTCACCTCAAGAGTTCAGCTCCTTTGTCCATGTTTGAACCAAGGCTGCAATGAGGTCAGGAGCTGAGTGACCCTGGAGAAACCCAAATTGACGTCAGTAAGCAGGTTATTGCTAAGCAAGTGCCACTTGATAGCACTGTTGATGACCGCTTCCATCACTTTACTGATGATCAAGAGAAGACCGATGGGGCAGTAATTGGCCGGGTTGGCTTTATCCTTTGTGTTGTGTACAGGACATACCTGGGCAATTTTCCACATAGCCGGGTAGATACCAGTGTTGTAGCTGTACTGGAACAGCTTGGCTAGGGGCACGGCAAGTTCTGGAGCATGAGTCTTATTGCCAGAATATTGTCAGGGTCCATAGCCTTTGCAGTATCCAGTGCCTTCAGCCATTTCTTGATATCGTGTGGAGTGAATCGAATTGGCTGAAGACTGGCTTCTGTGATGTTGGGGACCTCCAAGATTGATCATCCACTTGGCACTTCTAGCTGAAAGTTGCTGCAAATGTTTCAGCCTTGTCTTTTGCACTGCTGTACTAGGCTCCCTTATTATTGAGGATGGGGATATTTGTGCAGCCTCATCCTCCAGTGAGCTGTTTAATTGCTCACCACTATTCACTACTGGATGTGGCAGGACTGCGGAGCTTAGATCTCATGAGTTGGTTGTGGAATTGCTTAGCTCTGTGTATCACTTGCTGCTTATGCTGTTTGGCACACAAGCAGTCCTGTGTTCTTTCTTCACCAATTTGACACCTCATTTTTAGGTATGCCTGGTGCTGTTCCTGGCAAGTCCTCCTGCACTTTTCAGTGAGCCAGGGTTGATCCCTGGCTTGATGGTAATGGTAGAGTGGGGTACATGCTGGGCCATAAGGTTACATATTGTGATTGAGTACAATTCTGCTGCTGCTAATGGCCCTCAGTGCCTCATGGTTGCCCAGTCTTGAGTTGCTGGACCTGATCAAAATCAATCCTATTTAGCACGGTGATAGTGCTGCACAATACGATGGAGGATATCTTCAATGTGAAGGCGAGACTTGGTCTCCACAAGGACTATGCGCTGGTCACTCGTACTGATATGGTCATGGACAGATACACCTGGTACAGATACAGCAGGTTGGTGAGGATGAGGTCAAGTATGTTTTTCCCTCTTGTTGGTTACCTCACCATCTGCTGCAGACCCAGCTATGTCCTTTGGGGCGCAGCCAGCTCAGTCTGTTGTGGTATGACTACCGAGCCACTCTTGGTGATGACATTGAGGTCCCCCACCCAGAGTACATTCTGAACCCTTGTGTTCAACATGGAGGAGCACTGATTCGTCAGGTCAGGGAGCTGCGGTATGTGGTAATTAGTGGAAGGTTTCCTTGCCCATGTTTGAGCTGATGCCCAAGGTGCCAGAGCCAATGTTGAGGACTCCCAGGGCAACTCTCTCCTGACTGTCTACCACTGTCTGCCATCTCTGCTGGTCTGTCCTGCCAGACATACCCAGGGATGATAATGCTGGTGTCTGGGACATTATATATAAGGTATGATCCTGTGAGTATGACTATGTCAGGTTGTTGCTTGACTAGTCTGTGAGACAGCTCTGCCAATTTTGGCACAGGGCCCCATTTGTTAGTAAGGAGGACCTTGCAGGGTCAACAGGGTTGAGCTTATTGTTGTTTCCAGTGCCTTGGCCAAAGCCGGGTGGTCCGTCCGGTTTCATTCCTTTTTGACTTTCTAGTGGTTTGATGCAACTGAGTGGCTTGCTAGTCTATTTCAGAGGGCATTTAAGAGTTAACCATGTTGCTGTGAATCTGGAGTCACACGTAAGGATGGCAGATTCCCTGCTCTATGGACATTAGTGAACCAGATGAGTTTTTACAATAATGATCTCATGGTCATCGTTCGACTTTTCATTCCAGGTTTTTTGAATTCAAATTTACCATCTGCCGTGATGGGATTTGAACCCAGGTTCCCAGGTCATTTCCTCATTCCCTAGCATAATTTATCCTATCTCTGCTTCTCTCTTCCCTTTTATATATTTATGAAAGCTCTTACAATCTGTTTTTATATTCCTGGTCAGTTTGTTTTTAATCTACTTTTTCCGTTTTTATCAACTTTTTGGGTAGCTGATTTCGAAAACACTCCCAATCCTCAGACTTTCTACTATTCTTTGCAACTTTATAAGCCTCTTCTTTAAATCTAATACCACCCTTAATCTCGTTCATAAGCCACAGACTGATCTTTCTTGCTGAGTTTTTGTTTTTCAATAGAATGTATTTTTGTTCAATATTTTGATTGTTTCTGAAATGTTCCCACTGTATATTTGCCACCATACCTTTTAGTCTATTTACCCAATCAACCTTAGCCTGTTCTTCCTCATACCTATGTAATTGGCTTTAAGTTTAAGATTCCTATTTGTGATTGGAGTATGTCACTTTCAAACTTATCATGGAATTCAATTGTTTTATGATCACCAGCTCCCAATGGACCTTTTACTATGAGATTACCAATTAACCCTGCCTCATTACACAATACTAGATCTAAAATAGCTTCTGTCGAAGGGTCATGAGGACTCGAAACGTCAACTCTTTTCTTCTCCACCGATGCTGCCAGACCTGCTGAGTTTTTCCAGGTAATTCTGTTTTTGTTTTGGATTTCCAGCATCCGCAGTTTTTTTGTTTTCATCCCTAGTTGGTTCCACAATGTATCACTGCAGGAAAACGTCCCCCACAGTTATTACATTGCCTCTGTTACACACTCCAATAATTTCTTGTTTCACGCTCTTTCAAGCAGTATAACTACTGTAGGGGGCCTATAAACTGACTCTTGCTATTCCTAATTTCCACCCTTCCTGATTCTACTTCATGATCTTCTGAGCCAAGATCCTTCTTTACTAATGTCCTTATGTCATTCTTTATTATTGGGGATACCCCTCCTTTGTTATCATTCTGTCTGTCACCTCTCATTAAGTTATTCGTCAGTTTAATATAGCATTCATTGCTCATGATCTCAGGGCATTAAAAAGCATTTGCAGTCAATGAAATACGTTTGAGGTGTAGGCACTGTTGTGAAGCAGAAATGTGACAGCCAAGATTGACCGGCAGTTCTCTAAAATGGGACTTTCTCCCCAGATAGGGGTACAAATCTTGCCCTCAGCCAATTAATAGCCCTCCAAGTGTAAAATGGCTGCAGGAAAGCTGGCTTTTTCGTGAGTGGGCTCCAGACAAACACGGCACCCTGTAAAGTTCTGCCCCAGGGCTTCGCACCAAAATCGAGGCTGACACTCCAGTGCAGCACTGTGGAACCCTGCACTGTTGGAGGTGCTGTCTTTTGGATGAGACATTATACCAAGGTCCCACCTGCATGCTCGGCTGATTATAAAGGAGCCCGCAGCACTATTTTGAAGAGGAGCAGGAGAGTTATCTCAGATGTCCTGGCCATTATTTACCTTTCAGTCAGCATCACAAAAATAGATTATCTGGTGATAATCGCATTGCTGTTTGTGGGATTTTGCTGTGTGTAAATTGGCTGCTGTGGTTCCTACATTACAGCAATGGCTACACTTCAAAAGTATATAATTAGCTTTAAAGCATTTTGAGATGTCCAGTGGTTGTGAATAGTACAATATAAATGCAAGTCTTTTTTATTTTTAAGGGAACCATATAAATATCAATAGTTGCTACTGTTAATAACATAGAAAATATGATTGTTAACTGAGCAATTGAAGGTGGTAGGACAAGTTGATAAAGTTGTTAAAAAGCATACAAACCATGGCTTTATAAATAAAGGCATAAAGTACAAAAGTAAGGAAGTTATGCCAAACATTTATTAGTCATTGGTTGGGCCTCAGCTGAAGTATAGTTTTAAAATTGGATGTGAAGGCCCTGGAGATGGTGCAGATTTACTGGAACGGTACGTAGGATGAGGAATTAAGTTATGTGCGGAGACTGCAGTAGCTGAGATTATTCCCCTTTCTCCATGCAGCTTTTATGTTAATGTAGTGAATTTTCATGCTACGTTGACAAAATCTGTTGTGTAATTAGTGAGCGAACTTTCTAAACTGAGTAGTAAGCAGGTAATTGTCTCACAACGCCATGGCTTCTCTCTTGATGCCTTGCAGCTCAGGCAACACTTACATTTAAGCATTTAAGTAGTAACAAAGAACCAACTGTTCCATCATTTCTACACTAGCAAAGATATAACCAGATTTGGATACCTGTGAGTAAAACCCTACGCAAAAGTGTATGAACAAAGATAACTGATAATAGCATGATGCAGAACCAAAAATATTGATCCAAAGCAGGTATCACCAGCCTCAAACTGATTACTTAGAACTGTACTGTGGGAGAGGACATAACAGATGGTGTGAGAAATGAAAATTCGATTAAAGTTTCTTTGTTGAAACAATGCCTTAGGGAGTTTTACTCTGTTTCTATCCCAGCACACCTGGGAGTGTTTGATGCTGACACTGGTTGCAAGAATTTGAAAAACTTTCCATTTCCACAATATTGATATTCTTTACCTTGCTGTGTCCAAAAAGAACCCAAACGGACAATTTCCTGGAACTGTGGCTGCAAATACTGTTGGATATGGTACTGAGAAAGGACGTTCTGGTTTTAGTCTGATGCTGAGTTAGCTGACCACACCACAGAAGCTGAGGCGATGCGGGGAAGGGGTGGTGGGAAAGGGGTGCTACCTTTACATCAGTACCATTGATTTAGGGCATTTTCTACGGCCAGGAATTTCCTGTCAGCGAGAGGGGGGCAGGGTCCACTGCAGATGCGTAAAATGATGCATGGTGACATCGGGCGGAACTCCCGACATCACTGCGCCCATTTAAATTTTCAGGTAGGCGGAGGCTCAGCAAAATCAGCTGTGTGCCCGCCAACCTGTCAATGGCCAATTGAGACCATTGACAGAGTCATTTAAGTAATTAACGGACCTGTCCGTCCAACTTAAGGTTGGCGGGCAGGCCAGGAGCCCTGCCAGACTTTAGATAAAGCATGAGACCTCATCCACGGGTGGAATGAGGTTTCGTGTAGGTTTTTAAAAATTTAATTGGAGTGTTTTTAGAAGTTATGGGCATGTCCCAACTCATATGACAGTGTCACGTGAGGGGACATGTCAGAGAATTTTTTTTTTTCTTATGTTTAATATTTTTTAATGTACAGCCTCAAGGAGATGAGTGCGCTTTTTCATGCGCGTGCGCGGAAGAGCGCACTCTTGGCTCAGGGAATTCCAGCCCCCCTCCCTCCCCACCGGGAGCGCATAGCGCTTCCATGCGGACGTCACGCTGGGCGGGCCCAATTGTGGGTGCCGATCAGAGGCGCACCTCCGCGCGCCCATTCTTCAACTTCCCCCCCGACGGGGAGAAAATCCTGCCCTAGGGCTCCCATTCCTGATTGTTCTCTAGTGAACACAGCTGGAGAGTGAATGTCAGTTGAGGACAGGATAGAATTAAGCTGCCATATTCCTCATGGTCAAATACCCTGCCAACACTCAATGGCTAGGACTTTATACCTTTTTTTTCCCAGCCTTCTTTCCCCCACCAGTTATGGCTGCAAAAGGACAAATTTGATAGCTTATATAGGGCCAAAGCCTTGACTCAGATGTTTAAGAAAGCACTTTGTCCAGCTACTGAAGGGGAAATTACTGAAGGGGATGAGGTACTAGAGGAGGTGCAAGAAAAAATTAATGTAACTGCACTTATCAAGGAAAGTTGACCGAGAAAAGTATAAAACTAATGTTTCCACTCATAACTGCAGATTTTATGTAGATGCAGGAGTATGTAATTGGCACTAGTCGGTCATTGCTATAAGTCCCTTATCCCCAGCTGCAGTGAGTTCCTAGTCTAAGATGCGCCAGACTGAGTTGGCACTGAGCTGAGACCATCATGAGAAATTCACAGGAAAAGAATGAAAAATCAACAGGACTGGAGACATTTTATTACACATTCCTCCTTCAGCATTTTATACTTTTCCTGTTTTTAGTTTGATCTGTGATTGCAGATTAATACTGGAAATCAACCAGAATAGCTAATGCTACTAAAAATATGCAATGTTACCGCTAAGTATCATAATCTATCACAGTCCTACAGATTGATGTCCCAGAGCCTAATGGAGAATTCTAGATCACAGGTGATATAAAGCATGTTCTTTATTGGAGAGGGAGCTAGAAACTATGTTTATTACTGCCAGGGATTATTTCATATCAGAACTAATGGAGAGTGGTAGACTATTGCAGACAATGTGCATTATAAAATGAGTAACTTGTGTGGGGTTTCCAACAGGGAGAAATTTTCAATGTAATTTTGTAATAATTTTGTATCTCAAGTATTATATCCTGAAAAGAGTGCATCTGGGCATTCTAATATAGAGAAAACTATAAACAATATTCATTATGCCAGTAATAATTTTATAATTGAACATGTTATTGAAAGTGAGCCTGTAAAATTGACTGGCTTTTGGACTGTGTTAGACTGGGAGCTCTTGTAAACCATATTCATTACATCAGAATCCATTAACATAGCGGACTGTGCACTGGGAATTTGTGTTCTAAAACAAAGTGATTTATATGTGGCCTCTATTAAAGAGAAAGCTGTAAGCAACTTTTGTTATATCAGAACATGCTATGAATACAGGCATGCAATTGATTTTATTTTTAGTTTGAATAAGAATTCTCTTATGAGAAATCTCATTATTATAGCTGTATCTTAGGGCTAATAGCCCAGGAACCAGGCCTAATAATCCAGAGAATATCAATTCAAATCCCACCCTGGTATTTTGAGAATTTGAATTCAGTTTAAAATAAAATCTGGAAATAAAAATCTTGTATCAATTAAAAGTGCCCATGAAACTGTTACATTGCCATGAAAACATAACTGGTTCACTAATATCCTTTAGCTAAGAAAATCTGCCGTCCTTACCATGTTTGGCCTGAATGCTAGCCCAGTCCCACATTGACATAGTTGACAGTTAACTGTCCCCTAAGGTGGCCAAGCAAACTACTTTATTAAGCAATTGTATCCAAGCACTACAATAAAAAAGGCCCACCCCAACTTCTTAGGGAAGAACATGATAGGTATTAAATGCTGGTCCTTTCCAGCACTTACATTGCAAGAACAAATGAGAAAAAAACTGGAAAGTGCTAGAAATGCATACCAGTTCAGTCAGCTCTCTTACTGGTTTTGAAAGAGAAAGTACAGCTTAATGTCCTGTTTACTATCCTCCAACAAAACTCACTTTCAGATGCTGGCTGACCTAATATGAAATTGCAGCATTTCCTGTTTATTGTTTTGATATAATGTGGAAAAATTTACAATATGGGGCACATGGCACTGAGCTTTTAAATCGAATGATAGAAGATTGCATGAGTCACGAATGGGGCACACTAACTCATTGTGTGAGCCCTGATATGTGCCAGGAGCACTAAATTATAAAACTTATCCCAATGAGCATGAAATTACTTTAATTCCCCTTATTAAATTAAAGATAATGTAGGGCTGAGAGAGGGCAGAATCACTTTGGTTGCCAGTAGCGTTTTGTTTAACAACCAGAGTAATGCATTTTTGAGACAGGTACATTACAGAATGAGGGTTTTTTTGGAGGGTTTAGTGAGGCAACCTTAAAAGAATCTCAGTGTCCATACTGTGCCAGAGACTGTTATAGTCAAGTATTTTAGTTACTAACAATTATTTTCATTAGAATGAAGTGTCCTTTGAGGCCTCAGCTTAATATAAACAGCGTGAGCCTTTCCAAATAGATACAGATGGATGATAAGGACTAGATCTTAAATAAATAAAACATTTCCGTAGAGTGACTTATTTATGGGTCTGGAGATCAGTGGAGCATGAAAACGGTTACATTTAATGGAATAAATAAAAGATTATATTTATCTCCTTGCTATGGTAATTGTGTTTAAACAACATGTACCGTTGTTGTAAAAAAATTCATACTGAGTTTAAACCATGCAGAATCTCTGCCAAAACATAAGAAATGCAAGAAGGCTCAAGGAGATGAGAGTGAGCAAAATAGATTTCATTGGTCCACTTTAAAGGGGAAATCTCTTCATGCAGAAGCATTTAATAAATATTGGTGGATCAACAAGTTTATGCTGTGTTTACAGCTTAACTATACAGTTTATTCAGAAGGGAAGAGGGGAAAACTGCTAAGGAATCAGATACCAGAGATGGAGATGAGGGCAAACAGACAAGTACAACATTTTAGTTCATGGCATCTTTACGAATTTTATAGATCTTTTTAATCCATTCATGGGATGCGGGTGTCGCTGGCTGGGCCAGTATTTATTCCCATCCCAATTGCCCTTGAGAAGGTGGTGGTGAGCTGCCTTCTTGAACCACTGCAGTCCATGTGGTGCAGGTACACCCACAGTGCTGTTAGGGAGGAAGTTCTAGGATTTTGACCCAGCGACAGTGAAGGAACGGAGATATATTTCCAAGTCAGGATGGTGAGTGGCTTGGAAGGAAACTTGCAGGTTGTGGTGTTCCCATGTGTCTGCTGCCCTTGTCCTTCTAGATGGAGTGGTCATGGGTTTGGAAGATGCTGTCTAAGGAGCCTTGGTGAATTTCTGCAGCACGCCTTGTAGATAGTAACATTACTGCTGCTGTTCATTGTGGTGGAGGGAGTGAATGTTTGGGGTTTGGGTGCCATTCAAGTGGGCTGCTTTATCCTGGATGGTGTCAAGCTTCTTGAGTTGTTGGAGCTGCACTCATCCAGGCAAGGGGAAAGTATTTTGTCACATACCTGACTTGTGCCCTGTAGATGGTGGACAGGCTTTGGGGTGTCAGGAGTGTGTTAGTTGCCGCAGGATTCCTAGCCTCTGACTGGCTTTTGTAGCCACAGTATTTATTTGGCTAGTCAAGTTCAGTTTCTGGTCAAGGGTTGTTGATAATGGGGGATTTAGCAATGGTAAATCCATTGAATGCCAAGGGGCGATGGTTAGATTCTCTCTTGTTGGAGATGGTCATTGCCTGACACATGTGTGGCAAGAATGTTTCTTGCCACATGTCAGCCCAAGCCTGGATATTGTCCAGGTCATTCTGCATTTGGATATGGACTTCTTCAGTATCTGAGGAGTTGCAAATGATGCTGAACATTGTACAATCATGAGTGAGCATCCCCACTTTTGACCTTATGATAGAAGGAAGGTCATTGAGGAAGCAGCTAAAGATGGTTAGGCCAAGGACACTACCCTGAGGAACTCCTGCAGTGATGTCCTGGAACTAAGATGATTGACCTCCAACAACCACAACCATCTGCCTTTGTGCTAAGTATGACTCCAACCACAGGAGAGTTTTCCTCTGATTCTCACTGACTCCAGTTTTGCTAGGGTTCTTTGATGCCACACTTGGTCAAATGCTGCCTTGATGTCAAGGGCAGTCACTCTCACCTCACCTTTAGAGTTCAGCTCTTTTGCCCTTGTTTGAATTACAGCTGTAATGAGGTCAGGAGATGAGTGACTCTGGCAAAACCCAAACTGATGTCAGTGAGCAGGTTTTTGCTAAGCAAGTGCAGCTTGATAGCACTGTTGATGACCCCTTCCATCATTTACTGATGATTGAGAGTAGACTGATGGGGTGGTAATTGGCCAGGTTGGATTGTCTTGCTTTTAGTGTACAGGACATACCTGGGCAGTTTTCCACATGCCGGGTAGATGCCAGTGTTGTATCTGTATTGGAACAGCTTGACTAGGGGTGCAGAAAGCTATGGAGCACAAGTCTTCAGTACTGTTGCCGGAATATTTTCAAGGTCCATAGCCTTTGCAGTATTCAGTGCCTTTAGCCCTTTCTTAATATTACGTGGAGTGAATTAAATTGGCTGAAGACTGGCATCTGTGATGTATGGGAGCTCTGGAGGAGGGCGAGATGGATCATCCGCTCGGCACTTCTGACTGAAAATTGTTGAAAACGCTTCAGTCTTATCTTTTGCACTAATCTGCTAGACTCCCCCATCATTGAGGATGGGGATATTTGTGGAGACTCCTCCTCCAGTGAGTTGTTAAATTGTCCACCACCGTTCCCGACTGGATGTGGCCGGACTCTGGATCTTAGATATGATCCGTTGGTTGTGGAATCACTTAGCTCTGTCTATCACTTGCTGCTTGACATGCAAGTAGTCCAGTGTTACTGATTCACCAGGCTGACTTCTCATTTTTAGGTATGTCTGGTGCTGCTCCTGGCATGCCCACCTGCACGCTTCATTGAATCAGGGTTGATCATGGCTGGGCCATGAGGTTGTGGATTGTGTTTGAGTACAATTCTGTTGCTGCTGATGGCCCACATTGCCACATGATTGCTCAGTCTTGAATTTCAAATTTTGAAATGATGAATAATGGGACACTTTTGTTGTCTTCACCCCATAGGTGGAATTTCCATCTAATATAGAACACAGCCGATTTTGACTGGAAATAAGGCAGGCAAATTCTTCTGAGTTTATATGCGATGATGATGATGATAATGCCTCACCTCACTTTATATAAAGATGCTCAAAGGAGAAGACCATAAAGTGCTGCTATAGTGAGCCATGTAGTACAGGAAGGACCTAGGTTTGTACCCAAATAAGAGTCAATGTTAATTGGTTAGTAAAATTCGAAGGATTGCATGTAGCTTAATGCAACTAGACTAGAAAGGGAGAAACAAAAACTTAATCAAACTTCCTGCCCCTAACTGTAAGTGTATGTGAGGACAGGATTTTATGATGACCCCAGAGGTAGAATAGCTTCCACTGAAGAATGGCCACTTATGGAGCTTTTACCCTGGAATGAATCACCACCTCCTGCAGAAAACCAAGTGAAAAAAAACCAACTAAATAAAGTTTACGAATCCTTTAAATAGCATACACTCTGTTCTAAATAGTGTCATGAAAAATGAAATAAATAGAAATTGAGAACATATCCTCAACAGTATTTAAGAGTATGAGAAATACCTCCCAATATAAAGCTCCAGATGTTGATATTTCAATTACTTCAGGCATGTTGCTTTCTTTGTCAATTGCTTTCTTTGACACGTGCTTTGATTCTCTTGCTGCATCGTTTCAGCATCTGACCATTTATTGAACTTGTTTTTTTCAAATTAAGTTGTTGAGGGCCCTGGCTGCTTTGCTTTGGATGGTGTCGAGCTTCTTGATTATTATTGGAGCCATCCTCATCCAAGCAAGTGAAGAGAATTCCATCACACTCCTGACTTGTGCCTTGTAGGTGGTCAACATGTTTTGAGGCGTCTGGAAGTGAGTTACTCGCCGCAGAATTCCCATCCACTGACCTGCTACTTTAGGCAAAGCGTTTGTATGCACAGTGTTAGCAGTGACAAGGGCTGGCCCTGCAGGAAGACCATCCCTGCTTTTTACACTGACCCCTTTACACACCAGCCCTTCCTGCTTCACCTGTGGCCTGCTTAACTGGTCCCCAATGAGCTCGCTCCACTTACCTGTGTTGTCAGGGCTCCAGCAACACCACTCCTCCTGGGGCCTACCAGATGACCGGTAGTGGCCACTGATTCCACTGCTGGTTGGGACTGAAGAGCTGCTGGCTTCTGATTGGCTGGCAGTTCTCTAAGGCAGGAACCTCATGTTCAAAAGCCCGGGAACCTCATGGCCTGGCAGCAGGCTGCCTAATTGTGACTTAATTTCATTAATTCCAGTCCCGGAAATGGTTGTGGTGGGGTTGTCACCGGCTCTCTAGCCAGTGGATGGGCTCTCTGCCACAATCATTAAATTCCACCCAACGTGTGTAAAATAATATCAAGTATTCCCAGTTCAGCTACAAATCAGTTAAGTGCAAAGTAAAACTCCCCCAGTGGTCTCTCCAACTTGTATAGTTTTGAGGACATTCCATACAATGATATTATCCTCCTAAAGTTTGCTGTTTTACGTTATTTGGTTATGATTAGTGATGCTTAATAAGAAAATTGAAGCCTGGAGGCTATTTCCAGAGAGTGGTCTGCTCTTGTTGGGTAAAATACATTTTGTTTTTAGAGGATCTCATTGAAAGTGCAATCATTTCAATGTAAAGTTATTATTTTTGAAACACAAAGCTTGCCTTGAGGCGGGGCCCATTCTAATTAACATGCCTTCTCGCTCCATTACACAATGTCTCAGGCTTCATCCACCCCAGAGGCACTGTTGGCATGCTAATGTGGTCAGATTGATGCATGACCTAGGTATTTAAGAGAGAAACAATGTGCTCCATTATTTTTCTTAATCTGCGGAATTTATGATGGAAAAATTTTGGTTGTTGCCTTCTATATCATTCTGTTTCTCTGAAACAGTGGTGGAGAGGGTAGATGTTAGGCGAGTGGATAGAGTGTTGATCAAACTGACTGGAATAGCACCTCTACTGAATCAGTGTAGCATTTCCATTTCCTCTGCCAGTTGGCTTTGAAGGAAATTGTCAGGTTAGTGCCAAAATATTTGTGCTATGGTCCATAATCACTATAATCTTGGTTGGCTTGCCTCAAGCCTACCTCACTCAAGGCCTGCAGAGAATGAGAAGGTTTTCATTCCTTCACCCTTGGTTGCTTTTGAAACCAAACATCAGAGGGTTTTTTTTATATAGGCAAATAAGGGAAAGTGCTGCAGGATATCATCAAGGTCAAACAAAGTCAAAGGTAGACAAGGTAAATTGCAAATTTGTGGCTTGTTTTAGCAGTTAGTAGCCTTTAGATTATCATCAGAATTATTGTTTGCAAGAGTCCCACAGTTGTTAAGCCTTTGGAAGAAATGAATAAGTAGGAGATGGTGCAATGAGACGTGACAAGCTATTTTACCTTGTCTAGGACCGTGGAACCCATGGATACTGCCAGCAGTTGAAATGGGGTAAATTCACAACCAAACTGTGAAAACAATTTTTTATTAAGAGAATGGTCACTCTATGGAGTAGGCTTCCTAGGGCAATGGTGGAAACAGTTAACACTGATCTATTCAAATGCAAATTAGATAGTTAATGTTCAGGGAATTCTTGGGATACACTGGTACACTGGACCATAACTTCCGAGCTCCAGGGCATCGTATCTGAGGGGGTGGGGTAACCCCAAAGATGCACAGGTGAATCCCGCTTCAACACCCACCCCAGCTCCTCCTCAAACACCCCTCCCCAGCCCGCCTCGGAGGTTCCCAGGTAAGGATTGCATGGCAATTACATGGGAAATGCAAGCTTCTGGTGGGCAGTTGCCCTGCACTGGGAACCATCTGACAGTTGTGATTTAAATCACAAACTTCGGGTGATCCCAGTTGTGTCACATCGATAGTTACCCAGAAAAAGTTGGAAGACTTAAAACCACTTCTAGCTTGTGGGTAACTATTGTACAGAACCACACCGATCCCACCCCCTACAGGACTCCCCTCACACCTGAGAAACACCCAGGGGAAATCCCCCAACTACCACCCCCCACCCCCCCCCCCCCCCCCCCCCCCCAACCACCCCCCCAACCACCCCGACTACTCCCGACCGTGGGACACGGGAACCTCACACAGAACTTCCCCCACCCATATCCACACCCACAGGATGACCCTCCCCACCTCCCCACCCCTCACGGGTTTCCAGCACCTCCCCACCACAGGACTTTCCCAATCCCTGACTACTTCCTCAGCCCCCCAACCTGACACCTGACCACACCACCCCTACAATGGCTGACTGAAACCACCCTGCAACACCCCCCCACCGACACACCCCCACCCCCAGCCTCCCACAAAGCCTGCAAGGCCTGACCCAACCCGACCAGACTCCTACTTCCCCAGTGCCTGATCCGACATGACAAGACCTCCCCCCAGCCCTCCAAAGGCCCGGCCACTGACCTGACCTGACCAGACCCCCACCCCAAAGGCCCAATCCAACCCCCACCCCCCAGGCCCAACCCGAAAGCACCCCCTCCTCATTTTCTACCCACTTTCTTAATACACTTACCTTGTCAAAGACCTTTAAACCTGGCCCGACCTTTAAACTCACTTGGTTTATGGCACCTAGTGCCGTAAACAAGGGAGCATGGCTTATATACTGAAACAGTCCATGTCCAAATGCAGTAAAACCTGGACAATATCCAGGCTTGGGCTGACAAGTGGCAAGTAACACTTGTGCCACACATGTGTCAGGCCATCTCCAACAATAGAGAATCTAACCTTTGCCCCTTGACGTTCAATGGCATTACCATTGCTGAATCCCACTATCAACATGCTGGGAGTTACCATTGACCAGGAACTGAACTGGATTAGCCATATAAATACCGTGGCCACAAGAGCAGGTCAGGTGCTAAGAATTGTGTGATGAGTAACTCACCTCCTGACTCCCAAAGCCTGTCCACCAACTACAAGGCACAAGTCAGGAGTGTGAAGGAATACTCTCTGCTTGCCTGGTGAGTGCAGCTCCCACAACACTGAAGAAGCTCAACACCATCCAGGATAAAGCAGCCCACTTGACTGGCACTCCTTCCACTCCGAGTGGGTTCCTGACTCCTTCACCCTATTCCCTCACATTGAAAATTGAAATACATCCTGGTGGCATCAGGATGCAGAGACACTTTTTGGGATCTTCAATCCGTGCCTGCACCCAAAGATCTCCAAAAATCTGGCCCAATGCATCTATAGATTGCTACTCGAAAACAGTGAGAGGTTTAAATATTGGTGTTAAGTCTAAGGGTGAAATTTTCCGCACCACCAGCAGTGGGATCATGGTAGGCCAGGTCACTAAATTTGGCGTGACTGAAGAAGTCAGTTTCCCACTGGCGGAAAATTAGGTTGGAATTTTGTTCTCCTGACTTTGGCAGATTAAAGGCAGTTTGGGTTTCCTGCTGATGTATGTCAGGAACCACATTTGCATTCATTTGCATCTCATGAATGGTTATTAAAAGACCAGCTTGGTGAAATTACCTTCCCGCTCCAAATATAGGGCCCGCCAGCGGATAATTAGAATATCTGTTTCACGGCTGTATATAAGCGGCGAGCACCTGGTGAGCATCACCTCTTTCATGACTTGGAGATCAGATGGCTTTTGTCTTCATGGGGACCTTGCATAACTTCACTTGAGTCCCATTAGGAAATGCTGTGCCAAGGACTAGGGAGGCAGGCAAAGGCTGGAAATGGGGATGGGTGGTAGGGTGGAAGGGTGCAGCGAAGGCTGAACAGGGAAGGCAGGCTTACCAGGGAAGAGTTGGAAGAGTGGGAAGAGTCTCCAGGGAAATGGAGTGGTGGGGCAGCAGAATGTCCCGGGAAGGGTGGGGCAGCAGACTGTCTGAGGAAGCATCTGGAAGAGTGCCCAGTGAGGGGGGAGATGGCAGAATAGTGTCCGGGGAGGGGGAGGAATTGTGTCTGGGTAAGGGAGAGGGGACTGTGCCCAGGGGAGGGGAGAGTGCCTTAGGGGGCGGTGTCCATGATGTCGATGGTGGAGTCCTGGGGGGAGAACTCAGGGTACTGGTGATAGGAGGGATCAGTCATAGTCATGGGGGAGTGGGATACAGTAGGATGAGAGTTTGATAAATGAAGATCTCATTGGGAGGGTCATGGAGGAGGACAAAACAAGTGGCTTGGATAATAGGAGGCGGCAAGGTAGGGTGGGCATGGGGACGGTAACGGCTGTCAGCTCTGAGGAATGGGAAGGCATGTGCAGATGGATCATGATAGGGCTTAGGGTAATGGGGGGGTTTTAAGGGTGATAGAGAGGAGAAGAATGGTGATATTAGGTGGGTCTATGGTGTTGGGGGGGGTATTTGGTGGGTGACGGGGAGTGAATTTGAAAGGTGACGCACCCATTTTTTCAAACTGACCTTGACCACACAGTTAGTCAATCAATGAGACACCTCAAGGTGGGAGGAGGGTCCTTTCAGGTGAGTGGAGTTCAGCACATGTGGCCAACTAAAGGGACACCCAGGCAACTGGATGCCAAAGATGTTTACTTGTGTTCTCCTCTCTGTAGTGAAGCCCGCATTGTAACAAGTTTGTTCCTGACTCATGGGTCTCATAACACTGAGTTCCCAGCAAGTTGTGGAGCTGCTGTTCATTCTGTGTGATTTGCCATCTGCTAAAGTCAGAGACAGGGATCAAGGGATGGGGGGAGATGGAATGCCTCCAAGGGGCATAGCTGATGGAGGGCAGCCAACTCACCCCTCCGCACCTCCATCCTCCTGGGTGAATGGTCATGGCTGACAAAGGATCATGCAGTTAGCCTTTCTATGCTGCCAAGGCAACAGCCTCTCTATAAAGTTTCGAGGTGGTGGAGACAAACCAAAAAATGTCAGAGTGAGGCTTCTTGCACATGGCTGTCATCACCCCAGTCAAAGAGCAATATCACCATATGTATCCATGTAAGAGCAGGAGGAACACCCATCTCTGGTCCCCCAGGATGTCCTATATCTGGAAGGGCTGGTTTGGGGTTGCTATGTCTAGACAAAGGCCAGGCGAAGGGCTTAGCACTGACATTGAGATGGAGGGAAACCTGTGCAGGACATGTTCACTTAATGTATCACTTCAATTCATTCATACACCCACTGAGGCGTCAATGCTGCAGGCAACCCTGCCTTGGTAATGGCTCTCATCCAGATGAGGAGATGAAGGGCCCGTCACATCTGCGCGCTTCTCTAATATGAGTTTTGACCACAAGGACTAGAGAAGGAATGCAGGGCTCCTGGCCTTCAATGAGTGAATGTCGGTCTGGGTGCCCTATAAATATGGCGCTAGGCTTTTTGACCCCATGAGGTAATGGCGGGGCAGGTGACTCCCTCCCCACCCTGCCACTAAATTCTCTGAACTCCTTGCAGATACATAATTAATGAGCTCAAAAGCGGATCGCCTATGATCCCCTGTCCTGCATATCGGGAATCATGCCGACTGTCCCACCTGCCACCGGACTTAGTCTCCATAATGGAAACTCCGCAATTTGTGTTATTCTGTACAGAGAGGGCAGTAAGCAGAGGGAGAGGGGGAGAGAGACAGTGAGAGAGAGAGAGAGAGAGAGGATGAAGGGCGAGGTAGAGTAATTCATATTACCTATATAAGAACTGGAATACTTCATCACAGATATAAACTTCCAAGGGTGCATCTCTTTGGCATCCTATTGCTGCCTGAAAGCCTCATTCAATCATCAGAGGTACATAACTAGATTTCCTTTGTTCCGAGTGGAATTCAAAAAAATTGTCCAGCAGCTTTCTTGATCACTAATCATCAGTGTAATATTATGGACTTTGGGAGACAGTTTGAGGCCTCATGTTTTGTGAAAACAGGGCATTAGCACCGCAAAAATAGTCAGTGGCAGCCTTCCATCTCTTAAGACGATGGTTTGTGCCATGGTGGCCAACTCTATGTAAAGCATCAGCTGGTGTGGCTCAGCAGCTACACTCTGACATGGCACTCTCTACCATATTTGCTGCAGAGGAAGACTGGGCTGACAAGGCACTAAAAGAAGTGATGCTGACAAACTTCACTCGTACAGTTTAGATTGCAGGTGTCTTGCCCCTTTATATTTAGCCTCACAATACAGTACACATCATTAACCGTAACAGGATATTGATAATTAGCAAGCATTCTGATCATACCCAGTCAAAAATAGAAAATAACAAAAGTCTGGGCTTTTTTTTATTCGTTCATGGGATGTGGGTGTCATGTTTATTTTTTTCCTATTAACTTGAGGTATCATGAATGATATGGTGTAAACAGACAAGGATGAAGCTTATATTCAAACCAGAGGAACTGAGGTTGAATCCTTCATCTGTACTGTATGAGTTCATTTCAGATATAGCATAATTATCCACAAATTCTCTGAAACTAAATGCAAGACCAGCATTTATGCCACCCCAGTTGTCCTTGAGTAGGTGGTGGTGAGCTGTCTTCTTGAACTGTTGCAGTCCATGTGTCTGAGTATCTGTTGCAAGATTGTAAAACCTTTGAGGAGTGGAGTGGATGGGGTGAACTACACCATAAAACATGAGCAGGAAACTGGAGCAATCCATAATTGTCGTCCCCAGATTCCAAGCTATCTGTGACTTATTGGGCACGTGTACTCTCTTTCAGATTTTAGGTATTTTTAAGTAGTTTTCAATGAATCATGTTCCAAACTTACTGCCATCCACTGGTCATCAAATATAACTATACTGGACCCATATATGTTAAACATTTACTTTTTTCTTATTAACTTGAGGTGAGTATCAAGAATGATATGGCGTAAGCACACAGGGATGAAGCTTATATTCAAACCAGAGGAACTGAGGTTGAATCCTTCCTCTGTACTGTATGAGCTCATTTCAGATATAGCATAATTATCCACAAGTTCTCTGAAACTAAGAAAAGGAACAAAAATCAGAAAGCATTCCCACTACCATGTGGGAAAGGAGATCTTGAGGTAAGAACAAAATAATCTTCTATGGTCAAATAATCTGCTGACACTCACTGTCTCAGCTGTTTGTCCACTACTGAGGAACCGGAGGGCAGCTAAAACCAGCCAGACTTCTCCCATCTAGAAGGACAATGGCAAAACATGCACAAATATACCATACCTAAAATTGTCCTACAAGTCACATACTTCCTGCCTTATCAAGGTGCTGTCACATTTTCGCTGGGTTAAAATCCTGGAATTCTCTCCCTAACGGTATTGTGGGAGCATCTTCACTACATGGACTGCATGTTGAAGAAGGCAGCACAGCAGCACCTTCTCAAAGTCAAAGAGGGAAGGCCAGTCAATTCCGGTCTTACCAACATCATCTTGAGAATGATTTTTAAAAGTATGCAAGATTTCACAATAATAATCTGTGGAAAATACCTTTATATTCAGCTCTCCACAGTTCTGTTATAAAGGAAACATGTGTGGTTAATACATTTCCAGCCAGGAGGTGTGTGGTATGCATGTGTTACATTTTCAGATCTCAAACTTGTAGCTCATAGGCTGTTAAATGAAAGGAAATTGTGATATGTCTCAAGAGGAAGGGTCTCCCACTCTATTTCATTATTTTTCAAGAACTCCAACTTCTGTATTTTTTCTGATTTAATTTTGTCTGCATTTTCTAAATTTTCTAAAAATCAGAAAAGGTGGAAAGGATGTGGGGAGAGGGCAGGAGAGTGACAATATGTGAATTATTCCTTAGGATAGTCAGTACAGACACAATGGGCTGAATGGCCTTCTGTGTTGTAACGATTCTATGGTTCTATGTATCTCCCTCAGCTTTCCCTTCCTCCTACTATCTTACAGGTTTTTAAAGTTCACCAGAAGCTTCTGAGAACTGTGACTCGGCATGACACATGTTGGAGTCCTCTTTTTCTGTCTGGTTTACTAGGAAACAAGCTGGTTAAAATGACTGAATTGGTATCATTCTACTTAAATACTAATTCAACTTTTACTCTTTGAATTTCTTTTGCATTATTAAGGGAGGATCAGCTTTGTCGCCGAATGCTATGATGAGTAAGAAGAGAGCACAGGAGCAAATAATCAACCTGGCTGAAGAAGTTAGCTGTCCAACATTTAACAAAACAGCCCTTTTATCCTGCCTCCGTGCTTTACCTGCACTAACCCTGAACACCGCACAGACCAAGGTCAGTGACAGTACTGTAGATATTCTTTTAATGTTATATTATTAATCATGCACAGGACATGCACTTCCTATCCAGAAACCTTAATTCCTGTTATCATGAGTTTTGAGTTGATAACTACCTCCATGAATTGGTCTATGAATATTTTCCATTCAATTTTGCTGTGTCAACAGGCAAAAGTACCAGAGGTGAGGTGAGGAGAATCTTCTTTAGACAGCGAGTTACAATGACCTGGAATTCACTACCTGAAAGGCTGGTGGAAACAGATTCAATAATAACTTTCAAAAGGTTATTTAATAAATACTTGAAGGGGAAAAATTTGCAAAGCTATAGGGAAAGGACAAGGGAGTGGAAATAATTCGATTCCTGACATAGACAGGATGGGCCAAATGGCCTCCTCCTGTGCTATATCATTTTATGCTTCATTGGTACAATTCACTTGTAGGCTGTGGTAGCTCTATGGTTCTGTGAAAGAGATCCTATTGAGAAGGTTACACACTTGATGCCTGTGGATGGCTGTGACCCCAAGGTACAGTTCAGCTTTGACCAGTCTCAGCTGGGCAGCTAGATGCAAAATGGTACAGTTAAGCTGCTGCAATCAGCAGAGTGGGAATCTGGCATTCAACAACCTCAGGGAGAAGCCAACAGCTTCAAATTCTAAAAGGAAGTGAATATCTAATGGTGAGAAAGAAAACCAAGACAAAAAGAAAAGCCTGGGAGCTGGAGAGAAAACCAAGCTTTATTTTAATGTAATGGTAACTGAGTGACACAGCGTGTTAGAAATAGGACAATAACCCTTCACATCTGTTTGCTGGGTTTAAATCCAGCCCAGACAGAGAGGATGGATCTCTGCCAAATGGAAGCATGAAGTAAAATGAATCTGGACAGCCTCAACCAGTTTTCAAATAACATAAAACAACCCATATTTGTGTACAAACTGGCACCTGGAATACTTGTAAGTTTTACAATTTTAACACGCCTGTCAAGCAAAGCTCTGTGTCAAATCATAAACCTTATCCCTAAATCCCTCGGACCAAGCTAAGATTAAAAAGTGCATGATCATCTGGTACGAGTAATGGAAATGATACCCATTCAAGTCCGTATGACTCTTCTTCAGAGCTCTGAAGAATGTTAATGCAAAATGTTAACTCTGTTTCTCTCTCCACAGATGCTATTGAGTTTTTCCAGCATTTTTTGTTTTTATTTCTGTTTTTGTGGGTTTGTCTCATGATTCCTTGGTTTCTTACTCTAGAAGAGATCTTGTTGCAGGCAATGGTCCTTTATTCAAAATACCTTTATTTACATCACTAACTATTTACAAGGTTATAGAACATCAGGACATAGCTACAGCTCCTCTCTAAGA
The DNA here is from genome assembly GCF_017639515.1 of Carcharodon carcharias. Taxonomy (NCBI): domain Eukaryota; kingdom Metazoa; phylum Chordata; class Chondrichthyes; order Lamniformes; family Lamnidae; genus Carcharodon; species Carcharodon carcharias. The sequence continues at coordinate 154,802,251 of NC_054472.1, forward strand.
TGCTTCTCATTGATCTTCTCTCAGTGAGTGACATCACTAGCTCCTTGCTCACATTCTCAGTAGCTATTATTGGAGTTAACCCTTTATTCCACAAGGGTGGGCTGCCAGTCCCAAAGTAGAGGCGGAGTGTTTGAGAAGCATCAGGTCTTGTTGTGGGTGGGGGGGAGGGGTGGGTCTGCAGGTCCGCAGGCCTGAGGGGTGATTGGTTGCTTTGGCAGGGGTTGGGGTCAGATGCCTGGGGAGAAGTGTAGAGGGATGAGAGTTTGAAAACCACAGACATGGCTCAGAAGTCTCACATTGGGGGGAGAATTGGAGCCCAGGTGATTGGAATAAAAGTGGAGGTGGAGGGAGATTGGGGGGGGGGGGGGGGTTGGGGGGGAAAGGAGAAAAGAGGGGACATCATGTGGAATTTCTTTTGTTGAAAATATACTTTATTCATAAAACATCTGAAAGAACATTGCAAAACATTTCTAAATGGCCATCACAAAAAGTGCAATCATATTCAACTTTTACGCATGCATCATGAGGTGCTTCAATACAATCAATGAATATTACAGCCATTTCAAAATGGTCATTACAGACAGTCAGACAGTGCAATGGTATTGGAGTTATCGACATACATCATGTTGCACTCTGAGGTGTTTCAATACAATTATAATACATTTAATATTCACTACATACATTCACTGTCGGTTGTACAGCCTAAGGGGTATATACAATTCTCAGCCCCTTGGTGCACTATGGCAGAAAGGTCTGGGACACCATGGTGGATTAAAGGGATGACCCATTAGGAAGGGCTCTGGATCATTGAGACTTCATAGGGAGGGACCTTGATCCAGAAGGTAAAGGCACTCACCTTCTGGATCCAACATGTCCTCATCTCAATGAAGCTGTAGGTTATCTGAGATTCTGGAACCTCGGTCAACTAAATTTAAAGTTAAAAATCTGAATGACAATGAGACTCGCAGCCTCATTATCATATTTGAAGTTCCAATTCACTTCCTTGGACTGGATTGGTTACCTAGCCTCACAACTTCTAGACTCAGTTAAAGCCAGAAAGCCACATGATCAAGGACAGGATTGGGTTGGAAAACAGATTTTTCAGACGTTAATCCATGCCCCACCTGGCTCAAACCCACTCATTAAATGAGGTTAAAAATCAGTCCATTGGCATTCAATTACATGATGGGCAAGGATTCACAATAACATTAGAAAGGGATGGATGAGAAAATTCCATGTTCATGCATTAAGACCATTGTTAGTGAAGGAGGAACACCTCTGTAAACCTAAACTGTTCCTGACATGACCCAATAGTGCTTATTTATATTCTTGTTCCTAAAGTATTTCATACCCCAACTTAGTGATTAACATGATTTTTGAGCCTTTGTTGTATGGGATGAGAGGGTCAGGGTGCAGTGTGATTGGAGGAGGGGTCAGTTTGCAATATGATTGGAGAAGGAGCACTTGGGTGCAGTATGATTGGAGGAGGGTCAGGGTGCAGTATGGTAGGAGAAGGCGGTCAGTGTGCAGTATGATTGGAGCAGGAGCATCAGGGTGCAGTATGATTGGAGGAGGAGTGTCATGGTGCAGTATGATTGGAGGAGGAGAGTCATGGTGCAGTATAATAAAAGCAAAACACTGCAGATGCTGGAAATCTGAAACAAAAACTGAAAACACTAGAACAACTCAGCAGGTCTAACAGCATCTGTGGGGAAAAAACACAGAGTTACCATTTCGAGTCAATATGACTCTTCATCAGAGCTAAAAAGAAGTGAAAATGTGATGAAATTTATACTGTCAAAGGGGGTTGGAGTAGGTGAAGCTGGATAGAAGGCCAGCGTTGGTGGAGGCAAAGGAGAGGTAATGAAAGGAGGGAAAGGAGAGATGGTGCAGATGATTGGAGGAGGGTCATTTTGCTGTATAATTGGAGGAAGAGGGTCAAGGTGCAGTATGATTGGATGAGGTGGGTCAGGATGCAGTGTGATTGGAAGAGGGTCATGTTGCAGTATGACTGGAAGATGAGGGTCATGGTGCAGTATGATTGGAGGAGAAGGGTCACTATCACAACCACATTAGCAATGGCACGCAATTGATCAGATTTAGGTTAGGCAGTATCAATGTGTGACCAGTAGGGTAGTGGGAAATTTTGAGATTCAGGAGCTCAAAAAAGTGTGTCGGCCATATCATTTCTAAAGCTACTATTACATTGTTTTCCTATGTATTAATCATTTGAGACACCAAACGTCAGTAAAACTATGCTTTTTAAGTGAAAATTATTAGTGCCTGTCTGCATTTTATTTCGAACCATGTGAATTATTAATCTTTAGCATAGTGAGAATTTCATTATGCAACAGTTTAATTAATTCAAGCCTATTAAAAACATGAATTACAGAAATAAAAGCAAAAAACTGCGGATGCTGAAAATCCAAAACAAAAATAAAAACACCTGGAAAAATTCAGCAGGTCTGACAGTATCTGCGGAGAGGAACACAATTAACGTTTCGAGTCCCTATGACTCTTCAACAGAACTAAGGAAAAATAGAAGAGAGGTGAAATATAATTTGGTTTAAGGGGGGAGTGGGACAAGTAGAGCTGGATAGAGGGTCAGCGATAGGTGGAGATTGCCAAAAGATGTCATAGACGAAAGGACAATGAGGTGTTGACGGTGGTGATATTAGCTAAGAAATGTGCTGTAAGGGTATTTTGAGGGTAGAAAGAAGGATGAGCAAAGTACAGATAGCCCTAATGGGGGTGGGGTGGGGGGAAAGGGATCGAAATAGGCTAAAAGATAGAGATAAAACAATAGATGGAAATACATTTAAAAATAATGGAAATAGGTGGGAAAAGAAAAACCTGTATAAATTATTGGAAAAAAGGGGGATCGGAAAGGGGGTGGAGATGGAGGAGAGAGTTCATGATCTAAAATTGTTGAACTCAATATTCAGTTCAGAAGGCTATAAAGTGCCTAGTCGGAAGATGAGGTGCTGTTCCTCCAGTTTGCGTTGAGCTCCACTGGAACATTGCAGCAGGCTAAGGACGGACATGTGGGCATAAGAGCATGGTGGGGTGTTGAAATGGCAAGTGACAGGGAGGTCTGGATCATGCTTGCGGACAGACTGAAGGTGTTCCGCAAAGCAGTCACCCAGTCTGTGTTTGGCCTCTCCAATGTAGGTGAAACCGCAGAAATGACAGAAAACAGGATATGGAATAAAACTGAGTAAATAGAGTTAAGGTACGGGCCAGCCATAATGTAACTGAATAACAGAACAAGCTCAAGGGGCTGAATGGCTTACTCTTGTTCCTATGCTCCTATCTAGATGTCAATGAATGGGGCTTTGCACATGTGTGCAAGCATTCATGCATCAAGCTCTTCCTCCAGTCAATGCAAACTAGCCCAGGTCTCAAAGAGCTATTAGTTAACTAAATTAATGGCTCATATAGTACTTCTCTGTTTTTCTACAGCGTTCAAGATTAAATGTTATCAGGTCTAACAACCTGATCAATCTTCATTGCCTCAAACCAAGCTAAAGCCACTTATGCATTTACATTTAAGGAGTCAAAAGCATTTGTACCTACCAATGTATCATTTTCAATAGTGCAAATGAGTACAAAATATACATTTAGCATTTTAGCCATATCCTACTCCTCAATCCTAACCACCGTGCTGAATCTTTGAAAGACCTCCAACAGAACTTATAAAGCTTTACCATGGGAATGCCACCTGATCAGTTATTTTTTTTCCCAATGCATTTTTGGCATTCAATTGTGGCTTTAGCTAACTTCAGTTGTAACTGACCCATACATGCAATCTTGCCATTGTTTTATACTTGTTGAAATATTTATTTTTGAGGCTACTTTCCCTATGTACCTTCATAAAGACATTTAGATTTCAGCTTAACATATGTTCTATTTATGAAAAGGACATAACAAGATTTTCTGACTATGTATTTAAGTAACTTTATTTTTCTTCCCTATTATTTATTTTCATCAACTAGCACATCCCAATCGCCATTTCTGAAAGCATTCATTACACCTGAAAATTGAGCCCATTCTTACAGCATCCTGTTCTTACTGAGGGAATGCAGGCTTGCAGTGGACTGACTTGGCCTCAGCTCAGTGCCAGGGTGAGGGATTTAACTAAAGGATGCGCTTCTCTGTCCCAGTGAGCTGGCGGCACACTCCTGTATGCCACATCCTACTGCAATCTGTCCCTTCAATACTTCCAGTAGCCAACTGCATCACAATGCCAAGTGGCAACTCCCCTAGTGGAAGCTGTTGTTAGGATCGGCTCACTCCTGAAGCAGCAGGCCCATTTCCTGGATACAAACAGGTCACCCACACAAACACAGCCTGTGGGAAGGCGGTGGTGTAGTGGTATTGTCAATGGGCTAGTAATCCAGAGACTCAGGATAACGCTCTGGGGACCCGGGTCCAAATCCCACCATGGCAGATGGTGAAAACTGAATTCAATAAAAATCTGGAATTAAAAATTAAATGATGACTATGAAACCATTGTCAATTGTTGTAAAAACTCATTTGATTCACTGATGTCCTTTAGGGAAGGAAATCTGCCGTCCTTACCTGGTCTGGCCTACATGTGACTCCAGACCCACAGCAGTGCCGCTGACTCTTAAATGCCCTCCGAAATGGTGTAGCAAGCCAATCAATTGCATCAAACCACTACGAATTCTAAAAGGAATGAAACGAGATGGACCACACACCATCGACCTAGGCACCAGAAATGACAACGACAAACTAAATCCTGTCAACCCTGCAAAGTTCTCTTTACTAACATATGGGGGCTTGTGCAAAAATTGAGAGAGCTGTCTCACAAACCAGTCAAGCAACAGTCTGACATAGTCATTCTCTTGGAATCATACCTTACAGATCATGTCCCAGACACCACCATCACCATTCCTGGGTATGTCCTGTCCCACTGGCAGGACTGACCCAGCAGAGGTGGCAGCACAGTGGTATACAGTTGGGAGGGAGTCACCTTGGGAGCCCTCAACATCAACTTTGGACCCAATGAAATCTCATGGCATCAGGTCAAACATGGGCAAGGAAACCTCCTGCTGATTATCATGTACACCACCCCTCCCACCCCATCAGCTGATGAACACCACTTGGAGGGAAAAACATACTTGACCTCATTCTTCCCTCCAACCTGCCTGCTGTAGATGCATCTGTCCCATCTTCACATTGAAGATAGTCCCCATCTTGTCTAGTAGTACTACCACCATGCTACACAGGATAGGTTTGGAACAGATCTAGCGACTCAACACTGGGCAGCCATGAGGAGGGCCATCAGCAGCAGCAGAATTGTGCTCAACCACAATCTGTAACCTCATGGTCTGGCACATCCCCCACTCTACCATTATCCCCAAGCCAGGGGATCAACCCTGGTTCAATGAAAAGTGCAGGAGGGCATGCCAGAAGCAGCACCAGGCATACCTAAAAAGGTGTTAACCTGGTGAAGCTGCAATACAGGACTACTTGCGTGCCAAACAGCATGAGCAGCAAGTGATAAACAGAGCTGAACAATTCCACAAGCAATAGGTCAGCTCTGCATTCCTGCCACATACAATCGTGAATGGTGGTGGACAATTAAACAACTCACTGGATGAGGAGACTTCATAAATATCCCCATCCTCAATGATAGGGGAGTAAAGCACGTCAGTGTAAAAGATAAGGCTGAAGCATTTGCAATAATCTGCAGCTAGAAGTGCTGAGTGCATGATCCATCTTGACCTCCTCCAGAGGTCCCCAGCATCACAGATACCAGTCTTCAGCCAATTCAATTCACTCCACGTGATATCAAGAAATGGGTGAAGATACTACGACGGCTAAGGGCCCTGACAATATTCCGGCAATAGAATAAAGACTTGTGCTCCAGAACTTGCTGCGCCCCTAGCCAAGCTGTTCCAGTACAGCTATAACACTGGCAACAACTGGCTATGTGGAAAATTGCCCAGGTATGTCCTGCACACAAAAAACAGGACAAATCTAACCTGGCCAATTACCGCCCCATCAGTCTACTTTTGATCATCAGTAAAGTGAAGGAAGGGGTCATAAACAGTGCTATTAGGCGGCACTTGCTTAGCAATAACCTGCTCACTGACGCTCAGTTTAGATTCTGCCAAGGTCACTCAGCTCCTGACCTCATTACAGTCTTGGTTCAAACATGGACTAAGGAGCTGAACTTCAGGCCTAAGGTGAGAGTGACTGTCCTTGACATCAAGGCAGTATTTGACCGAGTGTGGCATCAAGAAGCTATAGCAAAACTGGAGTCAATGGGAATCAGGGGATAAAACTCTCCGCTGGATGGAGTCATACCTAGCAGAAAAGAAGATGGCTGTGGCTGTGATCTCAGTTCCAGGACATCACTGCAGGAGTTCCTCAGGGTAGTGTCCTAGGCCCAACCATATTCAGCTGCTTCATCAATGACCTTCCTTCCATCATAAGATCAGTAATGAGGATGTTCACTGATGATTGCATCATGTTCAGCACCATTCGTGACTCTTCAGATACTGAAGCAGTCCATGTCCAAGTACAGCAAGACCTGGATAATATCCAGTCTTAGGCTGACAAGTGGCAAGTTACATTTGCGCCACAAAAGTGCCAGGCAATGACCATCTTCAACAAGAAAGAAGCCAACCATCACCCTTGACATTCAATGACATTACCATCACTGAATCCCCCACTATCAACATTCTGGGGGCTACCATTGACCAGAAACCGAACTGGACTAGCCATATAAATACTGTGGCTACTAGAGTAGGTCAGAGGCTAGGAATCCTGCAGCAAGTAACTCACCAAAGCCTGTCCACTACCTGCAAGGTGCAAGTCAGGAGTGTGACGAATACTCTCCACTTGCCTGGATGAGTGCAGCACCTACAACACTCTCAAAGCTCGACAAAGTAGACCACTTGATTGGCACCTCATCCACAAACATTCACTCCCTCCACCACTGATGTACAATGGCAGCAGTGTGTACCATCTACAAGATGCACTGCAGGAACTCACCAAGACTCCTTAGACAGTATCTTCCAAACCCACGACCACTACCATCTAGAAGGACAAGGGCAGTGGACACATGGAAACACCACCACCTGTAAGTTCCTCTCCAAGCCAGTCACCATCCTGACTTGGAAATATATCACCATTTCTTCACTGTCACTGAGTCAAAATCCTGGAAATCCCTCCTTAACAGCACTGTGGCTGTACCTACACCACATGGACTGCAGCACTTCAAGAAGGCAGCTCACTACCAACTTATCAAGGGCAATTAGGGATGGGCAATAAATGCTGGCCTAGCCAGCAATGCCCACATCCCATGAATGAATAAAACAAAGAGACACTCTCACTCACACACACACACACACACACACACACACACAGACACACTCACTCTGTCATCCACCCCCCCCCACACACACACACACACACACACACTCTCACTCACTCCCACACACACACACACACTCTCACTCTTTCACTCCCATACACATTCACTCTCTCACTCCCACACACACATTCTCTCACTCTCTCACTCCCACATGCTCACTCTCTCTCACACCTGCCCACACCCACACTCACACACATGCATGGCAGTCAGCCACTTCCTCTCGCGCCCCCTCCCCCTCAGCCTTGGGTTCCACTCCGCACCGTCTTACTCCCGGGCCTCACAGCCAGCCACTGCTCCCCAGTGTCCAGGCCTCTGCTCGCCCACACTCTGCTTCCCAGACCCTGGTTGGAGGTGCTGGGGCACTGCTTTGGTGTGCTCCAGCAGCACTATACCCCTGTGAGTGACCACAACAGCACCAAAAGAAATGAGGGAAAATCCCTGTAATTTTTCTCATAAATTTTTTACTGAGCAAATAATGCAGTATTGGACAGACCTGCAGCTTAAGATATGACAAGCCTCTGTCCCACTGCATTTTCAGTGTAATTATGGAATTGAATTTATGAATCCTGGCATGAAGCTTTAAGTACTGGGAACACGAAATTGTAAATCTAACCTCACATGACCGTATTGGTTGCTTTTCACTTACATCTTTTTTGAAACATTGATGACAGTATGTAAGATTATTGATTTATTCAAATAATAATTAAATATAACTTTAAGAAAATAACATTTAGGAATACAGTATGTGAGTCATTTGAAGCATGGCATGTGGAAAGCATTCAATGTTTTGGAGGAAGCACTGCATGACTGGGCTTGTCCCCGTGTTATGTCTCAATTTGTTGGAGACTTAATTAATTGGGATTGATAGTTATGATTAGTCAACAGCTCCATTATTGTTGTATCAGGTGACTCAAAAGGGAACTTGATGAACTTTGTTCTCCTTTCATCTACCATTTCTTGGATTCCAATGTAATTTCAATTGCATAACATAATCTACATGACAAGTCTCTGTATTCAGGCTAAGCTCTTAATTGCATATTGGTTTGTTTTGTTATTCCACAGCTATTAGCTGTCAGTGGACCATTCCAATCATGGGCTCCCATAGTTGATGGGATTTACCTGCAGGAAACCCCCCTTGCAGCCCTAAGCAGTGGCCGGTATCACAAGGTGGACGTGCTGATTGGGAGTTCGGAGGAGGATGGGCTTGTTAGAAGAGCAAAAGCGATCAAGGTGAGGTGGTCAAAATAAATGTTTTAAGAGTGTTGGAAAGTATTCTTTGCTGCCAAATGCTTGGCCTCTTGTAGATTGACACAATATTGATCACCTGGTGGCTCAGTTAGTGAATTCACTGCCTCATGTGTGACTATAGACCAAAATGCTCCAAATTAACATTCAGTTAGTTACTCAGCTGAGCTGGAAATAAAGGTCCTACAACTGACCTTGGCCTTCAAGGGCTAAGGAGGGAAGATCAACAAAGTTCCTGCTTCTAATTGCTAGCCAGTGATTCCTGCTGAATGTGCGTTTGTTTGTGTGTGTTTGTATACACTTGTGTGGGTGTTGAGTGACAACATGACAGAGACTCAGTTTATGTTATCCACAGTGAAATAGCTTGTTAATATTTGCTGTCACATATTGAACTAAACCACGCAAGTGAGTTCGCTGTGGCCAGTGTGATTCAGTGTCTTTGGGAAAACATGAAGCGGCTGTTTGACCAATCAAAATCAGTCCTTCCACAGACCTCAACTGTCATGGACCCTATCCCCTTCATTAAATGTTTTCTCACTTACAAAAAGTAATTTTGTGACATGTGGAATATCTATCCAACCTCGCATTCAATAGTGAGAGCAATTTTCCGCATCACCTTGGTCTAATTTTCCATGTCTCTGAATCCCAAAGGAATTTGAAATTGTTTACAGGTGTAAAGGAAAATCTTTTATTAAGTTCAAGATCTGATAAAATTATATGTGAATCTCAAAGTAATTGGTAACTTCCAGTGATTTCTGCCACACTCCCTCTACTCCTTCTCTCTTTACATCATTCCTTTGACTCCATTGATTTATTTTCTATTGCTTCAGTCTTTAATTTTGGTGGTTTCTCTGCAACTTTGTTTTGTCGTCCACTTGTTTCCCAAAACACAATGTGTCAGTGCTGCATTACTCCCAATTGGGAGCTCGAAGGGAGTTCAGGGCAGAAATCTGGAATACAATGTTGTGCCCTCTCCTTGTTTGACAATGACTCCCCACTTGATGGACTGAATCGAGCCTATAACTTCTTATTAAAGTCATGGCTCATCTATAGCCCCTCCAATGCCTTTGTCATTCTCCTTACAGCAATGAGGTCTGAATTCTTCAGGTAACTCCTCCGTCCAGTCCCCTTTGATCACCAGCCAACAGATTTGGCGAACTGACTCCTTGTGCTTAATTTGGACAATGGATGACAGAGAAGCTACAGCCCTAAAATTTAGAGATGGGTTATTAGCAAACAATGTTGCTCATCTAAAATTCCTCTACCACTAAATAGGACACAATCACTTGCAACATTTTTTTTGACGTGTAATTGCATTTCTCCATTTTGGTGTCATATGCCTTAAGCTTTAGAAAATAGATAGACGTTATACTTTTATCCCCCTTAAGTACCTTCCCTCATTCAAAACAAAGGGATTCAGCTGTGCCCTACACCCTGTGCTGGCTGCCTGGCAACAATTTCAGTTGTGGAATTGGAATAGTCTCCTTAATTTGCTGTTTGTCAATTTGGCTTTTCATAGCTGCTAACTTTCAGATCCTGTGGAGAAACATATGTATTGATTGTTAACATCACAGAGGAACTAGACTAGCTCATTAAAGGAAGGCTTTGATGCTTTATAAGCTGAAGTTTACAGATGCTTGCTCAGCAAGGTGCTGATAAAATCCTTCCTGTCAGAAGCAAGCATACAGAATATGATGTGTTCTATATTAGTGCCAGGAAATAGCAATCTTTTGGGTCACAGGAAGCATCTAAATAACCTCCATTATCATTCAGTTAAGAAATAAATGAACCAGGAAGGCTTATATATTGACATTGTACCTTTGCCATTCTAAAGCATTGTGACATATGATAGGTCAAATTTGCCCATTTTGAGTAAAACCTGCCAAGTGTCTGCGTCCTACAGGGAGGGAGGTAAAATTCAAACAGCAAGTCAGTGTGGGATTTTTCTTGCTTGCCTTCTTTCAACTGGCACAGGAGCTACACTGGCACAGCTTTGGGGGCAGGCTGCATGCCAACTTTCTTAAGTTGGACTTAAGAAGGTATTATCAAAATCTCACAGACTGTTGTCCATTGTTGTATAATGGAGGTCACTGACACTTTCTAATCAAAGAGTGAAGCTTCATTTCATTGCCTTTTGCCTGAGAAAGCAGGCTGATCAAATATGAGAATTAAGATTTGCAGACTTCCCCATGGTACAAGATTGCTTTGCAGGCACTGTATGTCAACTCTGCCATGTACCAGAATCAAAATGTCCAGCTAGTATGTGACCATAAGTGATGCATTGTGCAAGTTTATGTTCACTATCCTGGCAACAGTCATGATGCTTCATTCTGCAGCAGTGCGCTGTATCAGCTGCCTTTCAGCTACCAAGTTAAACCAAAAGTTGGCTATTGAATGACAAGGGTTACCTACTGATGACATGATTTCAGTTCGTAATACATGCACACATGTGCAGCATACATACATTGAGAGTTAGGCTGGCACAAGAAATGTGATAGAGCAGACCAATGGTGTACTGAAGCTATGATGCCACTACATGAACTGCTCTGGAGTAGCACTACAGTACATGGTTGAATGGGCCTCAAGATTTATAGTGGTAAGATGTATACTGCACAAACTGGCCATCAGGAAGGGATAACCCATGATGCATCATTGGAGCAGGAACATAAGGAGGAGGAAGAAGAAAAAGAGGGGGACACGAAAGAGAAGACAGAAGAGGAAGAATAAGGGAGGCTGCAATGTCGACAACCCCTTTCTGCCTGTGTTGTATGTGAAGAACTCATTCAAGTGGGATACTAGTAATCTCAACTCCAATTCCCCAATACCACAATCCTTACCTGCACTTTGTCATTGACCATTACATCACCCTCTTGGCCACAATGCAAAAACAAACCCAACACACAATGAACCATCCAAAGCAAATTTATAAAAGAAACCATTCTAATTTTGTGTTCTAATTTAAAATGCATTCCCCTAGAACCCGTCTTCGATGTGTCTTTGCCTGTCCTGGTGCTTCAGTTCTCTGCTACCCTGGTTGGCCATGGAGGACAATCTCAGGTAGCTCTGAATCAAGAAGGCCCAGATAGACCCTGCATCATCCGTGGATGGACTGACTGACAGTCAACAGCAAGAAGCAACAGTGATGGGAAGGCAAACTCCATCAACCTGATAGGGGACAGCAAGCCTGTACTCACCTTCACTTCAGTAATCCTAGCAACCTGTTGCTGTTACACCCTGCAAGCTCCTTTAAGCACTGGTAACCACAGCCAAGATGGCAGCATTCTGAGCTTGTATAGCAGCAATCTGACCTGACATAACTTCCAGGACTCAGACTTTTGGTAGAAGCTGCTTGTGCTGATGTGGAAACTGAGACATTAGCCATAAGATGCTGCATCACAATTTGGTTCACAAGCAAGTTAATGGAGTTGCCCATCAGTTCTATGCTAGAAAGGATAGACTTCAAGCACTGCACAAAGTTCTGTGCCAAGCTGGTACCAGGCTCCTTTATGTTGCTTGACATTGAATACAATGGATGGAATCCAGATTTGCACTAAATGTGGTAGCAGGCGGGTAAAAAGATAACGGGTTTTCATGCCATATTGTCCCAAATCCGCCGCATTACTTATGTATTCCTGGGAAACATGCCATTTCCATGGTGGGCTGGCTCTCATTCACCTGCCATCATCTCGCCGCTTCATCATGCCAGGCACCACAGCCGCGCACAGTGCTACCAGCCCAGGACTGCAGCAAAGAAGACATGGCCCGAAAGGCAAGAAGACTGCAGCCCTCGAGTGCCTTTTGGATGCCACAGAGGCCTGCTGTGATGTCCTCTACCCCCGCTCTTGCTGCAGGAGGAGCAGCTACATTACCACTCTGGTTTGGGAAGCGATGGCAGCACTGATCAGTGCCAATGCTGCACAGAAGAGGTTGGCCATCCACTTGTACAAGTCAACATGTGCCCCCGCACACATGCTGGGATACCCTCCTTCCCCAGTACAGCCCTCACCCTGCAGCCTCTTTCCTTGCCTGAGGCCACTTCTCCCCCTTCCCCAAGCAAGACCTTGTCCTGCAGCCATTGAAAAGCCACCCACATATGGCTGATCTGGAAGATAAAGACCTACCCGTGAGCCCCCCTAAAAGTGATGTGACACTGTCTGTGAAGCCTGGTGCTGATGACTACAAGTGCTGACCAAAGCAAGGCAGGCAAACAAACCTTGAAGCCCCAAGCGAAGTGCAGCTCACCAGGTGCACATTGCTCACGTGCTGCCTTGTGAAACACGACGTGTTTTCCCGCCAACATGGGCAGATGATCCAGCGGGCGGGAGGGGCAGGCGGGAGGATGAGTCCGGAGGGCTGGCCTCATAATGATCTGCTGATGTAGCACAATGAGATTCCCAATGTCCGATGGCGGGAAACACAGCCCAAGCGGACAATCGCAAACAGGTTTCACACTGTCGTGCCATATTGTTTGCTCACGCCACCAAACATGCCCGACACCGGGGGGCATGGAAAATCCCAGCCAATCTTTCTGGCAGGCTTCCCAATGAAATAGGCATTGCACCATCACTGCTCTTCTGTAGCCTAGCCTATCTGCCTGCATTACGTTGAATGGGCATGGAGTAATTGGGCATCATGATTCCCACGCCCAATTCTTTCCCCCAATGGATTTACACTCATGCATAATTAAACAAAATTCTGACTCATGCAAACATTCTGATAGACCAAAAGACAACTCATTCACTTCTCGTGCCTAGAATTCTGGATGATATGTAAATAACCAAGTTTGAATGTTGGCATGTAACATTCCCTAATTATTCAGTTTCTAATACTCAGCAGGCCAAATACAGCAAGGTTAACTGAGTTACATTAATCCTTTGATATAAAGTATGTTTTTGTTCAGACTCACTGGATGAGAGGTTTAATGGGCTGCAGCACAAAAGTTTGCAAATAGCTCATTATCTTTAATGAGCCACAGCTTATGCAAATTGTCAAGCAATTATGACATCCTAGGAACAGTGAGAAAGAGCTCAGGAAAAGGCACAGCATTTGGGCCCAGATCTTCCGGTCTCCGGATTGTCGTACCTCTGAGGTACACTGGAAGACGCGCTGGCGGGCCCCTTGGAAATCCCCACGCATGACCACATAGGAATTGCCCAGGAAGTTTCAACTTCCATTGAGCAATTCCCCTGCACCTGGAACCCTCTGAAACGGAGTTAAAGTCGGAGACTTCGGCCGGTTCTGACTCACTTAGCAGAATAGTTACCCAGGAAAAGTTAGAAGGATTAAAACCAGTTCTAGCTCCAGGACAACTATACTACTGACTGCCCCCCGTCCCCCAACAACCCCTTAGACCTCCCCCGAATAACCCCCAACCCCCAACTAATGCCCCCACCCCTGACTACCCCCATGCCCCAACTCACCCTACCCCCTTACCCACTTACTTTACACCCTTAGCTTCTCTCTGTAGCTTCTAAAATGACAGGACTTTTAAATTCACTGGAATAAAGCAGCTACTGCCCTAAAAAGTGGACGTGGCTTGCTTTCCCTTATGCTCCTACACTATGAGGTAAGGACTCCAGAAGCAGGTATGCTCCACATTTCTCAAGATGCCCAGTTCGGAAACCCAGGCAAGGAATGTGCAACTCCAATGCTAGGCAAGTAAACATGAGTGGAGTGGCAATCCGACGGTGATTACCAATCCTCAAAAGATTCAACCTACTGATCCCAAGCCAACTAACTAACTTCTCATCATATTCTTCAATCTCTTCTTTCTCTCCAGAACCTTCTAGATGCATTTTCTATAAACTGGGCTCACAGCTTAGAGCCTGACGTAAGACTGACCAGAGCACATTTTGGGCATTTAGCACTTCCTCCCTGTTTTTTTCAATATTAATTTTAAAATTGTACAAAGTGCACTGACATCAGCAACAAGATTCCTAATGTGTGAAGCCTTGTGCTCTGAGAGCTATTTAGTAAGGTCTACACCCTCATTTCTTCTTTAAGCCCACTTTTCTAATTGAGTAATTTTCTTTGGTAACTTGATTTCACAAATCATTGAGCTAAAATGTTTTCTCTGGCTTCCCTTCTTTTTCCTAATTTGCTCTATTTTTTGAACCTTTCTCCATAGAGAACAATTTATCTGGACTTGTACCTGGGTCAACTCAAAAAGCTTGAATCTCTGTTGTGGGTTTTCCCGAATTCCATAGAATAGTGTAAATGCATTATGTTGTTTTGTGGGATTTCCACTGATCCTTCAGCTGAAGTTACAACAGACGGTCAAGAGAATCGGCATAAAAATCAAATTCCAAAATATCTTATTTACCGTAGAAAACAAATCTAATTCATTACCTTTTCAACATAAATCCAGTTCCTGATATCCAAGAATATTTTCATTAGTTAGCTCTGTATTTAAGTGTGGCAATGGCCCAGATCTTCCAGTCTCTGATCCTTGGAGGCTGGACAAATGACCCAAGATGTGCGTAAAGACCCTGCAGAAGTCTCAATGCATTGACATCCATGAGAACAAAGAATAAAGAAAAGTACAGCACAGGAACAGGCCCTTCAGCCCTCCAAGCCTGCGCCGATCATATTACCTGTCAACTAAAACATTTTGCACTTCCGGGGTTCGTATCCCTCTATTCCCATCCTACTTTGGGATTGCCTGGGAAGCTTGAATTTCCAATGGACAATTCCCCTGCTCCCCAGGACACTCAGTGAATGTCTGAGCTAGTGTCGGAGACTTCGGGCTGTCCAGTGGTACCTACCTGGATAATTATCCAGGAAAATGTTAGACAGAATAATCCTAGTCTAACTCCTGGCAAACTACAGAACCAATCCCACCCAGCCCCCCACAAATCACTAACCACTGACCATCACCCCACTTATAACCACCCCCCTGACCCCCCCCTCCGATTACTCCCAACAGCAACCCTGACCCAACCCAACTCTACTACCCCCATGACACCTCCGATTACTCCTTGACCCCACAACCCAGCACAACTATGCCACTGACCACCTGACTAATTCCCACCAACCAGACCTCTCAATCTGATCAGATTAAGCCCCAACCCACCTACACCCACACCCAACTACCCCCACATCCATCTACCCACTCACCCACCTACACACCTTACCTACTTACTCACTCATCCACCTACCCATCTACCCACTCACAGCTACCCACCTCACCCATCTAGCCACTCACCCATCTACCAGCCCAGCAATCCACCAGCCCAGTCACCCACCATCTCACCCACACCACCATCATACCCACCTGCCACCTACCCACCAACCCACTCACCCGCTCATCCATTCACCCATCGGCCATCCTCTCACCTGTCACCCTACCCATTTGTCACCTCACCGACCTACCCATTCACCCAGTCACCCAACTACAAGCTCAATGACCCACTTCCTCACCCACTTGTCACCTTTAACCTGCATCCCTAACACCTTCCACCCTACCAACCTGCAACTTCACCCACCCACCTACCAGCTCAGCTACCGATCAGCTCAGCCACCTACCCACTCACCCACCTACCCACCTCACCCATCTATCCACTCACCCACCTGTCTAGATCCACCTACCCGCTCACCCACCTACCCGCTTGCTCACCTTTCTGCTCACCCAACTACAACCTCAGTCACCCACCACCCCATCCACCTGCAACCTCACCTACCTAACCACTCACCTACCTACCCAATCACCCATATATCCACTCATCCATCTAACCACCCATCCACCTACTCACCCAACCACCTACCAGCTCAGCCACCTGCCACCCTATCACCTGCAATCCCAACCACCTGCTACCCTACTTACCCACCATTCTACCTTCATGCCACCCCACCACCTGCCACCTCACCCATTTGTCACCTCAGCCACCTGTCACTCTAACAACCTACCACCTCACCCACCTACCATGTTACCCACCTGCAACGACCTCAACCACCTGCCACCCTAAACAGCTGCCACCTTACCCAACTACCAGCCCACCCACATACAATATTACCCAGTTTCCAACCTACCCAGCTGCCAACCTACTGTTGAGACTTGTGAGTCCAAATTGCATGCTTCATGTGGGATGGCCGAATTGGTAGAGTAGTTCAGCAGACATTTCTGAGGTGGAACACATTCTATTTACTTCCAAGGTGCTCAGCAGCGACACATCCGTGATTCCACGCCACACTCAATCTATGTACTACCCAACTGCCACCCTGCCCATCTACCACTTTGCCCGCACATGATCCTACTCAACTGCCACCCTAAACATGTACCA
Source organism: Carcharodon carcharias (assembly GCF_017639515.1). Lineage (NCBI taxonomy): Eukaryota > Metazoa > Chordata > Chondrichthyes > Lamniformes > Lamnidae > Carcharodon > Carcharodon carcharias. Next base: position 154,819,183 of record NC_054472.1, read on the forward strand.
CCATGCCCATCGGCCATGCTACCCATCTATCATGCTGTCCACACATGACCCTACCCACATCTCACCCTACCCAATTGCCATCTCACCCACCTACCACCCACCTACTTACCTCACCCATCCTATCCATTTACCTAATTACCACACCCACTTACCCACCTTACCCATTTACTCATTCATCCAGTCACCCATTCACTAACATTCACACTGGACCTTTAAACTTAACATTAGTTATGGCAGTTAATTTCTTTTTTAGTTACTCATTCAAGGAATGTGGGCTTCACTGGCTAGGCAAACATTTATTGCCCACCCCTAAATGCCCTTGAGAAAGTGGTGGTGAGCTACCTTCTTGAACCGCTGAAATCCATGTGATGTAGATGCACCCACAGTGCTGTTAGGGAGGGGGTTCCAAGATTTTGACACAGTGACAGTGATATATTTCCAAATCAGGATGGGGAGTGACTTGGAGGGGAACTTTCAGGTGGTGGTATTCCCATGTATCTGCTTGTCTGTTGTCCTTCTAGATGGTAGAGGAAGTGGGTTTGGAAGGTGCTGTCTAAGGAAACTTGGTGTTTCTTCACTGAATCTTGTAGGTGGCACACACTGCTGACATTGCATCAGTGGTGGAGGGAGTGAATGTTTGTGGATGGGGTGCCAATCAAGCGGGCTGTGTGGTTCTGGATGGTGTCAAGCTTCTTGAGTGTTGTTAAAGCTGCAATCATCCAGGCAAGTGGAGAGTATTTCATCACACTCCTGACTTGTGCCTTGTAGATGGTGGACAGGCTTTGGGGAGTCAGGAAATGAGTTACTCACCACAGGATTCCTAATCTCTGATTTGCTCTTGTAGCCATAGTATTTATACTCTTTCCTCACCTCTGGAGGTCAGGTCTTTTGTCCATGTAATGAGGTCAGGAGCTGAGTGGCCCTGGCAGAACCCAAACTGAGCATCAGTAAGCAGGTTATTGTTAAGCAAGTACTGCTTGATAGAACTGTTGATGAGCCCTTCCATTACTCATGATTGAGAGTAGACTGATGGAGCAGTAATTGGCCGGGTTGGATTTGTCCTGTTTGTTGTGTACAGGACATACCTGGGCAAACTTTCACATAGTGGGTAAATGTTGTAGCTGTTCTGGCGCGGCAAGTTCTGGAGCACAAGTCTTCAGTACTGTTGCTGGAATATTGTCAGGGCCCATCGCCTTTGCAGGATCCAGTGCCTTCAGCTGTTTCTTTATATCACAGATCAAATTGGCTGCAGATTGGCATCTGTGCTGCTAGGACTTCTGGCAGACACCAAGATAGATCATCCACTTGGCATTCTGGCTGAAGATTGAAGCAAATGCTTCAGCCTTATCTTTTACACTAACATGCTGGGCTCCCTCATCAATGAGGATGGGGGTATTTGTGGAACCTCCTCCTCCAGTGAGTTGTTTAAATGTCCACCACCATTCATGACTGGATGTGTCAGTACTGAAGAGCTTCTTTCAGATCGGTTGGTTGTGGAATCGCTTAGCTCTGTTTATCACTTGCTGCTTATGCGGTTTGGCATGCAAGTAGTCCTGTGTTGTAGCTGCACCAGGTTGACACCTCATTTTTAGGTATGCCTGGTTCTGCTCCTGGGATGCCCTCCTGCACTCTTCATTGAACCAGGGTTGATCCCCTGGCTTGATGGTAATGGTAGAGTGGAGGATATACTGGGCCATGAGGTTACAGATTGTGGTTGAGTACAATTCTGCTGCTGCTGATGGCCCACAGCATTTCATGGTTACCCAGTCTTGAGTTGCTAGATCTGTTTGAAATCTATCCCATTTAGCCCGGTGGTAGTGCCACACCACACGATGGGACTTCATTTCCACAACGACTGTGCGTTGCTACTGATATTGTCATGGACAGATGCTTCTACGGCAGGCAGGTTGGTGAGAATGAGGTCAAGTATGTTCTTCCGTCTCCACCTGCCGCAGACCCAGTCTAGCAGCTATGTCCTTTAGGGCTCGGCCAGCTTGGCCAGTAGTGGTGCTTCTGAGCCACTCTTGGTGATGGACATTGAAATCCCCCACACAGAGTACATTCTGTGCCCTTGCCACCCTCAGTGCTTCCTCCAAGCGGTGTTGAAGACAGAGGGGCACTGATTCATTAGCTGAGGGAGGGTGATACGTGGTAATCAGCAGGAGGTTTCCTTGCCCATGTTTGACCTGATGCCATGAGATTTTTTGGGGTTTGGAGTCGATGTTGAGGACTCCCAGGGCAACTCCCTCCTAACTGCATACCACTACTGCCATCTCTGCTGTGTCTGTCCTGCCGGTGGGACAGGACACACCCAGGGATGGTAATGGTAGTGTTTGGAACATTGTCTGTAAGGTATGATTCCATGAGGGTGACTATGTCAGGCTGTTGATTGACTAGTCTGTGAGACAGCTCTCCCAAATTTGGCACTAGCCCCCCAGATTTTAGTAAGGAGGACTTTGCAGTGTCGACAGGGCTTGTTGTTGTTGTTTCCGGTGCCTAGGTCGATGCTGGGTGGTCCGTCCGGTTTCATTCCTTTGAGACTTTTTAAGCAGTTTCATGCAACTGAGTGGCTTACTAGGCCATTTTAGAGGACATTTAAGAATCACATGTACACCAGACCAGGTGAGGGCGGCAGGTTTCCTTCTCTAAAGGACATTAGTGAACCTGATGGGTTTTTACGACAATCATGGTCATCATTAAACTTCTAATTCCAGATTTTTATTGAATTCAAATTCCACCATCTGCCCCAGGTCCCCTGAGCATTACCCTGGGTCTCTAGATTACTAGTCCAGTGCCAAAGCCGCTATGCCACTGCCTCACCATAAATGCCGTAAAAATGGGACATGTCCTGTCCTCACCCACCGCTGCGATGGGGCTCTTCGATGGATGCTGCACTCAGCATTTCAGGAGAAGCCAGGTTTAGAAAACCCAGCAAGAAATGTAGATTACTGTCAGGGCATGGATAAGTTCAAGCAGTGTGGCAATCCGACAATTATTGCCGCTCTGTGCAAGATCCAAGTCATTGTCCTTCCTTTGATTGGTTATAGTACATAGTATCACATGTGAAGTTGTCCTACATCTTGTCAGTTTTGCAGGCTGCCTATGATTCATAGAACCATTGGAGTGCAGAATGGGGGAAACTTGCCACTGTTCTGCTGTTGGACCTTCCTTGAACATTCCAAAGATCCTGAAAAATCTCAGTGGGATGGAATGATGTTTTTGTGTTTCAAAGTTGCATCCACGCTTGTTACTATCCACAATAGATGGAGTTTTGTTCCTTGTAGGTGGAGTTGAACTTAAAACTTCATAATTGCTTAGAAAGTACTTCACCCTGGATGTGCTCAACTCTCTCACAATATTGCAGGGAGAGGATTTGTTTCATGGACACTTTTGCAGATCATCCATACTCATGACTTTAACAGAGAAACTAAGAGCCCTGCATGTTGGCTATACAAACTAACTCCAGGACATTAATACTGTAAGAAGTTTAGGCTCTTGCCTTAGATATTCTCTCAGGTGCTCATCACTCCTACGTGGGGTCGAAGAATCTTACATTTGGCCTGTGCACATTCTGCCCAATATCTAACTTTTAGTGATCAATGAGTGGACATCTTTAGGATCTGAACTTGATATTGTGTCTACTCCTATGGAGCTCCTCCAGTTCTTTTGAAAACAAACCGAGAAACACTTGATGAAACAAGGCCAGATACTAATCATTATTTCATGGATAGCAAGTGAACAGCCAACACAATTAAAATTTCACTTACTTCACTCAATCTCACATCTCTTCTTAAAAAAAAATACAAATGCTCTGTCTCTTTTTTGCACTGACTTTAATTTTGCCACGCATTTCTGTCTAGACAATTGTTACAGACTAATTCCTCCTCTCACTACCCGTCCATCAACACCAAGGTGTTTTTGATTTGCTTCCTCCTCTATAAGCGGTGGCGTATTTCCCAATCCCTCTCTTTTGGCGTGATCAAATTTCCTAATAATAACCCCACAGCAAACTCGAGATGGGATGAATTCAAAGGATTAGTTTATTTACCCACATTCAAAATGCGGGAGGAGGGTCACAATGTTTCCTCCTTTGCATTCATACAGTAAAAGAGGTGTAGAGAAAAGAAAGGTTTACAATGCAGAGAACACAGAGAAAAGAAATATTGTTGTACATGGGTTCCAAAGTCCAGAATCAAAGTCCAATCAGGTATTCCTTCTTGGTGGGCTGAAAATCAATACTAGATAAATCAATTTTCCAGTGGTGTTGACTTCACATGATGGGATAGGCATGCAGAGATGAATCAGTTTTGTAAGCGATGATACAGAATTTCCAGCATAAACAGCATAGATGGGGCCAGATGTCAAACCTGGGCCAGAGCTCCTCATCAGATGGTTAAAAAAGAAGACTGACCTATGCAGTTCAGCAAGGAATATTACTAGTTCCACAGCCAGAGACCCATGTCACATGGCTCCCACCTCTTCATACTATCTTTGACAAAGGACGTGTATCCCTTGCCTGGGTCCCCAAGATTGTAAAATATCTTAACCACTAAGAATGGTAAGGAAGGTTGCGGGGGCCCTTTGTCTTAGCAGATGAGCAGACTCCTGTTGGCCAGCCTGGGTTATGAAATGCAGATGCCCTTTTATATCTCTATTTGTATTTGAATTCCCCGATACTGCAAGGTAGCTTCTTTTGCTTGTGCTCATGAGCAGACATAGATTCAACCATTTTAGGTCTTTATCTATTTTGAAATTTTTAGGGATAGCAATGAGCATATCTCTATATATGTTTTATAAAAAATGAGCTACATGGTGAGGTCCTAGTTCCTCACACAACCATTCATTGCAGGTCTTGACCTTTTCTATTTTTAACTTCCAATCCCAGGCCAATATGCTGTGCAGTCCTTTCCTCAAAACATGACTGTCTCTTGGACATGATTCCAGAGAGCTAAAGGCCAACTCACCAGCACTCTGTCAACCAAACTGATTACCCTATTTCCCAAGAGTATATTCAGCTATTCCTCACAGCCACTTCATGTGTGTCCACACAGGTAGAACCACATCCTTACAACGTTTGATAGGATTTGGCTCTCTACAATGGTACTGTTAATTGCTTAAGTCCCGTGGACATCCTGGATAATGGACCGGGTGAAACAATAGTTCATCATATTTTATCAATTTTTATCAGGCTGTTAGTTGTGACATTGTCCAAACCAGCTCTAGTAGTTTTAATACGCATTTTACAATTCCTGTGACCTACAGTTTTCATTCGTTTATCAAACCTGTGCAAACGCACAGCTATTGGGAATTTCCTCATGCTTTATCCAGTTCTGCCAGCATAACCTCAGCAGAGTTTAGCAGAAACCCCATAAATGTACATAAGCAATATTTCTAAATAATTGCTGAACTTACAATGCCAGACAAAGATGAAGCCTCAAGAAAATTCACCCCATTGTTTTAAAACACAACCTGGAAACATAGCATAAGCCCAAACCTCTTTCCAAGAAAAAGATTAACCAAAGCTTTCCAAGGTTTCCAAGGGTCACGCATACCCCTCCGAGCCAGAGGGTTGAGAGTTCAAGTTTCACTCTAGGGAATTGAATACTTAATCCAGGCTGACACTTCAGTGCAGTGCTGAGGAAGTGCTACACTGTTGAAGGTGTTGGATTAGATGTTAAAGACCTCCTGGCAGTATCTGAGGAAAGCAGAAAAGTTCTCCTTAGCGTCTTAGCCAATATTTTTCATTTTTAAAAAATCAACAAATTAGATTATGTGGTCATTATATCATTGTTTTTTGAGTGAACTTTGGCTGCCATGTGACTTTACAATCATGACTACAATTCAAAAGTACTTAATTGCTATAAAGCACTTTGGGATATCCTGTGGTAGTGAAAAGTACTTTATAAATTTGAGTTCTTTCTTACTTTTCTTAGCCCAGAGCTGAGTAAACGGTTGTTACAATCATATTAATTATTCATAGAAAGTCCATCTTTAACACAATCAATCTAAAACAGATATGCACTAACTACAAGGGTTTCAGTGGTGAGGAAATGGAACATCTTTCCCAGTGTCACATTCAATGTCAGTAATTAGTATTCACAAGCCATGATGGGTCAGATGAAGATCTAGGTTGGCTCCACACTCTGGGTCAATGCCAGCTTAAAAGAGCGTACCTTGCTGTACCAATCTATTGTTATTTCACACACACCATCACCCTAATGACTCCTCTGAGTTTAATAGCCAATTTAGTTTCACTGAATTATGAGTTTTTTTTCCCAAGGACTTGTGACCACTTCAAACCACTTCAATGCTGCCCAAACTGATTTCACTTAGGATTGTTGCAGATGCAGGTTCCCCATCAGGGTCATATTTGAGCCTAGTTCCCAGAAGTGAAGTTGTATAAGTCAATGTTCCCAACCTCTTAAACGATCAAATCTTAGCTTATTCCGATTCATAGCAAAAGAAGGGGAAGTGAAACATGACACAATGTCCAGTGGCACCCTTCAAGTTGTGCCATCATTTCTATGACTCAATCTTAAGATTCCTTGCTTTGAAATTATGCCCTTTGCATATATAGGAGGAGTCTAACTGCCAGCAGGTTTCAGCTGGGCAGAAGGAAGGACAAGTGTCAATGCCTCTCCTCAATAGCATTGGCTTGAGGCTATTTTAACACTGCAGTCTCACTTTCGCCCTATCAACTAGCTGCCTGTGTCAAATTGTGACCAATGAAACATGATGTCGCACACATTCAGGTCAGCTGAAGTGATATTCTGTCCCAATTCGGAAAGCTGTGATGGAACGTCTGCAATGGGGCATCTCCCATCACTTCTTCCTGTGAAACATTTTCCCAGGCAGCTAGTGCAATTGGCTGCTTCTCTGTCCTTAGGTTCATACAAGTTCAAAAGATAGCTGATGACCATTTCGTGACTTACAGCTCTAAATCATGAGGGCAAACTCAAGGATCTGGATCTGGCTGTAACAAGGACACATTGAAATTAGCTAAAGATGCAAAATTTTCCCTTGCACCAATAATAAAAAACTGATACAGTGGCCCCTCTAATGGGAATGTAAAAGTTACCACATTCCCATGTTCAGAAAATTAAAAAAAGATGAGAATATTGAATGAAAATGTATCAAGTATTTAAATGTTATCTTTATTTATAAGCAGACGTTAATACAAAAGCAAAATACTGCAGATGTAATTGGAAGCTTGTGAGGAGTGGTGTACTGCAGGGATTGGTGCTGGGACCCTTACTGTTTGTAGTGTAAATTAATGATTTAAGCATGAATATCGGAGGTATGATCAGTAAGTTTGCAGATGACATGAAAATGTTCATATTATTATTTTACTGTTAGTATTCCAATAATGTTTCTGTCCTAACATTTGAGAAGACAGATTGTTATGTTTCAGTGCCATAGCATGTGAGATTTAAGCAACTAAAATCAATCAGTCCAAAGCTTCAGGAGAATCCTAGAACTTGCCAGTAATTTCACCTTCATGACAATGCTGATAGATTGCTGGCTGCATGCCAGAGAAAGCAGTATCAGTTCTTATTTTTCAAATATTGCCACATAATTTCATAACCCCAGCCTATCAAATCTTTCCTCATAGCTGCAATTTTCAAACCCTGGCAAGATTCTTATAAATCTGCTCTGTACTCTCTCCAGAGCAATTATGTCCTTCCTGTAATGTGTAGACCAGAGCTGTACACAAAATTCCAGCTGTGGCCTAACCAGTGTTTTATACAGTTCCAGAATTACATCCCTGCTTTTGTATTCTATATCTCATCCAATAAAGGGAGACATCCTATATGCTTTTTTTTCTACCTTATCCACCTGTCCTGCCACTTTCAGGGACCCCGTGGACAAGCACACCAAGGTCTCTCACTTCCTCTACTCTCTCAATATCCTCCCATTTATTGTGTACTCCCTAGCTTCGTTTGCCCTCCCCATATGCATTACCTCACACTTTTCTGGATTGAATTATATCTGTCGCTTTTCTGCCCATTCAGCCAACCATTGATATCATTCTGGAGACAGCAGCTATCCTTTTCAATTTCAACCACAATTTTGGTGGCATCTGCAAATTTCCCAATCATGCCACCAATATTTAAGTCCAAATCATTAACATATACAACAAACAGCAAGAGTTCCAACAGTGAGCTCTGTGGAACACGACTGGAAATCATTTTCCATTCTCAAAAACATCCATCAACCACTACTCTTTGTTTCCCATTGCTGAGCCAATTTTGAATCCAACTCGCCACGTTCCCCAGTAGCCCATGGGCTTTTACTTTTCTGACCAGTCTGCCATGTGGGACCTTGTCAAATGCCTTACTAAAATCCATGCAGACAACATCCACTGCACTACCCTCATCAATCCTTTCATTACTTTCTCAAAAAATTCAATTAACTTAATAAGACACAACCCCCTCCTAATAAAACCATGCTGATTGTCCCTGATTTCTCCATTCTTTTCCAAATGACAGTTTGTCCTGTCTCTCAGAATTGCTTCTAATAATTTGCCCACTAAAGAAGACAGACTGATCAGCCTATAATTACTTGGTCTATTCTTTGCACCCTTTTTAAATAATGGTACAACATTCGCAGACCTCCAATCCTCTGGTACCTCACCTGTATTTAGTAAGGATTAGAAAATGATCCTCGGAGCATCCGTTATTTCCACCCTGGCTTCCTTTAACAGCCTGGGATACAATCCATCCGGCCCTGGCGATTTATCCACTTTCAAAGATGTCGACCCTCCAGTACACCCTCTCACAGGATACTTATTGTATCTAATATTTCACACTCCTCCTCTTTAACCGGAATATCTGTTTCATCCCTCTCTTTAGTGAAGATAGAGACAAGTACTCATTGACAACCCTGACCACATCTTCAGTATCAGAGCACAAGTTACCATATACATCTCCAATCAGCCCTACATTTTCCTTAGTCATTCTTTTGCTCTTCATGTACTGGTAAAATATCTTTGGGTTTTCTTTTATTTTACCTGCCAATATTTTTTTCACACCTTTTCTTTGCTTTCCTAATTACTTTTCTTACTTCACCCCTGTACCTCCTATACTCTTCTGGGCTTTCTACAGTATAAAGTTTTTTGTGACTGTCATAAGCTGTCTTTTTCTGCTTTATCTTACCTTGTATACTTCTAGATAATCAAGGGCTCTAGATTTGGCAGCACTGCCCTTTTTCTTTGTGGGGACACGTATACACTGTGTTCATTGAATGCCTTCTACTGGTGTGAGACTGATTTCCCTTGAAGTAGCTGTAACCAGTCTACTTTCGCAAGACCACCTCTCAGCTTCATAAAATTTGTCTTTCCCCAAATTAGAACTTCTACTCCTGTTCTGCCCTTATCCTTTTCCATAATTATATTAAATCTAGCTGTATCATGGTCACTCTCTCCAAAATGATCACCCACTACTTCTCCATCCACTTGCCCAGCTTCAATTCCTAATACTAAATCCAGAATTGTACTCCCTCTTGTTGGGCTTGTTGCGTACTGGCTAAAAAAGTTCTCTTGAATGCAGTTCAAGAATTTTGTGACCTCTGTGCCTATTACACTGTTCATATTCCAGTTGATATTAGGGTAGCTGAAGTCCTCAACTATTACTGCCCTATTGTTTTTGCACACAAACATTTGCCTACATATTTGCTATTCTAACTTCCTTCCATTATTTGGGTCTATAGCACACTCCAGGTAGTGTGGCTGCCCCCTTTTTATTCCTGAGCTCAACCATATGCCATTTGATGCTTCATTTAGCATCAAATGCCATATGGTTGTCATTTGCCAGCTGTAATTGATTCATTGACCAATAACGCTACACCCCAACCTTTTTTATCCCTCTCTCTATTCTTGAAAACCTTATATCCAGGAATGTTGAGCTGCCATTTTTGCCCCTCATTAAGCCAAGTTTCCATTGTAGCAATGATATATGCTGCCATGTGTCTATCTGTGCCCTCAGCTCATCGGCTTTGTTTGCTGAAAAGCTTTTAATAATTGCTTCTTCTGGCTTTCAGAGTCACCCGCTAATTTTCTGCCTTCCGCTCCCTGCTCTGAATTTGTCCTATCTGAATCTGCCCTCAGGTTCCCACCCCACTGCTGATCCAGTTTAAACCCTCCTAATAACACTAGCAAATCTTCCTGCAATGACATTCGTTCCAGTCCTGTTCAATGTGTAGACTATCCGGCTTGTACAGCTCCTACTTTCCTCAGAACCGATCCCTGTGCCCCAGAAAGCTGAAGCCCTCACTCCTGCACCATTTCTCCAGCCACGCATTCATTTGGTGTATTCTCCTATTTCCATACTGCCTTGCATGTGGCCTTGGAAGTAATCGGGAGATTACTACCTTTGAGGTCCTGCTTGCCAATCTCGTTCCTAACTCTCTGAACTCATCCTGCAGGACCTCATCCCTTTCTCCACCTATATCATTGGTACCAATGTGAACCACAACCTCTGGCTGTGCACCCTCACCCTCCAGAATGCTCTGAAGCTGCTCGGTGATATCCATGACCCTTGCACCAGGGAAGCAACATACCACCCTGAAATCAAGTCTGCGACCACAGAAGCGCCTGTCTGATCCCCTATCTATAGAATCCCCTACCACTATTGTTATTCTCTCTTTTCTGCCCCCATTCCTGCACAATTGAGCCACTCATGGTGCTCTGGCCATGATTCTCGCTGCTCTTTCCAGAGGAACCCCCTCCTTCATTTGTACTCAGTACCTGTTAGAAAGTGGGATATTCTCAGGGATCTGCTGCACTACCTGCCTTGCCTTTCTTGTCTGTTGGATGGCCACCCAGTTTCCCCTGTGGGAGAGACTAGAACTAGGGGATACATTTTAAAAATAAGGGGTCTCCCATTAAAGATGGAAGTGAGGAGAATTTTTTTCTCTCAGGGGATTGTGAATCTGTGGTACTGTTTTCCCCAGAGATTGGTGTCGGCAGGGTCCTTAAATATTTTTAAGGCTGAGTTAGATAGATTCTTGATTGACAAGGGAATCAAAGTGGAGGTGATGGCCTAGTGGTATTGTTGCTGGACAAGTAATCCAGAGACCCAGGGAAATGCTCTGGGGGCCTGGGTTTGAATCCTGCCATGGCAGATAGTGGAATTTGAATGAAAAGTCTTTGATGACCATGAAGCCATTATTGATTGTCTTAAAAACCTATCTGGTTCACTAATGCCATTTAGGGTAGGAAATCTGTTCTGGCCTACATATGACTCCAGATCCACAGCAATGTGGTTGACTCTTAAATGCCCTCTGAAAATGGCCTAGCAAGCCATTAAGTTGTAACAAACCTCTACAAAGTCACAAAAAAGGAGCGAAACCAGACGGACCACCCGGCATCAAACAAGGCACCAGAAATGACAAAGGCAATCGCAGCCCTGTCGGCCCTGCAAAGTCCTCCTTAGTAACATCTGGGGACTAGTGCCAAAATTGGGACAGCTATTTCACAGACTGGTCAAGCCACAGTCTGACATAGTCATCCTCACAGAATCATACCTTCCAGATAATGTCCCAGCCACCACCGTGGACAGGACAGACCCAGCACAGATACCGGCACATTAGTATACAGTGGGGAGGGTGTTGCCCTGGGAATCCTCAACATGGACTCTGGACCCCATGAAGTCTTATGGCATCAAGTCAAACATGGGCAAGGAAACCTCCTGCTGATTACCACGTACCGCCCTCCCTCAGCTGACTCAGTGCTCCTCCATGTTGAAAACCACTTGGAGGAAGTACTGAGGGTGGCAAGGGCACAGATTGCATTCTGGGTGGGGGACTTCAATGTCCATCACCAAGAGTGGCTCGGTAGCACCTCTACTGACCGAGCTGGTTGAGTCCTGAAGGACATAACTGTTAAACTGGGTCTGCAGCAGGTGGTGAAGGAACCAACAAGAGGGAAAAACATACTTAACCTCATCCTCACCAACCTGCCTGCCGCAGATGCATCAGTCCATGACAGTATGGGTAGGAATGACCATCGCATAGTCATTGTGGAGACAAAGTCCCGCCTTCACATTGAGGATACCCTCCATCATGTTGTGTGGCATTACTACCATGCTAAATGGAATAGATTTCGAACAAATCTAGCAACTCAACACTGGACAACCATAAGGCACTGCGGACCATCAGCAGCAGATTTGTACTCAAACACAATCTGTAACCTCATGGCCCAGTATATCCTCCACTCTACCATTACCATCAAGCCAGGGGATCAATCCTGGTTCAATGAAGAGTGCAGGAGGGCATGCCAGGAGCAGCAACAGGCATACCTAAAAATGAGGTGTCAACCTGGTGCAGCTACAAAACAGGACTACTTGTGTGCCAAACAGCATTAGCAGCAAGTGATCGACAGAGCTAAACGATTCCACAACCAACAGATCAGATTTAAGCTTTACAGTCCTGCCACATCCAGTTGTGAATGATGGTGGAAAATTAAACAACTCACTGGATGATGAGGCTCCACAAATATCCCCATCCTCAATGATAGAGGAGTCCAGCACATCAGTGTAAATGATAAGGCTGAAGCATTTGCAATAATCTTCAGCCAGAAATGCCAAGTGTATGATCCAGCTCGACCTCCTCCGGAGGTCCCCAGCATCACAGATGCCAGTCTTCAGCCAATTTGATTCACTCCAAGTGATATCAAGAAATGGCCGAAGGCACTGGATATTGCAAAGGCTATGGGGCCTGACAATATTCCAGCAATAGTACTGAAGACTTGTGCTCGAGAACATACTGCACCCCTAGCCAAACTGTTCCAGTACAGCTACAACACTGGCATCTACCCAGCTATGTGGAAAATTGTTAGATATGTCTGTACACAAAAAGCGGGACAAATCCAATCTGGCCAATTACTGGCCCATCAATCTACTCTCGGTCATCAGTAAAGTAATGGAAGGGGTCATCAACAGAGCTATCAAATGGCGCTTGCTTAGCACTAACCTGCTCACTGACGCCCAGTTTAGGTTTTGCCAAGGTCACTCAGCTCCTGACCACATTACAGCCTTGGTTCAAATATGGACAAAAGAGCTGAACTCCCAAGGTGAGGTGCGAATGACTGCCCTTGACATCAAGGCTGCATTTGACCATATGTGGTATCAAGGAGCCCTAGCAAACTGGTGTCAATGAGAATCAGGGGGAAAACTCTCTGCTGGTTAGAGTCATACTGAGCACAAAAGAAGATGGCTGTGGTTGTTGGAGGTCAATCATCTCAGCTTCAAGACATCACTGCAGGAGTTCCTCAGGGTAGTGTCCTTGGCCCAACCATTTTCAGCTGCCTCATCAATGACCTTCCTTCCATCATAAGGTCAGAAGTGGGGATGTTTGCTGATGATTGCACAACGTTCAGCACCATTCACCAATTCCTCAGATACTTAAGTAATCCATGTCCAAATGCAACAAGACGTGGACAATATCCATGCTTGGGCTGACAAGTGGCAAATACCTATTGCACCACTCAAAAGTGTCAGGCAATGACCATCTCCAACAATAGACAATCCAACCATCCAACCTTGATGTTCAATGGCATTACTATCACTGAATCTCCCACTATCAACATCCTGGGGGTTACCATTGACCAGAAACTGATATGGACTAGCCATATAAATACTGTGACTACAAGAGCAGGTCAGAGGCTAGGAATTGTGTGACCGGTAACTCTCCTCCTGACTCCCCAAAGCCTGTCCACCATCTACAAGGCATAGGTCAGGAGTATGATGGAACACTCCCCACTTGCCTGGATGAGTGCAGCTCCCACCACACTGAAGAAGCTGGACACTGTCCAGGACAAAGCAGCCCATTTGATTGGCACAGATCCATAAACTTTTACTCCCTCCACCGCCAACACACAGTAGTAGCAGTGTGGACCATCTACAAGATGCGGTGCAGGAATTCACCAAGGCTCCTTCCACAGCACTGTCCAAACCCACGATCACTACCATCTAGAAGGACAAGGGCAGCAGGTAGATGGGAGCACCACCACCACTTACCATCCTGACTTGGAGATATATCGCCGTTCCTTCACTGTTGCTGGGTCAAAATCCTGGAACTCCCTTCCTAACAGCACTGTGGGTGTACCATACCACATGGACTGCAGTGGTTCAAGATGGCAGCTCACCACCAGCTTCTCAAGAGCAACTAGGGGTGGGCAATAAATACTGACCCAGCCAGCGAAGCCCACATCTCATGAATGAATAAATTTTAAAAAGCATATACAGGCTGGAAGCAAGTAGAGTTGAGGCCACAATCAGATCAGCCATGATCTTATTTAATGGCAGTGCAGGCTCACGGGACTGAATGGCCTACCCCTGTTCCGAATTTGTATGTCTGCATGTTGCCCACTTACCAGCCTCACCCATCTACCCATCTTAACCCACTACCCACTTACCCACCTTCCTCACCCACCCTATCTACTCTATCCACTTACTCACCTATCCACCCCACCCTCCTCGTCACCTCTCCCCACCTACCCACTCATGCACTTTCCCGCCTCACCCATTCAGCTCATCCACCTACCCGCCCTACTGCCCTACCCATTCACACAGTTCACTAACATTGAAAGACTGGGCGTTTAAACTGACCAGCTGGTACCGTAAAAAGGGGTTGTGTCCTATCTTCCCCCCGCTTCGCTCCCGGAAGGAATCTGTGCTGTGCATTTCTGGGAAAGCTGGGCTTGGAAGGTCCCGGAAGAAATATGGAGCAGCGTCAAGTCTGGGGCATTTACTTGTGCAGCGGCAATCCCACGATCATTGCCGCTGCTTGGGAGATCTGGGCAATGGTCTTTTCTCCAACCTTCTATTGCTGAAGGAGACTGTGTGATCCAGTGGTTTACCTACTTCTGCTTTTCTTTGCCATTGAATCCTTGCTGAGGGTATCCCTTGCTTGAACCTAGATATCATAAGGATATCTGGCCAGCGGGTGAACTGCCCTTAATCACGCCCTTATCTGGGGCTGAATTTTTATGAAGGTCCAGTTCCCTGACCTCTGATTAAATCTGCAGCCACTGGTGTCCACATACGTACATTTTCCAGGGTGAAACAATTTACCACCTCATTACATAGAGAAAAATGCAGTCCACAGCGCCAAAGTGATCAAGGGAGAAATCACCGTATGGTTCTCCCCTCCATCACACATGGATACTCAAGCTAAGTGTAGCACTGAATCAAATTGAGGAACAAGCCTGGCCTTTTCCTGTCTCAATTTCACTTGTTTGCATTTTCAAAACTGTGCTGCTGGGGGCGCGTGAATCCCTCCGGTCGATGAGTACAGAGCTCTAATTCTTTTCAAATGTCCAAATATATTTTGAAAAGATTGATAAATTGTATGAACATTTTTTTGCTATTGTTGTTTATATTATTCAGAAGTTTGAAGAACCTTCTGCAAAATCCGAGAGTAAAACAGCTTTCTATCAAGCTCTTCAGAATGCGCTGGGAGGAGAAACATCAAACTCACTCATCAAGGATGCAGTGACTTGGTTTTACTCACTACAGCATTCGCTGGCTGACTACTCTGCCTTCTCTAGGGCTTTGGAGAATGCCACACGGTAAGTGCATTGTGTAGAACATAGATAATCTTTCACACCCTTGTTGGTTTCATGGGGCTTTTAAGGGGAAGGGATAAGCAGACACTGTCACATAGGACATTTCATACTTAAACTGATAGGGCTAGATTTTTGCCAAGCGCTGGGATCTGATTTCAGGAATCCCGATCCCATTCCCAGGGCTTCTGATTTTCAAGCGTGCCTTTTAAGGGTGCAGGCTGATTCATGTTGCGAGTCCACACCCTGCACTCTCGACTTGGCCAGCTCCATTGGAGTGATAGGCATGTTGTGTTCTTCAGGATTTTCATGGATTCAGGCTAGCTTTCCAAAGAGTCGTGGTTCATAGCTTCTCAGAGGTGTCATGAACATAGTCTGTAGAGAGAGCTTTTGAAAGATAAATTCAAAAGATCCCCTTCATGCCCCCAATATCCCCCAAACATCCACTTTAGCCCCTCATGCCCAGCCATGTGAAGCTATGCATCCCAAACATCCCCTGTGGCTCCTCATGACTCCCCTGCCAAGTTATGCACCCCAAACATCCCCTATGGCATCGCATTCCCACCATGCCAAGCTCTGCTCCCCAAAACAACCCTATGGCCCCTCATGCCCATTCACCCACCATTCAGTTTATAGAATCATTGAACCATATAGTGACAAAAAGTGTACCTTTTTTAAATTCATAATTGATAACTTCCTACTTTCTTTAAAAAAACTAATTTTTACTACAGCCCAATAAAAATGTCAATCCTCCAGACCCTTTAAAGTATTAATGGCAGAAACTCCAAGTACTTGAATCTCTTTATCTCCTGTTAGTAAATATTGTGAAATTGACAGAAGAGATCTGAGAACCAGAGCTGTCAATCAAGCAATGTTTTTTCTGGGGCTCAGATGTTTTACCACTGTCATGGATGCCTGGCCTCTCAGCCAAGAATACATAATGAGGCTGGCTGACAGTCCAGAAATCCATTAGCCTATTGAAACATCTGAGCTCCAGGAAAAACATTATTTGATTGACAGTTCTAGTTCTGATCTATGCTGTCAACTTCACAATATTTTTTATACATGTTGATGAGGTCATATTCTGCCTATTATTTGATTTTTCATACAGAGCTACTGCTAACTGTACTTGGCCACTTATGCCCCTTGAAATACCTAGGGATGATTTTGTAGTCACCTGTGGGGGCAAGTTAAAGTGCAGGTGTGCCCAGAAACTCACCCACTCTGAAGGGGTCACAAGTTCCTCAGTGAACCAGGGGGGGCAGCAACCTAAACGACTGCAATGCATTGATTGTTGAACTCAATGTAAAACTCATTAGTAGCTCGAGGAGCAACAGTTGACAAGTACGGGAAACACGAAGGGTCTGGGACACTTTTGACCATAGTTGTCAGGAACACAGTGGGGAGCCATTAGTGCTTATGACCACAGTGTGAAAAAGTTGCATAAAAGGTGAGTGTGAAACACAGTTGTTTAGGCAATGGCATAGAGCTGCCTTTGCTGGAGCTGAGAGGCCTGATTTTGTGAGGAGAGCTCATGAGAGGAACATGAGACTACTAGCAACCGTGATCACCTCTTGGTCTGGCTCGGTGAAGCTCTCTTCCAGATATAAAAACAAAAAAACTGCAGATGCTGGAAATCCAAAACAAAAACAGAATTACCTGGAAAAACTCAGCAGGTCTGGCAGCATCGGCGGAGAAGAAAAGAGTTGACGTTTCGAGTCCTCATGACCCCTCGACAGAACTGAGTGAATCCAAGAAAGGGGTGAAATATAAGCTGGTTTAAGGTGTGTGTGGGGGGTGGGGGGGGGGGGAGGGGTTGGGTGGGGGGACAGAAGTGGAGGGTGTTGGTGTGGTTGTAGGGACAAACAAGCAGTGATAGAAACAGATCATCAAAAGATGTCACAGACAACAGAACAAAAGAACACATAGGTGTTAAAGCTGGTGATATTATCTAAACGAATGTGCTAATTCAGAATGGATGGTAGGGCACTCAAGGTACAGCTCTAGTGGAGGTGGGGGAGCATAAAAGATTTAAAAATATTTTAAAATAATGGAAATAGGTGGGAAAAGAAAAATCTATATAATTTATTGGAAAAAACAAAAGGAAGGGGGAAGAAACAGAAAGGGGGTGGGGATGGAGGAGGGAGCTCAAGACCTAAAGCTGTTGAATTCAATATTCAGTCCGGAAGGCTGTAAAGTGCCTAGTCGGAAGATGAGGTGTTGTTCCTCCAGTTTGCGTTGGGCTTCACTGGAACAATGCAGCAAGCCAAGGACAGACATGTGGGCAAGAGAGCAGGGTGGAGTGTTAAAATGGCAAGCGACAGGGAGGTTTGGGTCATTCTTGCGGACAGACCGCAGGTGTTCTGCAAAGCGTTCGCCCTGTTTACGTTTGGTCTCTCCAATGTAGAGGAGATCACATTGGGAGCAACGAATGCAATAGACTAAGTTGGGGGAAATGCAAGTGAAATGCTGCTTCACTTGAAAGGAATGTTTGGGCCCTTGGACGATGAGGAGAGAGGAAGTGAAGGGGCAGGTGTTACATCTTTTGCGTGGACATGAGGTGGTGCCATAGGAGGGGGTTGAGGTGTAGGGGGTGATGGAGGAGTGGACCAGGGTGTCCTGGAGGGAACGATCCCTACGGAATGCCAATAGGGGGGGTGAAGGGAAGATGTGTTTGGTGGTGTCATCATGCTGGAGTTGGCGGAAATGGCGGAGGATGATCCTTTGAATGCAGAGGCTGGTGGGATGATAAGTGAGGACAAGGGGGACCCTATCATGTTTCTGGGAGGGAGGAGAAGGCGTGAGGGCGGATGCGCAGGAGATGGGCTGGACACGGTTGAGGGCTCTGTCAACGACCGTGGGTGGAAAACTTCAGTTAAGGAAGAAGGAGGACATGTCAGAGGAACTGTTTTTGAAGGTAGCATCATCGGAACAGATGCGACGGAGGCGAAGGAACTGAGAGAATGGGATGGAGTCCTTACAGGAAGTGGGGTGTGAGGAGCTGTAGTCGAGGTAGCTGTGGGAGTCGGTAGGTTTGTAATGGATATTGCTTGACAGTCTATCACCAGAGGTTGAGACAGAGAGGTCAAGGAAGGGAAGGGAAGTGTCAGAGATGGACCACGTGAAAATGATGGAGGGGTGGAGATTGGAAGCAAAATTAATAAATTTTTCCAAGTCCGGACGAGAGCATGAAGCAGCACCGAAGTAATCATCAATGTACTGGAGAATGAGTTGTGGAAGGGGGCCGGAGTAGGACTGGAACAAGGAATGTTCCACATACCCCATAAAGAGACAGGCATAGCTGGGGCCCATGCGGGTACCCATAGCCACACCTTTTATTTGGAAGAAGTGAGAGGAGTTGAAGGAGAAATTGTTCAGTGTGAGAACAAGTTCAGCCAGACGGAGGAGAGTAGTGGTGGATGGGGATTGTTTGGGCCTCTGTTCGAGGAAGAAGCTAAGGGCCCTCAGACCATCCTGGTGGGGGATGGAGGTGTAGAGGGATTGGACGTCCATGGTGAAGAGGAAGCAGTTGGGGCCAGGGAACTAGAAATTGTTGATGTGACGTAAGGTGTCAGAGGAATCACGGATGTAAGAGGGAAGGGACTGGACAAGGGGAGAGAGAAGGGAGTCAAGATAACGAGAAATGAGTTCTGTGGGGCAGGAGCAAGCTGACAAGATTGGTCTACCGGGACAGTTCTGTTTGTGGATTTTGGGTAGGAGGTAGAAGCGGGCCGTCTGAGGTTGGGTGACTATCAGGTTGGAAGCTGTGGGAGGGAGATCCCCAGAGGAGATGAGGTCAGTGACAGTCCTGGAAACAATGGCTTGATGTTCAGTGGTGGGGTCATGGTCCAGGGAGAGGTAGGAGGAAGTGTCTGCGAGTTGACGCTCAGCCTCCACTGGTGGGAAGAGTATAGTTCTCCTATTTACTACAGCCTAGATGAGCCTCAAGGGAGATATCAGTAAAATGCGGGCCACCTAGGGAAGGTCGCTAAAACCACCGCTGATCCCCTGCTTTCCCAGCTCATCCATTTGTCTAGGCAACAACAAACCCAGTCATGGCTTCCATTTGCTTTTTAAATTATCCTCCTATGCCTAGCTCCCACCTTCTGCTCATGCCTGACGGCCCTAATTGGGTGCCAGGCTTGCCTCCGGGCCAAGTAGTGGCTGCCACTTTGAAAATTGCATCATGTCACCAAGTTGGCCCTGTGTGGATAGGAGCCCAGAAATGTGTCAGATGTTGAGTTCTAGACCCTGAAATGAAATTCGTGACCTACAGTCAGAATAGATGGGGTTTCATGGTGCCTGCGAGGGAATAGTACCATTTTCATGATTTCACACTGATGTGGTGGAATGTTTAATTCACATTCTCTGAATGATTAGTTTAGGGCTCTGGATTACTAGTGCCGCAACTAATAATAATGGAGTTGCTAAGAGGAATTTGAAACATGAAATGATACTCTCTATGAAGCTGCTGCAAAAAGTTTTCTACCAAGTAGGAAACCTATATATTGGCAGGGTTGTTTTTCAAGGCAATGAGAGAGGGGGCATTATAAAGAAAATTCCTCTCCCTCCAGACTTCATTTTCCCGATGTGGCATCAGTGGTAAGGAGTCTAGCTTATTCAGGCAGGGTTCAGTCCATGACAATTGTGTTAATTGGTGTTTTTTAAACTAACCTCTTAATGGCATGTCTTTAAATAATGTAAAATCAATGTGGTTACTATAAATGCTGGAAGAATGTCAATAGCAATATGGTACAATCACCAGAAAACATGTTCTGACATAGCTCTCCCCATGGCCAGATAATCTAGATATGTCTATACTTTAAATTTACCCTCAGATGGAAGAACGATTTACATTAAGCAATGATTAGAAGAGATTTCAGTTATTGGGCTGTATTCCACTTTTAAGAAAATGGAAAATTATCAATGAATTACTTTTTCTAAAGCCTTTTTCATATATGCTACTATCACTATAGGGTTCATCAGTTCTAAACAGTGTATAGAATGGGCATGGAAGTGCTATTGTTTGCCATGAGGGGCATGAAAGGCCATAGGAGTTGTTTGAGGGCCGTAGTTTGGCATGGGTGCGTGAGGGGTCATAGGTGGTGCGTGGAGTGTGAGGTGGCATGGTTTTGGGGGTAAGGGCTAGAGGGCCTTACCTATTTCTTTATAACTGGGACCAAGTCCCACTTCACAGGGTTTTTAAACAGCCCGCCTCCGTACCTGGCAGCCCCCGTGGCTGCCTCCAAACTTATTCCCAGGTCAGCTGGCTCAACTGCAGCCCACGCCTGCCTCCCCACAGTGAAAATCCTATCCTTGCGAGCACTTTCTACTGAGGTGGGTGGCTGAGCCAAGAATTTTCCCAATTGCCGCTATCCGCCTCAAGGATGACGATCATACCATAGATGCGTTTATCTTGGATTATTTATCTGAGCTTCAACACAACAATGGTTGCTAGTTTTGACCGCCCATAGGCCTAAAGTCAGACTTCTAGCCAATATCATCTTGCTGGAGCAGGATTTTTAGACAAACACATCTTCAGGCATTAGAGCACGAAGATCCTGAGCTAAATTAAATAATCTCACATGAAACTCAAGCAGCCAGAGGAAACCTGCAAGGTAAACTTGTTGGATTTCAAAATGCCGTCCACACCAGTTTTTTTTTTAATGTCACACTTTTCTGGTCCCAGCCATGGTTTAGTTGGTAGCTCTCTTGCCTTTGAGGCACTCCCGAGATTTGAACAAATAAGATAGGTTAACCTATAATGCAGTACTGTGGGAGGGCTGCACTGTGAGAGATGCTGTCTTTTATTAAACCAAAACTCCACCTACCCTCTGGGATTCCAGAAAATATTTGATTGGCTATAAATTGCTTTGGGATATCCTGAGGTTTTGAAAGGTGCTATATAAATGCAAGCTGTTCTTGTTATCAACTAATTGTAACTTATTGGGAGCATCTGTTTAAACTTTATGTGGTTCCTGAGGATCAATGGTATGGACAGGCCCAAGTGACTCATAAAGACTGGAAGCTTGGATACCCTTGCTGTGAAGCCAAGAACAGTAAAACTGATCCACATGAATAATCATTTCTTGCTCTATTATTCCAGGAGCTGAGTCTTGTCTGAAAATGTCACCTCCCTTAAAATGTTCATCCTCACTCTCTTTATGACTTTAGCTTTCCTGGACAATACACATTGGAATGTTTCCCAAACATTTTATAATGAGCCACAACCACATTGGAAAGCACAAGACCATCATGTTGGCCAGGGATCCTAGCCTGGAAACTGTGTGGAGTCAGTCTCAAGGCTCAGATGCTCTCAGCTGCTATTAAACACAGAGATCCCACATTCTTATAAGTGACAACTTTATTTACACTTATTTACAACATCTGATGAAACCTTCAGAACTGATAGTACTTAATGCTAATATTGCATCTATGAGTTTTACTTACTTCTGGCTGTGCTAGAGTCAGATCACTGTTTATGGAATCATAGAATTGTATAGTACAGAAGGAGGCCATTCAGCCCATCATGCCTTTGCTGGGTCTCTGAAAGATCTACTGACTGCTGCCACACCTCTTCTTTCTCCACTTAAGTTGGCTTTTTCTTCATTTCAAGTATGTTTCCAATTATTTTTTGGAAATAACTATTGGACCTGTTTCCGCCACCTTTTCAGCCAAAGCATTTCAGATTATAACGCCTCACTGAGTGAAAGATCCTCAGCATCCCTGTGGATTTTTTTGTCAATTACCGTAACTATGTATCCTTTGCTTTTTGACACTCCTGCCAATGGAAATAGTTTCTCCCTAACTAATCTATCAAAATCTTTTATTATTTTGAACACACCGCTAAGTCTCGCTGGAACCTTCTCTGCTGTAAAAAGAACAATCTCTGGATATCTAGAATGGCCAGATAAGCAAAAGTTCTCATACTTGGTGCAATTCAAGTAAATCTCTGCTCCCTCTTTAAGGCCCAGATATCCCTCCTAAAGTGTACCACCCAAAATTGGCCACAATACACTAGTTGAGCTCAAACCAGTGATTTATAAAGATTCAGCATATCTTCCTTGCTTTTGTACTCTATACTGTTATTTTTAAAGTTAAAGGTCCTGTTTGCTTTGCCACCAACTTTATCAACTGTCTAGGGTTTTTTTGAGGCTATATTCTGCCTAATATTTGATTTTTGATACAGAGCTACTGCTAACTGTACCTGGCCACTTATGCCCCTAGAGATACCTAGGGATGATTTCAGTCACCTGTCACCTGAAGTGCATGTGGGCCCAGAAACTCATCCGCTCTGAAGGAGTCACAAGTTCCTCAGTGACATGTTTAGATTTTAAAAGGGAGAACATGAGGGGGAGCCAGCAACCTAAACGACTACAATGAACTGATTGTTGAGCTCAATGTAAAACTCATTAGTAGTATGGGGAGCAACAGTTAGCAATTGACAAACACAGGAAATATGACCATAGTTTTGACCATAGTTGTCAGGAACACAGCAGGGAGCCATTAGTGCTTATGACCACAATGTGAAAAAGTTGCATAAAAGGTGACTGTGAACCAGTTGTTTAGGCAGTGGCACAGAGTTGCCATCATTGGAGCTGAGAGGCCTGATTTTGTGAGAAGAACTCTTGAAAGGAAAATAGGGCTATTGGCATCCTTGGTCACCTCTTAATCTGGCTTGGTGAAGCTCTTCTTCCAGATGGTGGGAAGAGTATAGTTCTCCTATTCACTGCAGCCTAGATGAGCCTCAAGGGAGGTATCTGAAAAATGTGAAGCCGCCCAGGGATGGTGGCTCAAACCACCGCTGACCCCCTGCTTTCCCAGCTCATCCATTTGTCTAGGCAACAGCAAACCCAGTCATGGCTGCCAATTGCCTTTTTGCTCCTGTGCCTAGCTCCCACTTTCCGCTCATGCCTGACGGCCCTAATTGGGCACCAAGCTTGCCTCTGGTGCAAGCAGTGGCTGCCACTTTGAAAATTGCGTCACATCCCTATGTTGGCCCTGTGTGGATAGCAGCCCAGAAATGTGTCAGATGTTGAGTCCTAGACCCTGAAATGAAATTTGCCACCTAAAGCCAGTGGAATAGATGGGGTTCCATGATGCCTGGGAGGGAGTAGTACCATTTTCAAGATCTCAAACTGATGTGGTGGAATGTTGAATTCACATTCTCTGAATGATTAGTTTAGGGCTCTGGATTATTAGTACCGCAACTAATAATAATGGAGCAGCTAAGAGGAACTTGAAACATGAAATGATACTCTCTATGAAGCTGCTGCAAAGAAGTTTTCTACCAGGTAGGAAACCTATATTTTGGCAGGGTTGTTTTTCAAGGCAATGAGGGAGGGCATTGTAAAGAAAATTCCTCTCCCTCCAGACTTAATTTTCCCTATGTGGCATCAGTTGTAAGGAGCCTAGCTTATTCAGGCAGGGTTCAGTCCATGACAGTTGTGTTAATTGGTGTTTTTTAAACTAACCTCTTAGTGTCATGTCTTTAAATAATGTAAAAACACTGTGGTTACTATAAATACTGGAAGAATGTCAGCAGCAATATGGAACAATCACCAGAAAACATGTTCTGACATAGCTCTCCCCATGTCCAGATAATCCAAATATGCCTATGCTTTAAATTTACCCTCAGATAGAAAAAAGATTTACATTAAGCAGCACTCTTTCACATCTTAGAAATAATCAAAGAATTACAAAGAATTACTTACATTGCTTGATATTACGTAAGCAAATTCATCAGCCCTTTTGTGTATAGCAAGACCCCAAACACGAGATATTAAATAAAGGACCACATAGTGAGAATGATAACCAATCAAGCAGGGCACAGGCCCTCATCCAATCGGCAAAGGCACTTAGGCCAGTGCTAAATTGTGAAGGATCTTTTTTTAAGTGGCGTCAAGGATAGGCCTCATTCCGATATTGAAGTGAGGCTTTTGCATTTATTTCCAACCCGGATTGGTAAATTTGTTTGCACTGGCTGGAGCTTTAGATGAGGGCTTTGACTGGTATTTCCAGAAATGAGAAGCCTAACCATTTGTCCTTAAAGAGACCACTGGAGCACACTTAAGAAAACACCCAAAACTTAGTTCATTTGTGGATTTGGAAAGAGCAGAAGGGCTGCTCCTGGCTCCACAAAGTGACAGTAGGTTGCCATCACTCTTCATTAACTACCACCCCACCCCACCCCCCACTAACTCCATTTCTGATTGCACTTCCATCCTGGCTGGACGTATCTGCAGACCTCGACATGGGTCGAAACTGGTTACATCCCTATTGGCAAGTTGCATGGAGAAGCCCAATTGGCATTGCTGCACGCCAGCAGAATCACGCTGTATTCGAGCATTAAGGAATTTAGGGAATTTAATTCCCTTTGAATGCTTCAGTTGAATCTGCCTCCACACTACTCTCAGGCAGTGCATTCCAGAGGTTTCTTCAGACGTTCTGTGAATCACCCATGCAAGTTCCAGCGGGAGATCAAAACAACTCCTGCAGAAATTTAGGCTCAGGATCTTTTACCATCATCAAGTGTTTGTGAAGAAAAGAAAACTGGATCTGTTAGCCAAGATATTTTCCAGATCTACTTTCCAGCAATGCTACAAATGATCATTGTACAATTGCCCAATGTTATTTCATTTGGCATCAATGGAAATAAAAAATGGGAGAGACTTAAAACAGGCTGCTGACGTGCTGTCACCTGTTTTACGTTATCGCACAAAGTTAGGATCTAACCAAGTAGTTTATTTGGTTTCTACACTAAAGATATGATGGGATATATTTCAAAACACGTTTCCAAAATTCAGTTGAAGCCTAAACATCAAACAAGTAGGCCAGGATTTTTGCTCCGGAGTCAGGTAACAGGAGTTGGAAAATTTCCCAGCTATTCTTGCCTGCCTTGGAAGAAATTTACTCGAATGGCAGCATCTTCACTCCGGGAGGGGGTGTGGAATGGAGTAGGGGCTATCACCTCCAGATGCCTATTGGAGGCAGCCACACGGGTGGCCAAGTGCTGAGGTGGACTGTTTAAAAGGCTCACTCGGTCCTCTGAGACTTTGTCCCAGTTATTGTGTTAAACATTAGGCTTCCAGCTCTCACCACTCACCACCTCCCACACCCCCACCATTCTCCACACCCACTCTCCATGCCCCATCCATGCCAATTCATGCCAACCATACCGCCTACACCACCAATAGCTCATCATAATATCCATGTCAACCCATGGCTTCAACAACCCCCAATGGCCCAACAGTACCTCCATATCAACACATGTTCCCCAATGGTCCCTCATACCCTCCAGTCCAACTTAATTCATCCCCTACAGCCTTTTTTGGCCCGATGCAAACTCATGACAACTCATGCAAACCAACCCACCAGCTTTTGTCCTTTCACCCGCCCTGTGAGTTCACCCAATATCCACCATGGGCAGAAATCAGGAGCCATGATGAGATTAAACAAATTAAAGTTCTAATTAGCTATTATAACCTTCACTGTTAAAAAACACTCCCATTCATGAAAACCCATTCAAACCATTAAATGACCTCAAGTACTTAATCTTTATAAAAAAAAAACGGATTTCTAGTCCTGACTCCACATCAAAGACAGCTAATCCTTTAATTACCTCTTTGAACTGTCAATCAAACTGTGAATTTAGGATTCCCTACTGAGATGATAAGTTGTGGAAAGCAGCCAAGCATTAATAATGACAGCCCTTGGGGTAGTGTCAACAAGCAGCTATTATAACTGCTCAACCAGATTTTGTCAACTCTCACTTACACAGGTAGCCTATCTTTAAAAATTTTTTAAAGTGCTAGTGGTTTAAATAACTTCACATCTTAAATCTTTTTACCACTCACTGACACAAGCAGCCTGTTTCTTTAGTTTTTTTAAACATCTGGGAATTTAAATAACTTCACAACATGATAGACCAGCACCCTTCAAGAGCATTTATGACTACTGTATAAATTCGTAACTCTCACGTTGCAGGTTAAGATCCTTGCTACAGTGAGAAAGGGGTTTGTTTGAGCTCAGCACTGAATTTAAATGGCCCTGCTAAGTTCAGTTTTCCCTCATGTGAGAGTCACACCCGACACCCTCTTCCCTACCAGCCAAATGGAGGCAGGACTTCCAGATCTGTGGAGGTAGCTTACCACAAGGATCGCAGTAGTTTGAAAAGGCTGCTCACCAACACATTCTCAGTGTCTTTGGGGCAGTTAGGGATGGGCAATAAATACCAGCTTTGTCAGCAGCGCCCACACTCTGGGCAGAATCTTGTTGAGGCCTGCCATTTTTATGGGTCCAAATCCGGGCCATAGAGTTTTATTGACTTTAATTAGTGCTTGGACTTCAAAAAAGTGGCCACAGTCAGCTTCTCAATGATAATATTGGCAGCCATGCCAGCAATGCCACAATCCTTCAGTGTAGATCAGGTGAAATAGAAATCTGCCAATTATTTTGGTGGCTTTCAGTATGTTTTGGCATACTGTAAATGAGGATTGATATTTTCATTGTATGTAACAAGGCTAGCAGTTAGGCAGGGAAAGCAGCAACTCTTGTGGGGAAGCAGGAGTAGCAGTGATTGAGATTTAATTCAGTCATGGAAGCCGGGATCTTGTGCTCTCGTTTGTAGAAACCTTGGAGGCGGGAACGGCATTTACATAGGCGGGATGGTGGCCTGCCAGAACCCCAAGCCTTCCCGCCCTTGCCAGATTTAAGTTCTGGATGGAAAGGCCCATTGTTGACCTTTCTGCCCCGCCACCAGTTAAGGCCCTTAAGTGGCCAATTAATAACCACTTAAGGGCCTCGTTGCACACTAATAGTATTAACCCAGCTGCAGGAACAGTTGTGAAGTAGCGTTGAATAACCTTAAAAAAGGTCTAGCAGCATTTGTAGTTTAAAATGTCCAACCATTGTGGAGCAACAACAGCGAAGCTTGTAAAATTCTGAATTGGTAAACTAACAGAATAGAGTGCAGGACAGAGGAAGTCATTGTAAACTGGAGCCAGTTCTTGTCAGACCACAGCTTGTGTCCTGTTTCTGTTGAACTCACCAAGGCTCAGCACACACTCATGGCTTAGCAGCAATTCAGAGACCAGTACAGATCCCATGGATTGAGGAAGCGCTATGAAGAAAAGCTGGAGAAATTTGGGTTTGTCAGCTTTGATAGGATTCTACTAAGAACTGAACTTCTAGAGGTACATAATTCTGTTATGCCTTTTTCTATTTTAAGTTGAGAATACCAGTTCAAGTTAGAAATATGACAATAGACCAAGGGACCACAGGTCAAAAACAGTAAAAACAGCAAAACTACTATTTTAAGATAATTTGTAAAAAGAACCTGAGGACAGATGAAATTTTCCTAATGCAACAAGTTGTTATGCTTTGGAATGCACTGCCTGAAAGGAAGGTTGAAGCAAATTCAATCACAACTTTGAAAAGAAACTTGGATATATATTTAAAAATGAAAAAAAATTGCAGGCTTATGGAAAATAGAAGGGGATCAGGCTAATTGGATAAATCTTTCAAAGAGCCATAATTGGATGATGGGCTGAAAGGCCTCCTTCTGCACTGTAAGATTTTATGATTGTTTTTATGATCAAATGGCATATTTCTCCATTAAAAAATGCAGCAACCAATTGTACACAGTGTAACCCTATAAGTAGCCTTGATGCATACCCATAAGTCGCTCACACTAAGAGTTTCAGTGGCTGGGGAATCTAGAACATAGGGCATAGTATTAGGATAAGGGGTTGATCACTTAGGAATGAGATGAGAAAAGATTTCTTCACTCACTGGGTTGTGGATCTTTTGGAATTGTCTACCCCAGAGGGTTGTATATGCACTATTGTTGTGTATCTTCAAGGTTGAGATAGATTTGTGGTCCCTCAGAGACTTGAGTGATTGTGGAGCAGATAGGAAAATGGATTTAAGACAAAAGAGCAGCCATCATTCTATTGAATAGCAGAGCAGGTTTGAATGGCTGTTTGGACTACACCTGCTCCTATTTCTTATGTTCATAGGTTAAGCCTGTTTTTAGTGGTGTTGGTAGAAGGAGGAACTTTGACAATGTTATCAGGTGAACTCTTTGCTCTTTTTTAAATAGTGTCTTGTGGTTTTTAACAACCACTGGCCTAGGCTGATATGTTGTGTTTCAAGTTCTTATGCCACAGACAGCAGTGCTCAGTATTGCACCTGAGCATTAGCTTAAATCAGCTCCACCTGATGTGTTGAAACCTACAATTTTTTGACCCAAAACCAATGGTGCTACCAACTTAGCCAAGTTGCGAGATCATAGTTGCTAAACAAAAGGTCAAATGCACAGAAGTGTTGTACCCGAATTTGCATCCCTATCGTTATGACTTAATTTAGTAACAATTCAGACAGTTTATATGAGCTTGTTGTAAGGTGATTAGGAGTGTTTTATAGTTCTCAACAACCTTGTGAATTAAAAACAGGTGAGTAGTTGTTTCAATCCAATTGCTTTTGTACGTGTGGACAGTGTCAGGCTACACTGTGGTGCCCACTTTTAGGCTCCCAATTACAAGTCCTTTCTTACAAAAACCTCACCTACTTAAATCATCAGCCTCGATATAAAATAGCTTACAGGTGCTCATAGCATGAAGCTTGTGAGGAATAGCCATTTTGTAAGTACCAGAGACCCAATGCTTTTACAAACGTAGCATTGTGTCAGTGTCTATTAGAGATGGGAGAAAATTGAAAGAACTGAAAACTGGGAAAACATTGCCTTCGAAAGGTTACCAGCAGCAAAGCCACCATACTCACGACAAATCTTGTGTGCTATATTTAGAATATCTATCTGCTGTGGTTTACTTGTCACAAGTACAATCTGCTTTACTCTGTGGAGATCAAAGTGTATTACCATTGTGGGAAAGATTGATATCACTTGAGGATTAATTCCATTACATCACTTCCTGGGTGTGAGTCTTGGTTTATGTTAGTTGTGTCGTTAATTTTTAAAAATCTTTTTTAAAATGAGTTCTGCGGTATTGTTCACAAGTATTACAGGAAATATCACCATGGACGGATAACATCTATTGGGCTGGATTAAAGAGTTGTCAGTTGATGGGAGCCATTTATGCTCCAGATTGTCTGATGAAGGCCAGGAACCTCAGTCACTAAAGTCAGTGATAAAAATAGCACTTATCCCTTGGCCAACAAGAGCAATTGATCAGAAATAAAGAAAATAATCTTCAATTTAATAACGATAGAGGTTAGAAAATGTGAGCACTGAACTTGCAGACACAGGTTTAAACCCAATATACGCACCCATGCATGCATACATATATGCGCCCACACACTTACAAGTGTGTACACATATGCACGTACATGCACCCATGGTAACGGATGCAGGCACACAGAAAAGCACCCAAACCAGAAAGAAGGAAAGACAGGCAGACAAATTTATACGGTACTTTTCACAGCATCAGGACATCCTAAAGCATTTTACCAATGAAGTATTTTTGAAATATAACCACTGTTACAGTATAAGAAATGTGGCAGCCAATTGTGTGCACCTGTGATAATACTCAAATAATTTATTTTAGTGATGATGGTTAAAGGGTAAGGATTGGCCAGGATATCAGGGAGAACTCTCCTGTTCTTCTTTGAACAGGGCCACAGGGTCTATTACTTTCACCTGAAAGGACAGACTGGCCTTGGTTTAATGTCTTATGAAACAATGATTGGGGAAGAGTCAATGATGGATGTATTACATTATTTTCTGGAAAGAGTGAGCTCGGTGGGCTAATTAGTCTTGTAATTCCCAGACTTTTTCACATTAATCATAGTCCTTTTTCAACAATGTGGTTTTCAAACAGGCATATCAAATAAGACTAAATCTCTATATCAGATTTCTTAGTTTATGAGAGAGGAAGTGCCTCCAGTGTCCTAGGTGATTTTATGATGATGTATAGAGATGTTAAATTTGTGGTAATATGGAATGTTAAACATTCAGCCACCTTACAGGTATCAGTTTCTTGTTTGAGCCAGTCAATGTTAGGGAGAGGGCAACTCAGCTAAGTTACTTTTGCAAAGATCTTCAGCCAGCACAAGGGTTTCTAAAACAAGACCATACCAGACACTTTATAATCATCCGGCTATCGCTGAAGAAAGTTAAAGGATTTATGTTTACATTGCATCTTATCCTATCACATAAGTTTCACGTACAGTGTAACTTTGAAACAAAGTGACTGCTGCCATGTATGCTGACGGGGAGTGGAATTTTGTGGGGGGATTTCTCCCAGAATTAAGGACCTTCAAAGTGCAAGTCCCACTGTCCAAGAGTTGCCAGCCAATCAGAGGATGGCAGCTCCTCTGTGCTCAGCAGCGCCACTGGGGAGGTAATGGCTTCTGCTGGTTACAAACTCACTCAGGGCTTCAGAATGAGAAGGGATATAGCCATAGGTGAGTGATGGCTGGAGGGGTGTCGTCAGCAAGGGCAGGAGGATGGCTTTCAGCAGGAACCCTCTTTCCCGATGCCAAGTACTTCGATCGGGCACTGGGTGTCTTTGAATGAGGGACACCTTCCCTGGGAGCCCTCAAGCAAACGCGCCAGGGTTTGCTTGTCATGCTCTCTGCACGGCAAGCCCATGCCCACCCATGCTGGGTTAATACAAGTGGTTGTGGGACAAGACCCTTAAGTAGGCATTAATTGGTCACTTTAACTCTGTTGGCAGTGGGGTGAAAAGGCTATTCACGGACCTTTCCACTATGGTTTTAACCAGAGTAGAGACGGGAAGGTGGTGGAGCGCCCACCTGCTATCCTCCTGCCTGATTAAATGCCCACTCACCAAACTCACAGTGGGGGAGAGTATAAGATTCCGCCCATGGAAACCATTTTGCACACCGCAAGATAGAAATCCAAGGAATAATAGTAGGTTGGATCATTCAATTTTTTTTTTGGTGGTTTAGTCTGTTGAAGGACTTTGGTTGAGAACATAGAAAGAACTCTTCCAAAAGAGTTCTACTCTTCTTTCCAAATGTTAGCCAAAAGAGGCAGACAGGGCCTTGGTTTAATATCTCATCTGAAATATGGGACCTCTGATAACACCACATTCTCTTAGTGCTGCACTGGAGTGTCCCCTTATATTATTGATAAAGTCCTGGAGGCGGGGGGACACATTCAGAGGGTTTCCACCATATCAGTTAGAGGACTGGAGATGTCTCCCTCGGTCCCTATTGTCCCTGAGCTGCCCTGATTCTAGTAAGTGCTGTTGTATTGCCAAGTCATCCAGCCCATTCACATTGTTAGATGTCAGTTGTCTGTCTGAACAGGAACAATTTAATGAATCAAAATTCTTAACCTGTTTAAGTAAATGATATCCTGAAAGGCTCAGGCATTATTCGATTCAGGCTTGAGAAACCATATTTAAACAGAGCTCCATTATTAATCAGCTATAAAGGATTAGCTCATCTAAATTGTGTGGTACCAGGACATAGACTCTGGCCTGTTATGAAAATGGTCTATTTTAAAGTAAGGCTGCCCCCATCAAGATTCATTTCAACAAGGGTTTCAGAATCAAGAGCTTTTACTGAAACAGAATTATGCCACCATAACTACTCCTAAATAAACTGGTATTTTTATTGAATCTCGTCTAATAAGGAAGCAGCACCATATAGCCTTTTAAAAAGAAAAGTTTGCCATCTAAAAATCGTTTAGTGAATACTATTTTAAAATGGAAGTTGACATGAGGAACATTTTTATAAAGGGTATGCCACCATCAGCAGCCCCTTTACAATCATTGGTAATTATCAAATACCTTTTACCAAAACACTGAAATTCAGATGAGTTATGACTTTTCATGTGGGTTAATTATTAGCTGATTTTCAAAACTCTTAGGTGCAAATAATGTGATGGTGAGTTTCTAGTACATTAAGGAGCACTGAGCGTCCACTGCCCATTAGGATGGATGGGAGGACCAAAGTGCTTGAGGTGCCTAACATCCTCAGTGGGAATGATGAAGGCAGGTAGGACTCGATCCATGCACAAGCCAGTTGCCAGGTTCTTTAGAGCCCTGACTTTGATGTAGATAAGGCTGCGTTCCAGGTTACAACTGCAGAGCCTGAGCAGTGCTCACCTAGCTTCTTGCTCAATGCTTCCCATTCCCTCATGTGTCAGTGCCCCTTTTCACTGTTTGCTGGAACCCAGCATTTGGCAATGGCAACTCTCAATAGAAATGATCACAGAATACTAGAAAATGATGTAAACGAGATGGTCCTGTATTTTCCAGCAGATAAGCTCATTTCCTGACAAGCATGTTGTCATCAGCTGAGAATTCTGTAATTCGGCAGAAAGTTGACAATCTCATTTAGTAAAGTCACAAAGTTGACTTCATATCTGCTTTGGTTCAGTAATTGGCCTTTTTTAATTCATTCATGGGATGTGGACTTTGCTGGCTAGGCCTGCACTTATTACCCATCTCTAGTTGCCCTTGAGAAGGTGGTGGTGAGCTGCCTTCTTGAACCGTTGCAGTCCATGTGATGTAGGTACACCCACAGTGTTGGGAAGAGAGTTCCAGGATTTTGGCCCAACGACAGTGAAGGAATGGTGATATATTTCCAAGTCAGGATTGTGAGTGACTTGGAGGGGAATTTCCAGGTGGTGGTGGTCCCATGCACCTGCTGCCCTTGTCCTTCTTGATGGTAGCAGTCGTGGGTTTGGAAGGCACTGTCTGAGTGAATTCCTGCAGTGCATCTTATAGGTAGTATATGCTGCTGCCACTGTGTGTCAGTGGTGGAGGGAGTGAATGCTTGTGTATGCGTTGCCGATCAAGCTGGTTGCTTTGTCCTGGATGGTGTCAAGCTTCTAGAGTGTTGTTGGAGCTGTACTCATCCAGTTAAGTGGAGAGTATTCCATCATACTCCTGTTTTGTGCCTTGTAGATGGTCGACAGGCTTTGGGGAGTCAGGAGGTGACTTTACTGCAGGATTCCTAGCCTCTGACCTACTCTTGTAGCCAGTGTTTATATGGCTAGTCCAGTTCAGTTTCTGGTCAATGGTAACCCCCAGGATGTTCATAATGGGGGATTCAGCAATGGTAATGCCATTGAATGTGAAAGGGCGATGGTTAGGTTCTCTCTTGTTGGAGGTGGTCATTGCCTGACACTTGTGTGGCACGAATGTTACTTGCCACTTGTCAGCCCAAGCCTGGATATTGTCCAGGTCTTGCTGTATTTAGATATAGGCTGCTTCTTTATCTGAGGAGCAGCAAATGGTGCTTCTGACCTTATGATGGAAGGAAGGTCATTGAGGAAGCAGCCGAAGATGGTTGGGCTGAGGACACTACCCTGAGGAACCCCTGCAGTGATGTCCTGGAACTGAGATGATTGATCTCCAATAACCACAACTATCTTCCTTTGTGCTAGGTATGACTCCAACCAGCAGAGAGATTTCCCCTTGATTCCCATTGATCCCAGTTTTGCTAGGGCTCCTTGATGCCATACTTGATCAAATGCTGCATTGATGGCAAGGGCAGTCACTCTCACCTCTGGAGTTCAGCTGTTTTGTCAATGTTTGAACCAAGGCTGTAATGAGGTCAGGAGCTGAGTGACCCTGGCTCTAACCACCCAGTCAGTAAGCTATGAGCTCAAATCTCTTTCCAGAACCTGAGTACATGGTTAAAGCTGAAGGAATGCTGCATTAATAGAGCTGCTGCTTATCTGATGAAATTTTATAAATCCACCTAGATCCTCGGACCTATACTACTTGCATTGACCCGCATGTCTTTCTTGTCCCATTGCCATTGCAATGTCTGCCTCTTGGGCCTCCTGTCCATCTCCTGCACCCAGGCCTCCTGTGCTGCACCTGAGAACCTTGGGGCACAATTTCTCCCCTACTGCACGATTGGGCACTCTTCCTACTCAGAATGTCTGGGCCCCCTGCTTAGACATGCAACCATTAATGAGGGCATTTAATGAGGGGCTGCATGCAGCGTTCTTTGAAATGAGTAGGCAGCACGTGGTTTGGATGCTGCCCACGTTGGAAGCCACAGGTGCAGATTAATCGTGCATCGCAATTCCAGTGCCTGTTTCTGGGGGAGATCCAAGTTCTCCTCCTTCATGGCCAGAGCACTTTCATAAACGTGTAGCACTGCTGTGACTGATTTGTACATAAGCTTCCTTCACTGTCGCTGGGTCAAAATCCTGGAACTCCCTTCCTAACAGTGGACTGCAACGGTTCAAGAAGGCAGCTCACCACCCCCTTCTCAAGGGCATTTAGGGTTGGGAAACAAATGCTGGCCTAGCCAGCGACATTCATATCATATGAACGAATAAAAAAAAGTGTTAAAATTTGCAATACTGCACTCTTCTTAAGATGTGATTCAAATATATTGTTGAAGCAGAATAGAAGGGGCTCTACATTGCATCTGACCCAAGGTATACCTTGCTTTGGAAAGCTGGGAGATAATTTTGGATGTCCCAGTAAATCATGCCATCCATGAGAAATGTGAGAACTTAACTTGTTGAAGTCAAAGCGTATCATCATATGTCTGACATTTAAATATTCAATTACACAAAGTATGAACTATTTTAAATACCTTTTAGAAAATAATAATGACCTTTTCATAAATTATGATGACCTTTTCCAGCTGGGGATTATTTTTCAGAATACCTTCTCACATGATATTAAATGTATTGCATATCGTCTGTGGAAAGAAATTATTTAAATGTTTTTTTCCTCTCATTTCATGCTTTCTGGCATTCTGGAGGCCACAACATATCACTGAGAAGTTTGATATGGGTAAAGGGTTGCAGTTTAGTCATTCCTGACTGTAATTCCTTGGTTGCTTTAAAGTCTGAAACATGCTCAGTTTCAAGAAAATAGTGGTGTATGAATTGGTTAGCAGATCCCTCTTATTGTAGGTTGGTAAATACTCATGTTCTCTGCACTTGTAGTTGATGAGGATTAATCTGAGACTGGCCCTCACCATCGACCCCTCCCTTGACCATCTCTCTGTGTCAGATAAATTTAGACTTTTATCTGCACCGACAGCAGAAGTTAGCATCACATTGTTTTGGCATATGGAGCTTCGATAGGAATCCAATCCAGGCTATGTGGGAGCAGGGTCTGAGAAACTCCTGATGTTGGGCTGTCTCAATCGTTTCCTAATGGATATTGAAATACTGTTGTGCTCATTTCTAGTTAGTGCTCCAATAAACTATTTGATAAATAATTTCCTGCTTACTTAGAAACAGTGAAACACAGAAGGAGACCATTCAGCCCATCATGCCTACTTCCAGCTCCTGATTCTTTTTTTATTTATTTGTTCATGGGATGTGGGTGTCACTGGTTAGGCCAACATTTATTGCACGTCCGTATTTGCCCTTGAGAAAGTGGTGGTGAGCTGCCTTCTTGAACCACTTTAGTCTATAAGGTGTAGGTACACCCACAGTGCTGTTAGGGAGGGAGTTCCAGGATTTTAACCCAGCAACTGTGAAGGAACGATGATATAGTTCCAAATATGCAGGTGGTGGTGTTCCCATATACCTGCTACATCTTCTGGGAGGTGGAGGTCACAGGTTTGGAAGGTGCTGTTGAAGGGACCCTTGATGACTTGTTGCAGTGCATCTTGTGGACGGTACGCATTGCTGCCACTGTGCGACAGTGGTGGAGGGAATGAATGTTTAAGGTGGTGAATGGGGTGCCAGTCAAGCTTTGTCCTGGATGGTGTCAAGCTTCTTGAGTGTTGTTTGAACTGCATTCATCAGGCAAGTGGAGAATATTCCATCACACTCCTGGCTTGTACCTTGTAGATGATGGACAGGCTTTGGGGAGCCAGGAGGTGAGTTACACTCCACAAAATTCCCAGCTTCTGACCTGCTCCTGCAGCAACAGTATTTATATGGCTAGTACAGTTCAATTTCTAACACCGAGGATGTTGATAGTCCTGATGCAACCAGGAAGGAACGGCCTTTAAGAGATGCAGACTAGCTTTAAGTGGTGCTAGCCTTCTACGAACTTGGCCCCCCTCCTGAGGTGTGCAGCCACTCAACAGCACAATTTGCATTGGGGTTCACGCAGCTTTCATTAAAGTGAGCAGGTAGCCGACAGATTGTTTGCTGTCTGTTTTGGAAGGAATGGGCACAGATTAATTGTGCATCATGATCCTTGCACCTGTTTTGGGGGTTATCTTTGTAGGCTTCAAAAGAGCTATCCAGGATAATCCTACCTTCCAGCTCTTGGCCCACTGCTCTGTCGGTTATGGCACCTCAAGTGTACATTCAAGTGTTTTTCAAATGCGATGAGTGTTACTGCCTCTACCCCACTTTCAGGCATTGAGCTGTCAAAATCCCTTTAACTTATAGTGAGATCAAGAATTGATAAGAGAACATTCCCGCAAATGATGAAGAGCTGTTTTGTCAAGCAGGTATGAATATCATTGGGTGGCGAGATGTTATATTTGAATTTATTAGAAGCAGTGACACATAATTCTCTGCTGATGAAAGTGCTCCTAACAATCAGCACTTTGAAATTTGCCACATGATTCCAGATCTCATTGCAGTCTTACCTAGAAGAGAGTGCGAGAGGAGGAATCTGGGACAGGCAGTCAGCAGCATCTAGAGGAGAGTATGAGAGGAGGACTCGGACAGGCAGTCAGCAGCACCTAGAGGAGAGTGCAAGAGGAGGACTCTGGGACAGTCAATCAGCAGCACCTGGAGGAGTCGGGAGTTGAAAAGGAGTGTGGGAGGAGTCAGGAGTTGAAGAGAAGCGTGAGAGTAGTCGGGACTTGAAGAGCACGAGAGGAGCCAGGAGTTGACAAAGGGCGCGAGAGGAGCCGGGAGTGGCGAGGGGTGCGAGAGGAGCCGGGAGTTGACGAGGGGCGCGAGAGGAGCCGGGAGTTGACGAGGGGCGCGAGAGGGGCCGAGAGTTGACGAGGGGCGCGAGAGGGGCCGAGAGTTGACGAGGGGCGCGAGAGGGGCCGGGAGTTGACGAGGGGCGCGAGAGGGGCTGGGAGTTGACGAGGGGTGCGAGAGGGGCCGAGAGTTGACGAGGGGCGCGAGAGGGGCCGGGAGTTGACGAGGGGCGCGAGAGGGGCCGGGAGTTGACGAGGGGCGCGAGAGGGGCCGGGAGTTGACGAGGGGCGCGAGAGGGGCCGGGAGTTGACGAGGGGCGCAAGAGGAGCCGGGAGTTGACGAGGGGCGTGAGAGGAGCCGGGAGTTGACTGAGGGAGTTCGGTGAGGAGGGAATGAGGTGATCCTTTGAGTACCGTGAGCACAGCTGGGTAAGCATTTACTACCTTTAGTTTTTAAGGTCTTATTTTGTGGTTCATCATTTGTAGGGGCTATATTCTGTAACAACAAGGAGCAGGGAAGAAGGACCCAAGAGTATTTGATATTAAGTATTTTCCAAAAGGTTTAATTTAATTTAAAAGGACAAGTCATGGCAGGAGAGCTCAAAGCCGTGGTGTGCTCCTCCTGCTCTATGTGGGAAGCTGGACATATTTCCAGTAACCAGAGCCAGCATATGTGCTTTAAGTGGCTCCAGCTTCTGCTCCTGGAAGCCTGGGTTTTGGAGCTGGAGCAGCGGCTGGGGACACTGTGGAGCATCCACGAGGCGGAGAGTTTTGTGGATAGCACATATAGAGTAGTGGTCACACCGCAGGCTAAGAGTCCACAGGCAGGAAGGGAATGGGTGACCACCAGGCAAAGCAAGAGGACTAGGCAGGCAGTGCAGGAATCTCCTGTGGCTATTCCCCTGCAAAACAGATATACCGCTTTAGATACTGTTGGGGGAATGGCCTCTCAGGAGAAAGCAGCAAAAGCCAAATTCATTGCACCACAGTTGGGTCTGCTGCACAGGGGAGGAGTAAAAAGTGTAGGAATGCAATAATTATAGGGGATTCAATTGTAAGGGGAATAGATAGGTGTGTCTGTGGCCCCAAACGAGACTTCAGGATGGTATAAAACAAAAACAGAATTACCTGGAAAAACTCAGCAGGTCTGGCAGCATCGGCGGAGAAGAAAAGAGTTGACGTTTCGAGTCCTCATGACCCTTCGACAGAACTTGAGTTCGAGTCCAAGAAAGAGTTGAAATATAAGCTGGTTTTTATCTCCAGGATGGTATGTTGCCTCCCTGGTGCTAGGGTCAAGGATGTCTCAGAGCAGCTAGAGGACATTCTGCAGGGGGAGGGTGAATAGCCAGTGGTCATGGTACACATTGGTAAAAATGACAGAGTGCCTCATCCCTTTTTTTTACCTAAAAGCAGAATATAGGGAGTTAGGAAGTAAGTTGAAGAGTAGGAACTCAAAGGTAGCGATCTCAGGATTACTACCAGTGCCACCTACCAGTCAGAGTAGAAATAGCAGGATATATCGGATGAATACGTGGCTGAAGAGATGGTGTGAGGGGTAGAGTTTCAGATTCTTGGGGCACTGGGACCAATTCTGGGGGAGGTGGGACCAGTACAAAGTAAATGGGTTACACCTGGGCAGGACCGGGACTGATGTCCTAAGGGGAACATTTTCTACAGTGGTTGGAGAGGATTTAAACTAAAATAGTAGCGGGATGGGAACCTATGCAAGGATTCAGAGGAAGGGGAATCAAAGACAAGAACAAAAGACAGAAAGGGGAATAAGAAAAGTGATAGAGAAATCAAGAGCAAGAATCAAACAGGGCCTCAGTGAAAATTAGTGGGAACGGGACAAGTAATGTTAAAAAGACAAGCCTTAAGGCTTTGTGCCTTAACGTGAGGAGCATTCACAATAAAGTGGATGAATTAACCGGGCAAATAGATGTAAACAGGTATGATATAGTCGTGATTACGGAGACATGGCTGCAGGGTGCCCAGGGATGGGAACTGAACACCCAGGGGTATTCAGTATTTAGGAAGGACAGACAAAAAGGAAAAGGTGGTGGAGTTGCATTGCTGGTTAAAGAGGAAATTAACGCAATAGTGAGGAAAGGTATTAGCTCCGATGATGTGGAATCTGTATGGGTAGAGCTGAGAAAGACTAAGGGGCAAAAAATGTGAGTGGGGGTTGTTTATAGACCCGCAAACTGTGGTGGTGATGTTGGGAATGGCATTAAACAGGAAATTAGAGACGCATGTAATAAAGGAACATCTGTAATTATGGGTGACTTTGATATGCGTATAGATTGGGCAAATCAAATAAGTAACAATACCGTAAAGGAGGTATTTCTGGACCAATACATTGAGGAACTAAGGAGAGAACAGGCCATCCTCGACTGGGTATTGTGTAATGAGAAAGGAATAATTAGCAAGCTAGTTGTGCAAGTCTGCTTAGGGATGAGCGATCATAATATGGAGAGATCATCAAGATGGAGAATGATGTAGTTGATTCTGAGACTTGGGTCCTGAATCTTAATAAAGGAAACTACAATGGTATGAGGCACGAGTTGGTTATAATGGATTGGGAAACGTTACTTAAAGGGATGACAGTGGATAGGCAATGGCAAACATTCAAAGAGTGCATGGATGAACTGTACCAATTGTTTATTCCTGTCTGGTGTAAAAGTGAAACAGGAAAGGTGGCCAAACCATGGTATGTGAAGAGAAAAAGATTGGTGAAGACAAATGTAGGTTCCTTATAGTCAGGAACAGGGGAATTTATAATGGGGAACAAAGAAATGGCTGACCAACTAAATACATACTTTGGTTCTATCTTCACAAAGGAGGACACTAATAACACACCAGAAATGTTGGGGGTTTAGTGACAGGGAGGAACTGAAAGAAATCAGTATTAGTAGGAAAATGGCATTGGGGATATTGATGGGATTGAAGGCCGATAAATCCCCAGGGCCTGATAATCTACATCCCAGAGTACGTAAGGAAGTGGCCCTAGAAATAGTGGATGCATTCGTGGTCATCTTCCGAGATTCTATCGACACTGGAACAGTTCCTACAGATTGGAGAGTAGCTAATGTAACCCCAATTTTTAAAAAGGGAGGCAGAGAGGAAACAGGCAATTATAGACCATTCAGCCTGATGTCAGTAGTGGGGAAAATTCTAGAGTCCATTATAAAAGATTTAATAGCTGAGCACGTGGAAAACAGTGGCAGCATCAGACAGAGCCTGCATGGATTTATGAAAGGGAAATCATGCTTGATAAATCTACTGGAATTTTTTGAGAATGTAACTAGTAGAGTTGATGAGGGGGAGCCAGTGGATGTGGTTTATTTGGACTTTCAGAAGGCTTTTGACAAAGTCCCACATAAGAGATTGGCGTGTAAAATTAAAGTGCATGGGATCGGGTGTAGTGTATTGAGATGGATAGAAAACTGGTTGGCAGACAGGAAACAAAGAGTAGGAATAAATGGGTCTTTTTCCGAATGGCAGGCAGTAACTAGTGGGTTATCACAGGGATCGGTGCTGGGACCCCAGTTATTCACAATATATATTAATGATTTAGATGAAAGAATTAATTGTAATATCTCCAGATTTGCAGATGACATAAAGCTGGGTGGGAGGGTGAGCTGTGAGGAGGATGCAGAGATGCTTGCTTGGATAAGCTGAGTGAGTGGGCAAATGCATGGCAGATGCAGTATAATGTGGATAAATGTGAGGTTATCCATTTTGGTAGCAAAAACGAGAAGGCAGATTATTATCTGGTTATAAATTGAGAGGGGAATGTGCAACGAGACCTGGGTGTCCTTGTACATCAGTCACTGAAGGTAAGCATTCGGGTACAGCAGGCAGTAAAGAAGGCAAATGGTATGTTGGCCTTCATAGCCAAAGGATTCGAGTACAGGAACAGAGATATCTTGCTGCAATTGTACAAGGCCTTGGTGGAATATTATCTGCAGTTTTGGTCTCCTTATCTAAGGAAGAATGTACTTGCTATAGAGGGAATGCAGCGAAGGTTTACCCGACTGATTCCTGGGATGGCGGGACTGACATATGAGGAAAGATTGAGTTGATTAAGATTATATTCACTGGAGTTCAGAAGAATGAGGGAGAATCTCATAGAAACCTATAAAATTCTAACAGGACTAGACAGGGTAGACGCAGGGAGGATGTTCCCAATGGTGGGGGAGTCCAGAACCAGGGGTCACGGTCTCAGGATATGGGGTAGACCATTTAGACTGAGATGAGGAGAAATTTCTTCTCCCAGAGAGTGGTGAGCCTGTGGAATTCGTTATCACAGAAAGTAGTTGAGTCCAAAACATTGTATGCTTTCAAGAAGGAGTTAGATATAGCTCTTGGGGCAAAAGGGATCAAAGGGTATGGGGAGAAAGCAGGGGCAGGCTATTGAGTTGGATGTTCAACCATGGTCATAATGAATGGCGGAGCAGGCTCGAAGGGCCAAATGGCCTACTCCTGCTCCTAGTTTCTATGTTTCTATAAGTGTTGAATGCTAGAGGAGAGTAAAATGAGGAAACAGAGAGCAGTTTGTTGTTTTTCAGATTGGAGCAAGGTTTGCAGTGGAATTGCCCAGGGGCATCTGTTGGGACCCTTTCTCTTCTTGATATATATTAATGGCCTAGACTGTGATGTCCAGGGCACGGTTTAAAAATTTGCAGACAATACAAAGATTGGAAATGTTGTCAACTGTGATGAGGATAGTCTTGAACTTTAAAAGGACAAAGACATATTGATGGATTGGGCAGACAAGTGACAGATGAAGTTCAACGCAGAGGAGTGTGAATTGATTCATTTTGGTAGGAAGAATATGGTGAGACAGTATAAAATAAGGGGAGAAACTCTAAAGGAGGTGCAGGTTCAGAGGGACCTCTGTGTATATGTACATAGGTCATTGAAGGGTCATTGGCAGGGCATGTTGAGAGAGCAGTTAATAAAGCATATAGTATCTTACGCTTTATTAATAGGGGCATTGAATACATGAGTAAGGAGGTCATGTTGAATTTGTATAAGACACTGGTTAGGCCTCATCTGGAGTATTGCATTCAGTTCTGGGCACCAAACTTGAGCAAGGATGTGAAAGCATTGGAGAGAGTACTGAGGAGATTCACAAGAATGATGCCACGGATAAAGAACTGTGGCTACCAGGATAGATTGGAGAGGTTGGAAATGTTTTCCTTGGAGAGGAGACTTGATAGAGGTGTTCAAGATTCTGAGGGGTATGGACAGGGTAAATTGTGAGCAACTGTTCCCACTGAAGAGAGCATCAAGAACTAGAGGGCACAGATTCAAAATAATTGGCAAGAGGAGTAATAGTGATGTGAGGAAAAATTTTTTCACCCAAAGGGTGGTTGGAGTCTGCAACGAACTTCCTGAGAGGATAGTGGAGGCAGGTTCCATCGAGATATTCAGAAGATATTACTATCTGAAAAGAAAGAATGTGCAAGGTTATGGAGATAAGGCAGGGGAGTAAGAATAGGTCGAATGCTCTTCCAGAGTGCCAGTGCAGACTTGATGGGACAAATGGCCTCCTTCTGCACTGCAAAGATTCTGTGATTCTGAGAGAGATGAGATTAGCTATCCCTTGGCCAAATATTGCACTGGGAAGCCCCAAGAAACTTATCAATGGAAGTCACAGAGAAGCACCCTAATGGCTGGAATCATAGCTAACACAAAGAAAGACAATTATAGTGGTCAGAGGTCAAAAATTACAACCCAAGGGCACCACTGAAGAAATTCCTCAGGGAATAGTCCTTGTCTCAACTGCCCTTCACTATTTCATCAATGACCTACTCTGCGACATTAGGTCAAGAGTGGAGCTGTTTGCTGATTAATCCAAAATGTTCAGCTCTATTCAAAATTCACCTAGTAATAAAACAAGCCAAACCAGCCTACAGTAGGACTTGGATAACATTCATTTCATGTCAGTGCCAGGTAATAATCATCATGAACAATAGAAAACTAAGGCAGTTCCAACCTGGCATTCAGCAGCATCACCACCTCTGAATACACGAGGTAGAATACACTGGAACAAGTGACTCCCCTCCTGATCTCCTAAACCCTCTCCATTATATACAAACCTCATGAGTGGTGTGCCACAGGGATCAGTGCTGGGGCCTCAACTTTTTACAATTTATGTAATGATTGAATTAAAGGACAGATGAGATGGTTACTAAATTTGCTGATGACACAAAGGTAGGAAAGTAAGTTGTGAAGAGGACATAAGGAGGCTACAATGTGACATAGATAGGTTAATTGATTGGGCAAAGACCTGGCAAATGGAGTGTAATATGGGCAAATGTGAAATTGTCCATTTTGGCAGGAAGAATAAAAAAGAATCATATTATCTAAACGGTGAGAAATTGCAGAGCTCTGAGATCCAGAGGGATCTGGGTGTCATCGTGCATGAATCACGAAAGGCTAGTATGCAGTTACAGCAAGTAATTAGGAAAGCTGAGGGACTATTATCATTTATTGCGAGGAGAGTTGAATACAAAAGTAAGGAGGCTATGCTTCAATTTTACAGGGCACTAATGAGACCACATCTGGAGTACCGTGTACAGCATTGGTCTCCGTTTTTAACGAAAGGTGTAAATGCGTTCGAAGCAGTTCAGCAAAGTTTTGCTAGGCTAATATCAGGAATGGGTGGGTTGTCCTGTGAGGAAAGGTTGGGCAGGGCAGGCTTGTATCCCCTGGATTTAGAAGAGTAAGAGGTGACTTGATTGTAACCTTTAACATCCTGAGGGGTCTTGAGAAAGTAGATGTGG
Source organism: Carcharodon carcharias (assembly GCF_017639515.1). Lineage (NCBI taxonomy): Eukaryota > Metazoa > Chordata > Chondrichthyes > Lamniformes > Lamnidae > Carcharodon > Carcharodon carcharias. Next base: position 154,863,349 of record NC_054472.1, read on the forward strand.
AGAGGATGTTTCCTCTTGTGGGAGAATCTAGAACTCGGGGTCACTGTTTAAAAATAAATCATTCATTTAAGACAGAGATGAGGAGACATCTTTTCTCTCAGAAGGTCATGAGTCTTTAGAACTCTCTCCCTCAAAAGGCAGTGGAAACAGGGTCTTTGAATATTTTAAAGCACAGCTAGATAGATTCTCGATTAACAAGGAGGTGAAAGGTTATTGGGGGTAGGTGGGAGTTTACATTCAGGTCAGCCATGATCTTATTGAATGGCGGACCAGGCTTGAGGGACCGAGTGGCCTACTCCTGCTCCTAGTTTGTATGTTTGTAAGTAATTACAATCTTCTGAATGGATAAACCACAACAACAAGGTCATGGAAGTTTGCTGGATCAGCATTCCTGTCACAACAACAACTTTTACTACATTAAAACCACTATACAAATATAACGTCCCAAGGTACTTCACAGGAGCATTATAGATCAAAATATAACGTTGAACCATATTAGGATAGTTGACAAAAGAACTTGGTCAAAGGGATAGTTTTTAAGTAGTGTCTTAAAGGAGGAAAGCAATGTAGAGAGGCCGAGAGGTGCAGTGAGGAAATTCCAAAGCTTCGGGTCTAGGCAACTGAAGGCACAGCCAACAATGGAGGAGTGACTAAAATCAGAGATGCTCAAGAGGCCAGATTAAGAGGAGCACAAATATCTCAGATGCTTATGGGGCTGGGGGCGATTAAAGAGTCAGAGAGGAGCAAGATCACTTGTAAATAAGGGATTTGAAAACAAGGTTAAGAATTTTAAAGTCAAGGCATTGCTTGACCAGAAGCCAACGCAGGTCAGTGAGCACAGGAATGATGGGTGAATAGGACTTGGTGTGAATATGGAGACAGACAGCAGAATTATGGATGACCTCATGTGTACAGAGGGTAGAATATAGAAGGCCAACCAGGAGTGCATTGGAAGAGGAACATACGAAAATAGGACTTAGCAGTGGGACTAGGCCATTCGGCCCTTCAAGCCTGCCCCACCATTCAATCATGGTTGTGGTCTCAGCTCCACTTTCCTGTCTGCCCCAATAATCCTTGACTCCTTTGTCTAATAATAATCTATCTAACTTAGCCTTGAATAAATTTAAAGACCCAGCCTCCAGTTTCTCGTTATCTCTGTCTTAAAAGGGAGACCGCTTATTCTTAAACTATGTCCCTGAGTTCTGGTTTTCCCACTAGAGGAACCATCCTTCTGGTATTCTCCGTTTCCAGTCTCCTCAAGATCTTCTATGTTTCAATAAGGTCATCTCTCATTCTCATCTGATCAGGGATAGTCAGCGTGGCTTTGTCAGAGGGAGGTCATGCCTAACAAATCTGATTGAATTTTTTGAGGAGGTGACCAGGTGGAGGTGTGTATATGAGGGTAGTGTAGTTGATGTAGTTTATATGGATTTCAGCAAAGCCTTTGACAAGGTCCCACATGGAAGACATATAATGAAGGCAAATGCACATGGGATACAGGGTAATTTGGTAAGGTGGATTCAAAATTCGTTTTGTTGTAGGAGTCAGAGGGCGATAGGATGTTATCTACTTGGACTTCCAGAAGGCCTTTGACAAGGTGCCACATAGGAGGCTGCTCAGTAAGATAAGAGCCCATAGTGTTAGAGGCAAGGTACTAGCATGGATAGAAGATTGACTGTCTGGCAGGAGGCAGAGAGTGGGGATAAGGGGATCATTCTCAGGATGGCGGCCGGTGACTAGTGGAGTTCCGCAGGGATCAGTGTTGGGACCGCAATTTTTCACTTTATATATTAATGAACTAGTTGAAGGAACTGATGGCATGCTGGCAGATGATACAAAGATAGGTGGAGGGACAGGTAGTATTGAGGAGGCGGGGAGGCTGCAGAAGGATTTGGACAGTTTAGGAGAATGGGCAAAGAAGTGGCAGTTGGAATAGAACGTGGGGAAGTCTGAGGTCATGCACTTTGGTAGGAAGAATAGAGGCATAGACTATTTTCTAAATGGGGAGAGAATTAAGAAGGCTGGAGTGCAAAGGGACTTGGGAGTCCTAGTCCAGGATTCTCTTAAGGTTAACTTGCAGGTTGAGTCGGTAGTTAGGAAGGCAAATGCAATGTTGGCATTTATTTTGAGAGGACTAGAATATAAAAGCAGGGATGTGCTGCTGAGGCTTTATAAGGCTCTGGTCAGACCACATTTAGAATATTGTGAGCAATTTTGGGCCCTGTATCCAAGAAGGATGTGCTGGCCCTGGAGAGGGTCCAGAGGAGGTTCACGAGAATGATCCCAGGAATGAAAGGCTTAACATATGAGGAACGTTTGAGGACTCTGGGTCTATACTCGATGGAGTTTAGAAGGATGAGGGGGGATCTGATCGAAACTTATAGAATACTGAAAGGCCTGGATAGGGTGGACGTGGGGAAGATGTTTCCATTAGTAGGAGAGACTAGGACCCGAGGGCACAGCCTCAGAGTAAAGGGAAGATCTTTTAAAACAGAGTTGAGGAGAAACTTCTTTAGCCAGAGAGTAGTGAATCTATGTAATTCATTGCCTCAGAAGGCTGTGGAGGCCAGGTCATTGAGTGTATTTAAGACCGAGATAGATAGGTTCTTGACTGGTAAGGGGATCAAAGGTTACGGGGAGAAGGTGGGAGAATGGGGTTGAGAAACTTATCAGCCATGATTGAATGGCAGAGCAGACTCAATGGGCTGAATAGCCTAATTTCTGCTCCTATGTCTTATGGTCTTATAACAGAAGGATGTTTTAGTGACTGGAAGCCAGTGTCCAGTGGCATACCACAAGGATCTGTATTGGGTCCCTTTTTCGTCATTTATATAAACAACATAGATGACAATGTGAGGTATAGGATTAGTAAATTTGCAGATGACACGAAGATTGACTTGGTGGTTAACAGTGAGGTTGAGTGTCTTGAGCAACAGGAAGATATAGACGGTATGGTCAAATGGGCAGATAAGTGGCAGATGGAATTTAGCCCTGAAAAGTGTGAGGTGATACACTTTGGAAGGAGTAATTTGACAAGGAAGTATTCAATGAACAGCATGACACTAGGAAGCTCTGAGGAACAAAGGAACCTTGGTGTGTGTGTCCATAAATCTCTGAAGGTGGAGGGGTGTGTTACTGGGGTGGTGAAGAAGGCATATGGGACACTTGCCTTTATCAATCGAGGCATAAATTACAAAAGTAGGGAGGTCATGTTGGAGTACTGTGTGCAGTTCTGGTCGCCGCATTATAGGAAGGATGTGATTGCACTGGAGGGGGTGCAGAGGAGATTTCACCAGGATGTTGCCTGGGATAAAACATTTAAGTTATGAAGAGAGGTTGGAAAGACTTGCGCTGTTTTCGTTGGAGCAGAGAAGTCTGAGGGGGTGACCTGATTGAGGTGTACAAGATTATGAGGGGCATGGACAGGGTGGATAGGGAGCAGCTGTTCCCCTTAGTTGAAGGGTCAGTCACGAGGGGACACAAGTTCAAGGTGAGGGGCAGGAGATTTAAGGGGGATGTGAGGAAAAACTTTTTTACCCAGAGGGTGGTGATGGTTTGGAATGCGCTCCCTGGGTGGGTGGTGGAGGCGGGTGGCCTCACATCCTTTAAAAAGTGCCTCATAACATTCAAGGCTATGGCCAAATGCTGGTAAATGGGATTAGGTAAGTAGGTCAGGTGTTTCTCACGTGTCAGTGTAGACTCGACGGGCCAAAGGGCTTCTTCTGCACCGTGTGATACTGTGATTCTGTGGTTCTGTGATTCTAAACTCCAGTGGGTATAGGCCTAACCTGTTCAACCATTCTTCATAAGATAAGCCCCTCAACCCAGGAATGAGTCCAGTGAACCTTCTCTGTACTGCTTCTAAAGCAATTACATCTTTTCTCAAATAAGGAGACTAAAACTATATACAGTACTCCAGATGTGGTCGCACCAAGGCCCTGTACAGCTGCAGTAAAACTTCCCTATTTTAATATTCCATTCCTCTTGCAATAAATGCCGACATTCTATTTACCTTCCTAATCACTTGCTGTACCTGTATTCTAATTTTATGTGATTCATTACCAGGACACCCCACCAAGTTCTGGCCATTAGGCCCATCATGTCTGCACCGGTTTTCTGAATGAGCATTTCACCTAGTGCCAATCTCCTGCCTTCTCCCTGTAACCCTGCACATTGTTTCTTTTCAAACAATCATCTAATTCCCTCCTGATTGCCTCAATAGAACCTCCCTCCATCACATTCTCAGACAGTGCATTCCAGACCCTAACCACTTGCTGCGTGAATATGTTTTTCTGCATATCACTTTTGTTTCTTTGAACAATTATCTTAAATCAGTGCCCTCTGGTTCTCAATACTTCTACCAATGGAAACAATTTATCTCTATCTCCCCTGTCCAGTCCCCTCATAATTTTGAATACTTCCATCAAATCTCTATTCGGTCTTCTTTTCTCCAAGAAGGAGTCCCAACTTCTCACTTAACCTGTCTATATCCCTCTGCAGAATCTCTACCTCCTATGTTCCTGTGTTCCTATTCATGTAAAAGCCAGAGAATGAAGAGTTTATTAAATACTTTCAGGATAGTTTTCTGGATCAACATGTTTATCGCCCAACAAAGAAGGAGGCATTGCTAGATCTAGCTCTGGGGAATGAAGTGAGACAAGTGGATCAAGTGTCAGGTGGGGAACATTAGAGGATAGTAATCATAGTATCATAAGGTTAGCTATGGAAAAGGACAAGGAGTAATACGGAGTAAAAGTTATTAATGGGGTGAGGTGAGAAAAGATCTAGTCCAGGTAAATCAGAATCAAATATTAGCTGGCAAAACTGTAATGGAACAATGGGCTACCGTCAAACTGTGCAAATTTGATGACAAAATAAGACGCATCAAGACTATCCTGCGGGATAGTGGCTACGCTGATTAGACCATTGCTTGCTATATATTGCACAAACTCATAAATGGGCCTACTTTTGATCCTGAAAAGTACCTAGTCTGCCTTAGATTACCCTGGAAAGATAAGGTGTCTCAAAAATTTGAGCAACAGGTGAAGCTAGCCATTTCACACCACTACTATGCAATAGCAACACAAGTGTATTCTCCATTAACAGGATTCTGCAGTTAAGCTAAAAAGACATTCTGCCTACCACACAAATGAGTAATGTGGTATATGAATTTCAGTACCGGTGTTATATCGGGTATGTAGGCCATATGTCAAACAGCACATCCCTTTAGCAGTTTGCAACCGCAAAAGTACTGATCGTACTCAACCAGCCTATGCATGCAAAACTCAAAACATAGTGTCCAATATTAGATGTGATTCTGCAATTGGACAACACTTACTAAACAATTCCGATTATACTAAAAATTACACTAACAACCAAATTATGATTATCAGTCAGGCTTGCAGTGTGACTCACTTACACCTGCTAGAAACTACCTATATTTACACACAGGGCCCTGTCCTTTGCCGACAAAAAGAACATATCCATGCATTGTACCTTTTTCAACTAAACAAAAGGTTGAGGGGTAGCTATTCCCTGGTTTGTTACCCTTGGCAATTCCCTGACCAATCCGAGTCGACTTGCCAAATTTGAATTTTAAAAAAAGTTTGGCAGTTAACTGTTCACTGGTGCATTCTCCATGACAATAGCTCTACCAATCAGATTTCACTTCCCTACCAAGCAGCATCCTCTCTTCATGCAGTATAAATTGTTGTACCCTTTGAGATTTGGTATTCTTGCTTCTGTTCTGATGAGTGCAAGATAAAAAGCTTCAACAGCATGCCTCCTTTTGCAGCAATTCTAAAGAAGAGATACTTTAGGTATAGTTGAGGTACATTCCCATGAGAAGGAAAGGCACAACAAACAAATCCAGAGCCCCTTGGATGATAACAGTGATAGAAAGTAAGATAAAGCAGAAAGAGCAAACATATACAAAAATACCTGGAAAGACTCAGCAGGTCTGGCAGCATCTGCGGAGAGGAGCACAGTTAATGTTTTGAGTCCGAATGACCCTTCAACAGAACTAAGTAAAAATAGAAGAGAGGTGGAATATAAGCTGGTTTAAGGGGGGGGGGGGGGGGGTGGTGGGACAAGTAGAGCTGGATAGAGGGCCAGTGATAGGTGGAGATAACCAAAAGATGTCATAGACAAAAGGACAAAGAGGTGTTGAAGTTGGTGATATTATCTGAAGAATGTGCTAATTATGGGTGGAAAACAGGACAAGCAAGGTACAGATAGCCCTAGTGGGGGTGGGGTGAGGTGAAGGAATCAAAAAAGGCTAAAAGGTAGATATAAAACAATGGATGGAAATACATTTAAAAATAATGGAAGTAGGTGGGAAAAGAAAAATCTATATATATTATTAGAAAAAAAATTGGGGAGGAGAAATGGAAAGGGGATGAGGATGGAGGAGAGAGTTCATGATCTAAAATTGTTGAACTCAATATTCAGTCCAGAAGGCTGTAAAGTGCCTAGTCGGAATATGAGGTGCTGTTCCTCCAGTTTGCGTTGAGCTTCACTGGAACAATGCAGCAAGCCAAGGACGGACATGTGGGCATGAGAGCAGGGTGGAGTGTTGAAATGGCAAGCGATGGAGATCGGGGTAATGCTTGCGGACAGACCGAAGGTGTTCTGCAAAGTGGTCACCCAGTCTGCGTTTGGTCTCTTCAATGTAAAGGAAACCGCATTGAGAAAGTGCCTAGTCGGAAGATGAGGTGTTGTTCCTCCAGTTTGCGTTGAGCTTCACTGGAACAATGCAGCAAGCAAGGACGGACATGTGGCCATGAGATCAGGGTGGAGTGTTGAAATGGCAAACATATGACTGACGAAAAATTCAGAGGGGAAGTGAAAAAAGAACTAAAGGAAAGAAAGAGAAAGTATGAGAAGAGATTGGTAGCAAACATAAAAGGGAATCAGAAAGTCTTCTTTGGTCATATAAATAGTAAAAGGATGGTAAAAGGAGGGGTGGAGCCCAGTAGGGACCAAATAAGGGATTAATGCAGGGGACATAGCTGTGGTTCTGAAGGCAAAATTTTTGCTCCTGAGACAGGAAAATTTATGATTGTGAACCCGGCTCAGAAGAAACTTCCCCAAATGGTTTGATTTTCATTCTGTGGGGGCGGGGGCTGAGGGGGTGGTGGTGGTGGGGGGTAGGTGTGGCCGAGGGGTTGGGTGTCCCCAGAAACAGTATGGAGGCAGGCACAGGGCTGCTGAGTACCAAGGCAAGCTGTTTAAAAGGCTTACTTCAGTGCCCTGGGGCATTATCCCAGTTATAAGCAGAACAGTGAGACCCTCATCTCTCACACCCCCTCATCCCATATACTCCCCACGCCCCATCCATGCTAACACATCCTACCTCCTGCCCCCACCCATCCCTCATAGCCCTTCATACCCTCTATGCCAATCTTAGCTCCTCTACCCACCACCCATGGTGCCTCATGCCCTCTATTCCAACTCATGCCAACCCATGATCCCCCACTCATCTCCAAATCCATTTATAGTTCCTATGCCAACTTAGTGCCTACTCATGCCAACCAATTACCCCCTTCTCATCTCCATAACATTTTATAGTCTCCATGCCAACTTAGTGCCAACTCATGCCAAACCATGATCTTCCACCATCCAGAATGCTTTGCCCTTATGAACTTACGAGTTAGGAGTATGAGTTGGCCATTTGGCTCTTTGAGCCTGCTCTGCCGTTCAATAAGCTCATGGCTGACCTTACTATAACCTCGTGCCCACCCCCTTGTTTATCAAGAATCTATCTACCTCACCTTGAAAACATTCAACGACTCTGCTTCCACTGGCTTTTGAGGAAGGAGGTTCCAGAGACCGACTAGCTTTGAGAGAAAACATTTCTTTTCACCTCTGTCTTAGGTAGGTGATCCCTTATTTTTAAACAGTGGCCCCTAGTTCTATATTCTTCCATAAGAGGAAACATCGTCTCCACATCCACCCTGTCAAGAGTCCTCAGGATCTTATATGTTTCAAGCAAGTCACCTCTTATTCTTCTAAACTCCAGCAGATACAAGCCTGTCCAGACTTTCCTCATAAGACAACCTGCCCATTCCTGGTATTACTTTAGTAAACCTCCTCTGAATTGCTTCTAATGTATTTACATCTTTCCGTAAAAAAGAATGTAAATCTTACACCCTTACATGCTCCATTCCAACTCACCCAGTATCCACCATGGGCAGACCTCAAAAGCCATGCTGAGATGAAATTTAAAAAAAGTTCTAAGCATCTATACTGATTTCAATATATTAAAAAAAACTCTCATTGATAAAAGCCTGTTCAGTACATTTAAATCTCTTCAAGTGCATAATTCTTATAAAACAAACATTTCCTTTAAACACTTAATCCCTTATTAAAAACATACATTTATATTCAAAGCCCTTGCACTTGGAAATGTCAGTCAGACTGTGAATTTACAGGACCCCCACTATGAGAATGAAAGTTTGTGGAAGCAATCAAGCAGCACTAATCCTATAAACCCTCAAGATTATGCCAACAAATATCTATTGAAATTGCAAGCATTTCCTTTTCAACTGAGTGTCACAGCAGGTGAGTTTCTTTCAAAATTTAAAGGGTAGGGCATTTAAATGATTTGAAAGCTTGACAGTTCCACAGAACTTATCCACCTTTTATACACATTAACATCTACTGTTAACAACCCCAAAACGATACCTAAACCTCTCCAAATGAGTACCTGCATTTTCCAAAGGGTACCTGATCTCTCCAAAGAATTCCAGTAGGTTTAGACCTTTCTCTCAAATGTCAAAAGTGCATGAGTTGTATTTCAGAAACCTGAGTGATGAATATTTTTTTTAATCAAAGCAGCTGCACTTTTAAATATGCTGCTATCTTTCACCTGGTTCCCACCCTTCCACCCACCTTGAGCAAAAATGGTGAGTGTTGGGTTTTGGGGAAAGATTTCCAGAGTTGGGGCTTGGTGCCATTTTGGCTAAGGCACGGGGCCCTTCTGACTTGGTGAAAATTCTGGCCTAAAGGAGTACTTTGTGTCTGTCATTCCCATAGAAGAAGGTACTGCTCAAACTATAGTGGATATAGGAAGAGGAGGTAGGTGAGGCATTGGATGACCAAATGGAGGTCACAACCCCTTACTGTGTGGGGAACTGTCGTATAGTACTGATTTCACCTGATTAGCCCATTAGTGGCCATTTGACAGCCTCTCATCACCCACAGCCTCACCATCCCACCTCTAGGAAAATAGCCCCAAGGAGGGATTGGACTGATAAACCTGCACACCAGAAATGCAATTTTTGCACTCGCCCCCTTCCATGTTCGCCCCATCGGGGGCTAAAAATCTTGCCGATGTTTAATTGACATGAGGTCCCACAGGACCTAGATTTAAGATAATTTGTAAAAGAACCAGAGGGGAGATGAGGAAAATTTATCTTTGTGAATAAATTAAGATGATCTGAATGCACCATCTGAAAGAGCTAGAGAAGCAGCTTCAATAGTAACTTTCAAAAATGATTTGGATAAATACTTGGAAAGTGGAAATTTGCAGGGTTGCAGAGAAAGGGTAGTGAAGTGGGATTAAGTAGAGAGATCTTTCAAAGAACAAGCACAGGCACAATGAGTTGAGTGTCCTCCTTCTGTGCTGTAAAAGTGAACATAAGAAATAGGAACAGGAGAGGACCATTCGGCTCCTCGAGCCTGCTCTGCCATTCAATAAGATCATGGCTGATCTTCTTGTGTTTCAATATCCACGTTCCCATCTAATCCCAATGACCTGCCTAACAAGAATCTATCTACCTCTGCCTTAAAAGTATTCAATGACCCTGAAAACAGCAACAATGCCTCGATGATTTCACCATCGAGTATCCCTTCAAGTCACTTAGCATCGGGATTTGGACATGCATAACTGTTATTTCAGCATTTTTGATGACACTATAGATGTGATTAGTACACAAAATGGAATACGCATGGGGCCTGAAGTTTGGTCAGGAAGGATTCCATGACTTAACTTTTTGTCTTCAGTTAACTGTGCAGTACTGAGAATGCTCATCAGAAAATCAGGCATATGTTGTTCATGGTTTTTCATCTGTTCAATTTAATGGAAAATTGTGGAAAGTGAGAGTCTAGATTACCAATAACTGCTGCTATTGAGTGGGAGTAGGAGAGTGCAGGTGGGTTGGGTACGTGTTTGTTGTTGACCCCTACTTAAAGCAGCTCATCAGTAAAGAGGTTTATATTCTAACTGCTCTTTTTTCCCCAGTGGTAAACGTTATAAGGGAGGGAAGTGTTGTTGAAATTACCTTGCAAATTGCTGCAGTACATCCTGTAGATATTATATACCACAGCCAGACTGCAGCAGTTCTTGTGGCGGGAGGGTGGTGGTGGTGGCGGTTGGATATAGAATGATTACTGCACAGAAGGAGGCCATTCAACCCATCATGTTCATGCCAATAAATGCCAATTTTAAATTGCCAATCTCTTTAAACCCTTCTTCCCCTTCACCACCTTCATCTCCAACTATAAGTGCAAGGAATTCATGGATTTCTCTGCAATTAAGGTGAAGATCATCCGATCAGTTGCCAAGTCCCTCAGTTCCACTAGCCCACCGGGCCAAACTTCCTCTAAAGCTCCTCCCTGCCCTAGCCCTGGTGAAATTGGGGACAATTTTGAAAGAGGAAATAACACTGCACTAAAGAAGAAATAAAAATTCATGTTGAAATTAAATACCTGATTAATCTTAAACTGCAGTTACCGTTTGCAGAAAATCACTTAAGGTTTTGGTATTGAATTCCCATCACCTGTGGGTTATTTTTCACCATGTGACTAGCTTTCTCCCAAAGTTTGGCGTCAGTGTGGGATTGTTGGCAGTGAGGAGCAGGTTCCCAGGGTGATCACTAGAACCATTCAGCTGGAACTGCTTACATCCCACCTCAGATGCTGTCTGTAGTTAGGCCAGTCTCGCATGCTGCTGTAATGAGAAGCAGCGGGCACCCTCATTACCATTGACATTTCCAGCCTTGTGCTTCTCTGAAGCACAGCATTTGCTCCAGCTTGAGTTGTACATTTAAAAGGTACTCAGGGGGATGAAAGAGCTTTCAAGTTTAACAGCAGGACACTTTATAAATATGAAAATTTAGCTGAACGTAACTAAGACTGTTATAGTCATTGAAGTATGTTGAAGTTTGTCTGGTTCTAGATAATGCCAGCATGTCATCAAGAAATACAAATTTGATTTCCTCCCATGTCAGTTCGTTTCATAATATAAATCTTATGTTGTTGAGAGGCTCCAAGCAGAGATCACCCGTTTCTTCACAAGAAGAGAGGTGGAAAATCTAGAGAGACCTTTACATCTACCACTCGTCTCCCTCTGTCAACTTGACTTGCTTGGTAGCATTCTTAAATTTGGGGAGAAGATTTGGGTTTCAGCCCCATTCTGGGGCTCTGAATTCCTAATATGGGCTGGAAGTATGCTATTGATGGAAGCAACTTTTTATTTTTGTGACATGAAACCAAGGTCCCATCTGCCTACCAGGTGCATATGAACAATTCTGTAGTGTAAAAGAAAGAATGTGGAGTTTTCCTAATGCCTGGGCCAACATTCCTCCCTCGAACAACACCATCAAAAAAACAGATTAACCGCTTAGTTATCTCACCACTGTGGTGCATTTCTACTGGAGAATTAGAGAAAGCCAATACATAATTGCAAATATTTCATTTTTTTCTGCTGGTACATAACAAAGTATATTGTATTGCATAGGTTAACAGCATTTGTAATGTTGCTTGGGGACTATTTGCAGGCAGTGTTGTACCTTACATGTCTAAGCTTCCATCCACAGCCAACCATCTTTGGGTTAGTGATGAAGTCAAAGTAAAAATAAAGATGCATATAAGAAAGAGAGAAAAAGAACTGGATAGGTAGAAACTTAGAATTCTGGCTCACAAAAAGTAAGGCAAATCCAATCCAGCTAACTACCATCCCAACTATTAGTTTATTGATCACCAATAAAGAGATGGAAAGTGTCGTTGACAGTGTTATCAAGCGGTACTTATTCACCAATGACTTGCTCACGTGCTCAGCTTGGGTTACGCCAGGAACACACAGTCCCAGAACTCACAACAGCCTTGGTCCAGTGTGGACGAAAGAGCTGAATTCCAGAGGTGAGGTGAGAGCAACTGTCCCTGACATCAAGGCAGCATTTGACTGAATATGGCAGCAAATAGCCTGAACAAAATTAAATTCAATGGGAATCACTTGCTTGAGAGTGCAGCACTATCGATGTGTCAGATGCAAACTTTTAACGATTTATGGATAAGTATTGTTGACTTTCATATCTGTAGCTGGGCTACTATAACTTTGAACACTCTTCACTGGTTGGAGTCATACCTATCACAAAGGAAAATAGTTGTGGTTGTTGGAGGCCTATCATCTTAGCCCCAGGTCAGTACTGCAGGAATTACTTAGCCTATTGTTCTAAGCCTTCAACTGCATTAACAAAATTCTTTCCATTTAAGGTCAGAAGTGGGGACGTTCACTCATGATTGCACGGTGTTCATTGCCATTCACAATGCCTCAGAAAGTGAAGCATTCCATGCCCACATACAGCAAGAACTGGACAACATTCAGGCTTGGGATGTTAAGTGACAAGTAACATTCATGCTACACAAGTGCCAGGCAATGATCATCTCCAACAAGAGAGAATCTAATTATCTCCCCTTGACATAAAACGGCATTACCATCGCTGAAGCCCCCACTAACAACATCCTGGGCATGTCACATTGACCAGAACTTAACTGGACTTGCCATAAAAATACTATGCCTACAAGTGGAGATCAGAGGCTCAGAATTTTGTGGCGAGTAGCTCACCTCCCTATGACCCAAAGCCTGTCCACCATCTACATGGCATGAATCAGGAGTATGATGGAATACTCTCCATTTGCCTGGATAGGTGCAGCTCCAACAACACTAAGGAAGTTCAACACCATCTAGAACAAAGCAGCTCAGTTGATACACCACCTTAAACATTCACTCCAGCCACGACCAATGTGTAGTGGTAGCAGTTTGTACCATCTACAAAATGCGCTGCAGTAACTCACCAAGACTTCTTCTGCAGCACCTACCATTCCCATGACCTCTATCACCTAGAAGAACAAGGGTGGCAGATGCATGGGAACATCACCACCTGCCAGTACCTCCAAGTCACATACTTTCCTGACTTGGAACTATATCACCATTCCTTCACTACAACTGCGTCAAAATCCTACAACTCCTTCCCTAACAGCACTGTGCGTGTACCTATACCATATGGACTGCAGCGGTTCAAGAAGGCAGCTCACCACCACATTCTCAAGAGCATTTATGGAACATTTGCCTGGCTTTGCCAGCGATGCTCGCACTCCCAATATCAGACAAAAAAAGAGTTAGAGTAGCCCAGCTGTAAATATGAAAGGCTACTAAATCTATCCATAAATCATTAAAAGTTTTGTATTTGACACATCTATAGTGCCACAGTCTCAAGGTGTCACACATCGACAGAACAAAAAAAAAATGACTGATCCAAGTATCCAGTTAAGTGCATGCCAATCAATCAAAAATAGTGCTATTCATTAAATAGCAAAACTACCAAACAGCCAGTGAGCATCACCAACTCATTGAAAATGACAAACACACACATACCTGGAAAAACTCAGCAGATCTGACAACATCTGTGGAGAGGAATATAGTTGACTTTTTGAGTCCGAATGACTCTTCATCAGGACTAAGGAAATAGAGAAATGAGGTGATATATAAGCTGGTAGAGGGGAGTGGGACAGGTAGGGCTGGATAGAGGGCCAGTGATAGGTGGAGGCAAAGAAGATTGCCCAAGATGTCATAGACAAAAAGGACAAAGGGGTGTTGACGGTAGTGATATTATCTAAGGAATGTGCTGATGGGGACATCACAGCCATATTTAAATCCTCAGTGACTGTCTCCGTCTCCGACTTACCCCACGTGGATTCCTGCTTGCTACCCTTAATGTCCCCATTAGCACATACAGACTCGAAAAGTCAACTATATTCCTCTCCGCAGATGCTGTCAGACCTGCTGAGTTTTTCCAGATATTTTTGTTTTTGTTTCAGATTTCCATGATCCGCAGTATTCTGCTTTTATTTTATTGAAAATAACAACCTGGAGAAATGTAAAATGGGCTACCAATTCACCTTTCTGCCACATGTTTATACATCACATTTAAAAAAGGCAGGAGAGATTAAATGACAAAAGGGATGATGGGGCAAGGCAAAACAGGATGGGTGTAGGACAAGTTAAGAAACAAAAGATGGGTCTCGAGGTGGTGTAAATGAGAATAGCACGTCATCAACAGCCACGGTCCAAAAAGATAGCGGCAGAGGTTATGGTCTGTTTTTATTTCAGATTTCCAGCATCTGAAGTATTTTGCCTTTTTATCCACTGTGGACACTAAATGAAAATTCACCCCCAGCAGGTGGGAACCTGCACCAGGAGTGTTCATTTGGGAAATAGGCTTCCATCGCCAGCGTATAGTGATTGCAGTGTGTACTATCTACAGGGTACACTTCAGCAGCTCACCAAGGATTTTCCTGCAACAGCTGGTCCCAAATCCACAGCATCCCTATGGCCCAAAAAGTTGGGTTTTCATGCCTGGATAGGGAACTTTTAAGAGATGATCTTATGAAGGTATACAAGATAGTAAATAGTATAGAAAATGATTAAACAGTGGAAGCAGGATGATGGGACACAGACATAAACAAGTAAAATGTAACTTTAAGGCTGATATCAGGAAGCCACATTACAGGAAGGATGTGAACACATTGGAGAGACTGCAGAGAGGTTTACAAGAACAGTTCCAGGGATGAGAAACTTCGGGTATGAAGATAGATTGGAGACGTTGGGACTATTTTCCTTGGAGAGAAGGTGGCTGAGAGGAGATTTGATAGGGATGTTCAAAATCATGAGCGGGCTGGACAGAGTAGATAGGCAGAAACTTTTCCCGCTCTCATAAAAGGATCAAGAACGAGAGGGCACAGGTTTAAAGTGATTTGCAAAAGAAGTAAATGTGACGTGAGAAAAATCTTTTTCATACGAGTGGTTCAAGTCTAGAATGCATTGCCTGGAAGTGTGGTGGAGGCAGGTTCAATCGAGGCATTCAAGAGGGCATTAGATGATTATTTGAATAGAAACAAGGTGCAGGGGTATGGAGAAAAGACAGGGCAATGGAGAGCTGGTGCAGGCATGATGGGTCGAATGGCCTCCTGTGACGTTAAAATTCTGTGATTCTGTGAAGAGAAAAGCAGTAGTGGTAAAAACCTAACAATCATTTAAGAAACAATTAGACAAAGCAAACAGGGTATTGTTCTGGTTGGATAGTTTAAGATGAGCCAAATAGTTTTTCTCATCTTGAGTATCTTGTGATCTTGTTCCAACATGGGCTGCCATGTTGAAGGATTGAGGGATGGAAAACATAGCCACTGAAAGGATTGGAAAATAAATTTATGAGAATTGTGCTTAGAGACATTTTCCTTTTAAAGGAAAATAAATGATTTTTTTGCTTCCTTACTGAAGGTAGATAAATATGGCAATAGATTTGTTCCCCTCCCATACCACAGCTCAATGAAAAAACTGCAAATTTCTGTAATGTAGTTGTGCAAACAACTGCTTAAATATGTTTACATTACTGTTGTCAAATTTGGCTCAGATAAAGATCAGGGCCAGGATTTTACAGCCCCGCTGTGGAGTGTCTCTCCCCAGCAGATGCGGCGAGTTATTTAAATCTCCATTCAGTTTGGCGGGACTGTAATATCCCTCCGGGGGGAGGGGTCATAAAATCATGGCCCAGAAGTTCTCTCAACCCCAGAGGCAATTCAACAGACATGAAGGGGAGAAAGATCAGCTAACTCACAAATTGACTAAGGTCGGCAGAACAGGATGGGGTTGAAGGGTATTGGAAGGGGATGTGAGTGGTGGCTAGTTGTGGCCCGTTCATTTAATGTTGAACCATGAAGAGCACCCTTGTTGCTGCCAACTGTACAATGAGGTAAATAAAAAAGCTCAAATTTACCTTTGGAGTGGCAACTTTGGGTGGTCCCTTTAACCATTGCTGGTTTGACTGCCGAGCTCCTTAGAGGGGCTGAATGGTCCTACTTTGATGTTCCTACATCCCTACAACTGGTCTGACAAAGTCTTTATTTGTATTATTCCTTTACAGGGACTATTTCATCATCTGTCCTGTTGTAAAGATGGCTGCTCACTGGGCCAACAGCACACAAGTCAATATCTTTATGTACCACGTACCAGGAAGTCTTTCTCAGCACAGGTAAGGAAATTACAGCAAGACTTGAAGGGACTTTCCAAACTTTAATTTGTTTTTCATTTTCACGATGTCTGCATTGTTGATCTGGTGTGGGGCCTCCTGCTTAAAGTGCTTGCAGTTTGATACAGCTGAGTGGATTTGTAGTTACAAATCACCCACTTGTGCGTGGAACTGGAGCCACATCTAAGCTAGACCAAGTAAGGGCAGCAGGTTTTCTTCCCTAAAGTATATTATTGAATCAGTTTGTTTCACACTATGGTTTGACAGCCATCAGAGTGTGGGCAGACTTGATGGAACAGCTGAGCTATTTCAGTCCATCAATTTTCATATGTTCATGTAATTCTTCTGAAAGCAACCAAGCAATATAAGATAAGGTTGGAAACTCTGCGAAAAATGTTAAAATGGAGAAGCTAATGGGTTTTGGGGAAGGTGGGAGGCAGAAATGTCAACATATGGAGATGCCAGCACCAACCCACCTTCCTGATTTAACTGGGGCACATTATGCTGTCTTTGTGTAGCCCTCTTGGGAGAGGCATGTCAATCATTCAATTAGAGCAATTCTTCAACTCACATCGAAATCTAATGGTACATCCATGAGTTGCCTGGTCTTTCTCAGAGTCTCCAGTGAAGGCAAGACAAGAGCACAGGGGCAATTGAGGTGGCGGTGGGAGCGGTGTTGGTTTGAATCAAACTCAAGGAAATACTGCAATAAATACTCGAAGACTCACAGCTGCTTCCTGACCTGCTCTCATTCTCATTCACATCAGAATGGGTAGCTATGGCTGCCTGAGATTGGATCTCATATGAGGCCCAATATAACCAGTTACAGCACCAGCCTGCAATTCAGAGACCTATACTACACAGCAAAGAGGAGAGCAGCAGAGAGCAAACAGCAGAATCAGTGCAACTCTCAAAAAGTCACATACAGTGAAATAGTGTCTACAGATAGCAGCTAGGTTTCCTTGACATACCTGAACTGTAGGCTGGAATATCCAACCCCCTCACAGTTACCAGAGATGGCTATCAGGTGTCATGTACATAAAATTGGATGGTGTTGTATATTTTATGAATTGCACAGAAATGCAGAGAAGACACTAGTTTCTAAGTGTGCAACAAGTTTATTTACGAGAGTTTTAAAATATCTCTACAATCATAAAATGTCTGCTCCTGTGGTGTCTGTTTACTTTGCTCTGAGTCCACGTCCCGGCTTAACCAATCAAACATAATGGGCAAAGATCATTTACCAGGCTCATAATCAAACATAGATCAATTAAAATGTTGAACAGTATAGGTGGGATGATGGGGTTGGCAGGGGAAGAGGGGGGTGCATCCTCATCACCTACCCGCCTCCATGGGAATTTTACCAGTGGCAGAGGAGGTGATGGGCTTCCCGCTTGTCCTTTAGCCAATTGAGGCCATTAACTGACCAATTATTAGCTAGTTAAGGGCCTCCTCCAACCGCTGCTGGTATTTTACTAATGGTAAGAGTGTCCATACTCCTGGCAAACCCTGGCAGCCTTGCTTTGGGGTGGGGGGTTGGAATTCCCTCTGCGGAGAGGGCTGCCTCTACTTGTAAAATCCAGGACACAGTATCTCAAGAGACTCAGGTTGCTGCATCAGATGGTGGCAAGCACCTGTAACTGCCTGGAAAAAGACCTGCTGCCAGCTGTACCTGGTGGTCACGTGTTACCCTTTGGCTGTCAAAGGGACCACAGCCCTAAACTATTTTTTGCCTCCAGCTCCTTCCAGTGCTCTGCTGAAGACATATCCAGGATCTCTCAATCAGTGGCCCACAAATGTAAAAGACAGGTGACTGATTTTGTGTGAATTATGTGAACCTCACCTGAGATGATGCCAGTCAGAAAGATCTCAGGTTTGTGGCGCTGGCTGGCTTTTCACAGATGCAGGGTATTAAACTGCTTTCTGCATCCAGAAGCATGGCATTAGACTCCAGCTACTCACCTCCAGGGCAATTTCCAAGCCCTTCTTCTTCCTTGCTGGGGAATAGTACATCCCTCTGGCTCCTCACGTCATCCAGTAGTATGTCAGAAGATGCTTCGGTAAACTAGGTCAAAGCCTTTCAATGTATCAAGTCCATTGTTGAAGTTGCTTCTCTCTTCTTCTCAAATTCAACTTCTCCAAATTGCATCTTTGGATTGGCCCTTTAAAAACTGCAGCTGAGATTGCATCATGCAAGTTCTCGTCACACCTGAAGCTGTGCATTGGACACAAAACCAGAAGCAAAATTATAATGAGATGGCTGAGTTAAAAAGGCAGGCTGAACATACATTCAGTCACAATATTAAACCCTCCCACTCCTAGCTGATCTCCCAGATAATGTCAGGGTCTTTGTCACTAACTATATTTGCCCATGGGGAGTCCATCGACTGCCACCTCATGCAGTTTTGTGGAAAGACCTATAAAAAGTGAATTTTCATGGAAGTTCTCTCACTCATCTACCGTATTTTCCATGGAAGCTAAGAGAATATGGTGTAAATGGTATTTTTGCGTTTTATCTGGATGTTTTTGCAGCTCTTCGTCCTAAAGCTGGGGGCTGATGAACAGCGGAAACTTCACAAAACTTTCGCCCCTAATTGTTCCTAGAAACAGCTCCTGGATTCATGCCAGAGAGAGGCTTTGGCTTTGTGTGAATTGGACTTCTTTAATGATTATTTTCATATGGTTCAGCGTTATTGCCAAGTTGACATACATACACCCTTCATTTGACTTTACTTTGAGGAGCAGAGTTTCACTTTTTGTATTACTGAATTACTTCAAGAAGAAGAACCCACAACCTTTCAACTCAACATCAAATCCTATTCACCTAGCTAGCATACCTGTGCACATTGACCTACACTGGGTCCCAGTCCAAAAGCACCTCAATTTGAAAATTCTTTTCTCTATATTCAAATCCCTCCATGAAGATTTCCCTCCCTATCTCTGTAATGTCCTCCAGCCCTACAACCCTTTGAAAACACAGCGTTCCTCCAATTCTTGCTTCTTGTGCATCTGCGATTTCCTTCACCCCACCATTGACACTCGTGCCTTCAGTTGTCTAGGCCCTAAGCTTTGGAATTCCCTTTTCACCTCTCCACTTTTCTCTCCTTGTGGATGCCCCTTTAAGCCAACCTCTTGACAGCTTTTTTTCACCTGTCCTAATGTCTCCTTATTTGGTTTAGTATCTATTTTCGTCTAATTATGTTCCTGAGAAGCATCTTGGAATGTTTTACGATATTAAAGGCACCATACTTTACTAAGGAAATCCCCTTTGTTTGCCTGCACACCACATGAAATTTTCCCTCCATCATTAATTTCAACCCTTGAGAGTTTAGTGAAGTTTAATTTTTTTCCTTGGGGAAAGTTTTTAAAAATAAAACTGTTGTTGTGATCAATGAGAATGTAATCAATGATCCATGTTGAAATGCTATGATGGGAGGGGATATCATGGGTTTCTATGAAAGGACAATACTGGACCACTGAATTAAAGAAGTTAAATATATCATAATGGTTAAATGTACATATTGGTAAAAGTTGAACCTTAGACACCCTGAACAGAGTTTAGACATGACATGATGTTAGGAGTCAACATATTGCAAATGATCTCATCTGCACTGAACTTTATAAACCCACAATGTTCAAATCCAGAGGTGAGATAGTTACCAAATAAGCAAAGCCAAGCAAAACTGTCATTATAAACCAATCACATTCATAGCAACATAATGGTCTTTAGCTGTGTGCAGTGAGGAAAATATACTTTGTGAAATTTTATTTTTAACATTAACTACAGGTTGAAGTAAGTGATGAGTGAGACAGGCTGCAAAGGGTATGCTCAATGCAAGCAGGTGGGGAGGGTCATACAGACAGGTAATACAAAAACTCCTCCTTCAGCCTGACTGAGCCAAAGAGTCTGGAATACTGAGAACTGGCAATTAGCTTTGGCTTTTTGAGGGAGTAAACAGAACAGAGCATGCATTTGGCAACCTGCGGTTGTGTCCCGCCCAAACATTTTTGTGGCAGTATCCATCTCGTCCCAAGAAAAAATACTTCTCTAGCGCTATCCTTATATATCTTTTTCCTGTTGCCAACAATCTGACCAACTTTTCATTTGAATTCAGCAATGTTCATATTAGGCTGCATTACTGGTTGTGGGGCCCAGGAAATGATCGGTGTCCATAGCAGTGATATGCATTAATGGCAGGTGATCTATATTCTTAGCACTGAAGCCTGGCAAAAAATATATATTAATGAGTTGCTGACAAGCAAAATCTCTCAACAGATACTGCAATTTTGAAATTTTAAATGGGCACTAGGTGATAAACTTCAAAACCTCTCCCTTGATAATATACTGATGCAAACATGGTCGAGCTGTTTCTGCAAAATATTACTGCCCTCCATGCACATCTGTGAATGAACTGACTGGATCAGTTATGAATCCAGAAGCAGCATCGTTGGGATGCTCCATTCACTGTACTCCTAATACCATCCACTTCCCCTGACAACAACCCTCCATTTCATTTCCTTCTCTACATCCGTGGCTTACTCTTGACACACAGAATGTCAGATAAATGTAAAATTGAATGCAGCCTGCTGACCTGCACAACTGAATTCCCAATATGATCTTGTGTGTGCAGCTCTGTACCTAGGATACAATTTTGTAATATATATGCAATTATGAGTCCAATTATAATCTGAATAGTTCAGCATAGAATAATAAATCATGGGACAAGAAAAGGGCATTCGAACCATCAAGGCCTTTCCTTGGACCATGTACGAGTCATCTGATCATGGACTCTAGTCCACCCATTCAAATATCTGAAGTAAAACCTCTCAAAAGATAAAGTTCTAATCCCTCTAATGCATAAATCTACTAAACATTGATCTCACTCTATAATCTCTCCAACCTAGACCACAGATACATCTAGAACGGGAGCTAAAGTAGGTAGCCAGATATTATTAATGCTTAATAGATTGCAAATTTTGTTTTCTAATATAGCTTAACCAACATGTCCATCCTTAATTTGGTGGAAACCTTTGAGATGAAAGATCAGCCTCCTTCCTGTTACTTTCCATTTTCATTCTAATTCCTGTCACATTGAACAGCACAGCTGTTCTGCTCTGTAGTTAGAAAGCGTTGAACCTATGTATGTGCTGTTGCTGATTGCTACTTAAACTGCCCCACCAATGCCCGGGAAACTGCCATTTGGGGACTGAGAGCTATCAATTAGCTGGGTGGTCCATTTCAGCTTAAGTGCATTCATCTTGTGGTTTGAAACTCTATCACACAGACCAGTAAAATTCCAGATTCGAAGACAAGCCTGTGCTGAGTTAACTGATCTCGGCTGAAGCTGGAAATGGGTACAGTGGTAGTTATGTTACTAGACTAGTAATCCAGAGAACCTAAGTTCGGATCCTACCCATGTTCGTTAGAGAATTTGAATTTAACTTAAAAAGAACGTGAAATGTGGCCATGAAACTCTTGGATTATCATAAAAACCCAATGGGTTCATTCATGTCCTTTAGGGAAGGAAATCTACCGTGTTTATCTAGCTATTCTATATGCAACTCCATTGACATTGTTCACTCTGAAGTGGGCTAACACACCACTGGGTTTTACCAAAGCAATACAAATACTGATTAAAAGAGGCTACTTTCTCAGGGCAACTAACGATGGGCAACTCACACCAGCATTTTCAGCAACTCCCACATCCTGAGAATGAAGCAAAGAAACAAAATACTGCAGGCACTAATATCCTTAAGCTAAATAAAAAAAATATAATCAGTGAAACTTCCAACTGATAATTGCTGTCAAGTGATCCCTCATGGAAATGAATCTTTATGCACATGTGTGAGAGACACTGCCCTATTTACTTTGGCTAACAATCCCCATAGAACAGTATCCCAGTATGGTAGACAAGGAAGAACATTTTGGAGACAAAATTATTGGTTGATTATTGCAGAGATAAATCAAAAAAACATGAGTGATTCAGTGATGTGCAATATCAAGATGGCATCCCCACCTTCAGCACATACTGCTCAGAGCTGGTGAGCAATGTCATCTTTATTTGTCAAAAGGAAGACACATTGTCACAAATATATTGTTCTACAATCCAGAACCAGTACCGTGCCCTGGAACAAACTTTGTTTATCAGAAAATGGTGGGTGACATCTGAAAAGGTATATCAACCTTTGTTTTCCACTGAAGTTTCTATTTCAGAGCATAGTTATAGCAGAACATAGTCCATGCAGGTTATCAGAGAACTATGCTTTCAGTCTTCTAGTACCTCCCTCATTGATTACCTGGCTGTTGGAAGCAGCATTCAATCTCTTGTACATGAGACAAAGGAATGCTGTTACCCTATAAATCATTGAGAAAGTGCAAGAGCTCCACCTGATTACGAGGAGATAGGGCTTCCACTTGACAGCTGCTCGAGACAGCAAGGTGCTTTGAAATCAGGAATTTGTTGTGTGAGGAAGGTCAGATGCAACCCATTAAGCTGTATAGCCATCCTGAGACTAGCCAATGAGTAAGGCACAGTTTTTCATTGTAGCCCCTGAAAGAAAGTGATATTTGAATACTCATGATGACACACATCCAGAAGTAGTTCAAAATATTCCACAGAACTGGAGAGGGGAAGAGAGAAAAAGAGAGAAAGATGGTGACAGTGAAAGAAAAAGAGACAGAGGGAGAGAGATCATAAATATATTTCCATCTCTCCTTATTGAAAGCCAGTGACATGTCATATTGTTAAGTTATCAACACATTTTTATTATTGACCTCCAGACTTCAAGTGACAGTCTCTTGGCTCTCTATCTCTCATCACATTATTCCAATAAAATACTGACTTCTGCACAGTTGATAGCAAAAATTAAATCAAGTGGAAAGAAAATATTTTTCTTCTCTTGATCTTTGTGTTTCTTGTTCTGATAGCCCACAGTTGCTTTAATATCAGAAATATGCAGTTGAGACTTTCAAAGCTTCACAAAGATGTACTGTCTCTTTCTTTTGAAAAACATTTCACAAACCTTTCTTTCTCACTGGCAGATATCATAAATTGAAAGGGGTCTCCAAGGCATCTTGGCCTGGTCCTTGACTCCCACCCATCACAGCCATCATATCTGAAGGTTTTGACTATTTTTCAGGCTCATTGTAAAGGGAGCCATTTAGGCATTACACCCCTATTTCTGGTGCAGGAGACTCTGACAACCCTAACCCCACTCTTCCCCAGAGCTGGCATCCAGTGCCACAGTTTCCAACCTCTTCGGGCAGGTGGGAATGCCTGAGAGTCACCCTTATATTACTTGTAGGACTCTTCCGGAATGTTTAGTTTAAATGACCACTCCTTGACCCTGCAGACATTGACTATTAACACCACTATTTAAAAATATGCGCTTAGCAAACCTTTCCGTCAACATTGGCAGACGTTACAAATTTAAAAAGGCACTAAGTCAAAACAGAAAATGCTGGAAACACTAAGCAGTTCAGGCAGCATCTGTGGAGAACGAACGTCCTAGATAGTAATATAAATAAACATTTTGCTCCGTTTTACCTTGTGCTACCCACCTCAATATATACCAATCATTCAAAAAACTATGGGACAAGAAATTGTGAGGCTTTGTTCCCAATGAAGAGCCATAGGAGATGCGAGTATGGGATGCATTACTGTGGCAGTAATGTTGTAGACCCGTCTCCAACCTCACATCTAGAAGTGGATCCTCACACTTGCCTTTAAACTAAAGAATTTCAGAGAACTGTGTACATTCGTCAGCTGTGAATAAATGTTTTGTGTTTACATTGATATATTTTGGCCTCAGTCACCACCATTCATAGCTTATTGAATGGGCACTATTGCAAAAGAACTTGTGTGGTATTTTCACAATTTTGTTTCAAGTATGATAAAACTGCTAATAGAATTGGGTGATGGAAACAGTCAGATGCTGGAGCAAATGCCATGGTCTCTGGAATATGGTTAGGAGATTTATTTTGTCAAGAAGAAGCAACCTCATGACCAAAACATATAGTAAGTTACTTTAGGATGTGTTTGTCATTATTTAGATGCCTCATTCCCAGCCACATCCCTCCAACCTCAAAAGTACAGTGCTATTAACTTAATCTGTGGCTCCTTGTTCTCAGATATATTTAGATCTCCGTTTACTGTCATTCTTGGCAAACTGGATCCATTCTAGATCAAGCTTCATCAACTGAAATTTTTAGGCCTCTGGTCCTTTTGTCCGGCCTGTTTTAGTGACTGCTCACTCTACGGATAGGATATTCACCCTGTTTGAAGCAGGCTCTTTTTCATGAAGTTGGGCTACTCTATGACATACTGTGCAGGGTGCAGTGGCAGTATTTACTGACTTACTTCCTTTAACAGCTAGATCTGACCATCACTCAACCTCAGCCAAGCTGAAATGAGGAAGTGTCAGAGGAGACAAACTTTCCAACAAGGAGGGAGGAAGCATTCCAACAAGCAGAGCCAACAATTATATCCTGAACTCTCAGCTAAACATTGATAACTGGCCAATACATATCCCTCAGCCAACATCACTTAAAAAAACAGATTATCTAGTCATAGTCCAATTGCTCTTTGTGGGCGCCTACTATGTGCAAATCGGTTGCCACGTTTACATAGCAACAGTCACTATACTTCAAAAGTACTTCAATTTTTTTGTTAATCATTGATGGGAAGTGGACATTACTGGCAAGACCATTATTAATTGCTCATCCCTAATTCCCCCTTGAGAAGATGGTGGTGAGCCCCTGTAAAGTCCTTAGTATGATCTGAGATTGTGAAAGGTGCTATATAACTTCTTTCTTTATTTCACCCCTTTCCTTTAAAGGCCCCTAAAAGATTATTCTTCAATTTTGTCTTCAGTCTACTCCCTGTCAGAATTCCTGTATTTGGCTCTCCCCATGGTAAAGCATTCTGAACCTTCTGGCCTGATTTCAGCTTGTGGTGTGCTCTTAGTGGGCAGGTATGGGGATCATTCAGCGTGAGACATGGGCTGTTTTAAGTTCAGTGCCTCAGTTAAATGGTGCTGATCTGACTCCGTGCACAGTTGGTGGGAATGATGTCAACACTGTGGGGGGTGCTGGGAGCAGGAATTGGGATGGGATCCAGATGCTGATGGGGATCTAAGAAAATCATCTCTCGCAAGGTTAGTCAGAAAGAAGAGAGCCTGAGCTGATAGCACACATACAAGATGGATACGGTAGAATTGAGGGGTGTTGGTGGGGCAATGTAAAGCCCAAGGTTCTCTTGTTGGACACTCTTGCTCCTCCTGGGCTATGAGGAATCTTACCAAAATTTACAAAATAAATACTAGTTCTGAGACCAGATGCGCTTGCTGCCAATTGCATGAATTCTGTATTTTGGAGTTAATGTTACTTTGAGGTCCACACCATGTCATTGGACCCTAAAGTTTCAATAATAATGAGGCTCTCGTCTCCCTGTGATAGGCGGCCTTCATGTTCTCAAAAACTATCACATTCATGCACTCCTGTCAGGCAAACAAGGTTAAAACAAAGGCTTGAATGTGTGAGGAATGCTAATACTTGATTGAAAGTCTGGATTTAGCAAGCAATTTTGGTCTTAATGCTAAGTGCCTTAAATTAAACTTGCCTGAAATTTGCCACTCAAGTGCTGATTGGATGCAATTTTCGGGGAGCAGTGTATGTGAGCTTCTTGTACCCACTTCCACTGAAGGTGTGGAGTGTTCCTGCTGATGCACAGTGGCATTTTTCGGGATGGTTCAGGAACTGAAGAAGAGGCTACACAATTTCATGACTGTGGCATTCAAGGTCCTGATCCAGAGGATGAGGGATGTTCTGTACCTGCAGGGGAGGAAGATGCCATCTCTCCCTCACCACCCTACTGCCTTTCTCTCTTGCAGCAACTGCTGTGCCTGGCCTTCCTCCCATTCTTCGCCCAGACCCAGGGAGCCCCTGGCACAATGCTCCTGACCAAGTACTCCCTTTCTCCTGGAGTTTCCTATACACTAACACAGCATAACACTTACTCTTTTTAGATGAGAACTTCCAGAACAAATGTAACTTGGGTGCTGGTGAAGTTCTTTGCAAAGTGTCCTAGGCAGTCTCCTGATGTGTTTCAGCGATCCTCTTCACAGTTCCAACAGCAACAAATGTGAAATGGTGAACACTGCTTGAAATCAACATCAGTGAAGGTCCTTTTTCACTCCCAAACTGTTGGTCGCTGTGAGGAGAGGGTGCTGGTTAAACACTAGCAACCAAAATGTTGTGCAGCCTTTTTAACGAGCGTTAGCAAGCTGTTTCTTTTTAACTTTTAGGCAGCCGGTCCAAGTGCTAATGGGCTAACCCAGTGTTTTAGTTCAAGACCCCATCTTGGCCACCTCAGAAGATCATAATGCCTGATCTCTCAACTGAAAATCGCACCCTCTCCCCCTGCCTCCACTTGTCTACTGGTGATACAGACAATAAATATCAGAAGATATCATGTTCAGTCCAGATTTGGATCACTGCAATTATACAAGTAAGCTAGAGTTAAAGCTCCTAGGAATTATCTAAAGACCCCGACTCACAGTGTCAAGTGTAGACTTGTTCACATGTTATGTCTTCTGTGCTTTAATGACCTCTTAGGTGGGATTTGATGGAGTCCGCCGGAGTGGGCATGATGGCAATGGGAGCAGGAGAATTGAGCATGAGTACCTGTATTGGATTCCCAACATCGGGAAAACTGTCCCCAATTAAGTTTGGGATGGGAAGGGCCCAAAGCGGGTATCCCACTTGTCGGCGATGGGAAGACAGGCTCATTAATGAGCCACAAAACCAATCATCCCTGAGCTCACCAGAATTCTGTGGTGGATCAGGGATTTAACAGGACTCACATGGCTCTCCGTGGCATCCAAAGGCCACCCAGCAAATCCAGTCGCATTTGCCTGTGGCCTCGTGGGGCAGGGGTTCCTTATTGTCAGGAACTCAGTGCCCAATCGAGGGCATCAGGAAGGGGAGGGGAGGCCGAAATCCACTCCCATGCCCTTGCCTCTGACCACTCTCCTGCACGCCCTCTCCAGCAACCCCCTTCCCCATGACCGCCATTCGATCCTCACTCGCCTGTGTACTGGGCTCCGGTGTCAATCATGGGGCTGGGATTCAGTACATTATCAGTAGTAGCCACTGGTGGCACTGCTAACAATGGAGAGCTGCTGGTGAATTAGGGGCAGGATCTTTGCCTTCCCTGGGGGCTTGATCCCATGGGAGGTCCCCCTCATTTGGCCTCCCCCTCAAAAGTGACACAGGGTTCCTGCCAGTTCTCCAACTACTGGAGGGGACCCAATTCTCTGGAACAAAATCCAGTCCATTGTTACTCAATGTCTAAGTTAATTCTACAGAATGGTCACTTGTGTCAGGCCCTATTGGTTTGTATCATATCAAAGATGAGACAAGGACATAGGGCAATGCCAGTTCCAAATAAGTTGATCTTGCCTGAATGTGAAAACTCAGATCATCTATATTTATCATAGAGCCATAGAATGGTTACAGCACAGAGGAGGCCATTCAGCCCATCATGTCTGTGCCAGCTTTCTGGAAGAGCTACTCAGTTAGTTCCACACCCCTGCCTTTTCCCTGTAGTCCTGTAAATCTTTTCTCTTCAGATAATTATCCAATTTCATTTCGAAAGTCATGATTGAATCTGCCTCCACCACAATCTTTGGCAGTGCTTTCCAGACCTTAACAACTTACTGCAAAAGGGTTATCCTTGTGTTAGTTATTTTTTTGCCAATCACCTTAAATCCATGTTCTCTGTTTCTTAACTCTTCTGTCCATTCTCACCATCTACTCTGTTCAGATCCCTTATGATCTTGAACACCTCTGTCAAATACCCTCTCAGCCTTCTCTTTATTGAGAACAACCCCATTTTCGCCAATCTAGCCATGTAACTGAAGTCTTTCACCCCTGGAACCATTCTCTGGGATGAGATTTTTTTGTGGCATTTTCAGTGCTTTCTTCATATTGGGAGTGGTGCTAAGAGCTGGTGACCAGAAGCAGCACCCAGCAAAGTGCATGTCCAATGTGGCTCAATGATAGAAATCTTGCTTCTGAGTCAGAAGATTGGGGGTTCCAATCCCAGTTCAGAGAGTTCAGCAAAAACACCCAGCTGGTGCTCCAGTGCGACACTATTGGAGTTCCTGTCCTTTAGATGAGACATTAAACCAAATCACATCTGCACTCTCAAGTGGGTCTACAAGATTCCAGTGCATTATTTTGAAGAAAGGGAAAATTCTCCTCAGCCAATATAAAACCTCAACAAATATCATTAAGTACAGATACTCTGGTTTTATCCCTTTGCTGTTTATGAAACCATGTTGTATGCAAATTCATTATCACATTTCCTACAATAAAACAGTGACGACACTCCAAAAGCGTTTCATTGGTTGTAAATCTCTTTAGAAAACGTCAAGATTATGAAAGACTCCATGCAAGTCTTTTCTTTCTTGGGCTTAGAACATCAGCTTTTTTTCTTATTAGCCTGTTGAGGCGCTCCAACTCCTTGGAAAGATTGATCTTAGGAGTGGATGAAAATGGAGACAGAACAACAAATCTTGGAAAGAAGAGGGTCAGCTGGGAGGTTTTGTTTAAGGCTTCTCCTTGCCAGTTGCCAATGAACACGGAGCAATGATTGCTCCCTTCCCTACGTACTTACTCCATCCCGCTCTGGCCACTGCCTGAGGCTGAATGAGACCATTTGCAACCTTGCTGTTCTATTCGACCCTGAACTGAGTTTTCAAACCCATATCCTCTCCATCATCAAGACTGCCGAATTCAATCATCCACATTGTTGCCCATTCCACCCCTATCTCAACTCATCTGCTGCTGAGACTCTCACCATGCGTTTGCTACCTGCAGGCTCAACTATTCCAATGCTACCATGTCCAGTGTCCCAACTTCCACCTTCTTTCAATTCTGGCTCATGCAAAACTCTGTTGCCCCTACGCTAATTCGGAACAAATCCTGTTCACCCATCACCTTTGTGCTCATTGACCGGTCCAGCAATGCATCCTTGATTACAAATTACTCCACAGCCCTGCCCCTCCCTATCACTGTAATCTCCTTTAGCTCTATAACCCTTCAAGTTCTGTGCGCTTCTACAATTCTGCCCTCTTGAGCATCCCCAATTTTAATCACTCCACTACTGTCACTGCTGCCTAGGACCTAAGCTCTGGAATTCTGTTCTCTAAACCTTTTTATCTTTCTACACGTCACTCCACCTTTCACTCCTTAAAACCTATTATATCCTAATATCTTAAGATATTTCAATGTCAACTTTTGTGTGACAACGTTTCTATGGAGCACCTTCGGACATTTTACAGAGGTGGAGGCATTATGTGAACTAAATTGTGTTTGTATTACGGGGAGGACCCCCTCCCCGCCCCCAATTTGAATAACATTCAGCACCATGAGCTGGCACTGAGCCCCACAGGTATTACTGGGAGGAAAGTAACATACCATGTAATTGGGGTGTTGAGCTGGCCTTAGGCTGTGGGGTCTCGTTATGCAAGGAGCCAATGCAATGTCCTTCAACACCACAGTGCCAAGGAATCACATTATTTGCCCAATTAGACTTTTTTTAAATTGTAAGTTAAGGCAAAATGTAGGAAAGAAAGCAAACCTAGCTAGATTGTAAAATCTATGATGTCTGTTGTTAGTTTGATTTGAGAAATTAAAAAAGAACGCTGATTTAGAGCGGATGAATGAAAAGAAGTCTTTGTATTAAGGCAAACCAGACATGAAGCAACAGAAACAATGAAAGGCCTAGTAAAGGAAGCAAAATATTACTGAGTTTGGGATTTGGCACAGTGAGCTAGAAGTGGGAAACCTCTCATGAGAATTATTGTTTGGGCTTTAAGTGATAGTTTATTGTTTCCAGATAGTACTGGAGGAAGGAGAGCTAGAATTTTTGTATTAAAATTGGACAGCATAGTAAGATGAAAGCTTTAAATCAAAACAATCAGGAATACATGTGAAGCCAGAAATGCTATGTAACCATGAGTCAAACTGAGGTCAAAGTGCTCATAGGATATTTGTCAATCATTAAAGTCCCTGATCACAAGAAATTTCAATGGTATCAATTTCTTTCAAATGGTAGAGTTTTTTGATTTCCAAGCCCGAAATTTGTGTATCATAGTGCCTAACTCGGAAAGAGAGATTATTAAACTACTGAGAAGAGAATGAGACATTGAGAGTAATTTTCTGAATTTTCCCCTAAAATTTCATTTCAGCATTTCAATAATCATAGAATCTCACAGTGCAGAAGAGGCCCTTTGGCCCATCGAGTCTGCACCGACATGTGAGAAATACCTGACCTACCTACCTAGTCCCATTTACCAGCACTTTGTCCATAGCCTTGAATGTTATGACGTGCCAAGTGCCCATCCAGCTACTTTTTAAAGGATGTGAGGCAACCCGCCTCCACCACCCTCCCAGGCTGTGGATTCTAGACTGTCACCACCCTCTGGGTAAAAATGTTTTTCCTCACATCCCCCCTAAACCTCCTGCCCCTCACCTTGAACTTATGCCCCCTTGTGACTGACACTTCAACTAAGGAGAACAGCTGCTCCCTATCCACCCTGTCCATGCCCCTCATAATCTTGTACACCTCGATCAGGTCGCCCCTCAGTCTTCTCTGCTCCAAGGAAAACAACCCAAGTCTATCCAACCTCTCTTCATAACTTAAATGTTTCATCCCAGGCAACATCCTGGTGAATCTCCTCTGCACCCCCTCCAGTGCAATCTCATCCTTCCTATAATGTGGCGACTAGAACTGCACACAGTACTCCAGCTGTGGCCTCACTAAGGCTCTATACAACTCCAACATGACCTCCCTATTTTTGTAATCTATGCCTTGATTGATAAAGGCAAGTGTCCCATATGCCTTTTTCACCACCCCACTAACATGCCCCTCCTCCTTCAGAGATCTATGGACACACATGCCAAGGTCCCTTTGTTCCTCAGAACTTCCTAGTGTCATGCTGTTCATTGAATACTTGTCAAATTACTCCTTCCAAAGTGTATCACCTCACACTTTTCAGGGTTAAATTCCATCTGCCATTTATCTCCCCATTTGACCATCCCGTCTATATCTTCCAGTGGCCCAAGACACTCAACCTCACTGTTAACCACCCAGCCAATCTTAGTGTCATCCGTAAACTTACTAATCCTGCCCCCCACATAGTCATCTATGTCATTTATATAAATGACAAATAATAGGGGACTGAGCACAGATCCCTGTGGTACGCCACTGGACACTGGCTTCCAGTCACTAAAGCATCCTTCTGTCATTGCTCTCTGCCTCCTACAACTAAGCCAATTTTGAATCCACCTTATCATATTACCCCGTATCCCGTGTGCATTTTGCCTTCTTTATAAGTCTTCCATGTGGGACCTCGTCAAAGGCTTTGCTGAAATCCATATAAACTACATCAACTGCACTACCCTCATCTACACACCTGGTCACCTCCTCACAATCCCTCAGCAACAACTTGCACTTATTTAGTCATTTAGAAAAATATCCCAAAATGCTTCACAGGGACAATTAGATAAAAAAATATATTAGGAGAAATGACCAAAGTTTTATTAAAAAGGTAGATTTAATGAGGACTTTAAAGGAAGGGAGGAGGTTGGAGAGGTAGGGATTTAAGGGAGGTAGTTGAAAGCACATGGTGCAGTAAAGTCTGTGGCAGATTTCAAGTTAGTTGGGCGCTGTGTATATCTTCATTTTCAGGGTCCCCTTTACCATCCTCCCATACCTTGACATTCCACACTTACAGGCATTACCCTGTTTCATATATTAAAAAGATCTTTGCTGCTATAACAAAGGAAATTACGAAATCCTCCTAGATTGGATTTTAACAAGTTTGCAGGGCTCCTAGGTTCTGGTTATCAAGTGTTAATACTTAGAAGTAGCTGTTATGATATGGTCCCTGCCCATTATCAGCACCCAGTTTAGGCTTATATTACCTTTTATGTTATGTAATGTAAAGTGTTATTACCTTTTAAAATATACTTTAAATACAGCACCTGAATTCCTATCCAAAATTTATTTCAATTTTTGAAACAATATTAAATATTCAGTCCGAATCCCCCACAATAATCTTCTGAAATGGCAACTCTATTTGATGGTGCTAATCAATAATAGTATTACGTTTACTGATACCCCATCATTCATGTGTCGTACATGTATAGTCTGGATGGATGGATGTTTGCATGTGTAATGTATTTGGTTTGTGCATATCTGGTAAATAATAGATGTGCCTTTTACATAAAGGGTTTGAAGACTTGCAAATGTTCAAGATTGTTATGACATGGCAAATGATTTGTGCCAGGTGGATCAAATCCATGAGGGAAACTTGATTGCGCTATCACAATGGTTGACCATCCCGTTGGTTTTGCAATTTGTATTCATTTCGAGCTGCATGCAGTGAATTCAGAAGTAATAGGTCCACCAAGACTTTTGGAGATTTTGAAAAAAACTAAGTTAAAATATTTATTAACAAAAGAAAGATTTCAGGCACATACATAGGACTACAAATTACTGCTATAATAACTCCTAAAATTCTTAATTAACCTGACTCCCAGTTACAACCCCGTTAAGGCAACAGTCCAAAAATAAATTTTAGATTTTGTACACTTCTAGCAAATTAACACAATACCATGGGGATAGTGAAATTCCAAACGACTTTTCTCCAGCTCTAGTTTCTATAGAGAGCAGGCTTATGCACAAATGCTGGAGGCTTCATTAAGGCTACTTCACATACTTGTGTTAGATCTCAGTGCCTTCTCCTGACATATAGCCTCATTCTCCTTTAAATATGTTTCTCTCTCCTTAATATTTAAGTTCTATTGTTTCATAAGTCTTTGAAACTGTATCTCCCTCATGACCTAAAAACGTTCATGTTGTCACTATATATTGTCAGTAACACTTGGGAAAAATAAACACATTTCTTAGTTTCCTTGTCTGGCTATTTGTAAACAGACTGAGATCCCTTTGAAATGCAAATATCCCGTTCATTTTTCTAAAAATGCAAATTCCCACCACACCTTACATGCTAAGCCAGCATCCATGTTTACTCATTAGCATGCCAAGCACCTAACTTGTTTTGATGAGCCAAAATTTGTAGTCTACTTGCCTCCAAATGTAATTAATTACACACTCAGGCAGGCCCAACTACCTACCCCCATAAACTTACTTTCCAATAAACCAGAAAAATATTGTGAAAATTATTATACTCTCATGACAAAGATATTGTTTAAGTATGCATTTCATTTAAGAGAGAATGTCTAGAAAAGTTTCAGCAGTATGAAATATGAATAAGTAGTATGGTCTGTAATATGTGTTCCCATCTACATGGATCTGTACGTAGTGTAAAAGTCTGTAAACTACCCTATGTTTAGATCAACTTGATAGGGATATTCATTTCATGTGTATTTATATCTTCACCAACATCAATCATAACGAGAGAAAAGTTAGTGTAAAATCGTTAAACAAATGTTAAAGGAAGGCTCCAAACAATGCAGATACTGCTGTAGAACAATATCTGTTCATTTCATTTCTAAATGATATCATGCCTGCCACCCATACCAGCAGTATCATTCCAGAGGCAAATACCTTGTTAAAATCCTTTAAATAATTGATTGTTAATCTCCAGTCCACAGGCAGGGCATAAGATAGTGAGATCTGTACAAACGGTGAGGGTGGGTCAACTTATCACTGAGTAGCTCATTTTCGAGGCCCCCTGTCATTTGGGGGCCCCATGTCACAGCACAGTTTGTTTCACCGGAAATCCGCCACAGAGTAAAGTAGGGGGTTGCAGTACAGGTCAGAATCAGAGGAATATAAAGTCCCAAGAGCTTACAATGCGGACGGGCCTTACTGAGATTGTGAGGCCTCGGAGGGATTTATACACAAGGAAGGAGAAGTTTGTTCATGTACCACCACTTTCAGTAACGCCACACAGACTGTATTGATTCTCTGGGGCAGGGCAGTAATCCAGATCACTAGTTCTCTTCACTGTTATTAGGGAGAAAAGCTGCCTGGGTCACACAGGTATTTGAATTTCTACCCCAAGAATTCTAAACTTGAGGTGTAAGATTAGTAGGGACAGGGGTGATGGACAAGTAGCTTTCCTGTAACATCTGGTTTAGGTTCTCAGCTCCAAGCTGGTGTCCATCTCCCACACCACAGGCAGCAGAGATTTGATGAGATGAATTTTATGGATGGTGAGGTAAAGAAACCAATTAGAGGAACATTTGACAAATCAAAAAATGCTGGAAAAACTCAGCAGGTCTGACAGCATCTGTGGAGAGAAAGACAGAGTTAACGTTTCAAGTCCGTTTGACTCTTCTTCAGAGCTAAAGAGAAGTAAAAACTCCCTCCTCCATCCTCACCCCTTTTTGATCCCTTTTTTTAATATTCATTTTTATTTTTTATTTTTATTTATTTTTTTCCACTTATTTTTACTATTATTATTTTTTAAATTTATTTCCATTTTTATTCTTTTGTTTTATCCCCACCTTTTAGCCCGTCTTCGATCTTTTTCCCACTACCCCACCCCCACTAGGGCCATCTGTCACTTGTTCATGTTGTTCTTTCCAGAGGGCTTACCCTGGTCCAGCTATTATCACATTCTGCTTTCTCCTCTAATTGTCACCTTCAGCACCTCCTTTAGCCAGTACCACCATCATTAACACCCCTTTGACCTTTTGTTTATGACATCTTTTGCAGTCTCTCCATTGCCCCCACCTATCGCTGGCCTTTTATCCAGCTTCACCTGTTCCACCCCCCTTAAACAGTATATATTTCACCACATTTTTACTTCTCTTTAGCTCTGAAGAAGAGTCATATGGACTAGAAACATTGTCTGTTTTTCTCTCCACTGATGCTGTCAGACCTGCTGAGTTTTTCCAGCATGTTTTGTATGTTTCAAATTTCCAGCATCTGCAGTATTTCACCTTTATTTTATTTGACAATTCAAGTTAGGAGATGGTAGTGTACTGGTCATGTCATTGGACTAGTAATTTAGAAGCCCAAGCTAATGCTCTGGTAACACAGGTTCAAAACCCACCACAGCAGCTGGTGGAATTTAATTCAATTAATAAATCTGGAATATAAAGCTAGTCTCAGTAATGGTGGCTACGACAACTATCTTTGATTGTTGTAAAAACCCATCTGATTTTCTAATGTCCATTAGGGAAGGAAATCTGCTGTCCTTACACAGTCTGGCCTACATGTGACTCCAGAGTCACAGCGATGTGGCTGACTCTTAACTGCCTTCTGAAATGGCCAAGCAAGCCACTCAATTCAAGGGCAATTAGGGATGAGCAACAAATGCTGGCCTTGCCGATAATGCCCACACCTCATGAATGAATTCTTAAAAAAACATAAAAGCATGGATGATGATGAGTGTTGTAATTATGGTTTATTTAGTATGTAATGTCTCTTTAAGAATAATGCTTGTTAGGAAAGATCACATGATCTGTGGTAACCAATAGGAGAGTAGCACAGGCTACCTCTGCAGACAGTTTAGAGATAGAGTTGTAGTTGGAAGCACACGTGTAGTTACTGCTGAGTATATTGTGAATAAACTTAATGTTCCACTTAAGTGTCTGCAGCTCAACTTTTTTACCAATAGTAGCAACTCAGCCACCCTTACAACAAACTGGCGATGAGGATAAAATAGGATTGAACAGAAGAAATCAAGTTAAAAAGAGATTGGCACTGTATCTCACCCAGTGATTATCAGTAACAAACTCTGTTAGAATTGAAGAAGTTATCCTCTCTCAAAATGCCACAATTTGAGAGAATTGATCCTTTTGAACCAGCCACAGACAATTGGTTTTAATACATAGAACGCCTCATGTTCTTTTTTCAAGTGAATG
Source organism: Carcharodon carcharias (assembly GCF_017639515.1). Taxonomy (NCBI): domain Eukaryota; kingdom Metazoa; phylum Chordata; class Chondrichthyes; order Lamniformes; family Lamnidae; genus Carcharodon; species Carcharodon carcharias. The sequence goes on from NC_054472.1 coordinate 154,899,568, forward strand.
AGATTGCGAGGAAGTAAAGAGGTGAACGATCCTCTTAAGCACTTGTGGGAGAAAAGCCTATAGCCTGATTTGAAGTTTGATGGCACCCAGTGCCCCAGATTCAAAAAAAGGCTTATAAACAAAAGAACTCCAATGACATCTACAATATAGAAGAGCCTGAAACAACAAATTCAGGCATTTTGTTGTTTAACCTGAAAGTTGGAAAGACAGAGCCAATATTTGTCACAGAGAAAGTAAATGGCAAACCTATTAGAATGGAAGTGGACATGGAAGCTTCCACTACAGTTAATTGGGGAACATACCTTCCGATATCTGAATAATGGTGAACATCAATTCAGTATAGAAGAAACAGATGTGAAACTAAAAACATACATGGGTGAAGACATTCAAGTAAAAGGCATAAGCAGAGTAACTGTCCATTATGAAAGCCAATCAGCAAAACTAATCTTGATGTTGGTAGCAGATGAAGGGCCAAGCCTCCTGAGGCGAAATCAGCTAAAGGAGATTAAGTTAGAATAGGCTGAAATTTTCCAGTTGAGAGCAAGCGTGCCAGAGATCTACTTCAAAAGTATGCCACCATTTTCTAGGATGAACTGGGGAAAATCCAGGGGCTGCAGGCAAAAATTCATATGGATCTGGAAGCAACCTCTCACTTCATGAAGGCGAGACTGGTACCATATGCCCTGGGAGAAAAAATCAACACTGGACAGACTAGAGAGACTGGGCGTTATACAACCTGTGCAGTTCTCAGAATGGCAGGACCCATAGACCCGTCCTTAAACCTGACCAAAGCGACCGAATTTGTGGAGACTACAAACTGATGGTTAATAAAGTAGCTAAGCTAGATAGGGACCCCATGCCAAAAGCCGAAGACCTGTATGCCAAGCTGGCAGGAGGGACAATGTAAACAAAGCTTGACATGAGTCATGCTTATCAACAATTTGAGTTGGATAATGCCTCCCGGGCATTTATCACAATTAATACCCACAAAGGGTTGTCCCAATATACACGATTGCCTTTTGGTGTCTCCTCTGCTTGTGCCATTTTTCTGAGAACAATGGAAAGCTTACTGAAAGGACAGCCCCAGGTTGTTGTCTACTTAAACGATGTATTGGTGACAGAATTCACTGAAAAAGAGCATCTGGCAAACTTAGAAGAAGTCTTAAAACGTTTCTTGAAGTTGGAGTGTGTTTATAAAAAGGAAAGTGCACATTCCAAGCAAGGGAGGTAACCTATTTGGGTCATCGAGTATATTCAGAGGGACTCCACCCAGTTGAAGAGCAAGTGAGCGCCATAAGAGAGGCACCTGCATCAGACAACCTCCGAGCTCAAATCAAAGGAATGATCAGCTATTATGGGCAGCTGTTACCCAATTTTTCTACAGTGCTGCACCACACCCCCCCTTTATTCTCTACTAAACAAGAACCAACATTGATCTTGGGAGGCACCCCAGAAAGAAGGTTTCATAAAGGTGAAGCAGTTGGTGTGCTCGTCCAATCTATTAGTGCATTATGATCAGACGAAAGCATTAGTACTGACATGTGATGCATCTCCCTGTGGAGTAGGACCAGTGCTCTGTCATCTGATGCACGACGGCACAGGACGGCCAATAGGTTACATATCAAGAACACTCACCACAACAGAAAAGGGATACTTGCAGATAGAAAAAGGAGGCCTGTCCATCATCTTTGGTGTCAACAAATTTCACCAGTATGTACATGGCCACCCTTTTACCATCATTTCAGACCACAAGCCATTGCTAGGATTGTTTAGTGAGGACAAGGCTATACCACCCATAGCCACAACAAGAATACAATGATGGGCTTTAATTCTGGCTGCATATGAATACACTTTTGTACATAGGCCTGGCAATCAAATTGCAAATGCCGATTCACTTAGTCATTTGCCTTTACAAGAAAATAATGAGCATTTCCCAGTTCCACAGGAATTCGTGCTGTTAAACTTCTTAGATTCCTCACCGGTATGTGCTCGACAGATAAGAGACTGGACAAGTTGGGACTCAGCCCTATCTCAAGTACGGGAACAAGTACTGCACGGTTGGTCACGGGAGCCTGTATCTGATGAAATGAAACCATACTTCAACAGAAGACATGAAATAACCAGCCAAATTGGTATCTTATTGTGAGGAGCACGAGCGATAGTTCCTCCCAAGGGAAGGGAGCCACTTTTAATTGAACTACATAGTGCCCATCCTGGAATTTCCTGAATGAATATCATAGCACACAGCTATCTATGACGGCCTGGGATGGATGGTGAAATAGAGAGTTTAGTAAAGCACTGTGTGAAATGTCAGCAACTGTAAAAGTTGCTAGGGACAGCTCCGTTACACCCTTGGGAATAACCACGTAGACACTGGGTGTGATTATACATTGATTACGTGGGACCTTTCCTGGGAACATCTTTCTGCTCATTGCCAATGCCCATTCAAATAGGTTGGGCATATATGAGGTGAAGTCACCATGTTGACTGCTACAATTGAGAAACTACATCAGAGTTTTGCCATTCATGGACTACCAGAAGTAGTCATTTCTGATAATGGCATGGCATTTACAAGTGCTGAATTTCAAAAGTTTATCAGCGTCAATGGTATCACGTGTGTAAAAACTGCACCGTACCACCCTCCCTCAAATGGACTGGCCGAAAGGAAGGTTCAAATGTTCAAGGCAGGCATGAGAAAGCTAACTTGCGATTCCTTAGCAACCAAGCTGGCACGCTTTCGTTTGCATTGCAGGATACTCCTCAAACAACAAGAGTTGTCATGCCTCTGGAGTTATTGTTGAAATGCTGTCTCAGAAAGAGATTGAGCTTAATAATGCCGAATTTAGAGAAGTTGGAAAGGAGTCAGGGAAGCCAGGAAACCAGACAGGACTGGCATAGTTGCAAGAGGAAATTTACCGTGGGAGAGACAGTATGGCCCGAATTTTCTGGCCCCGTCACGGTCGGGAACCGCTGCTTGCAAGACCCCCAGCCAGAAGCCCATTAACTTGTGGCAGGACCGGAAGATTCCGTCGCCGGGCGGGTGTGGAAAATCCCACCCTATATGTGAAGAACTTCAGAGAAGGACCAAAGTGGTTACTGGGTGAAATAAGTGCGGTGGCTGGACCTCTACCTTACCAAATGGAGGTGGAAGGCTGGATCACCTGGAAATATGTCGACCATTTAAGGAGGAGAGAGACAAATCACCAAGATTTGGTTCCACTAGCGATCATGACCGGGTCTGTGTTTCCTGTTGAGAATACTCAACCCAGGACTAACATGTCTGATGTTTCTGTAAGAGTTAAGGATACAGATCTGCAAATGCCCACCGAAGCACCTGATATTCAGGCAACTCCAGAAAATAAGGCTCCTGACAAAGGATCTGAAGTTGTGGAGCTGTGGCATTCCACATGTACCAGGAAACTATCTGAAAGGCTGAATGTGTATATTCCTTACCTAGTATAAATGTTATGTTGTGTTGAAAAATATGTGCTTGTAAATATAATGTGTATAACTGAGCTAGATGGGGAGGAATGTAGTAATTATGGTTTTATTTAGTGTGTAATGTACCTTTAAGAATAATGCTTGTTAGGAAAGATCACATGATCCGTAGTAACCAATCGGAGAGTAGTGTGGGCTACCTCAGCAGTCTAGAGATAGAATTGGAGTTGGAAGCACACGTGTAGTTGCTGCTGAGAATATTGTGAATAAACTTAATGTTTCCACCTAAGAAGTGTCTGCAGATCAACTCTTTCACTAATAGTAGCAACTCGGCCACCCTTATGACAATGAGTTTAGCAGCAGATGGACTGGGGTGAATGATGTTATGGAAGTGATGCAAACAGCCTATGTGAGGGGCAGAAGGATTATAATGGGATATCAAAGTAATGAGCAGACTGATTCAGCCTGAAAGAACTGCCAAAGGTGGGTATTATAATTAGACAGCAGGGGTTTGATTAGGAAGCCACCTGTGGTAAAATTGCTGAGCCGGTCCCAGTGCTGGCAAGTGTGGGTCCTAGACTGCTTTTCATCTGACATTGGTTACTGATATCTATGGGAAAATTCAGATCCATGGATCCTTGTGAATTGCTGCAATGACAATATGGGGCTAGGAAGAAGCACTCAGGCTACCATCAGATAGGTAACAGTGGGATTAAGTGAGGACAATCCCATAGTGTTGAAGAATAGTGTTGGAAGAGGATTACATGGCAGAATCTGTCAAGAACTATAGAGAGGTCAAAGTGCATGAAGAGGGAAAATGGACCATGATCAGTCACAGAGAATGTTTTTCATGACATTAGTTAGAGCTTTTAATGCTGTGGGACTGGTGACCCCTGCTTGGAATACTTCAAACCAGGTGTTGCAGAAATATTGAGCAAGAATCTACAATAACAATCTCAAGGACTTCTAGTGTTGTATGGGGGGATGGGGTGCAGTTATTTGACAGTTTGATGAGTGATTGAATCTGGATAGGCCTGAACTCATACCTGCTTTAAATTCTTACAATTCAGAATTGACAAGCTAAATGTGCAGAAACTGAATTTGTTGCAAGTATTTTTTTTGATTAAGAAACAATATTGATTGAACAGCTATACATGCCAGATATACATACCTTAAAGCAATAATAGAAAAAGGAAATTGAAGCTGGTTTGATAGGAGAGAGGAGTTAACTTGCTTTTAGGAGCTGGACTGATATTCGCAGCCTAAAAGGAGGGAAAAGCTTTCTGAGGAAAGGCAACTCTTATAATATTGGCTAGAAGGGGCCAGAATGGGAATCTCAGTGGTTGGAATTTAGTAGGAAAGGGATCAGGGGAGCAGGAAGTGAATCATGAAGAGATAAGCTTGACTCAAAATGGTGTGGGAGAGAAAATAGAGAGAGAAACAGCGATCAGAGCAAAGGTTCAAATGAGATTGTAGGGAAGCTTGATTTTATCCTCACCGCTCTTGCCACAAGTGAAATTGTGGAGCGAGGAGAGACGTTTAGCGGCAGGCTTAATTCCCTTCAAGATGGTCCTACACTATTAGACATTTGTGATAAAGAGAGAGGTCTAGTCCAGCCTGGTATCATGATAGTTGATTAAATTAATTGTGTGTCAGGTGAACTCATGTTTGTGCCCCTTGGATTTGTGCACTGTCCCAAGCATTGGTAGACAGTGAAGACTCTGCTGAGGTGAGAGCATTATGGATGGAGGTGAGAGCATTATGGATGGAGGTAAGAGTGTGGTTGTTCAGAACCACAACTGCAAGAGTTATTGCAGTGAATAGAGGGTCAAAGGCTAGGCATGGAGACTTCAAAATACAGTTGAGACTTAAGGGAGGATTTTTCTCACAGGTGAACTCAGAGGAATTGGAGTCAAGTGGATTATGGAGGAGAAAAGAATATCCATCAAAGTATGCCACTCTTCCATCAAAGCACCCAACAACAGATGGAATATCCTTATTGTTTTGCTTCTTCTACCAGCTTTCAAAATGTTCTTCCAAAACATTTTTCACTTACTCTTTCTAATGAATCTGTTGAAAATTACAGTTTTAAATTTTTGTCTTTCCTTCCTGCTTTGGCTTGCTTAACTTGAAATAATATTATCAGTTTCCCTGTGCCTCTATGCTCTTTAATATGTTACAGTTTTGTCAACTTCCTTATTCCTCACTTTCAAGGATGCTGCTTCTTTTAGTGCTAAAGAGGAGGTTTTATTTAACAGTTTGATGAGTGATTAGATCTGGATAAGCCTGAAATTGTACCTGCGTTGATCTTGCAATTCAATTAGAACTGACAAGCTAAATGATGCAGAGGCGGTTGCTAGTTGTTTTGTTGAAGAAGTACATTTTGTTGAAGAGCTCATTACATACACACTCACCTAGGCTTCTTAAGCAGTTTCTCCCTAACCCACAACTTAGACCACATAGGAAGACATGGTAGCAGGCACATAGGAGTACCATCACCACCAAGCCTGCTCCAAGTCACACACCAGCGTGACTTGGAAAATTATTGGTATTTCTTTATTGCTGTTCGGTCAAATTCTGGGAATTCCCTGCCTAACAGCACCTTCATCACATGTAGTGTAGGGGCTCAAGAAGAATGCTGTCTACTGTCTTCTCAAAGGCAAATAGGGGTGAGCAGTGACTGCTGACTTCACTGGTGACTTCCTATAATAAAGAAAAACACAGTAGGAAGAGTTGCCTTGTAAACTGCTGAAACCTGCCATGCTGTACATTGTTAAAAAAAAGCAGATAAAGAGCGGCAAGCTGTAACTTACAGCTATAGCCATGTTCTGACAGTGTTTATTCTACCACTTTTGAATGTCCAGGAGACCATGGTAGTAACTTTCCACAGGCAGATCCCTACTCTCCCACAAAAACTTTGGATGAGGAACCTTGAAAACCTAGGAACAATAGTATGAACAGATTGGACAATAAAGATGTGCATTTTCCTGGGATTTTTGAGGTTCTTCCTAAGCAAGTGGGAAAACACTAACGGAATCTTTAATGGATCTCTCACTAACATTTCAAGGGCATACAGACTTATGACAAACAACATAGCATTCTGTAACATGCCATGTAGAAATTAATTTATTTTCTATTCACTTGGATAGCGCAGCATGAAGCTTTTGATGGCCAGAACCATCAGCCTACCTAGACAATGAGAGGGGCTTAATCCTTTGGTATACGGTTAGTGCTGTTTTAAAAAGTACTTTATTTTCTTCTTATGGAGAGAAATGGTTCAGAATATTCCAGAGATAAAAACAAAAAAACTGCGGATGCTGGAAATCCAAAACCAAAACAGAATTACCTGGAAAAACTCAGCAGGTCTGTCAGCATCGGTGGAGAAGAAAAGAGTTGACGTTTCGGTCCTCATGACCCTTCGACAGAACTGAAGGGTCATGAGGACTCGAAACATCAACTCAGATTATTCCAGCCTGGATCAGCGTACCTAGTTCACTGTCATAACTTTGCTCTATTTTGACCCCCATCTCTCTATTTTGTCTCTTCAATTTATCTCTATCTTTTCTCCTTGAAAGAGAGGATTTCCCACCCCTTCCAATCAGTGAACTGCTCCAAATGTGTGAGCAGTTGCTATCAGAACACTAATAAGGGTTAACGACCAAGTGATCATTTGAAAATTGGCTCTCTAATTTAAAATGTCTTCCCTCCAAGCTATTAATAAACAGCAATGGCAGGATGGCTAAGAGACTGTAGGCACTAGCACATGCACGATGGACCAAATGGGTTCCTCCTGTGCTGTGCGATTCTATGTTTTTAGTAAATTTATAGATATTAGTAATATCCAGGATTATGTGACAATTCAGTACATTGCACATCCTCTTTAAATGCTGGTTGCTATTACAATACCTGCAGTATCTCCTTGTATAATTGATTTCCCATGGATCCGTTCTTCATTGACAATTTCATTCATGTTGTTTGTTAATGGCTAATGTTTGACAATTTTCAACAAAATTTAGTCAATTGATGGAAACTGCTGAGAAGCCAAAAATGATTGAATATCATAGAGGAATCTGGGCAACTACCGAGAAATAACTTGCCCTTCTCATTCATGGAATTTATCTTTGAAACTGTAGAACCTTGATGTCAAAAATCACTGTTAGTGTGGACTGACATTCTCACAAACTGTGAGAAATCAAGAGCTGATGATGAAAAGGGAGAAGGGATTCTGTTGTTCTGAAGTGAAAGTGAGATTTAGTATCATAGAACTTGCAGTGTTGTTGTGAGGGAGGGGTGTGGTTCATTGTAGCTGTGTGTTAACACATCAGCTGGAATTCCTACCCTTGCCTCAGTATCAATTTTCTTCTAAAACACTCCTCTCCTAAAGATGCTAACTTATTTTTCAAAACCCAAATAAAGGGTCAAAGTTTACCACAAAGTTTGAAAACAATAGGCAGAAAGGCTGGATATTTTTGTGGAACAGTGATTGGATGATACCAAATCCTGAAGATAAAAGCAAGAGGGGGTCAAGACTGAAGGAAATAAGATGTTTCAAGATAAAGACAATGCTGTGACAGGAGGTCATAATTTTGTGAGTAAAAACCTGCAGCAAGCCATGCAGCAACACATATCAAAAAATCATTGGTAGCGTACCTGCATTGTACTATATAGGCAATAAGCAAGGTTCCAAACTGTGAAGGATACAGTTTCGAAGAGGCCATCGATAGAAAGTGACAACAGAGATTGTGATTGATAAAGAGCAAAGTTGTAGGCTAGAAGGGAAAGAACAATTGCATATTAGACACTTTTTTCACTAATACTGTCCTGAAGTGTAGTGCCTCTACAGTAATGGGAGTAGCAGTCAAGTTTTCAACTCAATCTGGCATTATGGAGGATGGAAAGATATGTTTGATATGAAGCAGGAAACTAAACTTCTTAGCAGGAGCTTTAGCAATAGAGATATGAGGGTGACATCGAGGCCAAGGCTGTTGATAGGTGAAGAGACGCTGTTGGTACTATCAAGATTAATAAGCAATATCCCTGCTGGTTACATTATAAGAACAATGAAGAACATAATGCGATTGATTCAGTAATCTTGTGCATTGTGTGAAGATGGATGTTATATTTTTGGGAATATGGTGGTATTATATAAAGAAGTGTGTGTTTGTATGTATGTGTGTGTGTGTGTCCGTGCCCATGGGTAATTAAACTGGGGGAAGGTTCATCGTAACAGCTTGTCCAGGGGAACTGGAAGATGAAAGGTAAGGGAGCTAGATGCATGCATTTGTAATGAAAGACTATGGTGAAGTTGGATTTACAAGTAAATAGGTTGGGTTTTAAAATTTAATATTAGGTGATAGGTAGGGACTTGGCTTTTCAGTTGTTAAATTTTAAAGGTAGTTTAGAAGTGAAAGGGTACTTTTCAAAGGTTTCATAAATAAACAAGGAAAGGTTATTAAATTTTATTTGATCCAAAACTGGAGCTAATAGGAAAGCATGAAAGATTTTTATATTTTGGAAAAGTTGAGTTCAAAGAGGTGCTTAGAACAATGGAACCGAAAATGAAAGGAAAACAAAAGATATTTAAGGAAAAATATTTAGTTGAGTTGTGGTGGCTATGCGGGGAGATGTCCTGAGACTAGCTCTGCGCTGAGAAAGGTTGTGAATTTTAAGCAGCCTTTCAGTTTCAAACCAGAAAAGCCTTTGTTTTCAGAAAGCAGTCTATTTCTGAGCTTCCTTCGGATTTCTGCAGCAGAGTGGAAGACAGTGAGAAGTTGTTGGGTATGCTTTATTAAAGTAGCAGCAGCTTTTGCCTTGGGTAATTTTACTGGATTTTTATGGTTAAAAATCTATAAGAGAGCTGTTGCCAAGTAAGTTTACTTGTGCATTCTGACCAAATGGGTTTTCTGGGGAATGTTTTGTAAGACTATTTTAACTGTGCAATTTTAATCTTGTGTCATTCTTTAAAGTAATTTTGTTTGTAGATCATTTCAATGCAACCATTTCATGGTTGAGTTAGATAAAAGAAAGTACATCAGGGAGATCTACAGGCTAAGACCAATGTTCCTCTAAACTGCATGAGTGCATAGCTATGCAGCAATCTGGAACTTACCATGAAGGGAACAAATAGGCCATGCACAGCCAGTGTTCCCTTTAAGAAGCATGCATATGTGGCAGTGAAGCAGTCTTCAAGGGACCACGCAATGCAATAAATAAGCTGCACTTAGCAAAGAGAAATTAGAGGGAATATTGCTTCGCACCATTCTGCACACCTTAGCACACCTACCTGCCCATGACCAGGGCTCAATTTACTATGGGGCACTAGAGCTAAACTTCAGCGTCCATAGCAAGTACACTTGCAACATAGGTATTGTATTACCAGTGGGTGGCTAGGTTTGCCAACATCCAGGATTGGCTTGGAGTGTCCAGGAACTGAAGATCAATCTTCAGGGCCAGAATTTTCTGGCAAGTCTTGGGTTGAATGGGAAAATTTGGAGAGCAGCTAAAGGTTAACTGACTTTTGGCTGCTCTCTAAATTTTCCCATCCCACCCGCAATGATGCACACCACTGGCAGGACCGGAAAATCTTGCCACAGGATGCTGCTGTGTGCAACCCTGGACAAACTCATCAGGACATTAAACAAGATTTGTATTTTCATTTTCTTTGAACGTTTCTTTTTACCAGACATAAAAATATTGAAAATGGGGAAAAAGGCCGTTTGGTTGACAGTAGGGAAGATGGTGGCATAGTGGTAATATCACTGGCCTAGTAATCCAAAGGCCTGGGCTAATGCTCTGAGGACATGGCTTCAAATCTCATCATGGCAGTTGGCATGGCAGAATTTGAATTTAATTAATAAATCTGAAAGTGAAAGCTAGCCTCAGTAATGGTGACAATGAAACTATCATTGATTCTTATTAAAAAAAACCCATCTGGTTCTCTAATGTCCTTTTGGGAAGGAAATCTGCTGTCCTTACCTGATCTGGCCTACCATGAGTCGACAGGTATGTTTGACCTCTTAAGGGATGCTTTGAGGACCTCCCTAAATCATTTCTATTGTCCTTCTGGAAGTCTCCTGTCCTGACCAAGTTCCAAGTAGAGCAGTTGATTCATAATATTTGGTAAGTCCCACGTTGTAGTCAAAATGGTGACTGATGCATTGGTCAACATGAGCAGCATTTTCATCTTTTCCACAGAATAGCATTGGTGTGCTTGTCCAATGTCGTCACACATTTACATTCCCTAAAGTAAAAAGGTCACTGCTTGCGATTATGTATCAACATTTGAAGACATTGAAATATGTACGAGAAGGATTTCAATATTCCTTCATGACTCTGCCCATGATGAGATACAGATATGCATGAAAACACAAGAACAGAAGAGATAGGAACAGGAGTATCCATAAGGTCCATCGAGCCTGCCCAGCCATTCAATGTGATCATAGCTGATTTTGGGCTTCAACTCCACTTCCCAGCCCTTCCCCCATATCCTTTGATTCCCTGAGAGACCAAAAATCTGTCTATCTCAGCCTTAAATATATTCAGTGATGGAGCATCCAAAATCTTCTGGGGCAGAGAATTCCAAAGATTCAGAACCCTTTGAGTGAAGTAATTTCCCCTCATATCAGTCCTAAATGACCGGCCCCTTATCCTGAGACTGTGCCCCTGTATTTAAAATCCCCCAACAGACACAATCTCTCCCCATCTATCCTATCAATCCCCTTCAGAACCTTGTATGTATCAATGAGATTGCCTCTCATTCTTCTAAATTTCAGGGAAAATAGACCCAATTTACTCAGCCTCTCATCATAGGATAATCCCTACATCCCAGGGACCAACTTAGTGAACATTTGCTATTCTGCCTCTAACGCAGGTGTATCTTTTCTTAAATGTGGAGACCAAAACTGCACACAGTACTCCAGATGTGGTCTCACCAAAATCCTGCGCAACTCTAGCAAGACTTCTTCATTCCTGTACTCCAATCCCCTTGCAATAAAGGCCAACATGTCACTTGCCTTCCTAATTATTTGTTGTACCTGTATGTTAACGTTTTGCATTCCTTGTATGAGTACACTCAGGTCTCTTCGAACACCACACTTACAAGTTTCTCACCTTTTAAAAAATACTCAGCTCTTCTATTCTTTTGACCAAAGTGAATAACTTCACACCTCCCTACATTAGAATCCATCCACCAACTTGTTGCCCACTTAACTTGAGATTCATTGAAAGATTACTAAAGCTGTGAGAGGCCTTGGCATGTGTGAATGATGAAGATGGACTGATTTGACATGTTACACTTTCTGACATGTGCTACATACTGGCACACAGTCCTGTTGTTTAGTCTTATCTTGCCAGATTCCTTAGGGCGTGTCATCTATTCTCACCTGTTGTCGATACTGTAGCTTCTGCCTCCTCTGTCTTTTGCGCCAAATGGGACAAGTCTCCTTGTACCCACCTCCTGCAGCAGATTTTCCTTAGCTTCCTATCAAACAGAGGATCAAATTTCATTTCAAATCTCAAAAGTTTGTGCTTTCAGCTGTGTGGGCCATTTCTTTTCCCGCATGCTGGCTGAAAAGTAGTGCAAATCGTTTTATCACCCTTTAAAATTGCTCCAACATTTTTATCTCCATACATTTAGTTACATGCCTTTCAGTGGTTGCTTTAATTTTGGGCAGCAGTCCTTTAATGACAGAATACTTGGAATTCCACAGGGCCCCATTCATTATCTTCCCTTCTTAACCTTAAGCATGAAACATGTTTACTGTGTTCCATGAGGATTTTCACCAGAATGGCTGATTCAACCCGAATACCTTAATAGAATGGAAAACAACAGAAACTTCTTCAAAGCTTCTAGTCCTTCAGTGCTTCCTTCAAGAGGCCATTGTTTGAGGGAATAGAGGGCGTGGCAGCAGGCTGTTGAATTATTTGTACATCCAGCTCAATCTTATCCTAATCCAGCATGTACATATTTCAGCAGGAGCTCCAGCAAAGTGATTAAGAGTTGCTTCTTCCCCCTCATGTAGTCCCAAGGGGCAGAAGCCAGTTTCTGGCTTACTAAGGACCAAAGTCCGCCTGGTTCAATTCTACATTTGGCAGTGTACTGCCAACAGCACTTTCTCTTTTAACCTGTATTCATGTGAATGTGTTATTTGCCTGTTTCAGTGCAAGTCTTCCCTCAGATGTGCAGTTCATTTTCGGGCTGCCCCTCCACCCAGGGTCAGAGCAGCTGTTCACAATGCAGGAACGGAGGCTGTCGCTCACAATCATCCAGTACATGGCCAACTTTGTCAGGTCGGGGTAAGTAATGAAGCGTTTCACTATTATCACATTGCCAGTAAAGAATAAGTGCTAAGCAGACAGAGGAAGGGAACAGAGAGAGAAATGGTACAGAAAAGGAGAGGCAAGGTGAGAGGGAAGGAAAGAGAAGGAGAGACAAAGAAGGAGACAGACTGATTTGTGATATTCTCCTGTAACGGTCAAATCCTGATGGTCTGTAGTTATTCCAAAGGCATCAATCATGAAGGTATTGATCTGAATGTCTCTATGTTACTTTGGCAGACTCATTAACCCAATTAAAATAAACTAAAATGCTCCTCAACACCCATCTTTTCAAACATGCTACCATTCATCTCTTTTCTCTGCAGTGAAGTGCCTTTTGATATTTATTATGTTAACCTTGCTATATAAACACAAATTTATTATTGTGAATGCAATGTCACCATCTATAATATGTTACAAGTCTTATGCCAGCATGCACTTCTTGTCAACTTTTTCTAGTATAAATTACAACAGCAACATTTATAATGGAAACTATCTATGTCAACACTTAAGTACACTGTCTCACCTGTGGTAATAATGTAATGCCTCAGGTTTTCCCCTTTAGTCTGCACTGCAGAGAAACTCTTTGCTTTGGCTCCTGTGCGTAATACAAGAGGAGATTGACTAGGCATTGCATAATGACTGCCTCATAATACAACTTCAAGGAACCAGAGCTCCCATCAGGGAGCCATAATTGATGACAACAGAGATAAGACTACAGCACTGTAATTTTGATGTGAGCATCGCTGGCAAAGCCAGCATCTGTTGCGCAATCTTAATGGCCTTTGGGCAACTGATCACAGTTGGGAGCACCTGTTCAATAGATTTATCCAATAAGTATAGTTTCAGTTATGAAGCAGGAAATGGAGGGTGATTTTCATTTACATGAGGTGATGCATCTTCAAATTCCAGACGTGTGTGGCCAGCCAGCAGGGATATAAAAGGGTAAGGCAAGCTCAGCTAATCATCCCTGAATTGTATCCTAAAGTACACCTTTTCCAATTTTGTATTTTTCAGCAACCCCAATTATCCTTATACCTTCTCCAGACACTCCACAAGTGAGACCCTCCCTCCATGGCCCAGCTTCTTAGACAGCACCGACGGCAGTAATTACAAGGAATTTGCATCTGCCTTGAAAAACAAAAAAGGATTGAAAACAACAGAGTGCTCCTTCTGGAATGATTATGTCGAGATATTCCTAGCATCCACAGGTAAGCATAAGTGCGCAATCTGCAGTTTCCATCTTTCGGATGAGACATTAAACCAAAGCCCCATCTGCTTCAGGTAGATGTAAGAGATCCCATGATACGATTTGAAGAAGAGCAGGGGAATTTCTCCGAATATCCTACCCAACGTTTATCCCTCAACCAACCAAACAAACTAAAACAGATTTAAATGTAGGAGGCCATCATTAAGAAGTTTACAAATGATCCAAAAATTGGTCACATTCTTGTTAGTGAGGAAGTAAGTCTAGACTGCGAAAGATATCAATGCTCTGGTCAGGTGGGCAGAAAAAAGAGAACTGGAGTTCAATCTGAATAGTATGAGATAATGCATTTGGGAGGGCAAAGAAGACAAGGGAATACACATTAATTGGGAGGATACTGAGAAGTGTAAAAAAAAAATAGAGGGACATTAGGGGAAGGCAGTGGCTTAGTGGTATTGTCACTGGATAGGTAAAGACCTAGGGTAATGCTCTGGGGACCCAGGTTTGAATCCCACCACGGCTGATGGCAGAATTTGAATTCAGTAAAAACCCAGTGATGAAACCATTGTCGATTGTTGTAAAAACCCATCTGGTTCACTAATGCCCTTTAGGGAAGGAAATCTATGGTCCTCACTTGGTCTGGCCTACATGTGACTCCAGATCCCTAGGAATATAGTTCACTCTTAAATAACCTAGCAAGCCACCCAGTTGTATCAAACTGCTATAAAGTCAATAAAAAGGAATGAAACTGGACAGACTACCTGGCATCGACCTAGGAACTGGAAATGACAACGACAAACCCACCCCTGTTGACTCTGCAAAGTCTCCTTACTAACATCTGGGAGCTAATGCCAAAATTTGCAGAGCTGTCTCACAGACTAGCATTACTTATGGAATCAGACCATGTCCCAGATGCCACCATCACCATCCCTGGGTTTGAACTGTCCCACCAGCAGCAGAGGTGGCAGTGGTGGCACAGTGGTAATTGAGGAGGGAGTTGCCCTGGGATTCCTCAACAATGGCTCCGGCCCCCATAACGTCTCATGGGATCAGGCCAAACATGGGCAAGGAAACCTCCTGCTGATTACCACGTACCACCCTACCTTAGCTGATGAATCAGTGCTCCTGCATGTTGCACACCACTTGGAGGAAGCGCTGAGGGTGGCAAGGGCATAGAATGTACTCTGGGTGGGGGACCTCAATGTCTATCACCAAGAGTGGCTAGGTAGCACCACCACAGGCCGAGTTGGCGGAGTTCTAAAGGACCGCTGCTGGACTGGATCTGAAGCAGATATTGAGGGAACCAACGAGTGGGAAAAACATACGTGACCTCATGCTCACCAACCTGCCTGCTGCAGATGCAACTGTCCATGACAGCATCAGTAGGAGTGACCACCGTGCAGTTGTTGTGGAGACGAAGTTTCCTGCCTTCACAATGGAGATATCCTCCATCATGTTGTGTGGCACTATCCCATGCTAAATGGGATAGATTTCGAACAGATTTAGCAACTCAAGACTAGGCAACTATGGGTCGCTGTGGGCCATCAGCAGCAGCAGAATTGTACTCAAACACAGAGATAAAAACAAAAAAACTGCGGCTGCTGGAAATCCAAAACAAAAACAGAATTAGCTGGAAAAACTCAGCAGGTCTGGCAGCATCGGCGGAGAAGAAAAGAGTTGACGTTTCGAGTCGTCATGACCCTTTGACAGAACTTGAGTTCGAGTCCAAGAAAGAGTTGAAATATAAGCTCAATGAGGTCAAGGAAGGGAAGGGAAGTGTCAGAGATGGACCAGAGATGGTCCTCTCCCAGTTCAACGGATCCTTTTACCCATCTCCAATATTCTCCCTCCACCTGGACCCCTCCCTCTGGATTCTTACCTTCTCTCGATCTTTTCATTGAGAACTGTCGGCGCGACATTAGTCGTCTCAATTTCTCTGCTCCTCTCACCCATTCTAACCTGTCTCTCTCTGAATTTACTGCACTCCATTCTCTCAGGTCCAACCCTGACATTGTCATCAAACCCGCTGACAAGGGTGGTGCTGTTGTTGTCTGGCGCACTGACCTCTACCTCGCGGAGACTGAGCGTCAACTCGCAGACACTTCCTCCTACCTCTCCCTGGACCATGACCCCACCACTGAACATCAAGCCATTGTTTCCAGGACTGTCACTGACCTCATCTCCTCTGGGGATCTCCCTCCCACAGCTTCCAACCTGATAGTCGCCCAACCTCGGATGGCCCGCTTCTATCTCCTACCCAAAATCCACAAACAGAACTGCCCCGGTAGACTGATCGTCTCAGCTTGCTCCTGCCCCACAGAACTCATTTCTCGTTATCTTGACTCCCTTCTCTCTCCCCTTGTCCAGTCCCTTCCCACCTACATCCGTGATTCCTCTGACACCTTACGTCACATCAACAATTTCCAGTTCCCTGGCCCCAACCGCTTCCTCTTCACCATGGATGTCCAATCCCTCTACACCTCCATCCCCCACCAGGATGGTCTGAGGGCCCTTAGCTTCTTCCTCGAACAGAGGCCCAAACAATCCCCATCCACCACTACTCTCCTCCGTCTGGCTGAACTTGTTCTCACGCTGAACAATTTCTCCTTCAACTCCTCTCACTTCTTCCAAATAAAAGGTGTGGCTATGGGTACCCGCATGGGCCCCAGCTATGCCTGTCTCTTTATGGGGTATGTGGAACATTCCTTGTTGTAGTCCTACTCCGGCCCCCTTCCACAACTCTTTCTCCGGTACATCGATGATTACTTCGGTGCCGCTTCATGCTCTCGTCGGGACTTGGAAAAATTTATTAATTTTGCTTCCAATCTCCACCCCTCTATCATTTTCACGTGGTCCATCTCTGACACTTCCCTTCCCTTCCTTGACCTCTCTGTCTCAATCTCTGGTGATAGACTGTCCACCAATATCCATTACAAACTCACTGACTCCCACAGCTATCTCGACTACAGCTCCTCACACCCCGCTTCCTGTAAGGACTCCATCCCATTCTCTCAGTTCCTTCGCCTCCGTTGCATCTGTTCCGATGATGCTACCTTCAAAAACAGTTCCTCTGACATGTCCTCCTTCTTCCTTAACCGAGGTTTTCCACCCACGGTCGTTGACAGGGCCCTCAACCATGTCCGGCCCATCTCCCGCGCATCCGCCCTCACGCCTTCTCCTCCCTCCCAGAAACATGATAGGGTCCCCCTTGTCCTCACTTATCACCCCACCAGCCTCCGCATTCAAAGGATCATCCTCCGCCATTTCCGCCAACTCCAGCATGATGCCACCACCAAACACATCTTCCCTTCACCCCCCTTATCGGCATTCCGTAGGGATCGCTCCCTCCGGGACACCCTGGTCCACTCCTCCATCACCCCCTACTCCTCAACCCCCTCCTATGGCACCACCCCATGCCCACGCAAAAGATGCAACACCTGCCCCTTCACTTCCTCTCTCCTCACCGTCCAAGGACCCAAGCACTCCTTTCAAGTGAAGCAGCATTTCACTTGCATTTCCCCCAACTTAGTCTACTGCATTCGTTGCTCCCAATGTGGTCTCCTCTTCATTGGAGAGACCAAACGTAAACTGGGCGACCGCTTTGCAGAACGCCTGCGGTCTGTCCGCAAGAATGACCCAAACCTCCCTGTCGCTTGCCATTTTAACACTCCACCCTGCTCTCTTGCCCACATGTCTGTCCTTGGCTTGCTGCATTGTTCCAGTGAAGCCCAACGCAAACTGGAGGAACAACACCTCATCTTCCGACTAGGCACTTTACAGCCTTCCGGACTGAATATTGAATTCAACAACTTTAGGTCGTGAGCTCCCTCCCCCATCCCCACCCCCTTTCTGTTTCCCCCTTCCTTTTTTTTCCAATAAATTATAAAGATTTTCCTTTTCCCACCTATTTCCATTATTTAAAAAAAAATTTTAAAAAACCCCACTAGAGCTATACCTTGAGTGCCCTACCATCCATTCTTAATTAGCACATTCGTTTAGATAATATCACCAACTTTAACTTTAACACCTATGTGTTCTATTGTACTATTGTCGTTGACATCTTTTGATGATCTGCTTCTATCACTGCTTGTTTGTCCCTACAACCACACACCCCCCCCCCCTCCACCTCTCTCTCTCTCTATCTCTCCGCCCCCCACACACACACCTTAAACCAGCTTATATTTCAACTCTTTCTTGGACTCGAACTCAAGTTCTGTCGAAGGGTCATGAGGACTCGAAACGTCAACTCTTTTCTTCTCCGCCGATGCTGCCAGACCTGCTGAGTTTTTCCAGGTAATTCTGTTTTTGTTTTGTACTCAAACACACCCTGGCCATGAGGTTACAGGTTATCAATCCTGGTTCAATGAAGAATGAAAGAGGGCATGTCAGGAGCAGCACCAGGCATACCTAAAAATGAGGCGTGAAGCTATAACACAGGACTACTTGCATGCCAAACAATATAAGCAGCAATTGATAGACAGAGCTAAGCGATCCCACAACCAACGGATGAGATCTAAGCTCTGCAGTCCTGCCACATCCAGTCGTGAATAGTGGCAGACAATTAAACAACTCACTGCAGGAGAAGGCTCCACAAATAACCCCATCCTCAATGATAGAGGAGCCCAGCACATCAGTACAAAAGACAAGGCTTAAGCATTTGCAACAATCTTCAGCCAAGAGTGCAGAGTGGGTGATCCATCGCGGCCTCCACCAGAGGTCCCCAGCAGCAGAGATGCCAGTTTTCAACCAATTCATTTCACTCCACGTGTTATCAAGAAATGGCTGAAGGCACTGGATACTGCAAAGACTGTGGGCCCTTACAATATTCCGGCAAAAGCACTGAAGGCTTCTGCTGCAGAACTTGCTGTGCCCCTAGCCAAGCTGTTCCAGAACAGCTACAACACTGGCATCTACCCAGCCATGTGGAAAATTCCCCAGATATGTCCTGTATACAAAAAGCCAGACAAATCCAACTCAGCCAATTACCGCCCCATCAGTCCACTCTCCATCATCATTAAAGTGATGGAAGGGGTCATCAAGAGTGCTATCAAGCGGCATTTGCTTACCTATAAACTGACGCTCAGTTTGGGTTCTACCAGGATCATATGCTTCTGACTTCATTACAGCCTAGGTTCAAACATGGACAAAAGAGCTGAACTCCTGAGGTGAGGTGAGAGTGACCACCCTTGACACTAAGGCAGCATTTAAGAGAGTGTAGCATCAAGGAGCCCTAGGAAAACTGGAGCGATTGGGAATCAGGGGGAAAACTCCGCTGGCTGGAGTTAAACCTAGCAGAAAGGAAGATGGTTGTGGTTGTTGGAGGTCTATCATCTCAGTTCCAAGGTGTCACTGTAGGAGTTCCTCAGGGTAGTGTCGTAGGTCCAAGCATCGCAGCTGCTTCATCATTGACCTTCCTTCCATCATGAAACCAGACGTGGGGATGTTTGCTGATGTTCACAATGTTCAGCACCAGTCGCGATTCCTCAGATGCTGAAGCAGCCCATGTCCAAATGCAGCAACATCTGGACAATATCCAGGCTTAGGCTGATATGTGGCAAGTAACATTCACACCACACAAGTGCCAGGCAATGACCACCTCCAATAAGAGAGAACCTAACCATCGCCCCTTGATTTTCAATGGCATTAACATTACTGAATTCCCCACTAACAACATTCTGGAGGTTATCATTGACCAGAAACTGAACTGGACTAGCCATATAAATACTGTGGCTACAAGAGCAGGTCAGAGGCTAGGAATCCTGTGGTGAGTAACTCGCCTCCTGGCTCCCCAAATTCTGTCCACCATCTACAAAGTCAGCAATGTGATAGAATACCCTTCACTTGCCTGGATGAGTGCAACTCCAACAACACTCAAGAAGCTTGACACCATCCATGACAAAGCAGCCCTCTTGATTAGCACCCCAGCTACAAACATCACTCCCTCCCCCACCAACGCACAGTGGCAGCAGTGTGTACCATCTACAAGATGCACTGCAGAAATTCACTATGGCTCCAAACCCATGATCAATACCTTCTAG
Organism: Carcharodon carcharias; assembly: GCF_017639515.1. Classification (NCBI taxonomy): domain Eukaryota; kingdom Metazoa; phylum Chordata; class Chondrichthyes; order Lamniformes; family Lamnidae; genus Carcharodon; species Carcharodon carcharias. Next base: position 154,919,566 of record NC_054472.1, read on the forward strand.
CAGGACAAGGGCAGCAGATAGATGGGAACACCACCACCTGGAAGTTCCCCTCCAAGCCATTCACCACCCTGACTTGGAAATATATCAGCATTCCTTCACTGTTGCTGAGTCAAATTCCTAACAGCACTGTGAGTGTACCTACACCACATGACTGCAAAGGTTCAAGAAGGAAGCTCACCACCACCTTCTCAAGGGCAATTAGAGATGGGCAATAAATGCTAGCCTACCCATGAATTAATTTTAAAAAGTACCAGCAGTGGCCACCGCTCCTGCTTGGCACTGCTGATGTGCAGAGGTAGCTCTATGAGGCAGAATGTCTTCCTGGAGATGGACAGAAATCCCACCTCATACTACCTAAAGGGCTGTCACCAGAAAAATTAAAGTGGAGCAAGCCAGCTAAGTGGAGGTGAGCTCGCTCCTGAAATTTAGCCTGGGGTTTGGGGAACCCGCCCTCAGCCTATAATCCAGCCCTTTGCTCCTCGATGATCTGTGAGTTATTTCAATTCTGTTTGTGGGAGCTTGCTGTGTGTGAATTGGTTCTTCTGTTTCCTATGTCATAACAGTGACTACACTTTATAAAGAATTTCATTAATTGTAAAGCACTTTAGGGTGTCCTGAGATTGTGAAAGGTGCTACATAAATGCAAGTCTTTCCTCCTTTCTTTCTTACTTTCTTTTTAATAATGGAGCAATATAGTTTGGGGTAGATATATTTGTACAATAGTGTAAAATAGGATGTGCTGTAGGGTGGTCAAATTGTACTTTTCATAATAGAGTTGAACTGCAGACACTTCTTAAGGGAAAACATTAAGTTTATTTACAATATACTCAGCTGCAACTACACGTGTACTTTCAACTCCAACTCTATCTCTAGACTGCCAACTGAAGTAGCCCATGCTACTTTCCTATTGGTTACAAAAGATCATGTGATCTTTCCTAACAAATATTATTCTTAAATGTACATTACACACTAAATAAAGCCATAATTACTATAAGATGTTAGGGAGTTGACAGCCCATTTTACATTTCTCCCAATTTTTATTTTCACTATGGGCTGCTAACTCACAATTACCTGTTTTATACTCAAATAAAGTTAAAAGCTACCTCATTCCCTAATCTGTGTTTTCGTGCCTAATCACTATAACAATGGATTTTGGTGATAAGTTGAAAGTAATACTCATAGTCCCCTGATTGCTCAGATGGGGGGGTGTAGCCAAAATGAACTGAGCTCTGGTGACATGATACTGTAAATAATACTTCTACGGTGCTGTTAATGGAAGTAGTTTTTGTGGAGATTGACACCACTAGAGTTACTACTTGGAAGTGGTACACAAGCAAAGAAAAGTCAAAAGTATTAAAGGAACATTTTATGAAATGTAACCCTGAAACAGAGAAGCTGCTCAGGTGCATGCTGAAATGGGAATGTGTTTGCCGGTAGAACACTTAAACAACTCTTTTCTTTCAGTTTTTAAGTAAACTGAATATCTGGCCAATTATCTAATTCCTGTGTAAATGATATGAGAAAAAAAATTCACGCTGCAAGTGGTTAAGGTCTGAAATGCACTGCCTGAGACTGGTGGGAGCAGGTTCAATCAAAGCATTCAAAAGGGATTTGGACTGTTATCTGAAAAGGAGGAATATTAAGGGGGGAAGGAGGAGAATGGCACTAATGAATTGTTCATCGGAGAGCCGGTGCAGACATGATGGGTTGAATGGCCTCCTGCACTGTAACAATTCTGCCATTCTGTGAAATTGTTTGCCACATTTCCCTACATTACAATAGTGATCAAACATCAAAAGTACTTCACTGGCAGGAAAGCCCTTTGGGATGTCTGTCGTGAAAGGTGCTTTATAAATTCAACTTCTTCCTTTCATTAATAGTAATATAATACTGAATGTAATATTGCACAACCTGCATATTGGAAATAATGAATTAATTTTATGATTTAGCACTTGTGGAGCAGAATTTCTTGGGAATGCATCTCAGGAGCTTAGGGACAGAGGTGAGTGCACCTAGCTCATGACCTGCATGATTTTCTGTTTATTAAAATTAATGGATGGTAAAATGTGCAGGCCCTGAATTGGGCACACTGACCTTCAGTCTCAAATCCCTTAGCTTGCATATTTGCCTTATGAAGCACTGTGCTATGAGCTATGGCAAGTTGCAAAATTTGCCTCAATACCCAAATACCACATATTGGAAATGATGCTTGCTATCTTTCAGTAATCCATCTAATGTATTGTGTCCAATTCTAGAAAGCACACTTTAAGAAGGATGTCAAGTCCTGAGAGAAGGCACCGAGGATTTTAACTAAAATGGTACCAGGGATGCAGGACTTTACTCATGTGATGAGACTCCTTAGTGCAAAGAAGATTAAGGGGCGGTTTAATAGAAATGTTTAAAATCATGAAGGGTTTTTTTCTCAAATAAGCAGAAACGGTTTCTACTGGCAGAGTAGAAGGTAACCACAGGGAACAGATTTGAGATAATCAGCAAAAGAATCAAAGGCTAGATGGAGAGAAATTTAGTATGTAGTGAGTTCCTATAAATTGGAATGAATTATATCAAAGGCTGGCAGAAGCTGATTCAGTAACACTTTCAAAAGGATATTCGATAAATACTTGAAGGGGAAAAATTTTGGAGGGCTATGGGCAAAGTGTAAGGGACTAATTGGATAGCTCTTTCAAAGACCTCGCACAGTCACGATGGACGAAATAGCCTTCTCTATACAGTTTCATTTAATGATTCTAAAATACCAGAATCACAAGTAATTCTCAGGCAGAGAGCTTAATCTACTCATTGTGCTAGTTTTAGTAACTATTTTCTATACATTCCTGATTATGATGTCACATTCTCAGCAACCTTAAAAACAAGCCAACAATAGACAAATATCCTGTTGACTGGTCTGTAATTCTTTACATTCCTGATCTTACAGTCACTTCCACAACCACATTAACTATTCCTTGCACTAGAATGCCAACTAACAGCCCGGTCCTAATGTCTCGGTGTGATGTTATAAATGGCGTCAGTGGTTGTACAAACAACCTGCACTTTTATTGGCCTGCCTTCACTGTTCTTCCTTTTTACCCAGCAAATTGTTTGCTTGTTCCCCTACTCTTCCATCTCATTCAGATAGCCCGGATCAGATCAGGAACTCACCAAAAGAGTGTCCAGGGGTAAATATTTCAGTCCCTCCATTCTGTTGCCCTGCAGTCTTCCAAATTGCTTTGAAACACAATCAAAAAGCCACCATTCACCCGGTCTCACTCTGGTTCCAGTTTAGTTGTTTTCAACTAGAATTACAGATAAAGGTACATGTGACATCTCCCCTGCATGTAGCCTAGCCCCAGTAAACTCTATAAAATGGTTAAGACAATCAGCAGTTCAGTCTTTCAAATCAGCAAGGTTATAACTTCTGTTTCTTAGTTTACGTTGAATTTAGTAATAGCCTGGGATCGAGTCAGCTACAATTTTATCCATTACCTCTGGGTTGGTAAGGAAAAGATTTGTCAAGGGCTCTATTTTTTTGTTCCTCCTTTGTGTGTGGAAATTAGGGGGAGATGGTGGAGTCATGGTAATGTCAGCAGTCCAGAGGCCCAGGCTAATACTCTGGAGACATGGGTTCAAATTCCACCATGGTAACTGGTGGGATTAAGATTCAATTGATTTTTTAAAAAAAAATCTAGAATTGAAAGCTAATTTCAGTAATGGTGACCATAAAGCTACCATAAATTGTTAATGTTCTCTTTGGGGAAGGAAATCTGCCATCCTTACCTGGTCTGGCTTATGAATGACCCCAGACCCACACAATTTGGTTGACTCTGAAATGGAAGCTGATTGGTTCAGAGGTAATTAGGGATGGGTAACAAATGATGGCCTTGCCAGCAATGCTAACGCCCCATGAAAGAATAAAACAAAATGTGAGTGAATGGTGGATGTGCCACTCAGTTCAAACTCATATATGTTGATGAGCTAATGGAAGGTAACTAATGATCATGCAACTGTAACCTAGCAAGAGTCAAGGTCCACATGAAATGAAGAGAGAAGGAGGTAAAACAGGCAGAAAAAGAGGAGAATGAAGATATGTTAGATCCATGCAGGTGGTTAAGTAGCTGAAACACTCAGAGCCTTTTATCCTTTCTTCTCGGAAAAGACTGCTTCTATTCAGAGTTCCACATCTCCTGATGAAAAAATGTACCAAGAATTTTTACCCATTTTTTCTTTGAGGATTCACACAGATGTCAGATTACAAAAGTCTTAGTCTATTGGGGACAAACAGCATCCTGTTGTTCAATTTAGTTTGTCTAGATTCACACTTTTAAGGGAAAGAAAAATGATTGTTCTCAAATTTTCAAGGTTCACCATGTTTTTTTGCAAAGGACAGATCAGATTTCCAAGTCCCTTCCTCCACCCTTTGTCAGGAATTTATAATAATGTTATTGGAATTTATTGTAAAATAGTGGTATTTGTGTCTGTGTGTGTGTGAGAGAGACTTAATTAGTTTAAAGGCAGCTGGCCTGAAGATTTTAATGTATTAGAAGATGAGCTAAGGTTGAAATGTTAGGTAGGTAAGTATGGGGAAAGTTTAGACTGTAAGGTGTAAAAGGACATTTGCATTTTTAAATAAATTGAACTAGACAGTTTTCAAAGGAGGGGTAAAATGTGTCACCTAGCCAGGTGAAGTTCAGAAACTGGGGCCTGAATTTTTCCCACATCAGGTGGGCTCGGTGGGAGTGGGCAGGGGCGGGCGGGGAGCCAACCGCCGCCCGCAATTGGCTCCACAATGCGATTTCACACGGGCGGGCCAATTAAGGCCTGCCCTGTCTGGATCACAAGCAGCAATGCTGAGCGCTATCTGTGCGGGCAGGGGGAGGAGGGAGAGTCAGGTCAAGTGTGCAGTTCACACATGCGCGCAAAAGAGCGCTTCAATCTCCCTGCGGCATGGAGCTGCCTAAGGGAGATTGAATGGATATGAGAATAATTAAAGAATCGGTTTAAAAATTTATTCAACCATGACCCCTCATGAAACTGTGTTTATGAGTTGGGACATGTTTGTAAAGGTGGGAAAAATTATTTATTTATTTTATGAAAGCTTCAGGAAACTTCATCCCGCCTGTGGATGCGGTTTCCTGAAAAATGCGAAGGCCACTTGAGCTTTTTGCCTGTCCACCAACCTTAAGGTTGAACGGGAGGCATTCTTAACTGCTTTAATTAATTTCTCAATGCCTTAATAGGCCCTTAAGATTTCGGCAGGTGTGCAGCTGACTCTGGCAAAATTTCATAATAACATTCGATGTCATCACACGTCATTTTATGCATCGGCGTTTCAGGCCCACCTCCGCATGCTGAATGGAAGATTCTGTCATTTGTGCCTTATAGTTGCCTTAACAAAAGTGTAACTGGGAGTCAGATTAATTAGGAGATTTAGAAGTTATCATAGAAGGAATTTGTGGATCTATGTATGTATTTAAAATCATTTCTTCTATTAATAAAGGTTTAATTTAGTTTTGTAAGAAACCTATAAGACTTGGCATTCTTATTACTACTGAATTCAAGGCAAGCATCTTGAAATTTATACAAATTGCGAAACAAGTTGTTGCAGTTGTTTCCAATTTCCTTTTGGGATTTGAACAACTAGCATTTACCATCGGCTGGGGTCATAACATTCATGCTGTGTGAGAAGATTTAACGTCCAGGGCTTCTTCTCTGCAACCATGCTCAAAGTGTTAGCTCTTAGAGTTGAGCCTAGAAGGTGAAATGTTAACAGGCTATTTAACCATGATGAACATCTGACCTGACCCCAATCTTGTCTCATCTGAATGTGACAAGGATAGAATTTTTGTCTTGGTTAGTTCGTTTAGCTAAAGTGTTAGGAAGAAAGGTTTCAAATGCAGGCAGTTCCCTCACTAAATACATATAGGAAGTATGAGGTGCTTTGTGTACCCGAAACAGGCAGCATTAATAACTTAACTTCAGTGAGCAAGTGGTAATTCTGTGGAACAAGCTACTTAGGTAGACGGTGGAAGTAGTTATTGTAGTATAAGGGCCTGGCAAAGAAAGGGTTAATGTGGGCCTGGGTATAGTATCACCCACAGTGTCATGTAAAGGAATACATGACCAAGTATTGAGGGAAGTCTTGTACTGAACAGAGATGTGTGTAGAGGCAAGCATGTAGCGAGAGCTCCAAACTTAGACATTATACAGAGGGCAAAATTTTTAGCTTGGTGGGTGGGTGCGCGCCCAACCCATTCAAGCATGAAATGACACCCGTTGACGACGGGCAATTTTCATGCCTGTCTTTTTCCCTGCCACACCAATTACAGTTACCTTGGACTTCCTCTATGCTCTTCCTGTCTCCCCTGCTTTTTTATGCGGTCGTGAGATAGTTCAGTTGGCAGGCGTGTGCAGGAATCGGCAGCGCGCCCACCGACAATTAAAAGGACTGTTAAGGCCATTAAGTTATCAATTAAGTTCAATTTTCCACTGCCCGTCCAATGTTACAGTTGGCGGGCAGGTGAAAAGGCCAAGCGGCCTTTTAAGGAAACCTCATCCACAGGCGGGATAAAGTTTCCTAAAGCAAATAAAAATAAAATAAAAATTTTAAAACTTAATTAATAACACGTCCCTGCTTATGTGACAGAGTCGCATGAGGGGACATGTTTTATTACAATTTTTATTTCTTTATATATTTTTTAAACTCTTCACCTCCCTGAGGCGGCTCTGTGCTTCAGGGAGATTAGCAAGTGCACAGTCGTGCGCATGCGTGGAGTTCGCACTCAGCCCACTCATCGTCCTCCCCCCGCCTGCACAGGCAGCGCTGAGCGCTGCCGCTCGCATTTCATGCTGGGCTGGCCTTAATTCGCCCGCCATTGTGAAATCGCCTTCCAGCCCCGAACGCAGACGGCAGTCGGCTTCCTGACCGCCCCCACCTGCCCCGCCGAGCCCACCCACATGGACTGCAGCCATTCAAGAAGGCAACTCACCACCACCTTCTCAAGGGCAACTAGCAATGGACAATAAATGCTGACACAGCCAGCGAAGTTCACATCCCATGAATGAATAAAAATAAAAGCGGGATGGTAGAATTCAAATTAGATGAACCTTGGCCTTTTCTCATCTAGCAATTCCTAAGTTCCTATGTTCTCTAGCTGATAAGGAAAGTGATGAAAATTATAATACATTCAACATTAATACATCAAGCATTATAATAATTGAGTAGAAAGGCAAGAAGTCCCAAGTTTTCAGTTTGTGGCAGGCTTGGCTATTTATAGAAACTGCTGTCGGGGCCAGTGGCAGGAGAATTGGTGTTGGAAAAATCCAAACCATAAAGCCGTCATCCAAACACACGCACATTCTGATGGGACTTACTGGACAGCAATCAGTAATAAAGACTTCAGTTTTTTTTTTCTTTACAATGATCCATTGATACTGAGTAGTGTTGCCAACCCTCCAGAATTGCCTGGAGTCTCCAGGGATTGAAGATCAAGGCATAGTTATGTGCAGTCCCGGTGAAAAATCATCAGGACTTTAAAGGAGATTGTTTCTTTTTGTTCCCATTTTCTTTAAACATCTCTCTGTACCAAATGTAAACATATTGAAAATGGGGAATAAAGGCTATTTGGCTGACTGTCTAGAATCATCCAATTGGGTAATGAGTCTTTTTGCTATCCAATTGCCGTAGGAAGGCAATATGTCACAAGGGTGGATGTGTTGGCTGACTAATGGCTGGAGCTTGGGGGCAAGTCATGTGATTATATCTCAAAGAATACATCTCATCACAGTTGGCAACCCAAGTACTGAAAGCAAGATAGCTCTCCCTCTCTGGCTGAAATCAGCTGACTCAGTACAAACCAGAAGTCATCATCCCAGTAAGATTAACCCCAGTCCAGAATTTGATGTGCAAATGCATTGGCGTAAGGGTAGGAAAGATCCAGGCTCCCCTATGAGCACTCTGTAAGCTCTTATGTAAAGAATACCAGTCAGGTGAGGCACAGAGTTTTGTTTTATTCATTCAATGGATTGGGCTTCGCTGGCTGAGCCAGCATTTATTGTCCATCTCTAGTTGCTCTTGTGAAGGTGGTGGTGAGCTGCAGTCGATGTGGTGTAGGTACACCCACAGTGCTGTTAGGAAGGGAGGTCCAGGATTTTGACCCAGCAACAGTGAAGGGACGGCAATATAGTTCCCAGTCAGGGTGGTGAGTGGCTTGGAGGGGAACTTCCAGGTGGTGGTGTTCCCATCTATCTGCTGCCCTTGTCCTGCTAGATGGTAGTGGTCATGGATTTGGAATGTGCTGCCTAAGGAGCCTTGGTGAGTGTGTTGAAAAGAAAGCAAGTCTCAAGTGAAGTAAGAGATTGGAGATTAAATTAAGAAATCTCATGATCTCTGTAGACATGCTACAATAGAAGGTAGTTTAAAGATAGGTCCATAACACTATAGCAGTGCCCCCTTCCCCAACTCCCCTTCCTTTGAGCGCAGCTCCCGCTGCAAACACAAGATTGATCAATCTACCTTAAGAAGAAAAGGTTTTTTTTCTCATGCTGAAGCTAGATACATAGAATACACTCCCAGCATCACAGCAACAAATATTTATGCAGTACCCTCATGGGGAGAGACATTTCAAAAATTTTATAAGGGGAAAAAACATCAGCAAGCCAGAACTGAAAAGGGAGGGGAAAGGTGGAGGAGGGGCAGGATTAAAGCACAATTGATTAAATAGGATCTTAGAAAGCTTTAGAGACCCAGCAGCTAGGAGGCAAAGAGGACAAATAGTTTAGGCAGAGTCGACCTGAATAAACACCTAATTAGAAATGCTCCTCTAGTGTTATTGTTATGAGGGGAGGGTCGAGAGGAGGAGGAAATAATTGTACGAAAGGCTATATATTAGAGATGGACTTCTGTCCAACTAATTCTGCAGATCAGGGACCATTTAGGGAGCATTTTCCCTCAGGCAAGTAACAAGTTTGGGCAGAATCTAAGACATGGGAGTGTGCACATGGGCTGTGGAAGAAGTGAGCTCAATGTTTTTTTTTTCTCATTTATAACCTGGAAGGACTTTGTGAGGATGGTAACAATGCTGTATATACGTAGAGAAGGCAAACCATAATGGGTGATTGCAGAACCAATTACAGCATATATAATATCATGCCCATTGTTTGATTTCACCATGTGTATGGGTGTTTGTGAAAGAGAGAAAAGCTTGGATTGAAATGACTCCTTACATTGTTAATACATATCAAAGAATCTATGCATAATGAGATACCATTTGAGTGCAGAGAACTGTTGATATACAGGCAGGTGTGTCCAAGCATGTACAAGTGAACATGTATATCTAGAACCTTTTCCCATGCTCTGGCTTTTAATATTACCTGTGTGTTAGATCATTGTAAATGGTCAGTGAGAGCCAATTGTGCACATTATGCTCATGTAAACCATTAACTGAACCTGTCATGAAAGTACCTTCACTCTGCCCTCTGATTTTAACCCATATTTTATATTCCAGACAATGTCACTAAGAATGAACTGAGCAGAGATCAACATGAATCAGTGCCCCAGTCACCAGTCACACAAGCACAACCACAGCAAGCAAAGGAAGTTTATAATTAAAGTGACAATGCCTCCATTTCAGATGGTTTCAATCACTAATTTAGGCTTGCCTTGAAGACTTTTAAAGTAACTTGTAGAAAAGAGAATAGAAAATATAAAAATAAATCATTCATCATTAAAATCTGTGGTTACTGTATGGATCCTTTGTCAAGGTATCAACACCAACCTCAATTGCATAACGTCAACAAACCTAGCATTGCTGAGCTTACTCAGTAAGTGGCTTATTAATTCTTTAGATTCCCTTGTGCGAAGAAACAGATGTTTAAAAAGTATTCGCTGTTTGATAGTTTCTGAAGATGAGAATAAAAGACTGTAAACCAATAATAGACTTGCTTACTTATTTTGGTGATCATGGAACACAGCTAATTGCCACATCTTGCATGCAGCAAATATCAAACTTCCTGACTTTATGGAGATAGTTGGTAACTGTGATTAAACAATATGCCATAGTTTTACATCGTGAAACATCACAGAAATTGTCAGCTGAGGATCAAATATGTTGGCACTGAGACCGGCAGCAATTTTTCACATATATGGAGAAGATTTAAGCAGAATATTTCTCTGTGACAGCATAAGGTGCTTACAGCATTGGTTTGGAGTTACTCTATCTGCTGTTCATAGAGGCATTTTCAGTTCATGTGTCTGATAAAATCTCAGAAGAACATAAGAAGTAGGAGTGGGCCATATGGCTCCTCAAAGCTGCCCCGCCATTCAACAAGATCATAGCTGATCTAACCTTGGCCTCAACTCTACATTCTGTCTTTTCCCCATAACCCTCAATACCCTGTTGTTCAAGAATCTACTTAGCTCAACCTTAAATACATTCAATGACTCAACATCCACAGCTCGCTAGGGTCAAGAAGCCCAAAGATTCACAACCCTCTCAGAGAAGAAACTCTTCCTTATTTTCATTTTAAATGGACAACCTCTTATTCTGAAACTACACCCCTAGTTCTAGATTCTCTCACAATGAGAACATACAACTATCCATTTCAAACATCACAAGAATAGTGACCTTCCACCATACACTGCCACTGTCAATAAAATGCTCTCACCGTAATATAACAAAACTAATGTAACAAGAATGGGAAGACAGTGGTGATGTCACTAGGCTAATAATCCAGAGGCCCAGGGGAAAATGGGTTCAAATTCCACCAGGGATCCACCAGATGGGATTTGGTGGAATTTAAGATCAATTTATTACTAAGTTAAATTAAGTAATAAGAATCTGGAATTGAATGCAAGTGTCAGTACTGATATCATGGGGCTATCGATTGTCCTGAAAAAAAACCCATCTGGATCACTAATGTCCTTTAGGGAAGGAAACCTGCCTGGTCCTTACATGGTCTGGCCGACACATGCCTCCAGCCTACAGTTTTGTGGTTGACAGTGGAAGCAGCATACATAGATAGAGCTAAGCAATCCCACCACCAATGGATCAGATCAAAGCTCTGCAATCCTGCCACATCCAATCATAAATAGACAATTGAACAACTAACAAGGACGAGGAGGCTCCACAAATATCCCCAACTTCTATGGGTCACCAATCTATGGATGTAAAACAGGTACCAAAGCATCCAATATGCATGCATATTCTACGTGAGAAGTGTGCCACCTGATACAAGCATCAGGCACCCTTTGCATGTTGGAACAAAGGACATAGGTAGGAAATGGAAAGAGGTTCTGCTGGAAGTGTATCAGGATTTTGGCTCTAAATTAAAAAGCAGGACTTTGACGGTAATAATAATATTGCCCAAGCCACGTGCAAGTTGACAGAGAAACAGACAGATCAGGAGAATTGGCACATTGCTAAAGGACTGGTGTGAGAAAGAGGGGCCCCTACATGGGATACTAGCACCAGTTCCATGGGATCAGCTCCACCTGAAGTGGATGGGACCCATGTCCTAATGGAAAGGGTAAAGTGGGAGGTGAGGGTAGAAGACACTAATAGCATACCAAAAATACTAAATAATCATGGGACAAAAGTGGGGGGGGGAGGGGTGTGGAGGAAATAAATACAATAACTATCACTAGAGAATAGTTGGTAGGGAAACTAATGGGCTAAAGGCCGATAAAGCCACCTGGACCTGATGTGCTGCGTCCTCAGATATTAAAGGGAATAGCTACAGAGATAGTGGATGCACTGTTAGTAATCTTCCAAGGATCCTTAGATTCTGGAAAAGTCCCAGAGGATTGGAAAACTGCCAATGTAACGCCCTTATTCAAAAAGGGAGGGAGACAAAAAACAGGTAATTATTGGTCAGTTAACAACATCTGTCATTGAGAAAATGTTAGTGTCTATTATAAAGGATGTAATAGCAGAGCATTTAGAAAGGCAGAATATAATCAACCAGAGTCAGCATAGCTTCATGAAGAGGAAATCATGCCTGATAAATTTATTAGAATTCTTTGAGGAGGTAACAAGCAGGATAGATAAAGGGGAACCAGTAGATGTAATATATTTAGACATGTTCCATCACCCTTCTTAAATATAGGAATTACATTATCTACCTGCCAGTCCTCTGGAAATACACCTTTTTCTAATGAATAATTAAATATGAATAGTTATGCCTCTGTTATCTCTTCCCTAGATTCTTTTGAAGTGCATGCAATCCATCTGGACCAAGGGTTTTGTTGTCTTTGAGTTCATTCAATTTTATCAATACTGTTACAAATATGAGGTTTATAAGATTGTTATCTTTAGCAATCTCTCCTTTGCCTCCACCTATTGCTAGCCTTCTATCCAACTTCACCTGTTCCACACCCCTTAAACAATATAAACGTTACCACATTTTTACTTCTCTTAGCTCTGAAGAAGAGTCATACGGATTCGAAACGTTAACTCTGTCTTTCCCTCCACCGATGCTGTTAGACCTGCTGAGTTTTTCCAGCAATTTTTGTTTTTGTTACTTTTTTATGTTCCTTGATAATTTATTTTCACAGTTTCTCTCAGATTTCCTAATTTCTTTTTACTTCTCTCTTCATCTCTTTGAATTCTCTCTTATTATGCACTCCTCTGCTGTCTATCTACTTAATGTCTGCCTTTTGCCTAATTGTTTCCCTACAATTTTATTCATCCACATGGTCCCATCAGTGCTAAGCTTGTTATGTTATTTTAGAAGAATATATTTTCCCTGCATTCTGTTGAACACTGTTTTAAAAGTTTCCTATTGTTGCCCTACATTGTTGTTTGCCATAAAGTTCCCCATTTTATTTTCCAAAATTCTATCCTCAACCACTCAAAATCAGCTTTTCTCCTCTCTATTAATTTGGTTTTCATCATACTTATGCCCTTCTCTAACATCATCTTAAAGGGTATTTTATCATGGTCACTATTGCCTGGATGTTCCCTATATTTAATTACTCATATCTGCTCTGGTTCATTCTCCATTGTTAGTTCCAATAATAAATCTTCCCTTGTTGGGCTTTTCAAATAATGGATTAGAAAGGAGTTATGTATACATTGTAGGAACATTTGTTTATCCCCTTTTATTTACCCCTTCTGTCCAATTAATATCACAGCAAATAAAATCCCCATGATTATTATTAAGTTTTTTACTGAATTCCCTAATCTGTCTGTATATTTCTTTCTCCTCCTCCTTTCTATCATTAGGTGGTATACACCTACCAATGCAATTGATCCTTTATTATCTTTTATCTCTATTCATATGGGTTCTATTTTTGTCTTGCTGATGGCTGTGTCCCTTTTTTCTACTGCCATTATGTTATCCTGAATACAGCTACTCCACCTGACAGTTGCCTTTAACTTTTCTAAATATGTTATATCCTGCAATGTTTAAATCCCAGTCCTGATTCTGTAGCCACGTCTCAGTGATTCTTATTTATGTCTGATTCCTCCCAACACACGATTACCTCCAGCTCCCCTGTTTTATTACAGGCACTGTGTGCATTACTGTATGTACTTTTTAACTCATTTTTAATAGGATTTCCTCTCATTTTATGTTTAACCATCTTTTTAGACTTCCATTTTATAGTTCTATTTATTCCCTTGCTATCAACATCCTTACTTTATTCTTTCCCATGTTCTGCTGCCCTGTTTTGTTTCCATTTGGACTGCTTACATTTTTTGGAGATTTCCCCTCCCCTCCCAATTTAAAACCTGTGTCACCATCATAAAACCATAAGACATAGGAGCAGAAGTAGGCCATGTGACCCACCGAGTCTGCCCTGCCATTCAATGAGATCATGGCTGATCTGATAATCCTCAACTCCACTTTCCTGCCTTTCCCCCATAACCCTTACTTCCCTTACTGATTAAAAATCTGTCTATCTCAGCTTTGCATGTTCTTAACGACCCAGCCCCTACAGCCCTCTGTGGTAAAGAATTCCACAGATTAACTACCCTCTGAGAGAATAAATTCCTCCTCATCTCTGTAACTTGGCACCTCCTTACTCTGAGATTATGCCCTCTGGTCCTACACTCTCCCACAAGGGGAAACAACCTATCAGCATCTACCCTGTCAAGTCCCCTAAGAATCTTATATATTTCAATAACGTCGTCTCTCATTCTTCTAAACTCCAATGAGTACAGGTCCAACCGACTCAATCGCTCCTCATAAGAAAATCCCTCCATACCTGGGTTCAACCTAGTGAACTTTTCTGGACTGCCTCCAATGCCAGTATAGCTTTTCTTAGATAAGGGGATCAAAACTGTTCACAATATTCTAGGTGTGGTGTAACTAGTGCCTTGTATAGTTTTATACTTTCCCTATTTTTATACTTCATTCCCTTTGAAATAAAGGCCAACATTCCATTTAGCTTCCCTATTACCTGCTGAACTTGTATGCTAGCTTTCTGGGATTCATGCACGAGGACCCCCAAATCCCTCTGTGCTGCAGCTTTCTGCAGTTTTTCTCCAGTTAAATAATATTCAGCTTCTCTATTCTTCCTGCCAAAGTGCATAACCTAACACTTTCCCACATTATATTCCATCTGCCATATTTTTGCCCACTCACTTAACCTGTCTATATCCCTCTGTAGACTCCTTGTGCCAACCTCACCACTTGCTTTCCCACCTATTTTTGTGTTATCCGCAAACCTGGCGATAGTACACTCAGTTCCCTCATCTAAGTCAATATATATTATAAATAGTTGAGGCCCCAGCACTGACCCCTGTGGCACTCCACTAGTTACAGGTCACCATCCCAAAAATGCACCCCCCCCCCCCCCAACTTATCCCAATTCTCTGTCTTCTATTAGTTAGCCAATCATCTATCTATGCTCACGTTCTACCCCCAACAACATGGGCTGTTATCTTATTAAGTAGCCTTATGTGTGATACCTTATCGAACGCCTTCGGGAAATCCAAATATATTACATCTACTGGTTCCTCTTTAACTATCCTGCTTGTTAACTCCTCAAAGAATTCTAATAAATTTGTTAGGCATGATTTCCCCTTCATGAAGCCATGCTGACTCTGCTTGATTAGATTATGTATTTCTAAATGCTCTGCTATTACATCCTTTATAATAGACTCCAACATTTTCCCAATGACAGATTTTAAGCTAACTGGCCTATAGTTACCTGTTTTTTGTCTCCTTCCCTTTTTGAATAAGGGTGTTACATTGGCCATTCTCCAATCCTCTGGGACTTTTCCAGAATCTAAGGATTCTTGGAAGATTACTGCCAGTGCATCCACTATCTCTGTAGCTATTTGCTTTAATATCCGAGGATGCAACCCATCAGGTCCAGGGGACTTATCGGCCTTTAGCCCCATTAGTTTCCCTAGTACTTTTTCTCTAATGATAGTTATTGTGTCTATTTCCTCCCCCCACTTTTGCCCATTGATTATTTGGTATTTTTGGAATGCCATTAGTGTCTTCCACCTTGAAGACTGAAGCAAAGTATTTATTCAACTCCTCTGCCATTTCCTGGTTCCCTATTATTATTTCCCCAGCCTCATTCTCTAAGGGGCCTATGTTCACTTTGGCCTCTCTCTTCCTTTTTATATATTTAAAGGAGCTCTTACTGTCCATTTTTATGTTACTTGCTAGTTTACCCTCAAAGTTTATTTTCACCTTGTTTATTTTTTTTGGTTGTCTTTTGTTGGTCTTTAAAACTTTCCTAATCCTCTGGCTTACCACTAACGGGCATGTAGCGCATAGCATCCAATCTGAGGGGTAAGCCACTCACTTGCTGTGTTTATTTTTGGTCCCAGGCAATTTAAACCTTCCGCTTCTTATTTTATTTTTCTTCCAGTACACATTTGCAACTAACATTTGCTTAACATTGGAAGATGGACAGTCATTTTTATTTTAAAAATTTGAATTATTTTCTTGCCGAATGTTTGTAATGTTTTTTAAATGTTGAATGCAGTGAATATCCTCACTCTGAAATTTAGTCTGGAATTTTCCAACCCCCAACCCCCCCAACTGCAGAGGACTGGCGAGCCATTGAAACCTCCGTTCACATTGGTAGGACTGGAAGATCCCGCCGGTGTGAGGGGCTGGAAAATTCCGGCCTTAAAACTTTCTCCAGTTGGGATGTGGGGTGTGCTGGTAAAAAGGTTATAACGAAGTCCCACAGAGATCATGGATTTCTCCTTAACAAAAGGAGAGCCATCAATTGTGTTCAGCCTTGGAAGCAAAGTGTAGTTTTACGTGCGACACAGTTATCACAGTCAAGTGTTGCAGTATGTGCTTGTAGGTGGGACGCTGATGGTGCTCCTTATCACACACACACACGCTCAGGGGCCCAGTTGTCAGAAGGAACTTGTATAAAAATGTTAAGGGGGGCTCACTCAGTGTGATTTGCCCCAGGCCCCGCATCCCAGTAGGGACGACCCTTTGCGGATGTAATTTATTTGAATTTCCAAAAGGCCTTTGATAAGGTGCTCCATAATAGACAATTGAGGAAGGTCAGAGAATATGGGGTCAGTGGACAAGTGGCAGAATTGATTGCTCGCTCTTAGAGTGGGGAGTAAAGGGCAGATATTCAGGGTGGCAGAAGTTGGGAAGTGGTATTCCACAAGGCTCAGTGCTGGGATCAGTGCTGTTCACCATTTACATTAACAACTTGGACATTACAATCAAAAGTAAAATTTCTAAATTTGCAGATGATGTCAAATTAAGAGGGGAATAGTCAATACTGAGGAGAACTGCAACGAAATGCAAGGGGACATTAATAAACTTGGAAAATGGATAAATAATTGGAAAATGAAGTTCAACGCAGATAATTGTGAATTAGTACATTTTGGTAGGAAGAATAAGAATGCTTATTAGCTAAGCGGCACAGGCCTGTTTGGGGTGCAGGAACAAGAGATCTCAAAGTACAGATACATCAATCACTACAAACTGTTTCATGGGTTGGCAAGGCCATAATAAAAGGAAACCAAGCACCAGGCTTTAGTGAGAGGGATAAAATTGAAAAGTAGGGAGGTTTTAATAAACCTGTATCGAACAAGGGTTAGATATTAATTAAAGTACTAAGTGCGGTTCAGGCCACCATGTTATAAAAAAGATACAGAGGCACTGAAGAGGGTGCAGGGAAGATTTACAAGGATGAGACCAGAAATATAAGGGTATATACAGCAGTAACATATTGACAGGTTAGGTCTCTTTTCTCTTGTAAAAAGAAGGCTGATGGGTTGACTTAAAGGTCTTTAACATCATGAAAGGTTTTGACAGTCTGGACACAGTGCCAGGATTTTCCAGTCCCCAACAGCAGCAGCTGTAATGACCAGGGGAGGTGAGTGGGGGGAATCAATGTGGTGGGAGCTGAGAGATCAGTTTCCCACTGCCGTGAAATGACGACAGGAACATGCGCTCCTGCCCATCATGACGGGTCACCATTCCTGCCAGAGGCTGGCCGGAAGCTGTTTTGCGTCCTGTTTAAGGGATGCAGATAGTTGGAAGGGACGACCAGAATTGTTCTCCCCCTTGTCCAATTATCCATGCCGCAAGTGGGATATCACACCAGTCGGGAACACATCCGGACCAATGTGGCGTAGACATGTCGGAATACCCCTGGAAGAAGGTCTGGGGCAGCTTGCGGAAATTGAATGATGGAGGCCTCCAGCGACTGTGGACCTTGGAACCACGTGCAGCCGTGAGTGGGTGGAGCATCAATTACACGGATCTTTACACTGTTGGAACTTCCAGGATGTGAATCTTTGCACATCAGGAGCTTCCGGGATGAGAATCTTAATGCTGCAGATGGTCGGCTACATGAGGTATTGTTGGGCAGTGGTGGTCTATGCTGGGGAAGGATTAGATGGGGAGGAGAGGAATGAAGGCGTGGGGTGGGTGTGAAGGCCTGGAGGGGGGCGGGGGAGTTTAGGGGTGTTAGGAGAAAGAGAGAGATGCTGCAGGGGTCTTGGAATGGGTGAGGTGGTTTATACAGAGGAATGTGGGAAGGGCTGTAGGGGAGTGCAGGCGGGCTTGTGTGCAGGTGTGTTTGTGTGCAGGTGTGAACACGCATGGAGGAAGAGGGGAAAGGGGTTCGGGGCAGGGGCCCTGGGGGCATACTGACAGAATTGTTGATAGGAAGGGATAGTGAGAGTTAAGGAGGACAATGGGAGCCAGTAAGGTGGCAGAGTGAGGGTCCTGTGTTGACAGGTTAAGGGGCACTGAGTGTTGTTTGAGCGGGCACAGAAGTAAAATGGATTCTAGGGTCTGGCAGGATGAGGGGATAGATGGGAACATCACCACCTGGAAGTTCACCTCCAAGTCACTCACCATCCTGACTTGGAAATATATCGCCGTTCCTTCGCTGTCACTGGGTCAAATTCCTGGAACTCCCTTCCTAACAGCACTGTGGGTGTACCTACACCACATGGACTGCAGCGGTTCAAGGAGGGAGCTCACCACCATCTTCTCAAGGGCAACTAGAGATGGGCAATAAATGCTGGCCTAGCCAGCGAAGCCCACATCCCATGAATGAATAAAAAAAGGCTATTGTCATACGGTGGGCTCCTCGGTAAGGTAAGGGGCGTGGACATTCACCTGCATGGGATGGACGGAGATGCGGGAGGGTTGTAGGGATGACTGTAGGGAGGCCAAGGGTCACACCAGGAGGGTCAATGGTTATGGGGGGGACGGTGTGTGTTGGGAGAGGGGGAGTCGGAAGGTGTTGGACTCAACCCGAAATGTCACATGCACCGTGGCTACTTGCAACAATCCAGAACCTCGGGGGGAGGTCTGGAGATGCATGGGAGTTGGATCACTGTGGGTGGACCGAGTGTTAGGCCAGCTCATGGACAACTGAAGGGGAGCCCCCACACATAGTACTGATAATACTAAGGCATTTCAACGGATAAGTGCATGAAGGGCAAAGGCTCAGCATGGACAGGTGGCTTATTGCACATGTGGCTCTCAAGGGCCCTGGCAAAGATCGTTGCTTCTCTATACATGCATGATTCCGGGGTGCATAGACCCAGTCTGGGGTGTACCCCAGAAGATGGGAAGGGGTGCGCACAGGCTTAATGGCTGCAAATAGCAATTAAGCCACATCAGACCTCATTAAAATGCAAGTGGAGTCTATATACAGAAGTATGAGAACATTAACAATTATAGTGCACCGGTGCAACCAGATGTGAAATCGTATCTTCTTAATCTTTTGTTCCCTACCACTTCCTCTAAGTGCTCCCCCAACATCCGCAGTAGGGGTGGAGGCAGCCTGCTGACCTTGGTGGCTGTCTTCTGCAGACCTGAGCTTACTTTGGCTGTCCTGCTGTGGGCCAGCTGCTCCCTCTGCTGCTACAGAGGATGAAGCTGAAGGCGTCACAGGCAAGGGGGATTCCGAAGGCCGGACACCCTCAGAGTGGAGGTCCTGGGGCATCCAAAGCCATTTCTCCTCACTTTGGGTGCCCAAGGGCCCCCACCTGATTCCTTGAGGAGAAGGGGCACCTGGAGGAAGGTCAAAGTGTCCCGTTCCCTCTTGCGTAGTCACAGCAAGATCTCACCGATGGCTACAGTGATGGAATGCAAGTCTGTGCGCATCATCAACAGAAACTTGGCATTCTGCTGGAGGAGGTTCTCCATCGGGTTTACCATCCACCCCCTGGAGACCTTCATGTCTGCACAGGTCAGAACCACCTCATCAGGGAACAGGCGAATGGACTACTCTGCCTCATGTGTCACTCTACTGAGGGCATCCGCCACCTCTGCCTGATGTTCCCTGCCTCTCACTGCATCTCCAGCATCTCATAAAGCGCCAGTCCCAGAGGCTCGTACTCCAACTCGGACATCACAGGTGCCTCTTTCCCAGCAGTCCTCTGAGTGCCGGTGAGCTTAGTTGACCCTGCCTCCTCCTGCTGCGGACACGTATCTGTGTGGTGACTACATTATGCATTGGTCCTGACTGGATAGAGGCCACCCACCAACTTTTCCATTTGCACAGGCTCAGCTCGCTTCCTCCTCTTCCAGCTCAGCTACCCGCTCCACGAACTCTATAAGGTTGCTCTGTTCAAGTGGGCTTCCTCCCATCATCCCTATCTCTCTCTCTCTCTTCTGTTGTTCCACAACTTTTTCTGCGCAAAGATGGGTTTGAGAGCAATTGAGTTTCAGGTATCTTTCTCATGCTTCCTGTCTTAACATTAAAAACAAACAAATAAAAACAAATTGTGTGCCATGTGATTGATGCGCTGCAGGTCCCTCCAAAACAGTGAGCCCACCATGCAGCTCGAAGGATAAGACCCACAGATATGTCATTAGTGGTGCTTGCTGGTGCCCTCAAGCCTAAGCCCCTACCTCCCATATCCCCACCCCAGATAGCAACTGAGCTCTGTGTGTGGAAGAGTCAGGGACCCACAGTGGCCTCTCCACCTTCAGGCTAGATGGACTGAGGCATCACCATAACACATTGAGTAGCTTTTTAATGATGGGCTGCACGGATGGTGCACTTGTCACTGGGGCCCATGTACCCTGTGCCTTTCAGTGAGTTGAGCGTGAGCAGTTGAGGGCTCACTTACCCTGGCAATGTGGAGGAGGTCATTCATCTATTTCTGGCATTCCAGGGCAACTATCCGATGGAAACCATGGGCACAGATGACCCTGGCCACCTCTTCCCTTGGAGAGCTGGTCACATGGCTTGGCCTCCTCCTTCCATCCTTGGGGTACAGGACATCCCTCCTGGCTTCTGCTGAATTGAGCAGCATATCAAGGGAAGCATCGCTGAATCTGGGGGTCAGAGCTCCCTGGGATCAGCAGGCCATCTCCCCCTTCAATGACGAGTTTGTGACAAAGAGGTTGATGTCCAGGCACCTTTTAATAAGGCGCCTGGATATGACGGTGGGGCACGCGTCATCCTGTCCACCCCACCGCACAATACTTCAGAAAACTCCCTACTGCATAACTAATGAGCCTAGCATCACACAATATGGTGTGAATCCCCACTGGGCTGCATGGCGGGAAACGCTCCTGGCTTGTGACCCTGTCACGGGCCTTAGGTCCAGAATGGAAAATCCCAGCCACAGAGAGAATGTTTCTTCGTGTGGGAAAGAGAATAATTAGAGACCATGAATATAAGGCAGTCACCAAAAAACTCAAGGTAAAAGAAAAATACCGTGGATGCTGGAATTCTGAAATAAAAACAGAAAATGCTGGACAAACTGAGCCAGTCAGGCTGCATCTGTGGAGAGAGAAACAGAATTAATGTTTCGAGCCTATCCGAAGAAGAGTCATTCCGGCTTGAAATGCTATCTCTGTTTCTCTCTCTGCAGATGCTACCAAACCTGCTGAATTTATCCAACAGTTTCTGTTTTTAATCAAGAAATCCAATAGGGAATTCAAAAGAAAAGCCTTTACCTACAAGTGGTGAGAATGTGGAACTCACTACCACAGGGATGGTTGAAGTGAATAGTATAGATCTATTTAAGAGGAAGCTAGACAAGTATATGAGGCAGCAGGGTTACAATGATTACGTTGGTGGATTTAGATAAGCAAAGATGGGCGGAAGCTTGAGTGGATCATAAACACAGACGTGAAGTGTTCGTGTCAAATGGCCTGTTTCTATTACGTATCCTATGTAATCCTATACCTATAAGTAAGGCTCCTTTTGTATAGTTGGCCTGCCCAGAGCAGAGCCAATGCTAGGCTATATTTGTTCAGGAAAGCACATCTACATTCAGCCTATTCAGCAGTTTTAAAGGGAATCCTGGAAGTTGTCACCAAAACACTGGGCTAGATTTTACACCCACACCCACCCTCCCACACCGGGCATGTTTTCGGTGGGGTGCGCATAAAATCTGGTGGGTGGTAACCTTCCTGCCCACCCCTGACAGAGCCCCCAAAATAATGTAGGTGGGCTGCTGTTTTTTTTTAAAAAAAATAACTGACAATTGAGCTTGTTAACAAGACAATTGACATGAATATTATGCTGCCACGTCATAATTATGTTGGCATGGACAGGCGAACAAGATTCAGAAGGCCAATTTTTAAATAACTTTGTTGAAAAGGTGGGAAGAATGGTCGGGGGTTGGGGGGGGGGGGGGGGGGGGGGGCGGGGGGTGCCAAGTCACATTATTTGTGGAGGAAAGCGGTGCATGTGCGCATCAGGGGTACCCCCTGATGATGATGATACACCTTTGTGCCTCACTGCCTAGTGTCCAAAACCCACTCCCCCACCCCTAGGCTTCCTGCCCTAAAACTGCAAGCACTTGAAACCTGTTTATCTGGTGTAAATAAAATTGCGAAATTGATAGCAGAGCCAGCGCAATCAATGAAGTTTTTTTTTTCCCTGGGCTCAGGTGTTTCAATGGGTGATGGATTTCTGGGTTCTCAGCTAATCCTCATGATGTATTCTTGGCTAAGAGCCCAGATATCTATTAGCCTGTTGAAACACATGAGCCCCAGGGATAACATTGTTTGATTATTCTGGTCTATCAATTTGACAGTGTTTATTTACACACGATAAACAGGTTTCAAGTGCTTGCAATTTCTGCTATTGATATTTTAAAGGGACTTTTATTGGGCAGTAGTAAAAAGGAGGTTTTTTTTTAAGAAAGTGAAATGGCATGGGTGGGGCATGGGGAGTGTGGGGGATGAGGGGGTGTGAGGACTGAGATCTGGAGGGCCCTTCTGTTTTTATTATAACTGGGGCAAAGTCCCACAGCACCAAAATGGGCCTTTTAAACAGCCCACCTCTGCACCCAGCAGCCCCTGTGGCTGCCTCCAAACTTTCTCCCAGGTTGGCTGATCTGACTGCAGCCCGCACCCACTACCCCCGACCCTACAATGAAAATCCTGTTCTTGTAGACACTTTCTCCAGAGGTGGGCGCGCCAAGGTGGGAATTTTCCCAACTCCCACTACCTGCCTTCAGGATGAAAATCCAGCCCGTAGAATCAAATGAAAAAGCTCTACAATCCATTAGACCATCTCTTTCCAAAATTTCCCATTACAGCTTCCAACCATTTGAAAACAAACATACAAAACGTAATGAACAGAAAAAGAGCCTGTCCCATATAATCACAATATATACATTCCCCACCCCATCTAGATGCTATGTAGTCTCCTGGAATAGTGAACAAATACAGGTAAAATTCTAGCCCAATTAAGGAAAACAAACCTGTAAAATTCCTCTCTAACCTTCTTAAGTGATCAAAATGAGTCCAGCATTCCACGTTTAAGCCCTGACTAATGTTTCAAGATATCTATTTACCTCTTGTACAAGGTGATCTGTGCCACAGGCAGCCACAGATCAATGTATCAGCATGTAAAGCACAAGCCAAGAACCTATTGCAAAGGTCCACTATTATCCAGGAAAATAACCACCTCCTAAAATCTAATTCTACTTTTGTACATATTGAGATTTTGATCCCTAGTCCTCCCTAACTTATTTAATGGAACCAAACTATCTACACAAATAATCAAGTCTCTTTATAATTTTATAAACCACTATCAAATCACCCCTAAGTCTACCCTTCTCTAAACTCTACAAACCTAACTCTCTGAACCTATCTTTTTTTTAAATTCATTCATGGGATGTGGGCTTCATTGGCTGGGCCAGCAGTTATTGCCTGTCCCTAGTTGCCCTTGAGAGGTGGTGGTGAGCTGCCTTCTTGAACTGTTGCAGTCCATGTGCTGTAGATACACCCACAGTGCTGTTAGGAAAGGAGCTCCAGGATTTTGACCCAGCGACAATGAAAGAACAGCGATATATTTCTAAGTCAGGATGGTGAGTGACTTGGAGGGGAACTTCCAAGTGGTGGTGTTCCCATCTATCTGCTGCCTTTGTCCTTCTAGAAGGTAGTGGTTGTGGGTTTGGAAGGTGCTGTCGAAGGAGCCTTGGTGAATCCCTGCAGTGCATCTTGTAGATGGTACACACTGCTGCCACTGTGCGTCGGTGGTGAAGGGAGTGAATGTTCGTGGATGTGGTGTCAATCAAATGGGTTGCTTTGTCCTGGACACTGTCAAGCTTCTTGAGTGTTGTGGGAGCTGCACTCATCCAGGCAAGTGGGGAGTATTCCATCACAATCCTGACTTGTGCCTTGTCAGCCTTTGGGAAGGCAGGAGGTGGGTTACTCTTCGCACAATTCCTAGCTTCTGACCTGCTTTTGCAGCCACAGTATTTATATGGCTAGTCCAGTTCAGTTTCTGGTCAATGGTAACCTCCAGGGTGTTGAGAGTGAGGGATTCAGTGATGGTAATACCATTGAATGCCATTAGATTCTCTCTTGTTGGAGATGATAATTGCCAGACACTTGTATGGTGTGAATGTTACTTTCCACTTGTCAGCCCAAGCCTGGATGTTGTTCAGGTCTTGCTGCATTTGGACATGGACTGCTTCAGTATCTGAGGAGTCACGAATGGCGCAGAACATTGTGCAAACATCAGTGAACATCCACACTTCTGACATTATGATGGAAAGAAGCAGCTGAAGATGGTTGGGCCGAGAACATTACCCTGAGGAACCCTTGCGGTGATGTCCTGGAGCTGAGATGACTGACCTCCAATAACCACGACCACCTTCCTTTATGCTCGGTATGACTCCAATCAGTGGAGAGTTTTCATCCTGATTCCCATTGACTCCAGTTTTGCTAGGACTCCTTGATGCCACATTCTGTCAAATGTGGTCTTGATATCAGGGGCACCTCAGGAGTTCAGCTTTTTTACCCATGTTTGAACCAAGGCTGTAGTCAGGAGCTGAATGGCCCTGGCGGAACCCAAACTGAGCGTCAGTGAGCAGGTTATTGCTAAGCAAGTTTATAGCACTGTTGATGATCCCTTCCATTACTTTACTGATGAAGAAGAGTGGATTGATGGGGCAGTAATTGGCCGGGTTGGATTTGTCCTGCTTTTTGGTAACTATAATGTTCCAAACTGGTAACTAATTTTATAATCCTCCTGTGTGTGTGAGAAGACCAAAACTGGGCACAGTATTCCAACCAAGGACTTCATCATCCTTTGCAGAATCCCAAATAATACCCATTGAATCTTCTCCTCTGCATATTGAACAATCCCAGGATCTTCAACCTCTCCTGATAGGTCCCTTTTCTACACAGACACTTGTAGCATATCAAGTTTAGAAGAGTGTAGCTGCAAAATATAAATTTAACTGCTTTACTCAGAAGTTAAATCTATAAGGTTTGTAGTGGAAAGATTTAAGGGGAAGTTAGATTGATATTTCAGCAAGCTGTTTGGACCAAGTCAATTGCAGATTCTTTTCCAGCCCTGTCTTTTTTCATGTTACTATGTTTTAAGGTTCAAAGATTGAAATTTTTATGTTACATGATAAAACTGATTCTTTAAACTAAATTTGCAACATACAACTGGTAGGTTTCTCACTACTTTTGTGCTGCCAGTTTTTTCCTCCTCCATCTCTCCTGACTCAAGATCCTTGTTGATCACTGGTAGCTTGACCAAGTGCCTATAATCCATGTATAAATCATAACAGTGAAGCCTAGATTTTCTATATGGTATGGTCAGGAGGGGAGTTAACTTAAACAGCACTAATTTCCCCTCTCAATTCCCGTCTGTAAACAGAACAGTTATTTTGATTTGCTTTCCCTTTAAAAATGGTGGCGTATTTCCCAACCCCTCAGTTTTGGTGTGATCCAGTTTCTATTATTAGCCCCACAGCAAACTCGAGATAGGATGAACTCAAAGGGTTAGCTTATTTGCACACACTCAAATGCAGGAAAGGGGGCCGCAATGTTGCCCTTTTTGCATTCATATAGTAAGGTTACAGAGAAAAGAAAGATTTACAGTGCAGAGACCACAAAGGAAAGAAATTGTGTTTTATGTGAGTTCCAGAATCCAGAATTAAAGCCCAATGAGGTATTCCTTCACGGAGGTTGGCAGGTTGAAAATCGATGGCTGTATAATTCACTTTTCCAGTAGAGTTGACTTCACACAATGAGATAGGCATGCAAAGATGAATCAATCTTGTAGGCAATGGTACAGAAGTTCCAATAGGAAAAATGTAGATGGAGCCAGGTATTCATTTTGGGCAGAGCCCCTTTTCTGTCCTACTGCTAGTTAGATGACAAAATGGCAGACTGAGATTTTGTAGGGCAGCAAGGCAATATTGCTGGCTATACAAGCTAGGGGTCCATGTCACATGACTCCCACCTCTCCACACTGTCTTTGACCAGGATGTGTATTCTTCATCTGAATTCTCGAAATGGTTAAAAGACTTGGTTAATAGAGTTCTAAATAGACTCTGGTTGGCCAACATGTATTGGGAAATGCTGATGGCCTTTGCATAGTTCTCTTTGAATTTGGTCTGTGCAGCACACAGGGGTGTCATTCAGAGATAACGAGCTGTAAGTCTCTCTGATTCTGCAAGAAAGGTCTTTTTGTTCGGGGGAACAGACAGACATAGCTTCAGCCATTTTAGTGATTGTCTAGTTTTTAAAAGTTTATAAATAGCCATGAGGATATCCATATCTGTTTTATAAAAACTATACAGGGTGAGGTTTTAGCCCTGTCACAGAATCCAGAGCTTGTTTTATAAGCATAAAATGAGGACAGGAGGGCTCATTGCCAAAATGGGAAAATGAGTCAGAGTTCTGTTTCCACTGCCATTAATGATATAGGGTGAGAGGCTATGTGTATCTTGAACAGATAGGAACCTAGTTTAAGATTAATTTGTGTGTGAGACTTTCTGTCATTCTAGAATGCAGGATAACATACTTAAATATTACTCATGTAAAATAGGTGTCCAGAGTTATCTGATGACAGTAAACATCTGACAGGAAACAGTAATGTGACAGAGTGCAAATTGAACTTTTTAACTGTCTTTTGTCATCTTTGCTTTATTGTTATTGTTTTCCTTAATGACATTTAAATTCTCATGAATCTTCTCATGAATGTGCCAATATTTTGCCAATTATTCCTCTTTTGCTTTTGATACCATTACTGACACCAAAGGACTTCCCAATGGAATGGCCCTTGCCTGAGGTGGGTGGATAAAGGAAAGGTGGGCCAATCAGACATGATACACTATCACAGAATCACAAAATCACAGTGTAGAAGAGGCCCTTCTGCCCATCGAGGCTGCACCAACATGTGAGAAACACCTGCATACCTACCTAATCCCATTTACCAGCACTTGGCCCATAGCCTTGAATGTTATGACATGCCAAGTGCTCATCCAGGTACTTTTTAAAGGATGTGAGGCAACCCACCTCCACCACCCTCCCAGGCAGTGCATTCCAGACCGTCACCACCCTCTGGGTAAAAAAGTTTTTCCTCACATCCCCCCTAAACCTCCTGCCCCTCACCTTGCACTTTTGTCCCCTTGTGACTGACCCTTCAACTAAGGGGAACAGCTGCTTCCTATCCACCCTGTCCATGCCCCTCATAATCTTGTACACCTCGATCAGGTCGCCCCTCAGTCTTCTCTGCACTAATGAAAACAACCCAACTACTCAACTATGTGAGAGGCACTCTGTGCCAACCACTAATACTGCCCACCCTTATCTGTGGGTAGTCATTTTTTGACTGTGTATATTTGTAATAATATAGACAAAGGCTGGAGCGCTGTGCCTATATGTGAAGCATGAAGCTTTGGGTACAAATGCTTTCAACTTAATAAAGATTCAATGATCAAATACATGGGCACAGCCAACATGCAGAACACATGTCACAGCTGGTTAGCTTGGCCTTCTCTGTTCTCTCCCTCCTCCTTCTCTTTGTCTTGCTAACTTTCTTACAATTTTCTTGTATTTTAAATTCAGCTAAAATGCCATTACACCATGATAAAAGTAAAATACTGTGGATGCTGGAAATCCAAAACAAAAACAAAAACAGAAGAACAGTCTGAAGAAGAGTCATACGGACTCGAAACTTCAACTGTTTTTTCCTCTTCACGGATGCTGTTAGACCTACTGAGTTTTTCCAGCATTTTCTGTTTTTGTGTCATTACACAATCTCAGCCATGGCCTTTACCCTTGACTTAAATATTAGATTAGCAACACTGGATATTAATGGCTTAACATACTAAAGACTCAAAAAAGGCTCTGCAGCATGGATCTCACAACATAACATCATTTACCTACTAACATGTACAGATAGAATAAATATGTAGGCATATCTGTCAGAAGATTAGAACTACCCAAAACATTTTTATATGCTAACAGATTCAGACTTACAGCTATGTTGACATTCTACAGATATCGCCTGCTTCAGAAAATCTCTGAACAAGCGCCTTTTACCCATGAAATGGAAGTTTCAATGATGCAGACTTGTTCATCTATCTGCAGAGCTGTCAGTCCATTATGTGGGTGCGGCTACGCCCACTAGTATCAGACAGATGGTCTGAAACACTGATAACAGGTTTCAGAACAACATAGCAATCAAACCGCACAATGAAATGTTGAAAATATAGGTAAACAAATCGAGCACAATTGGAAAGTGCGTAATGGAAAAGCGGCTTACATTCATGGATCAGTGAACTATTTAAAATGGCCACCTGTTATTTTCTGTGTGAATTGTCTTATCAGTGAGAGCCACATCAATGCAAGGAGACTATTTTTACTCTGCTCACCCGATGGCATTGCCAAGTGCACCAGGTCAGGTGCAGCATGGTGTAGGCCTTTTGGTGTTAAATTATTTCAATCAGAGATTCTAAAGCATCAATAATTATGCAGTTAATTGAAAGGTGATTTATTTCTAAAGATTTGAGAGGTGTATCAATGCAAAATCTTTTCACATCCTGACAACACTAAGTTGGGCAGTAAGGTAAGTAGTGTAAATGAGAACAGAAAGTTGCAAAGGGGCACTGATGGATTAAGTGAGTGGTCAAAACTGTGGCAGATGAAGTTCAATACAGGAGAGTATGGTCCACATTTGACCGAAGAAAGATAGATTAGAGTTTTGTTCGAAATGGTGAGAAGTTACAAACTGTGAAAGAGAGGAGAGATTTAGGGGTATATGTACTGTGATCACTAAGAGCTAGTTGCTAGGTACACAAAAAGATCCAAATGGAATGTTAATCTTTATTTTAAGGCAGATAGAATATAAATAAGTGAAACTTGTGCCACAGTTGTAGAAGGTTGGTTGGACTGCATTGTGAATGCTGCATTCAGTCTGGACTGCAAACCAAAGGAAGGGGTGATCTTGGATGGGATGAAGTGCAATTTCATCAGAATTATATCATGGTTAAAAGGGTTAAATTGTGAAGACAGCTTGCATTTTTATTCCTTTGAGCATAGGAAGTCAAAGGTGAACTGATGGTAGGATTTGATAGAATAGGAAGTGAAAAACTATTTCCACTTGTGAGAGATTCTAGGGCAAGAGGCTCTTAAAATTAGAACTGGGCCATTCACAGATGATGTCAGAAAATGCTTTTTGTCTCACAAGTGTAAATCTGGAACTCTTTCCCCCCAAAAAGCTGTGGAGGCTGAGTCAATTGAAAATTTCAAAACTTAGGCTCATAGATTTTTGTTGACTATAGTGATTAGAGGATAGGAACCAAGTTTGGTGGAGGTGAGCAGGGGGCAAATAGATTTAAGATACAGATCAGCCATGATTTAATTAAATGCTGAAACAAGCTAAAAGGGGCAGAATGGCTTGCTTCTGTTCCTATACCATATTTTTCTTGTTTTCAATATAATAAAAACATTGTCAATAGTGTGAACTCTCTGTCACTTAATCAGACTTAATTCCTGTCACATTTCTGCATTTCCTCTCACTGCTTGCAAGCAATGTAACCACATACCTAGTATCTTATTGTGGTGTTGATTAAAAAAACTCAGATTATTACTTATCTTAAAACAGTAGAGCCTGAGGAGGTAAATAAGAATGAATGAAAAACAGATTTTAAAACACAACTAAAGAAGATTACTCAAAAAAGAGAAAACTGTTTGGAATAATCTACCATAAACTGCCTATTCAAAATACAATTAAATGACACATTGGGAAAGATGTTGTTATTGATATTTCCAAGTACTAAATGGCTTTTCTCATTCCTGATTTCTGTTGAATGATTTTAGACGTCCAGTTGCTAGATTTTCCCCAATGGCTGGGCAAAATCAGCATTGGTACAGCCCTCCTCACTGATTCAGTTTCAGCATTCTAACTACATTATAAAATCAGAGATTTTCTGTTTAATGGGAGTCGCCATTAGCTGGTAAAGAGAGGAATAAATATTAGCCAGGTACCAGGGAAATTTGCTTTGTTCTTCTTCAAATAGAGCAATGAGATCTTTATGCAGTTACCTGAAAGGGAAAACAGTAGCTCGGATTTTCATGGCGTTGCAGAGACCCTGTGCCTTAGTGAAATGCCTGCAGGACCTTGGAACCAGAAGTCCCGCCTCCATTTCTGACAGATCTTATTTTTATATGGAGAAGGTGCAGGATGTAATTCACCAATGGGGGAAGCCCAAACTCAACAGGGCCTTTTGAGCTCAGTGCTGAGTTCAAAAAACCCATATTTGCTCGAAAGGGGTTCATTTCCTGACTTAACAGATGTGAATGTGCATAAAAGGTGGAGAAAGTCTGTGGAACTGTCCACCTGTCAAGCTATTTAAATCCCCCGCTCTTGAAGTTTTGAAAATAAAACAGCCTCCTGTGTCTCTGGGTTAAAAAAATCCGTGTTTGAAATTTCAATAACTGTTTGTTGACATAGCTCTAAGAGCTATCATTATAATATTATCACTGCTTGATTGCTACCACAACTTGTCATGAGCACAGTTGGTGGCCTAAAAGTTCACAGTTTGATAGACAGCTTCAAGAGATTATTATGGGATTAGCTGTCTTTGATGTGGGGCTCTGAATACAAATATTTGTTTCTATTTAGGATTAAGTACTTGAGGGGATTTAAATGTATTGAATTGCTTTTTATTGATGAAAGAGCTGTTTTATATAGTGAAATTTTTAATAGATAGGACTTTGTTATATTTCATCTTAGCATAGCTCGTGAGGTCTGTCCATGGCAGATACTGGTTGTGTTGATATAGAGGGTATAAAGTCAAAGGGTGGTGGGTTAGCACCAAGTTGGCTTGGGGTCTAAATAGAGCCATGCGGGCTAGGTAGAGGGACATAGGTTGACATGGAGGTTATGAGGGGCCATGGGGTTGGGCTGAGGGGCATAGGTTGGCATGCAGGTTATGGGAGCAATGGGGAGGTGGGTGGGGGCATGCATTGGCATGGATGGGGCATGGAGACTGGGTGGGGGAGTGAGGAGGTGAGGGCTAGTGGAACTATCTCCTTTTATTAAAACTGGGACAAAGCCCAAGACCACCATGGTGGTCATTTTAAACAGCATTCAGCAGCTCCTGTGGCTGCCTCCAAACTGCTTCTACAGGCAGTGGGCCCAACTATAGCATGTACCCCACCACCCCGATCCCCAGAACAAAAATCCAGCTATTTGGGTCAGTTTCTCCTGAGGCAGGTGAGCCAAACTGGAAATTTTCCCAACTCTGCGCAGCTGCCTTGGAAGTGAAAATCCGGAACAGAGCCTCCATTTATAATATCATCTGAAAATTAGAACCAAGCAATAATGCAGCACTTCCTCAGTACTGGACTGAAGCGTCAGCCTAGACTCTGTAGAGTGGGACTTGAACCCATATCATTCTGATTCTGAGGTAGAGGGCACCATGGCTAGCAGCCATGACATAACCATCTACAAGATACATTACTAGAGGAACCCACCAAGGCTCCTTAGGCAGCACCTTCAAAACCCACAATTTAGAAGGACAAGGGCAGCAGCAGATGGATGGAAACACCACCACCTGCAAGTCCCCCTCCAAGCCACTCATCATCCTGACTTGGAAATATATCACTGTTCCTTCACTGTCGCTAGGTCAAAATCCTGGAACTCCCTTCCACAACAACACTGTGGGTGTACCTACACCACATCACTACATGGACTGCAGCAATTCAAGAAGACAGCTCATCACCTTCTCAAGGGAAACTAGGGATGGGCAATAAATGCTGGCCCAGCCAATGATGCCCACATCCCAAGAGTGAATAAAAAAAATGACAATCTTTATCCCTTTAAAATCAAATTTCTCTATAGTATGACATTAAGCACACTACACTCAGGAAGGTGATATCAGAATTGTAAAAGCTGAGACATAACAATTGACTTCACTCACATTGCAATTGAGAAGGGTAAAAAAAATATCATTTTTCCTGGTCACTATTCTGCTAGGAAGTGAGGACAAATTCGGGCCCTTATAAGACAATCCTGCACAATGAATAAGTCTAACCACACTCTTACAGCTGCAGAATGATCACTTGGAATGAAGCAACAGCCTTAGGGCCTTCTGTTGCTTATATTATTCCTCCTAATTATTTGACATTAAATTTATCATATTTTTATAATTTTAGTGTGTCACAGGCACAGCTTGGAAAGGGCTGGTGCTTTGGAATGTGGTGGAGTCAGAATTTGTTCTCCCAGGAGTCACCATACTGAATGTATGGGCAAAATATGTAAACAATAGCCAGACTTAGTGAGGGGCACAGAGACATCAACATGGTTTGCAGTGGGGAAGTTGGAACTGGACATTTAGGAAGATGTGGCAAACAGAAAGCTGGCTTTTTAATTGATATGAGATAGGCACCATGTAATCCAATAGGGAATTCAGAAGAAACTTCTTAACATAGAAATTGGTGAGAATATGGAACTTACTACAACAGGGAGCAGTTAACGTGAATAGTATAGATGGGGAAGCTTGACAAATATTTGACAGAGAAGGGAATAATGGGTTACAATGGTAGATTTAGCTGGCATGTACAGGTTGGGTTGAATTGCCCCTTTCTGTGCTGTATATTCTATGTAATCTAACATTAAACTCTAACAGAGTTGATGAGAGAGAGAAACTCGTGTCAATACCAGTTAACCAATTCACTACAAGAATACATATGTGCTCAATGTCTGGAGTATGTTACATACAGGACAAAACACAGACTGGTGTGTGTTTCACAGAGAAAAAATGCAGGCCTGAGTGCTTTGCAGGCAGGTCAGACACAGGTCAAAGTGTGTTATATACAGATCGCACTGTATGATGTAGAGAATAGCACACAAGATAGGTCTAAGCAGTGATGCCCTCCAGAGTTCATAACCTGTCAGTGCTGTGTGATCTCACACATAGCTGCTTTGGATGATGTGTAAAAGGAATGTTGGAGCTGTGAGTTCTTAATCAGCACCTACAGGGCAGGAGGCCAGGAACTGAGGGGAAGAGAAGGGGGAAAAATGAACATTCATATAAAGTGAGAGGATTGAGAGAGTTGTATATTCTTAATTTCAAATTGAAAATAGTTGACAAAGGATGGTCAAGAAGTGTGAATGTTCATTTAATTTTAATTTACTTAAAAAATATTTGGGGGTATCCCATGATCGGAATTCAAGCAAAGGCAATCTTAGGTCTGCCAAAGACCCAGCACAGAATGTATAAATCACACGTATATTGTTCAATATTAATTAACATCTGCATTCCATAAAGTAATCATGCACCTCATCTTAAACTGCATTGCTTCAGGAAATACTCCCTCAGATGATTCCAATCTAAAATCATATGTTCTTCACTTTTACATCTACACAAATTATTCATCCACATCCATCAGCAGCTGATTTCTCAAAGGACAGGGTCCTTCTGCTTCTGCTTTAGTTGTGTCAGCATCACAGACTAATATTTGTATTCTGCCAGGATTTATATGGGTAACATTAGCTAAACCATGCATGACTTGTGGAAATGGTGGGCCTGATAATGAAAACTTTTACATGGAAATAATCTAAAGATGGGTCTGGAAGATTTCAAGTGATTGGGCTGCGACTATTTGCGTTGCTGTGTCTAAAGAACATGAAAGGAAAGAAAAAGTTTGTTCTTATACACAAATTTTCATGACATTGGGATGTCCCAAAGCATTTTACAACTAATGAAGTATCTTGAAGGATTAATTGAATCACAGCAAGACCCCATATGCCACATGAAAAGTTACTACGCAAAATAAATGTTCATGGTGTAGGGGCTAACATAATAGCATGGATAGAGGATTGGTTAGCTAACAGTAATCAGGGAGTATGCATAAATGGGTCATTTTTGGGTTGGTAAAATGTAACGAATGGAATGCCTCAGGGATCAGTGTTGAAGCCTCAACTATTTACAATCCACCTTAATGATTTGGATGAAGCAACAAAACATGTGGTTGCTAAATTTGCTGATGACACAAAGATAGGTAGGATGATAAGTCGTGAAGAGGACATAAGGATTCTACAAAGGGATATAGACAATTTAAGTGAGTGGACAATAATTTGGAAGATGAAATGTAATATGAGAAAATGTGAACTTGTCCACTTTGGCAGGAAGAATAGAAAAGCAGAATATTATTTTAACGGAGAGAGATTGCAGAACTCTGAGATTCAGAGGGATCTGGGTGTCCTGGTACATAAATCACATAAAGTTAGTATTGTTATGTCCAGATGGAGAGAAATGATCTGGTTCTCCTTTTTCTCAATCCCACTTGGTTAGTCACAACAAAGCTTTGTTTAAAATTCTCCCCTCTCCCCTCACCTGTGGATATTTTCTAATCTGAATGTATTAGCATTTTAACAAGGTGGCCGATCAAATCAGGTTTTCTTGAGTCAAAGAAAGAGTAAGTTTATTAGTCACAGAAACCCAAGGAAAAATAATAAAAGACGCAACACAGGTCAGAGCGGAAAGTTAAGAGCCCATATAAAAGTTATGTTTTAGGCTGTGAGCACACAAGTGTACTGTTGAGTTTAGTTTGTAAATAAACTGAATGTGTTCTTTCTAACAATGATCTCCGGATGTGCTCTGTCTCTGTACCAACTCGGTCACCCCAAAACAAGCATGCAACCCGGATCCTTTAGCCCCAACAAGACAAGGGCACTGGATCCAACAGTTACCATGGGAAATTGGGATGTCATCTAAGGACAAGGACACAATTCATAAATGAGAAAATCAAGAGGACAACACTTGACTTCAAGGATCCATGACAAGATTATCCTCATATAAGGAAAACATGTAGGGACATATTTGCCACAAAAGTCAGAAGCTGGCCTCTTCCCACCTTGCAAAAGCAGGCAATGGGATATTCTAAGATTTTGGGGCACTGTAAGTGTCTTTGATGCTGGGCAGACAATCTTCATCAGGATAACCTTCCCTAGAAATTGATTTGCACTGGAAAAGATATGCCTCATTTAAATAGGATCAATAAGCTGAATAAACATGCCAGAAATTCTCAGGAAGCTGGGTGGAGTATTAGAGTTGGATTTAAGGCTTCACTGACATTAGCCCTGGGGTTGGGAGACAATTGGGAAGGGGAAAAGTGGTCAGGAGGGAGAGTGATGATCTGGACATTGAGCCCATCTATAGTGCTTGTTTTTGGTAACTAACCCTGATAAGTTAGTTCCAAACTGCATGGGTAAAAAACGTGTCTGTCTGTCTTCACTTCTTATTGCTAGCTTCCTAATGTTTAATTTATTCCCCTCAGTATTGGAACCCTTCATCAAAGTGAGTAATATGTCTGTATCAATTTTGTCAACCCTCTTCATACCCTTAAATACTTCAATTAGGTCATCTCAAAGTCTACTAGATTCCTTAAGCTTTCCTCATAATTTAAACATAATTTAATAGCTTTGTCAAGTTTTGTTGATAGTAAACCATGTTGACTTCCAACAGAAACTGGACTCATTTAATTTTTCTCTTTTGTGATTACGTGGCCTCATTTATTCCATGCCTAGAATTTGGCGAAGAAGACTGAATATAAAGGTATAGGCTAGACTGAAAATGAGGTCACAGTTAGTCCAAATTCTTATATTACAGCAGGGCCTCATCTGTCTCAATTGCTCATAGCTGAAGATGAGAAAGGAATGCAAAACATTCCATCGTGGCAAGTGGAGAGAGAAAAAAACCCAACTATAATCATGATGAATTCAAAATTCCACATGTCACAGGGAGGAGGCAACATTCTTTATCTCCATTCCAAATTATACTAAAAGTTTTTGGAGTGCTTTGTGTTGTGATCCAACTAGGAAATAACTGGTTTGCACATCTTAAACAGGCTTACCACCATGAGCCCTGTTGAATTATTACTGTTAAGCCCCTATTTATAGAAGTCTCAATGCCACTTTTATAGAGTGGGTCATGAAAGGGCTCTTTCTGACAGCTTTACAAATGAAAGGACTTTTATAGCCTTCTGCATTGAACATTTTATTGGTCAAGCATTGTGCTTCAGTATCCTGCTATGCTTCTATGTATTAGTCACACTCGGCCCTTGCTGCCAGTCACATGGAGGTCACCATGGATGAGGGGGAGGAGGAAGTGGATAGAGGAGAAAGAGGGGGAATAGGAGGTAGGGAGGAAACATCCAGGACCCATTTGCTCCTACTGAGAAGGTACTTCCCTTAGGATGTCATCCTATCATCACCATTGCTCCATGATTACCCACCATTCAAATCAATGATATGCCCCATCACAGCATCCTCTTGGCAAAAGTCCTGAAATAAAAGTCACCAATAAAAACCTTTCTGTAATAACTTTATCTAATAATGTATCCAATTATACATACAAAACTGAACTATTTACTCTAGTGCATTCTCAGTGCCTGTCCTACAGGTGACTTTGCCTGCTTCCTTTACAGTGCTACCCCAGTAGCTGCAGCATGGGTGATGGAAGGCTGTTGACTTTCATTGGGTGAGACTGCAGGTGACCTTGTAGGATGCCCTCAAGCAGCTCTGGGCATTGTCAGCTTGGCTTCAGGCTGCACAACTTCAGTGTGGGCAGCAGCAGTCTGTGCTGGCTGACTAGCAAACAGCAAGGGAGCAGGCGGCGTAGTATGAGCACAAATTTTGTCACCTTGAGAGAGGACAGAGGATTAATTGTCCATAGAGCCATTGGCAACCACCTCCCACACCTCCCCCCCGCCCCCACCGCCCCCCCACCCACCCGCACAAGGTGGCACCCCAGCAACCCATGGAATCTGTAGAGGATAGATTCCTGGACTGCTGTGAGAGCTCTGAAGCCACTGCAATCCATGGCAAACCGAGCCTGCATGACACCAAGCATTGCTCTCAGGACCTCCATCTAAGCTCCCGCTGCAACACTAAGACATTGGGTGGATTCCCCCTGTTCTGTGATGATAGCTGAGACATCACCCACCAGATGCTGCATTACTGCTGTAACTGCTAATAAGGAGTTGGCCACCACATCCACACTGGAAAGGTTGGGTTCCAAGCTCTGCATGCCAAATTGGAGCTGGATTCCTCCATGCTCCTTAATAGTGACAAGAAGCTGGGTGACAAAGCTGGCAATGCACCAAGAATCACAATGAGCCTGTTCATCATACTTTTCCTGTATGACAACCCTCCAAATTGCTGCAGCAGAGCTAGCCTGTAACCTTACCCTTCATGTAGCTGGCAAATGAGCTGCCCTTTCTCCCCACTTAGCTGCAGCCCACTCATACCCAATGACTCGCCACGTGACTATCCCAACTCTATACTACCCTGTAAGGCATATGCAGTGTCAATGTCAGGGCTGGTGGCTGCAAATGTTAGATCAAGTGACAGTGCTTCTTCATCAAATGTGGTGCAGCTTTCTCTCTTCCTCGTGAGGCTGCTGTGGATAGCCATGTATCTGTAAGCAGAAAATCATAAGGGGAGAGTTGGGGTGGGGTGGAAAGCAAAAAGTCTATTGGCGCATGATCTGCAGCTTAGATAGCAGGATGGGGGTGAGGTGGGAATTGTGAATGGCCACGAGGCAGGATCATACTACCGTTCAAAATGTTCTTGGCGAAGCCAGATGCAACAACATTAATCACAGTCAAGGCAGAAGACAGAATATAAGTGATTGTGTTGCAATGTGTTTGGGTGATGTTCCTTGTACGGCTGAATAGCTGGCAGTGTGGGGAAACAGTGAGAGGCTGGGTGTAAAGCTGGCAACATTGCTGGGAGTGTTGGGTGAAGTGGAGCATCTGAATGGGAGCCCTGACTGCCAGGGACTGGTGCTGGCTGCATGACAGCAGTGTGGTGCATTGAGCAACATAGTTTGTGGTTGAAAGGAGGTTTCATTTAAGGGTTCATTCACTGACCACATATGAGGCCATTGAACTTCTTGCAGTACTGCAGCCAGACCCTCGAGGAGAGACTTCGGGCATTGACCTTCCAGACTTGACCTCTCTGGCCACCAGCCCCCATTCCCTTCCCAGGATGTTCCCCGTGGGCCTCCTGACTCCTGTGGAATCATGACCCTTTCATCCTGCCACATCCCAAACTAAGGCCTCTAGGGTTACATCCTAGAATCCAGGATCTCTCTCTCTTTTCTGTTGCTCCATTTGGAGTCCTTCTCCTTACAGCCCATTGCACTGCAGGAAGCCAGCAGCAGATCCTGTATGCCTTTAAAAGGCGCATGCTGAGATATGTACCAGTCACACACGCTGCTGGGCCTCTGTTGAGCAATCAGCTAGCCAGCAGCATGGGCTGCACTCAGCTGAACCCTCCAATCATTTAAATGAGGAGGCGGCACAATGTTTACATACCGCCTGCCTTAACAGAACCTGGCATGGGCTAATCACAATTCACAACCGAGACATCCAACAGTGTGAGCAGTCCAACTTTTAGCCCAGAAAATTGGGGAGAGATTATCAGGGTAGGGGAGTTTACAGCAGTTAAAAGGGGCAATGCATCACGTATTTAAACACAAGGATGACAATCCTAAATTTGAGGTTTTGGGAACCAGAAGTCAGCGAAGATGAGATTGATGGATGAGTAGGACTTCGCGCAAGGTAGGTAATGGGCAGCAGAGCTTTGTGTGAGCTGAAGGTTATGGAAGGTGGAAGGCGAAAGGTTGGCCTGGGGATTCTTTGATTTACCAAATCCAGAGATTACAAAGAAATGTACAAGGGCTTTGGCATTAGGTAGATTGGGGGGGGCGGTAGAGGTCAGACAGAGATAAAAGTACAAGGTCTTTGTAATGGAGAAAATATGTGTTTGGAAACTCAATTCAAGGTCAGACAAGGCGCTGAGATCCCTAACGTTCATTTCAGCCTCAGATGGTGGGACAGAGTTAGTTGTGAGACTACAGATTTATGACAGGGCCTGAAGATAGTAGGCGGAATTTTCCATGTCCGCTGGTGTTGGGCATCATGGTGGTCATGAGCGGACAATATGGCTGGCATGAGTAGACAATATGGCGGTAAGGCCAGAGATCAGTTACACACCGTCATGAAGCCAATTTGCAATCGTCCGCTCTGCCCATCAATGGCGGGCCGCGTTCCCCACCGCCGCATGAGGGGACCTTTATTGTGATACATCTGCATATTATTATAAGCCCAGCTTGCCAGAATCATCCACCATGCTGGATCATCCGAGCACATTGGCATGATTGCACACCAACATGTTTCACAACTGCGTTTATAAGGTGTGCACCTGGCGTGTTGCACTTCAAGGGCAATTCAGAGCTGAGTGCACAGTAACATTGTGCAGCACTTGCAAGTGTCACCTGTTGGATCGTAAGGTTGAGCCACCGCACCTTCAAGCAAGGGCACAGACAAGTTGCTTTTTCCCAGCTGGCTGACACTGCAGTGCCAGGGAAAGGGCCACACTGTGGTTGAGGCAAGTTGTGGGTGGGGG
This sequence comes from Carcharodon carcharias, assembly GCF_017639515.1. Taxonomy (NCBI): domain Eukaryota; kingdom Metazoa; phylum Chordata; class Chondrichthyes; order Lamniformes; family Lamnidae; genus Carcharodon; species Carcharodon carcharias. Next base: position 154,959,167 of record NC_054472.1, read on the forward strand.
GTGAGCAGGGCAAAGGATGCACTCTGGTTGATGGTGCTGCACAAGCACGTGTGGGGGTGGGGCAGGGAAGGAAGTGGCCATGCATTAGGGAAACCTTGCATAAAGTGAGCATTCCTCCGCAGCTGAGACAATTCAGGCACAACCACATTGACATGCTTGGAGCTGGGCCTCTAGCTTATCTGCTCACTCAAGGAACGCAAAGGCCTAAAAGAGCCACCAAATGCTCATCCCTCAGACACAGACTGAAAACTAATCAGTGTTTTATTGGACTGCAGAACAATTGATCAACGGTGCACATTGTAGCTTGCGAAAGCTGGCCATGGAGCAGTCATTGGTGGGGGCGTTCACATGATGTAATGTCATCATCCCAGTTTGGACCAGTTGCTCCATGGTTCGAGCTAACAGTGCAGCCTTACAGTGCGAGTTAGGAGAATGCCTGCACCTGAGCTGAGAGCACAGCATGGAGTCCAATGAGCAAAGCTGCTGCCAATCGGTCAGGGAGTGTCATGGAGGTGATTGGGGATTCGGGCACCCATCCTTATTCATGTGGGCGTCACTGGCTAGGCCAGCATTCATTACCTATCCCTAATTGCTCTTGTTCAGAGGGCATTTAAGAGCCAACCACATTGCTCTGGTGTCACATGTAGGCCAGACCAGGCAAGGACAGCAGATTTCCTTTCCTAAAGGTCATTAGTGAACCAGATGGGCTTTTACATCAATTGACAATGGTTTCATGGTCATCATTATACTTTTTAATTCCAGATTTTTATTGAATTTAAATTCCACCAACTGCTGAGTTGATATTTGAACCCAGGTCCCCAGAGCATTACCCTGGGTCTCTGGATTACTTATCCAGCAACAATACCACTACACCATCGCCTCCCCTTAAATGCAGTTCACCTGAATGTTTGACAGCAGTGTGCAGCCATGCAGCGCACTAAACCTTGGCCATCCAAGTGGTGGCCAGCACTCTCCAGGATGCATTAAGGGATCTTCAGACTTAACCAAGAGAACACCCAAGCTAACCTACACATTTCTTGCTTTCATCCTATAACTCTGATAGAGTTAAAACAATTAAACGAAATTAACAAAATAAGGGATAAATCAAGCACAGCCCCTAAATCAGGTCAGCTGTAAAACCAAGGACAAAGTTTAAAGGAAACTTATAAACATTAAACCAAAATGTGATCAAAGGGGTCAATAAAACACCCCAGTCCCCACGGTGCCCAACGAGCATGGAAGGCCTCGAGAGTGCCGGCAGACACCACGTGCTCCCTCTCCAGAGACACCCGGCTGCGAACGTAGCCGCGGAAGAGGGACAAACAATCGGGCGGGACTCCCCCCTTGATCACCCACTGCCTGGACCTGTTAATGGCCAACTTGGCCAGGCCCAGGAGCAGGTTCATGAGGAGGTCCTCCTCCTTCCTGACCCCTTCTGCACCGGGTGTCCGTAGATCAGGAGCGTGGGACTGAAGTGCAAACAAAACAGTAACAAAAGGTTTTTTAAATAAATAAAAAGGCAGTGCAGCCTACCACACCTTATATAAGCGTGGTCCACGGACTCCATAAGACCACAAAAAGGGCAGGTGTCCTGGGACTCCGTGAACCTATGCATTCTATGATTGTAGGGGACTGCTGCATGCAACACCCTCCAACCCAGGTCCCCAATAGAAAGTGGGAGGACATTTCCATTGAGGGCCTCCCATCGGGGGCCTCCACTGCCGGATGGCAACAATGCACGCCAGGGCCTGTCCGGGCGGCGGACAAGGGCGAGAAAATGGAAGGTGTGCAGCAGCAGTCCATACAAAAAGCTCCTCCGCGCCGTCCCAAAAGGCACAGAGGGCATGTCCCCGAGGCGGCTCATATTGCGGGGCACCAGCACCCGAGGGAGGGTTCAGGGCTTGGGGCCAATGTGGAATTCTGTCCGAACAGGGGAACGCTCAGACGGAAGACCACCGCGCACCTGGGCCACCTCAAGACCTAAAATAACATCAGGTCCGAGCATGACCGTTCTCAGGCCTTGGATGGCATCGGCTACGATCTGGACACTCACAGACGCGTGACATGCCAACTCCTGCGGGAGCATCCAGCCCAGTCCTCCGCCACCCAGCACGTCCCCGATCCTGGTCACCCTGGCAGCCACAGCCCTCCTCTCAGCCAACCATTGAAAAGGACGGAGGGGCGGATTCCTGAGCAGTGGCTCTCTGACGATAGCCGCTACTCCTGACGGGGGAGAGCTGCGTCATGAGGTGACCATATTCCAGACTTTGATCAGGTCCTGGTAAAAGACGGGCAACACCTGCAAGGAGCCACCGAGGCCCCTCTGCTCTATAAACAGTAGCTGTACGTCATAATTCAGGCCATGCACCTGATAGAAGAAATATGTCATCAGGGCACACCATCTCAGAAGACACAGCTTTGTGCAATTCACCCAGGACCAGGGTACCTTTGACTTTACTCATGTGGTGCTCAGATCTCTCTGACAACAAGTAGTTAACTATGTCAGTTGCTGAATGTGCAGCTGGTGTGCAACCATCACAAACATATCCTTCAGGTCTGTGCACAGTTCCCAGGGACTGTCCATGACTTCTACATCCTTAATAGGTCTCAGATCCCTGATGTCTTCCAGGGTCCACAGAGAGGGAGAAGGGTTACTTGCAGAGGATGTGACTGATGACACCCATGCAGTGGCCTCAGGCTGCAGCAGGGAGAAGTTTTTTTTACTCATCATGGGATGTGGGTGTCACTGGCTAGGCCAGCATTGATTGCCCATCCCTAATTACCCTTGAGAACTAAGTGACTAGGTAGGCCATTTCCATGGGCATTTAGGAGTTAATTATGTCAACTGGAGTCACATTCCTTCCCTAAAGGGCATTAGTGAACCAGATGGGTTTTTACAACAATTGTTTCATGGTCATCATTAGATTTTTAATTCCAGATATTTTATTGGATTCAAATTCCACCATCTGCTGAGGCAGGATTCAAATCCGGGTCCCCAGAGCATTACCCTGGGTCTCTGGATTACCAATCCATTGGCAATACCACTACACCATCACCTCCCCCAACAAGAGTACAACGAGGCTCATGCTGTAACTCACACCTTGGTGGAGCAAACCATTGGGATGTTGAAAATGAGGTTCTGCTGCCTGGACTGGTCTGATGGAGCCCAGCAATGCAGCCCACATCAGGTGCCACGCATCGTCATCACCTGCTGCACCCTTTACAACCTGGCGCTGCAACAGGGAGAGGAGCTGGCTGAGGAGGAGATGGAAGAGCTGAAGGTCTCCTCCAATGAGAAGGACGTTGGCAGGGATGAGTGTGAGGAGGTCCTTGAAGGCGATGTTGACGGTGATGAGGCCATCGCACTGGTCAGATGAAGTAGGCATGATTGGGAGGCCCTCATAGCTGCTAGATTCGTGGAGGAGGATGACGACATACAGTGAGGAGACACATTAGATCCTTACATTGCATCTGGGAACATTTGAGTCCAGTCTGGCTGATGGTAGAGCAAATACTATCTGTGATAAGGCTCCTAAGCAGCAGAGGCCACAATAGTCATGGGATTCCAGGAGGATAATGACAACATGCAGTGAGGTCACTCCATAGATATTCGCATAGCTTCTGAGAATGTCTGACTCCTGTCTGGCCAAGGGCAGCTTGCTTGCTCTGTGTGATCAGGGACATATAGAGATGCAGCCATGAAGCTTTAAATGCATCTGCTCCTTTGTCCGTTGTTAGCACCTGTTCCCTTCAGGAGCACAACGTCACCAGTCACAGATGCTGAAGAGATGGGGGTCAGCCCCGCCTTAAAGGTGCTGAGAGCACACAGAGAGAATGATGGAACTCTGTGATGCCTGCCTACCACATTCTGGCATCAATGAAAAGCACCATCGAGGTGCAGGCATCAGTAATGTGTCCAGTGAATGTGAGGCCAGACCATCACTTTGGTCTGAAAATTACACACAGGGAAGAGGCCCTGGATTGCGTCACCTGCCTTTATCTTGTGCAGGAACCAAGGTTTCACATCTGAGTGACATGAACGCTGCTTAGTATAACAAGAAGCCATAGGCAGGGAGATATTCTTGGGAGTTTATTTACAATAGCGATCATTATGTACAAGTGTTTAAACTCATGCCCAGGCTGTCCAATTACTTTCCTAATCCTGTTGCTACGCCTTGGTGCCCCCCGGACATCCACAGTGGAGGTAGAGGCAGGCTGCTGACTGCTATACCCTGTCTGTGATGAGCTTGACGGGGGTCCTCTGGAGGGCCAAGAACTGGAGGGCCCCGCGCTGCATTTGGGGTCCTGCTGTGTGGCAGTGGCACCCTCCTTGATCTGTGAAGCTGGAGCTGCTGGGGCCATAGAAAGAGGGGATTCAGATGGGCCGGACACTCCCGGAGTTCCCCAGGGGATGGCCCCAGGGTGTGCATCTGCTGAATCTCCTCCCTATGGATGCCTAAGGGCCCCTGGCTGACTTCTTGAGGAGAAGGAAAAACAGAAGTGAGTCCTGCATCGCTCTCGCGTAGACCCTGTTGGAGGCCAACTATGGCATCAATGATGGAGTTCAGCCCATGCAGCAGTGCAGAACCGATGCCATGGACTAAGGTCTCCATGGCGGTCACCATCCTTCCCATGTTGGCCTTAGTGCATTGGCATGCCAGCGGTATCATCTCAGACTGAAGGTGGACAGAATCCGCCTTTGTGCCTTGCAATCCAAGGAATGCAGCGGACATCCCTTCCTGATATTCCCGAGTTTGCCTTTGCAGTTCCAGCAACTGAGTTATGACCGAGTCCAGAGGCTCGTCATCTGACTCAGACTAAACAAATTTCTGGCCTCCAGCAGTCCTCCAAGTGCCAGAAACCTGGGAAGCCCCTGCCATCGGCTGCAGTGTGTTGTGCTCACCAGATTGTGACCCTGAGGCTACTCTAGAACTAGGTCCCACCGATGTATGTCTCTGCGCTGGTGGAAGGTGTGGGTGAGCACTGTGATGGGTCTTCAATTGGGGCTTCAGCAAATTCCTCTTCCAAGGTCTCTTCAGGGCTTGTGTCTAGGGCTTGGGTTGTGGACTCCCTCGGCTGTATCCCAGATGTCCCTGCGAAAGCAAAGAGAGGTAAGATCGTCCCTTGGTTGAGCACCGCCAACCTTACCTTCAGCACAGGACTGGTCCAGATCCTCGCTGGCCAACTGGAATACTCTATTTTCAAAGTCTGTTGGAACCTTGATGTTAGACATTCCTCCACCAATCTGTGACCTCTCCCTCTTGTTGTGTGTCAGTTTGTCCTGCATGAGTACAGATAGATAGTGTGTAAGCAGGATTCTTGCCAGACCAGATAAGTATGCCTGACATGGGTGGATGGTGAATGGTGCCATGGATGGGATGAGGACAATGAAGTGTGTGAGAGAGTGAATGGTGATTTCCCTTGAACTGACAGTGAGTGAGGGCCCTGTGAATGTGTGATGGGTTTATGAGTATATGAGTTGAGATTGATGAGAAGAGTGACTTACCCTGGCGAATGGAGGAGATCATTCATCCTCTTTCAGCACTGGGGTCTGCCCTCTTTTGTAGGGCGTTGGCACTGAACACCGCTACCACCCCCTCTCAATCTGGATTGGTGATGTTGCTGCCCATCCTGTGGGATAGAAGACATCAGGTTGGGCCTCCGTGGCGTCCAAAAGGTGTTCCAGGGACATGCCACTGAATTGGCGGGCTGATGTCTTCTTGCCTTTTGGGGCATGCCTTGTGTGCAGCAGCCCTAGGCTGGAATCACTGAGAGATGTGCACGGGTCTGAACTTTAAATATGGCGCCCAGCATGAGGAAGCGGTGAAGTGATGGCATGGTGGGTGAATCAGAGCCCGCCTGCCATCAAAACAGCGTGTTTCTTGGGAATGCATGCTTAATGAGGTGGGATTGGGATGATACTGCATGAAAAGCCGCCATTGTGGACAGCGGGTAAAATGTTCTTTTTCACACTCACTACTGCACTTAATGCAAATCTGGAATTACTCCAGCCAGTGCCTTTGATCTTCTCAATGTTTAGTTGGAGAAAATTGGAACATATCCAGTCCTGGATGTTAGACAAACAATTTCTACAAACCCAGAAGGGTAGCTTTGGCTCCCTTTCCAAATCATAAATAATTTACTCCTGTAAAGTTCAATATCTGAGATAAATATGTTATTCAAGGATGAAATATAACATGTGGGAGCCATTGCTCCAGTGTGTGCAGAATGTATTTTAACTGCTAGAAACCGTCTTATATGAAAGGAACCCAAAATCCAAAGCAAACAGCTGAAAGAGCCAGCTGACAAATTCAGAGAGAACTTTCTATAGTTATTCAATCGCTGAAGCAAAGATTATTTGTATTAGATTTTCATGTGGAGATGCTTCCAAGTCATTTGCAGAGTCTGGGAAGAGCGTGCTGCAATCAGTAATCAGCATCGCGGTGAAACAGCCCAGGAAGAGTGTCCTGCAGTCAGCATCGCGGTGAAGCAGTCTGGGCAGAGTGTCCTGCAGTCACCATCGCGGTGAAACAGCCCAGGAAGAGTGTCCTGCAGTCAGCATCGTGGTGAAACAGCCCAGGAAGAGTGTCCTGCAGTCAGCATCGCGGTGAAGCACTCTGGGCAGAGTGTCTTGCCGTCAGCATCGCGGTGAAGCAGTTTGGGAAGAGTGTCCTGCACTCTGTTCTTGTTGAAAATAACAAGAGTGACATCACAAGACAGCGCAAGAGAGCGGTGGAGAGATCAGAACCAGCGTGAGTGTGGGGAAGCTTCAAAAAGTGACATCAGCACAAAGTTGAGAGCTGATTGGTGAGTAGTGGGTAAGTGTTTTTCTCCAGTTTAACATAGATTAAGCAAAGGAAAGGTAAGGGTCCTAGATTCTATTTAAAGTACAAAAATAAATTAACGTTTTTTTTACCGTATTTAATTTAAAGTAAGCTTTTTTTTCCAACTGGAGGCATAGCAGGGCAGCTCAGTCCTGTGTTATGTACCGCCTGCAACAAGTGGGAAGTCCTAGGTGTTCCTTGCGCTCTGGCCAACCACGTGTGCAGGAAGTACCACCAGCTAACCTGAGCTCCGACTTTCAGAGCTTGAGCAGCAGCTGGAGGCACTGAGGTGCATGTGCGAGGATGAGAGTTTTGTGGATAGCGCCTTTTGAGATGTGGTCACCCCACAGCTTATGGAAGTGCAGACAGAGAAGGAATGGTGACCACCAGTCAGAAGAAAGGTGTCAGGCAGGTAGACAGGAAATGCCCAGGGTGCATCTTGCTCAAGAACCATTTTCTGTGTTGGAAAACGGTGAGAGTGACAGTTCCTCTGGGGAGTGCAGCCACGCTCATGGCACTGAGTGGCTCAGTTGCACAGGGAGGGGGGAAAAAGAGGGGAAGAGCAATTGTGGTAGGAGACTCGATAGTAAGGGAAACAGACAGGTATGTCTGCGGCCGTGGACGTGACTCCAGGATGGCTGCCTCCCTGGTACCAGGCTCACGGCTGTCATTGAACAGCTGCAGGGCATTTTAACGGGGAGAGCAAACAGACATAGGTCGTGGTCCATATTGGTATCAACAACATAGGCAGAAAGAGGGATGAGGTCCTGCAAGCAGAATTAAGGGAGCTCAAAGGTAGTATTCTCTGGATTACTTCCAGTGCCACGTGCTAGTGAGTGTAGAAATAGGAGGTTATTCCAGATGAATGAGTGGCTGGAGAGATGGTACAGGAGGGAGGGCTTTAGATTTCTGGGACATTGGGACTGTTTCTGGGGGAGGTGGGTGGGGGGGTACAAGGCGGACAGGTTGCAACTGAACCGGAATGGGCCAACATCCTTGCAGGGAGGATTGCTAGTGCTGTTGGGGAGGGTTTAAACTAACTTGGCAGGGGATGGAATCCTGAGAGGAGGTTTAGTAGGGGGAGATGCACATCCAAAATTAGAAGAGAGAGCAAGTGAATCTAGAAGGCATAGAAATTAAATATCAGTTAAGGCACAAGGGGGCTTGGCAAGGTTGGATGGCATTTATTTTAATGCAAGGAGCCTGACAAATATGGCAGATGAGTTGAGGGCACAAATTAACACATGGAAGTATAATGTAATTGCTGTCATAGAGACATGGTTGAGAGATGGGCAGGGTTGGCAGCTCAATATTCCAGGATATAAGGTCTTCAGGCGAGACAGGGAAGGAGGTAAAAGACGAGGAGGTATTGCAATATTGATTGAGGAATCAATTACAGCAGTAAGGAGGGATGACATCTTAGAAGGCTCCTCAAATGAAGTCATATAGGTAGAGCTTAAAAACAAAAAAGGAGCAATCACATTGCTGTACCATAGGCCCCCAAACAGTCAGAGAGAAATAGAACAGCAGATATGTAGGCAAATTTCAGGAAGTGTAATAATAGTACAGTAATAGTGGGGGGTTTCAACTTCCCCAACATTAACTGGATTTGTCATAGTGTGACAGGTTTAGAGGGAATGGAATCCTTAGAATGCATCCAGGAGAGCTTTTTAAGCCAGTACGTAGAAGGTCCCACAAGAGAGGGGGCGGTCCTGGACTTAATTTTAGGAAATGAAGCCGGGCAAGTGGTAGAGGAATCAGTGGGGGAACATTTTGCAGATAGTGATCATAGCTCCATTATATTCAAGGTTGTTGTGGAAAAGGACAAGGATGGGCCAGAAACCAGAGTTCTAAATTGGGGCAAAGCCAATTTTAATAAGGTCAGATATGATTTGGCCAGAGTGGACTGGGAGCAGCTACTTTTAGGTAAATCTGCATCAGAGCAGTGGGACTCACTCAAGAAGGAAACAGGGAGAGGACAGGGCCAACATATTCCAGTAAAGATAAAGCATGGGACCAACAAATCCAGGGAACCTTGGATGTCAAGGGATTATATAGGATTGGATAAAGAGAAAAAGGGAGGCTTATGTCAGATACCAAGGGCTCAAAACAGCAGAAGCCCTAGAGGAGTAGAGAATGTGTAGGGGGAACTTAACAAGGAAATTAGGAGAGCAAAAAGAGGGCATGAAAAAACATTGGCAGGTAAAATAAAGGAAAATCCAAAGTTATTTTACAAGCACATTAAACGTAAGAGGATAACTAGGGAAAGAGTAGGGCCCATTAAGGACCATAGTGGTAATTTGTGTGTGGAGCCGGAAGACGTAGGTAGGGTTCTAAATGAATACTTTGTGTTGGTGTTCACAAGTGAGAGGGATGACGTGGGTATGGAAATCAGGCAGAAGGACTGTGATATAGTTAAAGAAATTAGCTTAGAAAGGGAGGAGGTTCTAAGTGGTCTGGCAGGCTTAAAAGTAGATAAATCTCCAATCCTGGATGAAATGTATCCCAGGCTGTTGAGTGAGGCAAGGGAGGAGATAGCAGGGGCACTGGCAATAATTTTCAATACCTCTCTGGCCACAGGAGAGGTGCCAGAGGACTGGAGGACAGTCAAAGTGGTACCATTATTCAAGAAGGTAGGAAGGGATAAACAGGGAACTACAGGCCAGTCTTTGGTAGGGAAACTATTGGAAGCAATTCTGAGGGACAGAATTAATTCACACTTGGGGAGGCAGGGGTTAAAATCAAGGATAGTCAGCATGGTTTTGTTAAGGGGAGGTCATGTCTGACCAATTTGATTGAATTTTTCGAAGAGGTGACCAGGTGCGTAGATGAGGGCAATGCATTTGACATAGTCTACTTGGACTTCAGCAAGGCTTTTGATAAGATCCTGCATGACAGACTAATAACGAAGGTAAGAGCCCATGGGATCCAAGGCAATTTGGCAAATCGGATCCAGAATTGGCTGAGTGGCAGGAAGCAGAGGGTGATGGTCGAGGGTGTTTTTGTGACTGGATGCCTGTGTCCAGTGGGGTTCCACAGGGATCAGTGTTGGGTCCCTTGCTGTTTGTGGTCTATGTAAACGATTTAGACTTGAATGTAGGAGGGTTGATCAGTAAGTTTGCGGATGACATGAAAATTGGTGGGGTGGTAAATAGTGAGGAGGATGGGCTTAGATTACAGGAGGATATAGGCTGGCTGGTCAGATGGGCTGATCAGTGGCAAATGGAATTTAATCCGGATAAGTGTGAGGTGATCCACTTAGGCAGGACAAACAAGGTATAGGAATGCACGATGAATGGTAGGGCCCTGGGAAGTACCGAGGATCAGAGGAACCTTGGTGTGCATGTCCACCGGTACCTTAAGGTAGCAGGACAGGCAAATAAGATGGTTAAGAAGGCATATGGGACATTTGCTTGTATTAGCCAAGGCATAGAATATAAGAGCAGGGAGGTTATGCTGGAACTTTATAAAACACTGGTTAGGCCACAACTAGAGTATTGCATGCAGTTCTGGAATCTGCATTATAGGAAGGATGTGATTGCAATAGAGAGAGTACAGAAGAGATTTACCAGGATGTTGCCTGGGTTGGAGAGTTTTAGTTATGAGGAGAGATTGGATAGACTGGGGTTATTTTCACTGGAGCAGAAGAGATTGAGGGGGCACATGAATGAGCTGTATAAAATTGAGGGGCATAGATAGGGTAGACAGGAAAGAACTTTTCCCCTTGGTGGAGGGATCAATAACCAGGGGGGATAGATTTAAGGTGAGGGGCAGGAGATTTAGAGGGGATGTGAGGAAGAATTTTTTCACCTACAGGTGGGAATCTAGAACTTACTGCCTGAAAGGGTTGGAGAGGCAGATACCCTCATATAATTTAAGAAGTATTTGGATGTGCACTTGTGATGCTATAGCATACAAGGCTATGGGCCTAGTGCTAGAAATTGGGATTAGAATAGTTAGGTACTTGTTTGACCAGCGCAGATTTGAAGGGCCGAAGGGCCTTTTCCTGTGCTGTAGACCTCTATGACTCTATAAATAAATTCCAGCTTCTGAACAGCAGCATTCCCGCTACAAGAGTATTTTGATTCCTCAAATTGCATTGGCTAATTATTCAAATGTTGATTGGGGCTTTCAAGTTCTGCAGATGTTCAGAATCAAAGTTAATGTTAAAATCAAAGCACCCAGTAAACATGCTATATGTAATTTGGTAAAACATTGACCATTGACTCTCGGAACACAGCAGGAGTTGTTACCAAGTAAACATATATGTCATACTGACAGGACTCTTCACCCCCCAAAAGTCCTCCATCATCCAGTTAGATGAGACTCCGTTCACCTTGTTCCATTTTTATCTATTTTTGGAGCCAGAGTACCATTTGGATTCTCTTCCCATACCTTCCCACTGCTACCTTGGTGTCCCTGAGGAACTAACCTTGGCCCCCTCCTATTTCTCATCTGCACGCTGCCCCTTGGAAACATCACTAGAAACGCATCACATTCCACATATACACGGATGACACTAAGCCCTTTTCACCCTATCTCTCTTGACGCCTCCACTGTCTCTGATTTATCATGCTGCTTGTTCCATATTCAATACTGGATGAGCAGAAATTTCTTTTAAGCTCCTCCATGGCCTTGCCCCTCCTTATTTCTGTGTCCCACGTGTGCCACCTAACACTGCCCACCCTTCACTTGAAAACTGCTGCCTTCAACTCTCCCTATGGCAGGCGCCACCTACCCTGTAGATAAAAATAGAAAAATTAATGATATAGCACCTTATGCTAACTCAAGATTCCCCAAAGCACTTTAAAATATTTTAGAAGTTGGTCAGTGTGATAACATGGAGAAATGCATCAGCCAAGTTATACAATGAGGTAATATCTGGATAGTCTTGAGAGATAAATCCTGTCCAGGATATCAGGTCACTGGATTACTAAATCAGTAATATGGTCAGTATACATTTTTTAATTCGTTCAGTGTCGGCTGGGCCAACATTTGTTGCTCACCCCTCGTTGTAGATGGTGATGAGCATCTTTTTGAAGCCGCTGCAGGCCATCTGGTGAATTATGCCCACAGTGCAGTTCGGAGGAGAGTTCCAGCTTTTTTTATCCAGCGGCAGTGAAAGAATGATGATATAGTTCCAGGTCAGGATGATATGTGGCTTGGAGGGGGACTTGCAGGTGGTGGTGCTCCCATGTACGTGCTGCCCTTTCTACTTTGTGGTGAGCTCGGAAGGTGCTGTCAAAGGAGCCTTGGTGAGTTGCTGCAGCGCATCATGTATCGAGTACATCCTGCTGCCACTGTGCGTCGGTGCTGGAGGAGTGAATGTTTAAGATGGTAGATGGGGTGCCAATTGTTATAGGGTGTTGGATAATATCTGGTAGGTCTTAATGAAATCTTCATAGTCTTAAGTATGTTAACTGTATGTATTCATTAACTATAAGAACTATATACATATACAGTAAAGGGTTCAAGTTAGGAGCTGTCTCCATGCTTGTTTGTGAGCACAGCTCTGTACAACGTTAGAGTGACCCCTAGGTGTGGGTCATATGTTCTCTTCCATCACAAGTGGTACTGTACTCCGTCGTATGTTAACCCTATATGTGCCAGACACTTACACTACACCTCCCCCGAAGTCTTTATCCAATGGATTTCAAGTTATTCCAGTTTACCCCATGCACTTACATCATTATTACTACCCCATCTTCCCACTTCAAGTGCCTGAGCTCATAGGTCCAGTTGGTCTGGAGGCTTATAATCCTTCCTTATCTCGATCGCACTACTGTGTGAGGAGTGGTACACTATGTCGTTGCTGGTAAACTCTGTTAATTTGGAGGTTGTTCTGACATCTGGGTATTTTTTCATCTTATTTTTCCATTCCTTAGTATTGAACTGCTCTTTGTTAACTCAGCAGTTGTGGTTTTGTGTAGTTGTTGACTAATCCTATTTTTTACAGGGTTAATGAACACTGTGCTGGTTCCCGTGGCGTTTTTCCTCTTCTTTCAACATGTAGCTCGCCATGACACATATGGAAGTTCACAATTCAACAATGGAACCTTCATTCCTATTCACAATTCTAGCCAAATTTTTGATTACTTTCTTCCTTTCCAGTTGTTTGGCTGGCAGCTCATGGGTCTCCTTGCCCAGAGCTCAATTCTGCCGGAAGCGGGAAGACAGCTAGGTTCCTGTGCGTCATGGATCCCTCCTCAGAAAAAGCTATTCCCACCTCCAAGCTTGCCACCAGCGAGAGACTCCAGCCAGCGTCTTAATATTGTGAAGACAGTTGTAAGTGAAGGGGAGGTGAGGGAGGAGGAATAGTGGTATTGCCATTGGACTAGTAATCCAGAAACCCAGGGTAATGCTCTTGGGACCTGGGTTCAAATCCCATCATGGCAGGTCGTGGAATTTGAATTCAATAAAAATCTGGAATTAAATGTTTGATGACCATGAAGCCATTGTCAATTAACATAATAACCCATCTGGTTCACTAATGCTCTTTAGGGAAGGAAATCTGGTGTCCTTACTTGGTCTGGCCTGTGACTCCAGACCCATAGTAATATTGTTGACTCTTAAATGCCCACTGAACATGGTCAATTAGGGAGGGGCAATAAATTGCCTAGCCAGCAATGCCCACATCCCATGAACAAATGTAAAAAAAGAAATTTCCTTAAGGAAGGGAATCATAGCTGTAAAGAGGAGATAAATGAAAAGACTCCAGATATACAAAGGGCTTTTGATAAGGTTGTTGGATGCTGTGCGATCCTTTATGAAATTCTTTGATGATGAGACTTTTTCCATCAAAAAGGGATAGAAGTTGAGACTCTTGTGGTGGTAAGACGTCTTCCATGGAAAAGGCCCTGATCGTGAGACTAAATTCTGAAGTTCAGACTCCCTTATTAAACGGGGATTCTGATTATAAACACACATGTCCGAATGCTTTATGAGCTAATACATTACTTTTACTGGGGTAATTCCTTTTATGCAGGCAAACACAGCAGCCAATCTTTGTACACCACCACCTTCTCAAGGGCAATTAGGGATGGGCAACAAATCCTGTGAAAGAATAAAAAAATCCAAACAGCAAATGAAGGAAAATAATCTGTGATTCTTACCATCGTGGTTCAAGGAGGAAAGATATACCAGCACTCGAATTCTCTGTACTTATCTTCAAATAATGGGATCATTTTCACTCAGCTGAGCAGACAAGCAGTCTAACATTTCAACTATAAGACAGCACCTCCGATGATGCAGCACTCCCTCAGTATTAGACTGAAATGATAGCCCAGGCCATATGCTTAGGTGTTTAATACAACAGTGTGGAGAAAGTCAGGCAGTATCTGATCTGAAAATACTTGATTAAAATAGATTAAAGTTCATTTTATTCTCCCACAGTGATCTCGGAGTTCTTGAGAGGGCTGGTTAAGTAGAGCTCTACCATATCTCTAAACCATTCTTCATCTCATTGATGTGTACTGACGCCTGTTGTTTAGTGCACAAAGTATTCAGATGTTCTGTAAAACCATGGAGGTCTACAGAACAGAAGGAGACCATTTGACCCATTTCATCTGTTCTTCTCTTTGTTAGAACAATCCAAAGCTAATCCGTCCACCTTGCTTCCCTGTATCCCTCCTCACAGCACATACATGCCTCACTGTCATCACATTGTTATCTCACCACACGAACAGGAGGACATATGCATTCCAATATTCTGATTGTTTATGGCACATATGTCACACTGTACATCTTAAAAATATGGAGAATATTGAAACAGGTTCCAATGGACCTGCAAGAATGAAATCCGCAAGTTTGGGAAAGAAAGCTGAGGTTTTTAGGACTGTTGTCATTAATTAGATTATTTACATCATATGTGCAGGACAGTGAATGTCTTTAAAACATACTACAAAAACAAATCCTGTCAAAACAAATTGAGCCAACTATTCGCAATGTCTTGGATATCACAGAACTCTGAATGCTTAAGGAGAACAAAGCATTTTCTTCCCCTTATCTCCCTAATCTCAAAGGCTCTGGCTAAAGTACAACTCTACAACAAACAAAAATACTCCAGCTCCTCACCACCATCACAACAAAAGTACTTAACGGCACAAATAATAAAAACAAAAAACTGCGGATGCTGGAAATCCAAAACAAAAACAGAAATACCTGGAAAACTCAGCAGGTCTAGCAGCATCGGCGGAGAAGAGCAAAGTTGACGTTTCGAGTTCTCATGACCCTTCAACAGAACTAAGTAAAAATAGGAAAGGGGTGAAATATAAGCTGGTTTAAGTGGGGGGGGGGGGGGTGAAGAAGTGGGGGCGGGAGTTGTTGGGACAAGCAAGCAGTGGTAGGAGGAGATAACCAAAAGATGTCACAGACAAAAGAACAAAGAGGTGTTGAAGGTGGTGATATTATCTAAAAGAATTTGCTGATTAAGAGTGGAGAGCAGGACAAGCAAGGTAGCTCTAGTGGGGGTGGGGTGAAATAAACAATGGGTGGAATACATTTAAAAATAATGGAAATAGGTGGGAAAAGAAAAAATTATATAAATTATTGGAAAAAACAAAAAGAAGGGGGACAAACGGAAAGGGGGTGAAGATGGAGGAGGGAGTTCAAGTTCTAAAATTGTTGAACTCAATATTCAGTTCAGTAGGCTGTAAAGTGCCTAGTTGGAAGATGAGGTGCTGTTCCTCCAGTTTGCGTTGAGCTTCACAGGAACAATGCAGCAAGCCAAGGACAGACATGTGGGCAAGAGAGCAGGCTAGAGTGTTAAAATGGCAAGCGACAGGGAGGTCCGGGTCATGCTTGCGGACAGACCGCAGGTGTTCTGCAAAGCGGTCACCCAGTCTGTGTTTGGTCTCTCCAATGTAGAGGAAACCGCATTGGGAGCAGCGAATGCAGTAGACTAAATTGAGGGAAGTGCAAGTGAAATGCTGCTTCACTTGAAAGGAGTGTTTGGGCCCTTGGACGGTGAGGAGAGAGGAAGTGAAGGGGCAGGTGTTACTTAACAGCACAGTTCTTGCATAAGAGAACTGGAGCCAAACCACAAGAAGTCAATCTATCCTGTTGAGCGCCTGCTTTAATCACCTGGGGTAAATTGTGCTTTGTAACCCTCCTGTGAAAAGCCGTGGACATTTCAAAAATGCATCCCTGACAATTATCCTTTTTTTTTACTATCATTAAGAACCAATTTATTAGCCTTGCTTGATAGTGTAACAATTTCAAACATGGAGCCCTATTTTTGCCACACCATGAATCCATTCCATTTCTCCTGAATGTTTCAAAAGGTTAACCCTCAAATAAAGCAACAGGGAATCACCATGGTTACCTTGCAATGTTTTCAGACCTGAGTTCTGCAAATGTCTTTCACTGAGAGTCAACAATCTGAGAAGGTGAGAGACCAGTGTTAAGGAACGAGCATACAGGAGATTGTTTTGAATGATGCCCTTGATATATTTAGCCTCACTTGCTACATGGTTAAATATATTGCCACAATATATTAACACATCAATCTTAAGGATTGATTATACCCTATCCTAACTTGGAAATGTGTTGCCATTCCTTCGTGGTCACTGGGTCAAAACCCTGGAACTCCTTACATAACATTACTGTTGGAGTGCTTTCACTGCTGCGGGTCATGAAGGTGGTTTGTGATCACCTCTGCAAGGGCAATAAATTCTGATGCCCCCTCCCCCCACCCAGCTATGTTGTTTGGTACAATTACACAGCTTTTCTTCAAGTTTCTTGATATTTTCTACAGAGCAAGTTCAGCTTGGGGAAAAATTAATTTCCATATGCTCCATTTACTTACAGGCCCCAGAACCATAATGTTTGGGAAAAAAATCAACTTCAAACTATTTTCATTTCAATAAGTCTTTCACCTTAATTGGCTTCATTGGCAGTTGCTAATTTGTTATGTTAAAAACAGAGAGAACTTGCACTTATATAATTCATTATCACGTTCTGTGATCACATTCTAAATGTTGGCCTAGCCAGCGACATCCACATCTGATGAATGAATATAAAAAAAAATTCTCAAGACATTTCAAACTGCTCCATAGCTCATGAATTATTTTTTTCAATTAATGGCTGTTGTTATATAGGGAAATGTTGCCAGTCAGTTTGCACACAGTCACAGAACCAATGGACACACAACCAGTTAAAATGGTCTTGGTGGTGTTCATTGAAAGGGGAATGTTGGCCAGAACACCAGGAGAACTCTGCTTTTTATCACTTGTTCATAGGATGCAAATGTCACTGGTGGTGCGGGGAGGGGGCATCAGAATTTATTGCCCTTGAAGAGGTGATCACAAACCACCTTCATGACCCGCAGCAGTGAAAGCACTCCAACAGTAATGTTAGGTAAGGAGTTCCAGGGTTTTGACCCAGTGACCATGAAGGAATGGCAACACATTTCCAAGTTAGGATAGGGTATAATTTGTAAAAGAAATATTTGTAAGTGGCTCTGTTCACATGGGCCTGCTAACCTTGGCCCTCTGGGGGTTGGTTGGGGGTTGCGGGGGCAAGGGTACAGGTCATTGGTTTGGGACATGTTGTGAAGTAGATGCAGTTGTGACACTGCATCTTATAGATATTACACACTGCAACTACTGTGCTGGTGGTGGGACTGAATGTTTAAGGTGGTAAATGGAATGCCAATGAAACATGCTGCTTTGTCCTGTATGATGTGGAACACAGAAGGTTCAAAAGGGATGTGAAAAAGCAAATACGAGAAGCAAAGAGGGACTAAGAAAAAAGACTGGCAGTTAACATGAAAGAGTATCCCAAAGTATTCTATAAGCACATCAATAGTAAAATGGTGGTAAAAGGGGGAGCAGGGTTAATACGGACAAAAGAGGGGATTTACACATTGAGCCAAGAGACATGGCTGAGGTGTTAAATGAATATTTTGCATCTGTCTTTACCTATGAGGCAGATGCTGCCCAGGCCATGGTGACAGAGGAGGGAACTCAGTCACTAGAAGGGTTTAAAATTGATAAGGAGGAGGTATTGGATAAGCTGTCAGTACTTAAGGTTGATAAGGCACTGGGACCGGATGAGATGCGTCCAAGAATATTGAAGGAAGTAAGAGAAGAAATTGCAGAGCCACTGGCCATAATCATTCAATGTTCCCTGGATTCGGGAGAGGTGCCAGAGGACTAGAGAATTGCAAATAAATATGCCCTTGTTCAAAAAAGGTTATAAAGATCTGCCCTGCAATTACAGACCAGTCAGTTCAACTTTGGTGGTGGGGAAACTTCTAGAAACAGTTACTTGGGATAGAATTAATAGTTACATGGAAAAATATGGATTGATTCGGAAGAGTCAGCATGGATTTGTTAAAGGAAAATCATGTCAAACTAACTTGTTGGAGATTTTTGAAGAGGTAGCAGAGATGGTTGATGAGGGCAAGGCTGTTGATGTGATGTATATGAACTTCCAAAAGGCGTTTGGTATAGTGCCACACAACAGGCTTGTAAGGAAAGTTATAGGTCTTGGGATAAAAGGGATAGTAGTAATGTGGATACAAAATCTGCTGAGGGATAGGAAACAGAGAGGAATGGTTAATGAGTATTTTTTGGGCTGGAAGAGGTTTATTGTGGAGTTCGCCAGGGGTATGTATTGGGACCCTTGCTTTTCCTGATATGTATAATCTGGATCTTGGTGTGCAGGGGACAATTTCAAAGTTTGCGGATGACACAAAACTTGGGAGAATTATAAATTGTGAGGAGGACAGTGTAGAACTTCAAAAGGACATTGACACATTGGTGAAGTGGGAAGATAAGTGGCAGATGAAGTTCAATGTGGAGAAGTGTGAGGTGATACACTTTGGCACAAAGAACATGGACAGACAGTATGGAATAAGGGGTACTATTCTAAAGAGTGTGCAGGAGCAGAGAGACTTGTGTGTATCTGTACATAAGTCATTAAAGGTGGCAGGACAGGTAAAGAGAGCTGTTTCTAAAGCATACAGTATTTTAGGCTTCATTAATAGGGGCATAAAGTACAAGAGTAGGGAGGGTATGATGAGCTTACATAAGACACTGGTTAGACCTCAGCTGGAGTATTCTATAAGCACATCAATTACTTACTGAGTGAACAGTTCTGGGTGCCACACGATACGAAGGATGTGAACACATTGGAGAGAGTGCAGAAGAGTTCACGAGAATGGTTCCAGGGATGAGGCACTTCAGTTATGAGGAAATATTGGAGAATCTGGGACTATTTTCCTTGGAGAGGAGAAGGCTAAGAGGAGATTTGATAGAAGTTTTCAAAATCATGAGGGGTGTGGACAGAGTAGATAGGGAGAAAATGTTCCCACTCGGAAATGGATCGAGAACCAAAGGGCACAGTTTTAAAGTGTTTTACAAAAGAAACATATGCGAGGTGAGAAAATGCTTTTTTGCATAGCGAGTAGTTAGGGTTTGGAATGCACTGCCTGGAAGTGTGATGGAGACAGATTCAATCGAGGCATTCAAGAGGGCATTCGATGATTATCTGAATAGAAACAATGTGCAGGTTATGGGCAAAAGGCAGGAGATTGGCGCTAAGTTAAAATGCTCAGAGAGCCAGTGCAGACACGATGGGCCAAATGGCCTCCCTCTACACTGTAACAATTCAGTGATTCTGTGATTCTGTGATGTTGTAGCAAGGCTCATTCTGGCAAATGGAGAATATTCCATCACATGCCAGATTTGGCTTTGAGATAGTGGAAAGGCTTTGGGAAGTCAAGAAATGAGCCACACCTCTGAATAACCAACCTCTGACCTGATCTTTTAATGATAATGGGCAGAATATTGCCGTTGGTGTGCAGGGGCGGGCCTGGCATGCCGGCGTGTAAAATGATGCATGATGATGTCAGGTGTGCGTCCCGATGTCATCGTGCGTCATTTCGATATTTTGGTCAGCAGGCACGTGCTGGAGGTGGCTGTGCACCAGCTGATCTGTCAACGGCTTAGTAAGGCTATTTGAAAAGTAATTAAACTTGTTAACAACATTGTCCATCCAACCTTAAGGGTGGTGGGCAGACAAAGAGCCCAAGCAGCCTTCGCATTTTTCAGGAAGCCTCATCCACAGGCGGGTGAGGTTTCCTGAAGCTTTTATAAAATAAATAAACAAACTTTCTTAACTTCACAAACATGTCCCAGCTCATGTGACACTGTCACATGAGCAGAAATGTTTAAATTAATTTTTACTTTATTTATTACAAAGTTTTGGAACCCATTCAATCTCCCTGAGGCAACTCTGTGCCTCAGGAAGATTGCTGCGCTCTTCCATGCGCATGCGCAGGCCCCGATTCTCCCTCCTCCCCCTGCCCACACAGGTAGCACTGGGTGCTACTAGCTGCCTGTTATACTGTGTGGGCCTTAATTGGCCCACCCGCGCAAAATGACGGCGCGCAGGTGATCGCAGGCAGAGATCCGCTCCGTGCCCACCCAGCCCCGCCCGCTCCTACCCAGCCCACCCACCATAGGAAATATTCTCCCCAATGTTTATGTGGCTTGCCCAGTTAAATTTGTGGTCAATGGTAATCCCCAGGATGTTGATGGTATGATGTTCTATGATGGTAATGCAGCTGAATATCAAGGGAGGTGGCTAGGCTCTCCCTGGTTGAAGATGGTCATTGCCTAGTACTTGTGTTGCGCGAATGTTACTTGCAACAAATAACTGGTTCATAATTTATATGTTTTAGAATATAACGTTTAGCTTTAGGAATATAACTTTGGTTGGAGGTCAAAGTGTTAAATATAGATAAATGGGGGCATCTGATTTAGAAACTGATAAGCAACCCTGAAGTAAATACAATTCAAACAAGCTTGGGATTAACTAGAGTTAAAAGTTAACATATGTTTAACTTCAAGGTCAGAGTTAGAAGTGTAAACACTGAACAATAGATGATACATTTGGTAGAGCCAAGGTGTCTATCATTATCTCCATAAAAGAAGCTAAAAGTTGGCAATTCTGGAAAAGAGGGTCATTAAACACCATTAGAGATAAAATCATTCCTAGAGATTGCAGCATCAAAAAGGTATGGCAAAAGTTCTTTCATTTAATTTTCCTGTGGGTTTGCTGACAGAAGCAGGCAGTTCATTTGGAAACAGACTGAGGCAGTTGCAGCTGTGGTGTGGATTGCATTTTACCAGAGTGAGCGAGCCACAGGAGACATTAGTCAGTTCGGCCTGTACTTCAAGCAGTGAAAATACTAACTTCATCACTCACTGTGTGGAAGGCAGGTGCTCAATCTCAGTGTAGATTTTGTGAGGGAAAAGCAGCTGAAAGATTTGCTCTAGATGCAACTAGTGGAAGAAATCCACAGTGGTCCTCAAAGAGCTTTATGGTGGAACGCAGTCACTTGAATAGTTAGCTTGTCAAGAGCAGTGCAGAAGCTGACTGGGAGCAGACTGGGAAAAAGCAATTTTTGCACATCCAGAGCCAGGACAAGGAGCTGAAGAGTCCACAATTGAAGATTCTTTAACAAAAATTGGAGGATTGTTTAGCCAAAAGCTAATGAAAGGATCTCCATGAAATTTGTACCTCAATGGTTAGCGGTAATACTAAGGAGAAGTAAAATAAACTCTGGAAGGCTGTGGCATACTTTGGTTGGTTCCAGGAAAAGTGAGTAAACTTTCAAGATTTTGTAAGCTAAGAGAACTTTTGTGGGGGAAGGCAGGGGGTGGGGGGGGGAAGGTGGGGAGAAGTAAAATATAGAACTAGTTGTAAACAATAGTGTTAAGTAAATAGTGCTTACTTTGTTTAATTCTTTTTGATATGCAATAAAGTTTATTTTATGTAAAAATGTGAATGCTTGTGCTTCTGACATAGTTCTGACAGTTAACTGCAGGGTGTTCGGATATCTTCTTTAAATGTTAAGTGTCCTTATTAGGATCATGACATCAGCCCAAGCCTTGGACTTGTCCAGGCCTTGCTACATGCAGCCACAGACTGCTTCAGTATCTGAGGAGTTACAAAAAGTACTGAACGCCATGCAATCATGAGCGAACATCCTCACCTCTGATCTAATAATGATGAAGTAACTGAAGATGGCTGGGTAGGACAATGCCCCGAGGACTTCCTACAGCAAAGTCCAGGGGCTGAGATGATTGACCTCTGTTAGGAAATAGAGATAGTTTAAGTAAGTAATATTTCTATTTGAGTGTGTTAGGAATAAGGTATAGCTTTAAGTTAAGACTAATTGTGTTTTTGTATTTGTGTGTTAAGGAAAAGAAGTTGGGTTTTAGTTTCACTTTAAAAGATTCCTGCATTTTAATGAAAGTTTTATGATTATTGCAGGGCAGGTGAAACAAACAAGGTTAGAAAAAAAACTGTGCTGTTGCCTAGCAACAGGAGGCCTAATAGAGACAGAGAAAACTTCAAAAGTCATTTCCATTCAGCTGAAGCTGCCCAAAAGGGAAAGACAGACTGCCCCAAACCGAAGTTCAGTTGAAGCCAGGATTCCAGAGAGGCTGGACAGCAGAGGGACAGACAACAAGTCCCAAACTAAAGTTGAAGCCAGCTGCCAAGAGAGTCTGGGCAGGAGAGGAAACTGCACAAGCAGATTCCAGAAACTAAAGAAGAAAGTCCCTAAATCCAGGGGAGTGAAACAGGGAAGATCCAAAAGCACAGTCTAGTCAAAGGTGAAGGACAGGGACCTGGAAGAGGTTCTATTCTGTGGAAGTGAAAGTAAGGAGCAGAGAGGAAGGCTCCATACTTAAAGAGAAGTAAAATGCAGGACGTAGATATAAAGCGATATAGATGTGCAAGAAGCCAGAAGGTCCAAAGAGACAGCTGAAGGCCTGTAACTCTTTACTATGGGCATGTGAAGCAATGATGTTTTGTTGGCATGGCTGAGTCAGTGAGAGACAGAGTGCATGGAAGGGAGCTTGAATGCATGTAGCAATCCAGGGGAGAGGAACATCGGAAGAAGAGTGTGAATTCCAAGACCCTCATGGAAGGCATCTGAGAGAAAGCATCATCTGGGAGAAGATTCCAGAGTGAGTTCTTGGAGAGAGGAGATTGGAAACCCTCGTGTGAAAGACGGAGCTCAGTGAGACCAGTTGGCTTACGGCATGACAAGCCTCTGGGGGGAGTTGAAGAGAGATCCATAGCATCTAGTTGGGGTGGCAGCTGTCATTTGGTTTCAGAGTGTGGTGTGTCTGATCACAGGTCTCCTATTTGTTTAATAGACTGTGTACTTACTGTAAACATTAGAGTGTAAGATAGCTTTTATAACTTGTGTTATCCTAACAAATCTACATATATCTGTAAAGGTATAATTGTGGGTGAGGAGTTTTATAATATAGTTCATCTTTCTTGTTTAATAAATGTTTTACTCTTTTGTTAAAAGTTCTTCCGCTGACTTCTGTGACTCTTCAGCACATTTCTAAACAAAAATTAGAAGTCAGGATCTATCAAGCCAGGTTCCACCCTGGGGTTTGGTCTGTCCAGCAGTAACATCAGCTGGGATCATAACACCTTTGAAAACTACAATAATTTTTCTTTATGATAGGTTTCACAATGAAGAGTATTTCCCCTTGATTTCTATTATTTCAATTTTACTGGGGGTCCTTGGCCACACTTGGTCAAATGATACCTTGATGTCCAGGGCAGTCACTCTTATCTTCCTCTGGAATCCAACTCATTTTCCATCTTTGGACCAAGACTCTAACAAAGTTTAATTTGAGTGCAACTGTTGAAACCCAAACTGAACATCACTGACTAGGCTATTAGCAAATAAGTACTGTTTGATTGAAATGTCAATAACACCTTTCAACACTTTGCTGATAATGTAGGATAAACTGAACTGATGGTAATTGGCCAGATAGGATCCATAATTTGCTCAGAATCATTGAATGATACAACACCAATGGAGGACACCAATTAGACACACTCTCCAGCTAATAGCATTCCAAAATTATTAAATAATCAAGGGGCAAAAGGAGGGGAGGAAATAAATACAATAACTATCACTAGAGAAAAAGAACTAGGGAAACTAATGGGACTAAAGGACAATAAGTCCCCTGGGCCTGATGGGCTGCATCCTAGGATATTAAAGGAATGCCACAGGGATCAGTGCTGAGGCCACAATTATTTACAATATATATTAATGGCTTAGATGAGGGAAGTGAATGTGCTTTTGCCAAGTTTGCAGATAACACAAAAATAAGTGGAAAGACAAGTAGTGAGGAGACAAAGCGTCTACAGAGGGATATGGACAGGTTAAGTGATTGGGCAAAAAGCTTGGCAGATGGAATATAATGTGGGAAAATGTGAGATTATGCACCTTAGCAGGAAGAATAGAGGAGCTGAATATTATTTAACTGGAGAAAGACTGCAGAAAGCTGTAGATATTTGGGAGCCCCCGTGCATGAATCCCAAAAAGCTAACATTCAAGTTCAGCAGGTAATGGGGATGGCAAATGGAATGTTTATTATTTCAAAGGGAATGGAGTATAAAAATAGGGAAGTCTTGCTTAAACTTTACAAGGCTGTAGTTAGGCCACACCTAGAATACTGTGAACAGTTTTGGTCCCCTTATCAAGGAAAAGATACACTGGCATTGGATGCAGTTCAGAGAAGGTTCACTAGTTTGATCCTGGGTATGGAGGGATTTTCTTATGAGGAGAGGTTGAGTAGGTTGGGCTTGTACTCATGCGAGTTTAGAAGAGATGAGAAGCGACCTTATTGAAACATATAAGATTCTTGGGGGTTTGACAGGGTAAATGCAGAGGGGTTGTTTCCCCTTGTGGGAGAGTCTAGGGCCAGAGGGCATAATCTCAAAGTAAGGGGTTGCCCATTTAAGACAGAGATGAGGAGCAATTTCTTCTCTCAGAGGGCAGTGAATCTGTGGAATTCTTTATCGTAGAGGGCTGTGGAGGCTGTATCGTTACGTATATTCAAGGCTGAAATAGACAGATTTTCAATCAGTAAGAAAATGAAGGGTTATGGGGTAAAGGCGGGAAAGTGGAGTTGAAGATTATCAGATCAGCCTTGACCTCATTGAATGGTGGAGTAGAATTGATGGGCCGAATGGCCTGCTTCTGCTCCTATGTCTTATGGTCTTATGGCTCTTAAATTTCTTTGTCTTCAAGTATTTATCCAATTCCCTTTTAAAAGTTATTATTGAATGTGCTTCCACCACCCTTTCAGCCATAGCACTCCAGATCAAAACAACTGTTTGTGTAATAAAGTGTGGCAAGAAGATAAAATAGCAGCCAAAGAGGGAGCAGTGTGAGACCTGTGGACAAGGGCCAGTCTGAGAGGGAGCAGCCCAAGACTGAAGAGTAAAGTGCTGACATCAGAAGCACATGATGCTGATGTAATGATGATGTAACTTCACATAATTGAGTAACAGTGATCTGAAGGTAGCAGAAATTCCAACCTCGTACATACATCCCTTTATATACATAATAGCTGTTCATAAAGACTAATGGTTTTAACAACAGCCTTGAGCAGCTTACATTTGGAGAATAGGCAAGTCCCAAAAAACCTCTTCTGGACCCCAAACACATGATGAAACATGGCGCTGCAGACAACAAATAAAAGATTCAGAAAACTTTAAGTGCCATCTACAGACCTGGCAAGTCAGAAGGTCCTTGAAAGAAGGGCAAAAGGAACAGATTCAAAACACCCCTAGGAGTTGGTGCATCGTAGCAGCCGTAGATGCAAGCTGAGATACAGACCCACAGACCAGAGAACACTGAGCACAGGCACAAAGCAACAAGTAGCACCAGTGAAGCAGCAGCAATTCCAGGGACAAATAGAATCATGGAATCCACACCAGCATCCCCAGAACCGTATTGGAGTGCTGAAGGCTCGCAACAGGCCCAGAGCTGGGACAACTGGAGAATGAGGTTCACAAGATATTGAACTGCTTCTGGTTTGCACAAGAAACATCAAATGATCAGGTCAGTACATTACTTTACACAGTTGGACCTATTGCTGATGATGTGATAGCAAGGTAGGGGGTTGATGAGAATTCAACTTCTTAAGAAGAAGGCTTGCAAGCATTTGCTTCATAGTTCTGCGTTTGCAGAAATTTAGTTATAGAAAGGGCAAAATTTAACAAGAGAAAGCAAAGACAAGGTGAAAGTATGGATTCATTCATCAACGACCTACACAGGCTTGCAGGAAACTGCAATTATGGAATCTTAAGAGAGGAACTGATTCATGATTGAACAGTAGCTGGGGTCCTAGATAAAGCATTATCTGATCTCTTACAAGAGGAGATTTAACATTAACAAAAGCAGTACAAATTGCAAGGCAAACTGAGCTTAGAAAACAAAATTGGGCATTTGTTCACGGAAAATGTGAGGTCCTATGGAGAAGATCGAATGAGATCATTCAGAATGTAGGGCATAAGAAAGAGAGTGCTCCAAAGCCAAAGCCCGCCAGAATGAGGAAAATTGTGCCAACCACCATCTTGAAATGTCATCAATGTGGGGGGAGGCAAGCTGCACAAGTGAGAAGAATGTCCAGCAGGTGGAGCCACAACTGAAGGCCACTTCAAAACTGACTGTCGTTCAAAACTGCTGACAAGCTGTAAGAAGAGGGAGAAAAAGCCACATACGAGAAGTGGAAGAACCACAAAGGAAGTAACCTTCCGAGGAAACATAGAAACATAGTAAATAGGAGCTGAAGCAGGTAATTTGGCCCTTTGGGCCTGCTCTGCCATTCCATATGATCATGGATGATCCTCTTTTTCAATGCCATACTCCTGCTCTCTCCCCATACCCCTTAACGCCTTTAAAGTCCAGAAACCTAAACATATTCAGTGACTTGGCCTCAGAGGCCTTCTGTGATGGAGAGTTACACAGGTTCGTGTAAAGAAGTTTCTCCTCATTTCAGTCCTAAATGGTCTACCCCATAAGCTGAGACTGTGGCCCCTTGTTCTAGACCCTGCATCCAGTCTGTCCAGCCTTGTCAGATTTTTATATGTTTCAATGAGATCCCCTCTCATTCTTCTAAATTCCAGCAAATACAGACCTAGTCGATCCAATCTCTCCTCATACAATAATCCTGCTGTCCCAGGAATCAGTCTGGTGAACCTTCGCTGCACTCCTTCTATGGCAAGTATATCCTTTCCTTAGGTAAGAAGGCCAATAATCCAGGTGTGGTCTCACCAATGCCCTGTACAGTAAGACATGCTTGGTCCTGTACTGAAATCCTCTTGCAAGAAGGCAAATATACCATTTGACTTCTTAACTGCTTGCTGCACCTGTATGCTTTTTTCAGTGACTGGTGTACAAGGACAGCCCTTTGTACATCAACATTTCCCAATCTATATCCATTTAAATAATACTCTTCCTAACTTCATATTGTCCACGTTATACTGCATCTGCCATCTATTTGCTCACTCACTCAATTTGTCTAAATCGCCTTGAAGCCTCTTAACATCCTCCTCACCACTCACATTCCCACCTAGCTTTGTGTCATCAGCTAACTTGAAAATATTACATTTGGTTCCCTCACCAAATAATTGATATATATTGTGAATAACTGGGGCCGAAGCACCTGTGGTACCCTAGTAGTCACTGTGTGCCACTCCAAAAAAGACCTGTTTATTCCTACTCTCTGTTTTCTGCCTACAAACCAATCCATGCCATCCCAGGAATCAGTCCACCCCCAATCCTATGTACTTTAATCTTGCACACAAAGCACCTATGTGGGACATTATCAAAAGCTTTCTGAAAATAAGATAAATGGTAGAGAAAAAAAGAGAGAAAGGATAGTGCAAATACTGGAGTGTTAAACTCAAAGTAGATGGGCTCCCCACAGAGTTTAAACTAGACACAGGAGGATGGGTTTCTGTTTTATCAGACGAAGTAAAATGGCTCAAGCAGTACACATTTTTTCTTATTCATTCATGGAATGGGGTCATCACTGGCTTGGCCAGCATTTATTGCCCAATCCTAATTGCCCTTGAGAAGGTGATGGTGAGCTATCTCGTTGAACACTGCAGTTCATGTGGTGTAGGTACACCCACAGTGGTGTTAGGGAGCGAGTTCCAGGATTTTGACCCAGCGACAGTGATGGAACGGCAGTATATTTCCAAGTCAGGCTAGTGTGTGACTTGAAGGGGAAATTCCAGGTGGTGGTGTTCCCATCTATCTATTGCCCTTGTCCTTCTAGAGGGTAGTGGTCGTGGGTTTGGAAGGTGCTGTCTAAGGAGGCTTGGTGAGTTCCTGCAGTGCATCTTGTAGATAATACACACTACTGCTACTGTACGTCGGTGGTGGAGGGAGTGAACATTTGTGGATGTGGTGCCAATCAAGCGGGCTGCTTTGTTCTGGATGGTGTCAAGCTTCTTGTTGCTGGAGCTGCACTCATCCAGTCAAGTGGCGAGTATTCCATCACACTCCTGACTTGTGCCTTGTAGATGGTGGACAAGATTTGGGGAGTCAGGAGGCAGTTACTCACCACAGGATTCCTAGCCCTTGGCCTGCTTTTGCAGCCACAGTATTTATATGGATAGTCCAGTTCAGTTTCTGGACAATGGTAATCCCACAGAATGTTGATAGTGGGGGATTCAGTGATGGTAATGCCATTGAATGTCAAGGGGCGATGGTTAGATTCTCTCTTGTTGGAGATGGTCATTGCCTGGAAGATAAGTGGCGTGAATGTTACTTGCTTCTTGTCACCTAAGCCTGGATATTGTCCAGGTCTTGCTGCATTTGGACGTGGACTGCTTCAGTATCTGAGGAGTCACGAATGGTGCTGAACATTGTGCAATCATCCCCATTTCTGATCTTAAGATGGAAAGAAGATCATTGATGAAACAAATGAAGATGATTGGGCCTAGAACACTACCCTAAGGAACTCCTGCAGTGTGTCCTGGAGTTGAGATGATTGACCTCCAACAACCACAACCATCTTCCTTTGTGCTAGGTATGACTCCAACCAGCAGAGAGATTTCCCCTTGATTCCCATTGATCCCAGTTTTGCTGGCACGCCTTAATACTACACTCAGTCAAATGTGGCCTTGATGTCAAAGGCAGTCACTCTCCCCTCACCTCTGGAGTTCAGATCTTTTGTCCATGTTTGAACCAAAGTTGTAATGAGGGCCCCATTTACAGGCAGCTGATGCTTCCCCTAGCCAGGACCATCCCATCTGCAGCCAAGTATCAAGCCAGACAACACCATTGTCACCGACTGTAAGGCTTCATTGTTACACCAAGCTGTGCCTTATCCCAGTTGAGCACACATGTCTTGACCGTCCCTGGAGTGGTGCAACGACAAGCGTGCCATGCATAGCCCTGTAGCATGGTTCGCAAAGCTGTTCTTAATCTCTCACTCTGATTATGAGGTACACAAACCCCCAGGGACCGCCTTTAATCTCTCACTTTGACCTCTTGGCCCCAGGCCAGGGGCAATGAGTGTCTTTCAATGAGCTCTCTCATTCCTTCGTGGCTGATCACAACACAGTCTCACTTGCCCCATGAGTCTCTGAGCAACCCATCCCTTTTATGCTAAACTAAAATGACCCGCCCACCTCCTATCCCAGAGCCCGCATGCATCACCTCCCATTCATGCAGTTTTGATTCCCATCCATCCTTTCTGTGCCTGCTTTCTAGTCATCCATGTCAGGCTTCAGCTTCCCCACCCCGGGTCTCCCCTCTGCCTGTCATCATTCACCACCAGCGCCCCTCCCCCCAACAGTGAGTCTGCGAGGAAGTAATGTGAGAGTGATGAGACTGAATTCGAGAGGGAGCAGTGTGACAGCAATGAAACTGAGTCTGAGAAGGAGTAATGTGAGAGCGATGAGACTGAGTCAGAGAGGGAGCCGTTTGAGAGTGATCATAGCAAGTTTGAGTGCGAGCAATGTGAGAGAAATGAGAGTGACACAGAGAAGGAGCAGTGTGAGAAAGATTCTGAGGGGGAGTATGATAGAGAGCAGTATGAGACAAATGAGGGGGAGCAGTTTGTGGTCAATGCCAGCGAGTCTGAGAAGGAAGAGAATTAGAGCAAGCCTGACAGTGAGCTCTATGAGAGCAGAGAGAGAGTCAGAGAGTGAGTCAGAGAGTTAGCATTGTGAGAACAATGAGAGTGAGTCTGAGAGAGAGCAGTGTGAGAGCGATGAGAGTGAGACTGAGAGGGAGCAGTGTGAGAGCGATGAGAGTGAGTCTGAGAGGGAGCAAAGTGAGAATGATGAGAGTGAGTCTGAGAGGGAGCAGTGTGAGAGCGATGAGAGTGAGTCTGAGAGGGAGCAAAGTGAGAAAGATGACAGTGAGTCTGAGAGGGAGCAGTGTGAGAGTGTATACAGAGAGTCTGAGAGGGAGCAGTGTGAGAGTGTATAGAGTGAGTCAGAGAGGGAGCAGTGTGAGAGCGATCAGAGTGAGTCTCAGAGGGAGCAGTGTGAGAGCGATGAGAGAGTCACAGGGAGGGAGAAGTGTGAGAGTGATGAGAGTGAGTCTGAGAGGGAGCAATGTGAGAGTGAGGGGAGTGAGTCTGAGAGGGAGCAGTGTGAGAGCGATGGGAGTGGGTCTGAGAGGGAGCAGTGTGAGAGTGATGAGAGTATCACTGAGAGGAAGCAGTGTGAGAGCGATGAGAGTGAGTCTGAGAGGGAGCAGTGTGAGAGCGATGAGAGTGTCAGTGAGAGGGAGAAGTGTGAGAGTGATGAGAGTGAGTGTGAGAGGGAGCAGTGTGAGAGATGAGAGTGAGTCTGATGGAGCAGTGTGAGAGTGATGGGAGTGAGTCAGAGAGGGAGCAGTGTGAGAGTGATGAGAGTGAGTCTGAGAGGGAGCAGTGTGAGAGCGATGAGAGTGAGTCTGAGATGGAGCAGTGTGAGAGCGATGAGACTGAGTCTGAGAGGGAGAAGTGCGAGAGTGATGAGAGTGAGACTGAGAGCGAGCAATGTCAGAGTGATGAGAGTGAGTCTGAGAGGGAGCAGTGTGAGAGCGATGAGAGTGAGTCTGAGAGGAAGCAGTGTGACAGCGATGAGAGTGAGTCTGAGAGGGAGCAGTGTGAGAGTGATGAGAGGGAGTCGGAGAGGGAAAAGTGTGAGAGTGATGAGAGTGGGTCTGAGAGGGGGCAGTGTGAGAGTGATAAGAGTGAGTCTGAGAATGAGCAGTGTGAGACTGATGAGAGTGAGTCTGAGAGGGAGCAGAGTGAGAGCGATGAGAGTGAGTCTGAGAGGGAGCAGTGTGAGAGTGATGAGAGTGAGTCTGAGATGGAGCAGTGTGAGAGTGATGAGGGTGAGACTGAGAGGAAGCAGTGTGACAGTGATCAGCGTGAGTCTGAGAGGGAGTAGTGTGAGAGCGATGAGAGTGAGTCTGAGAGGGAGCAATGTGAGAGTGATGGGAGTGAGTCTGAGAGGGAGCAGTGTGAGAGCGATGGGAGTGGGTCTGAGAGGGAGCAGTGTGAGAGCGATGAGAGTGAGTCTGAGATGGAGCAGTGTGAGAGCGATGAGACTGAGTCTGAAAGGGAGCAATGTGAGAGTGATGGGAGTGAGTCTGAGAGCGAGCGATGTAAGAGTGATGAGAGTGAGTCTGAGAGGGAGCAGTGTGACAGCGATTAGAGTGAGGCTGAGAGGGAGCAGTGTGAGAGTGATGAGAGGGAGTCAGAGAGGGAGAAGTGTGAGAGTGATGAGAGTAAGTCTGAGAGGAAGCAGCGTGAGACTGATGAGAGTGTATCTGAGAGAGAGCAGTTTGAGAGTGATGAGAATGAGTCTGAGAGGGAGCAGTGTGAGAGAGATGAGAGTGAGTCTGAGAGGGAGCAGTCTAAGAATGTATAGAGTGAGTCTGAGAGGGAGCAGTGTGAGAGTGATGAGAGTGAGTCTGAGAGGGAGCAATGTGAGAGCGTATAGAGGGAGTCTGAGGGGGAGCAGTGTGAGAGCGATGAGAGTGAGTTTGAGAGGGAGCAGCGTGAGAGCGATGAGAGTGAGTCTGAGAGGGAGCAGTGTGAGAGCGATGAGAGAGAGTCTGAGAGGGAGCAGTGTGAGAGTGTATAGAGTGAGTCGGAGAGGGAGCAGTGTGAGAGAAGAGAGTGAGTCTGAGAGGGAGCAGTGTGAGAGTGATGAGAGTGAGTCTGAGAGGGAGCAGTGTGAGAGTGTATAGAGTGAGTCTGAGAGGGAGCAGTGTGAGAGAAGAGAGTGAGTCTGAGAGGGAGCAGCGTGAGAATGATGAGAGTGACTCTGAGAGGGAGCAGCGTGAGAGCGATGAGAGTGAGTTTGAGAGGGAGCAGCGTGAGAGCGATGAGAGTGAGTCTGAGAGGGAGCAGTGTGAGAGCGATGAGAGAGAGTCTGAGAGGGAGCAGTGTGAGAGTGTATAGAGTGAGTCTGAGAGGGAGCAGTGTGAGAGTGTATAGAGTGAGTCGGAGAGGGAGCAGTGTGAGAGAAGAGAGTGAGTCTGAGAGGGAGCAGTGTGAGACTGTATAGAGTGAGTCTGAGAGGGAGCAGTATGAGAGCAGAGAGTGAGTCTGAGAGCAAGCAGTGTGAGAGTGATCAGAGAGTGTCTGAGAGGGAGCAGTGTGAGAGCGAGCAGAGTGATTATGAGAGGGCGCAGTGTGAGAGCGAGGAGAGTGAGTCTGAGAGGGAGCAGTGTGAGAGCGATGAGAGTGAGTCTGTGGGGGAGCAGTGTGAGAGTGTACAGAGTGAATCTGAGAGGGAGCAGTGTGAAAGTGTATAGAGTGAGTCTGAGAGGGAGCAGTGTGAGAGCGAGCAGAGTGAGTCTGAGAGGGAGCAGTGTGAGAGCGATGAGAGTGAGTCTGAGAGGGAGCAGTGTGAGGGCGAGCAGAGTGAGTCTGAGAGGGAGCAGTGTGAGAATGTATAGAGTGAGTCTGTGAGGGAGCAGTGTGAGAGTGATGGGAGTGGGGATGAGAGGGAGAAGTGTGAGAGTGATGAGCGTGAGTCTGATAGGGAGCAGTGTGAGAAGGATGGGAGTGAGTCTGAGAGGGAGCAGTGTGAACGTGATGAGAGTGAGTCTGAGAGGAAGCAGTGTGAGAGCGATGAGAGTGAGGCAGAGAGGGAGCAATGTGAGATTGATGAGAGTGAATCTGAAAGGGAGCAGTGTGAGAGCGATGAGAGTGAGTCTGAGAGGGAGCAGTGAGAGAGCGATGAGAGTGAGTGTGAGAGGGAGCAGTGTGAGAGTGATGAGAGTGAGTCTGAGATGGAGTAGTGTGAGAGTGATGAGAGTGAGTCTGAGATGGAGTAGTGTGAGAGTGATGAGAGTGAGTCTGAGATGGAGCAGTGTGAGAGCGATGAGAGAGAGTCTGACAGGGAGCAGTGTGAGAGTGTATAGAGTGAGTCGGAGAGGGAGCAGTGTGAGAGAAGAGAGTGAGTCTGAGAGGGAGCAGCGTGAGAATGATGAGAGTGAGTCTGAGAGGGAGCAGTGTGAAAATGTATAGAGTGAGTCCGAGAGGGAGCAGTGTGAGAGAAGAGAGTGAGTCTGAGAGGGAGCAGCGTGAGAATGATGAGAGTGAGTCTGAGAGGTAGCAGTATGAGAGCAGAGAGTGAGTCTGAGAGCAAGCAGTGTGAGAGTGATCAGAGAGTGTCTGAGAGGGAGCAGTGTGAGAGTGATGAGAGTGAGACTGAGAGGGAGCAGTGTGAGAATGTATAGAGTGAGTCTGAGAGGGAGCAGTGTGAGAATGTATAGAGTGAGTCTGAGAGGGAGCAGTGTGAGTGTGATGAGAGTGAGTCTGAGATGGAGCAGTGTGAGAGTGATGTGAGTGAGTCTGAGAGGGAGCAGTGTGAGAGTGATGAGAGTGAGACTGAGAGGAAGCAGTGTGACAGTGATGAGAGTGAGTCTGAGAGGGAGTAGTGTGAGAGCGATGAGAGTGAGTCTGAGAGGGAGCAGTGTGAGAGTGATGAGAGTGCATCTGAGAGAGAGCAGTTTGAGAGTGACGAGAATGAGTCTGAGAGGAAGCAGTGTGAGAGCGATGAGAGTGAGTCTGAGAGGGAGCAGTGTGAGAGTGATGAGAGTGAGTCTGAGAGGGAGCAGTGTGAGAATGTATAGCGTGAGTCTGAGAGGGAGCAGTGTGAGTGTGATGAGAGTGAGTCTGAGATGGAGCAGTGTGAGAGTGATGTGAGTGAGTCTGAGAGGGAGCACTGTGAGAGTGATGAGAGTGAGACTGAGAGGAAGCAGTGTGACAGTGATGAGAGTGAGTCTGAGAGGGAGCAGTGTGAGAGTGATGAGAGTGCATCTGAGAGAGAGCAGTTTGAGAGTGACGAGAATGAGTCTGAGAGGAAGCAGTGTGAGAGCGATGAGAGTGGGTCTGAGAGGGAGCAGTGTGAGAGTGTATAGAGTGAGTCGGAGAGGGAGCATTGTGAGAGAAGAGAGTGAGTCTGAGAGGGAGCAGCGTGAGAGTGATGAGAGTCAGTCTGAGAGGGAGCTGTGTGAGAGTGTATAGAGTGAGTCTGAGAGGGAGCAGTGAGAGAGAAGAGAGTGAGTCTGAGAGGGAGCAGTGTGAGAATGATGAGAGTGAGTCTGAGAGGGAGCAGTATGAGAGCAGAGAGTGAGTCTGAGAGCAAGCAGTGTTAGAGTGATCAGAGAGTGTCTGAGAGGCAGCAGTGTGAGAGCGAGCAGAGTGATTATGAGAGGGCGCAGTGTGAGAGCGAGGGGAGTGATTCTGAGAGGGAGCAGTTTGAGAGCGATGAGAGTGAGTCTGTGAGGGAGCTGTGTGAGAGTGTACTGAGTGAGTCTGAGAGGGACCAGTGTGAGAGTGTATAGAGTGAGTCTGAGAGCGAGCAGTGTGAGAGCGAGCAGAGTGAGTCTGAGAGGGAGCAGTGTGAGAGCGATGAGAGTGGGTCTGAGAGGGAGCAGTGTGAGAGTGATGAGAGTGAGTCTGAGAGGGAGCAGTGTGAGAGCGATGAGAGTATCACTGAGAGGAAGCAGTGTGAGAGCGATGAGAGTGAGTCTGAGAGGGAGCAGTGTGAGAGCGATGAGAGTGTCAGTGAGAGGGAGAAGTGTGAGAGTGATGAGAGTGAGTGTGAGAGGGAGCAGTGTGAGAGAGATGAGAGTGAGTCTGAGATGGAGCAGTGTGAGAGTGATGGGAGTGAGTCAGAGAGGGAGCAGTGTGAGAGTGATGAGAGTGAGTCTGAGAGGGAGCAGTGTGAGAGCGATGAGAGTGAGTCTGAGATGGAGCAGTGTGAGAGCGATGAGACTGAGTCTGAGAGGGAGAAGTGCGAGAGTGATGAGAGTGAGTCTGAGAGCGAGCAATGTCAGAGTGATGAGAGTGAGTCTGAGAGGGAGCAGTGTGAGAGTGATGAGAGGGAGTCGGAGAGGGAAAAGTGTGAGAGTGATGAGAGTGGGTCTGAGAGGGGGCAGTGTGAGAGTGATAAGAGTGAGTCTGAGAATGAGCAGTGTGAGACTGATGAGAGTGAGTCTGAGAGGGAGCAGTGTGAGAGCGATGAGAGTGAGTCTGAGAGGGAGCAGTGTGAGAGTGATGAGAGTGAGTCTGAGATGGAGCAGTGTGAGAGTGATGAGGGTGAGACTGAGAGGAAGCAGTGTGACAGTGATCAGCGTGAGTCTGAGAGGGAGTAGTGTGAGAGCGATGAGAGTGAGTCTGAGAGGGAGCAATGTGAGAGTGATGGGAGTGAGTCTGAGAGGGAGCAGTGTGAGAGCGATGAGAGAGAGTCTGAGAGGGAGCAGTGTGAGAGTGTATAGAGTGAGTCGGAGAGGGAGCAGTGTGAGAGAAGAGAGTGAGTCTGAGAGGGAGCAGCGTGAGAGTGATGAGAGTAAGTCTGAGAGGGAGCAGTGTGAGAGTGTATAGAGTGAGTCTGAGAGGGAGCAGTGTGAGAGAAGAGAGTGAGTCTGAGAGGGAGCAGCGTGAGAATGATGAGAGTCACTCTGAGAGGGAGCAGCGTGAGAGCGATGAGAGTGAGTTTGAGAGGGAGCAGCGTGAGAGCGATGAGAGTGAGTCTGAGAGGGAGCAGTGTGAGAGCGATGAGAGAGAGTCTGAGAGGGAGCAGTGTGAGAGTGTATAGAGTGAGTCTGAGAGGGAGCAGTGTGAGAGCGATGAGATTGTCTCAGAGAGGGAGCAGTGTGAGAGAAGAGAGTGAGTCTGAGAGGGAGCAGTGTGAGAGAGATGAGAGTGAGTCTGAGAGGGAGCAGTGTGAGAGCGATGAGAGTGAGTCTGAGAGGGAGCAGTGTGAGAGTGATGAGAGAGTCTGAGAGGGAGCAGTGTGAGAGCGATGAGATTGTGTCAGAGAGGAAGCAGTGTGAGAGCGATGAGAGTGAGTCTGAGAGGGAGCAGTGTGAGAGCGATGAGAGTGAGTCTGTGAGGGAGCAGTGTGAGAGTGTATAGAGTGAGTCTGAGAGGGAGCAGTGTGAGAGAAATGAGACTGAGTCTGAGAGGGAGCAGTGTGAGAGCGATGAGAGTGAGTCTGAGAGGGAGCAGTGTGAGAGCGATGAGAGTGAGTCTGAGAGGGAGCAGTGTGAGAGCGATGAGAGTGAGTCTGAGAGGGAGCAGTGTGAGAATGTATAGAGTGAGTCTGAGAGGGAGCAGTGTGAGAGTGATGGGAGTGGGGATGAGAGGGAGCAGTGTGAGAGTGATGAGAGTGAGTCTGAGAGGGAGCAGTGTGAGCGTGATGAGAGTGAGTCTGAGAGGAAGCAGTGTGAGAGCGTTGAGAGTGAGTCTGAGACGGAGCAGTCTGAGAGTGATGAGACTGATTCTGAGAGGGAGAAGTGTGAGAGTGATGAGAGTGAGACTGAGAGCGAGCAATGAAAGAGTGATGAGAGTGAGTCTGAGAGGGAGCAGTATGAGAGCGATGAGAGTGAGGCAGAGAGGGAGCAATGTGAGATTGATGAGAGTGAATCTGTAAGGGAGCAGTGTGAGAGCGATGAGAGTGAGTCTGAGAGGGAGCAGTGAGAGAGCGATGAGAGTGAGTGTGAGAGGGAGCAGTGTGAGAGTGATGAGAGTGAGTCTGATAGGGAGCAGTGTGAGAGCGATGAGAGTGAGTCTGAGAGGGAGCAGTGTGAGAATGTATAGAGTGATTCTGAGAGGGAGCAGTGTGAGAGTGATGAGAGTGAGTCTGAGAGGGAGCAGTGTGAGAATGTATAGAGTGAGTCTGAGAGGGAGCAGTGTGAGAGTGATGAGAGTGAGTCTGAGATGGAGTAGTGTGAGAGTGATGAGAGTGAGTCTGAGATGGAGTAGTGTGAGAGTGATGAGAGTGAGTCTGAGATGGAGCAGTGTGAGAGCGATGAGAGAGAGTCTGACAGGGAGCAGTGTGAGAGTGTATAGAGTGAGTCGGAGAGGGAGCAGTGTGAGAGAAGAGAGTGAGTCTGAGAGGGAGCAGCGTGAGAGTGATGAGAGTGAGACTGAGAGGGAGCAGTGTGAAAATGTATAGAGTGAGTCTGAGAGGGAGCAGTGTGAGAGAAGAGAGTGAGTCTGAGAGGGAGCAGCGTGAGAATGATGAGAGTGAGTCTGAGAGGTAGCAGTATGAGAGCAGAGAGTGAGTCTGAGAGCAAGCAGTGTGAGAGTGATCAGAGAGTGTCTGAGAGGGAGCAGTGTGAGAGTGATGCGAGTGAGACTGAGAGGGAGCAGTGTGAGAATGTATAGAGTGAGTCTGAGAGGGAGCAGTGTGAGAATGTATAGAGTGAGTCTGAGAGGGAGCAGTGTGAGTGTGATGAGAGTGAGTCTGAGATGGAGCAGTGTGAGAGTGATGTGAGTGAGTCTGAGAGGGAGCAGTGTGAGAGTGATGAGAGTGAGACTGAGAGGAAGCAGTGTGACAGTGATGAGAGTGAGTCTGAGAGGGAGTAGTGTGAGAGCGATGAGAGTGAGTCTGAGAGGGAGCAGTGTGAGAGTGATGAGAGTGAGTCTGAGAGGGAGCAGTGTGAGAATGTATAGCGTGAGTCTGAGAGGGAGCAGTGTGAGTGTGATGAGAGTGAGTCTGAGATGGAGCAGTGTGAGAGTGATGTGAGTGAGTCTGAGAGGGAGCACTGTGAGAGTGATGAGAGTGAGACTGAGAGTAAGCAGTGTGACAGTGATGAGAGTGAGTCTGAGAGGGAGCAGTGTGAGAGTGATGAGATTGAGTCTGAGAGGGAGCAGTGTGAGAGTGATGAGAGTGGGTCTGAGAGGGAGCAATGTGAGAGCGTATAGAGGGAGTCTGAGAGGGAGCAGTGTGAGAGCGATCAGAGTGAGTCTGAGAGGGAGCAGTGTGAGAGCGATGAGAGTCAGTCTGAGAGGGAGCAGTGTGAGAGCGATGAGAGTGAGTTTGAGAGGGAGCAGCGTGAGAGCGATGAGAGTGAGTCTGAGAGGGAGCAGTGTGAGAGTGTATAGAGTGAGTCGGAGAGGGAGCAGTGTGAGAGAAGGGAGTGAGTCTGAGAGGGAGTAGCGTGAGAGTGATGAGAGTGAGTCTGAGAGGGAGCAGTGTGAGAGTGTATAGATTGAGTCTGAGAGGGAGCAGTGTGAGAGAAGAGAGTGAGTCTGAGAGGGAGCAGCGTGAGAATGATGAGAGTGAGTCTGAGAGGGAGCGGTATGAGAGCAGAGAGTGAGTCTGAGAGCAAGCAGTGTGAGAGTGATCAGAGAGTGTCTGAGAGGGAGCAGTGTGAGAGTGTATAGAGTGAGTCTGAGAGCGAGCAGAGTGATTATGAGAGGGCGCAGTTTGAGAGCGATGAGAGTAAGTCTGAGAGGGAGCAAAGTGAGAATCATGAGAGTGAGTCTGAGAGGGAGCAGTGTGAGAGCGATCAGAGTGAGTCTCAGAGGGAGCAGTGTGAGAGCGATGAGAGAGTCACAGGGAGGGAGAAGTGTGAGAGTGATGAGAGTGTGTCTGAGAGGGAGCAACGTGAGAGTGATGGGAGTGAGTCTGAGAGGGAGCAGTGTGAGAGCGATGGGAGTGGGTCTGAGAGGGAGCAGTGTGAGAGTGATGAGAGTGAGTCTGAGAGGGAGCAGTGTGAGACCGATGAGAGTGAGTCTGAGATGGAGCAGTGTGAGAGCGATGAGACTGATTCTGAGAGGGAGCAATGTGAGAGTGATGGGAGTGAGTCTGAGAGCGAGCGATGTAAGAGTGATGAGAGTGAGTCTGAGAGGGAGCAGTGTGAGAGCGATGAGAGTGAGTCTGAGAGGAAGCAGTGTGACAGCGATTAGAGTGAGGCTGAGAGGGAGCAGTGTGAGAGTGATGAGAGTGTATCTGAGAGAGAGCAGTTTGAGAGTGATGAGAATGAGTCTGAGAGGAAGCAGTGTGAGAATGTATAGAGTGAGTCTGAGAGGGAGCAGTGTGAGAGTGATGAGAGTGAGTCTGAGAGGGAGCAATGTGAGAGCGTATAGAGGGAGTCTGAGAGGGAGCAGTGTGAGAGCGATGAGAGTGACTCTGAGAGGGAGCAGCGTGAGAGCGATGAGAGTGAGTTTGAGAGGGAGCAGCGTGAGAGCGATGAGAGTGAGTCTGAGAGGGAGCAGTGTTAGAGCGATGAGAGAGAGTCTGAGAGGGAGCAGTGTGAGAGTGTATAGAGTGAGTCGGAGAGGGAGCAGTGTGAGAGAAGAGAGTGAGTCTGAGAGGGAGCAGTGTGAGAGTGTATACAGTGAGTCTGAGAGGGAGCAGTGTGAGAGAAGAGAGTGAGTCTGAGAGGGAGCAGCGTGAGAATGATGAGAGTGAGTCTGAGAGGGAGCAGTATGAGAGCAGAGAGTGAGTCTGAGAGCAAGCAGTGTGAGAGTGATCAGAGAGTGTCTGAGAGGGAGCAGTGTGAGAGCGAGCAGAGTGATTATGAGAGGGCGCAGTGTGAGAGCGAGGAGAGTGAGTCTGAGAGGGAACAGTGTGAGTGCGATGAGAGTGAGTCTGTGGGGGAGCAGTGTGAGAGTGTACAGTGAGTCTGAGAGGGAGCAGTGTGAAAGTGTATAGAGTGAGTCTGAGAGGGAGAAGTGTGAGAGCGAGCAGAGTGAGTCTGAGAGGGAGCAGTGTGAGAACGATGAGAGTGAGTCTGAGAGGGAGCAGTGTGAGGGCGAGCAGAGTGTGTCTGAGAGGGAGCAGTGTGAGAGCGATGAGAGTGAGTCTGTGAGGGAGCAGTGTGAGAGTGATGGGTGTGGGGCTGAGAGGGAGAAGTGTGAGAGTGATGAGCGTGAGTCTGATAGGGAGCAGTGTGAGAAGGATGGGAGTGAGTCTGAGAGGGAGCAGTGTGAGCGTGATGAGAGTGAGTCTGAGAGGAAGCAGTGTGAGAGCGTTGAGAGTGAGTCTGAGACGGAGCAGTCTGAGAGTGATGAGACTGATTCTGAGAGGGAGAAGTGTGAGAGTGATGAGAGTGAGACTGAGAGCGAGCAATGAAAGAGTGATGAGAGTGAGTCTGAGAGGAAGCAGTATGAGAGCGATGAGAGTGAGTCTGAGAGGAAGCAGTGTGACAGCGATGAGAGTGAGGCAGAGAGGGAGCAATGTGAGATTGATGAGAGTGAATCTGAGAGGGAGCAGTGTGAGAGCGATGAGAGTGAGTCTGAGAGGGAGCAGTGTGAGAGAAGAGAGTGAGTCTGAGAGGGAGCAGCGTGAGAGCGATGAGAGTGAGTCTGAGAGGGAGCAGTGTGAGAGTGTATGAGAGTGAGTCTGAGAGGGAGCAGTGTGAGAGAAGTGAGTGAGTCTGAGAGGTAGGAGCGTGAGAGTGATGAGAGTGAGTCTGAGAGGGAGCAGTGTGAGAGTGTATAGATTGAGTCTGAGAGGGAGCAGTGTGAGAGAAGAGAGTGAGTCTGAGAGGGAGCAGCGTTAGAGTGATGAGAGTGAGTCTGAGAGGGAGCAGAATGAGAGCAGAGAGTGAGTCTGAGAGCGAGCAGTGTGAGAGTGATCAGAGCGTGTCTGAGAGGAAG
Source organism: Carcharodon carcharias (assembly GCF_017639515.1). NCBI lineage: Eukaryota > Metazoa > Chordata > Chondrichthyes > Lamniformes > Lamnidae > Carcharodon > Carcharodon carcharias. The sequence continues at coordinate 154,999,698 of NC_054472.1, forward strand.
AAGTGTGAGAGTGATGAGAGTGAGTCTGTGAGGGAGCAGAGTGATTATGAGAGGGCGCAGTTTGAGAGCGATGAGAGTAAGTCTGAGAGGGAGCAAAGTGAGAATCATGAGAGTGAGTCTGAGAGGGAGCAGTGTGAGAGCGATCAGAGTGAGTCTCAGAGGGAGCAGTGTGAGAGCGATGAGAGAGTCACTGAGAGGGAGAAGTGTGAGAGTGATGAGAGTGAGTCTGAGAGGGAGCAGTGTGAGAGTGATGGGAGTGAGTCTGAGAGGGAGCAGTGTGAGAGCGATGGGAGTGTGACTGAGAGGGAGCAGTGTGAGAGTGATGAGAGTGAGTCTGAGAGGGAGCAGTGTGAGAGCGATGAGAGTGAGTCTGAGAGGGAGCAGTGTGAGAGCGATGAGATTGAGTCAGAGAGGGAGCAGTGTGAGAGTGATGAGAGTGAGTCTGAGAGGGAGCAATGTGAGAGTGATGAGAGTGAGTCTGTGAGGGAGCAGTGTGAGAGCGATGAGAGTCAGTCTGAGAGGGAGCAATGTGACAGCGATGAGAGTGAGTCTGAGAGGGAGCAGTGTGAGAGTGATGAGAGTGAGTCTGAGAGGGAGCAGTGTGAGAGTGATGAGAGTGAGTCTGAGAGGAAGCAGTGTGAGAATGTATAGAGTGAGTCTCAGAGGGAGCAGTGTGAGAGTGATGAGAGTGAGTCTGAGAGGGAGCAGTGTGAGAGCGTATAGAGGGAGTCTGAGAGGGAGCAGTGTGAGAGCGATGAGAGTCAGTCTGAGAGGGAGCAGTGTGAGAGCGATGAGAGTGATTCCGAGAGGGAGCAGCGTGAGAGCGATGAGAGTGAGTCTGAGAGGGAGCAGTGTGAGAGCGATGAGAGAGAGTCTGAGAGGGAGCAGTGTGAGAGTGTATAGAGTGAGTCGGAGAGGGAGCAGTGTGAGAGAAGAGAGTGAGTCTGAGAGGGAGCAGCGTGAGAGTGATGAGAGTGAGTCTGAGAGGGAGCAGTGTGAGAGTGTATAGAGTGAGTCTGAGAGGGAGCAGTGTGAGAGAAGAGAGTGAGTCTGAGAGGGAGCAGCGTTAGAGTGATGAGAGTGAGTCTGAGAGGGAGCAGTATGAGAGCAGAGAGTGAGTCTGAGAGCGAACAGTGTGAGAGTGATCAGAGAGTGTCTGAGAGGAAGAAGTGTGAGAGCGAGCAGAGTGATTATGAGAGGGCGCAGTGTGAGAGCGAGGAGAGTGAGTCTGAGAGGGAACAGTGTGAGTGCGATGAGAGTGAGTCTGTGGGGGAGCAGTGTGAGAGTGTACAGTGAGTCTGAGAGGGAGCAGTGTGAAAGTGTATAGAGTGAGTCTGAGAGGGAGAAGTGTGAGAGCGAGCAGAGTGAGTCTGAGAGGGAGCAGTGTGAGAACGATGAGAGTGAGTCTGAGAGGGAGCAGTGTGAGGGCGAGCAGAGTGTGTCTGAGAGGGAGCAGTGTGAGAGCGATGAGAGTGAGTCTGTGAGGGAGCAGTGTGAGAGTGATGGGTGTGGGGCTGAGAGGGAGAAGTGTGAGAGTGATGAGCGTGAGTCTGATAGGGAGCAGTGTGAGAAGGATGGGAGTGAGTCTGAGAGGGAGCAGTGTGAGCGTGATGAGAGTGAGTCTGAGAGGAAGCAGTGTGAGAGCGTTGAGAGTGAGTCTGAGACGGAGCAGTCTGAGAGTCATGAGACTGATTCTGAGAGGGAGAAGTGTGAGAGTGATGAGAGTGAGACTGAGAGCGAGCAATGAAAGAGTGATGAGAGTGAGTCTGAGAGGAAGCAGTATGAGAGCGATGAGAGTGAGTCTGAGAGGAAGCAGTGTGACAGCGATGAGAGTGAGGCAGAGAGGGAGCAATGTGAGATTGATGAGAGTGAATCTGAAAGGGAGCAGTGTGAGAGCGATGAGTGTGAGTCTGAGAGGGAGCAGTGAGAGAGCGATGAGAGTGAGTGTGAGAGGGAGCAGTGTGAGAGTGATGAGAGTGAGTCTGATAGGGAGCAGTGTGAGAGCGATGAGAGTGAGTCTGAGAGGGAGCAGTGTGAGAATGTATAGAGTGAGTCTGAGAGGGAGCAGTGTGAGAGTGATGAGAGTGAGTCTGAGAGGGAGCAGTGTGAGAATGTATAGAGTGATTCTGAGAGGGAGCAGTGTGAGAGTGATGAGAGTGAGTCTGAGAGGGAGCAGTGTGAGAATGTATGGAGTGAGTCTGAGAGGGAGCAGTGTGAGAGTGATGAGAGTGAGTCTGAGATGGAGTAGTTTGAGAGTGATGAGAGTGAGTCTGAGATGGAGCAGTATGAGAGCGATGAGAGAGAGTCTGACAGGGAGCAGTGTGAGAGTGTATAGAGTGAGTCGGAGAGGGAGCAGTGTGAGAGAAGAGAGTGAGTCTGAGAGGGAGCAGCGTGAGAGTGATGAGAGTGAGTCTGAGAGGGAGCAGTGTGAGAGAAGAGAGTGAGTCTGAGAGGGAGCAGCGTGAGAATGATGAGAGTGAGTCTGAGAGGGAGCAGTATGAGAGCAGAGAGTGAATCTGAGAGCAAGCAGTGTGAGAGTGATAAGAGAGTGTCTGAGAGGGAGCAGTGTGAGAGTGATGAGAGTGAGACTGAGAGGGAGCAGTGTGAGAGTGATGAGAGTGAGTCTGAGAGGGAGCAGTGTGAGAATGTATAGAGTGAGTCTGAGAGGAAGCAGTGTGACAGTGATGAGAGTGAGTCTGAGAGAGAGCAGAGCGAGAGTGATGAGAGTGTATCTGAGAGAGAGCAGTTTGAGAGTGATGAGAATGAATCTGAGAGGAAGCAGTGTGAGAGCGATGAGAGTGAGTCTGAGAGGGAGCAGTGTGAGAATGTATAGAGTGAGTCTGAGAGGGAGCAGTGTGAGAGTGATGAGAGTGAGTCTGAGATGGAGCAGTGTGAGAGTGATGTGAGTGAGTCTGAGAGGGAGCAGTGTGAGAGTGATGAGAGTGTATCTGAGAGAGAGCAGTTTGAGAGTGACGAGAATGAGTCTGAGAGGAAGCAGTGTGAGAACGATGAGAGTGAGTCTGAGAGGGAGCAGTGTGAGAGTGTATAGAGTGAGTCGGAGAGGGAGCAGTGTGAGAGAAGAGAGTGAGTCTGAGAGGGAGCAGCATGCGAGTGATGAGAGTGAGTCTGAGAGGGAGCAGTGTGAGAGTGTATAGAGTGAGTCTGAGAGGGAGCAGTGAGAGAGAAGAGAGTGAGTCTGAGAGGGAGCAGTGTGAGAATGATGAGAGTGAGTCTGAGAGGGAGCAAGATGAGAGCAGAGAGTGAGTCTGAGAGCATGCAGTGTTAGAGTGATCAGAGAATGTCTGAGAGGGAGCAGTGTGAGAGCGAGCAGAGTGATTATGAGAGGGCGCAGTGTGAGAGCGAGGAGAGTGATTCTGAGAGGGAGCAGTGTGAGAGCGATGAGAGTGAGTCTGTGAGGGAGCAGTGTGAGAGTGTACAGAGTGAGTCTGAGAGGGAGCAGTGTGAGAGTGTATAGAGTGAGTCTGAGAGGGAGCAGTGTGAGAGCGAGCAGAGTGAGTCTGTGGGGGAGCAGTGTGAGAGTGATGGGAGTGGGGCTGAGAGGGAGAAGTGTGAGAGTGATGAGAGTGAGTCTGATAGGGAGCAGTGTGAGAAGGATGGGAGTGAGTCTGAGAGGGAGCAGTGTGAGCATGATGAGAGTGAGTCTGAGAGGAAGCAGCGTGAGAGCGTTGAGAGTGATTCTGAGACGGAGCAGTCTGAGAGTGATGATACTGATTCTGAGAGGGAGAAGTGTGAGAGTGATGAGAGTGAGACTGAGAGCGAGCAATGAAAGAGTGATGAGAGTGAGTCTGAGAGGAAGCAGTGTGACAGCGATGAGAGTGAGGCAGAGAGGGAGCAATGTGAGATTGATGAGAGTGAATCTGAGAGGGAGCAGTGTGAGAGCGATGAGAGTGAGTCTGAGAGAGAGCAGTTTGAGAGTGATGAGAATGAGTCTGAGAGGAAGCAGTGTGAGAGTGATGAGAGTGAGTCTGAGAGGGAGCAATGTGAGAGCGTATAGAGAGAGTCTGAGAGGGAGCAGTGTGAGAGCGATGAGAGTGACTCTGAGAGGGAGCAGCGTGAGAGCGATGAGAGTGAGTTTGAGAGGGAGCAGCGTGAGAACGATGAGAATGAGTCTGAGAGGGAGCAGTGTGAGAGCGATGAGAGGGAGTCTGAGAGGGAGCAGTGTGAGATTGTATAGAGTGAGTCGGAGAGGGAGCATTGTGAGAGAAGAGAGTGAGTCTGAGAGTGAGTAGCGTGAGAGTGATGAGAGTGAGTCTGAGAGGGAGCAGTGTGAGAGTGTATAGAGTGAGTCTGAGAGGGAGCAGTATGAGAGAAGAGAGTGAGTCTGAGAGGGAGCAGCGTGAGAGTGATGAGAGTGAGTCTGAGAGGGAGCAGTGTGAGAGAAGAGAGTGAGTCTGAGAGGGAGCAGCGTGAGAGTGATGAGAGTGAGTCTGAGAGGGAGCAGTATGAGAGCAGAGAGTGAGTCTGAGAGTGAGCAGTGTGAGAGTGATCAGAGCGTGTCTGAGAGGGAGCAGTGTGAGAGTGATGAGAGTGAGTCTGAGAGGGAGCAGTGTGAGAGTGATGAGAGTGAGTCTGAGAGGGAGCAGTGTGAGAATGTATAGAGTGAGTCTGAGATGGAGCAGTGTGAGAGTGATGAGAGTGAGTCTGAGAGGGAGCAGTGTGAGAGTGATGAGAGTGTATCTGAGAGAGAGCAGTGTGAGAGTGATGCGAGTGAGTCTGAGAGGGAGCAGTGTGAGAGCGATGAGAGTGAGTCTGAGAGGGAGCAGTGTGAGAATGTATAGAGTGAGTCTGAGAGGGAGCAGTGTGAGAGTGATGAGAGTGAGTCTGAGAGGGAGCAGTGTGAGAGTGATGTGAGTGAGTCTGAGAGGGAGCAGTGTGAGAGTGATGAGAGTGAGTCTGAGAGGGAGCAGTGTGAGAGTGATGAGAGTGAGTCTGAGAGGGAGCAGTGTGAGAGCGATGAGAGTGAGTCTGAGAGGGAGCAGTGTGAGAGTTTATAGAGTGAGTCGGAGAGGGAGCAGTGTGAGAGAAGAGAGTGAGTCTGAGAGGGAGCAGCATGAGAGTGATGAGAGTGAGTCTGAGAGGGAGCAGTGTGAGAGTGATGAGAGTGAGTCTGAGAGGGAGCAGTGTGAGAGAGAAGAGAGTGAGTCTGAGAGGGAGCAGTGTGAGAATGATGAGAGTGAGTCTGAGAGGGAGCAGTGTGAGAGCAGAGAGTGAGTCTGAGAGCGAGCAGTGTGAGAGTGATCAGAGAATGTCTGAGAGGGAGCAGTGTGAGAGCGAGCAGAGTGAGTCTGAGAGGGAGCAGTGTGAGAGCGATGAGAGTGAGTCTGAGAGGGAGCAGTGTGAGAGCGATGAGAGTGAGTCTGAGAGGGAGCAGTGTGAGAGTGATGAGAGTGAGTCTGAGAGGGAGCAGTGTGAGAGTGATGAGAGTGAGTCTGAGAGGGAGCAGTGTGAGAGCGATGAGAGTGAGTCTGAGAGGGAGCAGTGTGAGAGCGATGAGAGTGAGTCTGAGAGGGAGCAGTGTGAGAGTGATGAGAGTGAGTCTGAGAGGGAGCAGTGTGAGAGCGATGAGAGTGAGTCTGAGAGGGAGCAGTGTGAGAGCGATGAGAGTGAGTCTGAGAGGGAGCAGTGTGAGAGTGATGAGAGTGAGTCTGAGAGGGAGCAGTGTGAGAGTGATGAGAGTGACTCTGAGAGGGAGCAGTGTGAGAGTGATGAGAGTGAGTCTGAGAGGGAGCAGTGTGAGAGCGATGAGAGTGAGTCTGAGAGGGAGCAGTGTGAGAGTGATGAGAGTGAGTCTGAGAGGGAGCAGTGTGAGAGTGATGAGAGTGAGTCTGAGAGGGAGCAGTGTGAGAGCGATGAGAGTGAGTCTGAGAGGGAGCAGTGTGAGAGCGATGAGAGTGAGTCTGAGAGGGAGCAGTGTGAGAGCGATGAGAGTGAGTCTGAGAGGGAGCAGTGTGAGAGTGATGAGAGTGAGTCTGAGAGGGAACAGCGTGAGAGCGATGAGAGTGAGTCTGAGAGGGAGCAGTGTGAGAGCGATGAGAGTGAGTCTGAGAGGGAGCAGTGTGAGAGTGATGAGAGTGAGTCTGAGAGGGAGCAGTGTGAGAGCGATGAGAGTGAGTCTGTGAGGGAACAGTGTGAGAGTGATGAGAGTGAGTCTGAGAGGGAGCAGTGTGAGAGCGATGAGAGTGAGTCTGAGAGGGAGCAAGGTGAGAGCGTTGAGAGTGAGTCTGAGAGGGAGCAGTGTGAGAGTGATGAGAGTGAGTCTGAGAGGGAGCAGTGTGAGAGTGATGAGAGTGAGACTGAGAGCGAGCAAGGAAAGAGTGATGAGAGTGAGTCTGAGAGGGAGCAGTATGAGAGCGAGGAGAGTGAGTCTGAGAGAAAGCAGTGTGACAGCGATGAGAGAGAGGCAGAGAGGGAGCAGTGTGAGATTGATGAGAGTGAATCTGAAAGGGAGCAGTGTGAGAGCGATGAGAGTGAGTCTGAGAGGGAGCAGTGAGAGAGCGATGAGAGTGAGTGTGAGAGGGAGCAGTGTGAGAGTGATGAGAGTGAGTCTGATAGGGAGCATTGTGAGAGCGATGAGATTGAGCCTGAGAGGGAGCAGTGTGAGAATGTATAGAGTGAGTCTGAGAGGGAGCAGTGTGAGAGTGATGAGAGTGAGTCTGAGAGGGAGCAGTGTGAGAATGTATAGAGTGATTCTGAGAGGGAGCAGTGTGAGAGTGATGAGAGTGAGTCTGAGAGGGAGCAGTGTGAGAATGTATGGAGTGAGTCTGAGAGGGAGCAGTGTGAGCGTGATGAGAGTGAGTCTGAGAGGAAACAGTGTGAGAGCGTTGAGAGTGAGTCTGAGACGGAGCAGTCTGAGAGTCATGAGACTGATTCTGAGAGGGAGAAGTGTGAGAGTGATGAGAGTGAGACTGAGAGCGAGCAATGAAAGAGTGATGAGAGTGAGTCTGAGAGGGAGCAGTATGAGAGCGATGAGAGTGAGTCTGAGAGGAAGCAGTGTGACAGCGATGAGAGTGAGGCAGAGAGGGAGCAATGTGAGATTGATGAGAGTGAATCTGAGAGGAAGCAGTGTGAGAGCGATGAGAGTGAGTCTGAGAGGGAGCAGTGAGAGAGCGATGAGAGTGAGTGTGAGAGGGAGCAGTGTGAGAGTGATGAGAGTGAGTCTGATAGGGAGCAGTGTTAGAGCGATGAGAGTGAGTCTGAGAGGGAGCAGTGTGAGAGTGATGAGAGTCTATCTGAGAGAGAGCAGTTTGATAGTGATAAGAATGAGTCTGAGAGGAAGCAGTGTGAGAGCGATGAGAGTGAGTCTGAGAGGGAGCAGTGTGAGAATGTATAGAGTGAGTCTGAGAGGGAGCAGTGTGAGAGTGATGAGAGTGAGTCTGAGAGGGAGCAATGTGAGAGCGTATAGAGGGAGTCTGAGAGGGAGCAGTGTAAGAGCGATGAGAGTGACTCTGAGAGTGAGCAGCGTGAGAGCAATGAGAGTGAGTTTGAGAGGGAGCAGCGTGAGAGCGATGAGAGTGAGTCTGAGAGGGAGCAGTGTGAGAGCGATGAGAGAGAGTCTGAGACGGAGCAGTGTGAGAGTGATGAGAGTGAGTCTGAGATGGAGCAGTGTGAGAGCGATGAGAGAGAGTCTGACAGGGAGCAGTGTGAGAGTGTATAGAGTGAGTCGGAGAGGGAGCAGTGTGAGAGAAGAGAGTGAGTCTGAGAGGGAGCAGCGTGAGAGTGATGAGAGTGAGTCTGAGAGGGAGCAGTGTGAAAATGTATAGAGTGAGTCTGAGAGGGAGCAGTGTGAGAGAAGAGAGTGAGTCTGAGAGGGAGCAGCGTGAGAATGATGAGAGTGAGTCTGAGAGGGCGCAGTATGAGAGCAGAGAGTGAGTCTGAGAGCAAGCAGTGTGAGAGTGATCAGAGAGTGTCTGAGAGGGAGCAGTGTGAGAGTGATGAGAGTGAGACTGAGAGGGAGCAGTGTGAGAATGTATAGAGTGAGTCTGAGAGGGAGCAGGGAGAGAGTGATGAGAGTGAGTCTGAGAGGGAGCTGTGTGAGAGCAATGAGAGTGAGTCTGAGAGGAAGCAGTGTGAGAGTGATGAGAGTGAGTCTGAGATGGAGCAGTACGAGAATGTATTGAGTGAGTCTGAGAGGGAGCAGTGTGAGAATGTATAGAGTGAGTCTGAGAGGGAGCAGTGTGAGAGTGATGAGAGTGAGTCTGAGAGGGATCAATGTGAGAGCGTATAGAGGGAGTCTGAGAGGGAGCAGTGTGAGAGCGATGAGAGTGACTCTGAGAGGGAGCAGCGTGAGAGCGATGAGAGTGAGTTTGAGAGGGAGCAGCGTGAGAGCGATGAGAGTGAGTCTGAGAGGGAGCAGTGAGAGAGCGATGAGAGAGAGTCTGAGACGGAGCAGTGTGAGAGTGTATAGAGTGAGTCGGAGAGGGAGCAGTGTGAGAGAAGAGAGTGAGTCTGAGAGGGAGCAGCATGAGAGTGATGAGAGTGAGTCTGAGAGGGAGCAGTGTGAGAGTGTATAGAGTGAGTCTGAGAGGGAGCAGTGTGAGAGAACAGAGTGAGTCTGAGAGGGAGCTGCGTGAGAATGATGAGAGTGAGTCTGAGAGGGAGCAGTATGAGAGCAGAGAGTGAGTCTGAGAGCAAGCAGTGTGAGAGTGATCAGAGAGTGTCTGAGAAGGAGCAGTGTGAGAGCGAGCAGAGTGATTATGAGAGGGCGCAGTGTGAGAGCGAGGAGAGTGAGTCTGAGAGGGAGCAGTGTGAGAGCGATGAGAGTGAGTCTGTGGGGGAGCAGTGTGAGAGTGTACAGTTTGAGTCTGAGAGGGAGCAGTGTGAAAGTGTATAGAGTGAGTCTGAGAGGGAGCAGTGTGAGGGCGAGCAGAGTGAGTCTGAGAGGGAGCAGTGTGAGAGCGATGAGAGTGAGTCTGTGAGGGAGCAGTGTGAGAGTGATGGGAGTGAGTCTGATAGGGAGCAGTGTGAGAAGGATGGGAGTGAGTCTGAGAGGGAGCAGTGTGAGAGTGATGAGAGTGAGTCTGAGATGGAGCAGTGTGAGAGTGATGTGAGTGAGTCTGAGAGGGAGCAGTGTGAGAGTGATGAGAGTGAGTCTGAGATGGAGCAGTGTGAGAGTGATGTGAGTGAGTCTGAGATGGAGCAGTACGAGAATGTATTGAGTGAGTCTGAGAGGGAGCAGTGTGAGAATGTATAGAGTGAGTCTGAGAGGGAGCAGTGTGAGAGTGATGAGAGTGAGTCTGAGAGGGATCAATGTGAGAGCGTATAGAGGGAGTCTGAGAGGGAGCAGTGTGAGAGCGATGAGAGTGACTCTGAGAGGGAGCAGCGTGAGAGCGAGGAGAGTGAGTTTGAGAGGGAGCAGCGTGAGAGCGATGAGAGTGAGTCTGAGAGGGAGCAGTGAGAGAGCGATGAGAGTGAGTCTGAGACGGGAGCAGTGTGAGAGTGTATAGAGTGAGTCGAGAGGGAGCAGTGTGAGAGGATGAGAGTGAGTCTGAGAGGGAGCACAGGAGAGTGATGAGAGTGAGTCTGAGAGGGAGCAGTGTGAGAGTGATGAGAGTGAGTCTGAGAGGGAGCAGTGTGAGAGACGAGAGTGAGTCTGAGAGGGAGCAGTGGGAGAGCGATGACAGTGAGTCTGAGAGGGAGCAGTATGAGAGCAGAGAGTGTGTCTGAGAGCAAGCAGTGTGAGAGTGATCAGAGAGTGTCTGAGAGGGAGCAGTGTGAGAGCGAGCAGAGTGAGTATGAGAGGGCGCAGTGTGAGAGCGATGAGAGTGAGTCTGAGAGGGAGCAGTGTGAGAGCGATGAGAGTGAGTCTGTGGGGGAGCAGTGTGAGAGTGTACAGTTTGAGTCTGAGAGGGAGCAGTGTGAAAGTGTATAGAGTGAGTCTGAGAGGGAGCAGTGTGAGGGCGAGCAGAGTGAGTCTGAGAGGGAGCAGTGTGAGAGCGATGAGAGTGAGTCTGTGAGGGAGCAGTGTGAGAGTGATGGGAGTGAGTCTGATAGGGAGCAGTGTGAGAAGGATGGGAGTGAGTCTGAGAGGGAGCAGTGTGAGAGTGATGAGAGTGAGTCTGAGATGGAGCAGTGTGAGAGTGATGTGAGTGAGTCTGAGAGGGAGCAGTGTGAGAGTGATGAGAGTGAGTCTGAGATGGAGCAGTGTGAGAGTGATGTGAGTGAGTCTGAGAGGGTACAGTGTGAGAGTGATGAGAGTGAGACTGAGAGGAAGCAGTGTGACAGTGATGAGAGTGAGTCTGAGAGGGAGCAGTGTGAGAGTGATGAGATTGTATCTGAGAGAGAGCAGTTTGAGAGTGATGAGAATGAGTCTGAGAGGAAGCAGTGTGAGAATGTATAGAGTGAGTCTGAGAGGGAGCAGTGTGAGAGTGATGAGAGTGAGTCTGAGAGGGAGCAATGTGAGAGCGTATGGAGGGAGTCTGAGAGGGAGCAGTGTGAGAGCGATGAGTGTGACTCTGAGAGGGAGGAGTGTGAGAGCAATGAGAGTGAGTCTGAGAGGGAGCAGCGTGATAGCGATGAGAGTGCGTCTGAGAGGGAGCAGCGTGAGAGTGTTGAGAGTGAGTCTGAGAGGGAGCAGTGTGAGAGCGATGAGAGAGAGTCTGAGAGGGTGCAGTGTGAGAGTGTATAGAGTGAGTCGGAGAGGGAGCAGTGTGAGAGAAGAGAGTGAGTCTGAGAGGGAGCAGCGTGAGAGTGATGAGAGTGAGTCTGAGAGGGAGCAGTGTGAGAGTGTATAGAGTGAGTCTGAGAGGGAGCAGTGTGAGAGAAGAGAGTGAGTCTGAGAGGGAGCAGTGTGAGAATGATGAGAGTGAGTCTGAGAGGGAGCAGTATGAGAGCAGAGAGTGAGTCTGAGAGCACGCAGTGTTATAGTGATCAGAGAGAGTCTGAGAGGGAGCTGTGTGAGAGTGAGCAGAGTGATTATGAGAGGGCGCAGTGTGAGAGCGAGGAGAGTGAGTCTGAGAGGGAGCAGTGTGAGAGCGATGAGAGTGAGTCTGTGAGGGAGCAGTGTGAGAGTGTACAGAGTGAGTCTGAGAGGGAGCAGTGTGAGAGTGTATAGAGTGAGTCTGAGAGGGAGCAGTGTGAGAGCGAGCAGAGTGAGTCTGTGAGGGTGCAGTGTGAGAGTGATGGGAGTGGGGCTGAGAGGGAGAAGTGTGAGAGTGATGAGAGTGAGTCTGATAGGGAGCAGTGTGAGAAGGATGGGAGTGAGTCTGAGAGGGAGCAGTGTGAGCGTGATGAGAGTGAGTCTGAGAGGAAGCAGCGTGAGAGCGTTGAGAGTGAGTCTGAGACGGAGCAGTCTGAGAGTGATGATACTGATTCTGAGAGGGAGAAGTGTGAGAATGATGAGAGTGAGACTGAGAGCGAGCAATGAAATAGTGATGAGAGTGAGTCTGAGAGGGAGCAGTATGAGAGCGATGAGAGTGAGTCTGAGAGGAAGCAGTGTGACAGCGATGAGAGTGAGGCAGAGAGGGAGCAACGTGAGATTGATGAGAGTGAATCTGAGAGGGAGCAGTGTGAGAGCGATGAGAGTGAGTCTGAGAGGGAGCAGTGAGAGAGCGATGAGAGTGAGTGTGAGAGGGAGCAGTGCGAGAGTGATGAGAGTGAGTCTGATAGGGAGCAGTGTGAGAGCGATGAGAGTGAGTCTGAGAGGAAGCAGTGTGAGAGCGATGAGAGTGAGTCTGAGAGGGAGCAGTGTGAGAATGTATAGAGTGAGTCTGAGAGGGAGCAGTGTGAGAGTGATGAGAGTGAGTCTGAGATGGAGCAGTGTGAGAGTGATGAGGGTGAGTCTGAGAGGGAGCAGTGTGAGAATGTATAGAGTGAGTCTGAGAGGGAGCAGTGTGAGAGAAGAGAGTGAGTCTGAGAGGGAGCAGCGTGAGAATGATGAGAGTGAGTCTGAGAGGGAGCAGTATGAGAGCGGAGAGTGAGTCTGAGAGCAAGCAGTGTGAGAGTGATCAGAGAGTGTCTGAGAGGGAGCAGTGTGAGAGTGTATAGAGTGAGTCTGAGAGGGAGCAGTGTGAGAGCGAGCAGAGTGATTATGAGAGGGCGCAGTGTGAGAGCGAGGAGAGTGATTCTGAGAGGGAGCAGTGTGAGAGCGATGAGAGTGATTCTGAGAGGGAGCAGTGTGAGAGCGATGAGAGTGAGTCTGTGAGGGAGCAGTGTGAGAGTGATGGGTGTGGGGCTGAGAGGGAGAAGTGTGAGAGTGATGAGAGTGAGTCAGATAGGGAGCAGTGTGAGAGCGATGGGAGTGATTCTGAGAGGGAGCAGTGTGAGTGTGATGAGAGTGAGTCTGATAGGAAGCAGTGTGAGAGCGTTGAGAGTAAGTCTGAGATGGAGCAGTGTGAGAGTGATGAGAGTGAGTCTGAGAGGGAGCAGTGTGAGAGTGTAAAGAGTGAGTCTGAGAGGGAGCAGTGTGAGAGCGAGCAGAGTGATTATGAGAGGGCGCAGTGTGAGAGCGAGGAGCCTGATTCTGAGAGGGAGCAGTGTGAGAGTGATGAGAGTGAGTCTGAGAGGGAGCAGTGTGAGAGCGATGAGAGTGAGTCTGAGAGGGAGCAGCGTGAGAGCGATGAGAGTGAGTTTGAGAGGGAGCAGCGAGTGAGCGATGAGAGTGAGTCTGAGAGGGAGCAGTGTGAGAGCGATGAGAGTGAGTCTGAGAGGAAGCAGTGTGAGAGCGATGAGAGTGAGTCTGAGAGGGAGCAGTGTGAGAATGTATAGAGTGAGTCTGAGAGGGTGCAGTGTGAGAGTGATGAGGGTGAGACTGAGAGCGAGCAATGAAAGAGTGATGAGAGTGAGTCTGAGAGGGAGCAGTATGAGAGCGATGAGAGTGAGTCTGAGAGGAAGCAGTGTGACAGCGATGAGAGTGAGACTGAGAGGGAGTAGTGTGAGTGCGATGACAGTGAGTCTGAGAGGGAGCAGTGTGAGAGCGATGAGAGTGAGTGTGAGAGGGAGCAGTGTGAGAATGTATAGAGTGAGTCTGAGAGGGAGCAGTGTGAGAGTGATGAGAGTGAGTATGAGAGGGAGCAGTGTGAGAGCGATGAGAGTGTATCTGAGAGAGAGCAGTTCGAGAGAGATGAGAGTGAGTCTGAGAGGGAGCAATGTGAGAGCGTATAGAGGGAGTCTGAGAGGGAGCAGTGTGAGAGCGATGAGAGTGAGTCTGAGAGGGAGCAGCGTGAGAGAAGATAGTGAGTCTGAGAGGAAGCAGTGTGAGAATGTATAGAGTGAGTCTGAGAGGGAGCAGCATGAGAGTGATGAGAGTGAGTCTGAGAGCGAGCAGTGTGAGATTGATGAGAGTGAGTCTGAGAGGGAGCAGTGTGCGAGCGATGAGAGTGAGTCTGTGAGGGAGCAGTGTGAGAGTGTACAGAGTGAGTCTGAGAGGGAGCAGTGTGAGAGTGTATAGAGTGAGTCTGAGAGGGAGCAGTGTGAGAGCGAGCAGAGTGACTCTGAGAGGGAGCAGTGTGAGAGCGATGAGAGTGATTCTGAGAGGGAGAAGTGTGAGAATGATGAGAGTTAGACTGAGAGCGAGCAATGAAAGAGTGATGAGAGTGAGTCTGAGAGGGAGTAGTGTGAGAGTGATGAGAGTGCGTCTGAGATGGAGCATTGTGAGACTGATGAGCGTGAGACTGAGAGGAAGCAGTGTGACAGTGATGAGAGTGAGTCTGAGAGGGAGTAGTGTCAGTGCGATGACAGTGAGTCTGAGAGGGAGCAGTGTGAGAGCGATGAGAGTGTATCTGAGAGAGAGCAGTTCGAGAGAGATGAGAGTGAGTCCGAGAGGGAGCAATGTGAGAGCATGTAGAGGGAGTCTGAGAGGAAGCATTGTGAGAGCGATGAGAGTGAGTCTGAGAGGGAGCAGAATGAGAGCGATGAGAGTGAGTCTGAGAGGGAGCAGCGTGAGAGCGATGAGAGTGAGTTTCAGAGGGAGCAGCGTGTGAGCGATGAGAGTGAGTCTCAGAGGGAGCAGTGTGAGAGCGATGAGAGAGAGTCTGAGAGGGAGCAGTGTGAGAGTGTATATAGTGAGTCTGAGAGGGAGCAGTGTGAGAGAAGAGAGTGCGTCTGAGAGGGAGCAGCGTGAGAATGATGATAGTGAGTCTGAGAGCAAGCACTGTGAGAGTGATCAGCGAGTGTCTGAGAGGGAGCAGTGTGAGATGGTATACAGTGAGTGTGAGAGGGAGCAGTGTGAGAGCGAGCAGAGTGATTATGAGAGGGCGCAGTGTGAGAGCGAGGAGAGTGAGTCTGAGAGGGAGCAGTGTGAGAGCGATGAGAGTGAGTCTGTGAGGGAGCAGTGTGAGTGTACAGAGTGAGTCTGAGAGGGAGCAGTGTGAGAGTGTATAGAGTGAGTCTGAGAGGGAGCAGTGTGAGAGCGAGCAGAGTGACTCTGAGAGGGAGCAGTGTGAGAGCGAGCAGAGTGACTCTGAGAGGGAGCAGTGTGAGAGCAATTAGAGTGAGTCTGTGAGGGAGCAGTGTGAGAGTGATGGGAGTGGGGCTGAGAGGGAGAAGTGTTAGAGTGATGAGAGTGAGTCTGATAGGGAGCAGTGTGAAAAGGATGGGAGTGAGTCTGAGAGGGAGCAGTGTAAGCTTGATGAGAGTGAGTCTGAGAGGAAGCAGTGTGAGAGCGTTGAGAGTGAGTCTGAGATGGAGCAGTCTGAGAGTGATGAGTCGGATTCTGAGAGGGAGAAGTGTGAGAGTGATGAGAGTGAGACTGAGAGCGAGCAATGAAAGAGTGATGAGAGTGAGTCTGAGAGGGAGCAGTATGAGAGCGATAAGAGTGAGTCTGAGAGGAAGCACTGTGAGAGTGATGAGAGTGAGTCTGAGAGGGAGCAGTATGAGAGCGATAAGAGTGAGTCTGAGAGGAAGCAGTGTGACAGCGATGAGAGTGAGGCAGAGAGGGTGCAGTGTGAGACTGATGAGAGTGAATCTGAGAGGGAGCAGTTTGAGAGCGATAAGAGTGAGTCTGAGAGGGAGCAGTGAGAGAGCGATGAGAGTGAGTCTGAGAGGGAGCAGTGAGAGAGTGATGAGAGTGAGTCTGATAGGGAGCAGTGTGAGAGCGATGAGAGTGAGTCTGAGAGGAAGCAGTGTGAGAGCGATGAGAGTGAGTCTGAGAGGGAGCAGTGTGAGAATGTATTGAGTGAGTCTGAGAGGGAGCAGAATGAGAGTGATGAGAGTGATTCTGAGATGGAGCAGTGTGAGAGCGATGAGAGAGAGTCTGAGAGGGAGCAGTGTGAGAGTGATGAGAGTGAGTCTGAGAGGGAGCAGTGTGAGAGAAGAGAGTGAGTCTGAGAGGGAGCAGCGTGAGAATGATGAGAGTGAGTCCGAGAGGGAGCAGTATGAGAGCAGAGAGTGAGTCTGAGAGCAAGCTGCTTGATAGTGATCAGAGAGTGTCTGAGAGGGAGCATTGTGAGAGTGTATAGAGTGAGTCTGAGAGGGAGCAGTGTGAGAGCAAGCAGAGTGATTATGAGAGGGCGCAGTGTGAGATCGTGGAGTGTGAGTCTGAGAGGGAGCTGTGTGAGAGCGATGAGAGTGAGTCTGTGAGGGAGCAGTGTGAGAGTGTACAGAGTGAGTCTGAGAAGAAGCAGTGTGAGAGTGTACAGAGTGAGTCTGAGAGGGAGCAGTGTGAGAGCGAGCAGAGTGAGTCTGAGAGGGAGCAGTGTGAGAGCGATGAGAGTGAGTCTGTGAGGGAGCAATCTCAGAGTGATGGGAGTGGGGCTGAGAGGGAGAAGTGTGAGAGTTATGAGAGTGAGTCTGAGATCGAGCAATGAAAGAGTGATGAGAGTGAGTCTGAGAGGGAGCAGTGTGAGAGTTATGAGAGTGAGTCTGAGAGGGAGCAGTGTGAGATTGATGAGAGTGAGTCTGAGAGGGAGCAGTGAGAGAGCGATGAGAGTGAGTCTGGTAGGGAGCAGTGTGAGAGCAATGAGAGTGAGTCTGAGAGGCAGCAGAGTGAGAGCGATGAGAGTAAGTCTGAGATGGAGCAGTGTGAGAGTAATGAGAGTGAGTCTGAGATGGAGCATTGTGAGAATGATGAGAGTGAGTCTGAGAGGAAGCAGTGTGAAAGCGATGAGAGTAAGTCTGAGATGGAGCAGTGTGAGAGTGATGAGAGTGAGTCTGAGAGGGAGCAGTGTGAGAGTGATGGGAGTGAGTCTGAGAGGGAGAAGTGTGAGAGCGATGAGAGTGAGTCTGAGAGGGAGCAGTGTGAGAGCAATGAGAGTGAGTCTGAGATGGAGCAGTGTGAGAGTGATGAGAGTAAGTGTGAGAGCGAGCAGTGTAAGAGTGATGAGAGTGAGTCTGAGAGGAAGCAGTGTGACAGCGATGAGAGTGAGGCTGAGAGGGAGCAGTGCGAGAGTTTTTAGAGTGAGTCTGAGAGGGAGCAGTGCGAGAGTGATGAGAGTGAGTCTGAGATATTGCAGTGTGTGAGCGATATGATTGAGTCTGAGAGTGAGCAGTGTGAGAGCAATGAGAGTGAGTCTGAGAGGGAGAAGTGGGAGAGTGATGAGAGTGAGTCTGAGATGGAGCAGTGTGAGAGCAATGAGAGTGAGTTTGAGATGGAGCAGTGTGAGAGTGATGAGAGTGAGTCTGAGAGGGAGCAGTGTGACAGTGATGAGAGTGAGTCTGAGAGGGAGTAGGGTGAGAGCGATGAGAGTGAGTCTGAGAGGGAGCAGTGTGAGAGTGATGAGAGGGAGTCTGAGGGGGAGCAGTGTGAGAGCGATGAGACTGAGTCTGTGAGGGAACAGTGTGAGAGTGATGAGAGTGAGTCTGAGAGGGAGCAGTGTGAGAGCGATGAGAGTGATTCTGAGAGGGAGCAGTGTGAGAGCGATGAGAGTGAGTCTGAGATGGAGCAGTGTGAGAGTGATGCGACTGAGTCTGAGAGGGAGCAGTGTGAGAGTGATGAGAGTGAGTCTGAGAGGGAGCAGTGTGAGAGCGATGAGACTGAGTCTGAGAGGGAGCAGTGTGAGAGCGATGAGAGTGAGTCTGAGAGGGAGCAGCGTGAGAGCGATGAGAGTGAGTCTGAGAGGGAGAAGTGTGAGAGTGATGAGAGTGAGTCTGAGAGGGAGCAGTGTGAGAGAGATGAGAGTGAGTCTGAGAGGAAGCAGTGTGAGAGTGATTGGAGTGAGTCAGAGCGGGAGCAGAGTGAGAGTGATGAGACTGAGTCTGAGAGGGAGCAGTGTGAGAGAGATGAGAGTGAGTCTGAGAGGGAGCAGTGTGAGAGTAATGGGAGTGAGTCTGAGCGGGAGCAGAGTGAGAGTGATGAGACTGAGTCTGAGAGGGAGCAGTGTGAGAGTGTAAAGAGTGAGTCTCAGAGGGAGCAGTGTGAGAGCGATGAGAGAGTCACTGAGAGGGAGAAGTGTGAGAGTGATGTGAGTGACTCTGAGAGGGAGCAGTGTGAAAGTGATGATAGTGAGTCTGAGAGGGAGCACTGAGAGAGCGATGGGAGTGAATCTGAGAGGGAGCAGTGTGAGAGTGATGAGAGTGAGTCTGAGAGGAAGCAGTGTGAGAGCGATGAGAGTGAGACTGAGGTGGCAGTGTGAGAGCGATGAGATTGAGTCAGAGAGGGAGCAGTGTGAGAGTGAAGAGAGTGTCACTGAGAGGGAGAAGTGTGAGACTGATGAGTGTGAGGCTGAGAGGGAGCAGTGTGAGAGAGATGAGAGTGAGTCTGAGAGGGAGCAGTGTGAGAGTGATGAGAGTGAGTCTGAGAGGGAGCAGTGTGACAGTGATGAGAGTGAGTCTGAGAGGGAGTAGGGTGAGAGCGATGAGAGTGAGTCTGAGAGGGAGCAGTGTGAGAGTGATGAGAGGGAGTCTGAGTGGGAGCAGTGTGAGAGCGATGAGACTGAGTCTGTGAGGGAACAGTGTGAGAGTGATGAGAGTGAGTCTGAGAGGGAGCAGTGTGAGAGCTATGAGAGTGATTCTGAGAGGGAGCAGTGTGAAAGCGATGAGAGTGAGTCTGAGATGGAGCAGTGTGAGAGTGATGAGAGTAAGTGTGAGAGCGAGCAGTGTAAGAGTGATGAGAGTGAGTCTGAGAGGGAGCAGTGTGAGAGCGATGAGACTGAGTCTGAGAGGGAGCAGTGTGAGAGCGATGAGAGTGAGTCTGAGAGGGAACAGCGTGAGAGCGATGAGAGTGTCACTGAGAGGGAGAAGTGTGAGAGTGATGAGAGTGAGTCTGAGAGGGAGCAGTGTGAGAGAGATGAGAGTGAGTCTGAGAAGGAGCAGTGTGAGAGTAATGGGAGTGAGTCAGAGCGGGAGCAGAGTGAGAGTGATGAGACTGAGTCTGAGAGGGAGCAGTGTGAGAGAGATGAGAGTGAGTCTGAGAAGGAGCAGTGTGAGAGTAATGGGAGTGAGTCAGAGCGGGAGCAGAGTGAGAGCAATGAGATTGAGTCAGAGAGGGAGCAGTGTGAGAGTGAAGAGAGTGTCACTGAGAGGGAGAAGTGTGAGACTGATGAGTGTGAGGCTGAGAGGGAGCAGTGTGAGAGAGATGAGAGTGAGTCTGAGAGGGAGCAGTGTGAGAGTGATGAGAGTGAGTCTGAGAGGGAGCAGTGTGACAGTGATGAGAGTGAGTCTGAGAGGGAGTAGGGTGAGAGCGATGAGAGTGAGTCTGAGAGGGAGCAGTGTGAGAGTGATGAGAGTGAGTCTGAGAGGGAGAAGTTTGAGAGTGATGAGAGTGAGTCTGAGAGGGAGCAGGGAGAGAGTGATGAGAGTGAGTCTGAGAGGGAGCTGTGTGAGAGCAATGAGAGTGAGTCTGAGAGGAAGCAGTGTGAGAGTGATGAGAGTGAGTCTGAGATGGAGCAGTACGAGAATGTATTGAGTGAGTCTGAGAGGGAGCATTGTGAGAGCGATGAGAGTGAGTCTCAGAGGAAGCAGCGTGAGAGCGTGACAGTGAGTTGAGAGGGAGCAGTGTGAGTTTGATGAGAGTGTATCTGAGAGAGAGCAGTGTGAGAGAGATGAGAGTGAGTCTCAGAGGGAGCAATATGAGAGCGTATAGAGGGAGTCTGAGAGGGAGCAGTGTGAGTGCGATGAGAATGAGTCTGAGAGGGAGCAGTGTGAGAGCGATGATAGACTCTCAGAGGGAGCAGTGTGAGAGTTTATAGAGTGAGTCGCAAAGGGAGCAGTGTGAGAGAAGAGAGTGAGTCTGAGAGGGAGCAGCGTGAGAGTGATGAGAGTGAGTCTGAGAGGGAGCAGTGTGAGAGTGTATAGAGTGAGTCTGAGAGGGCGCAGTGTGAGAGTGATGAGAGTGAGTCTGAGAGGGAGCAGTATGAGAGCAGAGAGTGAGTCTGAGATCGAGCAGTGTGAGAGTGATCAGAGAGTGTCTGAGAGGAAGCAGTGTGAGATTGATGAGAGTGAGTCTGAGAGGGAGCAGTGCGAGAGCGAGCAGAGTTAGTATGAGAGGGCGCAGTGTGAGAGCGAGGAGAGCGAGTCTGAGAGGGAGCAGTATGAGAGCGATGAGAGTGAGTCTGTGAGGGAGCAGTGTGAGAGTGTACAGAGTAAGTCTGAGAGGGAGCAGTGTGAGAGTGTATAGAGTGAGTCTGAGAGGGAGCAGTGTGAAAGCGAGCAGAGAGAGTTTGAGAGGGAGCAGTGTGAGCGTGAAGAGAGTGAGTCTGAGAGGGAGCAGTGTGACAGTGATGAGAGTGAGTCTGAGAGGGAGTAGTTTGAGAGCGATGAGAGTGAGTCTGTGAGGGAGCAGTGTGAGAGCGAGAGAGTGATTTGAGAGGGAGCAATGTGAGAGTGATGAGATTGTATCTGAGAGGGAGCAGCATGAGCGAGATGAGACTGAGTCTAAGAGGGAGCATTTTGCGAGCGTATAGAGGGTGTCTGTGAGGGAGCAGTGTGAGAGCGATGAGAGTGAGTCTGAGAGGGAGCAGAGTGAGAGCGATGAGAGTAAGTCTGAGATGGAGCAGTGTGAGAGAAATGAGAGTGAGTCTGAGATGGAGCATTGTGAGAGTGATGAGAGTGAGTCTGAGAGGAAGCAGTGTGAAAGCGATGAGAGTAAGTCTGAGATGGAGCAGTGTGAGAGTGATGAGAGTGAGTCTGAGAGGGAGAAGTGTGAGAGCGATGAGAGTGAGTCTGAGAGGGAGCAGTGTGAAAGCGATGAGAGTGAGTCTGAGATGGAGCAGTGTGAGAGTGATGAGAGTAAGTGTGAGAGCGAGCAGTGTAAGAGTGATGAGAGTGAGTCTGAGAGGAAGCAGTGTGACAGCGATGAGAGTGAGGCTGAGAGGGAGCAGTGCGAGAGTTTTTAGAGTGAGTCTGAGAGGGAGCAGTGCGATAGTGATGAGAGTGAGTCTGAGATGGTGCAGTGTGTGAGAGATATGATTGAGTCTGAGAGTGAGCAGTGTGAGAGCAATGAGAGTGAGTCTGAGAGGGAGAAGTGGGAGAGTGATGAGAGTGAGTCTGAGATGGAGCAGTGTGAGAGCAATGAGAGTGAGTTTGAGATGGAGCAGTGTGAGAGTGATGAGAGTGAGTCTGAGAGGGAGCAGTGTGACAGTGATGAGAGTGAGTCTGAGAGGGAGTAGGGGGAGAGCGATGAGAGTGAGTCTGAGAGGGAGCAGTGTGAGAGTGATGAGAGGGAGTCTGAGGGGGAGCAGTGTGAGAGCGATGAGACTGAGTCTGTGAGGGAACAGTGTGAGAGTGATGAGAGTGAGTCTGAGAGGGAGCAGTGTGAGAGCTATGAGAGTGATTCTGAGAGGGAGCAGTGTGAAAGCGATGAGAGTGAGTCTGAGATGGAGCAGTGTGAGAGTGATGAGAGTAAGTGTGAGAGCGAGCAGTGTAAGAGTGATGAGAGTGAGTCTGAGAGGGAGCAGTGTGAGAGCGATGAGACTGAGTCTGAGAGGGAGCAGTGTGAGAGCGATGAGAGTGAGTCTGAGAGGGAACAGCGTGAGAGCGATGAGAGTGTCACTGAGAGGGAGCAGTGTGAGAGAGATGAGAGTGAGTCTGAGAAGGAGCAGTGTGAGAGTAATGGGAGTGAGTCAGAGCGGGAGCAGAGTGAGAGTGATGAGACTGAGTCTGAGAGGGAGCAGTGTGAGAGAGATGAGAGTGAGTCTGAGAAGGAGCAGTGTGAGAGTAATGGGAGTGAGTCAGAGCGGGAGCAGAGTGAGAGCAATGAGATTGAGTCAGAGAGGGAGCAGTGTGAGAGTGAAGAGAGTGTCACTGAGAGGGAGAAGTGTGAGACTGATGAGTGTGAGGCTGAGAGGGAGCAGTGTGAGAGAGATGAGAGTGAGTCTGAGAGGGAGCAGTGTTAGAGTGATGAGAGTGAGTCTGAGAGGGAGCAGTGTGACAGTGATGAGAGTGAGTCTGAGAGGGAGTAGGGTGAGAGCGATGAGAGTGAGTCTGAGAGGGAGCAGTGTGAGAGTGATGAGAGTGAGTCTGAGAGGGAGAAGTTTGAGAGTGATGAGAGTGAGTCTGAGAGGGAGCAGGGAGAGAGTGATGAGAGTGAGTCTGAGAGGGAGCTGTGTGAGAGCAATGAGAGTGAGTCTGAGAGGAAGCAGTGTGAGAGTGATGAGAGTGAGTCTGAGATGGAGCAGTACGAGAATGTATTGAGTGAGTCTGAGAGGGAGCAGTGTGAGAGTGATGAGAGTGAGTCTGAGATCGAGCAGTGTGAGACTGATGAGAGTGACTCTGAGAGGAAGAAGTGTGACAGTGATGAGAGTGAGTCTGAGAGGGAGCATTGTGAGAGCGATGAGAGTGAGTCTCAGAGGAAGCAGCGTGAGAGCGTGACAGTGAGTTGAGAGGGAGCAGTGTGAGTTTGATGAGAGTGTATCTGAGAGAGAGCAGTGTGAGAGAGATGAGAGTGAGTCTCAGAGGGAGCAATGTGAGAGCGTATAGAGGGAGTCTGAGAGGGAGCAGTGTGAGTGCGATGAGAATGAGTCTGAGAGGGAGCAGTGTGAGAGCGATGATAGACTCTCAGAGGGAGCAGTGTGAGAGTTTATAGAGTGAGTCGCAAAGGGAGCAGTGTGAGAGAAGAGAGTGAGTCTGAGAGGGAGCAGCGTGAGAGTGATGAGAGTGAGTCTGAGAGGGAGCAGTGTGAGAGTGTATAGAGTGAGTCTGAGAGGGCGCAGTGTGAGAGTGATGAGAGTGAGTCTGAGAGGGAGCAGTATGAGAGCAGAGAGTGAGTCTGAGATCGAGCAGTGTGAGAGTGATCAGAGAGTGTCTGAGAGGAAGCAGTGTGAGATTGATGAGAGTGAGTCTGAGAGGGAGCAGTGCGAGAGCGAGCAGAGTTAGTATGAGAGGGCGCAGTGTGAGAGCGAGGAGAGCGAGTCTGAGAGGGAGCAGTATGAGAGCGATGAGAGTGAGTCTGTGAGGGAGCAGTGTGAGAGTGTACAGAGTGAGTCTGAGAGGGAGCAGTGTGAGAGTGTATAGAGTGAGTCTGAGAGGGAGCAGTGTGAAAGCGAGCAGAGAGAGTTTGAGAGGGAGCAGTGTGAGCGTGAAGAGAGTGAGTCTGAGAGGGAGCAGTGTGACAGTGATGAGAGTGAGTCTGAGAGGGAGTAGTGTGAGAGCGATGAGAGTGAGTCTGTGAGGGAGCAGTGTGAGAGCGAGAGAGTGATTTGAGAGGGAGCAATGTGAGAGTGATGAGATTGTATCTGAGAGGGAGCAGCATGAGCGAGATGAGACTGAGTCTAAGAGGGAGCATTTTGCGAGCGTATAGAGGGTGTCTGTGAGGGAGCAGTGTGAGAGCGATGAGAGTGAGTCTGAGAGGGAGCAGAGTGAGAGCGATGAGAGTAAGTCTGAGATGGAGCAGTGTGAGAGAAATGAGAGTGAGTCTGAGATGGAGCATTGTGAGAGTGATGAGAGTGAGTCTGAGAGGAAGCAGTGTGAAAGCGATGAGAGTAAGTCTGAGATGGAGCAGTGTGAGAGTGATGAGAGTGAGTCTGAGAGGGAGAAGTGTGAGAGCGATGAGAGTGAGTCTGAGAGGGAGCAGTGTGAAAGCGATGAGAGTGAGTCTGAGATGGAGCAGTGTGAGAGTGATGAGAGTAAGTGTGAGAGCGAGCAGTGTAAGAGTGATGAGAGTGAGTCTGAGAGGAAGCAGTGTGACAGCGATGAGAGTGAGGCTGAGAGGGAGCAGTGCGAGAGTTTTTAGAGTGAGTCTGAGAGGGAGCAGTGCGAGAGTGATGAGAGTGAGTCTGAGATGGTGCAGTGTGTGAGCGATATGATTGAGTCTGAGAGTGAGCAGTGTGAGAGCAATGAGAGTGAGTCTGAGAGGGAGAAGTGGGAGAGTGATGAGAGTGAGTCTGAGATGGAGCAGTGTGAGAGCAATGAGAGTGAGTTTGAGATGGAGCAGTGTGAGAGTGATGAGAGTGAGTCTGAGAGGGAGCAGTGTGACAGTGATGAGAGTGAGTCTGAGAGGGAGTAGGGGGAGAGCGATGAGAGTGAGTCTGAGAGGGAGCAGTGTGAGAGTGATGAGAGGGAGTCTGAGGGGGAGCAGTGTGAGAGCGATGAGACTGAGTCTGTGAGGGAACAGTGTGAGAG
This sequence comes from Carcharodon carcharias, assembly GCF_017639515.1. Classification (NCBI taxonomy): domain Eukaryota; kingdom Metazoa; phylum Chordata; class Chondrichthyes; order Lamniformes; family Lamnidae; genus Carcharodon; species Carcharodon carcharias. Next base: position 155,023,146 of record NC_054472.1, read on the forward strand.
TGATGAGAGTGAGTCTGAGAGGGAGCAGTGTGAGAGCTATGAGAGTGATTCTGAGAGGGAGCAGTGTGAAAGCGATGAGAGTGAGTCTGAGATGGAGCAGTGTGAGAGTGATGAGAGTAAGTGTGAGAGCGAGCAGTGTAAGAGTGATGAGAGTGAGTCTGAGAGGGAGCAGTGTGAGAGCGATGAGAGTGAGTCTGAGAAGGAGCAGTGTGTGAGTAATGGGAGTGAGTCAGAGCGGGAGCAGAGTGAGAGTGATGAGACTGAGTCTGAGAGGGAGAAGTGTGAGAGTGATGAGAGTGAGACTGAGAACGAGCAATGTAAGAGTGATGAGAGTGCGTCTGAGAGGGAGCAGTGTGAGAGCGATGAGGGTGAGTCTGAGAGGAAGCAGTGTGACATCGATGAGAGTGAGGCTGAGAGGGAGCAGTGTGAGAGCGATGAGAGTGAGTCTGAGAGGGAGCAGTGTGAGAGCGATGAGAGTGACTCTGAGAGGGAGCAGCGTGAGAGCGATGAGAGTGAGTCTGAGAGGGAGCACGTGAGAGCGATGAGAGCGAGTCTGAAAGGGAGCAGTGTGAGAGTGTATAGAGTGAGTCTCAGAGCGAGCAGTGTGAGAGCGATGAGAGAGTCACTGAGAGGGAGAAGTGAGAGTGATGAGAGTGAGTCTGAGAGGGAGCAGTGTGAGAGTGATGGGAGTGAGTCTGAGAGGGAGAACTGTGAGAGCGATGTGAGTGAATCTGAGAGGGAGCAGTGTGAGTGTGATGAGAGTGAGTCTGAGAGGGAGCAGTGTGAGAGTGTAAAGAGTGAGTCTCAGAGGAAGCAGTGTGAGAGCGATGAGAGTGAGACTGAGGTGGCAGTGTGAGAGCGATGAGATTGAGTCAGAGAGGGAGCAGTGTGAGAGCGAAGAGAGTGTCACTGAGAGGGAGAAGTGTGAGACTGATGAGAGTGAGGCTGAGAGGGAGCAGTGTGAGAGCGATGAGAGTGAGTCTGTGAGGGAAAGTGTGAGAGTGATGAGAGTGAGTCTGAGAGGGAGCAGGGAGAGAGTGATGAGAGTGAGTCTGAGAGGGAGCTGTGTGAGAGCAATGAGAGTGAGTCTGAGAGGAAGCAGTGTGAGAGTGATGAGAGTGAGTCTGAGATGGAGCAGTGCGAGAATGTATTGAGTGAGTCTGAGAGGCAGCAGTGTGAGAGTGATGAGAGTGAGTCTGAGATGGAGCAGTGTGAGACTGATGAGAGTGACTCTGAGAGGAAGCAGTGTGAGATTGATGAGAGTGAGTCTGAGAGGGAGCATTGTGAAAGCGATGAGAGTGAGTCTCAGAGGAAGCAGCATGAGAGCGTGACAGTGAGTTGAGAGGGAGCAGTGTGAGTTTGATGAGAGTGTATCTGAGAGAGAGCAGTGTGAGAGAGATGAGAGTGAGTCTCAGAGGGAGCAATGTGAGAGTGTATAGAGGGAGTCTGAGAGGGAGCAGTGTGAGTGCGATGAGAATGAGTCTGAGAGGGAGCAGCGTGAGAGCGATGAGAGTGAGTCTGAGAGGGAGCAGTGTGAGAGCGATGATAGACTCTCAGAGGGAGCAGTGTGAGAGTTTATAGAGTGAGTCGCAAAGGGAGCAGTGTGAGAGAAGAGAGTGAGTCTGAGAGGGAGCAGCGTGAGAGTGATGAGAGTGAGTCTGAGAGGGAGCTGTGTGAGAGCAATGAGAGTGAGTCTGAGAGGAAGCAGTGATACAGCGATGAGAGTGAGTCTGAGATGGAGCAGTGCGAGATTGTATTGAGTGAGTCTGAGAGGCAGCAGTGTGAGAGTGATGAGAGTGAGTCTGAGATGGAGCAGTGTGAGACTGATGAGAGTGACTCTGAGAGGAAGCAGTGTGAGATTGATGAGAGTGAGTCTGAGAGGGAGCATTGTGAAAGCGATGAGAGTGAGTCTCAGAGGAAGCAGCGTGAGAGCGTGACAGTGAGTTGAGAGGGAGCAGTGTGAGTTTGATGAGAGTGTATCTGAGAGAGAGCAGTGTGAGAGAGATGAGAGTGAGTCTCAGAGGGAGCAATGTGAGAGTGTATAGAGTGAGTCTGAGAGGGAGCAGTGTGAGTGCGATGAGAATGAGTCTGAGAGGGAGCAGCGTGAAAGCGATGATAGACTCTCAGAGGGAGCAGTGTGAGAGTTTATAGAGTGAGTCGCAAAGGGAGCAGTGTGAGAGAAGAGAGTGAGTCTGAGAGGGAGCAGCGTGAGAGTGATGAGAGTGAGTCTGAGAGGGAGCAGTGTGAGAGTGTATAGAGTGAGTCTGAGAGGGAGCAGTGTGAGAGTGATGAGAGTGAGTCTGAGAGGGAGCAGTATGAGAGCAGAGAGTGAGTCTGAAAGCGAGCAGTGTGAGAGTGATCAGAGAGTGTCTGAGAGGAAGCAGTGTGAGATTGATGAGAGTGAGTCTGAGAGGGAGCAGTGTGAGAGCGAGCAGAGTTAGTATGAGAGGGCGCAGTGTGAGAGCGAGGAGAGCGAGTCTGAGAGGGAGCAGTGTGAGAGCGATGAGAGTGAGTCTGTGAGGGAGCAGTGTGAGAGTGTACAGAGTAAGTCTGAGAGGGAGCAGTGTGAGAGTGTATAGAGTGAGTCTGAGAGGGAGCAGTGTGAAAGCGAGCAGAGAGAGTTTGAGAGGGAGCAGTGTGAGCGTGAAGAGAGTGAGTCTGAGAGGGAGCCGTGTGATAGTGATGAGAGTGAGTCTGAGAGGAAGTAGTTTGAGAGCGATGAGAGTGAGTCTGTGAGGGAGCAGTGTGAGAGCGAGAGAGTGATTTGAGAGGGAGCAATGTGAGAGTGATGAGATTGTATCTGAGAGGGAGCAGCATGAGGGAGATGAGACTGAGTCTAAGAGGGAGCATTTTGCGAGCGTATAGAGGGTGTCTGTGAGGGAGCAGTGTGAGAGCGATGAGAGTGAGTCTGAGAGGGAGCAGTGTGAGAGCGATGAGAGTGACTCTGAGAGGGAGCAGCGTGAGAGCGATGAGAGTGAGTCTGAGAGGGAGCACCTGAGAGCGATGAGAGTGAGTCTGAAAGGGAGCAGTGTGAGAGTGTATAGAGTGAGTCTCAGAGCGAGCAGTGTGAGAGCGATGAGAGAGTCACTGAGAGGGAGAAGTGTGAGAGTGATGAGAGTGAGTCTGAGAGGGAGCAGTGTGAGAGTGATGGGAGTGAGTCTGAGAGGGAGAACTGTGAGAGCGATGTGAGTGAATCTGAGAGGGAGCAGTGTGAGAGTGATGAGAGTGAGTCTGCGAGGAAGCAGTGTGAGAGCGATGAGAGTGAGACTGAGAGGGAGCAGTGTGAGAGCGATGAGATTGAGACGGAAAGGGAGCAGTGTGAGAGCGAAGAGAGTGTCACTGAGACGGAGAAGTGTGAGAATGACGAGAGTGAGTCTGAGAGGGAGCAGTGTGAGAGAGATGAGAGTGAGTCTTACAGGAAGCAGTGTGAGAGCGTTGAGAGTGAGTCTGAGAGGGAGCAGTGTGAGAGCGATGGGTGTGAGTCTGAGAGGGAGCAGTGGGAGAGTGATTAGAGTGAGTCTGAGAGGGAGCGGTGTGAGAGCGATGAGAGTGAGTCTGTGAGGGAACAGTGTGAGAGTGATGAGAGTGAGACTGAGAAGGAGCAGTGTGAGAGCGTATAGAGGGATTCTGAGAGGGAGCAGTGTGAGAGCGATGAGAATGAGTCTGAGAGGGAGCAGCGTGAGAGCGATGAGAGTGAGTCTGAGAGGGAGCAGCGTGAGAGCGATGAGAGTGAGTCTGAGAGGGAGCAGCGTGAGAGCGATGAGAGTGTGTCTGAAAGGGAGCTGTGTGAGAGTGTATACAGTGAGTCTCAGAGGGAGCAATGTGAGAGTGATGTGAGTGAGTCTGAGAGGGAGCACTGTGAGAGCAATGAGAGTGAGTCTGAGAGGGAGAAGTGTGAGAGTGATGAGAGTGAGTCTGAGATGGAGCAGTGATGGAGTAATGAGAGTGTGTTTGAGAGGGGGCAGTGTGAGAGCGATGAGAGTGAGTGTGAGAGGGAGCAGTGTGAGAACGAGAGAGTGGGTTGAGAGGGAGCAATGTGAGAGTAATGAGAGTGAGTCTGAGAGGGAGCAGTGTGAGAGAGATGAGACTGAGTCTGAGAGGGAGCAGTGTGAGAGCGGATAGAGGGAGTCTGAGAGGGCGCGGTGTGAGAGCGATGAGAGTCAGTCTGAGAGGGAGCAGTGTGAGAGCGATGAGAGTGAGTCTGAGAGGGAGCAAAGTGAGAGCGTTGAGAGTGAGTCTGAGAGGGAGCAGCGTCAGAGCGATGAGAGTGAGTCTGAGAGGGAGCAGCGTGAGAGCGATGAGAGTGAGTCTGAGAGGGAGCAGTGTGAGAGTGTATAGAGTGAGTCTCGGAGGGAGCAGTGTGAGAGCGATGAGAGAGTCACTGAGAGGGAGAAGTGCGAGAGTGATGAGAGTGACTCTGAGAGGGAGCAGTGTGAGAGTGATGGAAGTGAGTCCGAGAGGGAGCACTGAGAGAGCGATGGGAGTGAATCTGAGAGGGAGCAGTGTGAGAGTGATGAGAGTGAGTCTGAGAGGAAGCAGTGTGAGAGCGATGAGAGTGAGACTGAGAGGTGGCAGTGTGAGAGCGATGAGATTGAGTCAGAGAGGGAGCAGTGTGAGAGCGAAGAGAGTGTCACTGAGAGGGAGAAGAGTGAGAGTGATGTGAGTGAGTCTGAGAGGGAGCAGTGTGAGAGAGATGAGAGTGAGTCTGAGAGGGAGCAGTGTGAGAGTAATGGGAGTGAGTCTGAGAGGGAGCAGTGTGAGAGCGATGGGTGTGATTCTGAGAGGGAGCAGTGGGAGCGTGATGAGAGTGAGTCTGAGAGGAAGCAGTTTGAGAGCGATGACAGTGAGTCTGAGAGCGAGCAGTGTGAGAGCGATCAGAGTGAGTCTGTTATGGAAAGAGTGAGAGTGATGAGAGTGAGTCTGAGAGGGAGCAGGGAGAGAGTGATGAGAGTGAGTCTGGGAGGGAGCTGTGTGAGAGCGATGAGCGTGAGTCTGAGAGGAAGCAGTGTGAGACTGATGAGATTGAGTCTGAGATGGAGCAGTGCGATAATGTATAGAGTGAGTCTGAGAGGGAGCAGTGTGAGAGTGATGAGAGTGAGTCTGAGATGGAGCAGTGTGAGTTTGATGAGAGTGTATCTGAGAGAGAGCAGTGTGAGAGAGATGAGCGTGAGTCTGAGAGGGAGCCGTGTGAGAGCGATGAGAGTGAGTCTGAGAGGGAACAGCATGAGAGCAATGAGAGTGAGTCTGAGAGAGAGCAGCGTGAGAGCGATGAGAGTGAGTCTGAGATGGACCAGTGTGAGAGCGATGAGAGAGTCTGAGATAGAGCAGTGTGAGAGTTTAACGAGTGAGTCGGAGAGGGAGCAGTGTGAGAGAAGAGAGTGAATCTGAGAGGGAGCAGCGTGAGAGTGATGAGAGTGAGTCTGAGAGGGAGCAGTGTGAGAGTGTATAAAGTGAGTCTGAGAGGGCGCAGTGTGAGAGTGATGAGAGTGAGTCTGAGAGCGAGCCGTATGAGAGCAGAGAGTGAGTCTGAGATCGAGCAGTGTGAGAGTGATCAGAGAGTGTTTGAGAGGAAGCAGTGTGAGATTGATGAGAGTGAGACTGAGAACGAGCAATGTAAGAGTGATGAGAGTGCGTCTGAGAGGGAGCAGTTTGAGAGCGATGAGGGTGAGTCTGAGAGGAAGCAGTGTGACATCGATGAGAGTGAGGCTGAGAGGGAGCAGTGTGAGAGTGATGGGAGTGAGTCAGAGGGGGAGCAGTGTGAGAGCGATGGGAGTGAGACTGAGAGGGAGACGTGTTAGAGCGATGAGTGTGAGTCTGATAGGGAGCAGTGTGAGAGCGATGGGTTTGAGTCTGAGAGGGAGCAGTGTGAGCGTGATGAGAGTGAGTCTTACAGGAAGCAGTGTGAGAGCGTTGAGAGTGAGTCTGAGAGGGAGCAGTGTGAGAGTGATGAGAGTGAGTCTGAGAGGGTCCAGTGTGAGAGCGATGAGAGTGAGTCTGAGAGGGAGCAGTGGGAGAGTGATGAGAGTGAGTCTGACAGGAAGCAGTGTGAGAGTGATGAGAGTGAGTATGTGAGGGAGCAGTGTGAGAGTGATGGGAGTTGGTCTGAGAGGGAGAAGTTTGAGAGTGATGAGAGTGAGTCTGAGAGGGAGCAGTGTGATAGCGAGCAGAGTGAGTCTGAAGGGTGCAGTGTGAGAGCAATGAGAGTGAGTCTGTGATGGAGCTGTGTGAGAGTGTATAGAGTGAGTCTGAGAGGGGCCAGTGTGAGAGGGAGCAGAGTGAGTCTGGGAGAGAGAAGTGTGTGAGTGTTGAGAGTGAGTCTGTGAGGGAGCAGTGTGAGAGTGTAAAGAGTGAGTCTCAGAGGAAGCAGTGTGAGAGCGATGAGAGTGAGACTGAGGTGGCAGTGTGAGAGCGATGAGATTGAGTCAGAGAGGGAGCAGTGTGAGAGCGAAGAGAGTGTCACTGAGAGGGAGAAGTGTGAGACTGATGAGAGTGAGGCTGAGAGGGAGCAGTGTGAGAGCGATGAGAGTGAGTCTGTGAGGGAAAGTGTGAGAGTGATGAGAGTGAGTCTGAGAGGGAGCAGGGAGAGAGTGATGAGAGTGAGTCTGAGAGGGAGCTGTGTGAGAGCAATGAGAGTGAGTCTGAGTGGAAGCAGTGTGAGAGTGATGAGAGTGAGTCTGAGATGGAGCAGTGCGAGAATGTATTGAGTGAGTCTGAGAGGCAGCAGTGTGAGAGTGATGAGAGTGAGTCTGAAATGGAGCAGTGTGAGACTGATGAGAGTGACTCTGAGAGGAAGCAGTGTGAGATTGATGAGAGTGAGTCTGAGAGGGAGCATTGTGAAAGCGATGAGAGTGAGTCTCAGAGGAAGCAGCGTGAGAGCGTGACAGTGAGTTGAGAGGGAGCAGTGTGAGTTTGATGAGAGTGTATCTGAGAGAGAGCAGTGTGAGAGAGATGAGAGTGAGTCTCAGAGGGAGCAATGTGAGAGTGTATAGAGGGAGTCTGAGAGGGAGCAGTGTGAGTGCGATGAGAATGAGTCTGAGAGGGAGCAGCGTGAGAGCGATGAGAGTGAGTCTGAGAGGGAGCAGTGTGAGAGCGATGATAGACTCTCAGAGGGAGCAGTGTGAGAGTTTATAGAGTGAGTCGCAAAGGGAGCAGTGTGAGAGAAGAGAGTGAGTCTGAGAGGGAGCAGCGTGAGAGTGATGAGAGTGAGTCTGAGAGGGAGCTGTGTGAGAGCAATGAGAGTGAGTCTGAGAGGAAGCAGTGTGAGAGTGATGAGAGTGAGTCTGAGATGGAGCAGTGCGAGAATGTATTGAGTGAGTCTGAGAGGGAGCAGTGTGAGAGTGATGAGAGTGAGTCTGAGATGGAGCAGTGTGAGACTGATGAGAGTGACTCTGAGAGGAAGCAGTGTGAGATTGATGAGAGTGAGTCTGAGAGGGAGCATTGTGAAAGCGATGAGAGTGAGTCTCAGAGGAAGCAGCGTGAGAGCGTGACAGTGAGTTGAGAGGGAGCAGTGTGAGTTTGATGAGAGTGTATCTGAGAGAGAGCAGTGTGAGAGAGATGAGAGTGAGTCTCAGAGGGAGCAATGTGAGAGTGTATAGAGGGAGTCTGAGAGGGAGCAGTGTGAGTGCGATGAGAATGAGTCTGAGAGGGAGCAGCGTGAGAGCGATGAGAGTGAGTCTGAGAGAGAGCAGTGTGAAAGCGATGATAGACTCTCAGAGGGAGCAGTGTGAGAGTTTATAGAGTGAGTCGCAAAGGGAGCAGTGTGAGAGAAGAGAGTGAGTCTGAGAGGGAGCAGCGTGAGAGTGATGAGAGTGAGTCTGAGAGGGAGCAGTGTGAGAGTGTATAGAGTGAGTCTGAGAGGGCGCAGTGTGAGAGTGATGAGAGTGAGTCTGAGAGGGAGCAGTATGAGAGCAGAGAGTGAGTCTGAGATCGAGCAGTGTGAGAGTGATCAGAGAGTGTCTGAGAGGAAGCAGTGTGAGATTGATGAGAGTGAGTCTGAGAGGGAGCAGTGCGAGAGCGAGCAGAGTTAGTATGAGAGGGCGCAGTGTGAGAGCGAGGAGAGCGAGTCTGAGAGGGAGCAGTATGAGAGCGATGAGAGTGAGTCTGTGAGGGAGCAGTGTGAGAGTGTACAGAGTAAGTCTGAGAGGGAGCAGTGTGAGAGTGTATAGAGTGAGTCTGAGAGGGAGCAGTGTGAAAGCGAGCAGAGAGAGTTTGAGAGGGAGCAGTGTGAGCGTGAAGAGAGTGAGTCTGAGAGGGAGCCGTGTGATAGTGATGAGAGTGAGTCTGAGAGGAAGTAGTTTGAGAGCGATGAGAGTGAGTCTGTGAGGGAGCAGTGTGAGAGCGAGAGAGTGATTTGAGAGGGAGCAATGTGAGAGTGATGAGATTGTATCTGAGAGGGAGCAGCATGAGGGAGATGAGACTGAGTCTAAGAGGGAGCATTTTGCGAGCGTATAGAGGGTGTCTGTGAGGGAGCAGTGTGAGAGCGATGAGAGTGACTCTGAGAGGGAGCAGCGTGAGAGCGATGAGAGTGAGTCTGAGAGGGAGCACGTGAGAGCGATGAGAGTGAGTCTGAAAGGGAGCAGTGTGAGAGTGTATAGAGTGAGTCTCAGAGCGAGCAGTGTGAGAGCGATGAGAGAGTCACTGAGAGGGAGAAGTGTGAGAGTGATGAGAGTGAGTCTGAGAGGGAGCAGTGTGAGAGTGATGGGAGTGAGTCTGAGAGGGAGAACTGTGAGAGCGATGTGAGTGAATCTGAGAGGGAGCAGTGTGAGAGTGATGAGATTGAGACGGAAAGGGAGCAGTGTGAGAGCGAAGAGAGTGTCACTGAGACGGAGAAGTGTGAGAGTGACGAGAGTGAGTCTGAGAGGGAGCAGTGTGAGAGAGATGAGAGTGAGTCTTACAGGAAGCAGTGTGAGAGCGTTGAGAGTGAGTCTGAGAGGGAGCAGTGTGAGAGCGATGGGTGTGAGTCTGAGAGGGAGCAGTGGGAGAGTGATTAGAGTGAGTCTGAGAGGGAGCGGTGTGAGAGCGATGAGAGTGAGTCTGTGAGGGAACAGTGTGAGAGTGATGAGAGTGAGACTGAGAAGGAGCAGTGTGAGAGCGTATAGAGGGATTCTGAGAGGGAGCAGTGTGAGAGCGATGAGAATGAGTCTGAGAGGGAGCAGCGTGAGAGCGATGAGAGTGAGTCTGAGAGGGAGCAGCGTGAGAGCGATGAGAGTGAGTCTGAGAGGGAGCAGCGTGAGAGCGATGAGAGTGAGTCTGAAAGGGAGCTGTGTGAGAGTGTATACAGTGAGTCTCAGAGGGAGCAATGTGAGAGTGATGTGAGTGAGTCTGAGAGGGAGCACTGTGAGAGCAATGAGAGTGAGTCTGAGAGGGAGAAGTGTGAGAGTGATGAGAGTGAGTCTGAGATGGAGCAGTGATGGAGTAATGAGAGTGTGTTTGAGAGGGGGCAGTGTGAGAGCGATGAGAGTGAGTGTGAGAGGGAGCAGTGTGAGAACGAGAGAGTGGGTTGAGAGGGAGCAATGTGAGAGTAATGAGAGTGAGTCTGAGAGGGAGCAGTGTGAGAGAGATGAGACTGAGTCTGAGAGGGAGCAGTGTGAGAGCGGATAGAGGGAGTCTGAGAGGGCGCGGTGTGAGAGCGATGAGAGTCAGTCTGAGAGGGAGCAGTGTGAGAGCGATGAGAATGAGTCTGAGAGGGAGCAAAGTGAGAGCGTTGAGAGTGAGTCTGAGAGGGAGCAGCGTCAGAGCAATGAGAGTGAGTCTGAGAGGGAGCAGCGTGAGAGCGATGAGAGTGAGTCTGAGAGGGAGCAGTGTGAGAGTGTATAGAGTGAGTCTCGGAGGGAGCAGTGTGAGAGCGATGAGAGAGTCACTGAGAGGGAGAAGTGCGAGAGTGATGAGAGTGACTCTGAGAGGGAGCAGTGTGAGAGTGATGGAAGTGAGTCCGAGAGGGAGCACTGAGAGAGCGATGGGAGTGAATCTGAGAGGGAGCAGTGTGAGAGTGATGAGAGTGAGTCTGAGAGGAAGCAGTGTGAGAGCGATGAGAGTGAGACTGAGAGGTGGCAGTGTGAGAGCGATGAGATTGAGTCAGAGAGGGAGCAGTGTGAGAGCGAAGAGAGTGTCACTGAGAGGGAGAAGAGTGAGAGTGATGTGAGTGAGTCTGAGAGGGAGCAGTGTGAGAGAGATGAGAGTGAGTCTGAGGGGGAGCAGTGTGAGAGTAATGGGAGTGAGTCTGAGAGGGAGCAGTGTGAGAGCGATGAGAGTGAGTCTGAGAGGGAGCAGTGGGAGAGTGATGAGAGTGAGTCTGAAAGCGAGCAGTGTGAGAGCGATGACAGTGAGTCTGAGAGGGAGCAGTGTGAGAGCGATGAGAGTGAGTCTGTGAGGGAGCAGTGTGAGAGTGATGAGAGTGAGTCTGAGAGGGAGCAGTGTGAGAGCGATGAGAGTGAGTCTGAGAGGGAGCAGTGTGAGAGTGATGAGAGTGAGTCTGAGAGGGAGCAGTGTGAGAGCGATGAGAGTGAGTCTGAGAGGGAGCAGTGTGAGAGCGATGAGAGTGAGTCTGAGAGGGAGCAGTGTGAGAGCGATGAGAGTGAGAAGGTGAGAGCGATGAGAGTGAGTCTGAAAGGGAGCAGTGTGAGAGTGTATAGAGTGAGTCTCAGAGGGAGCAGTGTGAGAGCGATGAGAGAGTCACTGAGAGGGAGAAGTGTGAGAGTGATGAGAGTGAGTCTGAGAGGGGGCAGTGTGAGAGTGATGGGAGAGAGTCTGAGAGGGAGCAGTGTGAGAGCGATGGGTGTGAGTCTGAGAGGGAGCAGTGTGAGAGTGTTGAGAGTGAGCCTGAGAGGGTTAAGCGTGAGAGCGACAAGAGTTAGTCTCAGAGGGAGCAGCGTGAGAGCGTGAGAGTGAGTTGAGAGGGAGCAGTGGAAGTTTGATGAGGGTGTATCTGCGAGAGAGCAGTGTGAGAGAGATGAGAGTGAGTCTCAGAGGGAGCAATATGAGAGCGTATAGAGGGAGTCTGAGAGGGAGCAGTGTGAGAGCGATGAGAGTGAGTCTGAGAGGTAGCAGTGTGCGAGCGATGAGAGTGAATCTGAGAGGGAGCAGCATGAGAGCAATGAGAGTGAGTCTGAGAGGGTGCAGCATGAGAGCGATGAGAGTGAGTCTGAGAGGGAGCACTGTGAGAGCGATGAGAGAGTGTCTGAGAGGGAGCAGTGTGAGAGTTTATAGAGTGAGTCGGAGAGGGAGCAGTGTGAGAGAAGAGAGTGAGTCTGAGAGGGAGCAGCGTGAGAGTGATGAGAGTGAGTCTGAGAAGGAGCAGTGTGAGAGAAGAGAGTGAGTCTGAGAGGGAGCATCATGACATTGATGAGAGTTAGTCTGAGAGGGAGCAGTATGAGAGCAGAGAGTGAGTCTTAGAGCGAGCAGTGTGAGAGTGATCAGAGACTGTCTGAGAGGAAGCAGTGTGAGATTCATGAGAGTGAGCCTGAGAGGGAGCAGTGTGAGAGCGAGCAGAGTAAGTATGAGAGGGCGAAGTGTGAGTTTGATGAGAGTGTATCTGAGAGAGAGCAGTGTGAGAGAGATGAGAGTGAGTCTCAGAGGGAGCAATGTGAGAGCGTATAGAGGGAGTCTGAGAGGGAGCAGCGTGAGAGCGATGAGAGTGGGTCTGAGAGGTAGCAGTGTGCGAGCAATGAGAGTGAATCTGAGAGGGAGCAGCGTGAGAGCGATGAGAGTGAGTCTGAGAGGGTGCAGCGTGAGAGCGACGAGACTGAGTCCAAGAGGGAGCAGTGTGAGTGCGATGAGAGAGAGTCTGAGAGGGAGCAGTGTGAGAGTTTATAGAGTGAGTCAGAGAGGGAGCAGTGTGAGAGAAGAGAGTGAGTCTGAGAGGGAGAAGCGTGAGATTGATGAGAGTTAGTATGAGAGGGCGCAGTGTGAGAGCGAGCAGAGTTAGTATGAGAGGGCGCAGTGTGAGAGCGATGCGAGTGAGTCTGAGAGGGGGCAGCTTGAGAGCGATGAGAATGAGTCGGAGAGGGAGCAGTGTGAGAGAAGAGAGTGAGTCTGAGAGGGAGCAGCGTGAGACTGATGAGAGTGAGTCTGAGAGGGAGCAGTGTGAGAGTGTATAGAGTGATTCTGAGAGGGAGCAGTATGAGAGCAGAGAGTGAGTCTGAGAGCGAGCAGTGTGAGAGTGGTCAGAGAGTGTCTGAGAGGAAGAAGTGTGAGCGTGATGAGAGTCAGTCTGAAAGGGAGCAGTGTGAGAGCGAGCAGAGTTAGTTTGAGAGGGCGCAGTGTGGGAGCGCGGAGAGCTGGTCTGAGAGGAAGCAGTGTGAGAGCGATGAGAGTGAGTCTGTGAGGGAGCAGTGTGAGAGTGTACAGAGTTGGTCTGAGAGGGAGCAGTGTGAGATGATGAGAGTGAGTCTGAGATGGAGCAGTGTGAGATTGATGAGAGTGAGTCTGAGATGGAGCAGTGAGAGAGCGATGAGAGTGAGTCTGAGGGGGAGCAGTGTGAGAGTGATGAGAGTGATTCTGAGAGGGAGCAGTGTGAGAGCGATGAGACCGAGTCTGTGAGGAAGCAGTGTGAGAGAGATGAGAGTGAGTAGAGAGGGAGCAGTGTGAGAATGTATAGAGTGAGTCTGAGAGGGAGCAGTGTGAGAGTGATGAGAGTGAATCTGAGATGGAGCAGCGTGAGAGTGATGAGAGTGATTCTGAGAGGGAGCAGTTTGAGAGTGATGAGAGTGAGTCTGAGAGGAAGCACTGTGACAGTGATGAGAGTGAGTCTGAGAGGGAGTAGTGTGAGATTGATGAGAGTGAGTCTGAGAGGGAGCAGTGTGAGAGCGTGAGAGTGAGTTGAGAGGGGGCAGTGTGGGAGTGATGAGAGTGTATAAGAGAGAGCAGTGTGAGAGAGATGAAAGTGAGTCTGAGAAGGAGCAATGTGAGACCGTATAGAGGGAGTCTGAGAGGGAGCAGTGTGAGAGCGATAAGAGTGTCACTGTGAGGGAGAAGTGTGAGAGTGATGAGAGTGAGTCTGAGACGGCGCAGTGTGATAGCGATGACAGAAAGTCTGAGAGGGAGCAGTGTGAGAGTGATGGGAGTGAGTCAGAGAGGGATCAGTGTGAGAGCGATGGGATTGAGACTGTGTGGGAGCTGCATGAGAGTGATGAGAGTGAGCAAAGAGAGGGAGCAGAGTGAGAGCAATGAGAGTGAGTTTGGGATGGAGCAGTGTGAGAGTCATGAGACTGAGTCAGAGAGGGAGAAGTGTGATATTGATGAGAGTGAGACTGAGAGGAAGCAGTGCGACAGCGATGAGAGTGAGGCTGAGCGGGAGCAGTGTGAGATTGTATAGAGTGAGTCTGAGAGGCAACAGTGTGAAAGTGATGAGAGTGAGTCTGAGATGGAGCAGTGATGGAGTAATGAGAGTGTGTTTGAGAGGGAGCAGTGTGAGATTGATGAGAGTGAGTCTGAGAGGGAGTAGTGTGAGAGCTATGAGAGTGAGTCTGAGAGGGAGCAGTGTGAGAACAAGAGAGTGATTTGAGAGGGACCAATGTGAGAGTGATGAGAGTGCATCTGAGAGGGAGCAGTGTGAGAGGGTATAGAGGGAGTCTGAGAGGGAGGAGTGTGAGAGCGATGAGAGTGAGTCTGAGAGGGAGCAAGGTGAGAGCGATGATAGTGAGTCTGAGAGGGAGCAGCGTGAGAGCAAAGAGAGTGTCACTCAGAGGGAGAAGTGTGAGAGTGATGAGAGTGAGTCTGAGAGGGAGCAGTGTGAGAGAGATGAGAGTGAGTCTGAGAGGGAGCAGTGTGAGAATGTGTAGTGAGTCTGCGAGGGAGCAGTGTGAGAGCGAAGAGAGTGTCACTCAGAGGGAGAAGTGTGAGAGTGATGAGAGTGAGTCTGAGAGGGAGCAGTGTGAGAGAGATGAGAGTGAGTCTGAGAGGGAGCAGTGTGAGAGTGATGGGAGTGAGTCTGAGAGGGAGTAGTGTGAGAGCGATGAGAATGAGTCTGAGAGGGAGCAGTGTGAGAGTGAAGAGAGTGAGTCTGAGAGGGAGCAGTGTGACAGTGATGAGAGTGAGTCTGAGAGGGAGTAGTGTGAGAGCGATGAGAGTGAGTCTGTGAGGGATCAGTGTGAGAGTGAGAGAGTGAGTTGAGAGGGAGCAATGTGAGAGTGATGAGAGTGTATCTGAGAGGGAGCAGTGTGCGGGAGATGAGACTGAGTCTGAGAGGGAGCAGTTTGAGAGCGTATAGAGGGTGGCTGAGAGGGAGCAGTGTGAGAGAGATGAGAGTGAGTCTGAGAGGGAGCAGCGTGAGAGCGATGAGAGAGAGTCTGAAAGGCAGCAGTGTGAGAGTGTATAGAGTGAGTCTCAGCGGGAGCAGTGTGAGAGCGACGAGACAGTCACTGAGAGGGAGAAGTGTGAGACTGCTGAGAGTGAGTCTGAGAGGGAGCAGTGTGAGAGTGTTGGGAGTGAGTCTGAGAGGGATCACTGTGAGAGCAATGGGAGTGAGTCTGAAAGGGAGCAGTGTGAGAGTGATGAGAGTGAGTCTGAGTGGGAGAAGCGTGAGAGCGATGAGAGTGAGTCTGAAAGGGACCAGCGTGAGAGCGATGAGAGTGAGTCTGAAAGGGAGCAGTGTGAGAGTGGATAGAGTGAGTCTCAGCGGGAGCAGTGTGAGAGCGATGAGAGAGTCACTGAGAGGGAGAAGTGTGAGAGTGATCAGAGTGAGTCTGAGAGGGAGCAGTGTGAGAGTGATGGGAGTGAGTCTGAGAGGGAGCACTGAGCGAGCGATGTGAGTGAGTCTGAGAGGGAGCAGTGTGAGAGTGATGAGAGTGAGGCTGAGAGGGAGAAGCGTGAGAGCGACGAGAGTGAGTCTCAGAGGGAGCAGCGTGAGAGCGTGAGAGTGAGTTGAGAGGGAGCAGTGGGAGTTTGAAGAGGGTGTATCTGAGAGAGAGCAGTGTGAGAGAGATGAGAGTGAGTCTCAGAGGGAGCAATGTGAGAGCGTATAGAGGGAGTCTGAGAGGGAGCAGTGTGAGAGCGATGAGAATGAGTCTGAGAGGTAGCAGTGTGCGAGCGATGAGAGTGAATCTGAGAGGGAGCAGCGTGAGAGCAATGAGAGTGATTGTGAGAGGGTGCAGCGTGAGAGCGATGAGAGTGAGTCTGAGAGGGAGCAGTGTGAGAGCGATGAGAGAGTGTCTGAGGGAGCAGTGTGAAGGTTTATAGAGTGAGTCGGAGAGGGAGCAGTGTGAGAGAAGAGAGTGAGTCTGAGAAGGAGCAGCATGAGAGTGATGAGAGTGAGTCTGAGAAGGAGCAGTGTGAGAGAAGAGAGTGAGTCTGAGAGGGAGCATCATGACATTGATGAGAGTTAGTCTGAGAGGGAGCAGTATGAGAGCAGAGAGTGAGTCTGAGAGCGAGCAGTGTGAGAGTGATCAGAGACTGTCTGAGAGGGAAGGAGTGTGAGATTGATGAGAGTGAGTCTGAGAGGGAGCAGTGTGAGAGCGAGCAGAGTTAGTATGAGAGGGCGCAGTGTGAGAGCGAGGAGAGCGAGTCTGAGAGGGAGCAGTGTGAGAGCGATGAGAGTGAGTCTGTGAGGGAGCAATTTGAGAGTGAACAGAGTGCGTCTGAGAGGGAGCAGTGTGAGAGTGTATAGAGTGAGTCTGAGAGGGAGCAGTGTGAGAGAGAGCAGAGTGAGTCTGAGAGGGAGCAGTGTGAGAGCGATGAGAGTGAGTCTGTGAGGGAGCAGTGATGGAGTAATGAGAGTGAGTTTGAGACGGAGCAGTGTGAGAGTGAAGAGAGTGAGTCTGATAGGGAGCAGTGTGGCATGATGAGATTGAGTCTGAGAGGGAGCAGTGTGAGAATGTATAGAGTGAGTCTGAGAGGGAGCAGTGTGAGATCTTTGAGATTGAGTCTGAGAGGGAGCTGCGTGAGAGCGATGCGAGTGAGTCTGAGAGGGAGCAGCTTGAGAGCGATGAGAATGTGTCTGAGAGGGAGCAGTGTGAGGCCGATGAGAGAGAGTATGAGAGGGAGCAGTGTGAGAGTTTATAGGGTGAGTCGGAGAGGGAGCAGTGTGAGAGAAGAGAATGAGTCTGAGAGGGAGCAGCGTGAGAGTGATGAGATTGAGTCTGAGAGGGAGCAGTGTGAGAGTGTATAGAGTGAGTCTGAGAGGGAGCAGTGTGAGAGAAGAGAGTGAGTCTGAGAGGGAGCAGCGTGAGATTGATGAGAGTGAGTTTGAGAGGGAGCAGTGTGAGAGTGTATAGAGTGAGTCTGAGAGGGAGCAGTATGAGAGCAGAGAGTGAGTCTGAGAGCGAGCAGTGTGAGAGTGATCAGAGAGTGTCTGAGAGGATGAAGTGTGAGCGTGAAGAGACTGAGTCTGAGAGGGAGCAGTGTGAGAGCGAGCAGAGTTAGTATGAGAGGGCGCAGTGTGGGAGCGAGGACAGCGGGTCTGAGAGGAAGCAGTGTGAGAGCGATGAGAGTGAGTCTGTGAGGGAGCAGTGTGAGAGTGTACAGAGTGAGTCTGAAAGGGAGCAGTGTGAGATGATGAGAGTGAGACTGAGATGGAGCAGTGTGAGAGTGATGAGAGTGATTCTGAGATGGAGCAGTGTGAGAGCGATGAGAGCGAGTCTGAGAGGAAGCATTGTGAGAGAGATGAGAGTGAATCTGAGAGGGAGCAGTCTGAGAATGTATAGAGTGAGTCTGAGAGGGAGCAGTGTGAGAGTGATGAGAGTGAGTCTGAGTTGGAGCAGTGTGAGAGTGATGAGAGTGATTCTGAGAGGGAGCAGTTTGAGAGTGATGAGAGTGAGTCTGAGAGGAAGCACTGTGACAGTGATGAGAGTGAGTCTGAGAGGGAGTAGTGTGAGATTGATGAGAGTGAGTCTGAGAGGGAGCAGTGTGAGAGCGTGAGAGTGAGTTGAGAGGGGGCAGTGTGAGAGTGATGAGGGTGTATCAGAGAGAGCAGTGTGAGAGAGATGAGAGTGAGTCTGAGAAGGAGCAATGTGAGACCGTATAGAGGGAGTCTGAGAGGGAGCAGTGTGAGAGCGATGAGAGTGTCACTGAGAGGGAGAAGTGTGAGAGTGATGAGAGTGAGTCTGAGACGGCGCAGTGTGAGAGCGATGAGAGGGAGTCTGAGAGGGAGCAGTGTGAGATTGATGGGAGTGAGTCAGAGAGGGATCAGTGTGAGAGCGATGGGAGTGAGACTGAGTGGGAGCTGTATGAGAGTGATGAGAGTGAGTAAAGAGAGGGAGCAGAGTTAGAGCAATGAGACTGAGTCTGAGATGGAGCAGTGTGAGAGTGATGAGACTGAGTCTGAGAGGGAGAAGTGTGAGAGTGATGAGAGTGAGACTGAGAGGGAGCAGTGTGACAGCGATGAGAGTGAGGCTGAGAGGGAGCAGTGTGAGATAGTATAGATTGAGTCTGAGAGGCAACAGTGTTGGAGGGATGAGAGTGAGTCTGAGATGGAGCAGTGTGTGAGCGATATTTGTGAGTCTGAGAGTGAGCATTGTGAGAGCAATGAGAGTGAGTCTGAGAGGGAGAAGTGTGAGAGTGATGAGAGTGAGTCTGAGATGGAGCAGTGATGGAGTAATGAGAGTGTGTTTGAGAGGGAGCAGTGTGAGAGAGATGAGAGTGAGTCTGAGAGGGAGCAGTGTGACAGTGATGAGAGTGAGTCTGAGAGGGAGTAGTGTGAGAGCGATAAGAGTGAGTCTGAGAGGGAGCAGTGTGAGAAAAAGAGACTGATTTGAGAGGGAGCAATGTTAGAGTGATGAGAGTGCATCTGAGAGGGAGCAGTGTGAGAGCGATGAGAGTCAGTCTGAGAGGGAGCAGTGTGAGAGCGATGATAGTGAGTCTGAGAGGGAGCAAGGTGAGAGCGATGAGAGTGAGTCTGAGAGGGAGCAGCGTGAGAGCGATGAGAGTGAGTCAGAGAGGGAGCAGTGTGAGAATGTATAGAGTGAGTCTGCGAGGGAGCAGTGTGAGAGCGAAGAGAGTGTCGCTCAGAGGGAGAAGTGTGAGAGTGATGAGAGTGAGTCTGAGAGGGAGCAGTGTGAGAGAGATGAGAGTGAGTCTGAGAGGGAGCAGTGTGAGAGTGATGGGAGTGAGTCTGAGACGGAGCAGTCTAAGAGCGATGGGTGTGAGACAGACCCGGAGCATTGGGAGAGTGATGAGAGTGAGTCTAAAAGGAAGCAGTGTGAGAGCGATGAGAGTGAGTCTGAGAGGGAGCAGTGTGAGAGCGATGAGAGTGAGTATGTGAGGGAAACTGTGTGAGAGTGATTGGAGTGAGTCTGAGAGGGAGCAGCGTGAGAGCGACGAGGTGAGTCTCAGAGGAAGCAGCGTGAGAGCGTGAGAGTGAGTTGAGAGGGAGCAGTGTGAGTTTGATGAGAGTGTATCTGAGAGAGAGCAGTGTGAGAGAGATGAGAGTGAGTGTCAGAGGGAGCAATGTGAGAGCGTATAGAGGGAGACTGAGAGGGAGCAGTGTGAGAGCGATGAGAGTGAGTCTGAGAGGGACCAGTGTGCGAGCGATGAGAGTGAATCTGAGAGGCAGCAGCGTGAGAGCAATGAGAGTGAGTCTGAGAGGGTGCAGCGTGAGAGCGATGATGGTGAGTCTGAGAGGGAGCAGTATGAGAGCGAGGAGAGAGAGTCTGAGAGGGAGCAGTGTGAGAGTTTATAGAGTGAGTCGGAGAGGGAGCAGTGTGAGAGAAGAGAGTGAGTCTGAGAGGGAGCAGCGTGAGAGTGATGAGAGTGAGTCTGAGAGGGAGCAGTGTGAGAGAGTATAGAGTGAGTCTGAGAGGGAGCTGTGTGAGAGAAGAGAGTGAGTCTGAGAGGGAGCAGCGTGAGATTGATGAGAGTGAGTCTGAGAGGGAGCAGTATGAGAGCAGAGAGTGAGTCTGAGAGCGAGCAGTGTGACAGTGATCAGAGAGTGTCTGAGAGGAAGCAGTGTGAGATTGATGAGAGTGAGTCTGAGAGGGAGCAGTGTGAGAGCGAGCAGAGTTATTATGAGAGGGCGCAGTGTGAGAGTGAGGAGAGCGAGTCTGAGAGGGAGCAGTGTGAGAGCGATGAGAGTGAGTAAGTGAGGGAGCAGTTTGAGAGTGAACAGAGTGAGTCTGAGAGGGAGCAGAGTGAGAGTGTACAGAGTGAGTCTGAGAGGGAGCAGTGTTAGAGCGAGCAGTGTGATTCTGAGAGGGAGCAGTGTGAGAGCAATGAGAGTGAGTCTGTGAGGGAGCAGTGATGGCGTAATGAGAGTGAGTTTCAGAGGGAGCAGTGTGAGAGTGATGAGAGTGAGTCTGAGAGGGAGCAGTGTGACAGTGATGAGAGTGAGTCTGAGAGGGAGCAGTGTGAGAATGTATAGACTGAGTCTGTGAGGGAGCAGTGTGAGAGCGATGAGAGTGAGTCTGAGAGGGAGCTGCGTGAGAGTGATGCGAGTGAGTCTGAGAGGGAGCAGCTTGAGAGCGATGAGAATGAGTCTGAGAGGGAGCAGTGTGAGAGTGACGAGAGTGAGTCTGAGAGGGAGCAGTGTGAGAGTGTATAGAGTGAGTCTGAGAGGGAGCAGTGTGAGAGAAGAGAGTGAGTCTGAGAGGGAGCAGCGTGAGATTGATGAGAGTGAGTCTGAGAGGGAGCAGTATGAGAACAGAGAGTGAGTCTGAGAGCGAGCAGTGTGAGATGATGAGAGTGAGTCTGAGATGGAGCAGTGATGGAGTAATGAGAGTGTGTTTGAGAGGGAGCAGTGTGAGAGTGATGAGAGTGAGTCTGAGAGGGAGCATTGTGACAGAGATGAGAGAGAGTCTGAGAGGGAGTAGTGTGAGAGCGATGAGAGTGAGTCTGAGAGGGAGCAGTGTGAGAACAAGAGAGTGATTTAAGAGGATGCAATGTGAGAGTGATGAGAGTGCATCTGAGAGGGAGCAGTGTGAGAGCGATGAGAGTGAGTCTGAGAGGGAGCAAGGTGAGAGCGTTGAGAGTGAGTCTGAGAGGGAGCAGCGTGAGAGCGATGAGAGTGAGTCTGAGAGGGAGCAGTGTGAGAATGTATAGAGTGAGTCAGCGAGGGAGCAGTGTGAGAGCGAAGAGAGTGTCACTCAGATGGAGAAGTGCGAGAGTGATGAGAGTGAGTCTGAGAGGGAGCAGTGTGAGAGAGATTAGAGTGAGTCTGAGAGGGAGCATTGTGAGAGTGATGGGAGTGAGTCTGAGAGGGAGCAGTCTAAGAGCGATGGTGTGAGTCAGACCGGGAGCAGTGGGAGTGTGATGAGAGTGAGTCTGAGAGGAAGCAGTGTGACAGCGATGAGAGTGAGTCTGAGAGGGAGCAGTGTGAGAGCGATGTGAGTGAGTATGTGAGGGAAATTTTGTGAGAGTGATTGGAGTGAATCTGAGAGGGAGCAGCGTGAGAGCGACGAGAGTGAGTCTCAGAGGGAGCAGCGTGACAGCGTGAGAGTGAGTTGAGAGTGAGCAGTGTGAGTTTGATGAGAGTGTATCTGAGAGAGAGCAGTGTGAGAGAGATGAGAGTAAGTCTCAGAGGGAGCAATGTGAGAGCGTATAGAGGGAGTCTGAGAGGGAGCAGTGTGAGAGCGATGAGAGTGAGTCTGAGAGGGAGCAGTGTGCGAGCGATGAGAGTGAATCTGAGAGGCAGCAGAGTGAGAGCGATGAGAGTGAGTCTGAGAGGGTGCAGCGTGGGAGCGGTGAGAGTGAGACTGAGAGTGAGCAGTCTGAGAGTTTATAGAGTGAGTCGGAGAGGGAGCAGTGTGAGAGAAGAGACTGAATCTGAGAGGGAGCAGCGTGAGAGTGCTGAGAGTGAGTCTGAGAGGGAGCAGTGTGAGAGTGTATAGAGTGAGTCTGAGAGGGAGCAGTGTGAGAGAAGAGAGTGAGTCTGAAAGGGACCAGAGTGAGAGCGATGAGAGTGAGTCTGAATGGGAAGAGTCTGAGAGTGTATAGAGTGAGTCTCAGCGGGAGAAGTATGAGAGCGATGAGAGAGTCACTGAGAGGGAGCAGTGTGAGCGTGATGAGAGTGAGTCTGAGAGGGAGCAGTGTGAGAGTGATGGGAGTGAGACTGAGAGGGATCACTGTGAAAGCGATGGGAGTGTGTGTGAGAGGGAGCAGTGTGAGAGCAATGAGAGTGAGTCTGAGAGGGTGCAGCGTGAGAGCAATGAGAGTGAGTCTGAGAGGGAGCAGTGTGAGAGAAGAGAGTGAGTCTGAGAGGGAGCAGCATGAGATTGATGAGAATTAGTCTGAGAGGGAGCAGTATGAGAGCAGAGAGTGAGTCTGAGAGCGAGCAGTGTGAGAGTGATCAGAGAATGTCAGAGAGGAAGCAGTGTGAGATTGATGAGAGTGAGTCTGAGAGGGAGCAGTGTGAGAGCGATGAGAGTGAGTCTGTGAGGGAGCAGTTTGAGAGTGAGCAGAGTGCGTCTGAGAGGGAGCAGTGTGAGAGTGTATCGAGTGAGTCTGAGAGGGAGCAGTGTGAGAGAGAGCAGACAGATTCTGAGAGGGAGCAGTGTGAGAGCGATGAGAGTGAGTCTGTGAGGGAGCAGTGATGGAGTAATGAGAGTGAGTTTGAGAGGGAGCAGTGTGAGAGTGAAGAGAGTGAATCTGAGAGGGAGCAGTGTGACAGTGATGACATTGAGTCTGAGAGGGAGCAGTGTGAGAATGTATAGAATGAGTCTGAGAGGGAGCAGTGTGAGAGCGATGAGAGTGAGTCTGAGAGGGAGCTGCGTGAGAGCGATGAGAGTGAGTCTGAGAGGGAGCAGTGTGAGAATGTATAGAGTGAGTCTGCGAGGGAGCAGTGTGAGAGCGAAGAGAGTGTCACTCAGAGGGAAAAGTGTGAGAGTGATGAGAGTGAGTCTGAGAGGGAGCAGTGTGAGAAAGTTGAGAGTGAGTCTGAGAGGGAGCAGTGTGAGAGAGATGAGAGTGAGTCTGATAGGGAGCAGTGTGAGAGTGATGGGAGTGAGTATGAGAGGGAGCAGTCTAAGAGCGATGGGTGTGAGTCAGACCGGGAGCAGTGGGAGAGTGATGAGGGTGAGTCTGAGAGGAAGCAGTGTGAGAGCGATGAGAGTGAGTCTGAGAGGGAGCAGTGTGAGAGCGATGAGAGTGAGTATGTGAGGGAAACTGTGTTAGAGTGATTGGAGTGAGTCTGAGAGGGAGCAGCGTGAGAGCGATGAGAATGAGTCTGAGAGGGAGCAGTGTGAGACCGATGAGAGAGAGTGTGAGAGGGAGCAGTATGAGAATTTATAGGGTGAGTCGGAGAGGGAGCAGTGTGAGAGAAGAGAGTGAGTCTGAGAGGGAGCAGCGTGGGAGTGATGAGAGTGAGTCTGAGAGGGAGCAGCGTGAGAGCGTGAGAGTGAGTTGAGATGGAGCAGTGTGAGTTTGATGAGAGTGTATCTGAGAGAGAGCAGTGTGAGAGAGATGAGAGTGAGTCTCAGAGGGAGCAATGTGAGAGCGTATAGAGGGAGTCTGAGAGGGAGCAGTGTGAGAGCGATGAGAGTGAGACTGAGAGGGAGCAGTGTGCAAGCGATGAGAGTGAATCTGAGAGGCAGCAGCGTGAGAGCGATGAGAGTGAGTCTGAGAGGGAGCAGTGTGAGAGCGATGAGAGAGAGTCTGAGAGGGAGCCGTGTGAGAGTTTATAGAGTGAGTCGGAGAGGGAGCAGTGTGAGAGAAGAGAGTGAGTCTGAGAGGGAGCAGAGTGAGAGTGATGAGAGCGATTCTGAGAGGGAGCAGTGTGAGAGTGTATAGAGTGAGTCTAAGAGGGAGCAGTGTGAGAGAAGAGAGTGAGTCTGAGAGGGAGCAGTGTGAGATTGATGAGAGTGAGTCTGAGAGGGAGCAGCATGAGAGCAGAGAGTGAGTCTGAGAGGGAGCAGCGTGAGAGTGATGAGAGTGTATCTGAGAGAGAGCAGTGTGTGAGAGATGAGACTGAGTCTCAGAGGGAGCAATTTGAGAGCGTATAAAGGGAGTCTGAGAGGGAGCAGTTTGAGAGCGATGAGAGTGAGACTGAGAGGGAGCAGCGTGAGAGCGATAAGAATGAGTCTGAGAGGGAGCAGTGTGAGAGTGAAGAGAGTGAGTCTGAGAGGGAGCAGTGTGACAGTGATGAGAGTGAGTCTGAGAGGGAGTAGTGTGAGAGCGATGAGAGTGAGTCTGTGAGGGAGCAGTGTGAGAGCGAGAGAGTGAGTTGAGAGGGAGCAATGTGAGAGTGATGAGAGTGTATCTGAGAGGGATCAGTGTGAGGGAGATGAGACTGAGTCTGAGAGGGAGCAGTTTGAGAGCGTATAGAGGGAGTCTGAGAGGGAGCAGTGTGAGAGCGATGAGAGTGAGTCTGAGAGGGAGCAGTGTGAGAGCGATGAGAGTGAGTCTGAAAGGGACAAGCATGATTGCGATGAGAGTGAGTCTGAAAGGGAGCAGTGTGAGAGTGTACAGAGTGAGTCTCAGCGGGAGTAGTGTGAGAGAAGAGAGTGAGTCTGAAAGGGACATGCATGAGAGCGATGAGAGTGAGTCTGAAAGGGACCAGCGTGAGAGCGATGAGAGTGAGTCTGAAAGGGAGCAGTGTGAGAATGTATAGAGTGAGTCTCAGCGGGAGCAGTATGAGAGCGATGAGAGAGTCACTGAGAGGGAGAAGTGTGAGAGTGATGAGAGTGAGTCTGAGAGGGAGCAGTGTGAGAGTGAGGGTAGTGAGTCTGAGAGGGATCACTGTGAGAGCGATGGGAGTGAGTCTGAGAGGGAGCAGTGTGAGAGCAATGAGAGTGAGTCTGAGAGGGTGCAGCTTGAGAGCGATGAGAGTGAGTCTGAGAGGGATCAGTGTGAGATTGATGAGAGTTAGTCTGAGAGGGAGCAGTATGAGAGCGGAGAGTGAGTCTGAGAGCGAGCAGTGTGAGAGTGATCAGAGACTGTCAGAGAGGAAGCAGTGTGATATTGATGAGAGTGAGTCTGAGAGGGAGCAGTGTGAGAGCGAGCATAGTTTGTATGAGAGGGCACAGTGTGAGAGCGAGGAGAGCGAGTCTGAGAGGGAGCAGTGTGAGAGCGATGAGAGTGAGTCTGTGAGGGAGCAGTTTGAGAGTGAACAGAGTGCGTCTGAGAGGGAGCAGTGTGAGAGTGTATAGAGTGAGTCTGAGAGGGAGCAGTGTGAGAGAGAGCAGAGTGAGTCTGAGAGGGAGCAGTGTGAGAGCGATGAGAGAGAGTCTGTGAGGGAGCAGTGTGATAGTTTATAGGGTGAGTCGGAGACGGAGCAGTGTGAGAGAAGAGAGTGAGTCTGAGACGGAGCAGTGTCAGAGAAGAGAGTGAGTCTGAGAGGGAGCAGCATGAGATTGATGAGAGTTAGTCTGAGAGGGAGCAGTATGAGAGCAGAGAGTGAGTCTGAGAGCGAGCAGTGTGAGAGTGATCAGAGACTGTCTGAGAGGAAGCAGTGTTAGAGCGAGCAGAGTTAGTATGAGAGGGCGCAGTGTGAGAGCGAGGAAAGCGAGTCTGAGAGGGAGCAGTGTGAGAGCGATGAGAGTGAGTCTGTGAGGGAGCAGTTTGAGAGTGAACAGAGTGCGTCTGAGAGGGAGCAGTATGATAGTGTATAGAGTGAGTCTGAGAGGGAGCAGTGTGAGAGAGCAGAGTGAGTCTGTGAGGAAGCAGTGTGAGAGCGATGAGAGTGAGTCTGTGAGGGAGCAGAGTGACAGTGATGAGATTGAGTCTGAGAGGGAGCAGAGTGACAGTGATGAGAGTGAGTCTGAGAGGGAGTAGTGTGAGAGCGATGAGAGTGAGTCTGTGAGGGAGCAGTGTGAGAGCGAGCAGAGTTAGTATGAGAGGGCGCAGTGTGAGAGCGAGGAAAGTGAGTCTGAGAGGGAGCAGTGTGAGAATGTATAGAGTGAGTCTGCGAGGGAGCAGTGTGAGAGCGAAGAGAGTGTCACTCAGAGGGAGAAGTGTGAGAGTGATGAGAGTGAGTCTGAGAGGGAGCAGTGTGAGAAAGTTGAGAGTGAGTCTGAGAGGGAGCAGTGTGAGAGTGATGGGAGTGAGTCTGAGAGGGAGCAGTCTAGGAGCGATGGGTGTGAGTCAGACTGGGAGCAGTGGGAGAGTGATGAGAGTGAGTCTGAGAGGAAGCAGTGTGAGAGCGATGAGAGTGAGTATGTGAGGGAAACTGTGTGAGAGTGATTGGAGTGAGTCTGAGAGGGAGCAGCGTGAGAGCGACGAGAGTGAGTCTCAGAGGGAGCAGTGTGAGAGCGTGAGAGTGAGTTGAGAGGGAGCAGTGTGAGTTTGATGAGAGTGAATCTGAGAGAGAGCAGTGTCAGAGAGATGAGAGTGAGTCTCAGAGGGAGCAATGTTAAAGCGTATAGAGGGAGTCTGAGAGGGAGCAGTGTGAGAGCGATGAGAGTGATTCTGAGAGGGAGCAGTGTGAGAGCGATGACAGTGAGTCTGAGAGAGAGCAGCGTGAGAGCGATGAGAGTGAGTCTGAGAGGGAGCAGCGTGAGAGCGTGAGAGTGAGTTGAGAGGGAGCAGTGTGAGAGTGATGAGAGTGTATCTGAGAGAGAGCAGTGTGAGAGAGATGAGACTGAGTCTCAGAGGGAGCAATTTGAGAGCGTATAGAGGGAGTCTGAGAGGGAGCAGTGTGAGAGCGATGAGAGTGAGTCTGAGAGGGAGCAGTGTGAGAGCGATGAGAGTGATTCTGAGAGGGAGCAGCGTGAGAGAGATGAGAGTAAGTCTGAAAGGGAGCAGCGTGAGAACGATAAGAATGAGTCTGAGAGGGAGCAGTGTGAGAGTGAAGAGAGTGAGTCTGAGAGGGAGCAGTGTGACAGTGATGAGAGTGAGTCTGAGAGGGAGTAGTGTGAGAGCGATGAGAGTGAGTCTGTGAGGGAGCAGTGTGAGAGCGAGCAGAGTTAGTATGAGAGGGCGCAGTGTGAGAGCGAGGAAAGTGAGTCTGAGAGGGAGCAGTGTGAGAGCGATGTGAGTGAGTATGTGAGGGAAACTGTGTGAGAGTGATTGGAGTGAGTCTGAGAGGGAGCAGCGTGAGAGCGACGAGAGTGAGTCTCAGAGGGAGCAGTGTGAGAGCGTGAGAGTGAGTTGAGAGGGAGCAGTGTGAGTTTGATGAGAGTGAATCTGAGAGAGAGCAGTGTCAGAGAGATGAGAGTGAGTCTCAGAGGGAGCAATGTTAAAGCGTATAGAGGGAGTCTGAGAGGGAGCAGTGTGAGAGCGATGAGAGTGATTCTGAGAGGGAGCAGTGTGAGAGCGATGACAGTGAGTCTGAGAGAGAGCAGCGTGAGAGCGATGAGAGTGAGTCTGAGAGGGAGCAGCGTGAGAGCGTGAGAGTGAGTTGAGAGGGAGCAGTGTGAGAGTGATGAGAGTGTATCTGAGAGAGAGCAGTGTGAGAGAGATGAGACTGAGTCTCAGAGGGAGCAATTTGAGAGCGTATAGAGGGAGTCTGAGAGGGAGCAGTGTGAGAGCGATGAGAGTGAGTCTGAGAGGGAGCAGTGTGAGAGCGATGAGAGTGATTCTGAGAGGGAGCAGCGTGAGAGAGATGAGAGTAAGTCTGAAAGGGAGCAGCGTGAGAGCGATAAGAATGAGTCTGAGAGGGAGCAGTGTGAGAGTGAAGAGAGTGAGTCTGAGAGGCAGCAGTGTGACAGTGATGAGAGTGAGTCTGAGAGGGAGTAGTGTGAGAGCGATGAGAGTGAGTCTGTGAGGGAGCAGTATGAGAGCGAGCAGAGTAAGTATGAGAGGGCGCAGTGTGAGAGCGAGGAGATCGAGTCTGAGAGGAAGCAGTGTGAGAGCGATGATAGTGAGTCTGTGAGGGAGCAGTTTGAGAGTGAACAGAGTGCGTCTGAGAGGGAGCAGTGTGAGAGTGTATAGAGTGAGTATGAGAGGGAGCAGTGTGAGAGAGAGCAGAGTGAGTCTGAGAGGGAGCAGTGTGAGAGCGATGAGAGTGAGTCTGTGAGGGAGCAGTGATGGAGTAATGAGAGTGAGTTTGAGAGGGAGCAGTGTGAGAGTGAAGAGAGTGAGTCTGAGAGGGAGCAGTGTGACAGTGATGAGATTGAGTCTGAGAGGGAGCAGTGTGAGAAAGTTGAGAGTGAGTCTGAGAGGGAGCAGTGTGAGAGAGATGAGAGTGAGTCTGATAGGGAGCAGTGTGAGAGTGATGGGAGTGAGTCTGAGAGGGAGCAGTCTAAGAGCGATGGGTGTGAGTCCGACCGGGAGCAGTGGGAGAGTGATGAGGGTGAGTCTGAGAGGAAGCAGTGTGAGAGCGATGAGAGTGAGTCTGAGAGGGAGCAGTGTGAGATTGATGAGAGTGAGTCTGAGAGGGAGCAGTATGAGAGCAGAGAGTGAGTCTGAGAGGGAGCAGCGTGGGAGTGATGAGAGTGAGTCTGAGAGGGAGCAGCGTGAGAGCGTGAGAGTGAGTTGAGATGGAGCAGTGTGAGTTTGATGAGAGTGTATCTGAGAGAGAGCAGTGTGAGAGAGATGAGAGTGAGTCTCAGAGGGAGCAATGTGAGAGCGTATAGAGGGAGTCTGAGAGGGAGCAGTGTGAGAGCGATGAGAGTGAGACTGAGAGGGAGCAGTGTGCAAGCGATGAGAGTGAATCTGAGAGGCAGCAGCGTGAGAGCGATGAGAGTGAGTCTGAGAGGGAGCAGTGTGAGAGCGATGGGAGTGAGTCTGAGAGGGAGCAGTGTGAGAGCAATGAGAGTGAGTCTGAGAGGGTGCAGCTTGACAGCGATGAGAGTGAGTCTGAGAGGGATCAGTGTGAGATTGATGAGAGTTAGTCTGAGAGGGAGCAGTATGAGAGCGGAGAGTGAGTCTGAGAGCGAGCAGTGTGAGAGTGATCAGAGACTGTCAGAGAGGAAGCAGTGTGATATTGATGAGAGTGAGTCTGAGAGGGAGCAGTGTGAGAGCGAGCATAGTTTGTATGAGAGGGCACAGTGTGAGAGCGAGGAGAGCGAGTCTGAGAGGGAGCAGTGTGAGAGCGATGAGAGTGAGTCTGTGAGGGAGCAGTTTGAGAGTGAACAGAGTGCGTCTGAGAGGGAGCAGTGTGAGAGTGTATAGAGTGAGTCTGAGAGGGAGCAGTGTGAGAGAGAGCAGAGTGAGTCTGAGAGGGAGCAGTGTGAGAGCGATGAGAGAGAGTCTGTGAGGGAGCAGTGTGATAGTTTATAGGGTGAGTCGGAGACGGAGCAGTGTAGGAGAAGAGAGTGAGTCTGAGACGGAGCAGTGTCAGAGAAGAGAGTGAGTCTGAGAGGGAGCAGCATGAGATTGATGAGAGTTAGTCTGAGAGGGAGCAGTATGAGAGCAGAGAGTGAGTCTGAGAGCGAGCAGTGTGAGAGTGATCAGAGACTGTCTGAGAGGAAGCAGTGTTAGAGCGAGCAGAGTTAGTATGAGAGGGCGCAGTGTGAGAGCGAGGAAAGCGAGTCTGAGAGGGAGCAGTGTGAGAGCGATGAGAGTGAGTCTGTGAGGGAGCAGTTTGAGAGTGAACAGAGTGCGTCTGAGAGGGAGCAGTATGATAGTGTATAGAGTGAGTCTGAGAGGGAGCAGTGTGAGAGAGAGCAGAGCGAGTCTGAGAGGGAGCAGTGTGAGAGCGATGAGAGTGAGTCTGTGAGGGAGCAGAGTGACAGTGATGAGATTGAGTCTGAGAGGGAGCAGAGTGACAGTGATGAGATTGAGTCTGAGAGGGAGCAGTGTGAGAATGTATAGAGTGAGTCTGCGAGGGAGCAGTGTGAGAGCGAAGAGAGTGTCACTCAGAGGGAGAAGTGTGAGAGTGATGAGAGTGAGTCTGAGAGGGAGCAGTGTGAGAAAGTTGAGAGTGAGTCTGAGAGGGAGCAGTGTGAGAGTGATGGGAGTGAGTCTGAGAGGGAGCAGTCTAGGAGCGATGGGTGTGAGTCAGACTGGGAGCAGTGGGAGAGTGATGAGAGTGAGTCTGAGAGGAAGCAGTGTGAGAGCGATGAGAGTGAGTCTGAGAGGGAGCAGTGTGAGAGCGATGAGAGTGAGTATGTGAGGGAAACTGTGTGAGAGTGATTGGAGTGAGTCTGAGAGGGAGCAGCGTGAGAGCGACGAGAGTGAGTCTCAGAGGGAGCAGTGTGAGAGCGTGAGAGTGAGTTGAGAGGGAGCAGTGTGAGTTTGATGAGAGTGAATCTGAGAGAGAGCAGTGTCAGAGAGATGAGAGTGAGTCTCAGAGGGAGCAATGTTAAAGCGTATAGAGGGAGTCTGAGAGGGAGCAGTGTGAGAGCGATGAGAGTGATTCTGAGAGGGAGCAGTGTGAGAGCGATGAGAGTGAGTCTGAGAGGGAGCAGCGTGAGAGCGTGAGAGTGAGTTGAGAGGGAGCAGTGTGAGAGTGTATAGAGTGAGTCTCAGCGGGAGTAGTGTGAGAGAAGAGAGTGAGTCTGAAAGGGACCAGCGTGAGAGCGATGAGAGTGAGTCTGAAAGGGAGCAGTGTGAGAATGTATAGAGTGAGTCTCACCGGGAGCAGTATGAGAGCAATGAGAGAGTCACTGAGAGGGAGAAGTGTGAGAGTGATGAGAGTGAGTCTGAGAGGGAGCAGTGTGAGAGTGAGGGGAGTGAGTCTGAGAGGGATCAGTGTGAGATTGATGAGAGTTAGTCTGAGAGGGAGCAGTATGAGAGCGGAGAGTGAGTCTGAGAGCGAGCAGTGTGAGAGTGATCAGAGACTGTCAGAGAGGAAGCAGTGTGATATTGATGAGAGTGAGTCTGAGAGGGAGCAGTGTGAGAGCGAGCATAGTTTGTATGAGAGGGCACAGTGTGAGAGCGAGGAGAGCGAGTCTGAGAGGGAGCAGTGTGAGAGCGATGAGAGTGAGTCTGTGAGGGAGCAGTTTGAGAGTGAACAGAGTGCGTCTGAGAGGGAGCAGTGTGAGAGTGTACAGAGTGAGTCTGAGAGGGAGCAGTGTGAGAGAGAGCAGAGTGAGTCTGAGAGGGAGCAGTGTGAGAGCGATGAGAGAGAGTCTGTGAGGGAGCAGTGTGATAGTTTATAGGGTGAGTCGGAGACGGAGCAGTGTGAGAGAAGAGAGTGAGTCTGAGACGGAGCAGTGTCAGAGAAGAGAGTGAGTCTGAGAGGGAGCAGCATGAGATTGATGAGAGTTAGTCTGAGAGGGAGCAGTATGAGAGCAGAGAGTGAGTCTGAGAGCGAGCAGTGTGAGAGTGATCAGAGACTGTCTGAGAGGAAGCAGTGTTAGAGCGAGCAGAGTTAGTATGAGAGGGCGCAGTGTGAGAGCGAGGAAAGCGAGTCTGAGAGGGAGCAGTGTGAGAGCGATGAGAGTGAGTCTGTGAGGGAGCAGTTTGAGAGTGAACAGAGTGCGTCTGAGAGGGAGCAGTATGATAGTGTATAGAGTGAGTCTGAGAGGGAGCAGTGTGAGAGAGAGCAGAGTGAGTCTGAGAGGGAGCAGTGTGAGAGCGATGAGAGTGAGTCTGTGAGGGAGCAGAGTGACAGTGATGAGATTGAGTCTGAGAGGGAGCAGAGTGACAGTGATGAGAGTGAGTCTGAGAGGGAGCAGTGTGAGAATGTATAGAGTGAGTCTGCGAGGGAGCAGTGTGAGAGCGAAGAGAGTGTCACTCAGAAGGAGAAGTGTGAGAGTGATGAGAGTGAGTCTGAGAGGGAGCAGTGTGAGAAAGTTGAGAGTGAGTCTGAGAGGGAGCAGTGTGAGAGTGATGGGAGTGAGTCTGAGAGGGAGCAGTCTAGGAGCGATGGGTGTGAGTCAGACTGGGAGCAGTGGGAGAGTGATGAGAGTGAGTCTGAGAGGAAGCAGTGTGAGAGCGATGAGAGTGAGTCTGAGAGGGAGCAGTGTGAGAGCGATGAGAGTGAGTATGTGAGGGAAACTGTGTGAGAGTGATTGGAGTGAGTCTGAGAGGGAGCAGCGTGAGAGCGACGAGAGTGAGTCTCAGAGGGAGCAGTGTGAGAGCGTGAGAGTGAGTTGAGAGGGAGCAGTGTGAGTTTGATGAGAGTGAATCTGAGAGAGAGCAGTGTCAGAGAGATGAGAGTGAGTCTCAGAGGGAGCAATGTTAAAGCGTATAGAGGGAGTCTGAGAGGGAGCAGTGTGAGAGCGATGAGAGTGATTCTGAGAGGGAGCAGTGTGAGAGCGATGACAGTGAGTCTGAGAGGGAGCAGCGTGAGAGCGATGAGAGTGAGTCTGAGAGGGAGCAGCGTGAGAGCGTGAGAGTGAGTTGAGAGGGAGCAGTGTGAGAGTGATGAGAGTGTATCTGAGAGAGAGCAGTGTGAGAGAGATGAGACTGAGTCTCAGAGGGAGCAATTTGAGAGCGTATAGAGGGAGTCTGAGAGGGAGCAGTGTAAGAGCGATGAGAGTGAGTCTGAGAGGGAGCAGTGTGAGAGCGATGAGAGTGATTCTGAGAGGGAGCAGCATGAGAGAGATGAGAGTAAGTCTGAAAGGGAGTAGCGTGAGAGCGATAAGAATGAGTCTGAGAGGGAGCAGTGTGAGAGTGAAGAGAGTGAGTCTGAGAGGGAGCAGTGTGACAGTGATGAGAGTGAGTCTGAGAGGGAGTAGTGTGAGAGCGATGAGAGTGAGTCTGTGAGGGAGCAGTGTGAGAGCGAGCAGAGTTAGTATGAGAGGGCGCAGTGTGAGAGCGAGGAAAGCGAGTCTGAGAGGGAGCAGTGTGAGAGCGATGTGAGTGAGTCTGTGAGGGAGCAGTTTGAGAGTGAACAGAGTGCGTCTGAGAGGGAGCAGTGTGAGAGTGTATAGAGTGAGTATGAGAGGGAGCAGTGTGAGAGAGAGCAGAGTGAGTCTGAGAGGGAGCAGTGTGAGAGCGATGAGAGTGAGTCTGTGAGGGAGCAGTGATGGAGTAATGAGAGTGAGTTTGAGAGGGAGCAGTGTGAGAGTGAAGAGAGTGAGTCTGAGACGGAGCAGTGTGACAGTGATGAGATTGAGTCTGAGAGGGAGCAGTGTGAGAAAGTTGAGAGTGAGTCTGAGAGGGAGCAGTGTGAGAGAGATGAGAGTGAGTCTGATAGGGAGCAGTGTGAGAGTGATGGGAGTGAGTCTGAGAGGGAGCAGTCTAAGAGCGATGGGTGTGAGTCCGACCGGGAGCAGTGGGAGAGTGATGAGGGTGAGTCTGAGAGGAAGCAGTGTGAGAGCGATGAGAGTGAGTCTGAGAGGGAGCAGTGTGAGATTGATGAGAGTGAGTCTGAGAGGGAGCAGTATGAGAGCAGAGAGTGAGTCTGAGAGGGAGCAGCGTGGGAGTGATGAGAGTGAGTCTGAGAGGGAGCAGCGTGAGAGCGTGAGAGTGAGTTGAGAGGGAGCATTGTGAGTTTGATGAGAGTGTATCTGAGAGAGAGCAGTGTGAAAGAGATGAGAGTGAGTCTCAGAGGGAGCATCGTGAGAGAGTATAGAGGGAGTCTGAGAGGGAGCAGTGTGAGAGCGATGAGACTGAGTCAGAGAGGGAGCAGAGTGAGAGCGATGAGAGTGAATCTGAGAGGCAGCAGCGTGAGAGCGATGAGAGTGAGTCTGAGAGGGAGCAGTGTGAGAGCGATGAGAGAGAGTCTGAGAGGGAGCCGTGTGAGAGTTTATAGAGTGAGTCGGAGAGGGAGCAGTGTGAGAGAAGAGAGTGAGTCTGAGAGGGAGCAGAGTGAGAGTGATGAGAGCGATTCTGAGAGGGAGCAGTGTGAGAGTGTATAGAGTGAGTCTAAGAGGGAGCAGTGTGAGAGAAGAGAGTGAGTCTGAGAGGGAGCAGTGTGAGATAGATGAGAGTGAGTCTGAGAGGGAGCAGTATGAGAGCAGAGAGTGAGTCTGAGAGGGAGCAGCGTGAGAGCGATGAGAGTGAGTATGAGAGGGAGCAGCGTGAGAGCGTGAGAGTGAGTTGAGAGGGAGCAGTGTGAGAGTGATGAGAGTGTATCTGAGAGAGAGCAGTGTGAGAGAGATGAGACTGAGTCTCAGAGGGAGCAATTTGAGAGCGTATAAAGGGAGTCTGAGAGGGAGCAGTTTGAGAGCGATGACAGTGAGTCTGAGAGGGAGCAGTGTGAGAGCGATGAGAGTGATTCTGAGAGGGAGCAGCGTGAGAGCGATGAGAGTGAGTCTGAGAGGGAGCAGCGTGAGAGCGATAAGAATGAGTCTGACAGGGAGCAGTGTGAGAGTGAAGAGAGTGAGTCTGAGAGGGAGCAGTGTGACAGTGATGAGAGTGAGTCTGAGAGGGAGTAGTGTGAGAGCGATGAGAGTGAGTCTGTGAGGGAGCAGTGTGAGAGCGAGAGAGTGAGTTGAGAGGGAGCAATGTGAGAGTGATGAGAGTGTATCTGAGAGGGATCAGTGTGAGGGAGATGAGACTGAGTCTGAGAGGGAGCAGTTTGAGAGCGTATAGAGGGAGTCTGAGAGGGAGCAGTGTGAGAGCGATGAGAGTGAGTCTGAGAGGGAGCAGTGTGAGAGCGATGAGAGTGAGTCTGAAAGGGACAAGCGTGAGTGCGATGAGAGTGAGTCTGAAAGGGAGCAGTGTGAGAGTGTATAGAGTGAGTCTCAGCGGGAGTAGTGTGAGAGAAGAGAGTGAGTCTGAAAGGGACCAGCGTGAGAGCGATGAGAGTGAGTCTGAAAGGGAGCAGTGTGAGAATGTATAGAGTGAGTCTCACCGGGAGCAGTATGAGAGCAATGAGAGAGTCACTGAGAGGGAGAAGTGTGAGAGTGATGAGAGTGAGTCTGAGAGGGAGCAGTGTGAGAGTGAGGGGTGTGAGTCTGAGAGGGATCACTGTGAGAGCGATGGGAGTGAGTCTGAGAGGGAGCAGTGTGAGAGCAATGAGAGTGAGTCTGAGAGGGTGCAGCTTGAGAGCGATGAGAGTGAGTCTGAGAGGGATCAGTGTGAGATTGATGAGAGTTAGTCTGAGAGGGAGCAGTATGAGAGCGTAGAGTGAGTCTGAGAGCGAGCAGTGTGAGAGTGATCAGAGACTGTCAGAGAGGAAGCAGTGTGATATTGATGAGAGTGAGTCTGAGAGGGAGCAGTGTGAGAGCGAGCATAGTTTGTATGAGAGGGCACAGTGTGAGAGCGAGGAGAGCGAGTCTGAGAGGGAGCAGTGTGAGAGCGATGAGAGTGAGTCTGTGAGGGAGCAGTTTGAGAGTGAACAGAGTGCGTCTGAGAGGGAGCAGTGTGAGAGTGTATAGAGTGAGTCTGAGAGGGAGCAGTGTGAGAGAGAGCAGAGTGAGTCTGAGAGGGAGCAGTGTGAGAGCGATGAGAGAGAGTCTGTGAGGGAGCAGTGTGATAGTTTATAGGGTGAGTCGGAGACGGAGCAGTGTGAGAGAAGAGAGTGAGTCTGAGACGGAGCAGTGTCAGAGAAGAGAGTGAGTCTGAGAGGGAGCAGCATGCGATTGATGAGAGTTAGTCTGAGAGGGAGCAGTATGAGAGCAGAGAGTGAGTCTGAGAGCGAGCAGTGTGAGAGTGATCAGAGACTGTCTGAGAGGAAGCAGTGTTAGAGCGAGCAGAGTTAGTATGAGAGGGCGCAGTGTGAGAGCGAGGAAAGCGAGTCTGAGAGGGAGCAGTGTGAGAGCGATGAGAGTGAGTCTGTGAGGGAGCAGTTTGAGAGTGAACAGAGTGCGTCTGAGAGGGAGCAGTATGATAGTGTATAGAGTGAGTCTGAGAGGGAGCAGTGTGAGAGAGAGCAGAGTGAGTCTGAGAGGGAGCAGTGTGAGAGCGATGAGAGTGAGTCTGTGAGGGAG
The DNA here is from genome assembly GCF_017639515.1 of Carcharodon carcharias. Taxonomy (NCBI): domain Eukaryota; kingdom Metazoa; phylum Chordata; class Chondrichthyes; order Lamniformes; family Lamnidae; genus Carcharodon; species Carcharodon carcharias. The sequence continues at coordinate 155,057,654 of NC_054472.1, forward strand.
CAGAGTGACAGTGATGAGATTGAGTCTGAGAGGGAGCAGAGTGACAGTGATGAGATTGAGTCTGAGAGGGAGCAGTGTGAGAATGTATAGAGTGAGTCTGCGAGGGAGCAGTGTGAGAGCGAAGAGAGTGTCACTCAGAGGGAGAAGTGTGAGAGTGATGAGAGTGAGTCTGAGAGGGAGCAGTGTGAGAAAGTTGAGAGTGAGTCTGAGAGGGAGCAGTGTGAGAGTGATGGGAGTGAGTCTGAGAGGGAGCAGTCTAGGAGCGATGGGTGTGAGTCAGACTGGGAGCAGTGGGAGAGTGATGAGAGTGAGTCTGAGAGGAAGCAGTGTGAGAGCGATGAGAGTGAGTCTGAGAGGGAGCAGTGTGAGAGCGATGAGAGTGAGTATGTGAGGGAAACTGTGTGAGAGTGATTGGAGTGAGTCTGAGAGGGAGCAGCGTGAGAGCGACGAGAGTGAGTCTCAGAGGGAGCAGTGTGAGAGCGTGAGAGTGAGTTGAGAGGGAGCAGTGTGAGTTTGATGAGAGTGAATCTGAGAGAGAGCAGTGTCAGAGAGATGAGAGTGAGTCTCAGAGGGAGCAATGTTAAAGCGTATAGAGGGAGTCTGAGAGGGAGCAGTGTGAGAGCGATGAGAGTGATTCTGAGAGGGAGCAGTGTGAGAGCGATGACAGTGAGTCTGAGAGGGAGCAGCGTGAGAGCGATGAGAGTGAGTCTGAGAGGGAGCAGCGTGAGAGCGTGAGAGTGAGTTGAGAGGGAGCAGTGTGAGAGTGATGAGAGTGTATCTGAGAGAGAGCAGTGTGAGAGAGATGAGACTGAGTCTCAGAGGGAGCAATTTGAGAGCGTATAGAGGGAGTCTGAGAGGGAGCAGTGTGAGAGCGATGAGAGTGAGTCTGAGAGGGAGCAGTGTGAGAGCGATGAGAGTGATTCTGAGAGGGAGCAGCGTGAGAGAGATGAGAGTAAGTCTGAAAGGGAGCAGCGTGAGAGCGATAAGAATGAGTCTGAGAGGGAGCAGTGTGAGAGTGAAGAGAGTGAGTCTGAGAGGGAGCAGTGTGACAGTGATGAGAGTGAGTCTGAGAGGGAGTAGTGTGAGAGCGATGAGAGTGAGTCTGTGAGGGAGCAGTGTGAGAGCGAGCAGAGTTAGTATGAGAGGGCGCAGTGTGAGAGCGAGGAAAGCGAGTCTGAGAGGGAGCAGTGTGAGAGCGATGTGAGTGAGTCTGTGAGGGAGCAGTTTGAGAGTGAACAGAGTGCGTCTGAGAGGGAGCAGTGTGAGAGTGTATAGAGTGAGTATGAGAGGGAGCATTGTGAGAGAGAGCAGAGTGAGTCTGAGAGGGAGCAGTGTGAGAGCGATGAGAGTGAGTCTGTGAGGGAGCAGTGATGGAGTAATGAGAGTGAGTTTGAGAGGGAGCAGTGTGAGAGTGAAGAGAGTGAGTCTGAGACGGAGCAGTGTGACAGTGATGAGATTGAGTCTGAGAGGGAGCAGTGTGAGAATGTATAGAGTGAGTCTGAGAGGGAGCAGTGTGAGAGCGATGAGAGTGAATCTGAGAGGGAGGAGGGTGAGAGCGATGAGATTGAATCTGAGAGGGAGCAGTGTGAGAATATATAGAGTGAGTCTGCGAGGGAGCAGTGTGAGAAAGTTGAGAGTGAGTCTGAGAGGGAGCAGTGTGAGAGTTTATAGAGTGAGTCGGAGAGGGAGCAGTGTGAGAGAAGAGAGTGAGTCTGAGAGGGAGCAGCGTGAGAGTGATGAGAGTGATTCTGAGAGGGAGCAGTGTGAGAGTGTATAGAGTGAGTCTGAGAGGGAGCAGTGTGAGAGCGAGCAGAGGTAGTCTGAGAGGGAGCAGTGTGAGAGCGATGAGAGTGAGTCTGTGAGGGAGCAGTGATGGAGTAATGAGAGTGGGTTTGAGAGGGAGCAGTGTGAGAGTGAAGAGAGTGAGTCTGAGAGGGAGCAGTGTGACAGTGATGAGATTGAGTCTGAGAGGGAGCAGTGTGAGAATGTATAGAGAGAGTCTGAGAGGGAGCAGTGTGAGAGCGATGAGAATGAGTCTGAGAGGGAGCAGCGTGAGAGCGATGAGATGGAGTCTGAGAGGGAGCAGTGTGAAAATATATAGAGTGAGTCTGCGAGGGAGCAATGTGAGAGTGAAGAGAGTGTCACTCAGAGGGAAAAGTGTGAGAGTGATGAGAGTGAGTCTGAGAGGGAGCAGTGTGAGAAAGTTGAGAGTGAGTCTGAGAGGGAGCAGTGTGAGAGTGATGGTAGTGAGTCTGAGAGGGAGCAGTCTAGGAGCGATGGGTGTGAATCAGACTGGGAGCAGTGGGAGAGTGATGAGAGTGAGTCTGAGAGGAAGCAGTGTGAGAGTGATTGGAGTGAGTCTGAGAGGGAGCAGCGTGAGAGCGACGAGAGTGAGTCTCAGAGGGAGCAGCGTGACAGCGTGAGAGTGAGTTGAGAGGAAGCAGTGTGAGTTTGATGAGAGTGTATCTGAGAGGGAGCAGTGTGAGAGCGATGAGAGTGAGTCTCAGAGGGAGTAGCGTGCGAGCGATGAGGGTGAATCTGAGAGGCAGCAGCGTGAGAGCGATGAGAGTGAGTCTGAGAGGGTGCAGCGTGAGAGCGATGAGAGTGTGTCTGAGAGGGAGCAGTGTGAGAGCGATGAGAGAGAGTCTGAGAGGGAGCAGTGTGAGAGTTTATAGAGTGAGTCGGAGAGGGAGCAGTGTGAGAGAAGAGAGTGAGTCTGAGAGGGAGCAGCGTGAGAGTGATGAGAGTGATTCTGAGAGGGAGCAGTGTGAGAGTGTATAGAGTGAGTCTGAGAGGGAGCAGTGTGAGAGCGAGCAGAGGTAGTCTGAGAGGGAGCAGTGTGAGAGCGATGAGAGTGAGTCTGTGAGGGAGCAGTGATGGAGTAATGAGAGTGGGTTTGAGAGGGAGCAGTGTGAGAGTGAAGAGAGTGAGTCTGAGAGGGAGCAGTGTGACAGTGATGAGATTGAGTCTGAGAGGGAGCAGTGTGAGAGTGTATAGAGTGAGTCTGGGAGGGAGCAGTGTGAGAGCGATGAGAGTGAGTCTGAGAGGGAGCTGCGTGAGAGCGATGCGAGTCAGTCTGAGAGGGAGCAGCTTGAGAGCGATGAGAATGAGTCTGTGAGGGAGCAGTGTGAGACCGATGAGAGAGAGTGTGAGAGGGAGCAGTGTGAGAGTTTATAGGGTGAGTCGGAGAGGGAGCAGTGTGAGAGAAGAGAGTGAGTCTGAGAGGGAGCAGCGTGAGAGTGATGAGAGTGAGTCTGAGAGGGAGCAGTGTGAGAGTGTATAGAGTGAGTCTGAGAAGGAGCAGTGTGAGAGAAGAGAGTGAGTCTGAGAGGGAGCAGCGTGAGATTGATGAGAGTGAGTTTGAGAGGGAGCAGTGTGAGTGTGTATAGAGTGAGTCTGAGAGGGAGCAGTATGAGAGCAGAGAGTGAGTCTGAGAGCGAGCAGTGTGAGAGTGATCAGAGAGTGTCTGAGAGGAAGAAGTGTGAGCGTGATGAGACTGAGTCTGAGAGGGAGCAGTGTGAGAGCGAGCAGGGTTAGTATGAGAGGGCACAGTGTGGGAGCGAGGACAGCGGGTCTGAGAGGAAGCAGTGTGAGAGCGATGAGAGTGAGTCTGTGAGGGAGCAGTGTGAGAGTGTAGAGATTGAGTCTGAGAGGGAGCAGTGTGAGATGATGAGAGTGAGTCTGAGATGGAGCAGTGAGAGAGAGATGAGAGTGAGTCTGAGGGGGAGCAGTGTGAGAGTGATGAGAGTGATTCTGAGAGGGAGCAGTGTGAGAGAGATGAGAGTGAATCTGAGAGGGAGCAGTGTGAGAATGTATAGAGTGAGTCTGAGAGGGAGCAGTGTGAGAGTGATGAGAGTGAGTCTGAGATGGAGCAGTGTGAGAGTGATGAGAGTGAGTCTGAGAGGGAGTAGTGTGAGATTGATGAGAGTGAGTCTGAGAGGGAGCAGGGTGAGAGCGTGAGAGTGAGTTGAGAGGGGGCAGTGTGAGAGTGATGAGAGTGTATCAGAGAGAGCAGTGTGAGAGAGATGAGAGTGAGTCAGAGAAGGAGCAATGTGAGACCGTATAAAGGGAGTCTGAGAGGGAGCAGTGTGAGAGCGATGAGAGTGTCACTGAGAGGGAGAAGTGTGAGATTGATGGGAGTGAGTCAGAGAGGGAACAGTGTGAGAGCGATGGGAGTGAGACTGAGTGGGAGCTGTATGAGAGTGATGAGAGTGAGTAAAGAGAGGGAGCAGAGTGAGAGCAATGAGACTGAGACTGATATGGAGCAGTGTGAGAGTGATGAGACTGAGTCTGAGAGGGAGAAGTGTGAGAGTGATGAGAGTGAGACTGAGAGGAAGCAGTGTGACAGCGATGAGAGTGAGGCTGAGAGGGAGCAGTGTGATATTGTATAGAGTGAGTCTGAGAGGCAACAGTGTGAGAGTGATAAGAGTGAGTCTGAGATGGAGCAGTGTGTGAGCGATATTTGTGAGTCTGAGAGTGAGCATTGTGAGAGCAATGAGTGAGTCTGAGAGGGAGAAGTGTGAGAATGATGAGAGTGAGTCTGAGATGGAGCAGTGATGGAGTAATGAGAGTGTGTTTGAGAGGGAGCAGTGTGACAGTGATGAGAGTGAGTCTGAGAGGGAGTAGTGTGAGAGCGATGAGAGTGAGTCTCAGAGGGAGCTGTGTGAGAACAAGAGAGTGATTTGAGAGGGAGCAATGTGAGAGTGATGAGAGTGCATCTGAGAGGGAGCAGTGTGAGAGAGATGAGACTGAGTCTGAGAGGGAGAAGTGTGAGAGCGTATAGAGGGGGTCTGAGAGGGAGCAGTGTGAGAGCGATGAGAGTGAGTCTGAGAGGAAGCAGTGTGAGAGCGATGAGAGTGAGTCTGAGAGGGAGCAGCGTGAGAGCGATGAGAGTGAGTCTGAGAGGGAGCAGTGTGAGAATGTGTGGAGTGAGTCTGCGAGGGAGCAGTGTGAGAGCGAAGAGAGTGTCACTCAGAGGGAGAAGTGTGAGAGTGATGAGAGTGAGTCTGAGAGGGAGCAGTGTGAGAGAGATGAGAGTGAGTCTGAGAGGGAGCAGTGTGAGAGTGATGGGAGTGAGTCTGAGAGGGTGCAGTCTAAGAGCGATGGGTGTGAGTCAGACCGGGAGCAGTGGGAGATTGATGAGAGTGAGTCTGAGAGGAAGCAGTGTGAGAGCGATGAGAGTGAGTCTGAGAGGGAGCAGTGTGAGAGCGATGAGAGTGAGTATGTGAGGGAAACTGTGTGAGAGTGATTGGAGTGAGTCTGAGAGGGAGCAGCGTGAGAGCGATGAGACTGAGTCTGAGAGGGAGCAGTGTGAGAGCGAGCAGAGTTAGTATGAGAGGGCGCAGTGTGGGAGCGAGGAGAGCGAGTCTGTGAGGGAGCAGTGTGAGAGTGGACAGAGTGAGTCTGAGAGGGAGCAGTGTGAGATGATGAGAGTGAGACTGAGATGGAGCAGTGTGAGATTGATGAGAGTGAGTCTGAGATGGAGCAGTATGAGAGTGATGAGAGTGATTCTGAGAGGGAGCAGTGTGAGAGTGATGAGAGTGATTCTGAGAGGGAGCAGTATGAGAGCGATGAGAGCGAGTCTGAGAGGAAGCAGTGTGAGAGAGATGAGAGTGAATCTGAGAGGGAGCAGTGTGAGAATGTATAGAGTGAGTCTGAGAGGGAGCAGTTTGAGAGTGATGAGAGTGAGTCTGAGAGGAAGCACTGTGACAGTGATGAGAGTGAGTCTGAGAGGGAGTAGTGTGAGATTGATGAGAGTGAGTCTGAGAGGGAGCAGTGTGAGAGCGTGAGAGTGAGATGAGAGGGGGCAGTGTGAGAGTGAAGAGAGTGTATCAGAGAGAGCAGTGTGAGAGAGATGAGAGTGAGTCTGAGAAGGAGCAATGTGAGACCGTATAGAGAGAGTCTGAGAGGGATCAGTGTGAGAGCGATGGGAGTGAGACTGAGTGGGAGCTGTATGAGAGTGATGAGAGTGAGTAAAGAGAGGGAGCAGAGTGAGAGCAATGAGACTGAGTCTGAGATGGAGCAGTGTGAGAGTGATGAGACTGAGTCTGAGAGGGAGAAGTGTGAGAGTGATGAGAGAGAGTCTGAGAGGGAGCAGTGTGAGAGTTTATAGAGTGAGTCGGAGAGGGAGCAGTGTGAGAGAAGAGAATGAGTCAGAGAGGGAGCAGCGTGAGAGTGATGAGAGTGAGTCTGAAAGGGAGCAGTGTGAGAGTGTATAGAGTGAGTCTGAGAGGGAGCAGTGTGAGAGAAGAGAGTGAGTCTGAGAGGGAAAGTGTGAGATTGATGAGAGTGAGTCTGAGAGGGAGCAGCATGAGAGCAGAGAGTGAGTTGAGAGGGAGCAGTGTGAGAGTGATGAGAGTGTATCTGAGAGAGAGCAGTGTGAGAGAGATGAGAGTGAGTCTCAGAGGGAGCTATTTGAGAGCGTATAGAGGGAGTCTGAGAGGGAGCAGTGTGAGAGCGATGAGAGTGAGTCTGAGAGGGAGCAGTGTGAGAGAGATGAGAGTGATTCTGAGAGGGAGCAGCGTGAGAGCGATGAGAGTGAGTCTGAGAGGGAGCAGCGTGAGAGCGATGAGAATGAGTCTGAGAGGGAGCAGTGTGAGAGTGAAGAGAGTGAGTCTGAGAGGGAGCAGTGTGACAGTGATGAGAGTGAGTCTGAGAGGGAGTAGTGTGAGAGCGATGAGAGTAAGTCTGTGAGGGTGCAATGTGAGAGCGAGAGAGTGAGTTGAGAGGGAGCAGTGTGAGGGAGATGAGACTGAGTCTGAGAGGGAGCAGTTTGAGAGCGTATAGAGGGAGTCTGAGAGGGAGCAGTGTGAGAGCGATGAGAGTGAGTCTGAGAGGGAGCAGTTTGAGAGCGTATAGAGGGAGTCTGAGAGGGAGCAGTGTGAGAGCGATGAGAGTGAGTCTGAGAAGGAGCAGTGTGAGAGCGATGAGAGTGAGTCTGAGAGGGAGCAGCGTGAGAGCGATGAGAGTGAGTCTGAAAGGGACCAGCGTGAGAGCGATGACAGTGAGTCTGAAAGGGAGCAGTGTGACAGATTATAGAGTCAGTCTCAGAGGGAGCAGTGTCAGAGTGATGAAAGAGTCACTGAGAGGGAGAAGTGTGAGAGTGATGAGAGTGAGTCTGAGAGAGAGCAGTGTGATAGTGATTAGAGTGAGTCTGAGAGGGAGAAGCGTGAGATCGACGAGAGTGAGTCTCAGAGGGAGCAGCGTGAGAGCGTGAGAGTGAGTTGAGAGGGAGCAGTGTGAGTTTGATGAGGGTGTATCTGAGAGAGAGCAGTGTGAGAGAGATGAGAGTGAGTCTCAGAGGGAGCAATGTGAGAGCGTATAGAGGGAGTCTGAGAGGGAGCAGTGTGAGAGCGATGAGAGTGAATCTGAGAGGTAGCAGTGTGCGAGCGATGAGAGGGAATCTGAGAGGGAGCAGCGTGAGAGCAATGAGAGTGAGTGTGAGAGGGTGCAGCGTGAGAGCGATGAGAGTGAGTCTGAGAGGGAGCAGTGTGAGAGCGATGAGAGAGTGTCTGAGAGGGAGCAGTGTGAAAGTTTATAGAGTGAGTCGGAGAGGGAGCAGTGTGAGAGAAGAGAGTGAGTCTGAGAGGGAGCAGCGTGAGAGTGATGAGAGTGATTCTGAGAAAGAGCAGTGAGAGAGAAGAGAGTGAGTCTGAGAGGGAGCAGCATGAGATTGATGAGAGTTAGTCTGAGAGGGAGCAGTATGAGATCAGAGAGTGAGTCTGAGAGCGAGCAGTGTGAGAGCAATGAGAGTGAGTCTGTGAGGGAGCAGTGATGGAGTAATGAGAGTGAGTTTGAGAGGGAGAAGTGTGAGAGTGAAGAGAGGGAGTCTGAAAGGGAGCAGTGTGACAGTGATGAGATTGAGTCTGAGAGGGAGCAGTGTGAGAGTGTATAGAGTGAGTCTGGGAGGGAGCAGTGTGAGAGCGATGAGAGTGAGTCTGAGAGGGAGCTGCGTGAGAGCGATGCGAGTCAGTCTGAGAGGGAGCAGCTTGAGAGCGATGAGAATGAGTCTGTGAGGGAGCAGTGTGAGACCGATGAGAGAGAGTGTGAGAGGGAGCAGTGTGAGAGTTTATAGGGTGAGTCGGAGAGGGAGCAGTGTGAGAGAAGAGAGTGAGTCTGAGAGGGAGCAGCGTGAGAGTGATGAGAGTGAGTCTGAGAGGGAGCAGTGTGAGAGTGTATAGAGTGAGTCTGAGAGGGAGCAGTGTGAGAGAAGAGAGTGAGTCTGAGAGGGAGCAGCGTGAGATTGATGAGAGTGAGTTTGAGAGGGAGCAGTGTGAGTGTGTATAGAGTGAGTCTGAGAGGGAGCAGTATGAGAGCAGAGAGTGAGTCTGAGAGCGAGCAGTGTGAGAGTGATCAGAGAGTGTCTGAGAGGAAGAAGTGTGAGCGTGATGAGACTGAGTCTGAGAGGGAGCAGTGTGAGAGCGAGCAGGGTTAGTATGAGAGGGCACAGTGTGGGAGCGAGGACAGCGGGTCTGAGAGGAAGCAGTGTGAGAGCGATGAGAGTGAGTCTGTGAGGGAGCAGTGTGAGAGTGTAGAGATTGAGTCTGAGAGGGAGCAGTGTGAGATGATGAGAGTGAGTCTGAGATGGAGCAGTGAGAGAGAGATGAGAGTGAGTCTGAGGGGGAGCAGTGTGAGAGTGATGAGAGTGATTCTGAGAGGGAGCAGTGTGAGAGAGATGAGAGTGAATCTGAGAGGGAGCAGTGTGAGAATGTATAGAGTGAGTCTGAGAGGGAGCAGTGTGAGAGTGATGAGAGTGAGTCTGAGATGGAGCAGTGTGAGAGTGATGAGAGTGAGTCTGAGAGGGAGTAGTGTGAGATTGATGAGAGTGAGTCTGAGAGGGAGCAGGGTGAGAGCGTGAGTGTGAGTTGAGAGGGGGCAGTGTGAGAGTGATGAGAGTGTATCAGAGAGAGCAGTGTGAGAGAGATGAGAGTGAGTCAGAGAAGGAGCAATGTGAGACCGTATAAAGGGAGTCTGAGAGGGAGCAGTGTGAGAGCGATGAGAGTGTCACTGAGAGGGAGAAGTGTGAGATTGATGGGAGTGAGTCAGAGAGGGAACAGTGTGAGAGCGATGGGAGTGAGACTGAGTGGGAGCTGTATGAGAGTGATGAGAGTGAGTAAAGAGAGGGAGCAGAGTGAGAGCAATGAGACTGAGACTGATATGGAGCAGTGTGAGAGTGATGAGACTGAGTCTGAGAGGGAGAAGTGTGAGAGTGATGAGAGTGAGACTGAGAGGAAGCAGTGTGACAGCGATGAGAGTGAGGCTGAGAGGGAGCAGTGTGATATTGTATAGAGTGAGTCTGAGAGGCAACAGTGTGAGAGTGATAAGAGTGAGTCTGAGATGGAGCAGTGTGTGAGCGATATTTGTGAGTCTGAGAGTGAGCATTGTGAGAGCAATGAGTGAGTCTGAGAGGGAGAAGTGTGAGAATGATGAGAGTGAGTCTGAGATGGAGCAGTGATGGAGTAATGAGAGTGTGTTTGAGAGGGAGCAGTGTGACAGTGATGAGAGTGAGTCTGAGAGGGAGTAGTGTGAGAGCGATGAGAGTGAGTCTCAGAGGGAGCTGTGTGAGAACAAGAGAGTGATTTGAGAGGGAGCAATGTGAGAGTGATGAGAGTGCATCTGAGAGGGAGCAGTGTGAGAGAGATGAGACTGAGTCTGAGAGGGAGAAGTGTGAGAGCGTATAGAGGGGGTCTGAGAGGGAGCAGTGTGAGAGCGATGAGAGTGAGTCTGAGAGGAAGCAGTGTGAGAGCGATGAGAGTGAGTCTGAGAGGGAGCAGCGTGAGAGCGATGAGAGTGAGTCTGAGAGGGAGCAGTGTGAGAATGTGTGGAGTGAGTCTGCGAGGGAGCAGTGTGAGAGCGAAGAGAGTGTCACTCAGAGGGAGAAGTGTGAGAGTGATGAGAGTGAGTCTGAGAGGGAGCAGTGTGAGAGAGATGAGAGTGAGTCTGAGAGGGAGCAGTGTGAGAGTGATGGGAGTGAGTCTGAGAGGGTGCAGTCTAAGAGCGATGGGTGTGAGTCAGACCGGGAGCAGTGGGAGATTGATGAGAGTGAGTCTGAGAGGAAGCAGTGTGAGAGCGATGAGAGTGAGTCTGAGAGGGAGCAGTGTGAGAGCGATGAGAGTGAGTATGTGAGGGAAACTGTGTGAGAGTGATTGGAGTGAGTCTGAGAGGGAGCAGCGTGAGAGCGATGAGACTGAGTCTGAGAGGGAGCAGTGTGAGAGCGAGCAGAGTTAGTATGAGAGGGCGCAGTGTGGGAGCGAGGAGAGCGAGTCTGTGAGGGAGCAGTGTGAGAGTGGACAGAGTGAGTCTGAGAGGGAGCAGTGTGAGATGATGAGAGTGAGACTGAGATGGAGCAGTGTGAGATTGATGAGAGTGAGTCTGAGATGGAGCTGTGAGAGAGCGATGAGAGTGAGTCTGAGGGGGAGCAGTGTGAGAGTGATGAGAGTGATTCTGAGAGGGAGCAGTATGAGAGCGATGAGAGCGAGTCTGAGAGGAAGCAGTGTGAGAGAGATGAGAGTGAATCTGAGAGGGAGCAGTGTGAGAATGTATAGAGTGAGTCTGAGAGGGAGCAGTTTGAGAGTGATGAGAGTGAGTCTGAGAGGAAGCACTGTGACAGTGATGAGAGTGAGTCTGAGAGGGAGTAGTGTGAGATTGATGAGAGTGAGTCTGAGAGGGAGCAGTGTGAGAGCGTGAGAGTGAGATGAGAGGGGGCAGTGTGAGAGTGAAGAGAGTGTATCAGAGAGAGCAGTGTGAGAGAGATGAGAGTGAGTCTGAGAAGGAGCAATGTGAGACCGTATAGAGAGAGTCTGAGAGGGATCAGTGTGAGAGCGATGGGAGTGAGACTGAGTGGGAGCTGTATGAGAGTGATGAGAGTGAGTAAAGAGAGGGAGCAGAGTGAGAGCAATGAGACTGAGTCTGAGATGGAGCAGTGTGAGAGTGATGAGACTGAGTCTGAGAGGGAGAAGTGTGAGAGTGATGAGAGTGAGACTGAGAGGAAGCAGTGTGACAGCGATGAGAGTGAGGCTGAGAGGGTGCAGTGTGAGATTGTATAGAGTGAGTCTGAGAGGCAACAGTGTGAGAGTGATGAGAGTGAGTCTGAGATGGAGCAGTGTGTGAGCGATATTTGTGAGTCTGAGAGTGAGCATTATGAGAGCAATGAGAGTGAGTCTGAGAGGGAGAAGTGTGAGAATGATGAGAGTGAATCTGAGATGGAGCAGTGATGGAGTAATGAGAGTGTGTTTGAGAGGGAGCAGTGTGAGAGTGATGAGAGTGAGTCTGAGAGGGAGCAGTGTGACAGTGATGAGAGTGAGTCTGAGAGGGAGTAGTGTGAGAGCGATCAGAGTGAGTCTGAGAGGGAGCAGTGAGAGAACAAGAGAGTGATTTGAGAGGGAGCAATGTGAGAGTGATGAGAGTGCATCTGAGAGGGAGCAGTGTGAGAGAGATGAGACTGAGTCTGAGAGGGAGAAGTGTGAGAGCGTATAGAGGGAGTCTGAGAGGGAGCAGTGTGAGAGCGATGAGAGTCAGTCTGAGAGGGAGCAGTGTGAGAGCGATGAGAGTGAGTCTGAGAGGGAGCAATGTGAGAGCGATGAGAGTGAATCTGAGAGGGAGCAGCGTGAGAATGTATAGAGTGAGTCTGAGTGGGAGCAGTGTGAGAGTGATGAGAGTGAGTCAGAGAGGGAGCAGCGTGAGAGCGATGATAGTGAGTCTGAGAGGGAGCAGTGTGAGAATGTGTAGAGTGAGTCTGCGAGGGAGCAGTGTGAGAGCGAAGAGAGTGTCACTCAGAGGGAGAAGTGTGAGAGTGATGAGAGTGAGTCTGAGAGGGAGCAGTGTGAGAGAGATGAGAGTGAGTCTGAGAGGGAGCAGTGTGAGAGTGATGGGAGTGAGTCTGAGAGGGAGCAGTCTAAGAGTGATGGGTGTGAGTCAGACCGGGAGCAGTGGGAGAGTGATGGGAGTGAGACTGAGAGGAAGCAGTGTGAGAGCGATGAGAGTGAGTCTGAGAGGGAGCAGTGTGAGAGCGATGAGCATGAGTATGTGAGGGAAACTGTGTGAGAGTGATTGGAGTGAGTCTGAGAGGGAGCAGCGTGAGAGCGATGAGAATGAGTCTGAGAGGGAGCAGTGTGAGACCGATGAGAGAGAGTGTGAGAGGGAGCACTGTGAGAATTTATAGGGTGAGTCGGAGAGCGAGCAGTGTGAGAGAAGAGAGTGAGTCTGAGAGGGAGCAGCGTGAGAGTGATGAGAGTGAGTCTGAGAGGGAGCAGTGTGAGAGTGTATAGAGTGAGTCTGAGAGGGAGCAGTGTGAGAGTGTATAGAGTGAGTCTGAGAGGGAGCAGTGTGAGAGTGATGAGAGTGATTCTGAGAAGGAGCAGTGAGAGAGAAGAGAGTGAGTCTGAGAGGGAGCAGCATGAGATTGATGAGAGTTAGTCTGAGAGGGAGCAGTATGAGATCAGAGAGTGAGTCTGAGAGCGAGCAGTGTGAGAGCGATGAGAGTGAGTCTGTGAGGGAGCAGTGATGGAGTAATGAGAGTGAGTTTGAGAGGGAGCAGTGTGAGAGTGAAGAGAGGGAGTCTGAGAGGGAGCAGTGTGACAGTGATGAGATTGAGTCTGAGAGGGAGCAGTGTGAGAATGTATAGAGTGAGTCTGGGAGGGAGCAGTGTGAGAGCGATGAGAGTAAGTCTGAGAGGGAGCTGCGTGAGAGCGATGTGAGTCAGTCTGAGAGGGAGCAGCTTGAGAGCGATGAGAATGAGTCTGTGAGGGAGCAGTGTGAGACCGATGAGAGAGAGTGTGAGAGGGAGCAGTGTGAGAATTTATAGGGTGAGTCGGAGAGGGAGCAGTGTGAGAGAAGAGAGTGAGTCTGAGAGGGAGCAGCGTGAGAGTGCTGAGAGTGAGTCTGAGAGGGAGCAGTGTGAGAGTGTATAGAGTGAGTCTGAGAGGGAGCAGTGTGAGAGAAGAGAGTGAGTCTGAGAGGGAGCAGCGTGAGATTGATGAGAGTGAGTTTGAGAGGGAGCAGTGTGAGTGTGTATAGAGTGAGTCTGAGAGGGAGCAGTATGAGAGCAGAGAGTGAGTCTGAGAGCGAGCAGTGTGAGAGTGATCAGAGAGTGTCTGAGAGGAAGAAGTGTGAGCGTGATGAGACTAAGTCTGAGAGGGAGCAGTGTGAGAGCGAGCAGGGTTAGTATGAGAGGGCACAGTGTGGGAGCGAGGACAGCGGGTCTGAGAGGAAGCAGTGTGAGAGCGATAAGAGTGAGTCTGTGAGGGAGCAGTGTGAGAGTGTAGAGATTGAGTCTGAGAGGGAGCAGTGTGAGAGAAGAGAGTGAGTCTGAGAGGGAGCAGCGTGATAGTGATGAGAGTGAGTCTGAGAGGGAGCAGTGTGAGAGTGTATAGAGTGAGTCTGAGAGGGAGCAGTGTGAGAGTGATGAGAGTGATTCTGAGAAGGAGCAGTGAGAGAGAAGAGAGTGAGTCTGAGAGGGAGCAGCATGAGATTGATGAGAGTTAGTCTGAGAGGGAGCAGTATGAGATCAGAGAGTGAGTCTGAGAGCGAGCAGTGTGAGAGCGATGAGAGTGAGTCTGTGAGGGAGCAGTGATGGAGTAATGAGAGTGAGTTTGAGAGGGAGCAGTGTGAGAGTGAGGAGAGGGAGTCTGAGAGGGAGCAGTGTGACAGTGATGAGATTGAGTCTGAGAGGGAGCAGTGTGAGAATGTATAGAGTGAGTCTGGGAGGGAGCAGTGTGAGAGCGATGAGAGTGAGTCTGAGAGGGAGCTGCGTGAGAGCGATGCGAGTCAGTCTGAGAGGGAGCAGCTTGAGAGCGATGAGAATGAGTCTGTGAGGGAGCAGTGTGAGAGTTTATAGGGTGAGTCGGAGAGGGAGCAGTGTGAGAGAAGAGAGTGAGTCTGAGAGGGAGCAGCGTGAGAGTGATGAGAGTGAGTCTGAGAGGGAGCAGTGTGAGAGTGTATAGAGTGAGTCTGAGAGGGAGCAGTGTGAGAGAAGAGGGTGAGTCTGAGAGGGAGCAGCGTGAGATTGATGAGAGTGAGTTTGAGAGGGATCAGTGTGAGAGAGATGAGAGTGAATCTGAGAGGGAGCAGTGTGAGAATGTATAGAGTGAGTCTGAGAGGGAGCAGTGTGAGAGTGATGAGAGTGAGTCTGAGATGGAGCAGTGTGAGAGTGATGAGAGTGATTCTGAGAGGGAGCAGTTTGAGAGTGATGAGAGTGAGTCTGAGAGGAAGCACTGTGACAGTAAGGAGAGTGAGTCTGAGAGGGAGTAGTGTGAGATTGATGAGAGTGAGTCTGAGAGGGATCAGTGTGAGAGCGTGAGAGTGAGTTGAGAGGGGGCAGTTTGAGAGTGATGAGAGTGTATCAGAGAGAGCAGTGTGAGAGAGATGAGAGCGAGTCTGAGAAGGAGCAATGTGAGAGCGTATAGAGAGAGTCTGAGAGGGAGCAGTGTGAGAGCGATGAGAGTGTCACTGAGAGGGAGAAGTGTGAGAGTGATGAGAGTGAGTCTGAGACGGCGCAGTGTGAGAGCGATGAGAGTGAGTCTGAGAGGGAGCAGTGTGAGAGTGATGGGAGTGAGTCAGAGAGGGATCAGTGTGAGAGCGATGGGAGTGAGACTGAGTGGGAGCTGTATGAGAGTGATGAGAGTGAGTAAAGAGAGGGAGCAGAGTGAGAGCAATGAGACTGAGTCTGAGATGGAGCAGTGTGAGAGTGATGAGACTGAGTCTGAGAGGGAGAAGTGTGAGAGTGATGAGAGTGAGACTGAGAGGAATCAGTGTGACAGCGATGAGAGTGAGGCTGAGAGGGTGCAGTGTGAGATTGTATAGAGTGAGTCTGAGAGGCAACAGTGTGAGAGTGATGAGAGTGAGTCTGAGATGGAGCAGTGTGTGAGCGATATTTGTGAGTCTGAGAGTGAGCATTGTGAGAGCAATGAGATTGAGTCTGAGAGGGAGAAGTGTGAGAATGATGAGAGTGAATCTGAGATGGAGCAGTGATGGAGTAATGAGAGTGTGTTTGAGAGGGAGCAGTGTGAGAGTGATGAGAGTGAGTCTGAGAGGGAGCAGTGCGACAGTGATGAGAGTGAGTCTGAGAGGGAGTAGTGTGAGAGCGATGAGAGCGAGTCTGAGAGGAAGCAGTGTGAGAGAGATGAGAGTGAATCTGAGAGGGAGCAGTGTGAAAATGTATAGAGTGAGTCTGAGAGGGAGCAGTGTGAGAGTGATGAGAGTGAGTCTGAGATGGAGCAGTGTGAGAGTGATGAGAGTGATTCTGAGAGGGAGCAGTTTGAGAGTGATGAGAGTGAGTCTGAGAGGAAGCACTGTGACAGTGATGAGAGTGAGTCTGAGAGGGAGTAGTGTGAGATTGATGAGAGTGAGTCTGAGAGGGAGCAGTGTGAGAGCGTGAGAGTGAGTTGAGAGGGGGCAGTGTGAGAGTGATGAGAGTGCATCTGAGAGGGAGCAGTGTGAGAGAGATGAGACTGAGTCTGAGAGGGAGCAGCGTGAGAGCGATGAGAGTGAGTCTGAGAGGGAGCAGTGTGAGAATGTGTAGAGTGAGTCTGCGAGGGAGCAGTGTGAGAGCGAAGAGAGTGTCACTCAGAGGGAGAAGTGTGAGAGTGATGAGAGTGAGTCTGAGAGGGAGCAGTGTGAGAGAGATGAGAGTGAGTCTGAGAGGGAGCAGTGTGAGAGTGATGGGAGTGAGTCTGAGAGGGAGCAGTCTAAGAGCGATGGGTGTGAGTCAGACCGGGAGCAGTGGGAGAGTGATGGGAGTGAGTCTGAGAGGAAGCAGTGTGAGAGCGATGAGAGTGAGTCTGAGAGGGAGCAGTGTGAGAGCGATGAGAGTGAGTATGTGAGGGAAACTGTGTGAGAGTGATTGGAGTGAGTCTGAGAGGGAGCAGCATGAGAGCGATGAGAATGAGTCTGAGAGGGAGCAGTGTGAGACCGATGAGAGAGTGTGTGAGAGGGAGCACTGTGAGAATTTATAGGGTGAGTCGGAGAGGGAGCAGTGTGAGAGAAGAGAGTGAGTCTGAGAGGGAGCAGTGTGAGAGTGTATAGAGTGAGTCTGAGAGGGAGCAGTGTGAGAGTGATGAGAGTGATTCTGAGAAGGAGCAGTGAGAGAGAAGAGATTGAGTCTGAGAGGGAGCAGCATGAGATTGATGAGAGTTAGTCTGAGAGGGAGCAGTATGAGATCAGAGAGTGAGTCTGAGAGCGAGCAGTGTGAGAGCGATGAGAGTGAGTCTGAGAGGGAGCAAGGTGAGAGCGATGAGAATGAGTCTGAGAGGGAGCAGTGTGAGAATGTATAGAGTGAGTCTGCGAGGGAGCAGTGTGAGAGCGAAGAGAGTGTCACTCAGAGGGAGAAGTGTGAGAGTGATGAGAGTGAGTCTGAGAGGGAGCAGTGTGAGAGAGATGAGAGTGAGTCTGAGAGGAAGCAGTGTGAGAGTGATGGGAGTGAGTCTGAGAGGGAGCAGTGTGAGAGCCATGAGAGTGAGTCTGAGAGGGAGCAGTGTGAGAGCGATGAGAGTGAGTATGTGTGGGAAACTGTGTGAGAGTGATTGGAGTGAGTCTGAGAGGGAGCAGCGTGAGAGCGACCATGGTGAGTCTCAGAGGGAACAGCGTGAGAGCGTGAGAGTGAGTTGAGAGGGAGCAGTGTGAGTTTGATGAGACTGTATCTGAGAGAGAGCAGTGTGAGGGAGATGAGAGTGAGTCTCAGAGGGAGCAATGTGAGAGCATATAGAGTGAGTCTGAGAGGGAGCAGTGTGCGAGCGATGAGAGTGAATCTGAGAGGAAGCAGTGTGAGAGCGATGAGAGTGAGTCTGAGAGGGAGCAGTGTGAGAGCGATGAGAGTGAGTATGTGAGGGAAACTGTGTGAGAGTGATTGGAGTGAGTCTGAGAGGGAGCAGCGTGAGAGCGTGAGAGTGAGTTGAGAGGGAGCAGTGTGAGGTTGATGAGACTGTATCTGAGAGAGAGCAGTGTGAGAGAGTTGAGAGTGAGTCTCAGAGGGAGCAATGTGAGAGCGTATAGAGTGAGTCTGAGAGGGAGCAGCTTGAGAGGGATGAGAATGAGTCTGAGAGGGAGCAGTGTGAGAGCGATGAGAGAGAGTCTGAGAGGGAGCTGCGTGAGAGCGATGCAAGTGAGTCTGAGAGGGAGCAGCTTGAGAGGGATGAGAATGAGTCTGAGAGGGAGCAGTGTGAGAGCGATGAGAGAGAGTCTGAGAGGGAGCAGTGTGATAGTTTATAGAGTGAGTCGGAGAGGGAGCAGTGGGAGAGAAGAGAGTGAGTCTGAGAGGGAGCAGCGTGAGTGTGATGAGAGTGAGTCTGAGAGGGAGCAGTTTGAGAGTCTATAGAGTGACTCTGCGAGGGAGCTGTGTGAGCGAAGAGAGTGAGTCTGAGAGGGAGCAGTATGGGAGCAGAGAGTGAGTCTGAGAGCGAGCAGTGTAAGAGTGATCAGAGAGTGTCTGAGAGGAAGAAGTGTGAGAGTGATGATAGTGAGTCTGAGAGGGAGCAGTGTGAGAGCGATGAGAGTGAGTCTCTGAGGGAGCAGTATGAGAGTGTACAGAGTGAGTCTGAGAGGGAGCAGTGTGAGATGATTAGAGTGAGTCTGAGATGGAGCAGTGAGAGTGATGAGAGTGAGTCTGAGATGGAGAAGTGAGAGAGCGATGAGAGTGAGTCTGAGGGGGAGCAGTGTGAGAGTGATGAGAGTGATTCTTAGAGGGAGCAGTATGAGAGCAGAGAGTGAGTCTGAGAGCGAGCAGTGTAAGAGTGATCAGAGAGTGTCTGAGAGGAAGAAGTGTGAGAGTGATGATAGTGAGTCTGAGAGGGAGCAGTGTGAGATGATGAGAGTGAGTCTGAGATGGAGCAGTGTGAGAGTGATGAGAGTGAGTCTGAGATGGAGAAGTGAGAGAGCGATGAGAGTGAGTCTGAGGGGGAGCAGTGTGAGAGTGATGAGAGTGATTCTGAGAGGGAGCAGTGTGAGAGCGATAAGAGCGAGTCTGAGAGGAAGCAGTGTGAGAGAGATGAGAGTCATTCTGAGAGGGAGCAGTGTGAGAATGTATAGAGTGAGTCTGAGATGGAGCAGTGTGAGAGTGATGAGAGTCAGTCTGAGAAGGAGCAGTGTGAGAGTGATGAGAGTGTGTCTGTGAGGGAGCACTGTGAGAGCGATGGGAGTGAGTCTGAGAGGGAGCAGTGTGACATTGATAAGAGTGAGTCTGAGAGGCAGCAGTTTGAGATTGATGAGAGTGAGTCTGAGAGGGAGCAAAGTGAGAGCGATGAGAGTGGGTCTCAGAGGGAGCAGTGTGAGAATCTATAGAGTGAGTCTGAGAGGGTCAGTGTGAGAGTGTTGACAGTGAGTCTGAGATGGAGCAGTGTGAGAGCGATGAGAGTGAGTCTGAGAGGGAGCAGCGTGAAGCGATGAGATTGATTCTGAGAGGGAGCTGTGTGAGAGCGATGAGAATGAGTCTGAGAGGGAGCAGTGTGAGAGTGATGAGAGTGAGGATGAGAGGGAGCAGAGTGAGAGTGATGAGAGTGAGTCTGAGAGGGAGCAGTGTGAGAGCAGAGCATGAGTCTAAGAGGGAGCAGTGTGAGAGTGATCAGATGGTGTCTGAGAGGGAGCAGTGTGAGAGTTTATAGAGTAAGTCTGAGAGGGAGCAATGTAAGAGTAATGTGAGGGAGTCTGAGAGAGAGCAGTGTGAGAGCTATCAGAGTGTTTATGAGAGGGAGCAGTGTGATAGTGTATAGAGTGAGTCTGAGAATTGAGCATTGTCAGATTGTATAAAGTGATTCTGAGAGGGAGCAGTGTGAGAGCGATGAGAGTGAGTCTGTGAGGGAGCAGTGTGAGAGTGTACAGAGTGAGTCTGAGAGGGAGCAGTGTGAGATGATGAGAGTGAGTCTGAGATGGAGCAGTGTGAGAGTGATGAGAGTGAGTCTGAGATGGAGAAGTGAGAGAGCGATGAGAGTGAGTCTGAGGGGGAGCAGTGTGAGAGTGATGAGAGTGATTCTGAGAGGGAGCAGTGTGAGAGCGATGAGAGTGAGTCTGAGAGGAAGCAGTGTGAGAGAGATGAGAGTGAGTCTGAGAGGGAGCAGTGTGAGAATGTATAGAGTGAGTCTGAGATGGAGCAGTGTGAGAGTGATGAGAGTCAGTCTGAGAGGGAGCAGTGTGAGAGTGATGAGAGTGTGTCTGTGAGGGAGCACTGTGAGAGCGATGGGAGTGTGTCTGAGAGGAAGCAGTGTGAGAGCGATGAGAGTGAGTCTGTGAGGGAGCAGTGTGAGAATGTATAGAGTGAGTCTGAGAGGGAGCAGTGTGAGAGTGATGAGAGTGTGTCTGTGAGGGAGCACTGTGAGAGCGATGGGAGTGTGTCTGAGAGGAAGCAGTGTGAGAGCGATGAGAGTGTGTCTGAGAGGGAGCAGTGTGACATTGATAAGAGTGAGTCTGAGAGGCAGCAGTTTGAGATTGATGAGAGTGAGTCTGAGAGGGAGCAAAGTGATAGCAATGAGAGTGGTTCTCAGAGGGAGCAGTGTGAGAATGTATTGAGTGAGTCTGAGAGGGTCAGTGTGAGAGTGTTGACAGTGAGTCTGAGATGGAGCAGTGTGAGAGCGATGAGAGTGAGTCTGAGAGGGAGCAGTGTGAAGCGATGAGATTGATTCTGAGAGGGAGCTGTGTGAGAGCAATGAGAATGAGTCTGAGAGGGAGCAGTGTGAGAGTGATGAGAGTGAGTCTGAGAGGGAGCAGTGTGAGAGCAGAGCATGAGTCTAAGAGGGAGCAGTGTGAGAGTGATCAGATGGTGTCTGAGAAGGAGCAGTGTGAGAGTGTATAGAGTGAGTCTGAGAGGGAGCAGTGTGAGAGTGTATTGAGTGAGGCTGTGAGGGAGCAGTGTGAGAGTGTATAGAGTAAGTCTGAGAGGGAGCAATGTAAGAGTGATGTGAGGGAGTCTGAGAGAGAGCAGTGTGAGAGCGATCAGAGTGTTTATGAGAGGGAGCAGTGTGATAGTGTATAGAGTGAGTCTGAGAATTGAGCATTGTCAGATTGTATAGAGTGATTCTGAGAGGGAGCAGTGTGAGAGCGATGAGAGTGAGTCTGAGAGGGAGCAGTGAGAGTGATCAGAGTGAGTTGTGAGAGGGAGCAGTTTGAGAGTCATGACAGTGAATCTGAGAGGGAGCATAGTGAGAGCGTATAGAGGGAGTCTTTGAGCGAGCAGTGTGAGAGTGAAGAGAGTGAGTCTGAGAGGGAACAGTGTGAGAGCGATGAGAGTGAGTCTGAGAGGGAGCAGTGTTAGTGCGATGAGAGTCAGTCTGAGATGGAGCAGTGTGAGAGTGATGAGAGTATGTCTGAGAGGGAGCAGTGTGAGAGCGATGGGAATGAGTCTGAGAGGGAGCAGTGTGAGAGTTTATATAGTTCGTCTGAGAGGAAGCAGTGAGAGTGATCAGAGTGAGTCTGAGAGGGAGCAGTTTGAGAGTGATGAGAGTGAGTCTGAGAGGGAGCAAAGTGAGACCGATGAGAGTGGGTCTCAGAGGGGGCAGTGTGAGAATGTATAGAGTGAGTCTGAGAGGGTCAGTGTTAGAGTGATGACAGTGAGTCTGAGAGGGAGCAGTGTGAGAGTGATGGGAGTGAGTCTGAGAGGGAGCAGTGTGAGAGCAGAGCGTGAGTCTGAGAGTTAGCAGTGTGAGAGTGATCAGAGGGTTTCTGAGAGGGAGCAGTGTGAGAGTGTATTGAGTGAGTCTGAGAGGGAGCAGTGTAAGAGTGATGTGAGTGAGTCTGAGAGGGAGCAGTGTGAGAGCGATCAGAGTGAGTCTGAGAAGGAGCAGTGTGAGAGCAATGAGAGTGAGTCTTTGAGGGAGCAGTGTGAGAGTGTATAGAGTGAATCTGAGAGGGAGCAGTGTGAGAGTGATGTGTGTGAGTCTGAAAGGGAGCAGTGTGAGAGCGATCAGAGTGAGTCTGAGAGGGAGCAGTGTCAGAGTGATGAGAGTGAGTCTGAGAGGGAGCAATGTGGTAGTGATGAGAGTGAGTCTGAGAGGGAGCAGTGTGAGAGCGTATAGACTTAATCTGAGAGGGAGCAGTGTGAGAGTGTATAGAGTGAGTCGGAGAGGGAGCAGTGTGAGAGTGATGAGAGTCTGTCTGAGAGGGAGCAGGGTGAGAGTGAAGAGAGTGAGGATGAGAGGGAGCAGTGTGAGAGCGATGATAGTGAGTCTGCGAGGGAGCAGTGTGAGAGCAATGAGAGTGAGTCTCAGAGGGAGCAGTGTGAGAGCAATGAGAGTGAGTCTGAGAGGGAACAGTGTGAGAGTAATGAGAGTGAGTCTGAGAGGGAGCAGTGTGAGAGCAGAGCGTGATTCTGAGAGGGAGCAGTGTGAGTGTGATGAGAGTGAGTCTGAGAGGGAGCAGGGTGAGAGTGATGAGAGTGTGTCTGAGAGGAAGCAGTGTGAGTGTGATGAGAGTGAGTCTGAGAGGGAGCAGAGTGAGAGTGATGAGAGTGAGTCTGAGAGGGAGCAGTGTGAGTGTGATGAGAGTGCGTCTGAGAGGGAGCAGAGTGAGAGTGATGAGAGTGTGACAGAAAGGGAGCAGTGTGAGAGCGATGGGAGTGAGTCTGAGAAGGAGCAGTGTGAGAGTGTATATAGTGCACCTGAGAGGAAGCAGTGAGAGTGATCAGAGTGAGTTGTGAGAGGCAGCAGAGTGAGAGTGTATAGAGTGAGTCTTAGAGCAAGCAATGTGAGAGTGAAGAGAGTGAGTCTGAGAGGGAGCAGTGTTAGAGCGACGAGAGTCAGTCTGAGAGGGAGCAGTGTGAGAGTGATGAGAGTGTGTCTGAGAGGGAGCAGTGTGAGAGCGATGGGAGTGAGTCTGAGAGGGAGCAGTGTGAGATTGATAAGAGTGAGTCTGAGAGGCAGCAGTTTGAGAGTGATGACAGTGAGTCTGAGAGGGAGCAAAGTGAGAGCGATGAGAGTGGGTCTCAGAGGGAGCAGTGTGAGAATGTATAGAGTGAGTCTGAGAGGGTCAGTGTGAGAGTGATGACATTGAGTCTGAGATGGAGCAGTGTGAGAGCGATGAGAATGAGTCTGAGAGGGAGCAGTGTGAGAGTGATGAGAGTGAGGATGAGAGGGAGCAGAGTGAGAGTGATGAGAGTGAGTCTGAGAGGGAGCAGTGTGAGAGCAGAGCATGAGTCTAAGAGGGAGCAGTGTGAGAGTGATCAGAGGGTGTCTGAGAGGGAGCAGTGTGAGAGAGTATCGAGTGAGTCTGAGAGGGAGCAGTGTGAGAGTGTGTTGAGTGAGGCTGTGAGGGAGCAGTGTGAGAGTGTATAGAGTGAGTCTGAGAGGAGCATGTAAGAGTGATGTGAGGGAGTCTGAGAGAGAGCAGTATGAGAGCGATCAGAGTGAGTATGAGAGGGAGCAGTGTGATAGTGTATAGAGTGAGTCTGAGAGTTGAGCATTATCAGATGTATAGAGTGATTCTGAGAGGGAGCAGTGTGAGAGCGATGAGAGTGAGTCTGTGAGGGAGCAGTGTGAGAGTGTATAGAGTGAGTCTGAGTGTGAGCAGAGTGAAAGTGATGAGAGTGTGTCTGAGAGGGAGCAGTGTGAGAGCAATGGGAGTGAATCTGAGAGGGAACAGTGTGAGAGTGATGAGAGTGTGTCTGAGAGGGAGCAGTGAGAGTGATCAGAGTGAGTTGTGAGAGGGAGCAGTTTGAGAGTCATGACAGTGAATCTGAGAGGGAGCAGAGTGAGAGCGTATAGAGGGAGTCTTTGAGCGAGCAGTGTGAGAGTGAAGAGAGTGAGTCTGTGAGGGAGCAGTGTGAGAGTGTACAGAGTGAGTCTGAGAGGGAGCAGTGTGAGATGATGAGAGTGAGTCTGAGATGGAGCAGTGTGAGAGTGATGAGAGTGAGTCTGAGATGGAGAAGTGAGAGAGCGATGAGAGTGAGTCTGAGGGGGAGCAGTGTGAGAGTGATGAGAGTGATTCTGAGAGGGAGCAGTGTGAGAGCGATGAGAGTGAGTCTGAGAGGAAGCAGTGTGAGAGAGATGAGAGTGAGTCTGAGAGGGAGCAGTGTGAGAATGTATAGAGTGAGTCTGAGATGGAGCAGTGTGAGAGTGATGAGAGTCAGTCTGAGAGGGAGCAGTGTGAGAGTGATGAGAGTGTGTCTGTGAGGGAGCACTGTGAGAGCGATGGGAGTGTGTCTGAGAGGAAGCAGTGTGAGAGCGATGAGAGTGAGTCTGAGAGGGAGCAGTGTGAGAATGTATAGAGTCAGTCTGAGAGGGAGCAGTGTGAGAGTGATGAGAGTGTGTCTGTGAGGGAGCACTGTGAGAGCGATGGGAGTGTGTCTGAGAGGAAGCAGTGTGAGAGCGATGAGAGTGTGTCTGAGAGGGAGCAGTGTGACATTGATAAGAGTGAGTCTGAGAGGCAGCAGTTTGAGATTGATGAGAGTGAGTCTGAGAGGGAGCAAAGTGATAGCAATGAGAGTGGTTCTCAGAGGGAGCAGTGTGAGAATGTATTGAGTGAGTCTGAGAGGGTCAGTGTGAGAGTGTTGACAGTGAGTCTGAGATGGAGCAGTGTGAGAGCGATGAGAGTGAGTCTGAGAGGGAGCAGTGTGAAGCGATGAGATTGATTCTGAGAGGGAGCTGTGTGAGAGCAATGAGAATGAGTCTGAGAGGGAGCAGTGTGAGAGTGATGAGAGTGAGTCTGAGAGGGAGCAGTGTGAGAGCAGAGCATGAGTCTAAGAGGGAGCAGTGTGAGAGTGATCAGATGGTGTCTGAGAAGGAGCAGTGTGAGAGTGTATAGAGTGAGTCTGAGAGGGAGCAGTGTGAGAGTGTATTGAGTGAGGCTGTGAGGGAGCAGTGTGAGAGTGTATAGAGTAAGTCTGAGAGGGAGCAATGTAAGAGTGATGTGAGGGAGTCTGAGAGAGAGCAGTGTGAGAGCGATCAGAGTGTTTATGAGAGGGAGCAGTGTGATAGTGTATAGAGTGAGTCTGAGAATTGAGCATTGTCAGATTGTATAGAGTGATTCTGAGAGGGAGCAGTGTGAGAGCGATGAGAGTGAGTCTGAGAGGGAGCAGTGAGAGTGATCAGAGTGAGTTGTGAGAGGGAGCAGTTTGAGAGTCATGACAGTGAATCTGAGAGGGAGCATAGTGAGAGCGTATAGAGGGAGTCTTTGAGCGAGCAGTGTGAGAGTGAAGAGAGTGAGTCTGAGAGGGAACAGTGTGAGAGCGATGAGAGTGAGTCTGAGAGGGAGCAGTGTTAGTGCGATGAGAGTCAGTCTGAGATGGAGCAGTGTGAGAGTGATGAGAGTATGTCTGAGAGGGAGCAGTGTGAGAGCGATGGGAATGAGTCTGAGAGGGAGCAGTGTGAGAGTTTATATAGTTCGTCTGAGAGGAAGCAGTGTGAGTGATCAGAGTGAGTCTGAGAGGGAGCAGTTTGAGAGTGATGAGAGTGAGTCTGAGAGGGAGCAAAGTGAGACCGATGAGAGTGGGTCTCAGAGGGGGCAGTGTGAGAATGTATAGAGTGAGTCTGAGAGGGTCAGTGTTAGAGTGATGACAGTGAGTCTGAGAGGGAGCAGTGTGAGAGTGATGGGAGTGAGTCTGAGAGGGAGCAGTGTGAGAGCAGAGCGTGAGTCTGAGAGTTAGCAGTGTGAGAGTGATCAGAGGGTTTCTGAGAGGGAGCAGTGTGAGAGTGTATTGAGTGAGTCTGAGAGGGAGCAGTGTAAGAGTGATGTGAGTGAGTCTGAGAGGGAGCAGTGTGAGAGCGATCAGAGTGAGTCTGAGAAGGAGCAGTGTGAGAGCAATGAGAGTGAGTCTTTGAGCGAGCAGTGTGAGAGTGTATAGAGTGAATCTGAGAGGGAGCAGTGTGAGAGTGATGTGTGTGAGTCTGAAAGGGAGCAGTGTGAGAGCGATCAGAGTGAGTCTGAGAGGGAGCAGTGTCAGAGTGATGAGAGTGAGTCTGAGAGGGAGCAATGTGGTAGTGATGAGAGTGAGTCTGAGAGGGAGCAGTGTGAGAGCGTATAGACTTAATCTGAGAGGGAGCAGTGTGAGAGTGTATAGAGTGAGTCGGAGAGGGAGCAGTGTGAGAGTGATGAGAGTCTGTCTGAGAGGGAGCAGGGTGAGAGTGAAGAGAGTGAGGATGAGAGGGAGCAGTGTGAGAGCGATGAAAGTGAGTCTGCGAGGGAGCAGTGTGAGAGCAATGAGAGTGAGTCTGAGAGGGAGCAGTGTGAGAGCAATGAGAGTGAGTCTGAGAGGGAACAGTGTGAGAGTAATGAGAGTGAGTCTGAGAGGGAGCAGTGTGAGAGCAGAGCGTGATTCTGAGAGGGAGCAGTGTGAGTGTGATGAGAGTGAGTCTGAGAGGGAGCAGGGTGAGAGTGATGAGAGTGTGTCTGAGAGGAAGCAGTGTGAGTGTGATGAGAGTGAGTCTGAGAGGGAGCAGAGTGAGAGTGATGAGAGTGAGTCTGAGAGGGAGCAGTGTGAGTGTGATGAGAGTGCGTCTGAGAGGGAGCAGAGTGAGAGTGATGAGAGTGTGACAGAAAGGGAGCAGTGTGAGAGCGATGGGAGTGAGTCTGAGAAGGAGCAGTGTGAGAGTGTATATAGTGCACCTGAGAGGAAGCAGTGAGAGTGATCAGAGTGAGTTGTGAGAGGCAGCAGAGTGAGAGTGTATAGAGTGAGTCTTAGAGCAAGCAATGTGAGAGTGAAGAGAGTGAGTCTGAGAGGGAGCAGTGTTAGAGCGACGAGAGTCAGTCTGAGAGGGAGCAGTGTGAGAGTGATGAGAGTGTGTCTGAGAGGGAGCAGTGTGAGAGCGATGGGAGTGAGTCTGAGAGGGAGCAGTGTGAGATTGATAAGAGTGAGTCTGAGAGGCAGCAGTTTGAGAGTGATGACAGTGAGTCTGAGAGGGAGCAAAGTGAGAGCGATGAGAGTGGGTCTCAGAGGGAGCAGTGTGAGAATGTATAGAGTGAGTCTGAGAGGGTCAGTGTGAGAGTGATGACATTGAGTCTGAGATGGAGCAGTGTGAGAGCGATGAGAATGAGTCTGAGAGGGAGCAGTGTGAGAGTGATGAGAGTGAGGATGAGAGGGAGCAGAGTGAGAGTGATGAGAGTGAGTCTGAGAGGGAGCAGTGTGAGAGCAGAGCATGAGTCTAAGAGGGAGCAGTGTGAGAGTGATCAGAGGGTGTCTGAGAGGGAGCAGTGTGAGAGTGTATCGAGTGAGTCTGAGAGGGAGCAGTGTGAGAGTGTGTTGAGTGAGGCTGTGAGGGAGCAGTGTGAGAGTGTATAGAGTGAGTCTGAGAGGGAGCAATGTAAGAGTGATGTGAGGGAGTCTGAGAGAGAGCAGTATGAGAGCGATCAGAGTGAGTATGAGAGGGAGCAGTGTGATAGTGTATAGAGTGAGTCTGAGAGTTGAGCATTATCAGATTGTATAGAGTGATTCTGAGAGGGAGCAGTGTGAGAGCGATGAGAGTGAGTCTGTGAGGGAGCAGTGTGAGAGTGTATAGAGTGAGTCTGAGTGTGAGCAGAGTGAAAGTGATGAGAGTGTGTCTGAGAGGGAGCAGTGTGAGAGCAATGGGAGTGAATCTGAGAGGGAACAGTGTGAGAGTGATGAGAGTGTGTCTGAGAGGGAGCAGTGAGAGTGATCAGAGTGAGTTGTGAGAGGGAGCAGTTTGAGAGTCATGACAGTGAATCTGAGAGGGAGCAGAGTGAGAGCGTATAGAGGGAGTCTTTGAGCGAGCAGTGTGAGAGTGAAGAGAGTGAGTCTGAGAGGGAACAGTGTGAGAGCGATGAGAGTGAGTCTGAGAGGGAGCAGTGTTAGTGCGATGAGAGTCAGTCTGAGATGGAGCAGTGTGAGAGTGATGAGAGTATGTCTGAGAGGGAGCAGTGTGAGAGCGATGGGAATGAGTCTGAGAGGGAGCAATGTGAGAGTTTATATAGTTCGTCTGAGAGGAAGCAGTGAGAGTGATCAGAGTGAGTTGTGAGAGGGAGCAGAGTGAGAGTGATGAGAGTGTGTCTGAGAGGGAGCAGTGTGAAACCGATGGCAGTGAGTCTGAGAGGGAGCAGTGTGAGATTGATAAGAGTGAGTCTGAGAGGGAGCAGTTTGAGAGTGATGAGAGTCAATCTGAGAGGGAGCAAAGTGAGAGCGATGAGAGTGGGTCTGAGAGGGAGCAGTGTCCGAGCGACGAGAGTCAGTCTGAGAGGGAGCAGTGTGAGAGTGATGAGAGTGTGTCTGAGAGGGAGCAGTGTGAGACCGATGGGAGTGAGTCTGAGAGGGAGCAGTGTGAGATTGATAAGAGTGAGTCTGAGAGGGAGCAGTTTGAGAGTGATGAGAGTGAATCTGAGAGGGAGCAAAGTGAGAGCGATGAGAGTGGGTCTCAGAGGGAGCATTGTAAGAATGTATAGAGTGTGTCTGAGAGGGTCAGTGTGAGAGTGATGACAGTGAGTCTGAGATGGAGCAGTGTGAGAGCGATGCGAGTGAGTCTGAGAGGGAGTAGTGTGAAGCCATGAGATTGATTCTGAGAGGGAGCTGTGTAATAGCGATGAGAATGAGTCTGAGAGGAAGCAGTGTGAGAATGATGAGAGTGAGTCTGAGAGGGAGCAAAGTGAGAGCGATGAGAGTGAGTCTCAGGGGTGCTGTGTGAGAATGTATAGAGTGAGTCTGAGAGGGAGCAGTGTCAGAGTGATGAGAGTGAGTCTGAGAGGGAGCAGTGTGAGAGCGATGCGAGTGAGTCTGAGAGGGCACAGTGTGAGAGTGATGAGAGTGAGGATGAGAGAGAGCAGTGTGAGAGTGATGGGAGTGAGTCTGAGAGGGAGCAGTGTGAGAGCAGATTGTGAGTCTGAGAGTTAGCAGTTTGAGAGTCATCGGAGGGTGTCTGAGAGGGAGCAGTGTGAGAGTGTATTGAGTGAGTCTGAGAAGGAGCAGTGTGAGAGCAATGAGAGTGAGTCTTTGAGGGAACAGTGTGAGAGTGTATAGAGTGAGTCTGAGAGGGAGCAGTGTGAGAGTGATGTGTGTGAGTCTGAAAGGGAGCAGTGTGAGAGCGATCAGAGTGAGTCTGAGAGGGAGCAGTGTCAGAGTGATGAGAGTGAGTCTGAGAGGGAGCAATGTGGTAGTGATGAGAGTGAGTCTGAGAGGGAGCAGTGTGAGAGTGTATAGACTTAATCTGAAACGGAGCAGTGTGAGAGTGTATAGAGTGAGTCGGAGAGGGAGCAGTGTGAGAGTGATGAGAATCAGTCTGAGAGGGAGCAGTGTGAGAGTGATGAGAGTGAGGATGAGAGGGAGCAATGTGGTAGTGATGAGAGTGAGTCTGAGAGGGAGCAGTGTGAGAGTGTATAGACTTAATCTGAAACGGAGCAGTGTGAGAGTGTATAGAGTGAGTCGGAGAGGGAGCAGTGTGAGAGTGATGAGAAGCAGTCTGAGAGGGAGCAGTGTGAGAGCGATGAAAGTGAGTCTGCGAGGGAGCAGTGCGAGAGCAATGAGAGTGAGTCTAGAAGGAGCAGTGTGAGAGCAATGAGAGTGAGTCTGAGAGGGAACAGTGTGAGAGTAATGAGAGTGAGTCTGAGAGGGAAGAGTGTGAGAGCAGAGCGTGATTCTGAGAGGGAGCAGTGTGAGAGTGATGAGAATGAGTCTGAGATGGAGCAGTGGGGGAGCGCTGAGAGTGAGTCTGAGAGGCAGCCCTGTGAGAGCAATGAGAGTGAGTCTGAGAGGGAGCAGTGTGAGAGTCTATAGAGTGAGTCTGAGAGGGAGCAGTGTGAGAGTGATGAGATTGAGTCCGAGAGGGAGCAGTGAAAGTGATCAGAGTGAGTCTGAGAGGGAGCAGCGTGAGAGTCATGAGAGTGAATCTGAGATGGAGCAATGTGAGTGTGATGAGAGTGAGTCTGAGAGGGAGCAGGGTGAGAGTGATGAGAGTGTGTCTGAGAGGGAGCAGTGTGAGTGTGATGAGAGTGAGTCTGAGAGGGAGCAGAGTGAGAGTGATGAGAGTGAGTCTGAGAGGGAGCAGTGTGAGTGTGATGAGAGTGCGTCTGAGAGGGAGCAGAGTGAGAGTGATGAGAGTGTGTCAGAGAGGGAGCAGTGTGAGAGCGATGGGAGTGAGTCTGAGAGGGAGCAGTGTGAGAGTGTATATAGTGCGTCTGAGAGGAAGCAGTGAGATTGATCAGAGTGAGTTGTGAGAGGGAGCAGAGTGAGAGTGTATAGAGTGAGTCTTAGAGCGAGCAGTGTGGGAGTGAAGAGAGGGTGTCTGAGAAAGAGCAGTGTGTAAGCATGAGAATGAGTCTGAGAGGGAGCAGTGTTAGAGCGACGATAGACAGTCTGAGAGGAAGTAGTGTGAGAGTGATGAGAGTGTGTCTGAGAGGGAGCAGTGTGAGAGCGATGGGAGTGAGTCTGAGAGGGAGCAGTGTGAGATTGATAACAGTGAGTCTGAGAGGGAGCAGTTTGAGAGTGATGAGAGTGAGTCTGAGAGGGAGCAAAGTGAGAGAGATGAGAGTGGGTCTCAGAGGGAGCAGTGTGAGAATGTATAGAGTGAGTCTGAGAGGGTCAGTGTGAGAGTGATGAGAGTGAGTCTGAGAGGGAGCAGTGTTAGAGCGATGAGAGTCAGTCTGAGATGGAGCAGTGTGAGAGTGATGAGAGTATGTCTGAGAGGGAGCAGTGTGAGAGCGATGGGAATGAGTCTGAGAGGGAGCAGTGTGAGAGTTTATATAGTTCGTCTGAGAGGAAGTAGTGAGAGTGATCAGAGTGAGTTGTGTGAGGGAGCAGAGTGAGAGCGTATAGAGTGAGTCTTAGAGCGAGCAGTGTGAGAGTAAAAAGAGTGAGTCTGAGAGGGAGCAGTGTTAGAGCGACGAGAGTCAGTCTGAGAGGGAGCAGTGTGAGAGTGATGAGAGTGTGTCTGAGAGGGAGCAGTGTGAGACCGATGGGAGTGAGGCTGAGAGGGAGCAGTGTGAGATTGATAAGAGTGAGTCTGAGAGGGAGCAGTTTGAGAGTGATGAGAGTGAATCTGAGAGGGAGCAAAGTGAGAGCGATGAGAGTGGGTCTCAGAGGGAGCAGTGTGAGAATGTATAGAGTGTGTCTGAGAGGGTCAGTGTGAGAGTGATGACAGTGAGTCTGAGATGGAGCAGTGTGAGAGCGATGCGAGTGAGTCTGAGAGGGAGCAGTGTGAAGCGATGAGATTGATTCTGAGAGGGAGCTGTGTAAGAGCGATGAGAATGAGTCTGAGGGGAAGCAGTGTGAGAATGATGAGAGTGAGTCTGAGAGGGAGCAAAGTGAGAGCGATGAGAGTGAGTCTCAGAGGGTGCAGTGTGAGAATGTTTCGAGTGAGTCTGAGAGGGAGCAGTGTGAGAGTGATCGGAGTGAGTCTGAGAGGGAGCAGTGTGAGAGCAGAGCGTGAGTCTGAGAGTTAGCAGTGTGAGAGCGATCAGAGTGAGTCTGAGAGGGAGCAGTGTGATAGTGTATAGAGTGAGTCTGAGAGGGAGCAGTGTGAGAGCAATGAGAGTGAGTCTTTGAGGAAGCAGTGTGAGAGTGTATAGAGTGAGTCTGAGAGGGAGCAGTGTGAGACTGATGTGTGTGAGTCTGAAAGGGAGCAGTGTGAGAGCTATCAGAGTGAGTCTGTGAGGGAGCAGTGTCAAAGTGATGAGAGTGAGCCTGAGAGGGAGCAGTGTGGTAGTGATGAGAGTCAGTCTGAGAGGGAGCAGTGTGAGAACGATGAGAGTGAGTCTGAGACGGAGCAGTGTGAGAGTTATGAGAGTGAGTCTGAGAGGGAGCAGTGTGAGAGTCATGAGAGTGAGTCTGAAAGGGAGCAGTGTGAAAGCGATGAGAGTGAGACTGAGAGGGATCCGTGTGAGAGACAGATTTTGCATTCATGGCCGACCAACCGTGTTCTATAGAAAATCAAAGGGCGACATCACAGGGAAGGAGCACAATCATTGGTTGATGAGTATTTTACTCTTTTTTCTTTCTAAATTAGGGTAATCCTTCAAATTAGGAGTTGTGAAACTAAAATTATTCAAACTAGCTTAATATATCATTAAACAATTTAATAAGAGTATGAGCATAGAGCTGGTCTACAGGTATTCATTAAATATAATCATTCAAATAGAGCACTAACTCAGACAAAGTATTTTTAATATGTTTGGGCATCTCGTTGCTTGCAAGTCATGCCCCATGTGGCAAATTCAGGAGACTTCTCCTGTCCTGGATGACCACATGTCTAGTAAATAGTGAGCGAGAGAGAGAGAAACAAATCTGCAAGGAAATCACAGCGATGTGCAAGAATAATGTGATAATATTGAGGAGTTTTAATTACCCAAATGTCAATTGGGATAATGTTCTAGTAAAAGGTAAGGAGTGGGAGGAATTTCTGAAATGTGCTCAGAGCTTCCTTGGTCAGTATTTTAGCTCTGAAGTAGAGTCATAAGAACTTTAAACGTTAACTGTGTTTCTCACTCCACAGATGCTGCCAGACCTGCTGAGATTTACTACCATATTCTGTTTTTATTTCAGATTTCCAGCATCTGCAGTATTTTGCTTTTATCTTCTTACTTGGCCCAAATAGAGAGGAGGCATTGCTGGATCTGGTACTGGAAAATGAGGTGGACCACGTGTCCATGGGGAATATGTAGTTAAGGGTGATCATCCCATCATAAAGTTTAGTTAATAATGGAGAAGAGCAAAGAATAACCTAATACAAAACGTCTCAATTGAAAGAGGACTAATTTGAATCCAATGAAAAAGAATCTAGCCAGGGTAAAATGGAACCAGGGACTGACAGAGAAATCTGTAATGGAACAATGGGTGACTTTTAAGGAAGAGCTGCTTCAGGTCCAGCCTAGCTGGTGCATTCCAATCGGGGAAAAAGGTAAGGGAGCCAAAAATATGGCTCCTTGGATAATGAGAGAAGGATAGAGATTATGATAATACAGAAAAAAAAGTATGATGCATGTCAGGTGAATTCTTCAAGTGAAAACCAGGTCAAGTACAATAGGTTAAGAGGGGAGGTGAAGAGGAAAATAAGGGTGGCAAGGAGAGAATCAGGGAGATGGTGATATAGAAGTAGTGTCACCCAAGGCCCAGGGTGTGTCTGGGGGACATGAGTTTAAATCCCACTAGGGCAACTGGTGGAATTTAAATTCAATTAATAAATTTGGAATTGAAAGCTAGTCTCAGTAATGGCGACCATGAAACTATCATCGAGTGTTGTAAAAACCCATCTGGGTCAGTAGCGTCCTTTAGGGAAAGAAATCTGCCATCCTTATCTGATCTGGTCTATATGTGACTCTAGGCCTTCAACAATGTGGTTGACTCTTAACTGTCC
Source organism: Carcharodon carcharias (assembly GCF_017639515.1). Lineage (NCBI taxonomy): Eukaryota > Metazoa > Chordata > Chondrichthyes > Lamniformes > Lamnidae > Carcharodon > Carcharodon carcharias. Next base: position 155,089,855 of record NC_054472.1, read on the forward strand.
TCTGCAATGGCCTAACAAGTTCAAGGACAATTAAGGATGGACACCAAATGTTGGCCCTGCCAGTGGTGCCTACATTCCATGAAGGAATGAAGGAAAAAACATGAGAATAGAATGGTGTCAACATAAAAGGGAATCCAAAAATATTCTACCAGCATGTAAATATTAAGTGGGTAGTAAGAGGTGGAGTGTGTCCTATTAGGTATAAACAGAGTAATATACGCTAAGGAGCAGGGCAAGACTAGAATACTTAATGTGGTCTTCTATGGGCTGAATGGACTCCTTCTGTGCCTTAAATGACTGACTCTAAGAAGCATTTCCTCATTTCTTATCTGCTCCTTTGTCAGTTACCCTATACCACTCATCAAATAGTGCAATGAAACCTATTATATCCATAGGAATAGGCAAATGGGGGCCTCGATTTAACATCTCACCCGACAGGCAGAAACTCTGACCATACAGTACTGAAGTCACTGGGAAACTAAGTAATGCAGTGGGCTATATTCCCCACTACCAGTCCACCCCAGCCCTCTCACTATCACCTCACCCACCTTGGCCTTCCAACTTTGGGTATCAGGTTTGAATCCAATCTTAATTAATGGAATTAAAGGCTCCTTTCTTTTTCTATTTGCTGTAAGGGCATTAAATGAAATGAGTTTGTGCTACTAACAGGTGTAGGTTTGTTGCAACAAGTTCAAGTTAATTAGAAGATTGGCAACTCATTCAGAGGATTAATAACTAACTCAAGAATGGCAACTGTTGCACTAGGACAGGGAAAAATCTCCTAAGGTTGGGTTCATTGAGGTACATTGGTGCATATTCAAGTGGCATATCATTTTACTTATCTAACCAATGGAACATGCTTGTGTTGCTTCCTTTTCACCTTACACTACCCACAGCACAAAGTATTAATGCATCATATTCATACTGAGGAGGCCAAACAAAATCACACAATGTCTGCTGAGAAACTTTGACATACTTTTGGCATCACCTCAAGGCACAGTTGTCTCCATAATGTTCTTTTTCACAGTTGCTGACTGTTCCATTTTCACGGCACTTGTGGATACTTTCACAAACCAGAACACAAAAAATGCAAAGGATAATTAGGAACAGATAATGGGATCCCATCACTCAATCAGGGTAATTCCTTGGGGAATGAGTCTGTATTTCCCCCCACCCCCCAACAAGGTTTCAACTGGGAGCTTCTCCACTTACCTCAGTGTTTCTGCTCATTTCCTGCGAGCACAAAACATGCTATCATGCACAGGCATGCTAACCCATGGAATAAATTCTTGTTGGCAGCTCTGGACTTATGGAATAGTGAAGTTACATAGAGATTTATATATAAACCTGGACAAAGGCCAGCCCATCAGCACCATCACATTGATTTATGAACCCAACTATGAACATTGAAATGCTCACTCCCAACTTCTCACCAATGGAGAGTTCTCGTCTCAACTCGGCTCACAAAGGAGAGAGTGGGCATGTTTCTCTATAGAGAAAGTTAATCACTTTCCCATCCTGTTGGTTTCTCTTACCTGAGATCAGCTGGATGCGCAATTATATTGCATGGTGTGATCCTGAGGTACAAACTCCCTGATCCAAATGATCTGAATTGAGGTTGCTGATCTCTCAGCTGAGACTGCAATGGGAAAGTACAGGTGATTTTACTGTTCTGAGGTTAAGCACCTCTTTTTATACATTCATGGGATGTGGGCATCGCTGGCGAGGCGAACATTTATTGCCCGTCCCTAATTGCCCTCAAGAAGGTGGTGGCGAGCTACATTCTTGAACCACTGCAGTCCTGGTAGTGTAGGTACACCCACAGCGCTTTTAGGGAGAGTGTTCCAGGATTTTGATTCAGCAACAGTGAAGGAACGGCAATATATTTCCATATCAGGATGGCGAGTGGCTTGGAGGGGAACTTCCAGGTGATGATGTTCCCATGTGTCTGCTACCCTTGTCCTTCCAGATGGTAGTGGTGTTGGGTTTAGGAAGCTGCTGCCTAAAGAGGCTTGGTGAATTCCTGCAGTGTGTCTTGTAGATGGTACACTCTACTGCCACTGTGCACCTGTGGATGGGGTGCCAATCAAGCAGGCTGCTTTGTCCTGGATGGCGCCAAGCTTCTTGAGTGTTGTTGGAGTTGCACTCATCCAAGCAAGTGAAGAGTATTCCATCACACTCCTAACTTGTGCCTTGTAGATGGTGGACAGGCTTTGAGGAGTCAGGAGGTGAGTAACTCGCTGCAGGATTCCTAGCCTCTGACTGGATCCTGTAGCCACAGTAGTTATATGGCTAGTCCAGTTCAGTTTCTGGTCAAAGGTAACGCCCAGGATGTTGATATTGGGGGATTCAACGATGGTAACACCATTGAATGTCAAGGGACAATGGTTAGACTCTCTCTTGTTGGAGATGGTACTTGCCTGACACTTGTGTGACATGATTGTTACTTGCCACTTGTCAGCCTAAGCCTGGATATTGTCTTGTTGCATTTGGACATGGACTGCTTCAGTATCTGAGCAGTCGCAAATGGTGCTGAACATTGTGCAATCATCAGGGAACACCCCCACATCTGACTTTATGATGGAAGGAAGGTTATTGATGAAGCAATTGAAAATGGTTGGGCCTCGGACACTACACTGAGGAACTCTTGCAGTGATCTCCTGGAACTGAGGTGATTGACTTCCAACAACCATAACCATCTTCCTTTGTGTTAGGTATGAGTTCAGCCAGTGGAGAGTGTCCCCCCTGATTCCCATTAACTACAGTTTCGCTAGGGTTCCTTGATGTCACACTTGGTCAAATGCTGACTTGATGTCAAGGGTGTTCATTCTCACCTCACTTCTAGAGTTCAGCTTTTTTGTCCTTGTTTGAACCAAGGCTGTAATGAGGTCTGGAGCTGATTGGCTTTGGCAGAACCCATACGGAGTGTCAGTGAGCAGGTTACTGCTCAGCAAATGCCACTTAATAGCATTGTTGATGACCCCCTTCCATCACTTTACTGATGATTGAGAGTAGACTAATGGGGCAGTAATTGGCCTGGTTGGATTTGTCCTGCTTTTTGTGTACAGGACATACCGGGTCAATTTTCCACATTGCCGGCTAGATGCCAGTGTTGTAGTTGTACTGGAATCACTTGGTTAGGGGTGCGGCAAGTTCTGGAGCACATCTTCATTACTATTGCCAGAATGTTGCCAGGGCCCATATCCTTTGCAGTATCCAGTGCCTTCACCTGTTTCTTGATATCACATGGAATGAATCGAATTGGCTGAATACCGGCACGTGTGATGCTGGGGACTTCTGGAGAATGCTGAGATGAATCATCCACTCGGCATTTTGGCAGCCTTATCTTTTGCAATGATATGCCGGGCTCCCCATCATTGAGGATGGGGATATGGAGCCTCTTCCTGCAGTGAGCTGTTTAATTATCCACCACCATTCATGACTGGATGTGGCAGGACTGCAGAGCTTAGGACTAATCTGTTGGTTGTAGAATTGCTTTACTCTGTCTATCGCTTGCTGCTTATGCGATTGGCATGCAAGTAATCCTATGCTGTCTCTTCACCAGGTTGGCACCCCATTCTTAGGTATGCCTGCTGCTGCTCCTAGCATACTCTCCAGCACTCTTCATTGAACGAGGGTTGATCCCCTGGCTTGGTGGTAATGGTAGAGTGGAGGATATGCCAGGCCATGAGGTTACAGATTGTGTTCGAGTACAATTCTGCTGCTGCAGATGGCCCTCACGGTTGCCTAGTCTTGAGTTGCTAGATCTATTGAAAATCTATCCCATTTAACATAGTGGCAGTGCCATACAGTGGCAGGGTATCCTCAATGTGAAGGTGGGTCTTCGTCCCCACAAGGACTGTACAGTTGTCATTCCTACCGATAGCGTCATGGACAGATGCATCTGCAGCATGTCTGTTGGTGAGGTCAAGTTTGTTCTTCCCTCTTGTTGGTTCCCTCACAACTGCCACAGATCCAGTCTAGCAGCTATGTCCTTTAGGACTTGGCCAGCTGGGTCTGTGGTGGTGCTCCTGAGCCACACTTGCTGATGGACATTGAAGTCCCCCATCCAGAATACATTTTGTGTGCTTGCCACCGTCAGTACTTCCTCCAAGTGATGTTCAACATGGAGGAGCACCAGCTGAGGTTGAGGGGGCAGGGGTCGAGGGCTGCGGGGATTGTGATGCAGTATGTGGTAATCAGCAGGTTTCCTTGCCCTTGTTTGACCTGCTGCCATGAGTCTTAGAGTTTGGGTCTGGTGAAAGGAATGGTTACTAAGGGTCCCACTCCAGATTACCACAGAAATTCATATGAGTGAAGGAATTGAGTGAGTACGCTTGGCTACGAGCCTTAAAAGAATGTTGATAAATCTAATATATGCATCACATGGAGGTCAACACAATCAGCAGAGACCCAACATATGTTGTTGCCCTTAGTTCTGAGCTGAAAGAATTGGAAGAAAAGCCAGTTACACAAGCATAATTGTTCATTTGAAGTTTCACGTCATTCAATGTGCTTATCGGCCTTCTATACCCTTCAAAGCTTTCCTGTGGTTTGGATTGGGGAATGCGCAACATAGGAAAATTGGCAGCAATGCAGAGGAGTAAGGAATTCACAGACATTCAAGAGGTACCCTGTTTCCAAGTTAAAATAAGTAAACAGGACAACTCCTAGCAGCTTGCAGCTCGAGACTGCTAGAGTTTCTATTTATTGTTAACCACCAAGCCTCCATCCTCAAAGATCAGCTTGCATGAGGTAATTCAGTGATGCTCCTTGCTATGATCTCTCTGAGCTTTTGCTTTTTATCATTCACATAACCATATTGTAGCCCAACCTGATTTGGGATGCTGTTAAATTCTGTTGCTTTAATGTTAAATCACACATTAATACTCTATCTTAGAAGTTACATTGTTAGATCTAATTGTCACACTAAATAAGAATATTGAAGCACTAGAGAAAATGCAGAAATTAATTTTAAGGGTGTTGTAAGAACTGAGACAATGAATTGAGTAAATTGGAGGTTTTTATCCCCTTTGGAAAAGAGAAGCCTAAAAGGATACCCGATTGAGGTCTTTAAAAGGTTTGATAGGATGTGGAGAAATTGTTTCTGTCCGTGAGCGAGTCCAGAAGAAGAAGAATATAAAAAAAACCAGGAACAGATCAAACAACTAATCAGTATAGAGAGTGGCGAGAAAGTGAAACATGTTGCCACATGAAATGTTTGAAGTGGGTGGCATTGATGCATTTAAGGAAAGGTGTGGGTATACATGAGGGAGAAGGGAAGGGCTTAGGTTGGGAAGAGGCAAATAGATTGGGAGAAGGCTCATGTGCAGTATAATCACCGTGGCCTGTTTCTGTTTTGTATAGTTTATGCAATTTTATGTATCACACAAATCCTTATTTAAAGAAAATAAAGCACTCTTGTCATGACTAGCGAAACTAGCTGGCACTTTCAGCCAGTATTATTGAGCCAGCTTACATTGTCCCCGCTGACGGCTACTTTAACTTCTCAAGCCAAATCTGTCCCTTTCCATGCTATTGTTTCCCCCACTTACATTGCTGTTTCCCCTGCTGGTCTATTGCCCCTTTTAATGCTGCTCTCCTACCCATCTCCCCCCACAACCTTCCCCCCACCTCGAGGTCACTGTGTCAACTCAAACACCTGCTACCCCTTCCCATACTGCCATTGCTCCCCTTCCCACTTTGTCATAGTAACTGTACTCCAATTGCTCAACCTTACACTCTCAATGTTTCCCCTCCCACATAGTCACTACTCTCTCTTGTATCTCTACTTCCCTTTAAATTGCATTATCACTAGCCAAAGCTGCACATAAGCACACATCAAAAGTGATAAAAAGCAGTTAGTTACAAGGAAGTAACAATCAGTATATAGTCTAGAGAGAAGGGGGGTCATCAGGGTATATTAAATAGTAAGTCATATCTTCAAGCTAACCAAGAATATTACTGTATTTCAAAGTAAGCTAGTGCAAGGGGGGAGTGGTCATGGTATTGTCGCTGGACTAGTAATCCAGAGACCCAGGGTAATGCTCTGGGGACCCGGGTTCAAATCCCTCCATGGAAGATGGTGGAATTCAAATTCAGTAAAAACCTGGGATTAAAAGTCCAATGATGGCCATGTCGATTGTTGTAAGATCCCATCTGGTTCACTAATGCCCCTTAGGGAAGGAAATCTGTCGTCCTTACCTGGTCTGGCTGACATGTGACTCCAGGCCCACAGCAATGTGGTTGACTCTTAACTACCCTCTGAAATGGCCTAGCAAGCCACTCAGTTGTAACAAACCACTACAGAGACACAAAAAAGGAATGAAACCCGATAGACCATCCGGCATCAACCTAGGCAGCAGGAACGACAACAGCGAATGCGACCCTGCAATGTCCTCCTTACTAACATCTGGGGGCTAGTGCCAAAATTGGGAGAGCTGTCTCAGAAACTAGTTAACCAACAGCCTGACATAGTCATCCTCATAGAATCATACCTTACAGATAATGTCCCAGACTCCACCATCCCCATCCCTGGGTATGTCTTATCCCACCGGCAGGACAGACACAGCAGAGATGGCATCACAGTGGTATACAGCAGAGAAAGAGTTGCCCTGGGAGTCCTCAACATCGACTCTGGCCCCATGAAGTCTCATGGTATCAGCAGGTCAAACATGGGCAAGGAAACCTCCTGCTGATTACCAAGTGCCGTCCTCCCTCAGCTGATGAATCAGTGCTGCTCCATGTTGAACACCACTTGGAGGAAGCACTGAGGGTGGCAAGGGTGCAGAATGATCTCTGGGTGGGAGACTTCAATGTCCATCACCAAGAGTGACTCGGTTGCACCACTACTGACTGAGCTGCCGAGTCCTAAATGACATAGCTGCTAGACTGGTTCTGCGGCAGGTGGTGAGGGAACCAACAAGAGGGAAAAACATACTTGACCTCATCTTCATCAACCTGCCTGCCGCAGATGCATCTGTCCATGACATTACCGGTAAGAGTGACCACTGCATAGTCATTGCAGAGACGAAGTCCTGCCTTCACGTTGAGGATACCTGCCATCATGTTGTGTGGTACTACACCATGCTAAATGGGATAGATTTCAAACAAATCTAGCAACTCAATTGGGCAACCATGGGCACTATGGGCCATCAGCAGCAGCGGAATTGTACTCAAACACAACCTGTAATCTCATGGCCCGATATGTCCCCCATGCTACCATTACCAGTAAGCCAGGGGATCAACTCTGGTTCAGTGAAGAGTGCAGGAGGACATGCCAGGAGCAGCACCAGGCAAACGATCCTACAACGAACAGATCAAATCTAAGCTCTGCAGTCCTGTCACATCCAGTCATGAATGGTGGTGGACAATTAAACGACTCACTGGAGGAGGTGGCTCCACAAATATCCCCATCCTCAATGTTGGAGGAGCCCAGCACAGCAGTGCAAAAGATAAGGCTGAAGCATTCGCAAAAATCTTCAGCCAGAAGTGCCAAGTGGGTGATCCATCCCAGCCTCCTCCAGAGGTCCCCAGCATCACAGATGCCAGTCTTCAGCCAATTTGATTCACTCCACATGATATCAAGAAATGGCTGAAGGCACTGGAAACTGCAAAAGCTATGGGCCCTGACAGCATTTCCGGCAATAGTACTGAAGACTTGTGCTCCAGAACTTGCCACGCCCCTAGCCAAGCTGTTCATAGAAACATAGAAAATAGGAGCAGGAGTAGGCCATTCGGCCCTTCGAGCCTGCTCCACCATTCGTTATGATCATGGCTGATCATCCAACTCAATAGCCTGCTCCCACTTTCTCCCCATATCCTTTGATCCCTTTCGCCTCAAGAGCTATATCTAACTCCTTCTTGAAAACACACAATGTTTTGGCCTCAACTTCTTTCTGTGGTAGCGAATTCCACAGGCTGACCACTCTCTGAGTGAAGAAATTTCTCCTTACCTCAGCCCTAAATGGTCTACCCCGTATCCTCAGATTGTGACCCCTGGTTCTGGACTCCCCCACCATTGGGAACATCCTTCCTGTATCTGCCCTATCTAGTCCTATTAGAATTTTGTAGGTTTCTATGAGTTCCCCCCTCATTCTTCAGAACTCCAGCAAATATAATCCTAACCAACTCAATCTCTCCTCATATGTCAGTCCCGCCATCCCAGGAATCAGTCTGGTAAACATTCACTGCACTCCCTCAGCAAGAACATCCTTCCTCGGATAAGGAGGTCAAAACTGCACACAATATTTCAGGTGTGGTCTCACCAAGGCCCTGTACAATTGCAGCAAGACATCCCTGCTCCTGTACTCGAATCCTCTGGCTATGAAAGCCAACATACCATTTGCCTTCTTTACTGCCTGCTGCACCTGCATGCCTACCTTCAGCGAGTCGTGTACGAGGACACCCAGGTCTCATTGCACATTCCCCTCTCTCAATTTATAGCCATTCAGATAATAATCCGCCTTGCTGTTTTTGGCACCAAAGTGGATAACCTCACATTTATCCACATTATACTGCATCTGCCATGCATTTGCCATCACTCAGCTTGTCCAAATCACACTGAAGAATCTCTGCATCCTCCTCACAGCTCACCCTCCCACCCAGCTTTGTGTCATCTGCAAATTTGGAGATATTAAATTTAGTTCCCTCATCTAAATCATTAATATATATTGTGAATAGCTAGGATCCCAGCACCGATCCCGGCGGTACCTCCACTAGTCACTACCTGCCATTTGAAAAAAAATCTGTTTGTTCCTATTCTTTGTTTCCTGTCTGCCAACCAGTTTTCTATCCATCTCAACACACTACCCCCAAACCCATGCGCTTTAATTTTACACGCTTATGTGGGACTTTGTCGAAAGCCTTCTAAAAGTCAAAATAAACCAGATCCACTGGCTCCCCCTCATCAAATCTACTAGTTACATCCTCAAAAAATTCCAGTAGATTGGTCAAGATTTCATAAATCCATGCTGGCCCTATCCGATTCTGCCACTGTTTTCTAAGTGCTCAGCTATTATATCTTTTATAATTACAATTTTCCCCACTACCAACATCAGGCTGACTGGTCTATAATTCCCTGCTTTCTCTCTACATCCCTTTTTAAATAGTGGGGTTACATTAGCTACCCTCCAATCTGTTCCAGAGTCTATAGAATCTCGGAAGATGACCACCAATGCATCCACTATTTCTAGGGCCACTTCCTTAAGTATCCTGGGATGTAGATTTTCAGGTCCTGGGGCCTTCAATCCCATCAATTTTTCCAACACCATTTCCCTATTAATATGTTTTCTTTCAGTTCCTCCCTCTCAATATACCCTGTGTTCCCCAAAAGTCCTGCTATGTTATTTGTATCCTCCTTTGTGAAGACAGAACCAAAGTATGTATTTAGTTGGTCAGCCATTTCTTAAATCCCCATTATAAATTCCTCTGTTTCTGACTGTAAGGGACCTACATTTATCTTCACCAATCTTTTTTCTCTTCACATACCAAAATAAACTTTTGCTGTCACTTTTTATGTTCCCTGCAAGCTTACTCTTGTGCTCTATTGTCCCCTTCTTAATCATTCCTTGGTCCTCCTTTGCTGAATTCTAAAGTGGTCCCAATCCTCAGGTCCGTTGTTTTTTCTGGCCAATTTGTATGCAAATCAAATTAGCAACAATACTGTAGAGGAGGAATTCCTGGATCTAATACTATCTCTAATTTCCCTTGTAAGCCATGATTTGGCCACCTTTCCTGTCTTACTTTTACACCAGACTGGAATAAACAATTGTTGCAGTTCACCCATGCGCTCTTTGAATGTTTGCCATTACCTATCCACCATCATCCCTTTAAGTAAAGTTTCTCAATCCATCATAGCCACCTTATGCCTCATACCATCGCAGTTTCCATTATTAACATTCAGGACCCGAATCTCAGAATCAACTCTGTCACTCTCCATCGTGATGAAGATTTCTACCATATTATGGTCGCACATCCCCAAGGGGTCTCGCATAACTAGATTGACAATTATTCCTTTCTCATTACACAATGCCCAGTCTAGGATGTCCTGTTCTCTAGTTGGTCCCTCAACATATTGGTCCAGAAAACCATCCCCTATACACTCCAGGAATTCCTCCTCTACAGTATTGTTGCTAATTTAATTTGCCTAATCTATACGTAGATTAAAGTCACCCATAATTACAGATGTTCCTTTATTACATGCATCTCTAATTCCCTGTTTAAAGTCATTCCCAACATCACCACTACAGTTTAGGGGTCTGTATACAATCCCCACTAACGTTTTTGCCCTTTAGTGTTTCTCAGCTCTACCCTTACAGATTCCACATCGTTGGAGCTAATATCTTTCCTCACTATTGCGTTAATTTCCTCTTAACCAGCAATGCAACTCCACCGCCTTTTCCTTTTTGTCTGTCCTTCCTAAATACTGAATACCCTCGGATGTTCAGTTCCCATCCCTGGTCACCCTGCAGCCATGACTCCGTAATCCCGACTATATCATATCTGTTTACATCTAGTTGCACGGTTATTTCATCCACTTTATTACGAATGCTCCTCACGTTAAGGCACAAAGCCTTAAGGCTTGCCTTTTTAACAATACTTGTCCCATTCCCATTATTTTTCTCTGAGGCCCTGTTTGATTATTGCCCTTGATTTCTCTGCCTATCACTTTTCTTATTCCCCTTTCTGTCTTTCATCCTTGTCCTTGATTCACCCTCCTCTAGTTTCCCATCCCACTGCCATTTTAGTTTAAACTCTCCCAACCACTCTAGCAAATATTCCCCCAAGGACATTAGTCCCAGTCCTGCCCAGGTGTAACCCGTCCAGCTTGTACTGGTCCCACCTTCCTCAGAACCCAATGTCCCAGGAATCTGAAACCCTCCCCCTCACACCATCTCTTCAGCCACGTATTCATCCAACACAACCTGCTATTTCTACTCTGACTGGCACGTGGCACTGGTAGTAATCCTGAGATCACTACCTTTGAGGTCCTACTTTTCAACTTAATTCCTAACTCCCTATATTCTGCTTTTACAACCTCATCCCTTTTTTCACCTATGTTGTTTGTATCAATGTATACCACAACCACTGGTTGTTCACCTTCCCCCTTCAGAATGTCCTGTAGCCACTCTGAGACATCCTTGTCCCTGGCACCAGGGAGGCAACATACCATCTTGGTGTCTCATTTGCGACCCCTTACAATTGAATCCCCTATAACTATTGCATTAGCCCCAGTATATCTACAACACTGGCATCTATCCGGCTATGTGGAAAATTGTCCTGGTGGATCCTGTACACAAAAAGCAGGACAAATCCAACCTGGCCAATTACCGCCCCATCAGCCTACTCTCGATCATCAGTAAAGTAATGGAAGGGGTCATTAACAGTGCTATCAAGCGGCACTTGCTTAGCAATAACCTGTTCACTGATGCCCAGTTTGGATTCCGCCAGGTTCACTCAGCTCCTGACCTACAGACTCGGTTCAAACATGGACAAATAAGCTGAACTCCCAAGGCGAGGTGAAAGTGACTACCCTTGACATTAAGGCAACATTTGACTGAGTGTGGCATTAAGGAGCCCGAGGAAAACTGGAGTCAATGGGAATCAGGGGGGAAATTCTCTGTTGGTTGGAGTCATACCTAGCACAAAGGAAGATGGTTGAGGTTGTTGGAGATCAGTCATCTTAGCTCCAGGACATCACTGCAGGAGTTCCTCAGGGTAGTGTCCAAGGCCCAACCGTCTTCAACTGCTTCATCAATGACGTTCCTTCCATCATAAGTTCAGAAGTGGGGATGTTCGCTGATGATTGCATAATGTTCAGCACCATTCGCAACTGCTCAGATACTGAAGTAGGCCATATCCAAATGCAGCAAGACCTGAACAATATCCATGCTTGGGCTGACAAGTGGCAACTAACATTTGCGCCACACAAGTGTTAGGCAATGAACATCTCCAACAAGAGAGAATCCAACCATCACCCCTTCATGTTCAATGGCATTATCATCGTCAGCAGGTCAGAGGATAGGAAATCGTGCGATGAGTAACTTGCCTCCTGACTCCCCAAAGTCTGTCCCCAATCAACAAGGCACAAGTCAGGAGTGTGATGGTATACTCCCCACTTGCCTGGATGAGTGCAGCTCATACAATACTGAAAAGGCTGAACACCGTCCAGGACAAAGCAGTCCACTTGATTGGTACCCTATCCACAAACATTCACTCTGACACCTCTGACACACAGTGACAGCAGTGTGTACCATCTACAAGATGCACTGCAGGAATTCACCAAGGCTCCTTAGACAGTACCTTCCAAGCCCATGACCACTACTACCTAGAAGGACAAGGGCAGCAGACAGATGGGAACACCACCACCTGAACGTTCCCCTCCAAGTCACTCATCATCCTGACTTGGAAAAAATCACCGTTCCTTCAATGTCGCTGGGTCAAAATCCTGGAACTCCCTTCCCAACAACACTGTGGTTGTACCTACACCACGTAGACTGCAGCAGTTCAAGAAAGCAACTCATCACCACCTTCTCAAGGGCAATTAGGGGTGCTGGCCCAGACACTGAAGCCCACATCCTGTCATTGAGTTAAAAAAAAAGCAGAGTCAAAGGGCATATCCTTACATGAGTTAAATATCAGTTAGAAGAGATTCTTCTCAGGCAACGGAATCAAAGGTTATCAGGGTTAGATGGGAATGTGGAATTCAAAACACAAACAAATCAGCCATGACCTTATTGAATGGCGGAGCAGGCTCGAGGGGCCAGTTGGACTGCTTCTGCTCCTATTTCTTACGTTCGCATGTCATATGTAATTTTCTTTCTTAAAGAGTAATAATTTTTTTGTAATTAATCTGCCACTGCATTGATACGATACTAAAACATTGAGGGCAGTGAAGTTATTTACTATTCTGCAAAAGTTAGGGTACCAAAGAAATGAGCTGAATATCCTGTTCTTTTCCTGAAATATGTGTGTATAGTTGCACACATGTGCAAAATAATGGGGTTAAGCTCCAGACTGCATTCTAATCAAAATGTTTAGATGATTCATAATCAAATATGAATACTTGGAAGTGAGTTACAACTGGAAAACAAGATAAAAATTGTCAAGAAAAGCTATTTAGCCCATCACTATCTAGAAAAAGAATTGTTGAGGATCACGACATTTACTTGTCTCTTAAAAGATTCCAATGGTTTTGCCTCTACCCTTATGAACATACGAACTAGAAGCATTAGAAAGCCATTCAGTTCTTCAAGCCTGTAAAGCCATTCAATAAGATCATGGCTGATCAATTTGTAACCTCCTGCTGACGCCGATAACCTTTCACTGCTTTGTTAATCAAAAATCTATCTAGCTCTGCCTTAAAAATATTCAAAGACCCTGCTTCCACTGCCTTTTGAGGAGGAAAGTTCCAAAGACTCACCACCCTCTAAGAGAAAGAAATTCTCCTCATCTCTGTCTTAAATGAGCGACCCCTTATTCTTAAACCGTGACCCCTAGTTATAGATTCTCCCACAAAAGGAAACACCCTCTCCATATCCATTCTGTCAAGATCCCTCAGGATCTTAAAAGTTTCGATCAAGTCACCTTTTAGGCTTCAAAACTCCAGTGGATACAAGCCTAACTTGTCCAACCTTTCCTCAAAGCATCCCATCCATTCCCGGTATTAGTCTAGTAAACCTTCTCTGAACTGTTTCTAATGCATTTACATCCTTCCTTAAATAAGGAAAGCTATACTGTACATAATACTCTAGATGTGATCTCAGCAGTGCCTTGCACAACTGAAGCATAATCTCCCTACTTGTATCCAGTTCCCCTCACAATAAACGATAACATTCTATTAACTCTTCTAACTAGTTGCTGTACCTGCATACTAACCTTTTGTGATTCATGAACATGGACACCCAGATCCCTCTGAATCTCAGAGCTCTGCAATCTCTCACTATTTAGACAATATGTTTCTTCCTTATTCTTCCTGCCAAAATGGACAATTTCACACCTGCCCACGTTGTACTCCATTTTCTAGCTCTTGGCCCACTCACTTAACCTATCTAAGTCATTTTGTAGCCTCCTTACATCCTCCTCACAACTTACTTTCCTACCTACCTTTGTGTCATCAACACAAAGACACATTGTGTCTTCATCCAATCATTTATATAAATTGTAAAAAGTTGGGGCTCCAGCAAGGGTCCCTATGCATACCATTCATTACATCCCACCAACCAGAAAAAGATCTATTTATGGCCACCTACTGTTTCCTGTTAACTAGCCAATCTTTATTGCATACCAATATATTACCCCCCACACCATGAGCTTTTATTTTCTGCAATAACCTTTGATGTGACAAATGCCTTTTGGAAATCTAAGTACAGTACATCCACCGGTTCCCCTTTATCCACAGCATCCATTCCTTCAAAGAACTCCAATAAATTGGTTAAACATGATTTCCCTTTCACAAAACCATGTTGACTCTGCCTGATTGCCTTGAATTTATCTAAGTGACCTGCTATAAAATCTTTAGTAATAGCTTCTAATATTTTCCCAATGACAAGATGTTAAGCTAGCTGGCCTGTAGTTTCCTGTTTTCCGTCTCCCTCTCTTTTTGAATAAAGGAATTACATTTGCTATTTCCCAGGGCTGAATTTTCTGGCTGAAGCACGGGTGGCGGAGCCCACACGCGAGCGCTTAAAATGTCGCACGAGTATCCCGACGTCAGCGTGCGGCATCGCGATATTTAGGTGGGCGGGCGCGCTATGCAGCACGATGCGCACCCGCCATTAATTAAAGGCCTTGTTAAGGTCCTTAACTCGGCAATTAACACCGGTTTTGAGGAGCCCGTGCGAATTTTTCGGCTCGGCGCACAAGCCCAACGGGCAGGCAAGGATGTGATTTTTTTAGCAAACCTCATCCACTGGCAGGAGGAGGTTTCATGTCAGCTTTAAAAAAATTTAATAAAGCTTCTGTGCACTTTAATAACATGTCCCATCTCGTGTCATATGAGGGGGACATGTTAGTGATTTTTTTTTATTTTTCTATTTTTAAACTTTGAAAACCTTGCAGCGATCTCCCTGACGTACCACTTAGCCTCAGGGAGATGTGTGCTCTTTCATGCACATGCTTGAAAGAGCGCACTCTCGCATTTGGGGAGTCCCCCCCACCCCCCGACTGCACAGGAAGCGCATAGTGCTTCCCGTCGGGCGTCACGCTCGGCAGACCTTAATTGGCCCACCCACTTAAAATGGCAGTGGGGCCCGTTTCAGCAGCGGCAATCGGCTGCCTGCCCGCCGCCGAGTTGTTCGGGCCCGCCTGCCTGTCAAGGGCAAAATTCAGCCCCCAATCTAACGGAGCCTTCCCCGGATCAATGAATTTTGGAAAATTAAAACCAGCACATCAACTATCTCACTAGCCACTTCTTTCAAGACCCTAGGGTGAAGCCCATTGGAACATGGGAATTTGTCAGCCCGCAGCTCCAATAATTTGTTCAATACCACTTCTCTGGTGACTGCAATTTTCCTGAGTTTCTCTCTCCCTTCCATTTCCTGATTTACAGCTATTTCTGGGATGTTACTTGTATCCCATGTAGTGAAAACCAATGCAAAATACCTGCTTAATTCATCTGCCATCTCCTTACTTTCCATTATTAATTCCACAGACTCACTTTATAAAGGACCAACACCCAGTTTGTTATCTCTCCTTATTTAAATACCTACAGAAACTCTTATTTTCTGTCTTAATCTTTCTAGCTAGCTTTCTCTTGTACTCTAATGTTTCCTTCTTTATTAATCTTTTTGTCATTCTTTGCTATTCTTTATATTCTAACTAATCTTCTGGCCTACCATCCATCTTTGTGCAATTAAATGCTTTTTCTTTAAGTTTGATACTGTCTTTAACTTTTTTAGTTAACCACAGATGGTGGGTTCTCCCCTTGGAAGTTTCCATTCTCATTGGAATGTATTGATTCTCTGTATTCTGGAATATCCCTTTAAAAGCCTGCCTCTGCATCTCTATGGACTGATCCCTTAACCTTATTTGCCAGTTCCCTCTAGCTAGCTCTGCTTTCATGCCCTCATACTTGCCCTTATTTAAAATGCTAATCCTGGACCCACTCTTCTCTCCCTCAAAGTGAATGTAAAATTCAATCATATTATGATCGCTGCTTCCTAGGAGTGCCTTCACTATGAGGTTATAAATTAATCCCATGTTGCACAGTATAGCCTGCTCTCTGGTTGGCTCCAGAGTGTGCTATTCAAACAAACTATCCTGAAAACATTCTATGAACTCATCAGCTAGGCTATCTTTGCCCATCTGATTTTTCCAGTCTATCTGTAGATTAAAATCTCCCATGATCATCACTGTACCTTTCTGGCAAGCTCCCATTATCACTTCCTTTATACTCTGTCCTACCATGTGGTTACAATTATGGGGCCTGTATACTACTCCCACAAGTGGCTTTTTTCCTTTATTGCTTCCCATCTCAACCCAAACGGCTTCCACGTTCTGGTTTCCTGAACTTAGGTCATTCCTCTCTAATGAGCTAATACCATCATTTATTAACAGGGCCACCCTCTGCCTTTTCCTAGTTTCCTGTGCTTCCTAAATGTCACATATTCCGAAGTCCATTCCCACCTGTTGATTACACTTCATATAAAGAACTTCTTGACATCAACCTAAATTTTCCTTTAAATTGGTTGAAACCTGTGTCACCTTGCCATAATGCCACAGTTTCCCTTAATTAGGACAGACAAATTCTCTCTGTGTATCCTTTCGAAGTTGGAGAAACCAACTTTCCCCAGTTGTAACTCAATCCCGTGAAATTGCGAATTAGCCTTGTGGCTCTTTCTTGGATTTCTCCCAGAGTCTCTCACTGAACAAAACTAAGAATATTAGAACATTAGAAATAGTAGTAGGTCATTTGGCCCCTCAAAGCTGCTCCACCATTCAATAAGAGATCATGGCTGATCTGACTGTGGCTTTAATTCCACTTTCCTGCCTGGCCCCCTTGACCTTTGACTCTCTCTGTCTGACTCAGCCTTGAATATATTCGATGACCCAGCCTCCACTGCTCTCTGGGGTAGTGAATTCCAAAGGCTAACAATCCTCTGGGAGAATAAATTCTTCCTCATCTCCGTTGGCATAGTAATCAATCAGGCCACTGTACTGTTTCCAGCTTTTATTCTACTTTGCCCAAACCTATCTGGTTGAGTTGTGTATGAAACAATTAGATGCTGGAATGGAAAGACACTACTCCGCAAAGCTGATATTCTGAACGGGCAGGTCAACATCTAGGGTGTGTGCCCTTCACCAGTGCTGAAAACTGGAGAATGAGAGAGCCTGTCTTTCTTATATCCCAGTTTCCACTTCTGATTAAAGAAAACATCTGCAGTTTCTTCTTAGTTTAATCAGAACAAATGCCACCTGAACTATTTCATGGTGTTCCTTCTCTCTTTATCAGTGGCAGGAAGCACAATGCGCAGCAACTTCTTGTGGCTGACACATGACCCGCTGACTTAAATATAAATCATATATGATTAATGCAAGTGACAGTCTGCAATTCAGTAGGAAAATAGTCAGTATTACAAACGGCATAGAATATTATGCGATTACATGTTTCTTAAAACGGAGTGCCTTTCCCTCAGTTGATTATGTGTTACTAGTTACGTGTTTTCCACAAATGTATAGACACTTTATACAAACAGTAATCATCACACTTTCGAGACAGTAGTGGAGGTTGTTGTCTTCATCACGCTTCCCTTGGAGAATTTTGCAAAGTAGTGAATGATTCCCAGGCTGGGTGGCAAGTTGACAGGCAATGACAGGAACACTTCTTCCATGGCCATCTTTGGACCAGCAGATAGGGTAGGTAGTTCAGGTGGCACAGGAGGATCTTACGCCCTCCCACAATCCATACAAATCTGAGTGAGGACTGCTGTCCATACTCCACGATACAAGTCTCTTAATGGATGTCAACTCAAAATTTAGCGTTGCTCTGATGAAAGATCATCAACCCAAAAAGTTAGCTTTGTTTTCCTCTCCACAGTTGCTGCCTACACTGCTGGGTATTCCCAGTATTTTCAGTTTTTATACTTTAGATTTCAGAATTCAGGACTGCCAGTGGAAGGCCTTCTGACTCAGGCAGGAATGCTAACCCAAAGGCTAATTCCAAGAAGCTGACGTGAAAAGAAGATTTATCAATAATTGTGTGCTGTATTGGGAAAGGGGAACTTTTTCTTAATTTTCCACTCTTTCTTGGTTATTCATATTTGTTCATGTATAATTTCCCACGGTATATAACAAAAGAAAGATTTGCATTTATATACCTTTATTGACCTCAGGATGCACCAAATAACTTTATGGCTTTACAGTACTTTTGAAGATTTACCAATAATTGTGTGCTGTGATGGGAAAGGGGAACTTTTTCTTCATTTTCCACTCTTCCTTGGTTATTCATATTTGTTCATGTATAATTTCCCACGGTATATAACAAAAGAAAGATTTGCATTTATATACCTTTATTGACCTCAGGATGCACCAAATAACTTTATAGCTTTACAGTACTTTTGAAGATTTACCAATAATTGTGTGCTGTGATGGGAAAGGGGAACTTTTTCTTCATTTTCCACTCTTCCTTGGTTATTCATATTTGTTCATGTATAATTTCCCACGGTATATAACAAAAGAAAGATTTGCATTTATATACCTTTATTGACCTCAGGATGCACCAAATAACTTTATGGCTTTACAGTACTTTTGAAGTATTGGCACTATTGTAAGGTAGCCAATTTGGGCATAGCAAGATCCCACAAACAGTAATATGGCAACAGCCAGAGAGTCTGTTTTAGCGGTGTTGGTTAAGGAGTGAAGGTTAACCAGAGCACAGAAGAACTGCACTGCTCTTCTTCATAATAGCTCCACAAGATCTTTTACAACCATCTGAGAGGGTAGGCAGCACCTCCGTTTGACCTCTCATCCCAAAAGGCATTTCCAGCAGTGCAGCACTCCCTCAGTACGACATGTGTGGGGCAGCAGAGATTGTGTTTAAATCGCCAGTGGGATTAATTGCCATTGAGAGTGCTAAAAATGGAGTATCTGTATACGGGGAGGAGGGGGCGGGGAGGGGGTAGAAGTAATCCAACAAGACTATTTTTTAAAATATGACAATATTTATTTGAGATCTGGGGAGTGTGTACCGTTCCTGACGAGGCTCACACAAAAATCACTTCAAATTTGTGAGCTCTTCATACTAACCAGCCATAAAGCAAGGGAAAGTCTCCAAATGAAGTGCAAGTGGGTGGGCGGTTTCACCAAATAGAATGAGCGTCGTTTTAAAGACAGTGGTTTATTATTCCTTCCTTGTTTTGAATCATCCCCACAGATTACAGTCAATAATTGAAAGGAAAGGGGATCTTTTGATCGCCTTTATTTCTTTTTCCTTACAGAAGAGGTGGGATTCTTTTTGGAGATGTTCCCTAAACCAGTCCTGCCCCTGAACCCATCTAGAAGCCGGACATAAAATTCGCAAACCTCTCAGCTTTCCCTTAAACTGTGAGGCGGTGTTTTGTCTGATTGGAGGCTGATTTTAAAACTTTTTGAACTTTGAAAAATTAGAACAAAGGGGATGGTAAAGTGGCCACTTGACGATAAAACACACCTTTAGCAGCCGTTTCTCTGGCACTGATGCCACATTTAGCCAGACCCCCACCCCCCACTCCAGATTGAGTGGCCGTCTTTTTAACATTTCTTAGAAAATACAGCGTTCAACTGGGAGCCGAGCACGCAGAGAGCGGAGACTGGGCAGCCACCCCTTCCCATCACTGTCAAAGTTGAAAGGACTTGGCAAAACCATTTCCGATTGATTTCTCTCTCCATCCTCTTCTTCATTTCTCCTTTTATCTATTCACGTTCTGTTCCTTTCCTGTTCTATTCTTTCATTTTTTTTATCATACTCCCCCCTTCATTTTCCCTTCACTTTCTTTTCCCTCAGCCCTTGCACTTTTTCTCCATCACATCATTTTTTTTTCGCCCTCTTCCCGTTCCACTTGCTTCCTCTTTAATTCAAATCTCCTTTCCCCAAGCCTTACCCCTCCTTATTTTCCTTCCTACCTGGCATCTCACCACTAGCCAGTTAAGGCTGCGCCAGCACTCACACTTGGATCCGCCTGGGAATATATTCCACTTGCAGTAATGTGGGAATCGAGTTGAACGACCCGTGCTTCTAGCCACGGCAGCCTGTCGCCTCCCTTCACAGTTGGGGGCGGGGAGGGGGGAGATGTACTGGCATCTTGTAAATCAAGAGGGGGCACACTGAGGCTGAAAGAGATGTATCTACTTAAAATTAAATTATGAGAGAGATGAGCAATAATATAGTCCAATACGTAAATGGCAGCATTTGGGTTTATGAGCGTGTGTATGTATCATTTATATATTAATAGTGTGTCTGTGATTTTCATAATTAACCCTTGGAATAAGCAATGTATTTTAAATCTTCAGCTTCTAACTCTTCAGTTTTTTTTTCTTAATAAATGAAAGAAACCATTTCGATTCAATTCGCTACCTGTATCTTCTTCAGCAGCTTCTTGCTTAATTAAATTCGAAGTTCCACATACTTTAAATGCAAAGGACTGTCTCTCGGGACAGCGATGAGGAAGCAGTTATTTTTCCCCCTGATTGTCTCTTTTGTAGCTGGGTCGGTGTCGTTTGTCCTCAGCAACTTCTGGCTTTGTAAATTGAGCGGAACGTGGAGGTGGGGTGAGGGGAGGTAGAACTAAACGGAGACCAAGTCCATTCGATGGCCCCAGAGGAGTAACAGAGCGCTCCCGTCGCCCGCTGTCTTTGCTGGGTGCGGTGATCCTTTAAGAAGTCCTAGCTCAGCAATGTACTGAGTGCGACAGTAGGTGGGTAGAATGGAATAGACACCGGAGGAGGGGGGTGAAGGAAAAAATATACTTGTCAGTTATCCTGACGTCACATGAGAATTAATAAAGGCTAAATTTACAGAGGAGAAATATAGGGAGGACTGCATTCATTGCACTGCGTGCTCGGCCATGCAAACTGCTGGAATCGTGAGTTTGTGAATCTGCTAAAGTCTGAACTTCGAGGTTCAATGAATTTTCAACCGTTTTACAGGAATGAAGCGGCTGCTGCTTTGGATTCTAGTGGCAAGCAATATACTTCAGGTGACTGGGTGTCCGTCCTGTTTGTTCTTATCGGCTGGATAGCGTTTCTTTTTTGCTAAAAAGAAAAGGCGAAAGTAGTCTGACTGTCAAGGGTTGAGTTGAGTCGAGTCGAAGTGATGGATGAGAGTGATAGCCGCGAGATTACATTAAAGGGGAGGAGGAGATATAGAAAGGACAAAAAGGAGAACAAGTCGGGGGTTGGGGGGGTGGGTGGGGGGCAAGTGAAAGATAGAAGTAGCGTTACATTCTGAGTTGTGTTAAGCAGGCGGGGTGGGGGGGGCGGGGGAGGTGATTTGGCAGACGAGATTGAAGAGGGGGAAGAAAAGATGTAGCACGGTTTGGGATTCCTTTAGGAGCAAAATAGAGAAACGGATTCAATATCACTTGGAGAATCTGGCATAAGTGCAAGGCTGGAAAATGAAGCTGCGCTGGAACAGGCTGCCTGCAATAATGCTTCAATTCCGCTAAACTCGTGGCAACATTCTTTTGGAAAACACCTAAATCAGGGATATTTAATTGCAACTAGATGTAATATATTTTTAGATTTAAATGAGTATCACAAAAGTTTTTGGCTTCCTTGACTGTTCGGAGGGTGGGTGGTGGGGGTGGATGGGGGAGGGCGAGGGAATTGGAGAACAAGTGTCTTGGAAACATCTGTAAAGGTTTCCGTGAAATGCCGAGTCGTGGCAGTCACAGCTGCTTACCAAAGGACTTGTTAAAACGCAAAGCTCGAAACTGCGTTTCCAGTGTTTTAATGGGGTTGATTTAATTGCAGTGTTTCAATCGAGACCGACTCTTTTTTTAAAAAAAAACTTAGTGGAAGATTTCATGTCAGGAAACAAAAGTACAGGGAAACCCCATGGAGAATAGATGATGTGTACTGAAAATGCTGAGCAGATGAGTTTAATCCTGATAGAGTGGGGCCTGAACTGTTTAAAGGGCCATTGGCTTTGAGGGGGGGGGGGGGGGGGCGGAGAGGATATATGGAAAAGCTCCGATTGGGAGCAACAAGAACTGTCTTTTTTCTGTCACATATGTTGCAAGGGGTGTGGAGTTCAAAGGTGTTTTATCTTTTAGTAATGGACAGTTAATGGAATCTTGCCAGCCTCACACATGTCCCAAAAACAAATAATCTTTTTAAAAATGATGCGTGCTGTGTGTTTGTAAACTATAAACGCCGTACATCTTTAACAGAGCTTTGCTCGCTGCTACTGAACATGGTGTTGCTGCTGGTAACAGTGCAGTAAAATAAGCAAGCTGGCATACCTCATACTGCCTTTGGGGGAGAGGGAGTCAAGAGACCCAGCAACATAATAGGTTTCTTAGGCCCTCTTAAAGCAACATTGATCAAAGGCATCATAAACATGAAGTCCATTAAAAAATGAGAACATTCGTAATAATTGGCTCTTTTCTATAAGATTTTTTTTGTGCACCATTTTAACATCTTTGAATGAATGATTTTGTTAATATTTTCTATCTTCACACTCTTTTGGGGAATAGTGCAAAGTAGTGGAAAGATTCTCAGGCTGATTAATAGGTGTGACAGGCTGCACATGACCTCCCCTTTCGGTGGTCATAACCATCTTTGTACCAGTTGATAGGGCCATTAGTCCTTTTGAATTCTCTACCCCAGAGGGTTGTGGATGCTCCATTGATGAATACATTTAGGACTGGGATAGACAGATCTTTGGTCTCTCAGAGAATCAAGGGATATGGGCATTGGGCAGGAAAGTGGAGTTGAAGCCCAAGATCCGCCACGATCATATTGAATGGCAGAGCAGGCTCAACATGCTATATGGTCTACTACTGTTCCTTTTTTTTGTGTTCTTGTATGCAACTGGGTGGGTTTTATGGGCTTCCACAATCCATTCAATGGGGAGGGAGCCATTCACACTCTCCTAAACATCCTGACAGGACACAAACCCAGAATTCAGAGCTAGAGCTCTGACTTCCCCTTGCTGGAACTAACTCGAGAGGTGTTCAAACTCTTCACTTTCTGAAACAAAGACTGGGAATCCTACTACAAAGCCATGCTAAAATAGCAAATATATTTCATTTGAATGAATTATCTTTTCCTGAGTTAATTTTTGTTCAGTGGTAGTTCAAGATCAAGAGGTTAACAAGATTAAGGCAGTTTTTTGCTGTCTGACTATTGACTTATGTGATCTTGTATTCCTGATGTAGAAACTATAATGGCCATAATCTGTTATCAAGAATGATGATTTAAAAAGTAACTGCATATGCAAAAAATTGCTTATTGCAGCTGGTGAGGAATATGCAGTTAATATGAGCAAGACTTTTATAACACCGATCAGATACTGCAGAGCTGCTTAAAGTGCTTCTATGTTAATAACAGACCACACAACAATTTGCATTTATATAGCGCCTTTAATGTAGTAAAATATTTCAAGATGCACCACGATTATTATTAATTTTAACATCGAGCTGCATAATGAGTTTTTGGAAAGGGGAGACCATTCTACTTAATAGTTTGAAGCAAGAGCTTAGCAATATGGACCTGAGGAGAGAACATTGCCATTTGGCAGATCACACTGAGAGCTTTAATTTGCTTTGGTATCCCATCACCAAAGTATTTTGCTGTGCTATTTTTATTCCAACATTTATTAAGATTGGATTCTTAAAGACCCATGCCTATGAGTCAGTTGCTTGTGTTTACATGACTAAATCTGGCTCCCTTGTTCCAATGGCAGAATTAGAAACCCACAAAAAGAACCTGCTCTATGTCAGGTTAAGAACAATGTAAGCATGGAGAGTTGGTTCATGAATACCAGTCCTCCAGAGCCCAAGCCAAATTAGCATCCCTATAAAGTGGTTTTGGTGCAGTCGCTGTAACCAAGTTAATGGCTTAATTGAAGTAGCTCATTAAGGAATTTTTACATGAATGCATTTATCAGTGCACTATCAGTTGAAATCAATGCCCCTGAGTTAGTACAACAACAACTTGCAACTATATGGCATATTTAATGTATTAGGGTAGCCTACAGAGGAGTTTACATAACAGTCAAAAGTTGAAACCTAGGTAAAGAATGAATCATTAGGACAGGTTGATCAAATGGGTACATTGTAAAAAACATCTTAAAGGTGGAGAGAGATTCAATAAAGTGCAGTAATGCAATGTCATGTGTTGCAGATTAAGCTTCAGCTAAATGCAAAATGAAATCCACTGGAAAGGTTTCACTACATGAGGAGAAAAAACTGTTGCAATACAAACGTACAAGCCATGTCCACTTGGCAGCAAGGCGTCTAAGTTTATAGTGTGAACTGTTTGTATAAGTGATTTCACCCAAACACCTTGCATTGAGTGACAATTGCTTCTACATTCTGATCTGTTTTGTTTCAGTTGTGAGGGTTCTGACTAAACTTAAAGGCATTTCCAAATTAGCTCTACAACATGATTTGATGTCAGCTTGGCTCAAAATTGATGTTAAGGCAATTCATATGACCAGTTGGCATGAAAAATGGAATAATTCCCACTGATGAGATAGGGGGAGATCTTCTTAGGTTGCGGTTGAGGCACACTATTAGGTTGTACAGCAAGCAAATAGTGTATCCCAGTTCCTCCTTTTGGAATTGTTCAAACCACTCACCATAGATTTTCCTGTGCCATCACTCACTCCTGTGGTGACTGGATGTTTCTCTTGGAAAACTCTGATGATCAAATGAGCAAAGTTTCTGCCAGGTCTTAACTCAAGAGCTGTACATTCTGCTAGTTTTCAAACTCTCATTCCATCTGCCTACTTGGCCATAAATTATGGGAAAGGCCTCAAGAAACAGAAAGAAGATATTAGCTAGTAATTAGACTGTTATTGTTCATGATAATGAAAGCTTTGGTGTTGGAAAACCTTTGGTTGTGTTCCCAAATTAATTCTGTTAAATTTCTTGCTTTATTACTCTGCTTCATTTTGACAGCTGTGAAATCAAGAAACTTGCAGATAATGGGTATAAAGGTATTCATTTTATTGAAATAAGTCCAAATAGGCAATTGTACAGCCTGAGGTCAATAGGGAAGTTAAATGCATTGGATCTAATGCCCATTGTTCACTTGTGCCAATGTAAACACTGGCATGGTCAATCCACCCACTGCACATGCCTTCTCATTATTGTCAAAGTACAAATTTTATGCTTTTTTTAAACCATGTTTTGGATAGTATTCCCAAAATGTTAGGAAGAAGTTATTTCCTATTTCAATGAGATTGTATACTGTATTTAGATTGAAGCCAATTTTTTGAATGTAGTGGACATATTTTTGTACACCTTTGTGCTTTCCAAACTGTGGCATTTCTGTGCCGCTGTATGGCCCTGTTTCCCACTTTTTGCACCTAGTATCAATGTGAAAGGTTGCCCCATGAGGTGTGGCATAGTTTGGATGCAGCGCACTAATCTAATGAGACCTACCTGATCATTGAACGACGTTATTTTAAAAGTAATCATTCTAGTTCACCTTCAGAACATAATTAAATTTAGGGGAAAAATATGTAATCATCTAATCTAGGAGCCTTTATATTACTATCAGATACAACCAGGCAAATTAACTTATAATTGCTGTTTCTTTTCAAACAGCACAGCTGAAG
The DNA here is from genome assembly GCF_017639515.1 of Carcharodon carcharias. Lineage (NCBI taxonomy): Eukaryota > Metazoa > Chordata > Chondrichthyes > Lamniformes > Lamnidae > Carcharodon > Carcharodon carcharias. Next base: position 155,115,620 of record NC_054472.1, read on the forward strand.
CAGCTCATTCTTGATGCAGTAAAATGTTGTCAGCAAAGATTTTGGATCTAAAGATCGACCAATAATGTGTAGGTGCTATATCATTTATTTCAACATTCTCAACTAGAATAAATTCAGATATGTGACTTTTTGGTTCTGGAATTGTACACACAGGTGAGTTCATTGATGCAGGAAACAGTTGCCAAACTTCATTTGTGCTCAGTCTCAGGATGTGGTTATCACGTGTAAAGCCAATATTTATTGCCCATCATGAGATCCCCTTGAGAAGGTGGTGGCTTTCTCCTTGAACCACTGCAGTTGTAAATACTTTTAATTACTTCATGGGATATAGGCATCGCTGGCAAGGCCAGCATTTATTGCCTATCCCTTGGAAAGATATTGATGAGCTTCCCTCTTGACTGCTGCAGTCCATCTGGTGCAGATGCACCCACAGTGGGAGGAAGTTCCGTGATTTTGATCCAGTGACAGCCAAGGAATGGTGATGTAGTTCCTAAGTCAAGGTGGTGTGTAACTTGAAGGGAAACTTGCAGGTGGTGGCATTCCCATGAGTCTACTGCCCTTGCCCTCCTAGGTGGTAAAAGTTATGGGTTTGGAAGGTACTGTTGAAGAAGCCTTGGTGAGTTGCTGCAGTGCATCTTGTATATAGTGCACACTGTTGCCATTGTGCATCTGCGATGGAGAGAGTAAATGTTTAGATTGGTGGTTGGGGTGCCAATAAAGTTCTTGAATGTTCTTGGAGCTGCAGTAATCCAGGCAAGTGAAGAGTATTCCATCACATTCCTGACTTGTGCCTTCTAGATGGTGGACAGGCTTTGGGGAATCAGGAGGTGAGTTATTCACTGCTAACTTCCCAGCCTCTGACCTACTTTTGTAGCCACAGTATTTTTATGGCTGATCCAGTTCCATTTCTGGTCAGTGGTAACCCCCAGGATGTTGATACTGGGTTCAGTGATGGTAAGGCCATTAAATGTCATGGGGAGATGGTTAGATTCTCCCTTGTTAGAGTTGGTTATTGCCTGGCACCTGTGTGATGCTAATGTCACTTGCCACTTAGCAGCCCAAGTCTAAATGTTGTCAAGATCTTGCTGCATATGGACACTGACTGCTTCAGTATCTGAGGAGTCATGAATGCTACTAAAAATTGTGCAATCATCAGCAAACATCCCCATTTCTGACCTTATGAAGGTCATTGATGAATCAGCTAAACATGTTTGGGCCTAGGACACTACCCTGAGGAGCTCCTGGGACTGAGATGATTGGCCTCCAAAAACTACAATCATCTTGCTTTCTGCTAGATATGACACCAACCAGAGGAGAGTTCCCCTACACCAATGCCCATTGATTTCATTTTTATCAGGGGTCCTTGATGTACTTGATGCTGCCTTGATGTCAAGGGCAGTCACTCTCACTTCCTCTCTGTAATTCAGCTCTTTTGCCCATGTTTGGACCAAGGCTAAAATGAGGTCAGGAACCAAGTGACCTTGGTATCCAAACTGAACATTTGTAATCAGGTTATTGTAATAGGAAGATAGGACATAGAAGTAGGAGTAGGCCATTTGGCCCTTCAAACCTGCTCTGCCTTTCAATATGATCATGGCTGACCTGGTTGTGGTCTCAGCTCCACCTCCCTGACTGCCCCCATAAACCTTTACTACTTTGTCTATTTAAAATATAACTCTGCCTTGAATAAATTTAAAGACCCAGCCTCCACACAGCAATTTGCCAGGTTGGATTTGTCCTGCTTTTTCTGGACAATTTTCTACATTGTCAGATAGATGCCAGTGTTGTAGCTATAGTGGAACAGCTTGGCTAGGGGCGCAGCTAGTTTTGGAACACAAAGCTTCAGTACTACTGCTGGATGTTGTCAAGGCCCATAGCCTTTGCAGTATCCAGAGCCTTCAGCCAGTTCTTGACATCATATTGAGTGAGTCAAATTGGCTGAATACTAGCATCTCTGATGCTGGGGACGTTAGGAGGAGGTCAACATAGAACACCTACTGAAGATGGTTACAAGTGCACTGATGTGCTCGGCTCCCCCATCATTGAGGTTGGGGATATTTGTGGAGCCTCTTCCTCCTGTTACTTGTTTTATTGTTCACCACTTTTCACAACTGGATGCGACAGGACTGCAGAACTTTGACCTGATGCATTAGTTGTGGGATCACTTAGTTCTGTCTATGTTTCTGTTGTGAACCACATTGCCATGGGTCTGGATTCACATGTAGGTCAGACCAGGTAAGGACAGCATATTTCCTTCAACAAAAACAAAAATACCTAGAAAAACTCAGCAGGTCTACCAGCTTATATTTCACCTCATTTCTCTATTTCCTTAGTTCTGATGAAGAGTCATACGGACTCGAAATATCAACTGTATTCCTCTCCGCAGATGCTGTCAGACCTGCTGAGCTTTTCCAGATATTTTTGTTTTTGTTTTTGTTTCAGATTTCCAGCATCTGCAGTATTTTGCTTTTATCTCAGCATATTTCCTTCCCTAATGGATGTCAGTGAACCAGATGGGTTTTTAACAACAATCGATAATAGTTTCATGGCACCATTACTGACACTAGCTTTCAACTCCAGGTTTTTGTTATTTAATTGAGTTTCTTAATTAACTAAATATAAATTCTACCAGGAGCCACAATGGGATTTGAACATATTTCCCCAGAGCATTAGCCTGGGCCTCTAGATTACTAGTCCAGTGATGTTACCACACTGCCATTGCCTCCCTGTTCCTGTTGTAGTACTACTGTTACATTATGGTCAGAGCATTTTATTGATGGTGGCAGTGCATAACTGGATCACTATTCTTGTGATGCTTGGAATGGGTGGTTGTATATTCCCATAGTGTCTCACACGTCGGCATATACCTCCATTTGTGAGAAGGCACCATCAGTTCAGTTTATTACGAAAAGACTGATACTGTGCTTTTATAGGTGAATACTTTTCAAAAATAATGCCCCAAAACGAATAATTAATTTTGCGCCACAATCAGATAGTTCAACAGTTCAGCTCACCAGTGATTGGAGAGCTAATAGCATACTGTTAAAACAGAACTCCTAGTTCTGTTGAAGGGTCATGAGGACTCGAAACATCAACTCTTTTCTTCTCCACCGATGCTGCCAGACCTGCTGAGTTTTTCTAAGTAATTCTGTTTTTGTAATAGCATACTGTGTTTATTTTTCAGTGCAATACTGAGGACAAGTTGCTTTGGCAGAGGAGCTTTCTTTTGGTTTAGATACTAAACCAAGATCCCATCTCCCTGCTAAAAATCTCATTGCAATATGTAGGAACATAAGAACACAGGAGCAAGAATAGGTAATTTAGTTCCTCCAGCCTGTTCCACCATTCAGTGAGACTACGGCAGATCTACAACCTAAATCCACAGGCTCACATTTGATCCATATCCCTTAAAAATTCATGGTTAACAAAGATCTATCAATCTCAGATTTAAAATTAACAATTGGTCTATGATCAATTGCCATATGTAGTAGAAAGTTCCAAACTTCCATCACCCTTTGTTTGTACAAGTAATTCCTAATTTAATTCTTGAAAGACTTGGCTGTAATTTTTACACTAATCCCCTCAGTCCTAAATTCCCCAACCAACAGAAATTGATTCTCTCTACCTATGTTATTGATTCCCCTTAATATCCTTGAATGCTTGAATCAAAATACCCATTAACCATCTAAATTCCAGAGAGTACAAGCCTAGTTTGTGTAATCTCTCCTCATAATTTATCTCTGGGAGTCTAGGTATTATTCTGGTAAACCTACACTGCACTCCCTTCTAGTGCCCAGAACTGTTCACAGTACTCTAGTTGTGGTCTAACCAGGGCTTTGTATAGCTGTAGCATAACTTCTACCCCCTTGCATTCTAATCCTCTAGACATTGCGTAAAGAGAGACACATTGCTGAAGTTTTTCATCTTGTACTTACCAGGACAAATGCAAGAATGCCAAATTTTGAATGATCACAATAATTTATACTACAGGAGAAAAGTGTCATGAATGGTTAACAAGTTAACTTTGGCTGAGAAATTGCAATGGAGAAAGCAATGGGAACTATAGGGTTCCCAAGCTCTTGGATCATTCCATAAAGGCTTGAACAGGTTCCCTTTGTTTGCAGAGAATGGGTCCCTGTTTATGAATGTATCTCACTTCTGGCTTTTTTCTCCATGGCAAACATGTGATTATTCATCACCTTCTGTTGCTATGATCTTGTTGTACAGGGATTTTATCTCATTTTAGATGTGAAACACTTTGTGATATGATAATATGCCATATCAATGCAATTTATTTGTTTTTTAACTATTTAATTACCATTAAATGGAACACTAATAGATAGGGAGGGTCTTAAAGCCCTGAAAATGGAATTTGTTATCCATGATTTTAAATTCATCCAAACCAGCTTTCCTAAAATGCCACACTCAAAATGTTAGTTGCACCATGGGTAGCAGCCCCAAACTTTCTGCTTATAGGTATTGGACATTTGCTCACCCCAAAGAGGTGTTCCTTGGCGGTTTTGTGCCATTGGGGTCATTAAAGTTTCTTTGGTTTGCCTTTGGCACATTTGCCTGGATTGGAGGCAAAGATTTGATGCGTTGGCATTCAAGAGGCCTGTGGCAATGTCAGGTTGCTGGCAGCCTCCGAGGTGCTTCAAAATGAGAACTCAAAAGACGTTGAAGTCTACCCTCTTGGCCTATGAAATTGGTTGTACTTCAACTGTGATACAAAGTTTTGAGGCTTTAGAAATTCAAACCATTTCTTAGCCAGGGTAGAACTTTTGGTTTGAGGATGCATGTCATTGCATGTTTCGTATCCATGCTACATCCTTTGGACATTACCCCATCCTGGTGGAAACCCAAGAGATATAGAAAATTGTCAGTGATATGGTAAAATATTTCCATATCCCATATCTTGCTGCAGTCTGCTCAAATTAGACTGACAATTCGTCGGTTGGAGGATGAGAAGTCCCAGCCGACAAGTCTGATTTACTGTTACTGTCATCTTTTTGAAAGAAGTAAATTTATTAACTGATTATGTATTGATTAGGATAGAAGGAAGAAGGATTGCAAATCAAATAGTTAAGTTAAAATTATGAGTGGAACATGCTAACCATGTATTGAGAGTTGAACTTCATCAATATTGCCAAATCCTGACAATGTATGTTTACATCCCTCATTAAACATCTTATGGCAATCTTTCTCCCACAGCAACCAACTCATGGCTTCTCCGAGCAAAGTTTGCTAATCAGTATTGAACCATGAACTGTTTTGCACCACTAAGAACTGGGATTGAGATGGCCAATACGTTTTTAACACCAGGGCTAATAGCCATTAGGTAGAGGAAACTTTCATCCAACTTTTCAAGGTTTAGATTTGGAACAGGACCTAGAGCCACAGGGACAATTTCTAACCCACCACAGCACTCATTTGACTGGTATTTTCACTACTTTTTAAAATTCTTCCTCTATACCCTTTATTTTTGTGCTCCTGTTGAGTTATTCTTGCTGTTCAGCTGATACAAGGTGTGCATGTGCTAAATCCGGGCACACAGGAACTATTTAGTGGGGACAAGAAGCATGTAAATGGACACAGAAATCAAGGATATGTATGTGTGTAAGTTGAGATAAAACATGTACTTATTGGATGTAAATTTACAGGGTGGTTGATGATAGAGCTGCTGAGGTTAAAACCATGTTTTTTCATTGGGGATTACTGTCAACTTATTCAAAGTATTTCAGAAACAACCATTTTTTTTTAAAGTGAGGAACGTTCATTTAATCCATCAAGCCCACCCCCACTCGAGTTCATATGTGATTCTATTATGGACATCCTATCCACAACACTTGTTGATTTTCCCTCTATTTTGAACTTCATCCTCAACATCTTCTGACACTATTATTCCTCTGTCATCCTTGATAGCGGGTGTCAGCAGCCTTTTCTTTTGGGAGGGTGAAGAGGAGAGCATCTCCTCATCTGATTTTGCCCTCCCCTGGAATTCACACATGGACTGGTCCAACACATGGCACTGGAAAATGATCAGAAATGGAAATCATGGTTGATCTTTGTTTCCTGCTCCTCGACAATTTTCGCAATTTTCATTACAAAGACTGAGATTAAGGATTGTTTATTCGGAAGGGATATCAGGGACAAATAAATAGTGCTGAAGTGCGGTTCAGCTAGGATGTGATTGGATGATGTAACAGTCTAGAGGGTCTGAAATGCTTACATCTGTTAAGGTTTCAGAGATCAAGCAGCTATACATTCACATAGTCCAGCTGCCCTGAGGGGGGTAGAAAACCTTCCATTTACACCATTCTTCCACTGAAGATACATTGGTTTGGATTTTACAGTCAGCAGTGAAGAAACAGCAATTGCCATTAGCCTTAAAGAAAACTGCTCACAAAGACCTAGTGGTCTCTGTGGCATGGATTCCCCCTTTCACAATGGCAAATCTGGTGCCAAATCAGGGGGCTCTCCAGATAAAAAGCTGCAGTGCTAGCAACAAGCAGGTTAAGCAGCCAATCACATTGAGTTATGTCCACAGCCAGCAAACCAGGAAGTTAAGATTATCCTTCACTTACAATTTAAGTTTTCAGGTAGTGAAATAAATGATTATGATTGGATTTAGATGGAAGCTAAAATATCAATGCAAAAACCTTTAATTTATTAAATATGTGGAATGTTTATTATAATACAATATATTATTATACAATTCTACAAATACAAGTGAAGGTGTTTAGAAGTATTTATGAAGTTAGTTAAAATCCAGTTACACCTTACTCAATGTTTTCAAGGGTTTTTACAGTGAGACTAACAGTGTAAAAGTGGTAGTTCTCATCAGATTTTCCACTGATTTCAGTCTGTGGCTGTCTCAACAATTCATCCTCTGGAGAAGCATAGAATCACCTACAGTAACTTCTGGATTACGGGATTATTCTGAGCACGTGCAGACTCGAACAATTTCTGTCAGTTTTAGTGGAGTAATGACAGCAATGCTGACATAATTACTATAACAAAATCCCGGCCATTATATTTGCATCTTCTCATCACTGACAATTAGAAACAACCTACTATTGTCTATTTTATCATGAATTGTAATCTTGAATTGATAACCTCCATTAGGTCAACCCTATGTCTTCATTCTTACCTTCTCTTGATCTTTTCATTGAGAACCGTCAGCGTGACATTAGTCATCTCAATTTCTCTGCTCCTCTCACCCATTCTAATCTGTCTCTCTCTGAACTTACTGCACTCCATTCTCTCAGGTCCAACCCTAACATTGTCATCAAACCCGCTGACAAGGGTGGTGCTGTTGTTGTCTGGCGCACTGATCTCTACCATGCGGAGGCTGAGCGTCAACTCGCAGACACTTCCTCCTACCTCCCCCTGGACCATGACCCCACCACTGAACATCAAGCCATTGTTTCCAGAACTGTCACTGACCTCATCTCCTCTGGAGAACTTCCTCCCACAGCTTCCAACCTGATAGTCGCCCAACCTCGGACGGCCCGCTTCTACCTCCTACCCAAAATCTACAAACAGGACTGTCCTGGCAGACCAATTGTGTCAGCCTGTTCCTGCCCCACAGAACTCATTTCTTGCTATCTTGACTCCATTCTCTCTCCCCTTGTCCAGTCCCTTCCCACCTACATCCGTGATTCCTCTGACACCTTACGTCACATCAACAATTTCCAGTTCCCTGGCTCCAACCGCTTCTTCTTCACCATGGACGTCCAATCCCTCTACACCTCCATCCCCCACCAAGATGGTCTGAGGCGTCTCAGCTTCTTCCTCGAACAGAGGCCCGAACAATCCCCATCCACCACTACTCTCCTCCATCTGGCTGAATTTGTTCTCAAACTGAACAATTTCTCCTTTAACTCCTCTCACTTCCTCCAAATAAAAGGTGTGGCTATGGGTACCCGTATGGCCCCTAGCTATGCCTGTCTCTTTATGGGATATGTGGAACATTCCTTGTTCCAGTCCTACTCCGGCCCCCTCCCACAACTCTTTCTCTGGTACATTGATGATTACTTCAGTGCTGCTTCATGCTCTCGTCGAGACCTGGAAAAATTTATTAATTTTGCTTCCAATCTCCACCCTCCATCATTTTCACATGGTCCATCTCTGACACTTCCCTTCCCTTCCTTGACTTCTCTGTCTCAATTTCTGGTGATAAACTGTCTACCAATATCCATTACAAGCCTACCGACTCCCACAGGTACCTCGACTACAGCTCCTCACACCCTGCTTCCTGTAAGGACTCCATCCCATTCTCTCAGTTCCTTCGCCTCCGTTGCATCTGTTCTGATGATGCTACCTTCAAAAACAGTTCCTCTGACATGTCTTCCTTCTTCCTTAACTGAGGTTTTCCACCCACGGTAGTTGACAGGGCCCTCAACCGTGTCTGGCCCATCTCCCGCGCATCCGCCCTCACACCTTCTCCTCCCTCCCAGAAACATGATAGGGTCCCCCTTGTCCTCACTTATCACCCCACCAGCCTCCGCATTCAAAGGATCATCCTCCGCCATTTCCGCCAACTCCTGCATGATGCCACCACCAAACACATCTTCCCTTCACCCCCCCGGCGGCATTCCGTAGGGATTGTTCCCTCTGGGACACCCTGGTCCACTCCTCCATCACCCCCTACTCCTCAACCCCCACCTACGGCACCTCCCCATGCAAACGCAAAATATGCAACACCTGCCCCCTCACTTCCTCTCTCCTCACCGTCCAAGGGCCCAAACACTCCTTTCAAGTGAAGCAGCATTTCACTTGCATTTCCCCCAACTTAGTCTACTGCATTCATTGCTCCCGATGCGGTTTCTTCTACACTGGAGAGACCAAATGCAGACTGGACGACCGCTTTGCAGAACACCTTCGGTCTGTCCACAAGAATGACCCAGATCTCCCTGTTGCTTGCCATTTTAACGCTCCACCCTGCTCTCTTGCCCACATGTCTGTCCTTGGCTTGCTGCATTGTTCCAGTGAAGCTCAACGCAAATTGAAGGAACAGCACCTCATCTTCCGACTAGGCACTTTACAGCCTTCCGGACTGAATATTGAGTTCAACAACTTTAGATCTTGAACTCCCTCCTCCATCCCCACCCCCTTTCTTCCCCCTCCCTTTTATTTTTTCCAATAATTTATATAGATTTTTCTTTTCCCACCTATTTCCTTCATTTTTAAATGTATTCTATCCATGGTTTATTTCACCCCACCTCCACTAGAGCTACCTTGCTCATCCTGCTCTCCAATCTTAATTAGCACATTCCTTTAGATAATATCATCACCTTCAACACCTCTTTGTTCTTTTGTCTCTGACATCTTTTGGTTATCTGTTGCCATCACTGCTTGCTTGTCCAACACCACCCCCCCCATCCCCCCACCCCGCTTCTTCCCCCCCCAACCAGCTTATATGTCACCTCTTTCCTATTTCTACTTAGTTCTGTTGAAGGGTTATGAGGACTCGAAACGTCAACTTTGTTCTTCTCCGCCGATGCTGCCAGACCTGCTGAGTGTTTCCAGGTATTTCTGTTTTTGTTCTATATCTTCATTGATCTAGTGAAAAAAAACTCATTTCTCCACTCTTCTTTTATGACTGTTACCCCACACAGTTAGTGGATCCAACATGCATTTTTTCTAAAGTTTTGATATCCTTCTTATAATGGAATGTTAAAACTGTACACAATACTCCAGCTGCAGCCTAAGGTTATGCCTCCCCAATTTTTATTCTGGAAAGAAAACCAAGGATTCCATTTGCCCTTGTTTGTCTACTTGTGCTTTCCTCCTGAAGAATCTGTGTCTCTGCATACAAACTGCCCTATGTTATTTTGTAAAATTGTAAAACGCAGGTTTCTTTATAATGTATTTCAAAAGAGATCTCAAAAGAAACATCTAAGATCGAAGATAATGGTGTCATTTTAATCTAGCTAAAGCCCTGAGCAAGTAGGTGAGGGTAGTGCATAACTTGATTTCAACCAGCTTGGTTTTCCTTTGTGTTTAATGTATATTGGGAGAACTGTACTATCCACCTTTCTTATGCCAATGCAAGTAATTTGGACCTCATCCAAACTAGAATCTATTAAAATGGATTATATCACAATAGCCTGTGTTACAAGAGATGGAAGACTGCGTTACAAGAGATGGGTGGCTGTTATACAAAGGATGGAAAACTGCACTGTCCCACGGTTTAGTAAGTTATACCAGAACTCACAAGAAGATACACACCACCCCCAGGCATTAGTGAGCCACGCCATAGTTCATGAACACTCCATTGGTCTAAGCTACAGTCTAATCTGGATGTCAGCATTGTACTGATGGAATACTAATCAAACACAACTCAAGGACAGGAAGTAACATATTCTGACCAATTTTAAAGGAAGGAGGGAGCAGAGACAATGATAGGAGGGGGAAAACAGGAAAAAAGAAAGAGAGATATCTCTTTGGACTGGCAATCTCCAGCTTGTTAGAAAGGAAAACAGTGTTTAGTTAGACTGAGAGGTGCAAAGAGGTAGAACTGTGAGCAGTATTTGCATGAACATTGAAATAAAAATAGAAAATACTAAAAGTGCACAGCAGGTTCATTAAGATCAGAAGTCAATGATAGTTTCATGTTTCAAGTGTGACCCTTCATTAAAGCTGCAATCCATTTTATAGGAGAGAGAAAACAATGTAAGTGGGGGCCCCACAGAGAGGAGTTGTTATGGACAGGCAACACGCTAGCTTTGTACATAGCTCAGCTTCTTTTTCTTTTAAAGTCACAATATTGTAACAGGAGCTTCATTTTGCCAATGGTTGAGGTATGACAGAAGAGCACAAGCATTGCTAATGGATTATCAGACCCTGCCCTCATTGGGCTCTCCTGCTGGGACTATAAGGAAATGACCCTGGTTGAGGGACCACCCCATGCTTGTTTTCATAGGAATAATGAAATCACATGATCTGTAACATTAGCATGACAAACTGTTCACATAGTGAAACGTCAATCTCTCTTCAATCCTTGAGAGTTGAGTCACTGTGCAAGTTGTGAAAGCCACCAGAGGATTTAGACCAGATCATCTTAGCCATTGATTAAACCAATGTTACACCTCATCATTTGTTTATTGGCGCCACTACTATACAGTATTAGGAAGAATGACAGCCAAGTCAATATTTTTCTTTACATTTGTTCTTGAGATCTAAATGTTAATGACAGGACCAGCATTTACTGCCCATCCTTAATTGTCCTTGAGAAGATGTTGGCAAGCCGCCTTTTTGAACCGCTGAAGTGGTATTGGTACACCACAACACTGTTAGGAAGGGAGTTCCAAGATTTTGATCCAGCAACAGCGAAGGAACATTAATATAGTTCCATAAGAGGGGAACTTGCAGGTGGTGGTGTTCTCATGCGCTGCTGCCCTTGTCCTTCTAGGTGGTAGAGATTGCGGGTTTGGAAGGTGCTGTTAAAAGAACCTTGGCAAGTTGTTGCAGTGCAGCTTGTAGGCGGCACACACTGCTGTCACTGTGTGCTGATGGTGGAGAGAGTGAAGGTGGTGTACATGGAGCCGAACATTCGGGTTGCTTTGTTTGCAACGGAAGTTTTCATGGAAAAGCATATTGAATTCGGGAATACTCCCCACACACTGGTACAATCCTAGCATCCCATATAATTTGAATTAGTCACAATAATTTAGTGGCTCCCAATTATAAAACCAATACACTTTAACACAAGGATGGCAAGCATCACTTTTCTGGTTGGTGTTGCTTTACTGCCAGCTTTAACCATTGCTGGATGTCCCTCGATTCGAAGTTGACATCTACTGAGAGTCGCGAGTGCCTGCCATGGGCCTTCATGTGACTGAACAGGCTGATTCTCGACCCACAAATCTTTGGGCACATGGATCGGAGGTGTCACAGTTTAAAATGAATTAAGGTGGTAAGTTGGTTAAATCGTGAGCCTCAGGGCAAAAAGCAACATTGATTCACCAGATAATTTGAATGAAGTCACTTTGAATTAAGAGGGGTGAATTGTAATTGTTCTGTTGGATGTTTTCACTTAATTCGAATGTGTCAACATTTCACCTACTACTCATACCATGATCCTGGTGATACCACTGCTTCCTTTAACATGCATTATAGTCTTTTGATGATGCCCTGAACAGCGGTTTCCAAACACATAGTGTATGGGTGGGCTGCATTGGTGCTGACCATGGAGCCTTGGGAGTCACATGCAAAGCTTTAATTCATATTTCCCCTAATTTGAATAATCGGATTCAGGTACTCTTTATTTTCACAAGGACAGCGAGTCTTCCCTGCCAGCAGGGGGCCATCTCTACTAGCAGCACATATAAATTTCCAGTAATTCCTGAAAGCAGTGATTTTCAATATTAATCCTGTTATCCGTATAAAATTGACCCTTGTATCTCACTCTGATGATACCAACAGACCTTGGTGATCTCATTTAGGATTTATCCATCAATTAGGTAATGGTGCTTTCCCATTTGGGGTAGGTACACCCATTGTGCTGTTAGGAAGGGAGTTCCAGGAGTTTGATCTAGGAACGGTGACATCATTAAAGTCAGGATAGCGTTTGGCTTGGAGAGGAACTTGAAAGCGGTGGTGTTCCTATGCATCTGCTGTCCTTTTCCTTCTAGGTGGCAGAGTTTGCGGGTTTGGAAAGTGCTGTCAAAGAGGCTTCAGTAAGCTGTTGTAATGTGTCTTGTGTAAAGTAGACACTGCTGCTGCTGTCCATCTGTGGATGTTTAATTTGGTGGATGGGGTGCCAATCAAACAGATTCCTTTGCCTTGGATGGTGTTGTTGGAGTGCACTCTTCCAGATAAGTGGATATTATTCCATTGCACTACAATGCACTGCATTTTACCTTGTAGATGATGCACAGGAGGTGAGTTACTCTCTGAAGAATGCCCAGCCTCTGATCTGCTATTGTAGCCAATGTATTTATTTGGCTGGTCCATTTCAATTTCTGGTCAATGTAACCCCTGGCAGCAATGGTAATGCCGTTGAATGTCAAGGGGAAATGGTTAGACTTTCTGCTGTTGGAGATAGTCATTGCCTGGCCTGTGTGTTACTTGCCACTTATCAGCCCAACTTGAACATTATCCAGGTCTTGCTGCAAATGGACACAGGCTATTACAATTATATTACGCTTCCTCCCAACTTAAATAATCAACTCGTGAAACTTAGTAACACCATACATAATCACCTAATGCCTCTTTACAAACTTATGTAATTTTGCTCGTTAAAGTGTGTGAACCATCTGCTACTGGCTTCTCTACACTATCTTCCACTATATGAGATAAAACCACACATGACACCAGTGATGAGTCATCACACACTAAAACCAAGTGTTTCTTGGTATCATAATGGATCGAAACAGCATCACTGGTCAATACTTTTTCATTTCTTCAGATGCTTTCTGACACTCCATAACCACTCTCAGGCTACTCCATCTTTGAGCAGTTGATACAATGGAGCAAATATGTTAGCTAAGTCAGGGATGAACTAGGAACCATACCTAACAATCCCCATGAATGTTCTGAGTTCTTTGTTTTCTGGTCTCTTTGAAAACCCTTTCAAAATCCCTTCAAATTCCTCCTGTCCTGGGTAAATCACCTTCTACTTAGTGATCCAGTTATGTCACACTTGACAGCATGAAGCAACACTTGTGCTTTTTAACTTTGCCACACTCTTGAAGTTGATACAGGACTTGATTCAACTTTACAATGTGCTCTTTCTCTATCATGCTGCTAGTTAGAGTGACACCTAAGAAGCAGCATACTCCCTGATCCACGATGCTCTGGAACACTGCGGGAGCAGTAGACACCCCAAATGGTAAACTTTTCTATTGGTACAATCCTTTGTGTGTGTGAATGGTCAGCAGCTCCTTGTTCTTGTCAATTAATTCTAATTGCAAATATGCATTTGACAAATCTCTTATTGAACACCTTTCCATTTGCCAAATTAGAAAATAAATCTTCACTGGTAGGCATTGGGTAAATATTATTCTCAATCACCTTATTTACTGTTTGTTTATAATCTCCACAAATCCAAATAAACTTATCTGCTTTTTGAACTACCACAATGGGTGCAGTCCTATTCACTGCTGTTCACCTTCTTAATTGCCCCTGTTCTTTCTAATGTATCCAGCTCTTTACTTACTCTTTCCAACTGTGCATAAGGCAATGGCCTAACCTTATAAAGTGTCAACTGTACATTGTCCTTTATCTTGACTTCGGTCCTGAGTTGCCACATTTTAACATTTGGCTCTCCTTGTCCAAAAACTACTTTGTACTCTCTTAGCACTTCCTTAATGACAGGCATACTCTTGCTAATATAAAAACAGAAAATGCTGGAAAGATTCAGCAGATCTGGCAGCATCTGTGGAGAGAGAAATGGATTTAACATTTCGAGTCCGCAATTTAGCCTCCTGTATTCGCTGCTCGTAATGCAGTCACCTCTACATTGGGGAGACTAAACGCAAACTGGGTGACCGCTCTGCGGAACACCTTCACTTAGTCCGCAAGCATGACCCAGACCCTCCTGTGGTTTGCCATTTCTATTCACCATCTTCCTCTCATGCCCACATATCCTTCCTTGGCCTGCTGCAATGTTCCAGTGAAGCCTAATGCAAACTGGAGGAACAGCACCTCACCCTCTGGTTAAGCAATTTACAGCCTTCTGGACTTAACATTGAGTTCAGTAACTTCAGACCATGAACTCTGTCCTCCGTTTTGATTTTAAAATGTTTTTCAACTCCCTTCCCCCACAGGGCTACCGGTAACGTGTTTTGCTTTCACAGAGCGCTGACACTTGTTCTACTATTAACACATTCTGCTACTTTACCTTTATGCCATTTGTAGCACATTCTTTAGACTAATAACTACCATTATTACTACTCCTTCTGTCTAGTGTCCATCACATTTTTGTCAAATCCCACCTGTTCCTGACCTTCCATCTTGCTCCACCCCACCATCACCCCACCCCACCCCCACCAGCAGTATAAAATCCATCACATTTCTAATTCTCTTCAGCTCTGAAGAAGTCATACAGACTCAAAACGTTAACTCTGTTTCTCTCTCCACAGATGCTGCCAGACCTGCTGAGTCTTTCCAGCATTTTCTGTTTTCATTTCAGATTTCCAGCATGCGCAGTATTTTGCTTTTATACTCTTACTGATCCCTACTGTAAGTATCTCAGCCCAGATTAGCAACATTTTCTTAAGTCAACTTATTCCCATCAGTGAGGCTTTGTTGTCTCCTGCTACTACCAATGAAAAAATAATAGGATTTATCATCATATTCCACTCTAACACTAACTTCACCTAGCGCTGGAATATTATTGGAATAACCAGTCAATTTCACACCAGTTTTGGGTAAGAGAATGTGACTTAGGGGCTTCTTCTATTCTCTTTTCGAGATAAGGACACAGCTACAGCTATCAATGAAAGTAAGTTGTGAATCTCTGACTTTCATTTTTATTGTGAGAGCTAGAATTATACCTTCAGCCCTATTACTTTCATCTTCCATTGGCTTTTTCTCTTGCTTTCTGATTGAATACTACTCCTGATCTTCCTGCTCCATAACATCAACTTACATTTCCAGATCTACCATGGCAGCCATATTGAATAACTTAATTAACACCTCTCCAACAGAGATGGCAGCAGGGAGAACTCTGCTGTTAAGACAATACCCTGAGGAACGCCTGCAGTGATGTCCTGGGACTGAGATGATTGAACTCCAACAACTTCCTTTGTGCTAGCTATGACTCCAACCAGTGGAGAGTTTTCGCTTGCTTCTCATTGACTTTAACTTTGCCAGGGCGTCTTAATGCCTCACTTGGTCATATGGTGCCATGATGTCAAGGGCAGTCACTCTCACGTCCCCATGACTTCATTTGCTGTGTTTTTGGAATTGCCTCCTAAAAAATCATACAGCTGTAAACAGAACAGGTTTTCGGTGCAGAAAGTTCCAGACAGTTAATAGTTACAGAGATGGGTACATTTATTTGTTTACTTTAGCAAAAATGTAGCTCCATCTAACATCGTATTACCCATTCTCAGATTAAATTGGTAAACAGATGAAAGTACGGTCCCATATGTAACTAAAATTCTTGTCTTTTGAATCCCTTTCAGCTCCTGGACAACATCGCCCTCTGATGGCGTAGCCTACAAGTGTGGCCTAGAATTCTTAATAATTAAAGCAAAATACTGCAGATGCTAGAAATCTGAAATTAAAGCAAAGTGCTGGAAATACTCAGAAGGTCTGGCAGCATCTCTTCACACATGAGTATTTACAGCACTTTCTGCTTTTATTTCTAGAGTGCTTCTCAAATTCTCTGCCCAAAGGCAGGTCCATGGTTGATTATTTACTGAAACATGTCAAAGTGCCATGATTTGTTTTGCTATGGTCAGGACGTAGAGGCAGCGCCTGAGTCTACCTCAGCTAGAATGGGAATCAAATCCTGTGCAGTTGGCATTAATCTGACCTGCACTTTAGCTCTCCAGCTGACTGTGCTAACCAGGCCCCCAGGCATCGAATTAGAAAGTGGGAAATGAGTGGATGAGTGTTTGATTCTTTTTCTGAAATTGTCATTCAATTACATTTCCCACATTTCTTCCCTTTCTTTTTGGTAATCTCGAACAGTCCCTATGCCTCTCACAAGTGACCAATCCACATTCATCATTCAATGGCAGCAGACTATTCAGCTGTTGGGGCCATCACTGCCAAACCTGATCCTCTTCCATGCCCACATGGAAACCTGGACTTTTTGCTTTGGGGCACTTTTCTGGCAAAATAGCACCTCTACCTGCTCCAAAGATGTCCCAGGTGTTCTTCCAAATCCGTCATTAGCATATTTTCAGCCAGGTTCATGGACTTCACCAAGGAGCATGAGCAAAGCAGGGACGGAGTTTTAGTGCTGCAGGCCTCAGAGACCAGAGCTAACAGAGGAACAAATTGTAGTGATTTGTTGTGAAATAGGCCTTTGGACTATTTGAATTTTAAATGGCCTCAGCAACACTGGACATTATAGTAATAGTACAGAACTTGACTATTGCTGAAAAAAGAGGCATATTTTGTCAAAGCTTTTTGTCTTGCACTCATCAGGATAATTTGCAAGATTACCAAATGAAAGGGGAATTGTTGTCCCCCTTTCATTTGGTATTCTTGAGAATTGTCCTGATGAGTGCAAGACTAAAAGCTTTGACAAAATATGTCACTCTTTTTCAGCAATACCGGACACTATCCTTCAATATAGGATAGAGAGGATTGTCAGGACTGTCATTGTCTGCTTCATGTTATCTAATTTTGCCCACAACCACTCTTTATTATGGAGGCAGTGGAGTAGGAAGACCCCACGTGCAGCAAGGAAACTGTCAGAGGTGAATGAAGATCAGAAGGTAGCAAAGGAGGGCCTTTTAGCAACAGAAAGCTTTGTGCAGTTCTTGCACATAGGAGACCTAAGTAAAGCCTGATAATATACTGAGTGTTGGCAGCTTTCCCATGCATTCTGCTTGTCATCAGAAACAGTCTTTCCTTTTGCAATTCATAGGAACATATACGCGAACATTCAAATTAAGAGCAGGAGTAGGCCACTCAGCCCCTCGAGCCTGCTCCGCCATTCAATAAGATCATGGCTGATCTGAAAGTAACCTCAACCCCACATTTCTGCCTACCCCCAATAACCTTTCACCACCCTTTGACCCCCTTGTTAATCAAGAACCTATCTAGCTCTGCCTCAAAAATATTCAGACTCTTTTTTCAATGCCTTTTGAGGAAGAGAGTTCAAAGACTCACTACTCTCAAAGAGAAAACATTTTTCCTCATCTCTGTCTTAAATGAGTGACTCCTTATTTTTTAACAGTGAACCCTAGTTCTAGATTCTCCCACAAGAGGAAAAACCCTCTCCAGAATCTTGAAGGTTTCAATTAAGTCTCCTCTTACTCTTCTAAACTCTGGTGGATAAAAGCCTATCCTGTCCAACCTTTCTTCACATGACAATCTTACCATTCCTCGTATTAGTCTAGTAAACCTTCTCTGAACTGCTTCTAACGCATTTATATCTTTCCTTAAATAAGGAAACCAATACTGTACACAGTGCTCCAGATGTGGTCTCACCAATGCCCTGCACAACTGAAGCATAACCTCTCTACTTTTGTAATCAATTCCCCTCGCAATAAATGATAACATTCTATAAACTTTCCTAATTATTTGCCGTACCTGCATACTAGCCTTTTGTGATTCATGCACTAGGACACCCAGATCCCTCCGAATCTCAGAGCTCTGCAAACTCTTACCATTTAGATAATATGCTTCTATTTTATTCTTCCTGCCAAGGTGGACCATTTCACATTTGCCCACATTATGCTCCATTTGCCGGGTCCTTGCCCACCCACTTTATCTATGTCCCTTTCCAGCCTCCTTATGTCCTCTTCACAATTTACTTTCCTACCTACCTTTGTGTCGTCAGCAATTGTCACACCCATACCTTCGGTCTCTTCATCCAAGTCATTTATATAAATTGTAAAAAGTTGACTCCCTGCACTGATCCCTGTGGCACGCCACCTGTCACATCCTGTCAACCAGAAAAAGTCCCATTTATGCCAGCTCTCTGTTTCCTGTTAGCTAACCAATCTTCTATCCATGCCAAAATGTCACCCCCTACACCATGAGCTTTTATTTGCTCCAATAACCTACGATGTGGCACCTTATCAAATGCCTTCTGGAAATCTAGGCACTGAGAAGCTCATCGCTGCCGGGGTTGGAGGAGGCAGGAGGGCGGGCGCTGACGTCAGCGTGGGCAAAGGCGGGCACTGACAGAAAGCTCCATGAAGGCAGAGAGCTGCTTCAGGGAACTGAAGATCTGAAAAGCATTAAATAAATTTTTAAAATCAGGAAAAAAAATATCCAAGCGTCACAATCAGCCACTTGAACAGATACATGTTCAAAATGCCGTCCATAGATTTTTCTTTTTCTTTCATTTAATAACGAAAACCTCCTCCCGCCCTTGGAAGAGGTTTCATGAAAAATGCAAAGTCTACCTGGCCGATTCGCCCATCCGCCAACTGGTAAGGTCGGATGGACCATGAGAAATCGGATACAATTGCATCTTTAATAAACTTAATTGGTCTCTTAATTGTCGGCGAGCATGCGCAAAAGTCAGATGCAAAATACCTGTTTAATTCATCTGCCATCTCCTTACTTTATTTATTCATTCTTTGTTGTTCTTTATATTCTATCCAATCTTCTGATCAGCCACCCAACTTTGTGCAATTATTGGCATTTTCTTTAAGTTTGATACTGTCTTTAACTTTTTTAGTTAACCATGGATGGTGGACCTTCCCCTTGGAATTTTTCTCTCTCATTAGAATGTATCGATTCTGTGTATTCTGAAATATCTCTTTAAAAGTCTGCCATTGCATTCCTATGGAACTATCCCTTAACCTCATTTGCCTCTAGCTAGCTCTGCTTTCATGCTCTCACCTGCCCTTATTTAAGTTTAAAGTACTTGGCCGCGACCCATTCTTCCTCGTGTACTCTTCAAATGCCGGCGTATCCTACCTTTGCCCAGAACTGAATTTAGTACGCCAAATGTTGTCTAACAAGAGCTCTCTACATCTGTAACATAACTTCCACTACTTTGTGTTCCAGCCTTCTTAATATAAAGACCAACTTTCCATTAAGTTTTTCAATTATTTTACTGTAGCTGTTCACTAGCTTGTGATGATTTCTGTACTTGGACCTGTACATTGTTCACTGATTCAAAGTCTGTAGCTTTTAGAAAATACTCTGATTTATTTTTTTCTTCAGACCACAATGGATGACCTCACACTTTACTACATTAAACTGCATCTGCTACAGTTTTGCCCATTCACTTGACCCTTTGCAACTTTCTGCACCTATCTACATAATTTACTGTGTCCCCCTAACTTCATGGGCAGAATCTTCTGTTTGGCGAGCGGGGGTGGGACCCACTCGCCGACACATAAAAAGACGCGAGATGATGTCGGGCATTCGTCCCAACGTCATGTCGCCTCATTTACATTCTCAGGTCGGTGGGAGCGCAATCAAGTCGGCTGCGCACTCGTCGACCTGTCAACGGACTGTTAAGGCCATTAAAAAACTAATTGAAACCATTAATGGGCCTGCCCATCCAACCTTGAGGTTGGCGGGCAGGCCTGGAGCCCTGGCGGGCTCCTGGAAAAGCATGAAACCTCATCCATGGGCGGGATGAGGTTTCATGAATGATTTAAAAATCTCAGGATATTTCAAAATAAATGTTATGGACTCCCAACAGCTATGGTCAGTGTCACATGAGGGGACATGGCAGCAAAATATTTCTCTCATCTTTATTTGCAGTTTCAAATCTGAACCGATCTCCCTGAGGCAGCACTTTGCCTCAGAGAGACCTGTGCGTGCTTTCACGCACATACGCAAAAGATCGTACTCCCGGCTTAGGGAATTCCACCACCGCCATAGCCCCCCCCCCCCACCCCCCTCCCCCATCCACACAAGGAGCGCATGGTGCTTCCTGACGGACGTGACGCTGGTAAAATTGGCGGCATGCCCCCAACCGGGGGTGCTGATCGGGAACCCACCCACCATGCCCGCTCCCGCACATCCCCCTCGACGGGTAGAAAATGTTGCCCCATGTTTTCAGCCAGCTTAGATATATGGCTTTCTACTCCATAATCCAAGTAATTTCTAAATATAATGAAAAGTTGTGGACTCAGTACAGATTTCTAGAGGATACGGCAAGTTATATCGTGCCAATTTGAGTTCATACCCATTACCCCTGCTCTCTACCGCCTACCTCCTGACCAATTCCCTATCCAAGACAATACATTGCCTCTAGTTCCATACACTCTCATTCAGCGAATGTTGACCAGGACACCAACAAAAACTTTCCAGGTGGTCTTCGAACAGTGTCTTGGGATTTTATGTTACACCACCTGAGAGGGCAGACTGGACCTCAGTTTAATTTCTCATCTGAAAGATGATACCTCCAAAAGTGAAGTCCCCCTGGGTACTAAAGCATTAGCCTAAATTATATGTTTGAAGTGCAACTTGAAACTACATGCCTTACTTACAGTAAAAATTCTACCACTGAGCTTGATTATGCCCTTCTGACTAATTTGGTGCATTGCCTAAGAGCTAGCTCCTGGCTGGAGTGTTTTTTTAATCCTTTTATAGGATGTGGGTGTCACTGACTAGGCCAGCGTTTATTGCCCATCCCTAATTGCCCCTCAGAAGATTGGAATGAGCTTCCTTCTTGAACCACTGCAGTCCATGTGGTGTAGGTACACCCACAGTACTGTTAGGGAGGGAGTTCCAGGATTTTGACCCAGCAACAGTGAAGGAACGGCGATATATTTCCAATTTAGGATGATAAGTGTTTTGGAGGGGAACTTGCAGGTGGTGGTGTTCCCATGTATATGCTGCCCTTATCCTTCTAGATGCTAGTGGCCGTGGGTTTGAAAGGTGCTGTCTAAGGAGCCTTGGTGAGTTCCTGCAGTGTATCTTGTAAATCATACACACTGCTGCTACTGTTCATTGGTGGTGGAGGGGGTGAATGTTTGTGGATGGGGTGCCAATCAAGTGGACTGCTTTGCCCTGGATGGTGTCAAGCTTCTTGAGTGTTGTTGGAGCTGCACTCATCCAGGCAAGTGGCGAGTATTCCAACACACTCCTGACTTGTGCAATGTAGATGGTGGACAGGTTTTGGGGAGTCAGGAGGTGAGTTACTCACTGAAGGATTCTTAACCTTTGACCTGCTCTTGTAGCCATGGTATTTGTATGGCTAGTTCAGTTCAGTTTCTGGTCAATGGTAACCCCCAGGATGTTGGTAGTGGGGGATTCAGCGATGGTAATGCCACTGAATGTCAAGGGGCGATGGTTAGATTCTTTCTTGTTGGAGATGGTCAATGCGTAGCACTTGTGTGGCACAAATGTTACTTGCCACTTGGCAGCCCAAGCCTGGATATTGTCCAGGTCTTGCTGCGTTTAAACATGGACTGCTTTAGTGTTGGAGGAGCTGCGAATCAACATTGTGCAATCATCAGTGAGCATCTGCACTCTGACCTTATGCTGGAAAGAAGGTCATTGATGAAGCAACTGAAGATGGTTGGGCCTAGGACATTACCCTGAGGAACTCCTGCAGTGATGCCCTGGAACTGAGCTGTTTGACCTCTAACAACCACAACCATCTTCCTTTGTGCTCATTATGACCAGTGGAGAGTTTTCCCCAGATTCCCACTGACTCTAGTTTTGCTCGGACTCCTTGATGCTACAGTCTCTTAAATGCTGCCTTGATATCAAGGGCAGTCACTTTCATCTCACCTCAGGAGTTCAGCTCTTTTGTCCATGTTTGAACCAAGGCTGTAATGAGACCAGAAGCTGAGTGACCCTGGCGGAACCCAAACTGAGTGTCAGTGAGCAGTGCCACTTGATAGCACTGTTGATGACATCTTCCATCTCTTTACTGATGATTGACAGTAGAATGATGTAGCGGTAATTGGCCAGGTTGGATTTATCCTGCTTTTTGTGTATAGGACAAACCTGAGCAATTTTCCACATTGCCGTGTAAATGCCAGTGTTGTAGCTGTACTGGAACAGCTTGGCTAGGGGCGCAGCTAGTTTTGGGGCACTAAGTTTCAGTACTATTGCCTGATATTGTCATGGCCCATAGCCCTTGCAGTATCCAGTGCCTTCAGATGTTTCTTGATATCACGTGGAATGAACTGAATTGACTGAAAACTGTCATCTGTGATGCTGGGGACCTCCAGAGGAGGCCAAGTTGGATCATCCACTCAGTACTTGTGACTGAAGGTTGTTGCGAATGATTCAGCCTTATCTTTTGCACTAATGTGCTGGGCTCCCCCATCATTCAGGATGGGAATATTTGTGGTGCCTTCTTCTCCAGTGAGTTGTTTAATTGTCCATCACCATTCATGACTGGATGTGGCAGGGCTGCAGAGCTTAGATCTGACCTATTGGTTATGGAATTGCTTAGCTTTGTCTATTGCAAGCTGCCTCAGATCCAGTCTAACAGCTATGTCCTTTTGGACTCGGCCAGCTCAGTCTGTAGTGGTGCTACTGAGCCACTCTTGGTGATGGACATTGAATTCCCCCACCCCTAATACATTATCCATCCTTGCCACCATCAGTGCTTCCTCCAAATGGTGTTCAACTTGGAGGAGCACTGACTGATCAGCTGAGGGGCAGTGTACATGGTAATCAACAGGAGGTTTCCTTACCATGTTTGACTTGATGCCATGAAACTTTATGGGGGCCAGATTTGATGTTGAGGACTCCCAGGGCAACTCCCTCCTGTCTGTATACCACCGTGCCACCAACTCTGCTGGGTCTGTCTTGTCGGTGGGTGATGGTGGTGCCTGGAACATTGTCTGTAAGGTATGATTCTGTGACGATGACTGTGTCAGGCTGTTGTTTGACTAGTCTGTGAGACAGCTCTCCCAATTTTGGCACAAGCCTCCATATGTCCTTAAGGGCTGAATTCAGACTGGGCTGAATTTGCCATTGTTGTTTCCTGTGCCTAGGTCAATGCTGGGTGGTCCATCCAGTTTCATTCTTTTTTATTGACTTTTTAGCAGTTTGATACAATTGAGTGACTTGCTAGGCCATTTCAGAGGGCATTTAAGAGTCAACCACAGTATACAAGGAAGCTGGCTACAGGACATCAATAGGATTCTCTTTGGATTGTGGTGGCAGTTATCTCATGGCATCTGAGCCCTAAGATGAACTTGATGTGTAATGCAGGAGTTCCACAATTGCTTCCAGGCACCTACATGAATATTGGAGGAGATGGTGGGAGGGTCTTGAAAGAGATCACCATCAGTGACACCCCATTTCCTTTGGTGAATTGAACAAGTTTTTTCTGTTGATTTGAAGGATTTGGAGGAAATCAAAAATAGTAAGCCGGTCATCACGCTTGGGCTATACGGTTGTGAACACTAAGGGTCTATGAGTGTACACAATTATTTGATATGTAGCAGGAACAGAATTTGAGAGAGGGCAAAGTCCTGCAGAGCATTTAAGTTAATAAGAAAAGAGTCAAGAACAAATGGTCTCATCAACATATTTCAAAGAACAATGACATCACCCAACATTCACACAGCTGCACTTTTCCAACAAGAGTCACCAGACTACAGAGAAGTCCAGGCAGGCTGTCTGCTTTTGCTGTCCTTAGCCCAGGGCCAGTAAGGCCAAATGTAACGCTGCTCCTTCCATCCTGGCCTGGATGAACCTACTCAGCACAAAATGTGGATAAAATCGACTCCATTTTATTTTCGTTATGGCTGCATTACGGATAGGTTCGTGTGGTCCCTTCCAGTCCATAATCAGGATGTTTGTGTGTAAGGTGTGTGTATTTTCTTGCCTTCAGGGTGATTTTTCTTCATTTAAGATAAATTCCAGCAGCAGGCTTTCTGATGATTTTTAAAAATGAGAGAAAGTTATTTGTTACACACTTGGCCTACCGTTTGAACGCAATGTCTCAATCATTTGTCTCACTCACACCATGTGCATCTAATCTTCATGTGTGAGATAAAGTTAAATCCATAATTATAAAAATGGAATTTATAACTCAGTCTCTATGTTGATGCAGGCCTGATGTCTTCTTAGGAAAACACACTAAAATGGCCAGATATTTTAGTTAGCTTATAAGAACATAACTGTTGACTGAAATCATGACTGGGAGTCCAAGCTACTTTCCAAGAACAGCTTTCTTCAGTGAACAATTTGAACCTTATAGCAACCAATTTAAACTGTACTGTTTCTTTCTTTAAATTCAAAATTGAATCACCTATCCATTGCACAATGTTCAGCACCCTCATGACTCCTCAGATTCTGAAGCAGTCCATGCCCATATGCAGCAAGACTTGAACATCTTTCAGGCTTGGGATAATAAGCGGCAAGTAACATTCGCACCACATCAGCACCAGGCAATGACCATCTCTAACAAGGGAGAAGCCAACCATTTCTCTTTGACATTGAACTGGACAGGACCAGCCATATAAATAATGTGGCTCCAACAGCAAGTCAGAGGCTTGGAATTCTGTGGTGAATAACTCACCCCCTGACTCTCCAAAGTCTGGCCACCATGTAAAAGGCACAAATCAGGAATGTGATGGAATACTCTCCACTTGCCTGGATGAGTGCAGCTCCAACAACACTCAAGAAGCTCAACGCCGCCCAGTGCCTGCTTGACTCATCCACTAATTTAAACATTCATCCCTCCACCACCAATGCACAGCAGCAGCAGTGCGTACCATCCATAAGATACACTGCAGCAAGGCTCCTTCAACAACACCTTCCAAATATGTGACCTCTACCAGCTAGAAGCACAAGGACAGCAGATGCATGGAGACACCACCACCTACATGTTTTCCTCCAAGCCACACACTAACCTGACTTGGACCTATATTGCCATTGCTTCACTGTCATTGTGTCAAAATCCTGGAATTCCCTCCCTGACAGCATTGTAAATGTACCTACACCACGTGGTCTGCAGCAGTTCAAGAAGGGGGTTCACCACCATCTTTTCAAGGGCAATTAGGCTTGGGCAACAAATGCTGGCCCAGCCGGTAA
Organism: Carcharodon carcharias; assembly: GCF_017639515.1. NCBI lineage: Eukaryota > Metazoa > Chordata > Chondrichthyes > Lamniformes > Lamnidae > Carcharodon > Carcharodon carcharias. The sequence continues at coordinate 155,141,231 of NC_054472.1, forward strand.
TGCCCACATCCCATGAACAAGTAAATTAAAAGAAATGTAATTGGTGCATTCCTGAACTGTCATTTATCTCGTTGCTAATGTTCAATAAAAGTGGACAGCGCAGGGTGTGTGTAAGTAAAGCATGTTCCAATTATAAACAAGTTCTTATGTTCTACGCAATAACACTTGAAAAAAATTGAACTTGCATTTTGGAAACTATTCAAGACTCTGTTTTCCTCTTTTTTGATAACTGCTTCCTATAGGGAATCTCCTTATCATCACCTCCCCCTTCAAAGGATATTCTTATGCTCAATCCAACTCTAAACTCCAGGAACCTCCTAAACGGGAGTGTGTAATCAGAGGGACTTCCCTAAGTGTGGTAGGTGATAAAAGGGTCAAATTGAAAGGAAGTAATAAGAATTCAGTCAAAGGGGGAAGTAATGATAAGAATTCAGTCAAAGGGGGAAGTAATGATAAGAAGACCTCTCCGAGTGGGATAGGAGGTAAGATGATCTTCTTAGTGGTGGTCTTGTGTAGGTACAAATTTAACAACAGTTCACAATGAGGAGCAGCCCAACCTTGCTAATTAACATTTTATTCTATTTTCATTCTAAATTTTCTTTTCCTCTGCAAAATATCCTGATTCACAAGGGAATATGTTTTCACCAGGAGCCTGTAGATTTTTAGAACATCACCTATTTTGCTTGTGAGATATTCACTATATTGATAAATGATTAGCCCACCTCCACTTTAAAATGCTCCAATGTCCTTAGGAACAGAAGACTTCACAGGACCAATAAAGATAGCCTCTTTCCTTTGGACCAGTTCCAAAAATATTCAACTTCATAACACACTTTCTCTCTCGCTCTCTCAGTAGCTCTGTCTGCCAAAAACCTATCATCACCTTATTGAAATTTATAGCATTCCTTTACATCCCTAGACAGGCCATTCTGCATATTCACTTATGGGTGAAGTTACATCGTATATTTTTCTGCGGAAAGTACAGTCTCCTCAGTGTAGAACAAAAGCATAAGTCCGATGCAGTGTCTCCAACTGACATGTTGGGGGTAAAATTCCTCTTTTATTTAAAAAGTACAAGAATATACTGTAATTAATGCACTTTTAATAAAAATGCCTTTTACAAATCACCCATTTTCAAAGCCCCTCATTCTCATAATTTTTGGAATGAGCATTTAATAATGGAAAAAGTATTAAACCTCTAATAATCTAAAGAAACATTGAATTCCAACTCACTTGATACTGAAAAGGGGAAAAAAGTGCAAAAAAAAAAGGGTAATCCTTTAAGTGCCTATTAGATTACATTATCAGGCTACATTGCCTGAAACTGACAGAACGGAATGGTGTCCAATTTCCATTTCAAAACAGAGTGCCTGCCAATCAATGGATTGGAGCAGGGGCAGAAGTTTTTTTTTCATCTTTTAGAAGCAGTTTGTTTTTTTGAACAGACATAGCTGTCAGTCAATTTAAATCACAGCTGAAAACGTGACAGAAGGGACTGGCGGTATTTCTTTTTCACATTTTTAATTAGGTATTAGGTATTTTTGACAATTGGAAAAGTACTGTGATGCATGACAACAATTTCACAATGTAAAGGTCGACTAACATTACAGATCCCTGAGATAATCACTGTACTATGAGGTTTAACCGAGCCGCGATTTTTGCTTTTCCCAATACCCCACTATGACAACTTGAAATATAGTTGGCAATGGCAATTTTTGATAGTCTCCATGGAAAAAAAAACACATCTACATTACAATTCAACATCTAATAGTGACATTTGAAGGTATCAGAACACTTTTCACTTACTTTTTCAGAAAGGAGGTGTGATTTTTTTTTAGGAATTCCAAAGCCCATACCAGCAGAGAAAAATAGTGTGTGGGAGGAAATACAATTTTCCTGTGGCCCTCACAATGGGAACCCAACCTCCGGAGAAGTGCATGTGCTTTTTGCACCCAAGACGTTCCTGGCCCACCAAAAGGCCACACAAAAATGGTGTGGGATCAGGAAGGCACAAGCAAATTGATGTGCCAGCAAAATAAAACTAAGTTCGCGTTTCGTGATCTGATTTGCACCTCCATTAGGAGATGGAAATCCAGCCTGAAGTAAAGGGAATTTGGCCAGTCTCAAATCCGGTCCACCAGCTGGTATAAGACTGCCCATAATTAAATGCTAATGCTTGCAGGATTGTCAACCTCACACAAAATAGCCACTAATAAGCTGAGGGGGCTAGCTTTTTCCATATTGCTGATGCCTCTTTGGGGGATCCAGAATGAGTTTTTTTGTCATTAGATATTTACGTATTTTCGCCAGTGGTAGCATATGAAAGAATTCTTCCCAGCTTGTTGCTGGCAGATGAAGTTCTGAAGTCAAAGAAGTCTTTAGCAATCTCAGATCGCAGCTTCACATAGCAGAAGCACAATTCACAATTTGGTGGGCCATCTCACAGTCCATATATGGTCATTTAGGCGAGTAAACCATAAATCCACGACTTTAAGCATCCACTTCCTCCACCACAGGCATACCATGACTATAGTATATACCAACTACAGGACGTATTGCAGCAAGTCATCAAGGCTTCTTCAATAGCACCATCCAAACTTGTGACCTCCAGCACCTAGATGGAAGAGAGCAGAAAGTAGATGGGAACATCATCCCTTATAAATTTCCCTCCAAATCACATGCCATCCTAACTCGGCTATTTTACTTCATTGTCATTTGGTGAAAATACATGAACTCCATACCTAACAGTATTGTGGACTACAGTGGTTCAAGAAGAATGCCCACTGCATTTTCAAGGGGCAACTAAGGATGGGCAATAAATGATGGCCGTGTAAGCAACACCCACATCCAAAGAATGAACTTTTAAAGATACGAAGGCAGTGAAGCTTGGTGCTGAGTGTACTGAAGACAAAAGTTTACATGGACACCAGAAAGCGTCTTCCTCCATCTCTGTGTGAAACATTGGCAGCTTTTCTTTGAATCTATCCAGTGCCCTAACCATATCTGAAGCTGCATGAAACCAATATTGGAGCAGAAAGCGTAAATTAAAATCATCCCACTTGTGAAACCGTTTGTGCAAGAAATGCAATATTCTGCGACAAGTAACGTTTCCTTTTTTTAATAGAAGTGATACAAGGTGATGAAACCTGGTCACAAAAATACTGGAAATATTGCAGGCCAGGAGCATCTCTGGTCATCAATGACCTCATCAGGCCTAGTCATTAGAATGGTCATCTTTTGTCAGATTTTACTAACATTTCATTAAAAGCAAATTATCGCATAACAGTAAATGTGATGTAAAGCAGCTGTGAGGGGTGAGGCCCTATGGGAATTGTAAAAGGTTCAGTTGGTAATTTGACAGGAATGTCTTACAAGAGTCAGGCAGAAACCATGAACATCAGGTCCTCTGGTTAACATGAGAAGCAGATGAGTCAATTTTTCTGTGCAACCAAACAATCATGAGATTCCTTGGAAAACTTTTAAACTGATCTATTATTTTAATTGGGTGCGTCACTTTTGCTCTCCTGAGAAAACATTGATGATTTGTAGGAGTTCTTTCTCCAATTGTCTGTCCAATTGCTTTTCATTCTACTCTCAAAACCACCTTTGAGCTCCAGCTACTATAATAATGTAGGAGTTGGTATATTTCATTCATTCAACTTTGGAAAAGAAATGTGAGAGACCATTTATTACACTTCGTGTTTTTTTCCAAGACCGATTCAATCCTTGGCTTAACAATACAATATAAAAACTTCTTCACTAATGTAGACCAGCACAGAATCTGTATTTGATGGCAAGTGTTACTTTTTTTGGTGCTATGTTTATTTTTAAATTTTATTCCTTAAGTCACAAAGGCTGGTTAGAGGGCACAGAGGGAGCGAGGACTCGAGCCCAGGGCCCAGATGAAGCAAGGGCTGGGCCCAGGGCACAGAGGGAATGGGGACTGGGCCCAGGGCCCAGATGGAGCAAAGATGAGGCCAGGACACAGAGGGAGCTGTTGTAAGGTGTTGGGTATAGTTTGGTAGATCTTATTAAAGTGTTAATAGTCTTAGGTAGTTGAACAAGTAAGTATTTATTAACTACCAGAAACTAGCACATTAGCACTAACAGCACTGTGAGTGTACCTACACCACATGGACTGCAGCAGTTCATGAAGGCAGCTCACCTCCACCTTCTCAAGGGCAACTAGGGATGGGGAATAAATGCTGGCCCAGCCAGCAAAGCCCACATCCTGTGAACAAATAAAAAATATATATACATAGGTATAGTAAAGCTCCAAGGTAGGAGCTGTCTCAATGCTTGTTTCTACATACAGTTCTGTCCAATACTATACTGACCCTGAAGTGCAGGTCATGTGTTCACTTAGATCACTGTGTGGGCGGTACTGTACTCAGTCCCACGTTAACCCTTTATGTGCCAGACCCTTGTACTACACCTCCCCTCCAAGTCTTTATCCAATGTATTTACACGTTATCCCAGTTTACCCCATTATCCCAGTTTAAATCATTACTACTGCCCCATCATCCATCGTCAAGTCCCTGGGTTCATGGGTTCAGGCAGTCTGGGGGAATTATAGCCCTTCTATAATCTTGTCCTCACTGCCAGAGGGGTAATAGGCTCAGTCACTGTAGGTAAATTTTGTTGAATCAAAGGTTCTCCTGGCATCTGGGTGTCTTCCTCAATTTCTCTCAACTGTACAGTGGGAGGAATCCTTCAAGGGATGAGGAGGAGGCTCCTCCTGTTTCTCCTGAGTGTTCCCTCTGGGGTGCCAGCCAGGTATGAACGGGGTTGGTCATCATCTTTCCATATGATAGTGCCCTCTCTCTTGAGGCCTCTAATCCAGATCTTGTTATCCTTTTTGTAGTTATGGCAAGTGCCTGGTGCAGTACCTTTCATTGTCAGCAGAAGCCTGCTTCTGCCTGTGGGACTGCTCTCTGTCTTGGATGTCCTGGTAAACTTTGGCTACCAACCCTGGTATTAGTTTCTTCGGCAGGATTGGGAGTTGTGTGCCAAGTGTTATGCCCATCAAGAGCTTGGATGGGACTAGGCCACAGTGTAACTGGGTAGACCTGTAGGTTAACAATGTTGTTCTTTCTTAGGAAGGCTTTTATAGCACGGACCCCTTTTTCAGCCTTTTGGTTTGATTGTGGGTATCTTGGGGAGCTGGTACAGGGGTGGAAGCCAGATGTGAAGGCAAAATGGGCAAAGTACTCATTTCAAAACTGTGGACTGTTATTGGACACAATCTCATCCAGGATGCTGTGGCTCACGAACATCTCTTTCAGAGCTTTAACTACAGCATCTGTGATTGGCATATACAGTTGCTTCACTTCAACCCATCTTGAAAAGTAATCCACCACAATAAGGAATGATTTGCTGTTGAAAACAAATAAATCGATGCCCAGCCTCTCCCATGGCCTGGTAGGGAACTGTGTTGGGCTAAGATGCTCCCTTTGGTCTCGCTTGTGCAGCACACATACCTAACAGTTCAATATCATGTCCTCAATTTCCCTGGAAATGCCTGGCCACCAGAAGCTAGATTGACCCTGTGCCCTGCATTTGGTGATGCCCAGGTGGCCCTGGTGTAGAGAAACTGGGATGACCAGCCGCTTGTTGGATACCAGGAAATCATCAATAACAGTAAAGTGTTTTTTTTTGTTCAAACCAAGTTTTCAAGGTATCACTGCTTGGTCTCTGTTGTGGCTACCCATATTGGCAGTAACGACAGATATGGGCATGCCCCTCATCACGAATCTGTTGGGGTTTACTTGCAGTCACCTGCAGGTGTCACCTTGTCAATTGGGAGTATGCTTCAAGCTCCTCAATCAGATTGATGTCCTGTTTTCTCAGAAAGTCCACTGTGACCCTGGGAAGTGTGTCTGCCATTGTTTGGTTTTTGCCCTGGACGTATACTGTCTCATGGGTGAACTTCATGAGAAGCCTTGTATTCTGGGAGGCATCTTTGCCAGCTCCTTCTCATCTAGTAATAAGACTAGTGGCTTATGGTCTGCTTCAATTGTGACTTTTAGGCCAATGATGTCTGAACGTTTCTCACACACCCACATGACTATTCTTGTTTTTTCCAATAATTTATATAGATTTTTCTTTTCCCACCTATTTCCATTATTTTTAAATGTATTCCACCCATGGTTTATTTCACCCCACCCCCACTAGAGCTACCTTGCTCATCCTGCTCTCCAATCTTAATTAGCACACTCTTTTGGATAATATCACCACCTTCAACACCTCTTTGTTCTTTTGTCTGTGACATCTTTTGGTTATCTGTTGCTATCACTGCTTGCTTGTCCCAACAACCCCACCCTTATTCCACCCCCCCCCCCTTAAACCAGCTTATATTTCACCCCTTTCCTATTTCTACTTAGTTCTATTGAAGGGTCATGAGGACTCGAAACGTCAACTTTGTTCTTCTCCGCCGATGCTGCCAGACCTGCTGAGTTTTTCCAGGTATTTCTGTTTTTGTTTTGGATTTCCAGCGTCCGCAGCTTTTTGTTGTTATATTTTTATGACTATGAGGGCTTCCTTTCCTATGACGCTGTGCCTTGTCTCTGTGTACGACAGCCCTCTGGAAGCATAGTACACTAGTCGGTGACTTCCGTCCAGTTGCTCTTGAAAAAGGATCACTTGAGGCCTGTGGATGAAGTATCAGCTGCTATGGTGGGGGGCAGGGAGAGGTCGTGGTGGGCCAGAATGTCAGTTGAGAGCAGCATCGCTTTGATGTGTGTCCCAGCACCATGCCTGGTCTTTCTTAAGTAGACCTGTGCCAGATTTGGTAAGAATTTTGTTAACAGGTTCACCGTTCCCCAGAATCTCTGGAGGTCCATATGGCTGGGAACTTGCTGATAACTTTTGCGTTCTCTGGCCATGATGCCTTTGACACTTTGTTGCTGACGATGTGTCCTGGGAACTGAATTGATGACTTGCATTTCTCATCCAGCATCAGGCCTACTTCCTGCAGGTGCCCTAAGACAGCTGTGAGTCTTTTGTCCCGTTCCTGCACTGTCATGCCATGAACCAAAACATCATCCATATGAGGGGTGATACTCTGTAGGTCTTGCAAAATGGCCAAAATCGTACGTTGAAATATTTCTGGTGTCGAGGTGATTCCAAACAGCAGGTGGTTGAAGCAGAGTCTGCCAAAGTGGTGAACTTGGTAAGCGACCTGGACTCTTTGTCTGGGGGAAGTTGTCAAAAGCCGCTGTTGATGTTGAGTTTGAAACCATCGTTCCCTTAGGAGTTTAGTCGGGTTTTCGTCCACTGAGGACATCGGCTGGGATTTTCTGGCCATGATGCGGTGGGACCCGCCTCAGGAGAGTCGGCTCCCAGCCATTGACTTTCAATGGGACCAGACGATCCTGGTAGAGGGATGGGCCGTAAAATCCCACCCATCAGGCATACTTTTCTGGCTATGGCTTTATTGAGCTGTGTCAGGTCGACACAAATACAGATGGACCCGTTCAGTTTTGGGACTAGGACTGGGACAATCCTATGTGACTGGGGAGATGACTCCCATGTTTGTCATCTCATCCAGCTGCTGCTGCACTTGTTTCATGAGTGGATAGGGAATCTTTTGTGGTGTGAACAGGGTTTAGCATCTTCTCTCAGTGTGATCCTGTATGCGTTCTTCAGCCACTGCAATCCTGTAAAGAGCTTCAGGGAACTTCTTTTTATACTTGGAGCTAGGCCCTTGTTGGTTGACCTTGTCCGGCAACCTTTTGTAAAAGTTTAAGGTCAGAGGGAGCAGGGGGCTGGGCCTGGGATACGGAGGGAGCAGGGGGCTGGGCCGGGGTGATGGAGGGAGCAGGGGGCTGGGCCTGGGATACGGAGGGAGCAGGGGGCTGGGCCGGGGTGATGGAGGGAGCAGGGGGAGGGAGCAGGGGGCTGGGCCGGGGTGATGGAGGGAGCAGGGGGCTGGGCCAGGGTGATGGAGGGAGCAGGGGGCTGGGCCGGGGTGATGGAGGGAGCAGGGGGCTGGGCCGGGGTGATGGAGGGAGCAGGGGGCTGGGCCGGGGTGATGGAGGGAGCAGGGGGAGGGAGCAGGGGGCTGGGCCGGGGTGATGGAGGGAGCAGGGGACTGGGCCAGGGCCACAGACGGAGCAGGGGGCTGGGCCGGGGTGATGGAGGGAGCAGGGGGAGGGAGCAGGGGGCTGGGCCGGGGTGATGGAGGGAGCAGGGGGCTGGGCCAGGGTGATGGAGGGAGCAGGGGGCTGGGCCTGGGATACGGAGGGAGCAGGGGGCTGGGCCGGGGTGATGGAGGGAGCAGGGGGAGGGAGCAGGGGGCTGGGCCGGGGATACGGAGGGAGCAGGGGGCTGGGCCGGGGTGATGGAGGGAGCAGGGGGCTGGGCCGGGGTGATGGAGGGAGCAGGGGGCTGGGCCGGGGTGATGGAGGAGCAGGGGGCTGGGACGGGGTGATGGAGGGAGCAGGGGGCTGGGCCGGGGTGATGGAGGGAGCAGGGGGCTGGGCCGGGGTGATGGAGGGAGCAGGGGGCTGGGCCGGGGTGATGGAGGGAGCAGGGGGCTGGGCCGGGGTGATGGAGGGAGCAGGGGGCTGGGCCGGGGTGATGGAGGGAGCAGGGGGCTGGGTCCGGGATACGGAGGGAGCAGGGGGCTGGGCCTGGGATACGGAGGGAGCAGGGGGCTGGGCCCGGGATACGGAGGGAGCAGGGGGCTGGGCCGGGGTGATGGAGGGAGCAGGGGGCTGGGCCGGGGTGATGGAGGGAGCAGGGGGCTGGGCCTGGGATACGGAGGGAGCAGGGGGCTGGGCCTGGGATACGGAGGGAGCAGGGGGCTGGGTCGGGGTGATGGAGGGAGCAGGGGGCTGGGCCCAGGGTACGGGGAGTAGGGATGTTGTAGGGTGGTCAAGTTGTAATATTAGTAACAGGGTTGAACTGCAGATACTTCTTAAGTGGAAACTTTTAGTTTATTTACAAAATACTCAGCAGCAACTATACGTACGCTTCCAACTCCAAGTCCATCTCTGCTCTGACTCCTGAGATGGCCTGCGCCACCCTCCTATTGGTTACTACAGATCATGTGATCTGTCTTAACAAGTATTATTCTTAAAAGTACATTACATACTAAATAACACCATTATTACTACATCCCTCCCCCTTTAACTTGGCTATACATATACTTACAAGTACATATTTTTCAAGGCAGCATAATTTTTACACTGGGTATGGAATTTACAACAACGACTACAACAACAGGAATTTGCAAGTTCAGTCTTTCAGGTGGTTTCCTGGTGTGTGTGGAATGTCGCAGCTCCACAGCTCCAGATTCTTTGTCAGGAACCTCCTTTTTCGGAGTTGCCTGAACATCAGGTGCTTCAGTGGGCACTTGCAGTTGTGTATCCTCAACTCTTCCAGCAGCATCAGGCATGTCAGTCCTGGGTTGAGTATCTTCAACAGGAGACACAGACACGGTCATGGTCACTGGTGAAACCATATCTTGATGATTTGTCTCTCTCTTCCTTAAACGGTCCACATGTTTACGGATGATCCAGCCTATCACCTCCATGTGGTAAGATAGAGGTCCAGTCATGGCACTTATTTCACCCGGTACTTCCCTGGTCCTTCCCTGATGTTTTTCCCGTATACCGACTCTCCCATGGTAAATTTCCTCTCGCGACTATGCCAGATGTGTCTAGTTTTCTGGTTTCCCTGACTCCTTTCCACCTTCCCCTCTAAATTCAGCATTATTAAGCTCAATCTTGTCCTGAGACAGCGTTTCAACAAAAATTCCACAGGTGTGAGAGCTGTTGTTGTGTGAGGGGTATCCTGTAATGAAAAAGAAAGCGTGCTAGTTTGGTTGCCAAGGAATCACCAGTTAGCTTTTTCATACCCTTCTTGAACATTTGAACTGCCCTTTCAGCCAGTCGACTTGAGGAAGGGTGGTATGGTGCAGTTTTTACATGAGTGATACAGTAGAGGCTGATAAACTTTTGAAACTCAGCACTCATAAATGTCATGCCATTATCTGAAACAACTACTTCTAGTAGTCCGTGAATGGCAAAACTGTGACGTAGTTTCTCAATTGCAGTGCCTGACGTTGTTGACTTCACCTCACATACATCCAACCATTTTGAATGGGCATCGATAATGAACAGAAACATTGTTCCCAGGAGAGGTCCAATGTAGTCAATGTAACCACACCCTGGGTCTACCTGGCCACTCCCATGGGTGTAATGGAGCTGTCACTGGCAACCTTAGCAGTTGCTGACATTGCACACAGTGATTTACTGAATTCTCTATTTTGACATTCTTCCCAGGCCACCATAGATAACTGTGTGCTATGGTCATTATTCAGGAAATTCCTGGATGGGCACTGTGTAGCTCAACTAAAAGTGACTTCCTTCCCATTGGAGGAACTATCACTCATGCTCCCTACAATAAGATGCCATCCTGGCTGGTTAGTTCATGTCTTCTGTTGAAGAACGGTTTTATTTAATCAGATACGGGCTCCTGTGACCAACTATGTAGCACTTGTTTCCATACCTGAGATAGGACTGGGTCCAGACTTGTCCAGTCTCTGATCTGTTGAGCACGTACCAGCGAGGAATCTAAGAAATTGAACAGTAAAACAAGTTCCTGTGGAACTGGGATGTGCTCCTCATTTTCTTGTAAAGACAAACAACTAAAGGACATCAGCGTTTGCAATTTGATTGCCAGACCTATGTTCGAAAGTGTATTCGTACGCTGCCAGAATTAAATCCCTATTAGTATTTCTGTATCTTCTTTCTATGCGCCGCCTTCTTTCTAGCGCAGGCTTTAATCTTGACCTTCTTTTTAACTTCACTAATGACCAGACTTCTCTCAAATGCAAGCTCAACTTATCTGAGTTCAGTCACTGAGTCTCCCAAAATTTCATTATCTGTCCGCTTCTTGGAAAATTCTGCGAATTTTGCTTCCAAAGCCTCTTTGGCTTCATTTAGCTGATTCTTCAGCTCTTCCATCTCTTTTTTGTATTTGTTTGCTGCCTCCTGGAAAATTGAACATTGTTGTGTCTTCTCTCTCAACTCATTCTTCAGTTTGTTCAGAGAGGTGCCGAATTCTTTCTTTTTCTCTTCATACTTTTCCAGAGGTACAAACTTTGACCTGAGGGGATCTTGTTGTGTGTGAAAGTCTTTCAACAGGTTTTCTTTTTCCTGGTGAAGGTTGCTCGCCCCTTCTTGAACTTTGTCATCAAGTAGGGTCTCTTCGAGTTCCTTCTGCTCTTCTTCCAGGTTTTGGCTTAAGACAATCTACATTGTTTCAGGTTGTTGAGTCCTTACACACTCTCCTTTTCAAAACAGGAACACTTCCAGCTTCCTTTTAGAATCTCAGTGGCCAATCAAGGTTGATTTCCATGAGCCAATTTCACCCTAAAAGGCTTGGTCCTCTGCCTCTCAATACCAACACCAGTAGTTTTGCCGATTGGCTTCTATAATGGACAGTTACTCTGCTTATGCCTTTTACTTAAATGTCTTCACCTATATGTGCTTTTATATTGGCAGCTATTTGTTCTGAACTTAATTGATATTCTCCATAATTCAAATATCTGTATGTTCCCCGATTGCAATGGTAGAAGCTCCCATGTCCACTTCCATTCTAACAGGTTTGCCATTTACTTGCATTGTGACAAATATTGGTTCAGTCTTTACAACTTTCAGATTAAACAAGTAAATGTTTGAATTTGTTGTTTCAGATTTTTCCACATTGTAGATTTCATTGGGCTTCTTCTTATGTTTACAAGCCTGCTTGAATCCTTCCTTGCATTGCTTCATCATATGTCCATTTGTGTGACAATAACGGCATTCAATTATTTTAAAGCTGCCAATTGCTAAAAGACCGATTTTTCCACCTCTATTAAAATTATTCTTCAATTTCGTTGCTAAGTGATTTTTCTTTATTCTTCAGCTATGTTCCTTGCTTCTTGGCAGACTCTCGCTTTATCGTGCCACTTTCAGCTGGGGTTTCCTACCCAAGGTGCCATTTTGTGCACCCTGTATTGCTTGTGTGTCTCTTACAGCATTTTCCATGCCCAGTGCTGTCTCCAGCACCTTCTTGAAATCCAGATTCACTTTGGACAATAATCTTCTATGAATAGTGTCCTCTTTCACACCACACACTAAACAATCTCTGAGCATGTCATTCAGAGTCGTACTGAACTCACAATGTTCTGTTAGTTGCTTCAAATTTGCCACATAGCATGCAATTGTCTCACCCGGGGCTCTGTTTCACAAATTAAACATGAACCTCTGCATCGTGCCTGAGGGCTTGGGTTGAAAGTGACCCTTCATGGGGTCCACCAGTTCATAGAAATTCTTCGAATCTGGGGCATTGGGTGCCATCATACTTTGAATCAAACCATAGGTTTTGTTCCCACAAGTACTCAAGAGGATCGCTTGCCTCTTCTCTTCCCCTGTAATTTTGTTCACTTGAAAAAAGAACGTGAGGTGTTCCATATATTGAGACCAATTGTTTGTGGCTGGTTCAAAAGACCAATTCTCCCAAATTGTGGCATTTTGAGAGGGGATAACATCTTCAATTCTAAAGGAGCTTACTACTTGCAATCAAAAGGCGAGGTACAGTGCCAATTTCTTTTTAACTTGATTTCTTCTGTTCAATCCTGTTTTATCCTTGTTGCCAGTTTGTTTTAGGGTGGCTGAGTTGTGGTATTGATAATAGAGTTGAACTGCAGACACTTCTTAAGTGGAAACACTAAGTTTATTTACAATGTACTCAGCAGCAACTACATATGTGCTTTCAACTCCAGGTCTACCACTACACTGACTCCTGAGGTAGCCTGCGCTACTCTCCTATTGGTTACTACAGGTCATGTGATCTTCCCTAACAAGAATTATTCTTAAAGGTACACTACACACCAAATAGAACCATAATTACTACAAGGGGGGGCTAGGCCCAGGGCACAGAGGGAGCGGCAGCTCAGGCTGGCCTATGGGCACATGGTGCTGGTCCCAGGCCATGGGGGAAAGGGGAAAGGGGATTGGCTCAGGGTACAGAGGGACTGGGGCTAGACTCAGGATACAGGGTACAGAAGCAACAGGGGCTGAGTTCAGGTCACAAAAGGAGCAGGGGCTGGGCTCAAGGCACAGAAGGAGTGACGGCTGGGCATTTAACCCAATGCACAGAGGGGGCAGGGTCTAGGTCCAGTGCACAAAGGGAGAAGTCAACTGTGAACCATAATGGTCTCATTTTGTTTTTTTTAGTCTGGTTGGTCCCTGCTCAAGCACGTAACCAAGACTGATTGACTGATTATTGTCCTTCCACTGATGGAACTGCTGGGGATTCAGCTCCATAATTTCAGTGGTACATCTTTTAATAGTGACTAGTAAATTATATATGATGTTGTCCACTATTGATTTGATGAATATAATTCTTTTTTGCACACAAGCTGGTAATGGTGTTGTGAGAGGCTTCAGAACGTGCACAATTGCACCACCCACTGGCCAGCACCTGCAACAGCATCACCACAGGGAATTTTTAAAACAGCGGAGTCTATACATTTTGCCATGCACAACCAACTTTTCAGGTGCTAACCAACCTACCAAGACCCCCGTATGGTGGGGACCAAAGTACTCCACGAGCCAGATTGGAAAAGGGCAAAAGAAATTGCCATGAGGTGCCTCGCCTAAGACTGGCGTTTGGCACTTTGCAAATTAAAATAGGTCCCCACAGCAAGACTGGTTTGCTCAGGGGCAGTGGAATTGTCCTTTTCTATCCAAACATCAATGTTCAGTAAGGGGCTTATTTCCAGTAAGAGTGTACTTTCTAGTTCCTAGTAGCTTTCCCATCAACGGAGCCCATTCCAATGTAAAATATCAAATATACCCTTTTTTTAAAAAAGCTGAATATTTAAAGGTGCATTATGATTTAGAATAGAGCATTGTCCTTCCTAACACTGTTCTCAATTCTAGTTGCCAAAAACTGCATCCTTAAATGTAACACAATTTAACAAGTGGGGGTCCTCGGGCTGGCATGAACAAGATGGGCCGAATGGCCTCCTTCTGTGCTGTAACTTTTCTATGGTTCTATGGTCCTAACCTCTCTCCCGCCACAGTAAATGTGGGCAAAACACCAAGAGGACATGTACAAACCTGAACAAGGTAAGATTGAGTCCTGTGTAGAACCAAGAAAATTACATGAGATGTGAGATGCCTTTCTGTTGCTTTTTGCTTTGGCCATAGCCACAAGAGCAGGCCAGGGACTACAAACTCTGCGACGGGTAACTCACCTCCTGACTCCCCAAAGACTGTCCACCATCGACAAGGCATAAAGTCAGGAGTGTGATGAAATATTCAGCAGTTGCCTGGATGAGTGTATCTCCAACAATGCTCAAGAAGTTCAACGCCATCCAGGACAAAGCAGCCTGTTTGGTTAGGCCCAATCCACCACTTTAAACATTCACTCCTTCCACCACCGATGCACAGTAGCAGCAGTGCATGCCCTTATACAAGATGCACTGCAGAAACTCGCCAGGCTTCTTTTGACAGCACCTTCCAAACTTATACCACTTAGAAGGGCAAGGGCAGCAGACACATGGGAACACCACCATCTGCAAGTTCCCCTCCAAGCCATTCACTGTCCTGACTTGGAAATATATTGCCTTTCCTTCACTGTCGCTGGTTCAAAATCCTGGAATTCCTTTCCTAACAGCGCTGTGGGTGTATCTATACCACACAGACTACAGAGGTTCAAGAAGGTGGCTCACCACCACCTTCTCAAGGGTGATTAAGGATGGGCAATAAGGCTGACGTTACCAACAATGCACTGGTCCCAAGCACAAATAAAAAACAAAAAAAATTGTGCTTCATCAAATGACTGAATCTCAGGCGAGCTTTTCTTGTCACCTCACCTCTTGTTGGTCAGCTCTTACATCCAAGCTAGATAAGGTCAGGAGCTAAGTCATTCTAGCAGAACCTGAACTGAACTTCAGCAAGCAGATTATTGATGAATTTGCATCACATTATGCCAGTATTGATGCCTGCTTCTACTACGTTGCTGATGATTGGGAGGAGGCCGGTCAGGTAGTTAATGGTCTGTTCAGATTTATTGTTTTGTGTGCATAGGACACATTATGAACATAATTCCTCTGAACCACGTCTAGAATCCACCCTGCCTTTTTACTCCCCACAGAGCTTCCTTCCAGTGATATGCAACACTGAAGAGTACTAATTCAGCAATTTAGTAGGTGGGGAAAGGGTAGGTTTCTTGAATGTTGCTTGAACTGAACTATGAGACTTGGTTGAGTCAATAGTCAATGTTGAGGACTCTCTGGATCACTGTCAGGCTGCAATATATAAGTGTCCTACCTATGGTGGTTCTTCCAGTCAATGTGACATGGTGGCAATGCTGGATCTGACTGATTTTCATCTTATTGTTGAACTTACTGATGAATGTTTACAACCTAAATGTTGCCCATCTAACATTAACTGAAGTGGAGTAGTTGGGTGTGCACAACAATCTGTGGTCAGTACAATAACCACTAGGCTACAATTTTCTCTTTATAAACAATTAATTACAGAGGAAACCTTTTTCAAACTATCCTTTCACTTATGGGACCTAAAGTTTGAATCCATGCCAGACTGATAAAAACTTCCTTCTGCCTGATGACAGTAAGCCTTTTTGATGAAATGAGATTCTTGGCAGATTCAATTCACTCCCTAATGAGCATAAATCCTTAGAGCACATAATTGCCCTTAGGAGAGCACAGCTCAACCTCAGCCAATAATCTGTTCAAGAGGAATTTCTAAAACTAGGCAGCTAAGGATTAAATGGTTATCAAAACTCAGAGAAGCGCCTCATGTTTTTCACCCAAATAAACTGGAACTAATTTATCATAAGATGCAAAGCCCTCGTGTCTAATGCTGGAAAATAGATGTTCCTGGCTGGCAGAATCTAAACCTTGCCCTGATGTATTTGGGTGGAAGATGGGAGAAGAGGGATTTCACACTTCCTGATTATTATGCTTTTCTGATGCTAAGGAATTTGGCGAAATTTCTGAAATATATCACTGTGAACACTAAAAGATCTGTTTATCTAGGCAAGCCATCAAGCCTTCCTTTACATCACACCTGCTGCATTAACCTCAATTCATTCATGGAATGTGGGCTTCGCTGGCTGGGCCAGCATTTATTGCCCATCCAGGGTTGACCTTGAGAAGGTGATAGTGAGTTGCTTTCTTGAATCGCTGCAGTCCATGTGGTGTAGGTACACCCACAGTGCTGTTAGGAAGGGAGTTCCAGGATTTTGACCAAGCAACAGTGAATGAACGGCAATATATTTCCAAGTCAGGATGGAGAGTGACTTGGAGGGGAACTTCCAGATGGTGGTGTTCCCATCTATCTGCTGCCCTTGTCTTTCTAGGTGGTGTTGGTCATGGGTTTGAAAGATGCTATCTAAGGAGCCTTGGTGAATTCCTGCAATGCACCTTGTAGATGGTACACACTGCTGCTACCGTGCGTTGGAGGTGGAGGGAGTGAATGTTTGTGTATGTGGTGCCGATCAAGTGGCCTGCTTTGTCCTGGATGGTGTCGAGCTTCTTGAGTGTTGTGAGGGCTGCACTCATCCATGCAAGTGGGAAGTGTTCCATCACACTCCTGACTTGTACCTTGTAGATGGTGGACAGGCTTTGGGGAGTCAGGGGGTGGGTTACTCATTGCACTATTCCTAGCCTCTGACCTTCTCTTGTAGCCATAGTGTTTATATGGCTAGTCCAGTTCAGTTTCTGGTCAATGGTAACCCCCAGCGTGTTGATAGTGGGGAATTCAGTAATGGTAATGTCATTGAACATCAAGGGGCAATGATTGGATTCTCTTTTGTTGGAGGTGGTCATTACCTGACACTTGTGTGGTGTGAATGTTACATGCCAATTGTCAGCCCAAGCCTAGATGTTGTCCAGGTCTTTCTGCATTTGGACATATACTAATTCAGCCAATTAGGATTAAAGCAGAATTCAGATTCAATTTTAATATTTTTGTCACTCCACAGCATTGTCCTTCACCAACTTTTTCAAAGGCTGTTTCAACTGTGGCTCAGTGGTGGCACTCATTCCTCAGAGTCAAAGGGCTGTGAGATTGAATCTAACTTCCAGAGACTTGAGTGCAACACCTAGTCTGTTGCAGCACAGGAAGAGCTGCTGCACTGTCAGAAGTGCCATCTATCAGGGGAAAAAGTACACTGAGGTATTGGCTGTCCTCTCAGGTGGGTGCAAAAAATCCCATAGTACTATTCAAAGAAAAGCAAGGGAGTTCTCTATGGTGTCTTGGCTAATAGTTACCCCTCAATCAACATCACTAGGATGGACAATAAGATCCCTTTGCCATTACCTTTTTGTGTGACCTTGCTGTGAGCAAATTGACTACTGCATCTCTTATATTACACCAGTGACTACACTTCAAAAATACTTAAATGGCTGACAAACACTTGGGAAGATCCTAAGTTATGAAAATTCTTTCTCTGACGGTTAATCTCTCTCCTTATTGATAGGGAATGCCCACTGCTACAATTCATCCTTAAATTTATAATTAGTAGCTGCTCAGTCTCCTGAATTACAAAAGGAACCCGGGTTAAGATGGATCCATCCTTGGATACTTAAGATCCGAAAAGGAAATATTTGTATTTTTATAGCGCCTTTCATGAGCTCCGGATGTCCAACGCACTTTGCAGCCAATAAAGTATTGTTGTAATATAGAAAGCTTTAACACATTGCACTGTGGAGCAACATGTCCTGAAATGCAGAGCTTTTGATTCCAAACTTATTACCTTGGATAGTTGCCAAGTAAAGACATCTTCACAGAAAACATTAAGATATAGAGCTGATAGTGCTGTTAGAGCAAAAATGCTCTACTCCATCACTGGTTCAATGAGTTTACCCAGTGAGTGGGTAAACCAGTCAGATCAGTAAGGTCCCAGGTTCAGCAATCCACTCTGTGCTGAGCTAGCTGATTTCAGTCAGACTGGTTAAGAGTTCTGTCATTGACCACAGCCTGTGTGTGTTTGCAAGATGAGAGATAACCATAGTTCCTGCTCCTTTTTCTTATGCAGTGATCCCTGCTGCAAAGTGCTCATGTATAGACATAGGATGTGGTTTACCCTCCCCATTTACATCCCTGCTGGTACACACTGCCTCATGCAGGAAGAATTTGTGAAATATTAGACAGCAGCTGGCTCCTGTGGAACCACACTGCAGTGGAGCGTTAACAGCTTCAAGAATGGAAGAATGCTGGAGGAAAATTTGATTTACAGCATTTTATTTCAAAACTTAATGTCTTTCACTGTGATTACCCGATGCACAGGTTTATAGTTTTAAGAACATAAGAACTAGGAGCAGGAGTCGGCCATATGGCCCATCAAACCTGCTCTGCCATTCAATACAATCATGACTGACCTTGGGCTTCAACTTCATTTTCCCACCAGCTCCCCATATCCGTTAATTCCCTAAGAGAGAAAAAATCTGTCTATCTCGGCCTTAAATGTATTCAACGATGAAGCATCCACAACCCTCTGGGGTAGAGAATTCCAAAGATTCACAGCCCTTTGAGTGAAGTAATTTCTCTCCATCTCAGTACTAAATGATTGACCCCTTAACCAGAGACTGTGCCCCCAAGTTTTAGATTCTCCAACTAGTGGGAACAATTTCTCAGCATTCACCCTATCAAGCCCCTTCAGAATTTTACAGGTTTCAATGAGGTCGCCCTCATTCTTCTAAACTCCAGTGAATATAAGCCCAATTTACTCAGCCTCTTATCATAGGACAACCCCTCATCCCAGGGACCAATTTAGTGAGCTTTCACTGCACCACCTCTAATGCAGGTATATCCTTCCTTAAGTGTGGAGACCAAAACTGCACACCATATTCCAGATGCAGTCTCACCAAATCCTGTATAACTGTTGCAAGACTTCTTCATTCTTGTGCTCCAATCCCCTTGCAATAAAGGCCAACATGTCATTTGCCTTCCTGATTACTTGCTTCACCTGCAAGCTAACTCTCTGCGTTCCTTGCACCAGCACACCCAAGTTTTTTTCTCACCTTTTAAAAAATATTCTGCTTTTTTATGTGAATAACTTCACATTTCCCCATATTGTATTCCATCTTGCTGCCCACTCACCTAACCTGTCCATATCTCTTTACAGCCTATGTCCTCCCCATAGCATACCTTTCCACCTAGTTTGATATTATCAGCAAGCTTAGATACATTACTCTCTATCTCTTCATCTAAGTTATTAATATAGATAGTAAATAAATGAGGTATCAGCACTGTTCCCTAAAAGCACTCCAATATTCATTGCCTGCCAACTTGAAAAAGCCCTATTTATGCCCACTCCCTGTTTGCTATCTGTTAACCAATCCTCTATCCGTGCTAACATATTATGCCCAATTCCATGAGCCCTTAGTTTGCCTATTAACCTTTTGTGCATCACCTTATCAAATACCTTTTGGAAATCCAAGTATACTACATCTACTGGTTCCCCTTTATCTACCCTGCTAGTTACACCCTCAAAAATCTAATAAATTTGTCAAACGGGATTTCCCTTTAGTGAAACCATGTTGATATACTCTAATCATACTATGTTTTTCTAAGTCAATTGTTAATATTTCCTTAATAATAGATTTGAGCATTTTCTCAACAACCGACGATAGGCTAACTGGTCTGTTCACTGTTATTTTCTCTCCCTCCTTTCTTGAAGAGCGGTGCAACATTTGTCAACTTCCAATCTAGTGGGACCATTCTTGAACCTAAGGAATTTTGGAAAATCATAGCTAGCACATCCACTATCTCTGTAGCTATCTCTTTCAGAATCCTAGGGTGTAGGCCATCAGGTCCTGGGGATTTGTTCGATTTTAGTCCCTTAAGTTCCTCCAGTACTTTATCTCTGCTGATATTAATTACCCAAATTTCCTCATTCTTTTTAGCCCCTAAGTTATCATCTATTTCTGATATGGAATTTATGTCTTCTACTGTGAAGACAGACAGAAAATATTTATTTAATGCCTCCACCACTTCCTCGTTCTCCATTATAATTTCTCCTGTCTCTGCTTCTAAGGGACCAATATTTACTTTAGCTACTCTCTTCTTTTTTTATATACTCATAAAAGCTTTTAGAGTCTGTTTTTATACCTCTGGCTAGTTTACTCTCATGCTGTGATGAACCCATGGCAAAAAAGAAGAAAAACTTACCTTTTTAGCTGGAGATCAGGCCTCGGAGACTGGGAACTTCAATCCCAGTAGGCCTCAGTGGTCTCTGTGCATGCACCAGCCCTGGAATGGCCGCACATGTGCAGATCGTTCTTTTCATCATTCTTCGGCTTCTGCACATGTGCCAATCTTGAAATGGTTGCACCTGCACTGCTGGTGTATTTTGTTGGTTCCAGGCCAGTAAACAGCCTTGCGTTTATGCACAGTTTGTTCTTATTGCTGGTTGGAAGCCAGCTCTGCACCTGCACAGAAGGGAAATAAGACAAAGAAAGTGAAACAGCAGCAGAAGAAAATGGCATTCTTTAGAAAGCACCAGGAGAGGCAGGGTAGGAGCTGCAGGGAGCAGATCCCAAGGAAAAGAAGGAAGTCCCAAAAATGAGCGAGTGGGACAGAAAGAGGTCCCAGGAAGATAGTTAACTCAGGGAACAAGGACAGGAATTGGAAACAGGTCCTGTTAAGTGAAGTTAAGAGTAAGGAGCAGAGGAAAAGGCTCCTAATTAAAGAGGCAGAGCTGCAGGGAGCAGCCTTGGAACAAAGCGGGCTTGCAAGAAGCCAGAAGATCTGAGGAGACAGCCAATGGTTGGTGACTCCTTACTACAGCCCTTTGGAGCAGTGGAGTTCCGCTTGGCACAGCTGAATATCTGAGAGTGTGCGTGTGAAAGATGAAGCTCGAATACATGTAGAGTTCCAGGGAAAGGAACCTTGGAAAGAGAGGTAGAAACCTTGGAGGTGGATCCTTGTTGAAAGACCTCCGAGGGAAAGCATCATTTGGGAGAGAATTCCAAAGCGAGTTCTTTGAGCATGGAGATTGAAAAACCTCGTGAGAGAGACTGCGTTTCATTGAGACTGGCTGGCTCACGGGGAGTTGATGAGAAATCCATAGAATCTGCTTTGGGTGGTATTTGTCACTTGGTTTTGGAGTGTGATGTGTCTTTTTTTTTATTTGTTCATTGGATGTGAGCCACCGCTGGCTTGGCCAGCATTTGTTGCCCTTGTTCATTTAAGAGCATTTAAGGGCATTTAAGAGCCAACCTCATTGCTGTGGGTCTGGAGTCACATGTAGGCCAGACCAGTTAAGGATGGCAGATTTGCTTCTCTAATGGACGTTAGCGAACCAGATGGGTTTTCATGACAATCATGGCAATAATTTCACAGTCATCATTAGTCTTCTTTAATTCCAGATTTTTATTGGATTCAAATTCCACCATCTGCAGTGGTAGGATGTGAACCTGGGTCCCCAGAGGATTACCCCTGGGTCTCTGGATTACCAGTCCACTGACAAGTCCACTATGCCAATGCCTCCTGAGTGAGCTATGAATGGGTCCTACTTGCTGAGTTTTTGTTCTTCAATGGTATGTATTTCTGTTGAACATTTTGAATTGTTCTTTTAAATGTTTCCCACTGTTCACTTACCTCCATACGTTTAGTGTATTTACCCAATTTACCTTAGCCAGTTCTTCCCAGCTTTGTTTAAATTTAAGATTTTTGTTTGCTTTTGGAATATGCACTTTCAAACTTAACATGGAATTCAATGGCATTATGGTTACTATTTCCCAGTGGATCTTTTACTATGGCATTCCTCATTAACCCTGTTTCATTACACAATACTAGATCTAAAATAGCTTTATCCCTAGTCATTTCCGCTATTGCTCCAAGAAACTGCCACAGAAACATTCTATAAACTCATCTTCTAGACCATTCTTGCCAATTTGATTGTCCCAGTCTATATGAAGAGTAAAGTCCCCAGGATTATTATATTTCCTTTGTTACAGGCTCCAATAATTCTTTGTTTAATACTTTGCCCAATGGCATAACTACTGTTAGGGGGCCTATAAGCTAGCCCCACCAGTGTTTTCTGATTCCTGCTATTCCTAATTTCCAACCATACTGATTCTAGTTCATGATCATCTGAGGCCAGATCTTTTCTTATTAATGTCCTTATGCCATCCTTTACTATAAGGACTACCCTACCTACTTTGCCATTCTGTTTGTCTTTCCAAAATATTGTGTACCCTGGAATTTTATTTCCCAACCTTGATCACCTTGTAACCATGTTTCTGTAATGGCGATTAGATCTAAATCATTTATCTCTATTTGTGCCACTAATTCATCTATCTTATTGCATATGATTTGTGCATTCAGATAAAGAAACCTTTAATTTCATTTATTGCTTCCATGCCCTGCAATGACCTTACTTGCTGTTGTACATTTTCTGTTCAACTCTCTGGGCGGAATTTTCCATCCCTGTTGGCATCAGACGCAATGGTGGGCATGAGTGTACAATATGGTGAAAAGCCCAAAAATCGTTTTGACACTGTTGTAAAACCAGTTTGAGATTGTCCGCTCCACCCATCGATGCCTGGTCACCCTTCCCACTGCCACACATCGGGAACATCATTTTAATACTTTTGCATTTAATTATAAGCCCTGCTCGCCAGAATCATCCCCACCACATCAAATTTACTGCCGACGTCGGCAGGAAACACATAGGCCCAGAACACGCCTTGAAAAGTGTGACGTGTCGAGTCGGGGTTTACCGTTAGGGCCTTGCAGAAGATGCTGGAGCCCCACAGCAATTGACCCTGGAAGAACACATGCATCGCATGCTGGGTGTATTCTGATGGGCATGGCTCCACTGCGAAGCAACTCGCAAAGACAGGAGGTATCGGTCGATGTCCGGGGTCTGCTTCAGGATATCATGATCTTGGCAGTGGGTTGCTACAGATGGTCATCGATGGGGGAGGGAGGAAGGTTCAGCTGTGAGTGGGACATGAAGGTGTACTGGAGGTGGGAGGGATGGGAGAGGAAGGTGTACTAGGGGTCTGTGACATTGGGAGTGCTTGTCTTTACCCACGTCACTGTACTGTTCCGACACCTTAACCTTTCTCTTTGGATTTCTATGCCTCCCTTCACCCAAGCCCTAATTTTTTTTTAAGTACTGCCCTTTATTCTTTGAGGCCTTGATTTTCTCAGAAAACAGGCAAAAAAAATACAATGCAGAAGATGCTGCATTGAATGTAACATGAATTCCTCAACAGGTCAACACAGTGGATGTGAAACAGAATTTTCAAGGTAGATAATTGAACTGAAGGAGCAGCCAGAAACTACACTGAGTCCTTATCTAAAGCATCCCTTTCCTCAGGGGTGGTGGAGCTGGAGCTGGAAACCTCAATCTTACAATTCCCCTTGCCAAGCTCTTTGTTCCTCTGACTCGGGCCTCTTAAATAACATCCCATTCCATTCAGCCCATTGTTGCTGGCTGGGCCTTCAACCACTCAAGCCCAATGCTTTGAAATTTCCCCTCCCCAAGTATTCAGCATCTCCACCTCCCTCCCCATCTTTGAGACCCTTCCAACAATGAGGGCGGAATTTTATAGCCCTATCGTAGCAGGGGCAGGGCCTGAAGATGCGGCAAGCCATTCAAAAGTACATTGATTTCGGTGGGACTGGAAGGTGCAAGGAACTATAAAATTCTGCTCTCAGTTGTTGTTTCTGTAATATCTCTTCACTGGTTCAGTGTCCAAGTTTTCCTTACATCTCTGCGAAACACCTGTAGGGAAGATTTCTTCTTTGTTAAAGGCACGACATAAATGCAAGTTGGTGTTGTTTGAATTGTCTTAATGCTGTAATATTCTTTCAGCAGTTTATTATTGTTTGTTTCAATAGTTTTGTTACTCTTAATGGTTGAATATCTTCCAGATCATAGAACCTCCCTTTATTGGCACAAATAGTAGCTTAAATAGGTGTCAACAACAGTGCTAATCCTCTTACGTCTAGATCAGAAGCGAGTTCTGTAAATTCAAATACCAAGTGAGAACCTTCAGCACAAAATCTAAACTGGCATTCCATTAGAGTACTGAAGGAATGCTGCAGTGTTGTCCTTTGGATGAAATGTTAAATAGTCTGCCCTCTCTGATGAATGTAAAAGATCCCATAGCAGTATTTTAGAGAGGAGCAGGAGAGTTCTTCCGAGTGGCCTGGCTAGTATTTAATACAAAGCCCTGGTTAGATCACACCTGGAGAACTGTTTTCAATCCTCGTCTCCGCATTTTGGGAAGAAGTGCACATGGATTTGCCAGAATGATACCCAGACTCCAAATTGCAAAGAGAAATTACACAAATTAGGGTTATATTCTGTAAATTTAGAAACTTTGATTGGTTAGAAATTATTTTCACTTATTGGGGAGTCTACGACTAGGGGGAATAGCCTAAAAATTAGAAGTGGGCAGTTGAGGAGTGAAGTTAGGAAACATTTCTACACACAAAAGGTGACAGAAATTTGAAACTCTCTTCAACAAATAACAGTTGATTCGGGTTAATTGTTCATTTGAAATCTGAGATTGTTAGATTTTAGTTAACCAAAGATGTGCAAAGATTGATGGCAAGTCAGAAGATTGGACAGGATATAAAAAACAGCAAAGAATGATTAAAAGGTTAATAAGGATGGGAACAATTAGAGTATCAGAGAAAGCTAGCCAGAAATATAAAGACAGACAGTAAGAGTTTCTATAGATGCTTAAAAAAAGAAAAGAGTTAACAAAGTGAGTGTTGGTCCTATAGAAAGTAAGTCTGAGGAGTTAATAATGGAAAATAAGGAGTTGGCCAATGAATTTGATAGGTATTTTGCACCGGTCTTCATTACAGAGGATACAAGTAACATCTCAGAAATAGCTGTAAATCAGGAATTGGAAGGAAGGGAAAAGCTCAAGAAAATTGCAATCAGCGGGGAAGTGGTATTGAGCAAATTGTAGGAACTGCGGGTTGATAAGCCCTCGGGTCCTGATGGATTTCATCCAAAGGTCTTAAAAGAAGTGGTTAGTGAGATAGTTGATGCGCTGGTTTTAATTTTCCAAAATTCACTAGATTCGGGAAGGTTCCATTAATATAACTCCTTTATTCAAAAAGGGGGGTACACAGAAAGCAGGAAACCATAGGCCAGTTAGCTTAACATCTGTCATATGGTAGATGTTAGAAGATAAAATTAAAGATGTTATAACAGGACACTTAGATAAATTCAAGGTAATCAGGTAGAGTCAACATGGCTTTCTGAAAGAGAAATCATGATTAACCAATTTATTGGAGTTCTCTGCAGCTGCAGCATGTGCTATGGATAAAGGAGAACCGGTGGATGTGCTGCCCCTAGATTTTCAGAAGGCACTTGATGAGGTGCCACATCAAAGGTTACTGCGGAAAATAAAAGCTCATGGTGTAGGGGTAACATATTGGCAAGGATAGATTAGCTAGCTAACAGGAAACAGAGTAGGCATAAATGGCTCATTTTTTGGTTGGCAGGATCTGACGAATGGTGTGCCACAGGGATCAGTGCTGGGGCCTCAACTCTTTGCAATTTATATTATTTGGATGAAGGGATGGTATGGCTGCTAAATTTATTGATGGCACATAGGTAGGAAAGTAAGTTGTGAAGAGGACATAAGGAGCATACAAAAGGATATAGCTAGGTTGGGTGAGTGGGCAAAGATCTGGCAAATGGAGTATAATGTAGGAAAATGTGAGGTTGTCCATTTTGGCTAGATGAATAAAAAAAGAGGCATATTATCTAAATGGTGAAAAACTGCAGAGCTCTGAGATACAGAGGAATCTGGGTGCCCTATTGCATGAATTGCAAAAGGTTAGTATGCAGGTGCAGAAAGTAATTTGCAAAGCCAATAGAATGTTATGGTTTATTGCAAGGAGAATTGAAGACAACAGTATGGAAGTTATGCTTCAGTTATACCCGGGAATTGGTGAGACCACATCTGGAGTACTGTGTAGAGTATTGGTCTCCTTATTCAAGGAAAGATGTAAATGAAGCAGTTCAGAGAAGGTTTACTAGATTACTACCTGGAATGGGCAGGTTGTCTTTTGAGGAAAGGCTGGACAGGCTTGGCTTGAATCCGCTGGAGTTTAGAAGAGTAAGAGGCAACTTGATTAAAACATATAAGATCCTGGGGGACTTGACAGAGTTCAAGTCCCCCCAGGGTAAATGTGGAAAGGATATCTCCTCTTGTGGGAGCATCTAGAACTTGGGGTCACTGTTTCAAAATAAAGGGCCACCCATTTAGGGCAGAGATAAGGAAAAAAAAATTCTCTCAGAGAGTTGTGAGACTTTGGAATTCTCTTCCTCAAAAGCCAGTTAAGGTAGAGTCCTTAGATCTCTTTAAGTCAGAGGTAGATACATTCTTGATAAACAAGGGAGCGAAAGGTTATTGGGGGTAGGCAGGGAAATGAGGTTAAAATCAGATCAGCCGTGATCTTATTGAATGGAGGAGCAGGCTTGAGGGGCCAAGTGGCCTACTCCTGCTCCTAATTCGTATGTGTTTATGTTACTGGTGCCCTCCTGTAATTTCCCCAATTACTCATATCCTCCCAATTCTCCCACCTACTGGGGCCTTCCTGTAATCCTCCCAATTACTTGAGCTGGATTTAGCTCACTGATCAGCCATGATCTCATTGAATGGCAAAATATGCTAAAGTTAATGATCCATTCTATTCCTATGACGTTAAGTGAAAGCAAATTATTACTTATGAACAGATAATGGTAGAATAACCAATCACTGCCTTGTCTGCTTGAAAGTTATTTTTGTCTTGTTTAATCTGCCCTGGTCTGGTTGAGATTTTACTGACAGTACCATAAAACATGGAACAGACGTCTGTATGAAATGACACTGCAGGGCACTAATGGATTTCACTGCAGGCTTAATTCTGTCATCACCACCTCTCTGCACCCACCTTTAAAGAATTGTTTTCTTCCCAGCTGTGTTTAATTTTACTGTGCTCTGCTCTCTAACCCCAAGAGATAGTGCTCCTGATTTATTGCCTGGGGCCGACTTTCAGGCAGCCTGCTACTCATCTCCAGCATAGAATTGCATAAAATTACTGCCTCTGGGCCTTCTTTCATGATTTGCATGACTGCAGGATGTTTTCAAAGCTGCATAACCAGCAGGAAGGTAGTCCCAGCCAGGTGCAGCATGCCGTATTTTTCCCTCTTTAAGTCTGGGAAAATTCAGGACAGTTATAGTACCTCCCATATTACCCCAGCTGAGATTGTATAACTCAGCATAAACCTTCAAATTATGCACAGTAATTGCAAATTCAATGCAATATATATCAACTGTCATTTTATTTTCAGAGTGTATATAGTTTTTATCTACAATAACTACATAATTTCATAGACTAGAAATAGACTTCAATTTATGTTAAGTAAACCACATGAACTCTAACATATATCAGGACAGACTACTGAATCGTTGTAGAATGTTTAAGGGTACTTCTACTCAGTACAGGAATAGGAGATCACTAATGGCCTATCTTCTCCTTACTGGTAACATTCAATGACTTAAAGGTAAGTGGCTGCATAAAGGGCAAAATGTCTGATTTGGACCTGGAGAAGATGTATTAAGAAATCTTGAGGTGCTCAAATTAGATTGATTGCTTACCAAGCGTATTTGACTTTCAGCCCACAGATGTAAGATCTAGAGGTAACTGTTAAACTAGGAAAATCAATCAGAGATTATCTGGAATCTAATTAGGAAACAAACTATAATGGAGACATCAATATTAAGATGAAAGGGGAAGGTTGAGTTTGAGAAAGGAATTGAGAGTTAGAGGGCATTTTTTCCCAAAGGCTGAAGAGGAGGAGATTTGGTTGTCAGAGCGATGTGCGTATGACAGAGTTACGTTCAAGTGAGGCGAAGTTGAAAGGCTCCCCTCTTTTTCCTCTCTTTGTTTGACTGCAACAGGTTTTTTTCTGTTTGAGAATATACTTGCCAATTCAACGAGTACTTAACTGTTTACACACTGATCATAAAAGAACCAATCAAACAGATTTCCATGAGTTTAACAAAGAAGGAGGATAGCTTTATCATACTTAAACTGAACTAAGTAAAATAATAATAAAGTATGCCCCAACTTTCAAGTACACACACACACAAACACTCAAAGTTCACACATACAGTGGGGAAGGATAGGTTGGCCAAATTAGAGTCCATGGAAAGTAAAAAGGAATACTCAATCTATTGTTTTGTGACTCGACTGGCTTCATAGTTTCGTTCTGTGGTCCTGATGCTTCCAATGTAAAGATGTAGCCAGCTGATTTGGTTGTTCTTCTGGAGACAGTAGTGCTGGGCTGAATTCCTTTTAAGAAGTCTCTGTTTGCAGCAGGAGCATTCCTGGATGGTCACAGTCAGCAAACTTAGCTGAAACAAGAGCTCAAAGTTGCCATGTGGGCTGTAGAGAAAGGAAGGGAGGCAGGAGGGACCCTGCTTGGATCTTCTCTCTCAGCTGCTTGTCTTCAGTTCTGCTGAAAAGGCATGTGCTTAAAACATACAAAGGATTGGCTTGTCATGTGGCCTTCCTGCTCCAACCACTAGGAGGATCCAAATAAGGTCATTGACCATGTATTCCAAGGTTAACTTAATTAGCTCATGTCTGGAAAACTATCTCAGCCAGGGACCCATTGCCCAAGTGGTTAGTCTTCATTCTCTGCGACAGTTGAATATCTCAGGTAATTGTCTCAATGCCTTGTTAATGGGACAGGAGATGTGTGTCCTTCACATTCCCCAGAAGTTCATTGCCTTTTGTGGCTGTTGCAGACTTGCTATCTCCATTCCAATGCATTGAAATTTGGGGTGTACAGCAATGCAAATTAGGGTAGCCATCTAAAGTAATCTCGAGTAACCTTTACTCTGTAAGCAAAATACCGTGGATGCTGGAAATCTGAAAACAAAAAATGCTGCAAAAACTCAGCAGGTCTGGCAGCATCTGTGGAAAGAGAAATGTTTCCAGTCCATATGACCCTTTCCACTGTGAAGAAGCGTAATGGGGAGTCGAAACGTCAACTCTGTTTCTCTCTCCACAGATCCTGCCAGACCTGCTGAGTTTTTCCAGCATTTTCTGTTTTAATTTCACCTTTAGTCTGCATTTTAAAAAGCCTGTTTTTGAAAGGCCAATTCATGTTTCCAAATGTTGGATTAAAAATCATTATTTAACACAAGCATAGCTTCATGACATAGGAAATTGTGCAATATATGGGCTTTGATGGCAAGGTTAGAGTTTGTTGCCAACCCCGAGTTGCTTAAGAAGTTTTTGATGGGCTGCCTTCTTGAACAGCTGCAGTCCATGTGGTGAAGCTGATCCCAACATAAATCCCTGGTTATTTTCATCAATGAAATCTCTCCCCTCCTGCCTGCCCTATGACATGGATCTGTGGTTTCTTATCCCTGACAGTTTTTCATTTCATCTCAACTCATCTTCCTCGACACCCAATAACTTTGTGGCCCCTTGGTTTCCTTGAACTCCATCTTCCAAATTCAATTCTCATCCATACACATGTCCTTCTCCTTGATCTCAATAAGACACAGGGGTCTGAAATCTCCAAGTTCCCTATCGCTTTCAGAGCATTCAAAGAGCAGGGGATCGGTAATATGTGCATCCATTGCCATTAGGTGAAAAAAACAAGTAAATCACAGGAGATAAAAATAAATGATTTGCTGACCATCGTCCAACTCCTTCTCAGCTGCAGAGTGTTGGCTGATGGGTGGAATTTGGTTATACACTGGCCTGCAAGGAATTGTCAGGCCTATGAGTTGAGCGAGACGAATACAGTTCTATAATCATATGGTCATAGAGTTATACAGCACAGAAACAGGCCCTTTGGCCCATCATGTCCATGCTGGCCGTCAAGTACCCATCTACTCTAATCCCATTTTCCAGCACTTGGCCCTTAGCCCTGTATGCTATGGCATTTCAAGTGCTCATCTAAATACTTCTTAAATGTTGTGAGGGTTTCTAACTCTACCACCCCCTCAGGCAGTGTGTTCCAGATTCCAACCATCCTCTGAGTGAAAAAAAATGTCCTCAAATTCCCTCTAAACCTTCTACCCCTTACCTTAAATCCATGGCCCCTGGTTATTTACTCCTCCGCTTAGGGGAAAAGTTTATTCCTATCTAACCTATCTATACCCCTCATAATTTTGTATACCACTATCAGGTCCCCCCTTCAGCCTACTCTGCTGTAAGGAAAACAACCCTAGCCTTTCTTCATAGCTGAAATGCTCCAGCCCAGGCAACTGATGAATCTCCTCTGCAACCTCTCAAGCGCAATCACATCCTTCCTATAGTGTGGCGACCAGAACTGCACACAGTACTCCAGCTGTGGCCTAATCATCCTTTATAATATAGGTTTATAATCCTTTAATTGAGGTTGATCACAACAGCTCCTATCTAAAGTGGCAGGTGGACAAACCTCATTATTACTTTTGACCTAACACAAAAGCAAAAAAACAGAAAATGCTGGAAATGCTCAGGTCAGGCAGCATCCCTGGAGGGAGAAGTAGAGCTAACAGGCTGTGTTATTCGCTGATGGCGGGCTCCCCTCGGCGGCTTGCCCCTCTTTAATTTTTTGGCTAACGGGCCTTTAGCTATAACGAGGCAAGACTTTTGCCCCTCTCCAGTAGGAAGTCCCACCTCCTAGAGCTACTGACCAATTCGAGGCCAGCAGCTCAGCAATAATAGCAGAGCCACCAGGCGTAGTGGCCACTGCTGGTACTGCAGGAGGCCTAGGTAGAAGAGCAACCATGGATGCCCCAGAACCTGGGGCTAGTTGACAGGCCCTTGAGGTGGGCTGGGAGAGAAAACTCTTGGGGGGATGGGGCCTGATTGGCAGCAGGGGCCCAAAAAGGAAGCAGCATCACCCACCCAACCAACCCTTCCACTGGCCAGCAGGAGGCAGGCAGCAGGGTCGAACCTGTTGGATCCACATTGGGCCCAAGCCTCTCCTGCCCTCCACCCCCACCCCACCCCAGCCCCCACCCACCATCCCCCATTAAATCTGAGCAACAGTGGGATAAGGTCCTCAAATGGGCATTAATTTCCCATTTAAGGACCTCAATTGGGCAATGGGTGGGCGGCACATTCATACATCCCCCACCACTCTTAAAATCATGGCATGGATGGGCAGGCAGGCAGTGGGCATGCCTCCAATGGCACAGTGTTCCATTTTACAGATCCACCTGCCGGCTTTCCCATCCATAGATGGCCAATAAAATCCAGACAAACATTTCAGGTCAATGACCGTTCATCAGAACTGGGAGCAGTTAGAAATGTCATAGGTTCTAAGTAGTTCAAATGGGGGACGGTGGAAAAAGAACACAAGGGAAGTAATGTGTTAAGGTGGGAAATGGGAGACATCAATTGACAAAAGAGTTGGTGGGGCAGAGCCATGAGATAGCTAAAAAATATAAGATGCCTGGAGGTTTGACAATGTCACGATTACAGTCAGATGGCATTGGTTGATAGATGCAGATGCTGTATTGATGCATTTTCTCCTTGAACCTGTAAAATCTACGTGAGCAATTCCAGGGGCTGTATCATCACATTTTGGGGATGTTGAGTAGGAGGGGAAGGGGGAGTGAGGGGAGGGGAAAGCATGAGCCATTTTATTAATGGTGCAGAAATAGAACACAAACATCAATTAGCATTTGGTATGATCCGCCTTCTTCAGAGGGGTGGGTTGTAGGAATAGTTCAAAATGCATGGATTGCCAAATAGGCCATTCTGCACATGTGATCGTGGGTGTGGAGCATCAGCTATTTGATCTTGGAGGAGGCATTGCGATTGAGGCCTATCCTATTTACACTAGACAAATTGACATGGTCTCTGTTTTAATAACTCACATCGGTAATGCATTTCAATGCTTCACAACCCTCTGTATAAGAAGAATTCGAAGAATCCACTCATTCAAAACTCCTCAACCATTGCCAATAATGGGGCCTAAATTCATTAGTGCTTGAAACTGAGTATGATCCATGTGGTGAGCAGTCAAGCTGCATCAGAACAGAGAGGCCTGTTGACCATCCTAGGCTTGACCTCCGGCCCCACCATAATAATTGAAGAAAGTTGCAGGTGGCAGTTGAGTGCCCCATGCATTTTGTCAGTCCTCACCCCTCACTGTCTCGGATGCCGGCTGAGGCACACACGTAAGTCCAGGAATCACGGCTGCTCCTCCTGGCTCCACATTAAGGTGAGTTAGAAAACTTAGCTGCGGGCTTTCTCTGTGGTCTCTAGCGGCCCTTAAATTGGAAGCTGATAAAACCACTATAGAGTCTGAAAAGTTGGTTGTGGTTTTGGGTGACACAAGCCCCAACTACTTTTCACCAGAGAGTTAAAAATGGGCACAAATGTTTCCATTTAATTGAATTTTCCCAATCACAGATGGATATGGCTTTATTTGTACAACCATTGCTTCTTTCTGGTTTTAATACTCAACCTTCACTCGGGCGACACAAAGATGAGGTTTGTTAGATTTGTTGCTCCTCTGAGGGTGCTGAGTTCTGGTAATCCTCCACTCCCCTGCCCCTATCATCATACCATCTGTAACTTCACACAGAGGTTAGGCTCTAACTTCTAACCCTTCACATTCTCAGTTGAAGAGATGGAATGATTGGTATTCCAGCTCTCCTGACTGTTTTAACAGTTTTCTGTTGTGCCCTCAAAATAATTGTGTAACTGATCACTGGGGCTGTGACAGGATGCAGCTAAAAAGCATTGGATTGTAAAGAAGCCATGTTAAGGGGAAAATATTGGAAATTCACAGCAGATTAGTCAGGATCTGAATGAAAAAAACAGGTCAATGTTTTGAGTGATTTTTGGCTCTGATCAGCTGTGGATTTGCGATTTTCTCCCTACCTCGCTGAATTTTATTCATGGAGTAAAGTGACAGGCATTTGGCCTGGGACCTACTGAAGCCTGGGTGTCTCTGTGATTTTCCTCTTCCTCTCCCCCATACTCCATCTCATCCAGCTTTCCAGTACTGTTGGCGCAAGTGTGGTTTAAGTGCACCTGAGGGATATCATCAAACTAGCCATGCTCTCAGTAATCTGTTATAGTGCAACATTGTCAGTGGTCCGGAAGCAGGCTCTCTTCACTTTTGTATCTTCCTCTCCCCCAGCTTCCACCACCCTCTTAGCCAGAAAGTTCCAGGTCATAGCTACTCGCCGCATAAAATAAGCTTATCCTCACATCCCCCTGCATCTCTTGTCCAAAACCTTAATCTGTGCCCTCTTGTGCTTTCGAAACAGTTTATCTTTGTCTACCTGTCATAATCTTGTACACCTCTCTCAGATCTCCCCACAATCTTCTTTACTCCAAGGACTTATCCAACCAAAGCTTGTAGCTAAAATCACATCCTCTCTAAAGTGTGAACCAGAACTGGATGCAACAATCTAATTATGGCTTAACCAGGGCTTTATAAAGGTTCAGCATAACATTCCTGGTTTTGCACTGAATGGCACTATTTAATGCTGGTACAATAAAAGGTGCTGAGTTCATTGCTTAGCCACATTGCAAGGATTAAGTTGAGAGAGCTTTATTCTGCAGCTACTTCATGCTGTATGTGTCCTAGAAGTGTTTGATTCTGACACTGAATGTAGAAACTGAGAAATTTTCATTTCCTAGGTCATATACCCCATCTTCATGAGCACAAAATTCACCAGAAGAGTTTTGTGTTTAAATTTCTACCCTCTGGATATGTCTACACAAGGACCTCCTGGAAAATATGCCATTCATTATAGCCGGCATTACTCTTGAAGTAATTCAGTAAGGAGCGCCACTTGGTTTTTGTGTATGAAGATGTTCTTTGAATAGTGCTATGAGATTTTTTTTACGTAGAAATATATAGAATATACAGCACAAAAACAGGCCATTCAGCCCAACAAGCCCATGCTGGTTATTATGCTCAACTCAAACCTCCTCCCATTCTTCCTCATATAAATCTATTAGCATAATCTCCAATTTCCTTCTCCCCGCGTGCTTAAATGCATCTATATTATTCACCTTCACTCCTCCTTGCTGTAGCGAGTGCCACACTTTCACCGCTCTTAAGGTAAGAGAAGTTTCTTCTGAATTCTCTATTTGGTTTCTTGGTGGCCATCTTCTATTGATGACCTCTAGTTTTACCCTACTCCGCAGTATTTACTCTGATGAGTAAATGATGAGTTTATCATCACATCTGAACAATGGCACCTCTGACAATGCAGCACCAAACAGCCTCAATTATGTGGTCAAACCCTGGAACATCATTGAAAGTTAGCAGAGATAGTGCTGTCTGTAAGATCTTTTGTAACAATTTCAGGATGGCCAGGGCTGTCTGTTCAGTCCTGGATATTCTTAAATCTTTGCTTAATTATTTTATGTAGTCACAGCTACTTTCACCATTCTTCAGTGGATTGTATTTTCCCTCTTCATGAAAATAGACTATAAATGCAAAATTCAAGCCTAGTTATTAATCATTTCTTTTTCTTCTGTGTATTTACCATTTTTTAATGCAGATGTTAATTAAGCCTTTATTCCCAGTTTTCTTGACGCTCCCTGAAGCCTTAACATGTTCTCGTTCAAAGTCAACAGGATAACAATCAGAGATAGGAACTTTGAATATTTTTTTATGGCTAAATAACAAGCTATCAAGCATGTTAACAACCCAATCGTCCACAGTTTTATGTTGCAGCTGGATTTTTCAGGCATTGGACCTAAAAATGTTTGGGAGTGTTTTACGTCAGCTAAAACAAATTGACACAAGGATGCCAGACAAGGCCTGCCGCTGGGATCAGGTTTGAATGTATCAGCAGATTCTTGCTACTTTCCCAAGTAGCAGTGTCTGTTTGATCTTTGGTAACATTTTTTATCTTTCTTTCGCCCTCAAAAAGATTAATAAAGACTGATTCCGAGAATAGAGGGACTTTACAATTCTAGCCATGACCAAGGCATTACCCCTCTGCCACAAGCGTACCGGCCTGCAGTGTCAATTCTCAGAACACTCACACCAAGCTGTTATTCATACTATAATGTGAATGTAGCTGCAACAAAAATTCAACACTACATCATTTCATTGTACTACATTGTATTATCTCAAGTCACAAGAGCTTACAATGGTGTGTTATTTAAAAACAGGCATGAGAAACTGGCCCTGATACTAGCTGCAAGCTTCAAAGGGAGCGAGGAGAAGGGTTCATGGTTGGGGAGCAAGCTTCCTATGCAGCTATTATTGGCCAGCTTCCCACCCGGTGGCTGCTAATTGGCCACAGCATGAATAAAGAACAGGGGCAAAAGTCAGCAGACTGCACACTTCCATGTCAGCCACCCACACCTCACCGAAAAATTTAAAATTCACCTCATGGACTCGGCATTGGCACAGCCACTTTATCCAGTGGTAGCTGAGTCATACCAAGTACAAGGGTGTAGATTATGTCCCCCAGCCTGATCTCAAGCAGTGTGGCAGTAGGGAGGGGATAATTGCCCAGAGTTCTAACTCCTAACTGAGATTCAGCAACCTCTTCTGGACATGCACTACATAGCTTCTGATGAGGTTAAGATAGTCAGCAATTCAATCACCTTCATTTTCAATTAGACATGAAATAAGGTCTTGGAGGCAGAGGAGGCAATAGGCAGTGCCACATCAACAATGTGTCAAAGTCTTGAGAAGAGAACTAAGGGAAAAATTAACACATTTATTTGTAAAACATTCTGATAGAGGTGATAGAAACATAGAAATTAGGAGCAGGGGTAGGCCATTTGGCCCTTCGATTATGATCATGGCTGATCATCCAACTCAATAGCCTGCTCCCACTTTCTCCCCACACCTTTTGATCCCTTTCGCCCCAAGAGCTATATCTAACTCCTTCTTGAAAACATACAATGTTTTGGCCTCAGCTACTTTAAGTGAAAACGAATTCCACAGGCTCACCACTCTCTGGATGAAGGAATTTCTCCTCATCTCAGCCCTAAAAGGTCTACCCCATATCCTCAGACTGTGATCCCTGGTTCTGGAATACCCCACCATCAGGAACATCCTTCCTGCATCTACCCTGTATAGTCCTGTTAGAATTGTATAGGTTTCTATGAGATCCCCCCTCATTCTTCTGAACTCCAGCGAATATAATCCTAATCAACTCAATCTCTCCTCATATGTCAGTCCCACCATCCCAGGGATCATTCGGGTAAACCTTCACTGCACTCCCTCTATAGCAAGTACATTCTTCCTCAGATAAGGAGACCAAAACTGCACACAATATTCCAGGTGTGGTCTCACCAAGGCCCTGTACAATTGCAGCAAGACATTCCTGTTCCTGTACTCGAATCCTCTGGCTGTGAAGGCCAACATACCATTTGCCTTCTTTACCGCCTGCTGCACCTGCATGCTTACCTTCAGCAACTGGTGTACAAGGACACCTAGGTCTCGTTGCACATTCCCCTCTCTCAATTTATAGCCATTCAGATAATAACCTGTCTTCCTGTTTTTGCTACCAAAATGGATAACCTCACATTTATCCACATTATACTGTATCTGCCATGCATTTACCCACTCACTCAGCTTATCCAAATCACACTGAAGCATCTCTGAATCCTCCTCACAGCTCACTCTCCCACTCAGCTTTGTGTCATCTGCAAATTTTATTCCCTCATCTAATACATTAATATATATTGTGAATAACTGGGGTCCCAGCATCAATTCCTGCGGTACCCCACTAGTCACTGCCTGCAATTTGGAAAAACACCCATTTATTCCTACTCTTTGTTTCCTGTCTGCCAACCAGTTTTCTATCCATCTCAGTACACGACCCTCAATCCCATGCGCTTTAATTTTACACACCAATCTCTTATGTGGGACTTTGTCGAAAGCCTTCTGAAAGTCCAGATAAGCCACATCCACTGGCCCCCCCCCCCATCAACTCTACTAGTTAAATCCTCGAAAAATTCCAGTAGATTTGTCAAGCATGATTTCCCTTTCATAAATCCATGCTGACTCTGTCCGATTCTGCCACTGTTTTCCATGTGCTCAGCTATTAAATCTTTTATAATGGACTCTAGAATTTTCCCCACTACCGACATCAGGCTGACTGGTCTATAATTCCCTGTTTTCTCTCTGCCTCCCTTTTTAAATAGTGGGGTTACATTAGCTACCCTCCAATCTGTGGGAACTGTTCCAGAGTCTATAGGATCTCAGAAGATGACCACCAATGCATCCATTATTTCTAGGGCCACTTCCTTAAGTACTTTGGGATGTAGATTATCAGGCCTTGGGGATTTATCGGCCTTCAATCCCATCAATTTCCCCAACACCATTTCCCTACTAATACTGATTTCTTTCAGTTCCTCCCTGTCACTAAACCCTGTGCTCCCCAACATTTCTGCTATGTTATTAGTGTCCTCCTTTATGAAGACAGAACCAAAGTATGTATTTAGTTGGTTAGCCATTTCTTTGTTCCCCATTATAAATTCCCCTGTTTCTGACTGTAAGGGACCTACATTTGTCTTCACCAATCTTTTTCTCTTCACATACATATAGAAACTTTTACAGTGAGTTTTTATGTTCCCTGCAAGCTTACTCTCATACTCTATTTTCCCCTTCTTAATCAATCCCTTGGTCCCCCTTTGCTGAATTCCAAAGTGCTCCCAATCCTCAGGTCTGTTGTTTTTTCTGGACAATTTGTATGCCTCTTCCTTGCATTTAATACTATCTCTAATTTCCCTTGTAAGCCATGGTTTGGCCACCTTTCCTGTTTTACTTTTGCGCCAGACAGGAAGAAACAATTGTTGCAGTTCACCCATGCACTCTTTGAATTTTTGCCATTGCCTATACATCATCATCCCTTTAAGTAATGTTTCCCAATCCATCATAGCCAACTCGCGCCTCATACCATCATAGTTTCCTGTATTAAGATTCAGGGCCCAAGTCTCAGAATCAACTACGTCACTCTCCATCTTGATGAAGAATTATACTATATTATGGTCACTCATCCCCAACTAGATTGCCAATTATTCCTTTCTGCTTGTAACCAGTGTTTCAATGCAATGCTGAATAGTGCTATGTTGAACATAGATGAGTATTACCTGTTATATTACTTCGAGGTGCGGAGCAAACATGAACAGACACATTCCAGTCACATGGGAGTTTTATCCATATTTTTGTGCTTATCAAGATGATGTTATCAGTGGTGGGGAATGGAAGCTCTGACATTTTTCTGTCAACAACAAACACCTCCTCCTGTGTCCAACATCTATAGAATGATTTTGGGAGTCTGAAAGATACAGGTCAGGCAGTAGCACTCTTATAATCAACACTGAGTAAAGCTGTCCCACTCCCCTGTGAAGAAAGCCTACTGTACCTGTCAAAAATTATCAGTTTCCACATCAGCCTAACTGACTGGTATGGAAAATCATGTTGACACAATAGGAGTGCTTATCTCAAATTATACATTCCCTGCAATAGATCTAGTGTCAATTTAAGGACAGTTTTGTGATGTGAGGACTGGGTGGAGACTGCACAAAGTCATTTAACATAGGACCAAAGGGAAAAGTCTGGGATGAATTTTAAATTCAGGAATGAAAGGACAATGTAGTAAATCCAATGTGCCACCCTGTCCCTCCATGTGGAAAGGAACACTTATGTTGGTCAAGAAATAAATGTTGGACAGTACACTGGGGGGAATTCTGCCAACCTTCTTTGAAAACTATCATGGGACCTATTGCGTCCACCTGAGAGGGCAGACAGAGCTTCGGTTTAAAGGCTAATCTGATAGACAACAGCACTGACAGTGCAGCATCCCCTCGAAACAGCACGGGAATGCCAGCCTGGATTTTGTATTCAAGTCTCCGGAGTGGGACTTGAACCCTTCTGACTCAGAGGAGAGATGACCACTCATTGGCCATGGCTGAGCACTGGGCCCTATATTTCATTGAGATACACATTCTTATTTTTGTTCCCATTTTCTCTTCTCCTCTATAGATGCTGAGTCATGCTGGAGAAGTTGACCAACCAGTTTCTGGTACCTCAGTCAAATGATCATTCTTTCCTTAGCCTCAACAGGCTAATTGGCTGTGAAAATGTCACAGCATCTACTGCTCCCTTCTTCACGTAACATGTCACATTTGACTTTACGCGGTGGGGGGCAATGAACTGGCATTGCCTACGAGGGAAGCGAAGATGATGAATGATTTCAAAAGGAAACTGGATGAGCACTTGAGGGAAATAAATTTATAGAGCCATGGGATAGTGCAGGGGAATGGGACTGATTGGTTTGCTCTACAGAGAGCCAAAATGGACTTGATGGGCTGAATGGCCCCCTCCTGCGTCATTATGGCTCTATGACTACTCAGCAGAGTTTTCTCGATCATAATCAGAAGTGATCATCCTACCTGCTTTCCCCTCCCTGTTCCCAGTCCAATGGATCTAAGGTCTGTAGAATCCCAATTTGGGGCACCCAACTGATATTGTTTAACGACACTAATTAACTTAGGGTAGGGGTACAATCTGGGATGTTCCAGGTACATTTTATAGACTGAGCTTCCTCTGAAGGCTCTGTGGCAGCTCAATACCTCACCTTTTTGAGCTCTGTTATCTCTTCCACACAGGGTCTCACCCAGAATTCCAAGGCAGCTTCAGAGGCCGACGAGAACTCAACAGACTTCGTCCACCCGTATAACCGCACGCAGTACTGTCACTGGCCCTGCCAGTGTCCGAAGCGCTTGCCCAGGTGTCCACCCGGAGTCAGCTTGGTGATGGATGGCTGCGACTGTTGTAAGGCATGTGCCAAGCAGCTGGGAGAGAACTGCACGGAAGCAGACACCTGCGACTATCACAAAGGACTGTACTGTGACTATAGTCGGGACGCCCCTAAATATGAAGTAGGAATATGTGCATGTAAGTGAAATATATGTTCTGGTAACTTATAAAATAAAATAATTTGTGAGAGATTTAAATGGACACCACTCTTCCGGGGAGGGGATAAGAGCTATTCAGTCAATCTAAAGTGCTCACTAGAAAGGCTGTACATGTCAACTATCAATTACTTCTCAACTTTCAGTAAACCTTCAATAAGTGCCACATGAAAGGCTTGCTTCATAGTTTAAGGCAATGGGAATCTCTAGGTAAACTTGCAAATGGATAAAGAATTAATTGAAAGAAAGGAAACAGAATTAGGGGCGCTATTTCGGCTAGGGAACTGCAGTAAGTAGAGTGCCTTGGCGATCTGTGCTGCAGCCGCCACTGTCCCTGCTCTGCACAAGCAACCTGGATTCAAAAACACGTTGGAAGGAAAAATGAGGTGCAGAGTTATTGAGTGGTTTTCAGCTAGCTAGGGAAGAGGCTTAAGGAGACCTGGAAGTAATAGGAGAGCCACAGCAATCAGGAACTGTAAACTGGCTATAACGTACATAGATTACATAGCCTCTGTCAGTGTTATAAATTCTATCTGACCCAACTGGTCTGTGTCAGTATATATGCTCTATTTGAAGCTCCTCCTTCCCCTCTAACCCTATCAACATATCCATCCATCCCTTGCTCCCACATGTGATTATCCATATTCCCATTAAATGCATCCACCTTCAATGCTATTCACCTCATGTGTTAGTGAATTCCAAGTTCTTACCACTCTTTGGATAAGGAATTTTCTTCCGAATTCTTTTTTGGGGATTTAGTCTATTTTATATTCATGACCCCTAGTCTCCCTCATAAGTAGAAATACCTTCTCTGTGTCTTGCCTTCATCATGAAATCTTCCGCTCCAGAGCTGGTTGCATCCTTTGCTGAAACTGCTGACTGCTTCTGGAGTGCAGCTCTGATAGCCCACAGAGGCATCACCAGTAGCATGCCTTCATAAATAATCAATGACTATTGACAGACTATTTAACCATAGAAAGCATCACAATTGAGGTCAATCATGGCCTCACCAATGTCCAGGTGCATACAAATTTTCCAGCTTGGGTCATTGAATAGTAATCAATACCAGGAGCCTGGCCTTATTATTTTCTCCTCCATTGATGAATGTAACATTAAGGCTGTCCGGAGTAAGAAAAGCTATCTTAGTAGTACGACTGTCCTGGGTAAGATTATTTAATTTAGTTTAGATCAATACTTGAACCTAGGACTGGACGAGATTGCATGGAAAAGTTAAAACAAACTATTTATTCCGAAACTGGGCTGGTCAAATTGACTTTCATCTATCTTACTGGTTTTCATTGAACTAACTATGTGATGCGTGACTTCCTTAAGTTTTTTTTACATGATCTTTCAAACCACTAGTCTTGGTGAAGCTCCAGCAGTTTGTTAACAAACCCACGGCAACTACCCTCTAGAAAGACAAGGGCAGCAGATAGATAGGAACACCACCACCTGGGATATCCCCCCCAAGCCATTCACCATCCTGATGTGGAAATATATCACCGTCCCGTCACTGTCGCTGGGTCAAAATCCTGGAACTCCCTTCCTAACAGCACTGTGAGTGTACCTACACCACATGGACTACAGTGGTCCAAGAAGGCAGCTCACCACCACCTTCTTCAGGGCAATTAGGGATGGGCAATAAATGTTGGCCTAGCCAGTGACGCCCACATTCCATGAATGAATAAAAATAATGTGATTACATGCAGCCAAGTTCCAGCATCATGCAGAACTGGCGTGCTCTTAAGCCCAACATTTAAACAACTATCATAGAATCATTAGAATGGTTACAGCAAAGAAGCAGGGCATTCAGCCCAGTGTGTCTGTGCTGGCTCTCTGAAGGCATAATTCACATAGTGCTACTCCCTTGCCTTTCCCTGTAGCCCTCCAAATATTTCCTTTTCAGATAATGACCCAGTTCACTTTTAAAGGCCTCAATTAACCTACCTCCACCACACTCAAGCATTGCATTCTCTATCCTAACCACTGTCTGCTTCACAAAGTTTTTCCTCATGTCTCCGTTGCTTCTTTTTCCAATTACCTTAAATCTATATCCTCTACTTTCGATCCTTCCACCAATGAGAACAGTTTCTCCCTATCTACTCTGTCCAGACCCCTCATGAATTTTAATACCTCTATTCAAAAGTATAGAAAGGATAGTGAGGCAGTCACCTCTCTCAAAAGGCCACCATTGACAAGGAGATCCAACAATGTATCACAGAATCACAGTGCAGAAGAGGCCCTTCGGCCCATCAAGTCTGCACCGACATGTGAGAAACACCTGACCTACCTACCTAATGCCATTTACCAGCACTTGGCCCATAGCCTTGAATGTTATGATGTGCCAAGTGCTCAAATGTATCAGATCAACCTTCTGTTCTCCAAGGAAAACAGTCCCAACTTTTCCAATCTTTCTATGTAATTGAAGGTTCTTATCCCTGAAACCATTCTCACAAATATTTTCTGCACCCTCTCTAACACCTTCACATCCTTCCTAAAGTGTGGCACCCAAAATTGAATGCAATACTCAAATTGTGGCCGAACCAGTGTTTTATACAGGTTTCACTCTGTGGCCCTATCAATAAAGCCTAGAATACTGTATGTGCTCAACCTGTCCTGCCACATCAATGATTTATGCACATTTACACCCCTCTGCTCCTACATCCCTTTTAGAATTGAACTCTTTGTTTTACATTTTTGCTCTGGGTTCTTCCTACCAAAATTAATCACTTCACACTTCTCTGCATTAAATTTTATCTGCCAATTGTCCGCCCATTCCACTAACTTTCTTATGTCCTTTTGAAGTTCTACATATCCTCTTTATGGTTCACAATGCTTCCAAGTTTCATATCATCTGCAAATTTTGAAATTGTGCCTAGTACACCAAGGTCTAGTTTATTAATATGTATCAGGAAGAACAGGGATCCTAACACCAATTCGTGGGGAGCTCCACTATAAACATTCCTTGAGTCCCAAAAAGCAATTCTTCACCACTACTCTGTTTCCTGTCCTCAACCAATTTCGTATCCATGTTGCTACCGTCCCTTTTATTCCATAAGTTATAACTTTGGTCACAAATCTGCTGTGTGGCACTTTATTGAATGCCTTTTGGAAGTCCATGTTGTCATCGTTGGCTGTCCTTCAATTCAAGAATGACATCTGCTCAGGGTCATAAGTTTGTGTCTTGGGGCTTCATGTGACCGAACAGGCTGATTCTCAACCCACGGATCTTTGGGCACGTGGTGCAGCATGTCTCATTGGGATTCGGAATGCAGGATTTGCTCCCTTTTTTCTCCTCTGCTACCACTCTGCCTCATCATTAAGATGTTGTGACTCAAAGTGTGATGCAGCTTGATGGACAAGTTGTCTCCATTTCGAATGAATGGTAGCAAGCTCCTCTCATTCATTTATGTTAATGCTGCCATCCTTCAAGAAGAACTTCAGAGTGCTTTTGAAGTGTTTTCTTTGTCCTCCCTTGGAACGTTCACTATTTGCGAATTGAGAAAGCAGGACCTGATGGGGGAGATGCTTTTTGGACATCCAGACACACTGTCCAGTCCATCAAAGTTGATTTCCAAAAGTTTTGCCTGAATGCTTATGGAGCTGGCCTCAAGAAAGACACAATCTTTGAATCCGGAGGATGCAGTGAGGGCATTGCTGATGGAATTTCTCCGATAGAATTTTTCAAATTTCTAGTGTCCTTATGTGTCACTGATACACAGTCCGGGTCTCACTGCAATACAGGACTGTGATGACAACAACTGTTTTTTAGAATAGGACACTTGTTGACTTGTGGAGGTCTTTGTTGTCAAATATTTAGTTGCTTGTAAAAGGCTAAGCTGGTGCAGCTGATCCGGTGTTGGATCTCTTCGTCAATGGTGGCCTTTTGAGAGAGGTGACTGCCGAGATATGAGAAGCGCTCAACATATTCCAGAAACTCTCCTTCAACATCTATGGGAGGTGGAATATTTGGCTGACCAGGTGTGTGTTAATCATGAGTTTTGTTTTGACAACATTCAAGGACAGGCCAAGTTTCTTGTATGCAGAACTGAAGAGATTGAGAATGGTTTGCAAATCTGGTGCAGAATGGGCAATGGCACTACAGTCATCTGCAGACTGTAGATCATGTATATCAATGGTGGTCAGTTTTGTTTTGGCACAGAGGTGGCTGAGGTTATAGACTTTTTCATCTAGACGTTATTTAATACTGACACCCCAGCTATTGATCTTTGATTGAGGTGAATAGCCACTGTCAGGTAGGTTGTAAATAGTACAGGAATATTGCACAAGCTTTCATGAACCCAGTCCAGATTTTGAAGGTGCCTGTTTCAAGACAGTTGCATCATGAAGCAATTGTAGGGTTGTGATGAGGGTTTTTGGACATTCAAATCCACAAAACCTCGCAATTTACTGAGTCAAACGATTTAGTCGGGTTTTGAAAGCAATGAAGAGTTCCTGGTGTTGTTCTTAACCTTTTTCTTGGATTGTCTGGCAACAAAGACCATGTTGGAGGTTCCTCTGGAAAGTCTTTATTTTATATTCGTTCATAGGATGTGGGCTTCGCTGGCTAGGCCAGCATTTATTGCCAATCCTTAATTGCCCTTGCGAAGGTGGTGGTGAGCTGCTTTCTTGAACCGCTGCTTTCCATGTGGTGTAGGAACACCCAAAGTGCTGTTAGGAAGGGAG
This sequence comes from Carcharodon carcharias, assembly GCF_017639515.1. Taxonomy (NCBI): domain Eukaryota; kingdom Metazoa; phylum Chordata; class Chondrichthyes; order Lamniformes; family Lamnidae; genus Carcharodon; species Carcharodon carcharias. The sequence goes on from NC_054472.1 coordinate 155,185,846, forward strand.
TTCCAGGATTTTGACCCAGTGACAGTGAAGGAACGGCGATATAGTTATAAGTCAGGATGGAGAGTGGCTTGGAGGGGAGCTTGCAGGCAGTGGTGTTCACATGTACCTGCTGCCTTTGTCTTTCTAGGTTGTAGAGGTCGTCGGTTTGAAGGTACTATGGAAAGAGCCTTAGTGAGTTCCTGAAGTGCACCTTGTAGATGGTACACACTGCTGCCACTGTGCGATGGTGGTGGAGGTAGTGAATGTTGAAGGTGGTGGATGGGGTGCCAGTCAAGCTGGCTGTTTTGTCCTGTGTGGTGTCAAGCCTCTTGAATGTTGTTGGGGCTGCACTCATGCAGGCAAGTGGAGAGTATTCCATCACACTCCTGACTTGTGCCTTGCAGATGGTGGATAGCCTTTGGGGAGTCAGGAGATGAGTTATTCTCCACATAATTCCAATCCTCTGACCAGTCCTTGTAGACATAGTATTTATATGGCTGGTCCAGTTCAGTTTCTGGTCAATGGTAACCCTTAGGACTTTGATAGTGACGCAGTGATGGTAGTGCCATGGAATGTCATGAGGAGATGGTTAGATTCTCTCTTGTTGGATATGGTCATTACTTAGCACTTGTATGGTGTGAATGTTACTTGCCACTTACCAGCCCAAACCTGGATGTTATCCATGCCTTGCTACATTTGGACTTGGACTGCCTCAGTATCTGAGAAGTGGTGAATGGTGCTGAACATTGTGCAAACATCCCCACGTCTGACCTCATGATGGGGGGACGGTCATTGAGAAACAGCTGAAGATAGTTGGTCCTGGGACACTACCCTGAGGAACTTCTGCTATGATGTTCTTGGACTGAGATGACCTCCAACAACCACAGCTATCTTCCTTTGAGCTAGGTGTGACTCTAACTAGTGAAGAGTTTTCCCCCTGATTCCCATTGACTCCAGTTTTGCTAGGGCTCCATCACTTTGCTGTGTCTGAAGCCACACTATGTCTCTGGGACAATTTCTGCACAGGAAGGAGGCATTTCAGGACAATGTGTATCAGGATTTTCCATGCTATTTATAAGAGGAAAATACCTTGATACCGGGAGATAATTACAATTGTCACATTCCTGATAATGAAGGAGAGGGAGTTCCTCTTCCTCCCAAATCCATAGGGATGAGTGCATAACGTCTTGATGTGTGCAAAAGCCTACCAACTTTGAAGACCCCAGCTGGAATACCAGCAGAACCACAGACTTTGTTGCTTTTCATCTGTTTGCATATTGCAGTTCTCCCATTAATGCTGGTTCATCCATGCATTCTACCACAGGCTACTGGGTGATAGCCTAGTAGAGAGTATCAGCTACCACTGTACATTCATGTGTGACGAGTTTTAAAAAATGTTCTTTCCAGCATTGATGGAATTATCATCTTTGAGAAGACAAACACCAACTTGTGAGCAAAGGAATTTTGTCCATTTGACCTTGGTCTATAGATGGCCCTGGTGTCTTCAAGCCACCAAGTCCATGTACACCACATCGACAGCATTACCTTCATCAACCTTCTCTATTACTTCCTCAAAAAATTCAAGCAAGTTGATTAAACATGTAGATAAAAACAAAAAAACTGCGGATGCTGGAAATCCAAAACAAAAACAGAATTACCTGGAAAAACTCAGCAGGTCTGGCAGCATCGGCGGAGAAGAAAACTTTTCTTCTCCGCCGATGCTGCCAGACCTGCTGAGTTTTTCCAGGTAATTCTGTTTTTGTTTTTGATTAAACATGTTTTGCCTTTAACAAATCCATGCTGACATTCTTTAATTAACCTGCATATGCCCAAGTGACTATTAATTTTGTCCTGAATTATCATTTCGAAAAATTTTCCCACCACTGAAGTTAAACTGACTGGCCTGTAGTTGCTGGACTTATCTTGACACCATTTTTTGATCAAGGATATGATATTTGTAATTCTCCAGTCCTCTGGCACCAGTCCTGTTTCTAAGAAAGATTGGAATATTTTGTCAGGTGCCTCCACAATTCCCATTCTCACTTCTCTCAGTATCCTTGGATGCACCCACCCAGGCCTGGTGTTTTATCAACTTTAAATACAACCAATACCACATCCTCATCATTTTTAAACCCTTCAACTGTCTGAATTACCTCTTCTTTTGCCATGACTTGGGCAGCATTTTCCTTGGTAAAGACAGATGCAAAGTAATCATTTAATATTTCCACTATTCCCCGTGCCTCAATGATTAAATCGCATTTTTGGTCCCTACTTGGCCCCGTGATGCCTCTTACCACCCTTTTCCTATTTATATGCCTATAGAAAACTTTTGGATTCCCTTTTCATGTTAGCTGCCAGTTTCTTCTCATACTTTGCTTCTCTTATTTGCTTTTTCAATTCCTCTCTGAACCTCCTTTATTCGGCCTGCTTCTCAATTGTATTATCCAGCTCACATCTGTCATAAGCAAATTTGCTCTGCTTCATCTTAGTCTCTATCTCTTTCGCCAGCCAGGGGACCCTGTGCTTGTTTGTCCTACCTTTCCCCTTTGTGGAAATAAACCTTCACTGTGCCCAAATTATCTCTACTTTAAAGGCAGCCCATTCTTCAGTTACAGTTTTATAGATATATAGTACCTTTAATCATATAAAACCTTATAAGGCATCCATTGACCATGATGCTATTGGAATGTCATAAAAGTCCAATGGTTCATTAATTTGCTTTAGTTCCCTTTATCTGCCCTGACCTATAAGTGACTTCAGACCCACACTAAGGTGTTTGAATTTTAACTGCCCTCTCAAATGCCTAGCAAACTACTCAGTTGTATCAAAGCACAACAACCAAAGGAGGATTACCCCCACCTCAGGGCATTTAGGAATGTGCAACGAATGTCAGTCTTACCCACATCCTAAGAATGAAAAAAGGGAAGTACTGTATCTGAAAACATATCAGCGATCACCCGTGGCCCAGTGTTAGCCAAATTAAATTGTGACCCTAATACCTCTCTCCTACACACCTGGGGACACGTAGTTCCATATACAAAGGAATGGACATGGTGACAGAGAGCCGTGATCACAGAATCACAGAATCACAGTGCAGAAGAGGCCCTTCAGCCCATCAAGTCTGCACCGACATGTGATAGCAGCTCCTTTCTCCTATTGCTTTGAACTGTGAGGCTTCTCCCAAAGGTGCAACAATAACAGGTGCACACATTGTATTGGGGTAGAAATGTGACTCTTCTCACCTCATTTTCCTGTTAGAATGCTGTTAGGCCCCAATTTGTAGGGTCTCTGAAGAAACTGAAGGGATTTGTGCCCTCTGTCTCCCCTCAGATTGGAGAACCTAAGAGATGCAGGGTCAGTAAGGTAAAGAGCCTAAAGGAGTAAATGGACCTTTTTCCAACAGGGACCTATTTGGTCCTCATGGCTGGGGCCCTCTCATGTCTGCTCTTTGCTAAACCCCTTAAAAAGGCTACCATTCTACTCCCTAGGTGGACCTGGACCAAAGGGACATTAAGGCCTGTGCAAATGACCTGAATTTGCAAATGCTTGTGGGTCCAGGCCAGGTCAGATGCCTTCACCTTCCGGTACAATGTGCCTGACTAAAGCTTCAGTGCAGGGGAGGGAAGGAAATATCAGGCATCTTGTGATTTTTAGCTGTGTTTGTTCTGGCAATCTGAAAGGGTTACAGTACAACCTGTAGAGCAAGTAAGAATAATAGGTGTTCGAGTAATATTGGATCTTCATTGGCTGTAAAGCGCTATATAAATGCAAATCTTTCTATGTTTAAACAGGTAACAGTGCCATCCTCTGGAGGAAATAAGAATAGCAGGAATTATCATTGTTACCATCAATTTGAATGGCCTGTTGAGACTATCATGACAAATTAAATAGATGAATTGTTTTTTTTTGTTAAAAATTAGGCAATATGCGAGCTTATTTCACAAGTTTGGAATTAATCTTTCATTTTATTACTCTTAGATATGGTTGGAGTAGGGTGTGAGCTCAATGGAGTCATGTATAGTAATGGCCAAAGCTTTCAACCCAACTGCAAGTACAAATGTACATGTGTAAATGGTGCTATTGGCTGCATCCCTGTGTGCAGACAATCACGACCTCCACTTGTCTGGTGTCAGAATCCCAAACGTATTAAAATGCCAGGAAAATGCTGTGAGCGGTGGATCTGTGATGAATCGAAGAAGCTAAGGAAGACTGCTCCTCGTCATGTGTCCATGTCAGGTACGAGAACTCGAGCATAAAGAGGAATACTCATGTTCTAGTTCTGTGGAGCTTTCTGGAGATCTTTGCAAATTGAGGCCTGTAAAGATGGAAGTAGGTTCAATAATAAATTTCAAAAGAGAATTGGATAAATACTTGAAAGATTTGCAGGGCTGTAGGGGAGTGTGACTAATCTCTTTCAAAGACCCGGCACAGACACAAAGCATTGAATGGCCCCCTTCTATGCTGTGTCATTCTACAATTCATTTGCTCCACCTCCCCTCCATTTTTCTGTTTCCCCTAAAGGCACTACTGCTTGCTGGAGTGAGTTCAAAGCAGACTCCAGTACTTTGTGCAAGTGACATTTGTGAACTATGGTAGTGTTTCTCAGCAGGTGAATTGACAGTAGGGCTGGGTGCAGGGGTGCGAAATCACAGCCAGTTTGAACATGGATGCAGCAGGCACCACTCATGTACATGTATCACCAATGGCAAGTGGGAATCCTGGGCTATTCTCCCGTGTCTGCCAGGGACTCTGAAGCCAGTATTGCCACCAGTTGTCCATCCTAACTGAGATCAGCTAACTCAGCAGACCAGACACAAGCTTGGGACCTCCCTAGCCTGTGTGCCTCAGTTTTATATTCCAGAGGAGTACAACCACTGCAAAACTGGAGTTATTTTTGACATAATTAATGTCAGTGATATATGCCTAGGTGTGGAATAGATTACCCACAAAACTAACTAATTCTAGGTCTTTTGATGTCTGTAAAAAAAGATCTGGATCAATACTTGTCAGAAAAAAGATTTAAGGGTGGTAGATATGATAATATAGCCATTTGCTTTAAGTCAGTATGGAAAGAGAGTGTGGACATATTGCATAAAGTGGGCAATCAATAATTGATTTTGTCATAAAGTGGACTGTGAAAGGAGCATATCCAAATGCCCATTACTCAATCTAAGCTGCCTTCTGTTGCCTCTGCCCCTTTGAAACCCAATTGACCACTTTGCCTTCCAGAAAGACTGACACTTAAATATTTGTCCATATATTTCTAAGATGTGCACATCTCATTATTAAATTTGGCATCTTCTCCCTTTAGTAACATTGACTTAAAACGTAAGTCTCTAGACCTTCTACTAGTGGCCTGCTCTCTGTTTGTCATCAACATTCCTTGTCGGCCTGACTTACGAGAATACTACGCATTTTTCTTTGTGGTTCAAAAGGGAATTGGATAAGTACTTAAAGGGGAAAAGATTTGCAGGGCAATGGGGAAAGGCAAAGGAGGGGCACTAATTGGATAGCTCTTGGATGTCTCTAATCGTTCAAAGATCCAGCACAGGTACGATAGGCCAAATTGCCTGCTCCTGTGCTGTATGATTTGATTATTCCATCATCATTTGGTTTTGAATTATTTCAAAACCACCAGTAGATGCAGCTGAAAATTGTCACAAGATTGGCCTAGATTTCAGCAGGCATGTTACCATCAAGGAAGTGTTATGCTTTCTGTCACCATTTGTTTTGCAACGTAAACCTGATTAATGTCTTGTTGCTATATTTTTGATGACTTAGGAAGCAGAGAACAGAAATAGTTTTTGCAGGCTTGGCATCAGAATGATACTAATTCTCTTCTCAATTCTACCTGCTCTCAGCTTATACAGGTGAATCGGAAGTGTGGCGCCGAAACTGCTTAGTACAAACTACACCTTGGAGCACTTGCTCACAATCTTGTGGAATGGGAATATCAACAAGGATTTCAAATGAAAATGACCAGTGCAAACTGACGAAAGAAAGACGCCTTTGCTATTTACGGCCCTGCGATATTGACATTACGAAGCATATCAAGGTAACATTTTCTTATTTTATTTCATTAAATCCTTACTCCCAGGGCCCTCCAAGTGACCCTCTGGATAAAGAAAATATGGTTCAGAGCCACTTAGTCCTTTCTCAGTTACAGAAGCTGATTTAGGAACCCATCTTCACACAGGAATAATCAGGCAGGGTTCCTGCTCAATTGCTGCCCATTGATTCTCGCTAGAATCAGAGTCAACTCTGATATTTTCCCTATTCCCTCTGCATGGTCAAACACTTTGTCAGTACTTACAGCCCCAGTTTAGACCATAAGACCATAAGACCATAAGACGTAGGAGTAGAAGTAGGCCATTCGACCCATTGAGTCTGCTCCGCCATTTAATGAGATCATGGCTGATCTGATAATCCTCAACTCCACTTTCCTGTCTTTTCCCCATAACCCTTAATTCCCTTACTGATTAAAAATCTGCCTATCTCAGTCTTGAATATACTTAACGGCCCAGCCTCTACAGCCCTCTGTGGCAAAGAATTCCACAGATTCACTAACCTCTGAAAAAAGAAATTCCTCCTCATCTCTGTTTTAAATGGGCGCCTCCTTACTCTGAGGTTATGCCCTCTGGTCCTAGACTCTCCCACAAAGGGAAACAACCTCTCAGCATCGACCCTGTCAAGCCCCCTAAGAATCTTATATGTTTCAATAAGGTCACCTCTCATTCTTCTAAACTCCAATGAGTACAGGCCCAACCTACACAACCTCTCCTCATAAGAAAATCCCCCCATCCCCGGGATCAACCTAGTGAACCTTCTCTGGACTGCATCCAATGCCAGTATATCTTTCCTTCGATAAGGGGACCAAAACTGTTCATAGTATTCTAGGTGTGGTCTAACTAGTGCCTTGTATAGTTTTAGCAAGACTTCCCTATTTTTATACTCCATTCCCTTTGAAAAAGGTTAACATTCCATTTGCCTTCCCTATTACCTGCTAAACATATATGCTAGCTTTTTGAGATTCATGCGCGAGGACCCCCAAATTCCTGTGTGCTGCAGCTTTCTTCAGTCTTTCTCCATTTAATTAATATTCAGCTCCTCTATTCTTCCTGCCAAAATACATAACCTCACATTTTCCCACATTATATTCCATCTACCACATTTTTGACCACTCACTTAACCTGTCTACATCCCTCTGTAGACTCCTGGGTCATCCTCACCACTTGTCTCTCACCTATTTTTGTGTCATCCACAAACTTGGCAATAGTACATTCACTTCCCTCATCCAAGTCATTAATGTATATTGTAAATAATTGTGACCCCAGCTCTGATCCCTGTGGCACTCCATTAGTTACAAGTTGTCATCATGAAAATGCACCCACCACCCATCCGCCCATATCCCAACTCTCTGTCTTCTATTAGTTAGCCAGTCCTCTATCCATGCTAATATACTAACCCCAACACCATGGCTCTTATCTTATTAAGTAGCCTTATGTATGGTACCTTATCAAATGCCTTTTGGAAATACAAATATATTACATCGACTAGTTCCCCTTTATCTATAAAAACAAAAAAACTGCGGATGCTGGAAATCCAAAACAAAAACAGAATTACCTGGAAAAACTCAGCAGGTCTGGCAGCATCGGCGGAGAAGAAAAGAGTTGACGTTTCGAGTCCTCATGACCCTTCGACAGAACTTGAGTTCGAGTCCAGGAAAGAGCTGAAATATAAGCTGGTTTAAGGTGTGTGTGTGGGGGGCGGAGAGATAGAGAGACAGAGAGGTGGAGGGGGTTGGTGTGGTTGTAGCGACAAACAAGCAGTGATAGAAGCAGATCATCAAAAGATGTCAACAACAATAGTACAATAGAACACATAGGTGTTAAAGTTAAAGTTGGTGATATTATCTAAACGAATGTGCTAATTAAGAATGGATGGTAGGGCACTCAAGGTATAGCTCTAGTGGGTTTTTTTTTAATTTTATATAATGGAAATAGGTGGGAAAAGGAAAATCTTTATAATTTATTGGGAAAAAAAAGAAGGGGGAAACAGAAAGGGGGTGGGGATGGGGGAGGGGACTCACGACCTAAAGTTGTTGAATTCAATATTCAGTCCGGAAGGCTGTAAAGTCCCTAGTCGGAAGATGAGGTGTTGTTCCTCCAGTTTGCGTTGGGCTTCACTGGAACAATGCAGCAAGCCAAGGACAGACATGTGGGCAAGAGAGCAGGGTGGAGTGTTAAAATGGCAAGCGACAGGGAGGTTTGGGTCATTCTTGCGGACAGACCGCAGGTGTTCTGCAAAGCGGTCGCCCAGTTTACGTTTGGTCTCTCCAATGTAGAGGAGACCACATTGGGAGCAACGAATGCAGTAGACTAAGTTGGGGGAAATGCAAGTGAAATGCTGCTTCACTTGAAAGGAGTGTTTGGGTCCTTGGACGGTGAGGAGAGAGGAAGTGAAGGGGCAGGTGTTGCATCTTTTGCGTGGGCAAGGGGTTGTGCCATACGAGGGGGTTGAGGAGTAGGGGGTGATGGAGGAGTGGACCAGGGTGTCCCGGAGGGAGCGATCCCTACGGAATGCCGATAAGGGGGGTGAAGGGAAGATGTGTTTGGTAGTGGCATCATGCTGGAGTTGGCGGAAATGGCGGAGGATGATCCTTTGAATGCGGAGGCTGGTGGGGTGATAAGTGAGGACAAGGGGGACCCTATCATGTTTCTGGGAGGGAGGAGAAGGAGTGAGGGCGGATGCGCGGGAGATGGGCCGGACACGGTTGAGGGCCCTGTCAACGACCGTGGGTGGAAAACCTCGGTTAAGGAAGAAGGAGGACATGTCAGAGGAACTGTTTTTGAATGTAGCATCATCGGAACAGATGCGACGGAGGCGAAGGAACTGAGAGAATGGGATGGAGTCCTTACAGGAAGTGGGGTGTGAGGAGCTGTAGTCGAGATAGCTGTGGGTGTCGGTGGGTTTGTAATGGATATTGGTGGACAGTCTATCACCAGAGATTGAGACAGAGAGGTCAAGGAAGGGAAGGGAAGTGTCAGAGATGGACCACGTGAAAATGATGGAGGGGTGGAGATTGGAAGCAAAATTAATAAATTTTTCCAAGTCCTGACGAGAGCATGAAGCAGCACCAAAGTAATCATCGATGTACCGGAGAAAGAGTTGTGGAAGGGGGCCGGAGTAGGACTGCAACAAGGAATGTTCCACATACCCCATAAAGAGACAGGCATAGCTGGGGCCCATGCGGGTACCCATAGCCACACCTTTTATTTGGAGGAAGTGAGAGGAGTTGAAGGAGAAATTGTTCAGCGTGAGAACAAGTTCAGCCAGACGGAGGAGAGTAGTGGTGGATGGGGATTGTTCGGGCCTCTGTTCGAGGAAGAAGCTAAGGGCCCTCAGACCATCCTGGTGGGGGATGGAGGTGTAGAGGGATTGGACGTCCATGGTGAAGAGGAAGCGGTAGGGGCCAGGGAACTGGAAATTGTTGATGTGACGTAAGGTGTCAGAGGAATCACGGATGTAGGTGGGAAGGGACTGGACAAGGGGAGAGAGAAGGGAGTCAAGATAACGAGAAATGAGTTCTGTGGGGCAGGAGCAAGCTGAGACGATCGGTCTACCGGGGCAGTTCTGTTTGTGGATTTTGGGTAGGAGATAGAAGCGGGCCGTCCGAGGTTGGGCAACTATCAGGTTGGAAGCTGTGGGAGGGAGATCCCCAGAGGAGATGAGGTCAGTGACAGTCCTGGAAACAGTGGCTTGATGTTCAGTGGTGGGGTCATGGTCCAGGGAGAGGTAGGAGGAAGTGTCTGCGAGTTGACGCTCAGCCTCCGCGTGGTAGAGGTCAGTGCGCCAGACAACAACAGCACCACCCTTGTCAGCGGGTTTGATGACAATGTCAGGGTTGGACCTGAGAGAATGGAGTGCAGTAAGTTCAGAGAGAGACAGGTTAGAATGGGTGAGAGGAGCAGAGAAATTGAGACGACTAATGTCGCGCCGACAGTTCTCAATGAAAAGATCGAGAGAAGGTAAGAATCCAGAGGGAGGGGTCCAGGTGGAGGGAGAATATTGAAGATGGGTAAAAGGATCCGTTGAACTGGGAGAGGACTCCTGCCCAAAGAAGTGAGCCCGGAGACGAAGACGGCGGAAGAAGAGTTCAGTATCATGCCGAGCCCGAAATTCATTGAGGTGAGGGCGTAAGGGTATGAAACTAAGTCCTTTGCTGAGCACTGAACGTTCAGCATCGGAGAGGGGAAGGTCAGGGGGTATAGTGAATACACGGCTGGGGCCGGGATTGGAAGATGGGGTGGGGACGGAGGGACAGGCCGGGGTGGAGGGTCCTAGATGGGTGTTGGTGTCGATGAGTTGTTGTAGCTTGCGTTCCTTAGCACTTGAGAGAAACAGAAAAAGTTTCTTGTTGAGGCGTCGGATGAGCCGAAGAATAAAATGAAACTGGGGGCACGCGCAGCTTTGAAAAAGGGTACGGCGGTGCTGCTGGAGGGAGAGGTCGAGTGTGTTCATATGGCGGCGCATGGCACTGAGAGTGGATTTCAGAATGTGACGGGAACAGCAGTCCGAGAAACGTTTTATGTCCCGGAGATACCTGTAATCCTGGGTGGGTTCGAAACATGAGGGGTGGAATTTCAGTTGAAATCCATGTGGGGTAAGTCGGAGACGGAGACAGTCACTGAGAAAGGAGATATGGCTGTGAAAGCGGGTTTTAGTAAACACCTTGTCAAACACTAGGAGAGAAATGGAAAGCAATGAAGGTGAACAAGGCAACAGAGAAATCCGGAAATCTTGTCGCAGAGAGGAACAGAACTTCTTCAAGGAGGTAGGCATTTCTTGAAGAGCAGTGGCAGTCAATTAAACACAGAGATAAAAACAAAAAAACTGCGGATGCTGGAAATCCAAAACAAAAACAGAATTACCTGGAAAAACTCAGCAGGTCTGGCAGCATCGGCGGAGAAGAAAAGAGTTGACGTTTCGAGTCCTCATGACCCTTCGACAGAACTTGAGTTCGAGTCCAGGAAAGAGCTGAAATATAAGCTGGTTTAAGGTGTGTGTGTGGGGGGCGGAGAGATAGAGAGACAGAGAGGTGGAGGGGGTTGGTGTGGTTGTAGCGACAAACAAGCAGTGATAGAAGCAGATCATCAAAAGATGTCAACAACAATAGTACAATAGAACACATAGGTGTTAAAGTTAAAGTTGGTGATATTATCTAAACGAATGTGCTAATTAAGAATGGATGGTAGGGCACTCAAGGTATAGCTCTAGTGGGTTTTTTTTTTATTTTATATAATGGAAATAGGTGGGAAAAGGAAAATCTTTATAATTTATTGGGAAAAAAAAGAAGGGGGAAACAGAAAGGGGGTGGGGATGGGGGAGGGGACTCACGACCTAAAGTTGTTGAATTCAATATTCAGTCCGGAAGGCTGTAAAGTCCCTAGTCGGAAGATGAGGTGTTGTTCCTCCAGTTTGCGTTGGGCTTCACTGGAACAATGCAGCAAGCCAAGGACAGACATGTGGGCAAGAGAGCAGGGTGGAGTGTTAAAATGGCAAGCGACAGGGAGGTTTGGGTCATTCTTGCGGACAGACCGCAGGTGTTCTGCAAAGCGGTCGCCCAGTTTACGTTTGGTCTCTCCAATGTAGAGGAGACCACATTGGGAGCAACGAATGCAGTAGACTAAGTTGGGGGAAATGCAAGTGAAATGCTGCTTCACTTGAAAGGAGTGTTTGGGTCCTTGGACGGTGAGGAGAGAGGAAGTGAAGGGGCAGGTGTTGCATCTTTTGCGTGGGCAAGGGGTTGTGCCATACGAGGGGGTTGAGGAGTAGGGGGTGATGGAGGAGTGGACCAGGGTGTCCCGGAGGGAGCGATCCCTACGGAATGCCGATAAGGGGGGTGAAGGGAAGATGTGTTTGGTAGTGGCATCATGCTGGAGTTGGCGGAAATGGCGGAGGATGATCCTTTGAATGCGGAGGCTGGTGGGGTGATAAGTGAGGACAAGGGGGACCCTATCATGTTTCTGGGAGGGAGGAGAAGGAGTGAGGGCGGATGCGCGGGAGATGGGCCGGACACGGTTGAGGGCCCTGTCAACGACCGTGGGTCGTAAAACGTTTCTCGGACTGCTGTTCCCGTCACATTCTGAAATCCACTCTCAGTGCCATGCGCCGCCATATGAACACACTCGACCTCTCCCTCCAGCAGCACCGCCGTACCCTTTTTCAAAGCTGCGCGTGCCCCCAGTTTCATTTTATTCTTCGGCTCATCCGACGCCTCAACAAGAAACTTTTTCTGTTTCTCTCAAGTGCTAAGGAACGCAAGCTACAACAACTCATCGACACCAACACCCATCTAGGACCCTCCACCCCGGCCTGTCCCTCCGTCCCCACCCCATCTTCCAATCCCGGCCCCAGCCGTGTATTCACTATACCCCCTGACCTTCCCCTCTCCGATGCTGAACGTTCAGTGCTCAGCAAAGGACTTAGTTTCATACCCTTACGCCCTCACCTCAATGAATTTCGGGCTCGGCATGATACTGAACTCTTCTTCCGCCGTCTTCGTCTCCGGGCTCACTTCTTTGGGCAGGAGTCCTCTCCCAGTTCAACGGATCCTTTTACCCATCTTCAATATTCTCCCTCCACCTGGACCCCTCCCTCTGGATTCTTACCTTCTCTCGATCTTTTCATTGAGAACTGTCGGCGCGACATTAGTCGTCTCAATTTCTCTGCTCCTCTCACCCATTCTAACCTGTCTCTCTCTGAACTTACTGCACTCCATTCTCTCAGGTCCAACCCTGACATTGTCATCAAACCCGCTGACAAGGGTGGTGCTGTTGTTGTCTGGCGCACTGACCTCTACCACGCGGAGGCTGAGCGTCAACTCGCAGACACTTCCTCCTACCTCTCCCTGGACCATGACCCCACCACTGAACATCAAGCCACTGTTTCCAGGACTGTCACTGACCTCATCTCCTCTGGGGATCTCCCTCCCACAGCTTCCAACCTGATAGTTGCCCAACCTCGGACGGCCCGCTTCTATCTCCTACCCAAAATCCACAAACAGAACTGCCCCGGTAGACCGATCGTCTCAGCTTGCTCCTGCCCCACAGAACTCATTTCTCGTTATCTTGACTCCCTTCTCTCTCCCCTTGTCCAGTCCCTTCCCACCTACATCCGTGATTCCTCTGACACCTTACGTCACATCAACAATTTCCAGTTCCCTGGCCCCTACCGCTTCCTCTTCACCATGGACGTCCAATCCCTCTACACCTCCATCCCCCACCAGGATGGTCTGAGGGCCCTTAGCTTCTTCCTCGAACAGAGGCCCGAACAATCCCCATCCACCACTACTCTCCTCCGTCTGGCTGAACTTGTTCTCACGCTGAACAATTTCTCCTTCAACTCCTCTCACTTCCTCCAAATAAAAGGTGTGGCTATGGGTACCCGCATGGGCCCCAGCTATGCCTGTCTCTTTATGGGGTATGTGGAACATTCCTTGTTGCAGTCCTACTCCGGCCCCCTTCCACAACTCTTTCTCCGGTACATCGATGATTACTTTGGTGCTGCTTCATGCTCTCGTCAGGACTTGGAAAAATTTATTAATTTTGCTTCCAATCTCCACCCCTCCATCATTTTCACGTGGTCCATCTCTGACACTTCCCTTCCCTTCCTTGACCTCTCTGTCTCAATCTCTGGTGATAGACTGTCCACCAATATCCATTACAAACCCACCGACACCCACAGCTATCTCGACTACAGCTCCTCACACCCCACTTCCTGTAAGGACTCCATCCCATTCTCTCAGTTCCTTCGCCTCCGTCGCATCTGTTCCGATGATGCTACATTCAAAAACAGTTCCTCTGACATGTCCTCCTTCTTCCTTAACCGAGGTTTTCCACCCACGGTCGTTGACAGGGCCCTCAACCGTGTCCGGCCCATCTCCCGCGCATCCGCCCTCACTCCTTCTCCTCCCTCCCAGAAACATGATAGGGTCCCCCTTGTCCTCACTTATCACCCCACCAGCCTCCGCATTCAAAGGATCATCCTCCGCCATTTCCGCCAACTCCAGCATGATGCCACTACCAAACACATCTTCCCTTCACCCCCCTTATCGGCATTCCGTAGGGATCGCTCCCTCCGGGACACCCTGGTCCACTCCTCCATCACCCCCTACTCCTCAACCCCCTCGTATGGCACAACCCCTTGCCCACGCAAAAGATGCAACACCTGCCCCTTCACTTCCTCTCTCCTCACCGTCCAAGGACCCAAACACTCCTTTCAAGTGAAGCAGCATTTCACTTGCATTTCCCCCAACTTAGTCTACTGCATTCGTTGCTCCCAATGTGGTCTCCTCTACATTGGAGAGACCAAACGTAAACTGGGCGACCGCTTTGCAGAACACCTGCGGTCTGTCCGCAAGAATGACCCAAACCTCCCTGTCGCTTGCCATTTTAACACTCCACCCTGCTCTCTTGCCCACATGTCTGTCCTTGGCTTGCTGCATTGTTCCAGTGAAGCCCAACGCAAACTGGAGGAACAACACCTCATCTTCCGACTAGGGACTTTACAGCCTTCCGGACTGAATATTGAATTCAACAACTTTAGGTCGTGAGTCCCCTCCCCCATCCCCACCCCCTTTCTGTTTCCCCCTTCTTTTTTTTCCCAATAAATTATAAAGATTTTCCTTTTCCCACCTATTTCCATTATATAAAATAAAAAAAAAAACCCACTAGAGCTATACCTTGAGTGCCCTACCATCCATTCTTAATTAGCACATTCGTTTAGATAATATCACCAACTTTAACTTTAACACCTATGTGTTCTATTGTACTATTGTTGTTGACATCTTTTGATGATCTGCTTCTATCACTGCTTGTTTGTCGCTACAACCACACCAACCCCCTCCACCTCTCTGTCTCTCTATCTCTCCACCCCCCACACACACACCTTAAACCAGCTTATATTTCAGCTCTTTCCTGGACTCGAACTCAAGTTCTGTCGAAGGGTCATGAGGACTCGAAACGTCAACTCTTTTCTTCTCCGCCGATGCTGCCAGACCTGCTGAGTTTTTCCAGGTAATTCTGTTTTTGTTCCCCTTTATCTATCCTGCTTATTACCTCCTCAAAGAATTCTAATAAATTTGTTAGGCATGATTTTCGCTTCATGAAGCCATGCTGACTCTGTTTGATTATATTATATAATTCCAAATGCTCTGCTAAATAATCCTTTATAATAGACCCCAACATTTTCCCAATGCCAGATGTTAAGCTACTGGCCTATAGTTACCTACTTTTTGTCTCCCTCCCTTTTTGAATAAGAGCATTACTTGGCAGTTTTCCAATCCTCTGGGACTTTTCCAGAATCTAAAACTTCTTGGAAGGTTACTACCAATGCATCCACTATCTCTGCAGCTATTTCCTTTTATATCCTCAGATGCAACCTATCAGGTCCAGGTGACTTATCAGCCTTCAGCCCTATTAGTTTCGCCAATACTTTGCAATGAAGAATAGCCACCTGGGCTAGATATTAGAGGTCTTGCAGTAGCAGCAGAGCAATAACTCAAGAGGGGACAATATCTTCAGCAAAGGAGGGGAAAAATGGGGTGAATATTGGGGGAAGGTGAACACCTATTCCTTTCCTGATGGTGTCTATAGCGGAGAGATGGGGCAAAAGAAATACTCAGATGAGCTAATATCATCAAAACACTGCAATTCCTCAATCTAAAATAAGTCATTTTGATGAACAAGATCAATGCTTACTAACCATGCTCAGATGTAGAATTTGGGGCCTGGATTTTCCCTACTAAGGTGGGCAGTTCAAGTCAGGAAATTTCCCGACTCACTGGATCCGCCTTTCAGTAGAAAGGCCCCTGAATGGCATGACCTTCATTCCCAGATGGGTGAGGAGAGTGGGCAGGTATAGGATTGAGGTGGGTCCATCGCTCCCAGAAGCAGAGGGTAGGCAACCATGGGGGCAGGCCAATAAAAAGGCCCACTTCAGTACTCAGAAACTTCATAATGAGGCTTGACTGAGTCCAGACTCATAAATGGATTATCTGAGTGGGAGTTTATTTGGATAGCTGAAGGGAACTGTTGACTTTGCTTGATTGAATTCGCCATGTGATTATAATCGTTTTTTTTTCTGTGATCTATTTTATCAATTTCCCAATGTTTATTTGAACAAGATTAAGAAGTGTTTGAAGTTGCTGTTATTGATACTTAAAGGGTCCGTTTGACTGACACTTTTATAGGTTTGTAGAAACAGCAGTGTTTTTACACACAAGGGGGAGAATTTTCCCCATGTTATGCGGGAGTGGGAGCAGGCGCAGGCGGGTACGGACCCGATCACCGCTCGCGATCGGGTCCGCGCCACCATTTTATGTGGGTGGGCCAATTAAGTCCTGCCCAGCGTAGTTCAAGACTCCCGTATATCGTGGGAGTGGACGGGCGGCAGCGGGCGCATTCAGACCACGGGTCCAATGGCGACCCAGCAGTCTGTTTAAATGAAGGCCTGGCGGCCTTGGAAAGGCTGCTCACAATGGCTGGGAGAAGAGCACATCAGAGGGGCAATGTGCCTGATGCAAGTCCAGAGGGTAGGCCATCGGGGCAGGCCAGGCCAGAGGGTAGGCCATCGGGGCAGGCCAGGCCGGAGGGTAGACCAGCAGGCAGGCCAGGCCAGAGGGTAGACCAGCGGGCAGGCCAGGCCAGAGGGTAGGCCATTGGGGCAGGCCAGGCCAGAGGGTAGGCCATTGGGGCAGGCCAGGCCGGAGGGTAGACCAGCGGGCAGGCCAGGCCAGAGGGTAGACCAGCGGGCAGGCCAGGCCAGAGGGTAGGGTATTGGGGCAGGCCAGGCCAGAGGGTAGGCCATCGGGGCAGGTCAGGTCGGAGGGTAGGCCAGCGGTGCAGTGTGCCCCTCGTTTTCCGACAAGTGCCTAGCTACCCTCCTGGAAGAGGTGGCAGCGTGGCGGGAGGTCCTTCTTCTGAGGGACGGAGGTGCGGAGGCCTCCCCACCTGAACAAACGTGCATGGGAGGAGGTGGGAGACTGTGAGCTCCCATGATGTGGTGCGGCGCACATGGCTCCAGTGCTGCAAAAGATTCAATGACCTCCTGCGCTCGGGAAGGGTGAGTAACATGTTGCCTCAAGTCACTTAATGCAGCCATCACCCTTTCCCCCCAACCCCCATCCCAGCAACTCTGAGTGCTGTAACGGCATTGAATCCCTCAGGGAATGGATCCCTCGCTGGGTGTGCCAGCAGATATTGCCCATGCCCAGTTCACCCTAACAGTTCTGCATCCGCAGCATGTGTGACACTGACACCCAGAGTATAGAATGTGAGTGAAACTCAAGGATCTGCACCTAGACAAAGTGCTGGAACTGTGAAGCATGTCAAAGTCAGGGTGCTAACATGCTGGGAGGGGAGCTTCCAGGTGGCGGGGCACCAATCTATCTGCTGGTCTTTGTGCTCCACATGCCTGTCCCTCCTTGCTTAGCAATGTTACACCTTGTGATGCCACACGTGATGGAGGCAGCATTTGGGCAATGTGGGTGGGGGTAGGGGGTGCTGGGGTCAGCCCTAGCTTGTTTGGCTGAGTGTGCGGCAGCTGCAGGGTAATGAAGAACTGTAGTCCTGCAATGTTCCACTCTGGTTGGGTTGGCAGGAATATAATGGGAATTCAGCTGCAGGCTGGGCTAATCAACGCTCCTCTCTCCTTTTCAGGAAAAGACTGCGCACAATGCGCCGGAATGAATGCAGACTGGCAGAGCACAAGCCCAGTTGGCCATCCTAATGGCTTTCAAGCAGCAGGCCGTGGATTTGGAGAGGCGCCATGCCCCCAGGTCCACCGGTGGCAGTGAGGCTGGGGTGCCACGCGGAGGTATGTTTGGCAAGCGGTCAGGTCACCATGTGTGTCCCAAGAGCCATTGCACTGCTGAATGTTCAGTGATTGAAGTTAGCAACATGGGTTGACCATTGATTATTGAAGGATGAGCGCATAATGATTCGGGGGACCAGCATGCAAGCTGACATTGTCTGCACTATAACTAATCAAATGTCCTTGTTCTTCCTTTCAGCATCACCGGAGCAGGGCAGGGAGGAGGAGGCAGAGGGGCCACCACTCACACCTGAAGCCCCAGAGCAAATCCACTCAACAGCGTCATACCATCTCTGCCAGGCAGGCACCAGCACAGATACTAGCACCTCTGTGCAAATTAGATATTCGGCTTCACACTTGCTTGAGGTGCGGGCAGAGACAAAGAGTGCCCAGGGCACTGGAAGACTGCTGGGGACCAGGTACATGCTCAGTCGGTGGCTGATGATGTGCCTCTGGAGTCGTCCATGAGGCAGTGAATGCTGGGTATGTGGGACAATCTTGCAGAGATACATGACGCTGTGCATGGCATGGTGCCCATGCTGGAGGAGTCCACATGGAGCACCATGCTTCCTCCATAGAGAGAGTGGCGACTCTTGTGGAGAGTCTCCTCCAGGAGAACAAATCAGGGCCTCCTGGGGTTGCGCTTGGACCTACAAGTCCTCACAGCGGCATTGGCCTCAGGTGGTCAGTGCCAGTGTGGGAGATGGTCTGGGCACCAAGTATCCCAGCTCGGTGCCCATCCATCTACGGTGCAGCAGCTGCCTGTCGTCTCTGCGGGCTCAGCTCCTCCACCCCTCTGCCAGTGACCATGGCATCTGATGAGGCTGTGGGGACTGGGGAGAAGCCAGCTGTGAAACTGGCCACTCCACAGGCCAGAGGATGTCCACCAAGATCATCGAGGCCAACAGGACAGCACAGTGAGCAGGCTGTCTCAGATGCCAGTGCCAGAGAGGGAACAGCACCTAGACATAGCACCCACAAGCGTAAATTTAAGGCACCTTAGGCACACCACAGGTTTCTCACTGGTGCTTTTATGTTGGCCCATAATAATTTATTGAATTATGATATGATGTCCAACACCATTTTTGTTTTGCTTTATGAAGTTATATTTACTTTCTCAATAAATTTTGACTGTTGCCATGCCTCAGGGTGATTCCTTACTTATGCAAGTGGACAGGAAGCCATGATGTTATGAGTGAGGTGTTTGACAGTGAGCTTTGTTGACAAGGCCTTAGTTAATGTTACTATCCAGGCTGCCTTAGCACTCGGGATCAAGTGTAGAGCCTGCAGCCCTGACTTGTGTTGAAGGTCCATCTGTGGTGTGCTAGCTGAAGGTTCTTTAGATTAAAGCCTCCCGGGTATCCCTGCCTCCCTGGAGTATGCCCGGGTCAGCGTCTGCCCTCTCAGCATTCTCCTGTGCGTGCTCATCCTCAGACTCACTGCTGTACTCATCCGGAGCAACTGCGTCTACATCTTTCTCGTCCACTGCCAGTGCCAGATTATGGAAAGTGCAACATGCAACCACTATCAGCACATGATCTGGGGGGTATTGGAGTGAGCAGTCCAGGCATCGGAAGCGCATCTTGAGAAGATTGATGGTTCTCTCCACCACAGCACTTGTGGAGCCATGGCTCCTATTGTACCGCTGCTTAGCTTCTGTTTTTGGATGGCAGAGAGGTGTCATGAGCCACCTTTTGAGGGAATAGCCCTTGTCACCCAGCAGCCATCCATCCAGCCAGGCTGGAGCACTGAAGAGTTCCGGCACCTGGGAGTGTCTGAGGATGGAGGCATTGTGGGAGCTGTCTGCACAGACTTTTAGAATCTGCATCCTGTGATCACACACTATCTCTATATTCATGGAGTGGAACCCTTCCTGTTGATGAAGGCACTGGGCTCACCTGCTGGTGCCTTGATGGCCACATGTGTACAGTCTATAGCACCCTGGACACGGGGGAAGCCGGCAATGGCCGCGAAGCCTCTGGCTCACTTTGTCTGGCTGGCATTATCCCAGCAGTAGTGGATGAAGGTCAATGCACACCTGAATAGACACAAGTGTGGACAGTTGATTTGGAGACTCCGCAGAGATCACCCACCGACCCCCGGAAAGAGCCGAAGGCATAGAAGTTGAGGGCAGCTGTGACCTTTAGTGCCACTGGCATGGGGTTTGCAGAGATCTCAGGGCCCAGCATCTGACAGATGGAGGTGACTGTCTCCCCCCAGAGACGGACCCTCCTTCAGCACTGGACCTCAGACAAATTGAGGAAGCTGCTTCGCCGCCTGTAAACCCTGGCAGCAGGATATTGGCATCTTCTGCGGACCCTTCTGCCTTGCACTTCCTGTTGCCCCTGTGCCCCTTGTGCCTGTGGCCCTCCTCCCAAAGGTGGCTCCCCTGGAGGCTGAATGTGCACTCCTGGCCTCCTCCCCTTTCTGGCTCTCCATTCCTTCTCAGAGGAGGTGCCTCCAGTGGAGAGCACAGCTCCTATTCCCAAGCTAAGGGAAGGCTTTCTGAAAGTTGCAGGCCCCAGAAATAATCTTCTCTGTAGAGTCCTGACCAAAGTTTTTACTCCTGTCCAAGCAGCTTGTATGAGGTTTGAAGTCTTCCTGCTCACACAAGCAAGTATAAGTAACTTTCACACTTAAATACCCGAAAGAGCACATTCACGACCTCACTCACCCCTCTTATCCCGACCGTGGATGAGCATTATACAAATGTCTCCTACCCACCTGCCTGTTGCGCCTGTGCGATGTACTGAAGATCACATGGGCTGCGAAAAATTGAATTCAACTGCTGCCTCAAGGGCCTTAATTGATGGCAGGCGTGCATCTAAATTTATAGTGTCCGCCTTCCCAAATGCCGCGATGGTGCGCGGTGACATCGGGATGCTCGCCCGACGTCACCGTGCGCCATTTTACCCGTAGGCATGCAGGGCCACCCCCACACGCCTATGGGAAAATTCTGCCCAAGAAGATTTGTGAATGACAGTTCCATACATTCCATTGTTACTACGTGGTTCATTGCTTCTGTACATGGTGTGTACTGGGTGAACGGACATGGAAGGGGTATGAGTTCGGAAGGAAGACCTGAGGGGCCATTGGGGGTGGGTTTGGGTAGATAGTTGGCATAAAGGGGGCATGGGTAAACACCTTTTGAACTTAGCTTTCAAAAGGTTCCCAAATCCAGGCCATGGTTCATGACAGCTCTGAGATTCTTGAACCATGGATCATGGAGAAGCTGACCTGACTCCACAAAAAAATGCAGGGGATTAGGAGATGCCTACCCCTTCAATGGAGCCTGCCAAGTCAAGAGTGCAAGCTTTATTCTGCACCAGTGAACATTGAGGGCACTGGGAATGGCGGTAGAAATACCGGAGTGGGGTTTCACCTGCCATTTTTAAATGGCTCCGGAGTTGTTCCGACTCCGTGAAAATCCGGGCCTGAAACTCCATCCAAACGCGCAAAATCAAATTTCCAAAAGTCAAGCACTGGATTCAAAGAGTCAAAAAGAAGATAGATTTAGCAGAAAATGCTAGATGCAATAGTTCTGATTTTAAAATCAGTGAGGCCTACCTGACAGGGCAGGTCCTCAATTAAAGCAAGCAGGTCTGCACCCAATTTGGAGTTTGGTGGTTTTAAGACAAAGTATCAGCTAAGCCACTGAGGGGTCCTAGTAGATGCCCTAAACCCTGTTTCTGTCTGAATTATGCAAATTTCATGGTCTTTTGGTCTGCTCCATCCTTGGGCAAACTGCCCCATCAAACTTGACATCATTATTTCGGAGTTGCTGTATAGGTGGCATCAGCTTGAAAGAACAGATTGGTATTGTCAAGATAGTCAAGGCATATTTAACTTTTTTAATAAGACAGTTTTCCAGCTTTAGGACAAATGCTACTAGTATTTTACACTTGGTAACTGAGGCAGCGTTCAGTATTATACCACCCACAAACTTTTAGGGGGCAATTTTAGTCCAGTTTGGAATTAATAATCCAGGGATTATGAATTCAAATCTCACAATGGCAAATTTGAAAACCATTTTTTAAAAACCTTCAAATATAAAAATACTGGTATCACTAAAATCACCGCGAAACTGTTGGATTCTGAACATATGCCATTGGTGGGCATGAAAGACCAGTTGTCCATCAAACCTGTCCCACACTCATGATGGCTGAAGAATTGTGACTAGACTTACCACCCTCAACCCCACTTATAATCTCCTGGGTATGCAAAAAAAAAAGAAAAAATCCAAGGCCAATAACGGAAAAAGTACTCTGGAAATGTATTTTACTGACCCCCACCCCCACTGCCCCCCTGATGATCAAAGCCCATCCTGGAGATCACATTGATCAAATGCTACCTGTAAAACCATTTATCTTCTATATGATGCACCCTTTATCCAGCTCCATCATAAAGACACGCAATCAACAGCCATGACACCAGCCAGCAACACATTCCACAATCTAGGAAAAGCAGCACCACTAACATTCAGCCCATTCCTACTCTCATTAGGTTAATACTCATGTCCTTTGGTCTTCCTAATCTATTAAACTAGACTAATCTGTCAATAAGCACACTGTCATAAAAAGCCTAACTGGTCTCCAGTCTCCTTTAGAGAAGGAAACCTACTGCCCTTATATGGTCTGGCATATTTGACTAATTTTTAATTGCCCTCTGACGTAGCTTAATGAGCCATTCAGTCAGAGCAAGTCCGGATGGGCAACAAATCCCATGTCTACAAGCAGCACCCATGTTCTGAGAATGAATAATTTTTTTAAACTCCCCTTGGCAGCTACTTATGTTATTCCCTTGGGTCGTTAATTACTGTTGTTGCCCAACAAGATAGAAAAAGCCTACCCCCTCCTTTTGTGATCACCTACCTGTCCAATACCATCAAACAAGAGGTTTCACAATCAAACCAGTGCTATAAGGGGAATTATTTTACCCCATGTTGCTCAGTGAGAAACTGATGGGATTGCTTGTGTGTTTTGTCTCTCCACTACTCCTCCCCACTCCAGCCCCACTCTACCATCACCACCCCACAACACCCTGCTTTTACTTTCTATTGAAGTCATTTGTGAGTATAATCAGACAGGGTGTAAAATGAGAGCTTTGATCCAGTGTGGCAGTTTTCCTTTCAGTGGATTTGATTAAAATTATGCTCTATTCACATGCCATCATTCTTCATTCTTGCCTCTCTTTCCCGACTTACTGCAGGACACAAAACGCATTTACGATTTGGTTAGACTTGTGATCAGAGGAAACCTTCCAACACTTATTTATATGCCACTAGTACATAGGCCTAGATGCTACTGTTGCTTGTACTATTTATTTAACATGCTCCTATGGCATTCCTCTGTCTGTTATTTTAATGGAGGTGTTTAGTTTGTTTAACACAATGCCTTATTTCTCCCGCAAAAAGAGAATGTTGTGCAAAGGCTTTGAGATAATGTCACCAGCCATAATAACCAGGGACTCTCTTGTGTCATATCAGATATGAAGTAGAAAGCAGCTGTTTAACACATGTACTGAGGGTATCTGGAGGCAGGATTTCACCATCACACCTTCAGTTATACTATGCAAAATATAGACATATTTGCTATTTCCTACAGTGGTCAGATAGAAAGTAAACCTGGCACTGATTAACCAGACATATGTCTCCATCTAACATTGATCCTAACCTTTGTTTAATGACTCAACCTTGAAATTGCATGAAGCTATTGTGTGTCCATAAAGGCCAACTTGTCTGACCTAAATATCATCATTCTGCATTCAAAAATCAGAAATTCCATTCAAATCACCCAGAAACCAAAGCACTAAAATATATTGCTGTCATCCTGAAGATAGGACAGAAGGTCAGCAATGCTTTCCAATAGCCCATTAGTTTGACATTAATTAGTCTTGTCAGTTCAGTCAGGTTTGTATCACTGAGCTGGAATAAACAGGAGGCACTTCTAATGCTCCTGTGGGAGGCAGGGGAAACTAAAATAAAAAAAATAATGTCACTTTTATTTTTTTCACTTCAAGATAACTGCAGTGAAGTGTGGTTAGGGAAGTTGGCTGTGTTTCCTTGGGGAAGAGAGAAAGATTGAAGTGATCTAAGGTTGTGAAGGGAATTGACAGAAGTGTTTCAAACCAAGTTGCTCACTGTGGTTTCATTCTTTCCTTAGGAAGGAAAGAAGTGCCTGAGCGTCCTGAAGCAGGCAGAACCCATGAACTTCACCTTGTCTGGCTGTGTGAGCCGTCGCACCTACCGGCCAAAGTACTGTGGTGTCTGCACAGATGACCGATGCTGCACTCCCCAGAAGTCAAAGACAATCGAGGTGAATTTTGACTGCCCCGACGGCCTGGGCTTCTCCAAGAATCTGATGTGGATAAACTCCTGTTTCTGCAACTTGAGGTGCAAGAACCCCAACGACATTTTTGCAGATCTGTCATACTATCCTGACTACTCTGAAATCGCAAATTAAATTTTTTAAATGTATATTCTTTGATTGGTGACAGTAGAGGTGAGAAGGGAGGGAATAAGAAGTATAGGTAACGATGGCAATCTTGCACCTGTCATCAGTGAGTTAATTGCCTGAAAATTACAAGTTCCCTATCTTAGCTCTAAGAAATTAGTATTTTCTACAAAAAAAGTAAATTTATTTCATTTATGAAAATGTCCAACAGGAAGAATTAGGAAATTACTATTTACTGTGATGTCACTTTAATACTTAGGTCAACCTCCAGATTGCCAAGGTTACATTGCAAGACAGTAATTTGTCTTAAAAGAGAAATACATTCCACTGAATAACCCTATAATTACTAAATTGTTGGTACTGGTGTCTTAAAATCATTTTCTCAGTTTTGCTCAGTTGGTAGGAATCATGCCCTGAGTTACAAGTTAGAGGCTTGCCAAAAACCTATTTGGCAAAAGCTTCCACACATTGCCAAACAGTGGAAAATTTAATTTGTGGTCCTTTCTCCCCATTCAAGTAAAAGATTAAGATTCAATGGTATTATTAACATCCAATGGTGTTAGCTGTAGTTCAGTGGTAGCCGACTCAATGCATTATAAGGGCTATTCCTGCTTCTATTTCTTACATTCTTACACTAAGGTCAATTAATTCAGTACACATCTTTGATCTTAAAATCCAAAAATTATAATAAAATATAGGCCTGGATTTTCCCTCCTGGCACGGGAGCGCATAGTCAGGACAATTCCCGTCTCCACAAACCTGACCCAGGAGAAAGTGCCCTGCATGTTGAGATTTTTGTGCTGGGGTAATGGGGTTCTCTGGGAACCATGCCCGCTGCCCCCAGGATGAGTCAGAGGCTGATGAGTACAGAGATGGGCTGGGTGGAAGGACTGCCTCTGTGCTCCAGCATTGTGTCCCAGATTTTAAAAAAAGCAATAAAGCAAAAAGCACTCCAGCACTCACACCTCACACCCCTCACCACCCCAACACACACCTCATGCTCCACCCATGTAAACTCAAGCTGACCTTATGCCTCTCCACCCAGGGCCTCCATACCCTCTATGCCAACCTATGCACCTCTACCCATCCCCCCATAACCGCTCATACTCTCCATGTCAACCTATACCCCTCTACCCATCCTCCAAGCCCCTTTATACCCTCTCTGCCAACCAATGCCCACCACTCATCACCCTTTAACCTTACACCAACCATACCAACTCAACTAGTATCCATCATGAGCAGACCTCAGGACCTATGTTGAAATTGTATAAAATTAAGTTCAAAGTGTCTATTGCAGGCTTTTTAAAAAAATTCTAATTCATAAAAACCCATTCACTACATTTACATTCCTTGAACTACATCCTTATAAAAACAAACATTTCATTCAAGTGCTTAATCCCATATGAAGACAATTCATAGTCGCACTTCAAAGAGTCTATAACCCTAGGAACGGTCAATAAAACTGTGAAACGGAAGGCACTCTACCGTGATAATAGAAGGTTGTGACATCAGTTATGCAGCATTAATCCAGTAATGGAAGCCCTTAGGCTTATTTGAACAAACAGAATGAAATAGCAAACAATCATTTTTTTCAACAATCCAGACATTTTTTTAAAGATTTAAAAGGCCGGAGTTTTAAAAGTATTGACAGTTTGACATTTGCCTTTGATAGTTCATTTTAACACTTTTGAACAGTTCCAATAAGCTAGACAGTTAATGAGTTTATGCATGTTTTACACACATTCATGCCTAATTTTAATAATCCCAAGGGGCACTTTAATTCTTCCAAGGGACACCTGAGCTCCCCCAAAGGGCACCTAACCTCACCCAAAGGTGCCCTGGAACCATATCCAAAGGGGTACTCCATCTCTCCAAAGGACTCAATAAAGTTTAGACCTGCTCCTACCTGGTCTAATCTGCATTTGTCATGTTTCGCACTCCTAGCTAACGAAAATCAGACATGACTGGAGGCAGCTGCTGTCTTAGTTGGGCAGCTGCCTCTACGAAATATGCATGTGAAACTCCCGACTCGGGCCCATTCCACCCCTGCAAAAATGGTAGGTGCTGTATTCGGAGCAGTACTTCTGGCCTCTTCCGCCATTATTGCAACCATGGAAAGGCTCTCCATCATTGTGAAAATCTAGTCCATAATGTTTGTTTAACAATCGAGGTTGTTCTTGGCTGAAACACCCTGTGGCATGTTTTATTTGTAGAATTGTATTCCTATGGAAGCTTTGCTGTTGGTGAGGATTATTCCTTGGCATCAGATGAAGGTGGTTCTAAATTTTCTCTTGGGGGGGGAATCAGAATTATACAGAGAGAAACTTGAGCTTTTCCCTGTCAACCCACCCAGCACAGCACAGCATTTCTGTACATTTTCCGGCTTGCACCTGAACTATGTGCTGTTGCTCAGCACTTAACAGATTTATGTAAAACTGATTGCTCATTGTTTTAATCATAGAATCATAGAATGGTTACAGAATTGAAGAAAGCCATTTGGCCTGTAGTGTCCATGTTGGCTATCAGCTAGAGCAACTCCAGTCCCCTGCCTTTTCCACATGGGGAAGCCTGCTTAAAATAAATTGGAAAGCCAGAGCATTGCAATGGAGCCCAAAGAAGCTTTTTACAATTATTTTAGTCATGTGCCCAGATGAAATGAACCTCCTTGGTGTTTAAAAATGGCCAAAAGCTCTTACTTACACAGCACTTTGTCACCCTGAAGTTCACAACCAGTGCATTTGTTTGAAGTGAGTGTTTTCTAAGCAAACATTTATAAAGATAAGACTTAATTGCTTTATAGGAGCTTTTTCATTTCTAAATAAAAGGATGGTATAAACAGATTAAAATGTCACACTCCTTTACCCCCATTTACCCCATGAGCTTTGGTCATGAATAAAGTAAAGAATAAGATGTGAGGGAAAGGTTTCAAGTGAGCTGCAGAGTTCAAAGATGTTTTCAAAGTATTCCTGAGCAACAACAGATTCAGAAGAAGCTTTGCCCTCCGTTAAGACCATATTTGCCAGAGTCTGCAGAGATATTTGTTGTAACATACTCACCTCACAAAGCACTTCTTCCTTTAAAGTGATATCCAATTTGAAAGGTCCAGTCGTCTACCCACTTGCTAAAAAGCCATCAGTGTTGTTTTAGTCCATGATCAAAGAGAGCACCAAACAGTAAACAACTAAAATGGATGCGGTTGGGTCATACAAGACTTTTCTTAAGTTTAATATGGTGTCTCCTTTGGTTGAACAATGATGTACATTGTTATTCCTCTAATAGAGGTGATGTATGATTGCTTAAATATAGGTACAACAAGGAGCTGATCAATCACTTCTTTGCTTTTGAAGAAATAAGGTAATTCCTTTGTGAATTCTTTAGCCCCGGTTCATGACCTGGTGGATTTTTGGAGATGGTGGGGGCCATACTACAGTTATGGCTAAAGACATAAACAGCAAACAAATAAATATCTAAAGGGACTTCTTTGGTGCTGTCACCTTGATAATTGTGATTCGTCTTTTGGCCCAGCATTTTGATTCCATACAAGGTGCTGAAAATCTAAACCTTAACAGAGAAGCTGCCCTCCTTCCCCCGCATCTTGCAATGTGGTAATATTACTTGCTAGATTTTTCAATTAAGTTTTGAAATGGGCAACCCAAACTTTAAATTTGAGCCATGGTTCTCACCCCTCAACCCCTGGTAAAAGATGACAATCTAAGAATGAAAAGCACTCAGAGATTGGTAGGACAGAGGTAAACAAACAAAAATTATTGAAAATAAAGTAATGTGAGCTGTGGGTGAATGTTCTTCATACATGTTTCATCCTCTCCCCTACCCTTGGCTACCTTAAGTCCATGAGGTGAATTAGTTGCACTGCTCAATGTCATGGTGCTTCAACACAGAATGAAAGTGAAATGAAACAAAAGTGTATAATTTGTTATCAGGGATACAGTACTATATATGTAAAGGAATACTTTAATAAAGAAAATCTATTTAATTCCACTTATCAGAGTTCTTATGATATTAAAGATGCAATTGGAAAGGTCTTGTATGAGTTTTTCTTAATTTAAAGTATTTAAGGATGTATAAATTCTCAAAAAAGGAAACAGGCCATCTCGCTGGTGGGTGGCCACTGAATTTCCAGCAATGCTATTACCTCATCATTTCCTCATTCTGGGTGTCGTATCTAAACTACAACCGCATACACAGTTCTCAATGCTTGCAGTGAAGACATGGGCCATAAAGCCATGGAGAGTTCATTGACCCATCATTGGAATGTCTTTTGGAGGTTCACTGTGATGTCCTCCACCCCTGCTCTGGCTGCAGGATGTACAACAATCTCACCACTCTGGCTTGCAAGGCAGTGGAGTGGCGGTCAGTGCCAATGCGGCACAGAAAAGATTGGCCATTCAGTGCAGAAAAAGAATGAATGATCTCATCCTTGCTGCCAGGGTAAGGCAACCACCTCATCACTCTAAACTCACACAGTCGCAAGCCCATCACACATTCACTGGCATCTCACTCACTGCCAGCTCAAAGGACATCACCACTCACTCCCATACACCCTCACATCTCCATCATGCCTCATCTCCCCTGAAGACTGCATCCTCAGCCCTCACCACCTTGAGGCCACTTATGCAGATCAACATTTATCCCCACACACCTTGAGAAAACCCCCTTCCCCAGTACAGCTCTCATCTTGCAGCCTCTTCTCTTGCCTGAGGCCACTTCTTCCCCTTCCCCAAACAATCCCTAGCCCTGCAGCTGTTGAAAAGCCACGCCCACCTTACGGCTGTTGTGATAGGTAGAGACCTGTCCATAAGCCCCCCTAAAAGTGATGTGGTGCTGCCTGCGAAGCCTGGCAATGATGACTGTGAGTGCCGACCAAAGCAAGGTAGGCAAACAAACTTCTAAGTCCCAAACGACGTGCAGCTTGCCAGGCGCATATTGCTTATGTACAGTTGTAAAACCTGTCGGTGTGGGCGGATAATTCCAGCAAGCAGAGATGCTAAAGTATTGAAATTAGGTTCCTGATGTGCGGCGACAGGAAACACCATTGATGAGTGGAGTGGACAATCGTAAACTGGTTTCACGATGGTGTAAAACCAATTTTTGGCCATCTTGCCATATTGTCCGCTCATGCCCACCATAACGCCCATTGCCAACAGGACCAGAAGATTCAGTCCAGAGCCTTTTTTTTCAAAAGAAAACAAACTCAATGCCCTGGTCAATCCCCATAATCCTCAATTTCCCTCAAGTGTCCATCCAATTTCCTTTTGAAACCATTGATCATCTCCGCTTCCAGCATCCTGGAAGGCAGCAGTTCCATTACCACTCGTTGCATAAAAAAATTTCTATCTCACATCTTCTTTGCATCTCTTGCCCAAGTTCTTAAATCTATGTCCCCTTGTCCTTGCACCATCATCTAATGGGAACAGATTTTCTTTTTCTATGTTATCTAAGCCTTTCATCACCTTTTTCACCTCTATCAAGTCTCCTTTAAATCTCCTTTGCTCCAACAAGAACAACCAGAGCTTCTCTAATTTAGCCTTGCAGATTGTGGGTCTGGTATTAAGAGAACTGCCTTCTTGGCCTATCTCTGTACCTTCTTAATGGCAATAATGCCCTTCCTACAAATAGCAACCACGACAGTTCACAAAAGCTTTACTGCTATCTCATGATCACCATATTTAACCAAATGTGTGTTGACCTCTCGTAAATGTAATCCTCATTATTTTAATTTACTTTTTCATTGATGTGAATCATTTTGTTGACAGTTTCAAACCTATCCACTATGACTGCAACATCTTAACATTCAATGGCATTATTATCACTGAGCCACACACCATCACCATCCTGATAGGTGCACCACTAACCAAAAACTCAACTAGACGAGACATATAATTGCCATGGCTATTAGAGTGAGCTACATGGGTGTTCTGTGGCAGATGGCTCATCTTCTGAGTCTCTAAAACCTCTCTGTCATCTACAAGGTACACGGCAAGGGTTTGATGGGATAACGGGATACTTTCCATTTGTCTAGAGTGCATAGCTACAACAACATTCAAGAAGATCTTCACCATCCAGGGTAAAGCAATTCACTCGGTCAGCATCTCATTCACTCAACTAAGTATCCACTCCTTCCACCACCAGCATATCGTAGCTGCAGTATGTACCATTTACAAGGTAGACTAAATGACTTGCTAATGCTTTAGCAACACTTCCCAACTCATGACTGCCATAGCATTGAAGGTAAGGGCACGATGTGTATGGGAATATTTTCACTGGACCAAAATTCTGGAACCCCCTAACTAACAGTATTAACAGTATTATGGGAACAGTTTTATCACAGAGACTGCAGCAGTTCATGTACAAGTCCCACCCCCACCAACCTCTCAGGGCAACTAGAGAAAGGCAATAAATTCTAGGCTTGTCGGAAATATCTACATCTTGAGAAATATATTTTTTTTAAAAACATACATATCTTTCTTATTAATTTTTCGATTCCTTGCTTCAATACTAATAATTTCACACTTACCAATAAACGTCATCATGCATCTACTGTCCTAATAAACCAGCAGGTCTAACATTTCTGAATATGGTTGCATTCTTCCTCATTATTTGCTCTGCCTCCTATTTTGCCACCAAGAAACTTGCTAATTTAATACCTTGATTCAATTCATGGTAGGTGTCAGCTATTGCTCAGTGATAGCACTCATGTCTCTTGGCAGGTTGTGGGTTGAAGACCCACTATAATGATTTGACCACATAATACTAGGCTGACATTTCAGTACTTCACTCTTTGAAGGGTCATCTTTCAGAAGAAATGTTAAATTGAGATGGGTATATAAGATCCCTTGGTCAATTTTCAAAGAAGAGCTGGTGACTATATCTGACTCTGGCCACTAATTTCCTCAATTAACATCACTGAAGCAAGTTATTTGGTCACTGTGACATTGCTGTTTGTGGCACCTTGCTAGGCACAAATAGGCTGCTGTGTTTCCTACATTAGCAAACTGAACACACTTCAAAAGTATCTTTGGGAGTTAAGGTTCTGAAGTCATGAAAGATGCTATAGAAATTCAAGTTGACTAACGCTCCCTTTTTAACATTGTAGCCTAACTTTTCCACTTGGAAAAAACATGGGATAACTTGTTTATTTTAATGGATTGCTGTTTACATGATGATTGGAAAACCTAAGTCTATTAATGCACCATAGCCACAGTAACATATGTCATTTGTTACTTTGATAAGAACTGTTTCAGTGCGTGGAAGGAATGAAAACCTGGTTGGAGAGGTTTACATTAGAATTATAGGAAAGATGAGCAAAGATGTAAGAAACAAGCTCAATAATTTTTGAGTGGCAGGGGAAGTTGGAGATGGGGTGGTAGTTTGCAAAGACAGATGGGTTGGGACGCCATTTTTGAAAGGGAGATGGGCAGTTCCTGAGGTGAGGGTGCCATTGTGAGCCAGTAAGGGGGACATACCTCAATGGGACGGAAGTTGGTGAAACCTCACAAACAAGATATGTTCAGGTAAAGCATGACGGGAGATTGGGGGAGGAACCGGAGAAAGACAGGAGGTTCAGAATTTCTGTTGAGGGGTCATTCGGACTTGAAACGTTAACTGTGTTCCTCTCCGCAGATGCTGCCAGATCTGCTGAGTTTTTCCAGGTATTTTTGTTTTCATTTTGGATTTCCAGCTTTGGATTTTTGCTTTTATCTCAGAAGTTGTAACGGTTAGTTTTCAAATTTTCAGCATCTCTTTTGACATCTTCAGAGAGGACAGACTGATGTGATTGAAGCAAGGAGGTGAGTGATGTTGACCATTAGCC
Source organism: Carcharodon carcharias (assembly GCF_017639515.1). Lineage (NCBI taxonomy): Eukaryota > Metazoa > Chordata > Chondrichthyes > Lamniformes > Lamnidae > Carcharodon > Carcharodon carcharias. Next base: position 155,217,982 of record NC_054472.1, read on the forward strand.
TCAATTGAAATTAAAATTGGGAATGTTAAAATCGGTTGCTGATTCATTGTCTTCAGTTATATATTATTGCACAAACTCAAAATTACCCAGTGAGAATGTGAGAATTGCAGGAATTTTTTTCTTATTCATAGTAATAGCACAAAACATTAATCAGCATACTTGAAAGCCCATTATTGTTCCTTCACATTACAATAATTTTGCAGTCGGTATCTTGACTTTTCACAGCTTTTGTTCATCTTCGTACAGTTACCCAATCCTCCAACTGACTAGATCCAGTAAATGTTTAAAAATCTACAACCTATACTAATTGTCTCATTCCTACTTTTGCCATTTAACTGCTTCTGTTGAGAGTACAGTCCACCATTCTTCTATTGTAAACCATCCAACCATGGAAATGACTTAGGGCAGGAGGAAGCCTTTCAGCCCATCATAACCTGCTCTGGTTCTGTGAAAGAGCTATGCAATTCATTCTACTCCCCTTTTCTTTCCTCATAGCCTTGCAAATTATTTCTCTCCAAGAAGATGTCTATTTCCCTTTTGAAACTACCCCACTACCCTTTCAGGAGTGATTTTCTCTCTACTTTCAATATTTTAATTCCCTCAAATTCTACTATTCAGTCAATGATTTTGTGACACTTTCTTTTTTGTATACTCTCTGAATTATTTGTTCTTATCATATGACCACTGGATCCTAGATGCTCTCCTACTCCTACTCTACTTCCTATTAGGAGCAGTTTAAGAAGGGCTATGAGGAATACAAAGGCGGGTTTAGAGTGCATGTATTAAACGCACACGTGTGGTAAATAAGATTCGTGAGTTACAAGGGCAAATTGCTGTGTGGGAATATGATTTAGCAGCATTAATGAAAAAATAGCTTTAAAAAGGTGAAAACTGGGCATTTAATATTCAAAGATTCAAAGCGTGCAGAAAAGGTAAGGAAGGACAAAAGGGAGGAGCAGTACTGATTAAAGAAGACATTGTAGTATTAGAAAGACATGATGATCTTGAGGGAGCAAGGACATTGTCCATTTGGTTAGTTTTGAGAAGCTAGAAAGGTATGACCCTAATATGGACATTCCACAGGCCTCCAAAATGTGAGAGAGAGATAGAGGAGCAAATCTGCAAGGAAATCATTGAGGTATGCAAGAACTACAGAGTGGTGATACTGGGGGACTTTGGTTACCCAATTATAGGAATGAAATAACATTAGAGTAAAGGGAAAGGAGAATGAATTTCTCAAATGTGATTGTAGTGCTCAATAGCAAAAGTGATCAGGAGAATTTCCTTGACCAGTATCTTCTCAGTCCAATTAGAAAGGAGGCATTGCTAGACCTGGTGGTGGGAATGAGTTGGGTTAAGTGGACCAATTGTCTGTGGGGGAACAGTTGGGTAAAAGTGATTATTATATCGCAAGGTTTAGATTCATAATGGAGAAGAGCAAAGAGCAGTCTAAAGTAGAACTTCTAATTGGAAGAGGGCTGAGTTCAATGGAATAGCAGCGGACCTAGCCAGTGTAAAATAGAACCAAAGACTGGCAGGAAAACTGTACCAGAACAGGTGTTCTTTAAGGAGGAGATGTTTCTGGCACACGCTAGGTGCATTCCAAAAATAAGGAAAGGTAGGGGAAGTAAAGTTAGGGTTCCTTAGATAATAAGGGAAATGGAGAGCATAATGAAGCAAAAAAGGTGTATGATGCGGATCAGCTAGGAGGTTGGCCAAACTCAATAAGTTGAGAGGGGAAGTGAAGAGGAAAACAAGTTTAACAAGGAGAGAATATGAGAATTGAATGGCAGTCAACATAAAAGGAAACCCAAAAATCTTCTACAAGCTTTAAATAGTAAGCAGGTAGTAAGAGGCAAAGTAGGTCCTATATGGGACAAAGAAGGCAATATAAGTTTAGAGGGATGGGGCAAGGCTTGGAAAGCTTAATGAGTACTTTGTTCCAGTGTTTACTAAGGAAGAGGGTGCTGACAAAATATCAGAAGAAGAGGAGGTGATAGAGGTAATGGATAGGCTGAAGATTGATAGACAGGGTGTACTTGGAAGGCTGGCTATCCTTAAGGTGGAAAAGTCACCTGGTCTGGATGGCTTGTATCCCAGGGTGCTAAAGAAAGTGGGAATGGAAATAACAGAAGGGTTTTCCATCATCTTCCAAACTTCCCTGGGTATAGAGCAGTTCCAGAGGATTGGACGATGTCAAATATTCAAATTATTCAAAAAAGGATGTAAGTACCTTCCTAGTAACTACAGGTAGTCAGTTTAACATCAGTGGTGAGTAAGGTTTTAGAAACAACAATCAAGGAAAAAAATAACAGCCACTTGGAGAGGTTTGTCCTAATTAAGGAGATCCAGGACAGATTTCCAAAAGGCAGATTATGTTTGACTGATGTAATTGAACTTTTTTGATGAAGTAACAGGTGAAGGGAATGCAATGGATGTCTATATGAATTTTAAGAAAGTGTTTGACAAAGTACTATTGAAAAGGCTAGTTAACAAAATTGAGGCTCATGAAATAGGATGTTCAGTGTCTGCTTAGATAAAAAAAAATTGGCATAAGGACAGATGTCATGGTAAATGTTGTTTTCAGAATGGAGGTGGTAGACAGCGGTTTTCCCCAAAGTTCAGTGCTATATATATATATATATAAATAACTTGGATATTGGCATTCAGAATAAAATTTCAAGATTTGCCAATGATATCAAATTTGGAAATATGGCAAACAGTGAGGATAACACTAATCAATTGCAATAGGACATAGATAGACTAGCAGAATGGGCAAACAAATGGCAGCTGGAACTTAATACAGAGAATTGTAAGGTGATGCATTTTGGCAGAAGGAATGGAGACAGCATATAAAAGCAATCACACAATTCTAAAGAATATAAAGGAACAGAGGGAACTGAGGGTTCATGTGCATAGATCTTTGAAGGTGACAGGATCTATTGAGAGACTAATTAGCAAAGCATCTGGGATTTTGAGCTTTTGAGATTTTGAGAAATAGAGATAAAGAGTGCAAAAGCAGGGAAGTTATCTTGAGCCTTTTTAAAGCTCTCTTTAGGCCATAACTAGAGCATTGCATCCAGTTCTCATCACTACACTTTAACAAGAATTTGAGGAAAATTGAGAAAGTGCAAAGATTTACCAGAATGGTTCCAGGGATGAAAGTTCTTAGTTACAAGGTTAGGTTGGAGAAGCTGGGGTTGTTATCTTTGGAGTCAAGGAGATTGAGTGAAGATTTGATAGAGTTGCACAAGATGATGAAAGGTTTAGGAGACACAGATTTTTAGGGATTGGGCAAGAGATGCAGGGCACGCTGTGAGGAGCATTTCTATGCAGCAGTGGTCATGACTTGGAACTTGCCACCTTTGAGGGTGGTGGAAATGGAGGCAATCAATAATTTCAAATGAAGGAAATAAACTTGCATGGGTAAAGGGATGGAATGGGTGAATGAGACTGATGGAATTGTTCCCCAGAGAGCTGGGATGGACTTGATGGGCAGAATGTTGCTCTGATGCTATGGCCTGGAATTGTTATTTTGTTCATATCATGGAAGTTTCAATTTCTGTGTTCTAGATTACTTTCATAGGATAATTATTAACTACTTACAATTTGAAAGTACATTCATTGGTTCCACAATCTAGGTAAGTTTTGATATTTTGATACCAGCCCAGAGGCAGAAATTTTTTTTGGGTGCTTTATGTATTTCATACAACCAAAGGATGTCCCATTGCTTTGGAAAGCAGCCATGCAACAGCAGATCTCACTTCAGGCTTTAATAATCAACTAAATTTTAATAGATAAACTGAATAAATGATATTTATGGTAACTATGCTAGTCTCTGTGCTAAACAAAAACAAAAATACCTGGAAAAACTCAGCAGGTCTGGCAGCATCTGCGGAGAGGAGCACAGTTAACATTTTGAGTCCGAATGACTCTTCAACACAACTAAGTAAAAATAGAAGAGAGGTGAAATATAAGCTAGTTTAAGGCGAGGGTTGGGAGGGGGGTTGGTGGGACAAGTAGAACTGGATAGAGGGCCAGTGATAGGTGGAGATAACCAAAAGATGTCTCTGTGCTTCTCCTTCTGTTTCTATTTTAGTTGTGTCGGTGTCTGTATTCCGTGAACGTTTAGATGGTTAGCGCTGTGAAGTGAAACTTAGCTCTATTGTAATATTTTCATCTTCTCAGTTGGAAATTTAAGGGTTTGAATCCTATTCCAGACAATCCCAGAAAGCAGAGATGAGAGTTTCAGGCTTTGAACTTTCGGTTGACTTTCAGCAGGGTAGTTGAATACAATGAGAAAGGAATGTACACTTCCCACTGGTCAAGGGACTAGAGGTAAGGGGTAGAATTTAATGAGGACAGCAAGGGGTCCATGTCTGCCAACAAAACTGGTGGGACATCCGCTGACCTGACCTCTGGGAACATTGAGGGAATTAAGCCCCAACTGGAAGCAGGAACACTGCTGCTGGGGCTCCTGGCTCCATGGGGACAATTTCGTTTCAGAATTTGCCTCACTGGGGTGAAAATCCCGCCCAGGGAGCTGTCAGCCAATCGGAGACTGGCACTTTTGCATTACTGGCAGTGCCACCAGGAGTGGTGGCTGCTGCTGGTAATGCACTTGGGCCTTTACCAGGGATCATTATTGGATCCCTGAAGAAAGGTAAGTGATGGTGGGATGGAGGTTGCAGGGAGGGGTCGCCAGTGAGGTGGAGGACAGGGAAAGCACAGCTGGGTGGATCTCAACAGGCTCCTCCCTTCCAACGTCAGGTCTCACCATCAGGCACTAAGTGCCTTTGAATGCGCGACCCAGTTCCCCTACCAGGCCACAAGCAAATCCAGCAGAGCTTGATTGTCAGTCTCCACATATGGCATGTACCTCTGCCCTCAACTGGTCAAATTTCAATAATCAATGAGGGAGGCTTCATGCTGTGGGAGCTGGTTAGAAAAGGACTTACCTTGATTTAATGGGTGTTTAGAGAAAGCCTATTTTCTCAGATGCTTTGGAGAAGGAGTTAACAATGACCTGGAACTCAGTTTCTGAGTGAGCGCACACATAAGCATCAGCTGCAAACTGAAAATCAATGACTGAGATTGGAGTGATTTTGGTTTTGGATTGAAGATGGTGTATGTTGAAGTTTCCTGTTTATTCTGCAAATTAACTCCATACCTGTGGGTAATATGCTGGAGGTGAGGTGCAGTAAGATGGAGAAGGGTGTTGGTGCAATGATACAGTCTTGTTTGACCCCAGTGTTCACTAAGATAGGGTCTGTGGTTATTCTATTGCTGAGGATCATGGCTTGCATGTCATTGTGGCAACAAATTTCTGAGGGCAGCCAAATTTGAAAAGCATACTGTTGTGTTCAATTGTTCGGATTTTGATTATGTGTGCCTGTAGACTGTTCGCTGTGAAGTGGGCTATGAGTCAAGACTGTAGGTTTGGTTACAGAGCAACTGAAAACAGGCAGCATGCATGAAACTATAGACATTTTAAAAGCATTGTAACAAAGTTCCTGCTCATAAATGGAACCTGGTGAGTGTCATTTCTGCATATTGACCAGAAACTGAACTGAAGCAGCCATATAAATGCTGTGGTTATAAGAACAGGTGAGAGGCTGTGAATTCTGCACTGAGTAACACACTTTCTGACTCGCCAAAGCCTGTCCAAGAGCTACAAGGCACAAGTCAGGAATGTGATGGAATCTTCTCCACTTGCCTGGATGAGTGCAGCTCCATCAACACTCAAGAAGTTCGACACCATCCAGAACAAAGCAACATATTTCATTGGCACTCCCTCTACCACCAATGGCAGCAGTATGTGTACATCTACAAGATGCACTGCAACAACTCGCCAAGGTTCCTTTGACAGCACCTTCCAAACCTGTGACCTCCACCAACTAGAAGGACAAGGGCAGAGAATGCATGGGGTACACCACCACCTGCATGTTCCCCTCCAAGCCACACAATATCCTGACTTGGAACTACATCGCCATTTGTTCACTGTCGCTGGGTCAAAATCCTGGAACTCCCTCCCAAACTGCACTATGGGTGTACCTACATCACATGGACTGCAATGGTTCATGAAAGCAGCTCACGACCACCTTCTTAAGAACAATTAGGGTTGGGCAATAAAAAATGCCTCGGCCTTAAGCCTTCATCATTGACCATAAGCTGAGATGCACTGCCTGAATGTGTGGTGGAGGCAGATACAACGGTGATTTTCAAAGGACAATTGGATAATTATCTGAAGGGCAAAAACATTTACAAGGCTATGGGGAGAAGGCAGGGGGGAGAAGGCAGGGGAGTGGGTCTAGCTGTGGTGCTACTGTGGTGCTTGTTACATGGACACTATGGGCTAAATGGTCTCCTACTGTTTTGTAATTATTCTATGATTCTATGGCTGCCTTTTTGCCCGTATCCCTTAATAACTTTGTTAATTTTAAAACTGGGTTTAATTGTTAATCAATCGATCTAGCATCAATTGCCATTTTCAGAAGAGTTCCAAAATTCTGCAACCCTTTGCCTTTAGAAGTGTTTCCTAATTTCACTTCTAAAAGGACTGGCTTTAATTTTAGACTACGCAGCCTTACCCTAGACTCCCAACCACAGAAAGTTTCGCCCTATTTACTGATTCCTTTAATATCTTGAAAACTTCGATCAAATCTCCCATAACCTTCTAAATTACAAGTAATACAATCATTGTGTAATCTCTCCTTGTAAATTAACCTTTGGAATTTTTTTTAAAATTCTTTCACGGGATGTGAACATTACTGACAAGGCCAGCATTTGTTGCCCATCCCTGCCTTTAGGTGGTGGTGGTGAGCCACATTCTTGAACTGCTGAACTAGGTATTCCCACCATGCTGTTAGGACACGACAGCGGAGGATATAGTCCAAGTCAGGGTGGTATGTGGCTTGGAAGGAAACTTGTAGGCAGTGGTTTTCCCACACATTTGCTACCTTTGCTCAAGTGATACATGTCATGGGTTTGGCAGGTGCTGTCAAAGGAAGCAAGTTGCTGCAGTGCATCTTGAAGATATACACCAATCTCACTGCACCTGTGGTGAATGAGTGCTGATCAAGCTGGCTGCTTTGTCCTGGATTGTGTTGAGCTTCTTGAGTGTTGGAGTTTTACTCATCCAGGCAAACGGAGATTATTCCATCACACTCCTGACTTATGTCTTGTAGATGGTCAATAGGCTTTGGGGAGTCAAGAAGTGAGGCACTAACCACAGAATCCACAGCCATCAACTTGTTCTTGCAGCCACAGCATTTGTGTGACCAGTCCAGTTGAGTTTCTGATCAACAGTAATCCCTAGGATGTTGATGGTGCATGATTCAGCAATGGTAACGTCATTGAATGTCAAGGGGAGATAGTCTCTCTTGTTAGTGATGCTCATTGCCAAGCCCATCCATGGTACCATTCTGGTTAATACATGCTGCATTCCCTCCAAAGTTAATACATTCTTCCAATTTGATGATCTCTATACCTGGTGCCCAAGACTCTTTAGAACCCCACTGTTTCTCACTTTTCACCATTTAGAAAGTAACCTCTTCTACCCATTTATGTCCAAAGTGGATGACATCACATCTGCCAGTTTTGGCTATTTACTTGATTGATCACTATGTAGATCAAGCTTCCATTCATATTGCTTACAATGTTACCTGTGTGTCATCAGTAGATGATGGAACAGAAAGCCACATATCCATCTTTACCCTGTTAGGTCTACATGTGACTTTAGAACAGCAGTGTTCTTGGCACTTAACTGCCCTCTAAAATGGATTAGCGATTCAGGATAATTAGGAATGGGCAACAAATGCTGGCTTTGCCTGTGATGTCCACATTCCATGAAAGAAGGAAAAAACCCCTTGGTTTCCATCTCTTGCCTTTCTTAAATAGCAGAGTGATATGACATTTTTCAATCTAAAGGACTAACTCTCAAATAGAGAGAATTTTGAAAGATTAGAGTTAGGGCAACTGCATTGTGGTCATCTACTTCCCCTACTCACCTGGGAAGAAAACCATTTGATCTGGGGGTTTACCACTGTTTAGCATAATTTTCTTAGGTACTGTTATTTTGCCTAATTTTGTTAAGTCACTGACCTTAATTCAAAATCAATTCCCTTGAGACACCTAGGGCAGAATCTTCTGGCTGGCATTCAGGTGGCAGAGTCTGCCAGCCAACACTTAAAATGTCGCGCGCAAACATTGCACGAGCGTCCCGACGATATTTCAGTTGGTGGGTGCGCTCTGCAGTGGGTCGCGTGCCCGCCATTAATTAAAGGCCTTGTTAAGGCCATTAACTCTCTAATCGACCAGGATTTTGAGGAGCCCGTGCAAACTTCGGGTTGGCGCACCGGCTCAATGGGCAGTGATTTTTTTTTTACAAACCTCGTCCAGTGACGGGGTGAGGTTTGATATCGGAATTTAAAAATAGTTATAAAGTTTTTGTGTATTAACATGTCCCATCTTGTGTGACATTTTCACGAGGGGGACATGTTTATGATTTTTTCATTTTTCTGTTTTTAAAGTTTCACTGGTTTTCAGCGATCTCCCTGAGGCAGCACTTTGCCTCAGGGAGAAGTGCGCTCTTTTGCACGCAAGCGTGAAAGAGCGCACTCTGGCAGTTGGGGAATATCCCTCCCCCACACAGGAAGCGCATAATGCTTCCCATCGGGCGACATGTTGGGTGGGCCTTAATTGGCCCTCCCACTTAAAATGGCAGCAGGGCCCATTTCGGTGGCAGCGATCGGCTGCCCGCCCGCCAAGTCGGTCGGGCCCGCCCATCAAGGGCAAAATTCTGCCCCTAGTATACTGGCCTCTTCCTCCACTGTAAATACTGACATAAAGCTATTATTCAGCACATGTACCATTTCCTTGAGAACAATGTCATTGTTCTGTTTCAGAGGTCACATTGCTCCTGTCTACTCTTTTCCCTAATGTAATTGTAACTACTTTATGTTGATTTATATAATCCTTATACACTCCTTGCAAATTTCATTTCATTCTTCCTGAACCAATTCAGCTTCTGGTTAATAGTGATATCTAAAATGTTGATAATGTTGATTCACTTGCTGGAGGAAATGGTCTCTGCTGAGCACTTATCTGCCAATTGTGCCAATACTCATCAGCTTAAGTCTGGGTGTTAGCTTTTCAGTAGACTCACATTGGGCAGAAATTTCCACTCTGAGGGTGGGTGCCTGATCCTCTAGAGCGTGAAATGACGCCCGTTGACATTGATTGAGCACAGCCGCGCAATACTTCGGTGGGCAGGTGTGTGCTGAAGCAGGCAGCATGCTAGCTGACAAAAGGCCTGTTAAGGCCATTAGGTTATCAATTAATGTAAATTTTTCACTGCCCATCCAACCCAATGGTTGGCGGATGGAGGAAAAGGCCAAGAGGCCTTCGCGTTTTTTGGAAACCTCATCCAAAAGCAAATAAAAACTTTAATTTTGCATTAATATGTCCCTGCTCATGTTACATGAGGGGAGGATTTATAAAGAAAATAAAATGTAATATCTCTTCATCTCCTTGAGGCAGCTCTTGTGCCTTGGAGACTATGCAGCACTCACTCACACGCACGCGTGAAGTTCACACTCGGCCAGCTCGCACCAGCCCAAACAGACAGTGCTCAGCGCTGCCGCTCAAGTTTCACATTGGGTGGGCCTTAATTGGCCCAGCAGCGTGAAATCACGATGCGGTTGGCTTCCCAACCATCCCACCCAAGGGCAAAATTCTGCCCATTGGCTGCTTCATTATCAGAGGAATGGTCAGTTAGCACCAATGCCTGACTTTTTATAACGGAGGGAAGAACATTAAGTAGCTGAGGAAGGGCAGGGTAAGAATGAAGAACTTCTCAAAGGGTGACCAGAGGTCACAATTCCAGTCTTTGCCAGCCACCTTTATCTTAAATATAATTCTAGTTGCTTAAAACAGTATAAACAGGCAACTTTTATGCAAATTGCCATCTTCTTTGCCCAAGATAAAGCAATTATCCATTTTAAACATTGGCATTGGAGTGCTGGGTACCCTTTAAATTTTCAGTCAATCAATTATGTATCCATTGTAAAATAAACATTGATAACTACTTTATTTTCAGCCCTTGATAAAGGTCATTTTGTCACACCTTGAAAAAAAAAACCCAGCAAATTATATTAGCAAGACTTCCGCTTCATGAAACTAGTATTCCTTTGATGTGGTCAGAATCCTATTTGCTCATCACAATAGCACAATGTGCTAACTAGGTAGTCAAAAGGGAAATCTGGTGGCATACCCAACCAGGTATCCTCAATGAAATCTGGTGGCATACCCACCCACCAACCTGATCTCTGAGAGTCCTGACAGTACTAAATGCCTAACTGGCAGCATGAACCCTACAACTTGGGCTCCATGCAGCATCAGAGACATTTAATTGCTGCGCTATTGTGCGTGGGATGGATAGCCTGCCCTGAGAGCTGCCAGCAGTTCTCCATTACCAGCAGCGCCACAAGGAGTGGTGGTCACTGTTGGTATTGCACTGGGGTGGACAAGTGGAGGACAGGTATTCCAGAAAGGGGTGCACTAGTTAAGTGGCAGAGGGTGCAGAAGAGGAGGCAGCAGCCTCAGTTCGCCTCCAAGCAGGATTGTCCTTCAGCAGCCTTAAAAAGAATCAGAGGGAGGTAGAATCTCCGCCCTGCATGCTCCCACGGCTCTGAACTCACCTTCAAGAGAACAGGGCATTAAATTCTGCCCAATATGATTCAGCAGGTTGGGTAATAAGTAGCTAAGTAGTGTATACCAGGTTCATCGAACAGTTTGTGCTAGTTAATTGAATTGTCATTGTCATCGTCCCTTCTCCTGGTCTACCGAGACTTAATGGCTCATGGTAGTTGAAGAACTTGAAAATCAGTGTTCATACACTTAAATCCCATTTAAAACTCTCAATTCATTAACCTGTATGAACATTAAATAAAAAAGCAAAGTTTTGTTTCAGAAGCAATTTGTAAAGTTTCAAAAGTTTATTTTCAAAATAAATATAAATGTCACTGTCAACTTTTCAAACACTTTGATTTCAATCTATTTGTTCAGTATTATCATTTGCAGGATCAAAAAGAGTCATAGCCAATACTAGGATTTGTTGATTTAAATTGCAAACTACAGATAGGTGTTGAGAATCACAGGAAACCATTCTCATTCAATAATAGACAGCAAAAACTTGGCCCCTGAACATCAGCATGACTCAAAACACATAGCCCAAAACTGTTAACATTATTTGCCTTAAAGGAAAAGACAAAAATGGCATCCTCTCACCATCATCCCAGCCCCCCAAAAAAAACAAAATCACTGCATTTGATACTCAATTTAGTCATTTTATTGCTGTCTGTATATGGTAGAGAAAAAGGGTCCAAGCCTCCTGGGAGCCAAAATTGAAATGGCAGATGTAACACATCCATTTCCTTTGCTTGGCAAAGGTTTCATTCAGCACTTCCATACAATGTTACGATGACCAAGTTTCCGGTTGGAGGCAACCTTGCAAGGAACAATCTGGTTTTGATGGTGTAGCAGGAATGGGTAGAAACAAACTTTTATAATGTAAATGTTTAAATGGGGTGTGTTTTTGTATGTTTACGGGCACCACAATAAGAGATCACACTGGGACAGCACCCTAGATATTACAGTCTATTTTTCAGACAGTATCTAAAATCTGTTAAAAAAAATTAAGTACTGAAAGCTTTTCACCTTTGAGGAAATGCATCTAGGTTGATTACAGAACCTGTGTTTAAATAGTAACCTCAAAATGCTAACGTGGATAGAAACAATTTCCAAATTCAACTTAGTTGATAGGGGCAAGATGAAATAAGGTGGGAAGAGGCTCATGTGGAGCACAAACAGGCATAAACCTGCTGAGCCAAATGGCCTATTTCTGTGCTTTAAAAGGTACAAATTGCATAGAATTTAAGATGCGCTTGAAGATCAAGTCTGTAGGGAGTGGGGAAAGGAAGGAAGATGCTTTTTTGGGCTAAGAAACAGAAATGAGGCCAAATGCTGATAAGGTACTATATTTTCACGATACAAAGCTCTTGCTAGAATGCTGCTTTCCAAACATTTCAGGACAATGTACAGTAAATGAATGCCCTGAAAGATCTCCTGCTGAAGAAAAATCATGAAGTCTGGAAAGTTACACCATGTCAGTCATCATTTGAAAGGAAGTGATTTGAGTGCAATTTTCATTAGAGCTCTTCTGAAGAGTTCTCCCCAAAAAGCACAACAGCCGCATTTCAAAGAAAACTTACAAAATAATTCAAAAATACAAATTTCTGTAGTACAATATAAATGCATACTTTGGATTAATTAGGTTACACAATCAGGAAATACAGGAAGCACTTTTAGCCTAACTTTTTAGAAAAAGGATCAAAATCTTACTCAAATTCATGCAGATCAGAAAAAGACAGGGTTATACAAAGAAGTAGTATCAGCCTACATATATACTTAACCGGAATTTTTTTTAAAAAAGCTACGTAAATGCTTCTGGTTTAAAACAACAGAATGTCAAGGGGGAAAAAACAACCAACTGAAATTTGATAAAAAGTTATACAAACCAACAAGATTTAATACTTTTAAGAAGATTAATCAAACTATGTACATCTCAACATTCAACTCCAGCTTCATATGACTCATGGGCAAGTAATGCTTGCAAAATGTTGTTACCCATAATGCACTACTCCCTGAAAAGGTGCAAGAAAAAGAAACAGCATTTGTTTTGTTTTACCTTCAGATTTTGCATGGACCCTTTGATTCCAAATTATGGCAACAATTAGAAGAGTAACAGCAAGAGAGGATGCACAAAATAGAAGTAGATTTTTAGTCTGTGCACCTTTATTCATTTTTAGTCCTGATGTCCTTTTTAAAAAAGCTTCAGGCTATGCTCACACTTATGCTTTAAAGGGTAACTTTACACTTGCTTTGACTTTTTAAGGTAGAAAGAGGGGTTTTCAACATGAAATTTCTGCTGACTGAGGGCCAGAGTTTTCAACAGCTCCCACATGAGTATTCGAGTTGGCATTGGTGTTTTGGTTCAGCCCCGTAGCTGGGTGGCTATAAAACTTTGATGCCTCCCCGGTATGAGCTCGACTCCTGTTGCCCTCTAGGGACACTACACTGGATCCGGATGCTGAACGGGATCTCATAAGACGAGTCATGCTGGCTGCAGGCACTACGATTAAAGAACAGGGAAAATGAAAGAATGCATGGCTAACAAGGTACAATGGTCGAGTGTTAATACTGTACCAAACCATTTAAGGTAAATGCTTTCTACTTACTGTAGCCCATGCCTTGCACAAAGTATTTGAAAGCTTCTGTAAGCTTTGCTGGCTGCAAAAGAAAACCAAAAATGAAAGTTCTGAAACGTTTAATGCATTTTAAATTTTCTTCTATAAATTATCCATCTGCTTACATAATGTGTCTTTTATTTGGAAGGTTTACTAGGCAAATACCAGGAATAGGTGGGTTGTCTTTTGAGGAAAGGTTGGACTTGTATCCACTGGAGCTTAGAAATGTAAGAGGTGACTTGATTGAAAAACAAGATTCTCAGGGGTCTTGATGGAGTGGATGTGGACAAGATGTTCCCTCTTGTGGGACAATCTAGAGCTAGGGGGTCGCAGTTTAAAAATAAGGGGCTGCTCATTTAAAACAGAGGTGAGGAGAAATTTCTTCTCAGAGGGTCATTAGTCTTTGGAACACTTCCTCAAAAATGGCAGTGGAAGCAGGGTCTTTGAATATTTAAGGCAGAGCTAAATAGATCCTTGATTAACAAGAGGGTGAGAGAAAAAGAGGATGAAAAGGTTATTGGGGATAGGCTGAAGGTTACAATCAGATCAGCCATGATCTTATTCTATGGCAAGGCAGGATTGAAGGGCTGAATGGCCTACTACTGCTCATAGCTGAGATTGACCGAGTGGTTAACAGTGAGGTTGAGTGTCTTGGGTTACAGGAAGATATAGACGGGATGATCAAATGGGCAGATAAGTGGCAGATGGAATTTAACCCTGAAAAGTGTGAGGTGATACACTTTGGAAGGAAGGAAGCATTTAATGAACGGCATGACACTAGGAAGTTCTGAGGAACAAAGGGACCTTGGCATGTGTGTCCATAGATCTCTGAAGGCAGAGGGGCATGTTAGTGGGGTGGTGAAAAAGGCATATATGGGACACTTGCCTTTATCAATTGAGGCATAGATTACAGAAGTAGGGAGGTCATGTTGGAGTTGTATAGAACCTTGGTGAGGCCACAGCTGGAGTATTGTGTGCAGTTCTGGTCTCCACATTATAGGAAGAATGCGATTGCACTGGAGGGGGTGCAGAGGAGATTCACCAGGATGTTTCCTGGGATGAAACATTTAAGTTATGAAGAGAGGTTGGATAGACTTGGGTTGTTTTCGTTGGAGCAGAGAAGGTTGAGGGGTAACCTGATCGAGGTGTATAAGATTATGAGGAGTGGATAAGGAGCAGCTGTTCCCCTTAGTTGAAAGGTCAGTCACGAGGGGACATAAGTTCAAAGTGAGGGGCAGGAGGTTTGGTTGGGGGGGTGGGGAGGGGTGGCAGAGATGTGAAGAAAAGCTTTTTTACCCAGAGGGTGGTGACGGTCTGGAGTGCACTGCCTGGGAGGGTGGAGGAGGTGGGTTGCCTCACATCCTTTAAAAATTACCTGGATAAGCACTTGGCACGTCATAACATTCAAGGCTATGGACCAAGTGCTGGTAAATGGGATTAGGTGGGTAGGTCAGGTGTTTTTCACATGTTGGTGCAGACTCAAATGGGCCAAAGGGCCTCTTCTGCACTGTGTGATTCTAGCTCAGCTCATATGTATGCAAAGTGGCTGTAAGTGCAAGAATGCTCAGAATTCTGCTCCATTCAAATCCACCCAAGCCCGTACCCCTAGAAGTGTCAATATGGGAGATAAAGCCAGTTCTTCCATTTAGATGGAGTCCTAATGCAAAGACAACATCATCACTACTAACATAACACAGGTACTTAGCAGCACCTTTAAATGTGATAAAATGTCCTAAAGCATTTCTCAGGGTCATTACAAGTCACAACCTTAGGGTAATCATATATTTTAAAGAATATCTTAGAGGAAAGCGAGGAAGAGGGGTGGAGAGTTTTAGAGGAGAAATTCCAGAGCTCAGGGCCCAGGTAACTGAACACAGCCACAAATGGCAAAACCATTAAAAATGAGGGTTGCTCAAGGAGGCCAGAAGTAAGGTAAGTGGGGATATCTTGAAAGGTTGTAGGGCTGGAGGAGATTAGAGAAGGCAAGGTTGAGGCCATGGAGGGATAACTCCTTTTAAAAAACTGTTAAATCAGCTATGTTAAACAGTATATTTTACATAAGTTTCAAATATACCTGAACAATTTGTGGCAGTCCTCCACAGTCAGACATCTATTTCAAATCAAAGGAGAGAATCGTTAAAGTGAAAATCTTACATCTAAATTGTGGAAATGTACAGTCCATTTTTAATGGTTCCTTTAGTCCTTGATAAACAGTTGAATATGCTATTAGAAGTACTCAACTACTTTTGATGAGCATTAATAAGTAGTCCTTAGTACTTCACAAGATTGTTCACAACGATTGATATTTCACTTTTCCTTTGCAGAGACAAGCAAATGCATTCTGGCAGTAAAGTGCACAGGATATATTTTGAGGTTCTTGTAGAAGATGTTAATATCCATCTCTGATGCATAAAAAAGGTGCTTGTTGTTTGATAGAAGACTCGCAGAGAACATGTACCACCTTAAGGTCTATAGAGGATATTTCAGCATTCAACTACTGTTAACCTTCAGTATTGAGTCCATATTGATTTTATTAACCTCAATCCACTTGACATTAGAATGGAAATATGATAGCTGTGCTAGAGCTTGTGATTGTTACTTCTACATCTACAGCTCAATATGGCCAAACAGTAGTGTTCTGGCATCCAAATAAGTACCTAAAGATGGAATTACCTGGAAAAACTCAGCAGGTCTGGCAGCATCGGCGGAGAAGAAAAGAGTTGACGTTTCGAGTCTTCATGACCCTTCAACTGAACTGACTGAATATTAGGAAAGGGGTGAAATATAAGCTGGTTTAAGGTGGGGGGGGGGGGAGCAGTAGGGGGGAGAGAAGTGGGGGGGGGTGTGGCTGTAGGGACAAGTGTCCCTACAACCACACCGCCCCCCCGCCCCCACTTCTCCGCCGATGCTGCCAGACCTACTGAGTTTTTCCAGGTAATCCTGTTTTTGTTCTGGATTTCCAGCATCCGCAGTTTTTTGTTTTTATAAGTATCTAAAGATACTCACTGAATCAGAATAAGTTTTAAATGATCATTGCAAATCTTATATAAAATGTGCTGTCTGAAAACTACCCAGCTCAAGAGATTTTGTTTTACACCAATAAACCCACAGAATCTAATGAAAATAGCCCAGATGCTCAGTTCCAAAGAACACCTCCAGCAGCCTTTTTTAAAGTTAGCATGGACTTGAAACTACTGAAATAAGAAATGTACAAGTGACTTTTAATCAATAGTCAAAAATGTCCATTACACTGTCCTGAGCAAATCAGAGGTTCAGGTTTTGTGGTCAGCAGCGACATGACAGTACACATTACTGATCTTGAAAAAAACAGTCCACAAAGATCTAGTGAGTTCTGTGACACAGCATTAATTTCATTTAGGCACAAGCTAGACAGAAATCAATAATGACACTGTTGACAAATGTCAAACAGATTGGCTACACAGCCTATCGTATGGAAGAATTCCCTGGGAACAAACTAGGAAGTAACACCGCTTTTATCATTCACTTTTCACAATTTTACAGAGGAAACTAAAAATCAAAATTGGGGCATGCATAGGGCGTTAAGGTAGCTGAAATATCAAGTTAAAATTTAAGTTTTAAAAATCTATGTAACATTGATCATGGAACAGATAATTTGCTAAGTTTTTCAGGGCTATAGAGGTTGATTGTATACTTATGGCTTAAAACTCAGTTACTTTATTCAAAAAGGCATAACTTCATTATTCTATTATTTTCTCAAAAAAAACTTTCAATTCATTAATTTCAATCTGCAGGGAATTTAGTGGTGTACCCTGTGGAGGAGTAAGGAATCAGTGACAGCAACATCTGGATCTCTGCATTTACCTGCATACATGTGGATGTCAGAGGTTTGTTAATTTCACAGAAATATGGCAAACACCAACAGGTTAACTATCATTACAACTGAAAATCCAGGCCATTGACTGTATATACCTTCAAAAGAGCGACTGATTTACTAAAATTGAGTAAACCAAATTCTAGTTTCACTAGATGGAATTCTTTTGACATTTGGGGAATTAAATCCAACAATTTTCTCCAAACAGAAAATTGTGGGACCTATGCAAAGCAGCAGTTCACCCACTATTTACTGACAGCACCCCCTGGCTTTAAAGAAAGATTTGAGCATAAAAGACATCAAATAGACTTTAGTCTTTCAGGCATTAAAGCTCAGGCAGATATACCCGTAAAATATCTGCAATCAAATTAGTGCGCTTAACCAACTCTATCATCTCATTTATCCCCACCCCAAGCCAGTCCTCTAGTACCATTCCCTCCCTCCCACACCACTCATCCCAATCCTTTCATTTCCCTCATATCATCCATGTGCCATCCTCCATCTTCTTCCAAACCTCCCATGCATTTTTCCTTCTCCCTTTTATTTAACTTCCATTTTCTTTTTCTCAACTAAAATCACCGCTTCTCCCCCACTGCCACCAACCATTGGCAGCCACTCGTTCATCATGTTGCAGTCGGTGTGCCCCATGTGCCTCCACAAGCACCAGGCTATGCCCACCAAATCAACCCACTGTCCAATCGGACAGACAAAAACTGCACATTATACATACATATATACATACATACATACAACAAAGCAAAAATATACATCGCACTGTTCCAAGGGCAGCAGGGGAGTTCTTCTGGTGCCTTGGCCAATATTTACCCTTTAATAACTTATCCCACTCTGTCACCCCCATTTTAAACAGGGTACAAAGTCCTACTCTCTCAATCTGCATTTCTAAGTTACCTTATTATTGTGCATTTCAAAGCTCCCAGTTACATGCAGCTTGGAAGTTTTATATAGTATTATATTCCTCTTTCAGCACTGCTTCCACAGCAATACCAACCAACTTTTAGCACAACACAGTAAGGACAATATGTGCACTTTCAATAGATTAGGTTTCATCTTAAAGTGAAAAAAATCTAGCAACTAGAATAACTCAGGAATCTAATAGGAAGTTAGTCAGGCATTCTAGCTTTGGTTCTTTTCGTAGAAAACCAAGGGCAGAATTTTTCCGTTGGCAAGCTGGGGGCAGGGCCCGCTCGCCAACGTGCGAACCCCCGACGTTATCCCACCCCATTTAAATATTCAGGAAGGTGGGGGGACAGCGCGATCAGCTGTCCACCCGCCGGCCTGTCAATGGCAAATGGAGGCCACTGACAGGGTAGTTAAATCAATTAAAGGCCGTGCCCGTCCAACCTTAAGGTTGGTGGGCAAGCCAGGAGCCCCAGCGGGCTTCTAAAAAAACAAGAAACCTTATCCACTTGCAGGATGAGGTTTCATGTCGGTTTTCAGAAGCTTTAATAAAGTTTGTGATATTTATTAACATGTTCCATGTTGTGTGACATTTTCACATGAGGGGGACATGTTAATTTTTTTATTTTTCTATTTTTAAACTTTCAACCACTGTCAGCGCTCTCCCTGAGGCAGCACTTAGTCTCAGGGAGATGTGCGCTCTTTCGCACGCATGTGCGAAAGAGCGCACTCTGGCAGTTAAGGAATCCCGCCCCTACCCGCACAGGAAGCACAAAGCACTTCCTGTCAGGCGGACCTTAATTGGCCCGCCCACTTAAAATGGCAGCGGGGCCCGTTTCGGCAGCGGCGATTGGCTGCCCGCCCACTGCCGAACCGGTGGGGCCCGCCCGCCCATCAAGGGCAAAATTCTGCCCCAAATCTGGGGAAAAAAACAAAAATCACTTGTCTGGGCTACATGTTGCCCAGAGTATTGCATATAGTGCACAGGAGCAAATACCCTCAAGCAGTTCTTGGCATCCTACATTGATTGTCATGAAGGTATCGTTGACTACCACAAATAGGTTTTTCATTTGGTGCTGGAACATTAATGAGTTCCAAATTCTCAGCTTTGATACATTTCTTACAACACCAACATGAATACTGTGGCCAGCATTAAAGCTTCATGCTGTACACTGTCAATTACTAGTATTCCCAAACACCAATGGGCTGTTACTTGCATAATAACTCAAAAGCTATTTACTTGTTAATGATGAACTGTAGATTTATTGGTTTAAGCCACACATTAAATGTTTGTGTCCATACATGACATCCATTTTCCTACAGTTATACAAACACTTGAAACAAACCACACCCTCCCCCACCCCCAGTGAAAAACAAAGCCTGTGAAGTTTAACTTTTAGGAAATCCTGTACCTTGTTGTTATGAGATAAGATTCTGAGTGCTTATTTCTTTTAAAGAAAATTGAGTTAGTAGCACAAGCATATAAGAACTGAAAATATTACCAAGAGAAGTTGCACAACTGGATAGTAAAGCTCATTAACAGGGACTTCTAAACCTAAATAGTTGGTCAAATAGGTCACAATGAAGCAATCTGCCAGAGCAGGTTCACTACCCAAGTCTCAGGTTTGACATTATTGCACTGCACCTAGACCCGGTCAAAACTGAAAAACATCCTACAGTCAAGCACTAGGCCCAATCCCAAAATTCTTCACCAACCACCATTTGCAAGAACCTGTGCTTTCAGCATTTCTAAAAGTGTCCCTATTTATCTTATTTTATATAATTCTCTCTAAAGAGAGAAACTAAATTTGTTCTGGTTTGGAGGCCAGCACAAAAGCTGCATTTACCATGTTAAGAAAAGAGACCAGCGTAATACCTTAAGAATGATTGACTTTTATCCCCCCTCAAACTTCTAGGATTCATACACGTTCTGGTTCAAACTGCAAACAGTGCCTTCCTGTAAACTTGCCTTTTGCTAACACTGAAAGGTTAAGCCACCTGAAATCAATTCCATTTATACCAACATTTTGCCTTTTTGCAGTTATGTTACATTACCTTTAGCAGAGTAGTCTTTGTTGGATCAAGTTTAGTATTACAGTCAACCTGAAAGAAATATCAACATTTTCAGCAAAGCACTTTTTCATGATTATGAAGCTAATCACTTAACCAAAAATCCAAGTGAGCCGAAGCTTAAAATAAACAGATCTTATACAATCTGAACTTGTTCCAATTCCTATTTTGATAGAGAAGCTGTTTTGTGCAATGACAGGATTATACCTAGACTGCATGTTGCAACACAATTTAAATGCAATTCGATACAAGGCAATAGTTTCTTGTCAACTGTCTCCCCTCAAGAAATGGAGGTCTTGCATTTCCACTGATGGTATGTACACATGCTCTAGTGGCTTACTCAAGTAATCAAATTCAAGCCTGAAATTGTGCCAGCTATTAACTTTTATGAAATAAAAGTAAGAGACACTTTGAATCTGTGACCGGGTTTTGATGGTGGGGGAGGGGGGGGGGGGCGGTGGGGGTGGTGGTGGTGGTGCGTAGATACAATTGGGGATTTCAAAGGAAATGGGATAAGCACCTGAAGTGGAAATATTTGAAGGACGATGGCAAAAGGGCAAAGGACTAGCTGAGTTTCTCTTGCAGAGAATCAGCAAGGACGCGACAGGCTGAATAGCCTCCTTCTGTTCCGTAATTGTTCCATGATTCTATGCCAACAGTTGGCTTCAGGTATCAGGCCAACTCATGCTGTTTTTCAGCACCTTCTGACACCTGGCTGGTGATGAAATTTATTCATGAACAATGGTATCTGATGCCTCAGAGTGACCAATCGTCATGCCTACGAGTTCCCCTCCAAGCCACACACCATTCTGACTTTGAACTAGATTGCTGTTCCTTCACTGTCACTGGGCCAAAATCCTGGAACTGCCTTCCTAACAGCACTGATTATACCTACACCACATGTACTAGAGGTTCAGAAGGCAGCTCACCACCAGCTGCTCAAGGACAACCAGCAATGCCCAAATCCCAGAAATGAATTAGAAGTGAGCCTGCACTGTATGTGCTGGATGGAACCATTACTGCAAACTTGATTGTATCATATATAATCAAGCATCCACTTCCAGTGGAAAGGTGAAGACGACGGAATTAATTTCATTTTTTTTCTAGCTTTGTCGTCTATTATGAATACACTTAAAACCAGAGGAACTAATCTTCCCTGGTCTGTGTTGCTGAGCACCCCATTAATTTTTATTGCAGACCTCCTTCAAGTGTTATTCCACTTTATATTAGTCGGCATGCACCATTCTAATTTCATTCAATATAGCGGTTTATAAATCCAAACATTTTGGACCTTTTTGGCAGCTCTGGATATACATGCTTACATTTTTTAGTTGCTGGTGTAGTGTTAACAAAGTGTTACATTTAATTTTTTTTTATTCTCATGACTAAATCAAGTGCTGAGCATTGTAATCAAGTCAGTGTGTGCAGACTAAGATCATTGTAAAAATCAATTTGAGTAGAGATATCCAACATTTTAACTGGCATATGTTCATCAAATACTAGTGCTAATCGTGGCTGCAGATGCAAACAATTCAGGCAACATGCAGTCAGTAACTCTTACTACCTTCATCCACTTTTAGTGGCAGAGGTACTGTTTTTGTTAGTCGGTTTCTCAATAATATCTCAAACTGATGGTCAGATTTCAACAAAACGTGGTACACATATAGGGTGTGGTCCAAGGATTGGTTTTTGGTGAAGGTGTGGATCTGGATCCAAAGGGCACTACCATTATGACAAGTATTATTTTAGTCCCTACAGCATTGATTTCCAAACATTGTAATCTTTAAAGGATATAGATATTTTTGTTGCAGATTAACTGTACTGCAAATAAAGTCGTTATATGCTGGGGCATGAGCAGTCAGGTCACTTTGGTCTATTATTCCAGCAGGGGTAGTAAAATGTAATTAAAACCACTGAACTTCAGTATAGGTTCTAAGAAAACCAGACCGTGCATTATCCATTCAGAATTATTTTAGGCGTTTATTGTTTTGATAACTTAAGGAGATGAAGTATATATCAGCACCAGGGAGTGGAACCCATTTCAGTTTCTTAGCCACAGAGATATCTGAATGGTGGAAGTGGTGCAAAACTTTAGAAAACTATCCAATTTAATTTAACTCAAATGTGCCAGTCACTAGGATTCCTAGCACTCCATACTACTCAAACGCAAAATTAAATTGCAGCTTCCATTTTGTGATTATACAAGGCAAGGGTTGTTAACACAAGATAAGTTAAGCAAAAGCTTAGATGGACACCATGGTTGCCATGTCCTCAATAAGCAGCTACCTTTTTTTCTAAAGTGGAAGTTTGAACAGCAATTTATACAATCCAAATAGTAAATCTCAACATACCACAGCATCCACTGCAGGTGAAGCATCTCCAACCACTAACAAAGTGGGACATCTGCAAACAAAATACTGATCAGCTCAGCTTACTACAGTTAATACCTAGACAATGCAGTCTCACTGTTAGTTGGTGCATTAATAAACTTTTCCACAAGCGGTTGGACTGTACAAAAACTTTGGAAACAGATATATATTTTTTAAAAAGCCATTTTAAAAATCATGGCAGGAAAAGGCTGCAATGCATTTGTAAGACTGGGGGAAATTGTAACTGAAAAAAAAGACAGGTTAAAGTCAGAAAACAATCCGCTTCTCAACCCAAATCTGCCCATTTCCTGTTTTAACGGAAGCCAGAACATGGGCGGGGCAACCAACCCAATTCAAGGAGGCATATTGTAGCTTTGAACATAAATGAAATTCAGCCAAATGATGTTCATTCACCTCACAAGCCAAATCAAGTCTCAATTTTATTTTCCTCCCAACCTCCCATCCAGAGTCAAGCCCGATCCTCTTTCTCACACTACATCCCCTCCAAACCATGAGGTCAACACCCTCCATCACTCCTGGCTCAACCCCAAACCCAGGGTTGGCAGCTCCCTATGTTCTCAGATTGAAACCTGATCATTCTGGCATGGACCGATCTTCCGCTGTTAGTCAGTGACTAACTCCTCAACTGACTGAAAGCCCAATTGTCCATCAAGCTGGACCTCTGGCTGGAGAACTGATCACTGCATCACTAAAAAAACTCACAACACAAGTTGGGAGGAAATTCACAAATGATGAGTTCCCCCGATCTTCTGGCTGACCTGCTCCTGTGGGTCAGGCCAGTGAAAATTTGCCCCTAATGAGTAGCCTGACCTAGAAGATTCCACTCTTACTCTGCAACTCTAAATCTTCCTCAATGTCATTATAAATTTAAATTTTAAGCAAAAATCAGACTAGCTTTTATCTGATATTCCAAATTAATTGCTGGAACTATAAAATAACTTTTAAATAAACTCACTGTAAGGTTGAAATATGGTGATGATGATGATGATGATGCCCTGCAGGAAGAGGGCGCTCAATATCCAGATCTCTTCGGCTGCAAAGGGGAAAATTGTTTAAGGGAGTTAGTATTACAGTTAACTTTTAAAAAAAACAATTTAAGAAAATCAGTAGGTGCTTTCCTTCGTTTCACATTTTCCTCTTCACATCTTTCTCTCCCTTCCCAAACCACCACTATTTGACTTAATCTCTTCTGCTAAAACTACAATGCACAATTGTGCTCTGCTTTAAAATCGTACAATCTTAGGCACATATTCCAACTGTATATGAAACCACAGTGTAAGTGTATACACTTAACACTTTTGTAAGTATAAGTAGTCCTAAATTCCTTATTCATACCCCTCTGACAACCTGAAGTTGAAATGGTGAAGGTTCTAGATATCACAATGTTGCTTCGAACATGCAGCCAATGTTTGAGAGAGCAGGCCATGACTGCTGCTTCTGGGTATTCCACCCTTGACCCACCAGCTTTTTTAGGGAAGCAGTGCCAGATCTATACTCAAAGCTCTGCATTTAACTGGTGCTGGACAGTAAAAAGTAGTGCATGAGGAATGTCTAAAATTTCAACAGGTTCATAAATTCTGCTCAAATGAGTCAGTACAAGTGGGCTCAGAAATGTTAATCTGAACAGATGCATTGGCTGAAGATAATGCAACCTTGGGACAAAAATGGTACTGTGGAGCAAATGGTAAGTTTAGGATTGAATTCAGGTAGCACTTCCTCAGACAAGTGATTAATAATTAGTTTTTTCCGTGGGGTTAGTGGCAAAAAACTTGGGTGATTCAAGATGTAGTTGGAAGCTGTAATAGGAGTAGAAGCAAGGGAAAGGGGGGGTTAACGGACAGTTTCCTTAGAAAGACATGCTAGATAGACCAATGGTCTACAAACTGTACTGTTCTTCATAATTAAGTTACGTCTCACTATACCCTGACCAGCATATTAGTGCTCCAAAACCAGCACCCACTGGGCAATATTTTAAACATAATCCTACAAAGTTTACCATTAAAATGCTGCAATATAACTGACCTGTGAGAGCATCCATTAGTCAAAGCTGTATAAAAGTACAAAATCTGCTTTCATGGGGTTACAGTGAAAACAAATAGCTCTGTCTGAAATAAATAGCAAAAATAATGATTTATCGGGCCTTCAGCTCCAGATTGTGGAGTTCCCAAAGTCAATGTAAGAACTAGTGTGAAAACCAGAGAACGTGCATACGGAATCAAACTTATTAGTTGAGCAAATTGTGTCAAGCTGCAAATAAGTCAGTTGCTAGTTGCAAAAATTTTCTTCTGGACAAATGCACGACCACGGCATAATACTTTAAACATTGCAAAGAATAGCTTTATGTTTGAAGATTGAGAGTGTTTTAGAAAGCCTAAGGGCCACTAGTCAGGAATACAGAACAGATTATTGCTGAGAAAAGACGTTTTGTTAAAGCTTTTAGTCTTGCACTCATCAGGACAACTGCAAGAATACCAATGTCAGGGGAAGCAACAACTTTATAATGTATGATAAAGGAGTGCTGATTGGTAAAGGTGTTGACATGGAGAATGCATCAGTTAATGGAGACCGCTAAGCATTGTTTGAAATTTTAAACCAGGCAACTCGACTCTGGTCAAGGAATTTCCTCAAGGAATGAACCAGCAAATCACTATCACTTATTTTGTTTAGCTGAAACAGGTGCAATGTGTGTACAATTTCTGACAAGATTTGTTAGTGTAATTTTTAGCACATTGAAGATTATTTGGCAAATGTTGCCCAATTGCGGAATCACATCTAATGTTAGACATGGTGTTTTGAATTCACAACTTATTTTCCTACCTATCTTTGTATTATGAGCAAATTTAGCAACTATACATTGCAGTCCTTTTCTCTAAGTGATTGATATAAATTGTAAACCTGTACATAATTATAATTGAGGCCCCAGCACTGATCCCTGTGATGCTCCACTCATACATTCTGCTAACCTGAAAATGATCCATCTATGCCCACTTTGTTCCCTGTTGTCTAATCAATCTTCTTCCCATGCAAAGTGTTACCCCCTAAACCATGTGCTCCTATTTTGTGTAGTCACCTTTGACGTGGCACCTTGCCAAATGCCTTCTGGAAATCCAAATGCCCTTCATCTAGGTTGCTTGTTACTTCTTCAAAGAACTCTAATAAATTAGTCAAACACTACTACTTCCCTATCTATCTCACTCGCCTCTTGAACAGAGTTACATTTGCTACTTTCCAATATGATGGGATCTTTCCAGAATCTAGGGGATTTTGGAAAATTCAAACTAATGCATTTACTATCTTGGGGTTTTCAAATAATTGGCTGCTAAGATGAAGTCCATCAGGACCTGGGGACTTGCCAGCTTTTAGTTGTAATAATTTTCTCAGTACCCTTTCCCTCCTGATTGGATTTTTCTTTTTTAAATTATTTTATGGATGGATGAATTGCTGGCTAGGCCAACATTTAATGCACATCTCTAATTGTCCTTAAGATGGTGAGCAGGCTTCTTGGAACTGTTGAAGGCTATGTGGTGTAGGTACACCCACAGCACTGTTAGTGAGAGAGCTCCAGGATTTTAAGCCAGTGACTATTAAAATCCTGCAGCTCTCTCACTAACAGTGCTGAACATTTGTCCAATCATCACTTCTGACTTTATGAGTTGGGGAGAACGGGGAGGTGGTGGTCATTAATGAAGCAACTGAAGATGGCTGGACCTGGGACACTACCCTGAGGAATTCCTGCAGTGGTGTTCTAGAACTGAGATGATGGACCTTTAACAATTACAACCATCTTTCTTTACACTAGGAATGACTTCAACCACTACCACCCCAATTCCCATTGACTCCAGTTTTGCTAGGGCTTCTTGATGCCACACTTGGTCAAATGCTATCTTGATGGCAAGAGCAGTCACTCTCACCTCACCCCTGGAGTTCAGCTCTTTTGTCCATTTTTGGAATAAGGCTATAATAAAAGGTCAGGAGCTGACTGGCCCTGGCAGAACCCAAACTGAGCATTAGTGAGGTTATTGCTGAGTAAGTTCTACTTGATAATGCTGTCAACAACATTTTCCATCACTTTGTTGAGGAGAGTAGACTGATGGGGTGGTAACTGTCTGGTTGAGTTGTCCTGCTTTGTGGACTGGAGACACCTGAGCAGTTTTCCACATTGCCAGGTAGATGAGAGTGTTGTAACTGCACTGTAACAGCTTGGCTAAGGACATGGCTGTTTCAAGTTCCTCCTTCCCTTTCACCTCCTGATGCAATTATTTCTGGGATGTTATTTGCATCCTATACAGTGAAGATGGATGCAAAATATCTGTTCAATTCATCTGCCATTTCCTTTTTCCCCCCCAATTATTAATTCCCAGACTCACTCACTCTCAATGACCAATACTTACTTTACCCCTTTTTCCTTTTAAAGATCTGTAGAAACTCTCTAGCTAGCTTTCTCACATACTCCAATTTCTTCTTCATTATTCTTTGCCTTTTTTAATATTCTGTCCAATCTTCTGATCTGTCACTAATCTTTGCAGAATTGTACACGGAATACGATCTTAAACTTCCTAGTCTTACCTATGTCTTTGGTACCAATGTGAACCACTGGATCCTTCCCCTCTCACTACAGGTTCCTCTCCAGCCCAGAGCAGATGTCCTGAATCCTAGCACCAGGTAGGCAACACAGCCTTCTGGACTCTTGGCTGCAGAGAACTGTATCTATCCCTCTGAATATAAATGTTCCCTACTACTACATTCCAATTAACTCCTCCTGCTTGAATGGCTCCCTAAACCATGGTCAATTCACGCATCCACCTTGTAACACCTGCTTCCATCCACACAAGTTGCAAGCAGCTCAAACATGATGGACAATTGCAAGGGCTTAAGCTCCTCCACTTCTGCCTCTCGATTCCCTTACCTGCCTCACTTGCAGTCACACTTCCTGGCCTTGGCCAAATCAAAAGCTTCTAACCTTAGAGGCCTCCTGGAACAAAAGTCCAGGTAACTTGCCCCCTCCCTGTTGCATTGTGGTTTCTGCAGCTCAGCCTCCAGCTCAATGACTTTGAGCTGATGCTTGAATTGCCATCACTTACTACAGTCATTTGCCCCGGAGCTGCCGTCCAGGAGCTCCAGTTCCCACATTCTGCAGTCACAATACATTACCTGCCCTACCATCCTTTGTATCTTAAGTAAAAAAGATACTAAGTAATTAATTATTCAATGAAATTAATGCCTCTTCTCACCAGAACTTCCTGTACTAATTTAAACAATAGTAATCCAATAAACCCTACCACTTAAGAATAAAATAAATAGTGGACTCACTAGTTTCTTTCAATTAAGAGACCACCAGGAGAAGGGAAGTAAGGCAGCTACTTAAGGGTTATTTAAAAAATATATTTTGCTAAATTCCAGCTCTTTATAGTCGTTACTCACCAACCGATCAACTTCAGCTTTCCTGTGGCATCATTTTGTCCCCCCAAAATCAGCACACCGGGTTTTGAAGATGACACAGGTCTGCTTCTCTGTTGCTGCCTCTTTAGGCAAGAGGATTTCACCACAGCACAGGTTGGTCCTGCTGTCACTAAATGCCCAAATACATATCTTCAAGGGCAATGAGGGATGAGCAATAAATGCTAGCCCACATCCCATGAAAGAATTAAAAAAACCTGGTGTGCAGCAAGAGTCAATACAATCAGGGAAAAAAGAGTCCTGCCCGATTTTATCCCTTCCTGCCTTAAAAGGGTCATGAAGACTATGGTTGTGCCACAACTAGCTGCCTTGATGAAACAGCACAAGCTAAAAATGAGTTTGAAAAATTTCTAAAGTATGGTTTTGGGCTTCACAATACAGTGGTGCCTTCACCCAAGTCATAATTAATTATTTATAAAGAAAATGAAAAGGGATCCAGTGCTACTTTACCTGTTGTATGAATCAACAAAATATTGCAGATTGTTGTGATTAATATCAGAAGAAATGTGAGAGCGGTACAACTGGATCAAATCAGGATTAGAATGTATTTCATCCTAAAATAGATTGCAAATACATTAAACAATTTTAATTGCAATATCATAACACACAAATCATAGGAGGTAGTTTAACAGCCTATTTAGATAAAATAAAAAACGGCTGTGGGCAAGGATTGACAAGATTTTACTTATTAAAAAAACCAACCATGTTATTACACGCAATATATAAATCTCAAAACACAATACAAACATACAACAAAAACAAAAAGAAATACTGGAAACGTTCAGCAGTTCTGGCAGCAACAGTGAAGAGAGAAACAGAATTAAGGTCATCACAGATTTTGCCAGACCTGCTGAACATTTTCAGCATCCATAGTATTTTGCTTTTATTACAAATCTACAGTTTCTACAGTCTTGGCTAAACTTCCTAGGTTTACTTACCAAAATATTTAAAACGGTTTTTAGGTCAATGACCTGGGAGCTATTGCTTTTAGGTATTCTTGGGGTGTGAGAGGTTCTGCCAAAAGTCACTTTTTAAAAAAAATTGAATATCCTTAGTTTTTCTCCCAAAAAGGTAGTGGCGATCCTTCTTTGATCTCATGATGGCATTTCCTCACTAAAACCATCATGGGATCAGCTAGATACTGTCCCAACAAATATGACAGAAATCCAAGAGATGTCCAAGGGTTATGTTAGTGTGAAATTTGACATTATTTGCACAACATTGTTGCTCTTCATCTACTCACTCAGTGCCAGATGTCAAAAGGAAGCAACATAATATCATATAGCTTAAGTTAACGCTAAGGCATCCTGTAGCTCATATATACTGTAGGTGGAGCAGGTCACTAATGGGTGTTCGATTCGGAAGTTCAGGAGTGCCAATTATGCTGAATGCTCTGTTCTACAAACTAATCTGTGTTGGTTGTAGTGCATCCATCTGGGGAAGTGGTTAGGCATTCCATGATGCATTTTACTTGAGATTTAGGCTGGTGAAGAAGATAATGTTTAAGATGTCAGGGTGGCCATACACTGACGTTCTCAGCCTTGGGCCTATAATTGGGGTAGAATCTTCAGCCTGGCAAGCGGGGGCGGGGCCTGCTCGCCGAGGAGTAAATTGGCACGGTGACATCAGGCATGCATCCCAATGTCACTGCACGCCCGCCGAACTGTCAAAGGCCTATTAAGGCCATTTAAAAAGCCAATAAAGCAATTAGCTGAGCTGCCCGTCTAACCTCAAGGTTGGCAGGCAGGCGAAGAGCCCAGGCGGTCTTTGCATTTATCATGGAAGCTCATCCACAGGCGGGATGAGGTTTCATGAATGTTTTTAAAGTGTTTGAAAAATTTATGGACATGTACCAGCTCATGTGACAGTTTCAAATGAGGGGACATGTCCTTAAACATTTTTTTTTTAACCTTTATCCAATATTTTAAGTGAAAGTAATCTCCCTGAGGCACCTGTGCCTCGGAGATTTCTGTGCTCTTTTGCATGCATGCACGATAGAGTGCACTCCCTGACTCAGGCAACCCCCCCCGCCCGCACAGGGAGCGCTCAGTGCTTCCAGGCGCGCATCATGCTGGGCAGCCCTTAGTTGGCCCACCCATGTGAAATGGCGGCACCCAACCAATTGGGGGTGCCGATCAGCTGTGCGCCTGCCCGCTCACAACCCCATTCAACAGGGAGAAAATTCACCCCTTAGTGCCAGTGTTGGAAGGGCTGATTCCCAAGTTAAGCTTCTGTTCAATCGGTAGCCCCCAAGATGTTGGCTGATAATGGCAGAAGTCCAAGATGGTAATACCAATGCAGATTGGTTTTTTTAGGTGCTGGGTGGGGGGTGCAGGCAGTGTTGAGGAAGGATTTGAGGTGGTCATTATCTGACAAATTGCATCTTACAACTTGCCAACAATAGGTGGATGTTATGGAGATCTTTTTGTAAGCTGACATGGGTTGCTTCTGATCAGTAGTTGTGAATGCACATACAAATCGAAATCATCAGAAAGCAGCCAATACGTTCCTGGCCTACGATGGAGGGAAAGTCATTGAAAATCACTTAACATAGTTGGGCTGACAATGCTTCAGGAATTCCTGTCCTGGTGCTGTTGGAGGATTTTCCCATTAGCTTCAGTTTTTACATAGCTCTTTGATGCTAAACTTTAGAATTTTTTTTTTAAAAAAAGGCCAGCTACCCATTTTCATTTAGCATTCAGTTCTTATATCCATACCTGGATCAAAAGCATGATGGGGTCTAAAGCTGAGTGGTGCTGGCTCGAACCTGAATCAACTGTTCGCATGCAGGTTTCATTCAAGAAATCTTTCCAACAATTTACTCCCACTGGGGAGGTGTCCAAGTTGGTTTGGCTACTTAGCACTTCCTGCTAAAGATACTTCAGTCTGATGCTAATTGAGCCTCTTCTGGTTAGTTGCCCAATTTCTCACCATCGTTTGCAGGAAGACATGTTGAACTTGGTGGTGGGGGAGGGGGGGGGGGGGGGGGGGGGGGGGTGGGGGGTGCTATGCTCTTGTCCACAGGTTGCAGAACTGCTTAACTGCACATGCAGCCTAACTATTGGTGTTTAACATGCAGGTTTAGCTCAGTGTTATAGTTTCATTATTCCAAGGTAAGCCTTATGTTGTTCCCGACACAACTTTCTGCACTCCCCACTAAAGCAGTGTCGGTCTCTACACTCTTGCGTCACAATCGGGCAATGGTGCACCATCAGGTTACAGGTTGAGACAGTAAACAATTCTGATGCTGCACAGTGTCTCACAGAAGCTGTTTTGGGTAGCTAGAAATTTTCTACGATGGCAAGTCTCACGCTATGCAATAAAACATAGAAATGGGGCATAGATTTAAGGTAAGGGGGCAGGAGGTTTACAGAAAAAAAAATTTCACCCAGAGGGTGGGGGGTGTATCTGGAACTCACTGCTCAAAAGGGTGGTAGAGGCAGGCACCCTCAACATTTTATTGAGATGAACACTTGAAATGCCACAGGCCAAGTGCTGGAAAATGGGATTAGAGTAGATAGAAGCTTGATGACCAGCACAGACACAATGGGCTGAAGGGCCTCTTTCCGTGCTGTAAAACTCTATGCCTTGTAGATGGTGGACAGGCTTTAGGGAGTCAGGAGGCAAGTTACTTGTCACATGATTCCTAGCCTCTGACTTGCACTTATAGCCACAGTATTTATATGGCTAGTCCAGTTCAGTTTCTGGTCAATGGTAACCCCCAGGATGTTGATAGTGGGGGATTCAGTGATGCCAATGCCATTGAACATCAAGGGGGGAAGGTTGGATTCTCTCTTGTTGGAGATGGTCATTGCCTAGCACTTGCGTGGCGCGAATGTTACTTGCCACTTGTCAGCCTAAGCATGGATATTGTCTAGGTTTTGCTGCATTTGGACATGGACTGCTTCAATATCTGAGGAGTCACAAATGATGAACACACCAGCGAACATCCCCACTTCTAACCTTATGATGGAAGGAAGGTCACTGATGAAGCAGCTGAAGATACTTGGGCCTAGGGCACTACCCTGAGGAACTTCTGCAGTGAGGTCCTGGAGCGGAGATGACTCACCCCCCAACAACCACAACCATATTCCTTTGTGCTAGGTATGGCTCCAACCAGTGGGAGAGTTTTCCCCGATTCCCATTGATTCCAGTTTTGTTAGAGCTCCTTGATGCCACTCAGTCAAATGCTGCCTTGATGCCAAGGGCAGTCACTCTCACCTCAACTTGGAAGTTCAGCTCTTTTGTCCATGTTTGAACCAAGGCTGTAATGAGGTCAAGAGCTGAATGGCCCTGGCAGGACCCAAACTGGGCATCAGTGAGCAGGTTATTGCTAAGCAAGTGCCGCTTGATAGCACTGTTGATGACCCCTTCCATTACTTTACTGATGATCGAGAGTAGACTGATAGGGTGGTAATTAGCTGGGTTGGATTTGTCCTGCTTTGTATGTATAGGATGTACTTGGGCAATATTCCACATAGCTGGGTAGATGCCAGTGTTGTAGCTGTACTGGAACAACTTGGCTAGGGATGCGGCAAGTTCTGGAGCACAAGTCTTAAGTACTATTGCTGGAGTGTTGTAAGTTTGCAGTTTCCAGTGCCTTCGGCCATTTCTTAATATCACATGGAGGTTTCCTCTATTTCTTATCAAACAACTGTCATGAGACTGTATGGTGTCCAAAGACATTATTGATACCCAGGGAGGCACAAATTATGTTACCTTTACTCTATTTGGTGGGGAAAACTTAACCAAGTTAAACCAGCAATAATCTTGGTGGAACAATACTCTAACCACAATGAATAAGATGCACAAAATATGGAACTCACTTTTCCAAACAGATGAGAGATCACAACATCCGTCAAGTTAGAGGTCCAGCCAGTAATCTAGGAGAAACAAAAAAGTTTTTTAAAAAATCACTAACTTAATCCTTAGTACACAGCACCTCCATTTTCCCTCTCCTCAGAAAATCAACCACCAGCAACAAGCGATGTTCTGTAACAATGGGGTAATGGATAATAGCAGACTTCAGGACATATCTATGAAATTTCATGCAGGTAAGTGCAAGGTTATTCATTGTGAAATGTGTTCATATACTAAATTCTGAGAAGGTGGCAGGACAGGTTGATTCAAGTTTTTAAAAAAGAGCAAACAGGATCCTTAGTTTTATAAAAGCATACTGTACAAAAAAAAAGTTATGCTAAACCTTTATAAAAATCACTGATTAGGCTGCAATTGCAGCATTATGACCAATTCTGGAAACCACACTATAGGAAAAATACCAAGGCCTTGGAGAGGGGACAGATGATTAGCTACAATTATACCAAAGATTAGGAACTTCAATTATGTGGATGAACTGGGATTGTTCTCCTTACAGCAGATAAAGAGATGGTGAGATTTAAACGATGTTCACAGTTATAATGGATTTTGATAGGAAGAACCTGTTTCTACTGCAAGTATCAGTAACCAAAGCACAGGTTTAAGTTAGATTTAAAAGTAACAGGCAAAATAAAAAATCAAAGGGGAGACGAGAAGACTTTAAAAATATAAAATGCAGCTAGTTGTTAAGACCTGCAATACGCTGCCTGAAAAAGGTGATGAAAGCAGAAAATGGCAGGACCATGGAAGCTGAACTTATCAAAACGCTCTATCAAAGAATCTGCACAGGCATAATCCAAATCAGGCCTCTAACTAATATTGAAGTCTGGGCCCGAGTTTCATATTTACAGCAGACGCTCCAGAGAGCAATTTAACTGTGTGGAGGCAGTGGGATCAGACAGGAAGTGACTAACTTCCCCACCTGAAAGAAAGTGAGCAGAAGGTAAGAGTTGAAATCAGAGCCAGAAGCCATGTTTTCTCAATAGGAATGCTGACCAGCCTGATGGGCATTTTTATCCAACATAATCTGTTGGACAAACTCTGGTTTTCAGTACAGTAGTTATGCAGTTGGCTATGATTATACAACGAAGTTCAAAAAAGTTATCTATGCTGTCCAACTCCAATAATATTGACTGGAATGGTAAGCAAGCAAGCACAAACTCAGCAGTTGATCACTGGGTGCAGCTAGTCAGCGTGAGCGCTCGGAAATTTGAAAGAAGGAATTTTAAGAGTTAATCACAAGTTCATCTTGCTCATTACCCAGTTTTTCCATTTTGGATACTGGTGAGGGCAATGCCAAATTCATGGCATCACAGAGGCGAGAAGAATGGAAGAGCAATAGTGCAGGGGGATTTAACAGGGAAAGTGGTGGCATAGCGGTATGGTCACTGGATGTGTAATCCAGAGACCCAGGGTAATGCTAGACCCGGATTTGAATCCCACGATGGCAGAATTTGAATTCCACGATGGCAGAATTTGAATTCAATCAATAAAATTCTGGAACTAAACAGTTAATGACAATCATGAAACCATTGCCGATTGTCTTAAAAAAACCCACCCAGTTCACTAATGCCCTTTAAGGGAAGGAATCTGCCGTCCTTACCTGTCCTACATGTGGCTCCAGACCAACAGCGACATGATTTGACTCTTAATGCCCTCTGAAATGGCCTAGTAAATCAGTTGTATCAAACTGCCAGAAAGTCTATAAGGAATGAAACTGGAAGGCCCAGCCGACATGGATTTAGACACTGGAAATGACAACAGCAAACACAGCTCTGTCAACCCTGCAAAGTCCTCCTTACTAATATCTGGGAGTTTGTGCCAAAATTGGGAGAGCTGTCGCACAGGCCAGTCAAGCAACAGCGTTACAATCATCTCACGGAATCATAACTTTACAGACAATGTCCCAAATACCACTGTCACCATCCCTGGGTATGTCCTGGCCTACCTAAAGGACAGGTCCAGCAGAAGTGGCAGCACAGTGATATATAGTCGGGAGGGAACTGTCCCCGGAGTCCTCAACATCGAATCCAGATCTTATGAAGTCTCATGGCATCAGGTCAAACATGGGCAAGGAAACCTCTGCTGAATTCCACATACCATGCCACCCACTCAGCTGATTAATCAGCGCTCCATATGGAATGCCACTTGGAAGAAGCATGAGGGTGACAACAGTGTAGAATGTACTCTGGGGGGGGTCTTTAATGCCCATCATCAAGAGTGGCTCATTGCCTGCTTGGTTAGTAGTGGTGCTGAGTCCTAAAGGACATAGGTTCTGTGGCAGGTGATGAGGGAACAAACAAGAGGGAAAAAACATGCTTGGCTTCATCCTCGCAATCTGCCTGTTGCAGATGCATCTACCCATGATAATATCAGTAGGAATAACCACCACACAGTCCTAGTGGAGACAATGTCTTGTTTTCACATTGACGACACACTCAATTGTGTTGTGTGGCACTACCACCATGCTAAATGATAGATTTTGAACAGATCTAGCAACTCAAGACTGGGCATCCACAAGGCGCTTTGGGCCATCAGCAGCAACAGAATTGTACTCAACCACTTAATCTGTAACCTCATGGCTCGACATAACCCCTGCTCTTCCATTACCTCCAAGTCAGGGGATCAGCCCTGGTTCAATGAAGAATGCAGGCGGGCATGCCAGGAGCAGTACCAGGCACATCTAAAAATTACATGTGAACCTGGTGAAGCTACAACTCAAGTTCTTGTGTGCAAAACACAATAAGCAGCACGCAATAGACAGCTCAGCTAATTCCACAACGAATAGATCAAATCCAAGTCTGCAGTCCTACCATAACCAGTTGTAAACCAACTCACCAGAGGAGTCAGCTCCACAAATATCCCCATCCTCAAATGATGGTGTGGGGGAGGGGGATGGCCAGTGCATCTGAGCACTGGCATCTACCCAGTAATGTGGAAAATTACCCAGGTATATCCTGCACACAAAAAGCAGGCCAATTACCATCCCATCAGTCTACTCTCCATCATCAGTGAAGTGATGAAGGGGTCATCAACAGTACTATCAAGCAATATTTGCTTAGCAATAGCTTGCTCACTGACACTCAGCTGGGTTCTGCCAGGGTCACTCAGTTGATGAACTCATTACGGCCTTGGTTCAAACAAGGACAAAATAGCTGAACTCCCAAGGTGAGGCGAGAGTGATTGCCCTTGACATTAAGGCAGCATTTGAATGAGTGTGGCATCAACGAGCCGTAGCAAAACTGGAATCAATGGGAATCAGAAAAAACTCTGCCGGTTGCAGTCATACCTTGCACAAAGGAAGATGTTTGTGGTTCTTTAAGGTCAATCATCTCAGTCCCAGGACATCATCACTGTAGAAGTTCCTCAGGGAATTGTCCCAAGCCCAACCATTTGCAGCTGCATCATCAATGACCTCCCTTCCATAAGATCAGAAGTGGGGATGTTCCCTGATGATTGCACAATGTTTAGTACTATTCACAACAACTCAGATAGTGAAGCAGTCAATGTCCAAACGCCACAAGACCTGGACAATATCCAGGCTTGGGCTGACAAGTGGCAAGTAATATTCATGCCACACCAGTGCCAGGCAATGACCATCCAACAAGAGAATCTAACCATCACCCCATGATATTCAAAGGCATTACCCATTGCCCACTAACATCCTGGGGGTTACCACTGACAGAAACTGAACTGAACTAACCATATAAATACTGTGGCTACAAGAGCAGGTCAGAGGCTAGGAATCCTGCAATGAATTACTCACCGACTGTCTAATATCTACAAGGCACAAGTCAGGAGTGTGATGGAATACTGTCCATTTGCCTGGATGAGTGCAGCTCCAATAATATTCAAGAAGCTTGATACCATCCAGGACACAAAGCAGCCAGCTTGATTGGCACCCCATCCACAAACATTCACTCCCTCCACCAACAGAGGCAGCAGCATGTACCACCTACAAGGTGCCACTGCAGGAACTCAAAAAGGCTCCTTAGACAGCACCTTCCAAGCCCATGACTACTAACATCTAGAAGGACAAGGGCAGCAGATGCATGGGAACACCACCACCTACAAGTTCCCCTCCAAGCCACTCACCATCCTGACTTGGGAATATATTGCCATTCCTCGACTGTCACTGGGTCAAAATCCTGGAACACTCTCCCTAACAGCACTGTGGGTGTACCTACACCACATGGAGTACAGCAGTTCAAGAAGGTAGCTCGCTATCACCTTCAAGGGCAATTAGGGATGGGCAATAAATGCTGGCCTAGCCAGCGACATCCACATCCCATGAATAAATGAAAAGTTCGGGGAACAGGCAGGCGTTTCTGCAGCCATAGATGCAACTCCGGGATGGTAGTTTGTCTATCTGGGTCAAGAATGTCACTGAGTAGCTGCAGGATATTCTTATGGGGGAAGGTAAACAACCAAAGATCATTGTCCACATCAGTACAAAAGAAAGGAGAAAGCGGGATGAGGTCCTGGAAGCAGAATTGAGAGAGACAGGAAAGAGATTAAAGAGCAAGACTTCAAAAACAGTAATCTCAGGATTACTCCCAGTGCTACATGCTGGTGACTACAAAAGTAGAAAGTTAGAGCAAATCAAATGGAGGAGCGGGGTGGGGCGGGGGGTGGTTGCTGTTGCTTTAGATTTCTGAAGCACTGGGACCAGTTCTGGGGCTGGTGGGACCTGTATATGGGTTACACCTTAAGCAGAACTGGGGTCAATATCCCTTGCTGAGCGATTCGATAGTACTGTTAGAGATGGGAACCAGATATGAATTCAGATAGGAAAGAAACAAAGCTGATAATGGTAGGAAGAAAAGTAGTAAGTGGAATTGGAAGGCAGTGGAAACAAAAGCCAGCAACAAATATAGTAAAAATACTGAAAAGTTTAAAAAAAGGCAAAACTAAAGGCACTCTGTGAATGCACATAGCACTCACGAGGTAGATGAATTGACAGCATAAATAGAAGCGAAGGAGTATATTTTAATTTCCATTAGGGCAACTGTTGCACAGTGACCGAGGCTGGAACTGAATGTTCAAGGGCATTCAACATTTGGGAAGGATAGGCCAAAAAAAAGGTGGGTTAGCAGTGTTAATAAAGGGTCGGATCAGTACATTAGTGAGAAAGGCCCTTAGATCATAAGATCGAGGTGCAGAATCAGTTTGGGTGGAGCTAAGAAACAGCAAAGGGCAGCAAAAATTGGTGGGAGTTATTTATAGGTCACCAACAATAGGGTGCAATATAAATTAGGAAGTTAGAAGTGCAAGGGTAATACAGTAATCATGGGCGACTTCAATCTCCATATTGACTTGGTAAACCTAAATTAACACTAACACTGTGGAGGACAAATTCCTGGAATGTATAGACTAGACGGTTTCCAGGATAGTTTGCTGAGGATCCAGCTAGGCAACAGGCTATTTTAGATCTAGTATTGTGCAATGAGAAAGGGCTAATTAATAATCTTGCCATAAGGGAGTCTTTGTGAAAGAAAGTAAAATTCTATCATATTATGGTCACTAAGTTTGAAAGTGATGTAGCTCAATCTGAAACTAGGAGCTTAAATCTAAAGAAAGGAAACTATGAAGATATGAGGGGCAAGTTGGCTGTGGTAGATTGGGAAAATTACATTAAAAAGGTATGACTGTAGACAGGCAATCACTAGCATTTAAAGAATTAAAATATGATTTACAACAAACATACACTCCTTTGAGGCGCAAATACCCAAACAGGAAAAAAGTGATCCAGCTATGGCTAACAAGGAGAAGCTAAAGACTGTACTAAATCAAAGAGGCTTATAAAGTTGACAAAAAAAGTAGGGAGCCGGAGGATTGGGAGCTTTTTAAAATTCAACAAAAAGAGGATCAAGAAACTGATACAGAAAGAAAGCAAGAAAGTTGATAAATTCCTTGGATCTGATTATCTACAACCCAGTGTTGAAAGAGGTGGTTGTAGAGAATAGTCTTCTTCCAAAATTCTGTAGGTTCTAGAATGGTTCCTGCAGATTAGAATGTAGCAAATGTAACCCCACTGTTTAAGAAAGCAAGGAGAAAAAGGGGGCGGGGGGAACCTACAGATCTGTTAACCTGACATCATGGTAAAGGTAAAGGATGTGATAACTGAATACTTAGAAAATAATGGTAGGATTGGGCAGAGTCAACATGGATTTATGAAATCATCTTTGACAAACTTGGGAGCTTTTTGAGGATATAACTAGCAGAATAGATGAGGGAGAAACAGTGAATGTGGTGTATCTGGAATTTTAAAGGGCTTTCGATACAAGGTCCCACACAAGAGGTCAGTAAACAAAATTAGAGCGAATGGGATTGGGGATAATATACAGGCATGGATTGAGAATTTGTTAATGGGCAGAAAACAGGGAGTAGGAATAAACAGGTTATCCTCAGGTTAGCACGCTATGACTCATAAGGTACCACAAGGCTCAGTGCTTGTGCCCCAGCTATTCACAATCCATGTCAATGATTTGGACGTGGGGACCAAATGTAATATTCCCAAGTTTGCTGATGCCGCAAAACTAGGTAGGAGTGCAAGATGTGAGGAGAATGCAGAGGCTACAAGGGGATTTAGATAGGCTAAGTGAGTGGGCAAGAACACGGCAGATGGAATATAAAGTGAAAAAATGTGAAGTTATCCACTTTGGTAGGAAAACCAGAAATGCAGAGTGTTTCTTAAATGGTAAGCGACTGGTCCCTTTGGGCATCAACACTTCCCAGTCAGTCCTTGTTCACGAGTCCTGAAAGCTAGCATGCAGATAAGGCAAGCAATTAGGAAGCCAAATGGTATGCTGGCCTTTAATACAAGAGGATTTGAGTAAAGATGTTGTACTGGAATTGTATAGAGCCTTGGTGAGACTGCACCTTAAGTATTACGCATAGCATTGGGTGAGGAAACCAAAGAAGGATATACTTGCCACAGAGGGAGTGCAGCACAAGTGCAAACCAGACTAATTCCTGGCAGGATTGTCTGAAGAGGAGGAGAGATTGGAGGAGATTGGGCATGTATTTTCTAAAGAATCAGAGGTGATCTTATTGAAATATACAAAATTCTTCCAGGGATTGACAGGAAGAATTTTTCCCCTGAATGGCAAGGGTAGGTGGTCTAGAACTACAGGACATAGCCTCAGAACATGACTGAGATGGGCAGGAATTTCTTCACTCACAGGATGGCAAATCTTTGGAATTCTCTACTCTAGGGGGCTCTGGAGGCTGAGTCATTCTGTATGCTCAAGACAGAGGTTGATAGGTTTCTAAAATAAAGACATCAAGGGATATGGGGATAATGCAAAAAAATGGCATTGAGGTAGATGGTCTAAATGACTGAAGGAGTAGCTAGAGGGGTCAAATTGCCTCCTTTTGCTCCTATTTTCTTATGTTTCTAGATGCAGTCTTAGCTCCCAAGTCACTGGAGCAGAAATTGCACATTAGGCAAAGCTCAAAATGAAATACCTGTTCACAAGTAGCTACTTTTAAAATCAGGAATTTTAGAACCTAACATAGTAACAAGGGAAAAGTGAAATACACTAATTGTTTCTGTGCTGTTACTATTATTTCATTAATGTGAAGCTGTCTTACAAGGTCTACCTGAAGTGAAGATAGCTTTTAAATTCACTATGGGTCTGAAAGCAGTTGAGCTTATGCTATACAAAGATGAAATACTGGAAGTGGTACAAAAAAGAGCAGATTCAGGCAGTGAGAAGTTCTTTGCTCTAGCGCTGCTGGAGGCAGCTAGAGGCCAAACACTGCTTGTTTGGGGTATGATGCACTGCCAGCCAATGAGAAAAAGGGCAGACTTATGATTTATAAAGAGGGCACTCCCGCATGTGCCCTCCAGCAGCACTAGAGCAATGAATTTCTCACTCTCTGCTCATTTTTGTACCACTTCCAGGATCTCATATTGTATAGCATCAGTTCAACTGCTTTCAGGCAGTGGATTTGAAAGCTTTTCTTCACAATTCAGGTAGACCTAATAAGAAGGGTTCACATTAATTAAATAATAGTAACTGCACAGATACAATTAAGTGTCTTTCAGTTGTCCCTTGTTATTCCATGGATCCCCAACGAGTTCCTCATCAGAGTCTTCTGCAGCAAAACCCATCTGGAATTTGACCCTCGGGTGAGTTGATAAACGAACTATGTTTTCCCCCTGGCTGCACTGCAGCCCATTAGTGCACATGATTCACCATGTGCTGACCCAAACTCTTATACTTCACTCCAAGGTATGTGGAATACCAGTATCTATGCTGGTGGTTATGAGTGTCATATCAAGTGTCAGGGCCTCTTCATTAATGCTGCAATGTTGCTCTCTCTTCCTCCTTGGGAAGAAATGAGGGTTAGCCAGGGGTCACTGTTTAAAAATAAGGGGTCATCCATTTAAAACAGATGAGGTGAAATATTCTGAGGGTCGTGAGTCTTTGAATTATCATTAGGTAAATGAGGTGGGAGTATCATGTTTGTGTTGGAAGCAGTTTAGAGAAGGTTTACCAGGCCAATACCTGGAATGGCCAATTTGTCTTATGAAGAAAACTTGAACAGGCTAGGCTTGTATCTGCTGGAGTTTACAAGAGTAAGGGGCGACTTGATTGAAACATAAGGTCCTGAGGGATCTTGACAGGGTGGATATGGAGAGGATGTTTCCTCTTGTGGGCAAATCGAGAGCCAGGGGGTTACTGTTTAAAAATAAGGGGTCATCCATTTAAAACAGATGAGGTGAAATATTCTGACGGTCATGAGTCTTTGGAAATCTCTTCCTGAAAAGATGGTAGACGCAGTCTTTGAATATTTTTAAGGCAGAGATTGATACATTCTTGGTAAGCAAGGGGGTGATAGGTTATCAGGGGTACGTATGACATAGATTGAGGTTACTAACAGATCAGCCATAATCTTATTGAATGATGAAGCAGACTGAAGGGGCCAAGTGGCCTACTCCTGTTCATAGGATTTCTAACAGAGGGGTAAATCTTTAGCCTCGAAAGTGTAAATATGCAAGCAGTGTATTGGCATCTACTTGCCT
The DNA here is from genome assembly GCF_017639515.1 of Carcharodon carcharias. Lineage (NCBI taxonomy): Eukaryota > Metazoa > Chordata > Chondrichthyes > Lamniformes > Lamnidae > Carcharodon > Carcharodon carcharias. The sequence continues at coordinate 155,259,886 of NC_054472.1, forward strand.
GCCTGATGAGCCTCCCTCAGGAGCTAATGCATGGGTCATCTTCAATAAAAGTTAATACAAATAGCCAAAACATGTGAACACACAAATTGGAGCAGGAACAGGCCACTGGGCCCATCAAGCCTGCTCCGCCATTTCAATAAGAACATAAGTGATCTGATTGTAACCTCTCATCTACCCTCAATAATCTTTCACCCCCTTGTTAATCAAGAATCTATCTAGCTCTGTCCTCAAAAGGCAGTCAAAGCAGAGTTCCAAAGGCTTATGACCCTCAAAATTTCTCCTCATTCCTTATTTTTAAAACCGTGACCTTAGTTCTAGATTCTTCCACAAGAGGAAGCATCCTCTTCACGTCCACCCTGTCAAGACCCCACAGGGTCTTATGTTTCAATCAAGTCAGCTCTTACTCTTCTAAACTCCAGTGGATACAAGCCCAACCTGTCCACATAGGGCAACCTGCCCATTCCTGGTATTAGCCTAATAAGCCTTCTCTGAACTGTTTCTAACGCATTTACATCCTTCCTTAAATAAGGAGACCAATACTGTACACAGTACTCCAGGTATGGTGTTACCAGTGCTCTGTACAACTGAAGCATATCCTCCCTACTTTTGTATACAATTCCCCTTGAAATAAATAACATTTTATTAGCTTTCCTGATTACTTCCTGTACCTGCATACTAGCCTTTTGTGATTCATGCACTAGGACACCCAGATCCCTCTGCATCTCAGAGTTCAGCAATCTCTCACCATTTAGAGATGTATTCTTTATTACAAACCCTCACCCCTTCAAAAAGTACAAAATTGTCAACAGGATTTACACACTACTTGGACCCAACAATGTATAGTCTTTCTGGGGTGGGAGAACACCAAGTAATTTAGATTCTATTCCTAGGAGTCTACATAACTCCCCAGTACCATGCAAAGGGAAGATACTAATCCCAATAACCCTGATTCAAGCACCACAAGAATCAATTAAAACTAGGTGACTACTAGCACAACACGTGTATAGTTCTTTCTGAACCGACCTACCCCAATCCTTAGAAGGCTACTAAACAATATAAAAACAAAAACAGAATTATCTGGAAAAACTCAGCAGGTCCGGCAGCATCGGCGGAGAAGAAAAGAGTCGACGTTTCGAGTCCTCATGACCCTTCTACAGAACTATACGATATAGACAATTACACTAAAAATACTTACACGAATGTGTTTTAAAAATTGTCATACAAACAAAACTTGCAACTACATGAAAACCAGGGCATAACATTTGTGTGTTAATTGTCCAAGGGTAGAATTCTTCCAAGTGTACTGTTACCAATATGATCAAAATAAACCTGGTGTTAACACTAATTTCATTATAATATTTGTGATAATGCAACAATTCAGTAGAAGCAGCTTTGTCAAGCAGTTAGAATTTATTGCTGGATCACTTGATGTCTTAATTAATTGAACGTCTCTAGCATTGCATTACCTTGGTTGCTGCCCAGTCCATCCATCCTTCAGCGCAGCAATTAATATTAATGAGACATAGCCCCTCAACAAGATCAGGAAAAGTTAACTGAAGAGAAAAAAGTGTAAGTGTTCAAAATATTTATTTGTAGTATACTCATTTCAGTTTGGCAAAGGCAAATATAAAATTATGGGCCAGAGTTTCAATCAAGGAGACAGGTATTGGGAGTCAGCAATTTTCCTGACCCTACCATCCGAGGCGGCTGCCCAGCTTTTGTCAGGAAGGTGGCACAGACTGGAGACAGGCCCGTCTGTAGGCAAGCCTGAGACAGCAATGGAGACAGGCAGATGGATGGTGAGGCAGGCAGGTTAAAAGCCCACCTCTGTTTGCAACTGGACCAATCACACTTTGTCAGGCCCTCCCACCCTCAACCACCACACTCCACCTCCCCCCATCCAACCCCTCCCTGCCCTTTCATCCAGTATGCACTACGAATGTAACAAATGAGTCATATAATAATAGCAATTTTTTGAAAAAAAGCCATTCAACATTTCCTTTAAAAACTATTACCTCTTAATTTTGTCCAAATAGACAGAAGCATTTAAAATCCTCTTCAAAAGATCTGGCAACTGCATCAACAAAAGCAGGTTGAGGCAGATGGCCAGACATCAGTTTAGAGATGTTCTCATTATGAATGCTTGACTGAGCTCGAAGAATGGCTAATGGACTCAGCTCAGCAGGGGTCTGATTACTTCGCTCCAAAGGCAGAGCTAGCTTTGTGAGATTGACATCTTTATTACGTTGTAATATGACCTCTCTCTTTTGAAGGGTTGAAGGGAGTTTTTTCAACGTTTGTGTGTTGTGTTTATTTGGACAAGATTAAGAGGTGTGAAATGGATGGAAGGTTTCTTCAATTGGACTTTCGCTGCCTGTGATTGATTGACAGCATTATGAGAAGGCAAGAGGGTCAACGTTTTTCTAAAGAAAGCACTGAATGCCTACTTTTTCTTTGTTTCCCGACAACACTAGAGTTCCCTTGTGCTTCATGACTCAGGGTACCATGAAGAACACCTAACAAAAGCAGGCCTAAACTGCAAGGAGTTTATGTCCACCTCCACAATAAAACAGGCAAGGGTTCACCTTTTAACCTGTGGCAAAAAGAATTCTTGGAAATGGGAATTCTGGAATTGGGTCCTGCCCGTCATTTTATTTTCTAAAGAGGTCCCCTGACTTGGCCCAACTCCACGAAAACTCAGACTTATGAGTTTACTCATGCATGAATTTATAAGATACACTGCTTGTGGATGAGGCTTTCTACTGGCAGCAAAGACCCATAAAGTTATTTCTAGAGCATTAAAGTGGACAAAAAAGTATCACCAGACTTACAGCAAATTTAGTCAGGATATATGCGCCAGCTCCAACGCCTATTCCAATAATGCTCTTTATACTGAAAGACAAAATTATGCCATTTTATCCATCTGTACCAAAGCAGATGAGATGCAACAATCATACAATTTGGGAACAAAAAGGTCTAAAATACTCATGTTGGCCTATACAGACTCACCTTGAAAAGTATGTTAGATCAATCACCAAGTATGATTACTTACACGGATACCTTCTAGTATTAGGAAAAATATACTGAAACTTTAATAGTATTCAAACTTTGATACAGATGTTGAGAGACTAAGCCACAAGTAACATATTTTGCTTTATAAAGACAGAGTAAAAATATTCCTCCGAAAAGCAGCTGTTCTGTTCGGTGGGTGATGGAATGGTTCAGTGCTTACATAGTCTCATTCAATACTGAACCTATTGACAAGTTGCGCCCAAGCTTCATTTCTGGTCTGAGAATTGGCTGCTCTCCTGTGCAGCAGTTAAGAGTGTTACAATGGATTACAATGGTGCTGGACTTGGGGGGGAAAAAGTAGAGTGGTGAAGAATGGAGGGGTGGAGAAAAAAAAATTTCAGCTAGTGTCCCTAGCCCAACTCTTACGAAGTGACCTCCACCCAAGCATGCACTCTTGTGAATATTATGCAAGAACAGAATAGGATTGGGCTCAGCTGAAGTTGGTACCTTTAGGAGTGAAAGGAAAATTGGGGAAACAAAAAGTAACTTGAACATATATATCTTAGCACCTAGATCTCATTTTTCTCCCCCAGATCTGTCAGGTTTGTCATCAAGAATGCATATAAACAAGATCAAGTACTACTGTTTGAGAAAACAGGCTATTTAGCAATCACAATTACTGCTGAAGAAAAAAGACATGTTTAAGTTTTCTGTCTTGCACTAATCAGGACACTCAAGAATAACAATAGAAGGGGAAAACAACAAATTATACTGTACGTGAAGAGTGCATAGCCATGGAGGATGCACCACTGATGGTGACTGACAGTTAATTGCCAAGCATTGTTTGAAATTGCTCGACCCTGATGACTGATTAAAGCATTGCCCTGAGGAATGAGGCAGCGAATGGCTATCACTTTTGTTTAGTTGAAACAGGCGCAATGTACGCACATGTTCTGTCTGCAAAGAGCAGGGCCCTGTGTATTAATATAAATATGTTGTCCAATCATGGAATCACATCTAATATTGAACACTGGGTTTTGAATTTTGCCGGCAGAGGCTGGGTGGGTGGCCCATTGCGAACAGCGGCTGGGAGTTGTTTGATATGATCCGCCAGTCTTTGTGACATACTGCTTACATGCCTAGCATCACACTAGCACTGAAATGCATATAGCATATTACTCATTTGTGAGATGAGGCAGAATGTCTTTTTGGCTTGATGACAGCATCCTGTTAGTGCCAAATACCACTTGTGTTGCTAATACATAGTGGCAGCGTGAAACAGCTAGCTTCATTCGATGCTCAAATTTTTGAGATACCTTGCCCTTCTAGGGTAATCAGGGGTAGACTGGGCACTTTTCAAGGCCAAAAGTGATGGCCTGAGGCCCATTCTTGAGTTTGCTGAATATATGGAGCGAAATGATCTGATCAGGATATATATAGGCCATATATATTGTTGGTTTCGCCTTATATTGGAATTCTTGCTTGGCATTGGCATTCATGATGAGTGCAAGATAAAAAGCTTAGACGACATGTCTCTTTTTTCAGTAATACTCAAGTTCTGTATTACCAAATAGCTAATCACAATTAAACAAAATGCTGAAAACTGCAGCACATTAAACAGGTTTAAAACCTTGGTTTAAAGCCTTGCTAAATTGATTATTGATGTTTGTAACATAAAAATTGTAGACTTTTAACCTTACCCAAAGTGCTTCAAAATAGCTGGAAGCATCTCAGACATTTGGTCCATTGATGGGTACTGGTGGCTACAAATCAGATACAAAAAGTTAATAACTATTTTCTTCAAAGTCATTTCAAAACTATGCTACTTGATTATCTAATAAACACCACTTGTGCAGAATAACTGATTTCCTGTGTTATAGAAATATAACTTGCATTTAAAAAAAAATTCTAATTCCTAGAACTACAACATAAAAGGAAACACCTGATCAAGAACAGTTAAATAGCTCTGATGTAAATGCAAATCAAACAAGCCTGGGTTAATTACAGTTAAAAAGTAACCATTGTTTATTTAATAAGGTAGAGTCGGAAATGAGAAAAAAAACTTAAATAATGGATGAGCCATCTTTGATCTTGTGGTGGAGCCAGAATGTCAACAATTATTGCAGTAAGGGATTTAAATTATTCATGTAGTTCCCAGATCAAGGCAGCTGAAAGCACCTTTGTAAACAAGGGGTTTCATAGTGGAAACAGATGTCTGGAAAGAGGGCTGTTAGCTCCAACGATGAATTATTCATGTGTGTCAAAAATCAAAGGGTTGTTTTGAAGACAAAAAAGATAATTATTTTGTATTTCTGTTTGGAACATCCCAAAAATATGCCACGTTGCTATGGGAATAAGCCAGGCAAGGATGTGCTTTTGTTTTGGGTGTATCTATGCGTGTTTGCTCACAGAAGCAGTCAGTAGGCAGCTGTGGGATCAGATTGGGAAAAAAAGCAGGCTGTGTCTGTCCAAAGCCAAGACAAGGGGCATAGAGGCTGTTAGGGTGTTCCGTTCCTGATTTTTAAAAAATCACTTAAAAAATAGGAGCGAGGCCCGTGCTTGAGTGAAGGAGTCCACACTTGTGATATCTTAGTTATGGAGGGTTTCTTAGTCAAATGCTAATAGAAGGATCCCCATGAAACAGTGTAACTTGGAGAGCAGCGGAAATACTGAGGGAGAATTAAAGTGAATTCCAAAGAACCATGACATGTCTCCCAAAAGAAGTGAATGAACCTTCAGGATTCTGGTTAGGTATAAGGGAACTCTTGCAGGGGATGGGGAGGGAAGAAGCAAAAAGAACTGGATTTATAACAGAAGTAGTTACAAAGTGGTGTTGTTAGTTATAAAAATATAGAAAATACATACACTAAATTTTTTGTATAGAAAAAGTGAAATCTTGTAGTTCTTTCATTCCAATTCATCACTGGCTGTTTGAATTTCACTTCAAAATGTTTATGGTCTACAAGGGGATTGTAACACTACTTAAATCCATATTAAATCAGTAATTTCATAAGGATTAAAGAACAATATGCCACATTGGAGGTACAAAAGCATGACTGAGAACAGTTTGGACTCATCACTGCAAATCAGTGCCCTTCCCCATTTGTCTGGGCAGGTGACTTAAATGACAGTACACACAGTGATGTGAAAAAATATTTCACCCTATGGAACTGTAGTCTAGAAAAACAGCTATATGTAGCTTTCAGAGTGGAATATTTTCTTAAATATTACATAAAACTTCTGAACTGGAAGTGCATTCCTTAGCCTACAGATGTGTCTTAGTACAATTTGGTCACAATAGACATAACAGTTCAAACAACTCGGTTGAACTGATCTGAGCAATAGCCAAAATTAATGCCCAAATTATGAGACAAGAGTATGCTAGTTGCTGAAAACAAGAGCAGTTTTTGGAAAAAATCTTTCCACTCAAACAATCTGCTGAAGTCAACATGTATTGCATCACTTCACCAATGACTTAACTAAAATACAACTAAGAGACCAAGAAGGCCTCAGGGCTGAATAAAGCGATTGCAGCAGTAATGCAGTAGAAGCAGCGTCCATAGCCTGGACTGGGAAAAAATATCAACCAGTACTCCTACATGTGAAATGCAATTCTTCCAATAATTTTGGATTGTTAATTGTTTTGTGTATTTAATTGTGAATTATGGGTATTGACTGGGGATTCACATGTTCTCTTAGGGCAGAACTTTCCGGTTGGCATGCAGGGGCAAGCCCCGCATGCACGCGCATCAATTGACGTGCAGTGATGTTGGGCAAGCGTCCCCACGTCGTCATGCGCCATCACTATTTCATTGGGTGGGCACGTGATGCTCTGCGATATATGCCCGCCATGAATTAATGGGCGACTTAAGGCCCTTGAGGCGCCAATCGACTATGATTTTTCAGCGCCCATGCAATCATCGGGTCGGCGCACAGACGCCAACGGGCAGGCAGGCATTTTATAAACCTCATCCACGAGCATATAAGAGGGTTCAGTGGGGTCGCAAGTGTGCTCGGTCAAATATTGATGTTTCAAAGTTACTGATACTTGCCTGTGAGATCTGCAATACTTCAAAAAACACATACCAGCTGCTTGGTCTGGACTCAACCTTCAGGTCGGCACTCTGCAGTGAGGAAATTTTTGGGTCAGCATGGTTCAGGAAGCCTTCCCTTAGCCTGGGAATGGGACCTGAACTCTCCACTGGAAGCACCTCCGAGGATGGAAGGGGGGCTTAGGAGGGGGAGGAGGCCAGGAGTGAACATACAGCCTCCAGGGGAACCACTGGGAGGAGAGGCACAGGCAGAATGGGTGCAGGGCTAAGAGGTAGTCCAAGGTAGGAGGGGCCACAGAAGACACCGCTATCCTGCTGCCAGGGTACACAGCAACAAAGCAGGTACCTCAATACGTCTGAGGTGCAGTACCAAAGGAGGCTCCATATCTCAAGGGAGACGGTCAACTATATGTCAGATAATAGGGCCTGAGATCTCCACTAACTGTGGGTGGGCACCCCATACCAGTGGCTCTAAAGGTCACAGCTGCCCTCAACTTCTGTGCTTCTGACTCCTTCCAGGGGTCAGTGGGTGACCTTTGCGGTGTCTCCGAATCAGCTGTCCACGCTTATGTTAAGCGGGTTACAGACGCTCTGTTCAGGTGTGCACTGACCTTCATCCTCTACTGTTGGGGCCAGGCAAGCCAGTCACAGCGAGCCAGAGGCTTCGCGACCATTACTGGCTTCCCCCATGTCCAGGGTGCAATAAACTGCAAACGTGTGGCCATCAAGGCGCCAGGTGAGCTCAGTGGCTTCGTCAACAGGAAGGGCTTCCACTCCATGAACATGCAGATAGTGTGTGATTACAGGATGTAGATTTTTCAATCTGTGTAAGGTACCCAGGCAGCTCCCACGACGCCTACGTCCTCAGACATTCCCAGGTGCCGGGCCTCTTCAGTGCTCCAGCCCGGCTCGATGGATGGCTGCTGGGTGACAAGGGCTATCCCCTCAGAAGGTGGCTCATGAGGCCTCTCTGCCATCCAAGAATAGAAGCTGAGCAGTGGTGCAATAGGAGCCACGCCTCTTCAAGGGCTGTGGAGGAGACAATCATCAGTCTTCAAGATGTGCTTCGGGTGCCTGGGCTGCTCAGGGAGCGCACTCCAGTACCCCCCAGATCGTGTGTTGCTGATAGCGGTTGCATGCTGCACTTTCCACAATCTTGTGGTGGAAAGGGGGGGGGAACGCTGTGGACGAAGAAGACATAGATGCATTGGCTGTGGATGCACACGATAAGTCCAGCAGTGAGTCCAAGAATGAGCACGTTCAGGGAAATGCTGAGGGGTTAGACACTGACCCGGGCATACTCCAGGGAAGCAGGGACACCTTGGAGGCTTTAATCCAATGGACATTCACCACATATGGGCCTCTAGGACAAGCCTGGGCTGTATGTTCCATACTCAACACCGAAGATCATAATCTGCCTGGTTAGGAACATTAACTAAGGTCCTGGTTAATAAAGCTGAATGTCCCACGAAGCACACATTACATTATTGGAAACCATCCACCTGCAGAACAAAAGAGGTAACCTCAGCCATGGTGACATGTCTGAATTTATTATTGCAGCCAAAGAAACTTAATGAAACTAAAATGAAAAGGGTGTTAAAAATCACACCAACTCAAAAACCTCATTGCGGGCCAAGACACTAGTGATAAACCCGTGGTGTGCCTAAGGTGCCTTATGTTTCTGTTTTCAGGTGCTACACGTTAGTGCTACCCCCTCGCTGGGAGTGGCATCTTAGATAGCTTGCTGACTCTGCTGTTCTGTTGGCCTCAATGACCTTGGCGGTCGTGCTCTGGCCCGTGGAGCCTGTGCTGGCCCCACCTGAGAGGGAGCTGCCAGTTCCACAGCTGGCATCTCTCTAGTCATCACTGCCTTACCAGATGCACCTGTCACTGGCAGAGGGGCTGCCACCCTCATCTGGAGCACCCTGAGAGGAGCCTGCAGAGACAACTGGCAGCTGCTGCACTGACGTGAGGTCGCTTCAGACCTCCCTGCTCACTGTAGATGGATGGGCACAGAGCTGGGAAACTTGGTGCCCACATCATCTCCCACACTGGCAATGATCAGCTGAGGTCAATGCTGATGTGAGGGCTTGCTGGTCCGAGCGCATCCCCAGGAAGACCTAATGGGTCTCCTGGAAGAGCCTCTCCACGAAAGTCATCACGCTCCATGGAGGATGCATGGCACTCAGACATGAGGCTCATTGTTTCAGTGATAGTCCGCATAGACTCCTCCGCCACGGACACCAAGCATAGCCTCATGTATCTCCCCCAGATGTTCCCGCACACCCGGGTACATTTCCTGTGACTGCTGCATCGTGGACTCCTGCAGAGGCACATCATCAGGCACTGACTGAGCATGTGCCTGGTCCTCTGCAGTCCACCGAGTGCTGGCGCCAAGGGCACTCTGTCTCTGCCAGCTCCTCCATCAACTGTGAAGTGCCCTAACCACTGTGCCCCAGCACACTAGCCGATGGTTTAATTCCCACTGAGGTGCTAGTATCTGTGCTGGTGCCTGCCTGGCAGAGATGGTGTGATGCTGGTGAGACTTCAGGGCCCTCAGGTGTGAGAGGGAGCCTCTACTGCTCCTCCTCCCGCCCCTGCTCCGCTGGTGTTGAAAGGAAGAACAAGGACATTGTCTCCACGTTAACTGACCCAATGTCAATGTGCGTCCCTGTCCCCTGGATCATTATGCGCTCATCCTTCCATAAGCAATGGTCAAGCCATGTTGCAAACTTCAATCACTGAACATTCAGCACTGCCTTGGGAGAACAATGGTGGACAAACGTGCCTGCCCATGGCACCCCAGCCTCACCGACACCGGTGGGCCTGGGCACATGGTGTCTCTCCAAATTTAGGACCTTCTGCTCGAAACAGCTGAGAATCGCTAACTGTGCCAGCCTGCCACCAGTCCTCACCCACTCAGCAGCATTATGTGCATTCTCCTAAAAAAGAGAGAAGAGCATTGATTAATGCTAATCATACCTAGACTCTTTGTGGGTAGCCCACCCCGACCAGAGTGGTACATTGCAGGGCTCTAGTGTCTTCTCACCCTGCCACTGTCAAACACTCAACACAAAGATGCTAGGCCTGTCCTCACCACCCCCCCCACCCACTTGGCCAACTGCTGCCTACATCGCATCAGGCACCACACGGTCTAAACTTCCATAGCAAGGAGGCGCAAGCACGTGGAGCGCAGAGGACAGCAGATTGATCAGTGCCATGCCATTCTGAAGCTCCCCTCCCAGCATGTCATCCCCCTGACTTTGACATGTCCTGGAGTTCCAGCACCGCGCCTAGGTGCTGCTCCTCCAGGTTGCCCCTAAACAGTAATGTGGGTCACAGTATATTCTTGCTGCGGGAGCAGAACCCATCTCTTCACCACCCTCAGGGTGACCTCGGCATGGACAATATCTGCTGGCCCACCCAGGGAAGCGCACATGCCGTCAATGATTCAATGTAGTCACTACACTCAGACTTTTTGGGGTTGGGTGCACCAGGGGGGAAACCTGTTGGGTTAAGTGACCAATGCCAACATGGTACTCACCCTTTGAGCGAAACAGGTCATTGAAACACTTGCGACACTGGACCCAGGTGTGCTACACCACACTGCAGGAGCTCACCCCCTCTGCCATCTCCTCTCAGGCACATTCGGTCGTTGGGGGGGGGGGGGCCTCCTCCTCCCGCCCTGGGGTACCAGGACCTCCCGCTATGCTGCCATCTCCGGGGAGGGCAGCAAGTCAATCGATCATTGGAAAAATGAGGAGCACAGTGTCCCCCTGCCCTACCCTCCTCCCTGGCCTGCTCACCAGCAGCACTCTGGGAAGCTCTTCCACTGGCCAGAATTCGCAGCCTTGGAAAGGCTGCAGCAACTTTTTAAAACAGGCTGCCGGGTCGCCATTGGACCCGGCGGTCACTGCAGACCCGCCGTGGCCCGCCCACTACCGGTATCCTCGGGAACTGTTATTCACGCAGGGCGGGCCTTAATTGGCCCGCCCACATAAAATGGCGGTGCGGATCCAATTGCGGGCGGCAATTGGGGCCGCGCACGCTCTGCGTGCCCCCTCCCCCCCCCCCCATCCCACCCCTGCCACCAGCCTGAAAATTCAGCTCTTAATAATTACGAACAGACTGAAGCAATGGTGGTTGAGCTGGAGGTTTGAAATATCTCGAAATAGATGTTTAGTTTTTAAAAAAATTGTGAGGTTGGACTCCAGTTCAATCCTTCACCATCTGGCTTCACGTTATGCAAACGACAAATGTGGGACAAGGACAGGATTGTGTGTCTCTGAAAAGTTTGCCAACACATCTGTTGAAGGAATTTGATTAGTTGGTAAATGCATTTTAAAAAAAATGTATTTATGGGATGCAATCATCATTGGCTAGGCCAGCATTTATTGTCTATCCCCCTAATTTCCCTCGAGAAGGTGGTGAGCTGCCTTGTTGAACTCCTGCAGTCCATGTGGCGTAGGTACACCCACAGTGCTAATGGGGAGTTCCTGGATTTTGACCAGTAACAGTGAAGGAATGACGATATAGTTCCAAGTCAGAATGTTGTATGTCTTAGAGAACTTCGAGGCAGTGGTGTTCCATGTATCTGCTGCCTGTGTCCTTCTAGATGGTAGCAGTTGTGGGTTTGGAAGGTCTAAGGAGGGTTGGGTAGTTCCTGCAGTGCCTCTTATAGATGGTACACATTGCTACCACTGTGTTGGTGGAGGAAGTGAATGCTTGAGGATGGGGTGCCAATCAAGCAGGCTGCTTTGTCCTAGATGATATCAAGCTTAGAGAGTTGTTGGAGCTGCACTCATCCAGGCAAGAGGAGTGTATTCCATCACACTAACGTATGCCTTATAGATGGTGGACAGGTTTTGGGGAGTCAGGTGGAGAGTTACTCACTGCAGGATTCCTAGCTTCTGACTTGCTATTTATATGGCTAGTCCAGTTCAATTTCTGGTCAATGGTAACCCCCAGAATGTTGATATTGCAGGATTCAGTGATGTCAATACTATGTCAAGAGGCAATGGTTCGATTCTCTCTTGTTGGAAATGGTCATTGCCTAGCAAATGTTACTTGCCACTTGTCAGCCCAAGGCTGGACATTGTCCAGGTCTTGCTGCATTTAGCCATGAACTGATTCAGTATCTGAGGAGTCACGTATGGTGAACATTTGCTGATGAGCGCACATTCCCACTTCTGACTTTATGATGGAAGGATGGTCATTGATGAAGCAGCTGAAGAAGGTTGGGCCTAGGACACTACCCTGAGGAGCTCCTGCAGTGATGTCCTGGAGCTGAGGTGATGGACTACCAACAACCACAACCATCCTTTGTGCTAGGTATGACTCCAATCAGTGGAGAGTTTCCCCGATTCCCATTGACTCCAGTTTTGTTTGGGCTCCTTGATGCTACATCTGGTCAAATGCAGCCTTGATGTTAAGGGCAGTCACTCTCACCATACCTCTGGGGTTCAGCTCCTTTGTCCATGTGAGGATGTGGGAGGGATCTGTTTCTGTGAGAAAGCGATACCTTCAGGAACAGAAGAGGAAAAAAAAAGGCTCAAGACTGAAGTAGGGTGAAGGAAGATATATAGTTAAAAGGTTTTCCACAGCATTTCACATTATTTCAGATGAGCAGTGAAATATAGGCACAAGAAATGTCAATTTACAACAACAGAAACAGGGAAGCCCTCAAAAAAACTAGTCATTACAATCACACAGTTGTAAAAGAGATCAAGTAATGTCCTTTCAGAAAGGAAATATGTAATCCTTATGTGTTCTAATCTACATGCATCTCCGTACACACAGCAAAAGTGGTTGATTCTTAACTGCCTTCCAAAATGACTGAACACTCAAGTCACTCAATAGTATGAAATAGTTATGAAAATAGTCCAATAAGCCTGGCATCCACACAAGTACCTAACCCAACAGCATTATGGGTGTACATATAATATATGGACTACAATAGTTCAAGGAGGTTCACCACCATCTTCGAGGGGGATTAAACAGGTATAAATGCAACTTGCTCGTGGCAGCCACATCCCATGAAAAAAATAAACACAGATGGTTATAGTTATCTTTTGTTTGCCTCTATACTACTTGAAGTCACACATTCAGAAGCCACTAACCATACTGCACACTCAGGTACAGGTTTGGAATGGTCATCCTTACCCAGTTGGAAAAGCAGGAGCGCCCTCTTGCTGGCCAGGTGCATTAATATGATAAACAGCAAAATGAAGTGTAATTTCTTGCATGTCTTCAGAATTGAACAGAACGTTGAAGCATAATTTGGCTATGAAGAGAGAGAAAAACACAATGTTTGTGGTAAAAATGGTTAACATGAACATAAGGCTCATGGATGATGGGAGCAATTTTACATTATCAGTGAGTGTCATCTGGTAGCTACTAGGAAGGCACTCAAGCTGCAAAATAATTTTCCATTCATTACAGTTTAACAGACAGAAAGGAAATTAAGACAATGTATCTGCCATGCTCTTAAATGTGAGCCTAGCCAGGAGCATATCTTATTTTGTTAAATCCATTTTTATTAGGAGCACTATTTGCAGTTAGGGTAAGTGCTAGAATAATTTATTTCCTTTAAAGCTTAACTCAGTAATAAGAGTGGACTTGGTAGTCAACTCAAATGACCAGCAAAAAAAAAAGACGATAAATTACCAATTTTATTATGACATGCTAGTCAATTTTAGAAAGCAGAGATTTAAAATATTTAAGATCTGAGAAACATTTATTCTTTAAGTATGGCAGATTCTATTTCTTAAAGCTATACCGCATTTAACAGCTTTTCTAATGCCGAGGTGACTGTCATGTATGCGCTGCAGCATTTCTTTCATCAGTGTTGCAGAAATAGTGATCTTTTCTCCCTTGAAAAATATTCCTTCTGCGACCTGAAGTTCCTCATGAAAGTTCCAGTACTTGTGTACAGCAGAAAGGGCTCCCCTCCGATGTGTGTGCAGTTTGCACATCTGCTGCAGTTTGCAGGGTGGCGTCACTCTTGGTTGCTTCCTTGATCTCATTCAGTTTGGTTACAGCCACAGGCAAGGTGTTCATCAGTATGTGAACCTGTGCTTCAGTTTCTTTATCCTCTTCCTCCATGATGGGTAGGTATGCATGTGACAGAGCGTCTGTGATGTACATTTCCTTGCCTGGTTTGTATTTAACTCTGACCTGGTAATTCTGCAGACACATTAGTAATCTTGCTGGTGGTGCACAGTTCAGGGTTTTAAAAAGAAGTACAGCTTCCAGAGGCTTATGATCAGACTCCACCTACACGTCTTTGCCATAGACAAACTGGTGGGAGCATTATAGGCCAAACAATTGCTAGCATTCTCTGTTTGGGCATATCGCTGCTGTGTTTCTGTCTTTGAAGCATATGCCACTGGTGCCTCATTTTGGAAGAGGATAGCTCCCAGGCCAGTCTTTGAAGCATCCACTGAGATCTTGACTGGCTGACTTACGTCGTAATACTTTAACAAAAGGTGCCTGTGTCAGTGTTCTCTTCAGACTGATGAAAGCTTCCTGGTGACTTTGTTCCCAGTGCCATTCCAAATCATTTCGTAGAAGTTCTGAGAGGTGCTGTCAGGTCTGGCATGTTCAGAATGAATTTCCCAAGATAGGTCACCATTCCCAAAAACCTCTCCAAGTATTTTACATTCTTGGGGGGTGGGGTGTGACACATTCACAACTGCTTCGATTTTATTCGGGTCCAACTTCAGTACCTCAATTATGTCCCAAGCAGTTGATTTCATGAAGATCTATTTTTCACTTTTCCTTCTTCAACTTGAGGTTCCCTTCTCTAGCTCTGGCCAGCAACTACCTTAGTCTGTGGTCATGTCCTTCTCAAGAGGCTCTGCAGGCTAGCACACTGTCAATATAGGTTTCTACATCTTCTAATCCTTCAAACAGTTTCTTCACTGTTCTGTGGAAGACCTCCAAAGCTGAATGAATACCAAAAGGTAAGCATAAAAACCTGTATCGCCCACATGGCGTGTTGAAGGTACAGGGATAGGGGCTGCGTTCATCCAGCTTGACCTGCCAGAAGCTTGAACTCACATCCAAGGCTGAATAGTGTTTAGCATCAGCTAATTTACACATGATCTCTGCTACTGTGGACAGTTGGTAATGCTTTCTTTGTACTACCTGGTTTAGGTCTCTGGGATCCAGATAGGCTCTCAGATTCCCACCTGATTTTTCCACAGATAAATAATACTTTGTCGGTTCTTCAATTTTCTTGATATGAAGTTTCTCCATTCTGTCCAACTCTGCTTTCAGTCGGTCTCACAGCATTACTGGTATTTTCTTGGGTGGGTGTATTTTGGGTGTCATAGTTTCATTAATCTTGATGGTGTGTTCTCCTTTTAGGCAATCAATCCCCCGAAACATCTTCACACTCACTCAGGATGTCATCAGTGCTGACAATCATTATTCTCTTGATTAGCTTCAGGATTTTCACAAGCTTTGATTCCAAGAATGGGTTTTGGATCAGTTTTCACTATTATGAATGGAAGTACTCAAGACTGATTTTTGTGGTTCGCTTTAGCTGTGCATTTGCCTTCTACTGCAATTTTTTCCACCTGTAGAAATAGACAGCTTCACTTTTTAGTTAACTGTTTTCCGTTGCTCATCTTACAAGACAGGCTTATGGGAACGATATTTGCATGTGCACCTTGTGTCAAGCTTGAAATTCACCATCATGTTGGCAATTTTTAAATCAACCTTCCGTTCTTCTCCTTTGGAATTTGTTGTTACTGCACCAACGAAAACTTCAGTTTCAATGTCTGTGTCAATTGTGCGCACTTCCATCGATTTGCATATCTTGGCAAAGTGATTTAGTATATCACAGTTCTTACACTGCTTTCCATAGGCTGGACAAATACATGGTAAGTGGTATGTTCCGCATCGGCTGCATTTAAATGTTTTAATAGCAGTTTTCTTCTTTTTACCATCAGACTGTATTTGTTCTTTCCCGGGGCTGTTGCTTTTTAACTGCGTCTAACTGCTTGATTGCGTGCGGCTTGTCATCTTCCGTCATCTCTAATCTGAGATTTCATTGTCTCCGTCGGTCTGCAGATATTTATTGCTTTCTCCAGCACGAGATCAACTTCTCTCAGAAAGCTGTTTTCTGTGACACTTGCGATTTTGCAAATTGCGATTCTTCATGCTCTCCAAATTCACATGATTTAGCTCCCTTCCTCAACTCAAGTTACGTAATGACTAATGTTGTCACTGCCTTGCAAGCGCGTATATAAACAAAACCACTATCTTTCATACGTGATGGTTTTCTTAGGGCTGCAGTAGGCTTCAAATTTTTCCATTATTTCTTACAAGTCATTTCGTTTCTCAACACTTTCAAACGTGAATGTGTTTTACACTTCTAGGGCTGTTTCCCCTGCTCATGAAGAAAGATGGAAGTCTGTATACCTAAGGGTGTTTTTTTTTAATATCACTGCCTGTCACTGAGGTACAGCTTGAATTTCTGCTGGAACCTCCTCCAGTTTTTCGCGAGATTTCCCTCCAAACTGAGCTCTGTCAGTAGTTTCAGAACCTCCATTGTTGCATTTATTTCACTTCTGAAACAATGTCTTGTTTTTCATTCAACAATGCACACAGCTCCACTATTATGTCGACAGCCTAAATTTATTGATAATGTTAGGAAAATGTATTTGCAGTAACTGAATTCTTTCAAGACAGGCTCTCCAACATGCACTTTGACCTACAACTCCCAGGTCAGGTGATCCCAACCTATCTCGTAGGGAGTACCATATGGTATCTAAAACTGGAGTCCACTATTACAATCAACTATTATCATGACACCAGAAACGACAACAGTAAACCCAGCCCTGTCAACCTTGCAAAGTCCTCCTTACTAACATCTGGGTGCTTGTGCCAAAATTGGGAGAGTTGTCCCATAGACCAGTCAAGCAACAGCCTGACAGTCATACTCAGAATCATACCTTACAGGCAATTTCCCAGACACCATCACCAGGTATGTCCTGTCCCACCAGCAGGACAGACACAGCAGAGATGGCAGCACAGTAGAATAGTCAGGAGGGAGTTGCCCTGGGAGCCCTCAACATCAACTCCAGACCCCATGAAGTCTCAAGGCATTAAGTAAAATGCGGGCATGGTTATCACGTACCGCGACCCCCCCGCTCTCTCCCTCAGTTGGTGAATCAGTATTCCATATTGAACACCATTTGGAGGAAGCACTGAGGGTGGTAAGGGCACAGAATGTATTCTGGGTGGGGGACTTCAATGTCCATCACCAAGAGTGGCTTGGTAACAACACTACTGACCAAGCTGACCAAGTCCTAAAGGACACAGCTGCTATTCTGGGTCTGCAGCAGGTGGTGAGGGGACCCAGACGGAAAAACATGCTTGACCTCATCTTCACCAATCTGCCTGTCACAGATCCATCTGTCCATGACAGTATCAGTAGGAGTGACTACCGCACTGTCCTTGTGGAGACCAACACCTGTCTTCACATTGAGGATACCCTCCATTCTGTTGTGCAGCATGTGCTAAACGGGATAGATTTCAAACAGATCTAGCAACTCAAAACTGAGAATCAATGAGATGCCTTGGGTCTGGGTCATCAGCAGCAGAACTGTACTCAACCACAATCTGTAACCTCATGGTCTGGCATATCCCACACTCTACCATTAGCACTGAACCAAGGTTGATCCCCTGGCTTGAAGAAGAGTGCTGAAAGGCATGACAGGAGCAATACCAGGAATGAGTCATCAACCTAGTGAAGCTGCAACAAAGGACTTCTTGCATGCCAAAAGGCATGCGATAGACAGAGCTAAGCGAGCCCACCAACAGATCAGATCTAAGCTATGCAGTACATCCAGTCGTGAACTCAGTGGAGATGGCAGCTTCATAAATACCCCAACCCTCAAATGATAGGGGAGCCCAGCGGTGAAAAAGACAAGGCTGAAGCATTTTCAACAATCTTTAGCCAGAAGTGCCGAGTGGATGATCTAACTCGGACTCCTCTGGAGGTCCCCAGCATCACAAACGTCAGTCTTCAGCCAGTTCGATTCACTCCATGTGATATCAAAAACCAGCTGAAGGCATCGGATAGTGCAAAGACTATGGGCTCCGACAATATTCTAGCAATGGTACTGAAGACTTGTGCTCCAGAAAATGCCATGCCCCTAGCCAAGCTGTTCCAGTACAGATATAACACTACATTTACCTGGCAACATGGAAACTTGCCCAGGTTATGTCCTGTACACAAAAGCAGGACAAACCCAACCTGGCCAATTACCACCCCATCAGTCTAATCTCGAACATCAATAAAGTGATGGAAGGGGTCATCAACAGTGAAACCAAGTGGCACTTGCTTAGCAATAACCTATTCACTTATGCTCAGTTTTGGTTCCACCAGGTCACTCAGCCCCTGACCTCCTTATTGCTTTGGTTCAAGCATGGACAAAAGAGCTGAACCCCAGGGGTGAGGAGAGTGTGAGTGCCCTTGACATCAAGGTAGCATTTGACAAGGTATGGCATCAAGCAGCCAGAGTAAAACTGGAGTCAATGGGAATCAGGGGAGAAAATTCTCCTTTGGTTGAAGTCATACCAGCACAAAGGCAGATGGTTGTGGTTGCTGGAGGTCAATCATCTCAGTTCCAGGTCATCACTGCAGAGTTCCTCAGGATAGTGTCCTAGGCCCAGCCATCTTCAGCTGCTTCATCAATGACCTTCCTTCCATCAAAAGGTCAAAAGTGGGAATGTTTGCTGATGATTGCACAATGTCTAGCACCATTTGTGACTCCTCAGATACTGAAGCAGCCCATGTACAAATGAGCAAGACCTAGACAATATCCAGGCTTGGGCTGACAAGTAACATTTGCACCACACAAGTGCCAAACAATGACAATCTCCAACAAAAGAGAATCTTACCATTGCCCTTGACATTCAATAGTATCACCAAATCCCCCACTATCAACATCCTGCAGGTAACCATTGACCAGAAGCTGAACTGGACTAGCCATATAAATACTTTGGTCACAAGAGCAAGTTAGAGGCTAGGAATCCTGGGGCGAGTACCTCATCTGACTCCCCAAAGCCTATCCACCACCTACAGGGCACAAGTCAGGAGTGTGATGGAATACTCTCCACTTGCCTGGGAGAGAGTAGCTCCAACAACACTCAAGAAACTTGACACCATCTAGGACAAAGCATGGTACCCCATCCACAAACATTCACTCCCTCTACAACTGACGCACAGTAGCAGCAGTGTGTACCATCTACAAGATGCACTGCAGGAACTCACCAAGCCTCCTTAGACAGCACCTTCCAAACCTGGGACCGCTCCTGTCTAGAATGACAAGGGCAGCAAATGCATGAGAATTCCATCACCTGGGAAGTTCCCCTCCATAAGAGGACATAGGACATAGGAGCAGAAGCAGGCCATTCGGCTTATCGAGTCTGCTCAACAATTCAATGAGATCATGGCTGATCTGATAATCCTCAACTTCACTTACCCGCCTTTTCCCCATAACCCTCGATTCCCTTACTGATTAAAAATCTGTCTTTTT
This sequence comes from Carcharodon carcharias, assembly GCF_017639515.1. Taxonomy (NCBI): domain Eukaryota; kingdom Metazoa; phylum Chordata; class Chondrichthyes; order Lamniformes; family Lamnidae; genus Carcharodon; species Carcharodon carcharias. The sequence continues at coordinate 155,279,504 of NC_054472.1, forward strand.
CAGCCTTAAATATACTTAATGACCCAGCCTCTACGATAAAGAATTCTACATATTGACTACCCTCAGAAGAAATTCCTCCTCATCTCAGTTTTAATTGGGTTCCCCCTTACTCTTATATATATTTCCAAGTTAGTATGGTGTGTGGTATCACTGTTCCTTCACTGTCACTGGGTCCAATTCCTGGTACTCACTTCCCTAACCACAATGAAGTTTACACCTCCACCTTAAGGGCAATTAGGCACAGGCAATAAATGCTGGCCTAGCCAGCAACACCCACACCCCAATGAAAGATTATTAAAAATATTTAAATTGATTTTGCAAACCAGAATAACAGGAAATGTGGTGAGCTCTGGATTAACAGAATTAATGCAGGAAATTTTAGATGCACAATAACCACAATCAGGATCACCCAGACTATTTTCCTGCAACACCCCATTCAGTAGGTTACAAGAGTAGAGCGACCTGGGGGTGATGCTTCACAAATCTGTAGAAGTTGGCAAGGCAATTTGATAAAATGGTTAAGAACGCACTTAGAATGTCTTGCCTGTTAAATAGGGACAATGAAAAAAAAGTAATGCTAAATCTTTACAAATCACTGTACCAAATATTCCAGCTGAGACCTATAATCTGAGCACCACACTTTGGGGAGGATGTCAAGGCCTTTGAGAAGGTACACAAGAGATTTAAGAGGTTGATACTTGGGATGAGGGACTTCACTTATGTGGAAGTGATTGAAGACACTGACTGAGATTGATCTTTAGAGCAGAGAACTTTGAGAGGAAACCTAATTGGGGGCCCAGATTGTCGTTCCTGGGTCGGTTGCACAAAGACAGGAGGATTCCCGGCTCCATAAGCCTGCCCTATAAAAATAGCTGCCCGGACATCAGGTTTTCTTTGAAATGCCTCGACAGTTTGACAAGTCCCTTTGACAGGTACTTATAAGGATTCTGACAGGTTCCTTTGACTGGTACTTTGGGCAGGTGTGTTGACAGTAATGAGTTTATGCACTTTTTACACACATTTATGGCTACTTTTAACAATTCCAAAAGAGCACCTGACCTCCCCCAAAGGTGTCCCAGGATCAGACCCAAAAGGGTACCTTCTTGCCATTTGGCTATCCAAATGAATTACAATGTTCAGAGCTGCTCTTAGCAGGTCCAATCTGTGCACTGGTTTTCACATTCCAAGGCTACCAAGATCTACTTCAGTGGAGGCAGCTCATGATTTAAACAGCCAGCTGCCTCTAAAATGCACCCTTCTCCCATAAAATGGGAATTGCCATGTTTGGGGGTGGGGCTTATGATTTTTTTTTAAAGCTATTTTCACCTTGAGGGAGAGGCTCTGTCAGGTGAAAATCTGGGCAGAGGTATTAAAAATTGAGGGGTATTGATAGAGCAAATAGGGAGAAACAAATAGTTTCTTCTGGCAAGGTGATCAATAACCAGAGATCCTGTAATTACTTATCCAAATTTCTGCTCTATCCAAAATAATTGGTAAATACCACCCACCTCACTCCCTGGCAATTCCACGTAGGATTGTTAAGATCTGGAAAGTACCCCCTGATAGGGTGGTGAGAGTGGATTCCATGAGGATACTTCTCCATGGGCTAGCTGGCCTCTTCTGTCTGTACTGTATTATTCTGTGTCTGTTCTTTAAGAGCTGCTCGTTCCCCAGAGCCTTGCAAATGTTCAAGTATTTATCCAGTTCCCTTTTCAAAGTGATTATTGAATCTGTTTCCACTATGCTTTAGGCAGTATATATTTCAGATCACAACTTGCTGCATAATGTTTTGTGCCACCTCCCCACCCCAGCCCACTACAAATCGGACTTTTGCCAATCATCTTAAATCTGTGTCCTCTGGTTATCCAATCCAGCTTTTTGCTACTAGAAACAGTTACTTCTTAATTATGCTATCAAAGCCAGTCATGTTGAACACCTCTATAAAATTACCCCTTAATCTTCTTTTCAGAAGAACAAACGCAGTTTCTCTAGACATCCAAATAACTCAAGTCTTTTATCCCTGATACCACTGTACTAAATCTGCTTTCCACTCTCTCAAAAGGTTTTGGGCCAGGACTAAAGAGCCAAGCAGGAGAATAAAATGGCAGCTGAGGTGTGGATCCCATCCTCATTTCAAGCAATGAGGAAAAGGGGTGGGGTCAGGAACCCCAAAAGCTGTGATTTAGAAGTTGTTGGCATCATTCTAAAAAGTGGGCATTTTAGAATTCCTGGAATTTCACAGTATCTTTACAATGCAGAAGTAGGCCATTTGGTCTATCGAGTCTGTACTGGCTCTCTGAAAGTGCATTCCACCTAGTCTTACTCCCCTGCCTTATCCCTGCAACCTTGCACATTCTATCTTCAGGTAGCAATCCAATTCCCTTTTGAATACCCCGATCGAACCTGCCTCCACCACTGTCTCAGGAAATTTGTTCCGGACTCCAACCATCCTCTGGGTGAAAACAATTTTCCTCACATCACATTTACTCCTTTTGCCAATTATTTTGAATCTGTGCCCTCTAGTTCTTGGCGTTCTCTTGAGTGGGAATAGTTTCTCACTATTTACCCTATCCATACCCCTCAGGATCTTCAATATCTCTATCAAGTGTCCTCTCAGCCTTTTCTCTGGGGAAAAAAGTCCCAACGTCTCCAATCTATCTTCACAGCTACGTTCTCCATCCCGGGAAACATTCTTCTGCATCTCCTCTGTACTCTCTCCAATGACTTCACATCCTTCCTCAAGTATGGTGCCCAGAACTGGATGTAGTAATCCAGATGAGACCTAGTTAGTGTCTTATACAAGTTCAACATGACCTTTTTCTTGTACTCAATGCCCCTATTAATAAAGCCTAAAATATATGTTTCATTAACTGCTCTCTCAACTCTCTTAACTGCCATCTTCAATGACCTATGTACTTATACACCGAGGTCCCTCTGTTCCTGAACCTCCTTTAGAGGCTCTCCCTTTATTTTACACTGTCTCATCACATCTCTCCTGCCAAAACAAATCACTTCACTTCACTGCATTGAGCCTCATCTGCCACTTTTCTGCCCAATCCACCAAGCTGTCAATGTCCTTTTGAAGTTCAAGATTACCCCATCACAGTGGACAACATTTTCAATCTTTGTATCATCTGCAAATTTTGAAATCATGCCCTGCGCACCACAGTCACATGTTTTGGAAGCATGCTTAAATCACACTTGTAGAGTGGAGGTATGAAGCATCAATTGGAAACAGGAAGAGTATAAAAGGAGAGTAAAAATGGTGTTTCCTCCTTTAAAGTTAACCATGAAATTGTGTAGCCCAAGTTATCCGTGCTCACTAAAGTGAATGTTGACTGATTGGTGGTCTCCAGATTATTAGTTCTGACAACTGGCAAGCTGCCCAAATGTAAGAACGCAGTGAAAAAGTCTTCAGATGCATTAGAATAAATTATCCACTGAATAACTTGCTATTCTGCATTGTACAATATTGAAAGACCAGCGCAGTGAGGGATCCAGGGCTAATTGTTTGAGCTCTTGCAATTGCTTTCATTCATTCCTTACAGAATAGCTCAGCCAGCTACTGGACTGTTTGAAAGCACTGAGATGCACCAGCTTTTAGCAGTCTTCAAAAGCACTAATGGAGTCATACTGCAGAATGTGTTTATTCAGGTGTCCTGGGGAATGAGTTTGATGGCTTTGACAAATTTACAAGCTTCAGAAGAGGATATCATTTTTTTCAAATGCCTATCAAGTGATGTTTGTTTATTTTGACAGATTTGACCTTTTCAACACATCCCAAATGTTATTATAAGGCTTGTGAGTTCTATTTTAAAGTGGCTACTGGGTGAGTGCAAGAGGAAGGGGGCTTTACACCGAGCTGAGAACTGGATCAAAATATCTCTGCAAGCAAAGGTAGGTCTTTGCTGTCACACCCTCCGATAGATAAAAACCGTACCTGCCATCACTACTAGAATGGGGGCAGGGTTGCAATGTCACAATTAATCCCGAATCCTGCTTCCCACCTTCAACAGGAAAATTTCCTGTTTTTAAAAAGTAGATTTGGAATATGAGCATTGCTGGTAAGGGCAGAATTTATTGCCCTTGACTTTTACTCCCCTAAAAAAGGGTGTAGTGTCCAAAATTGCATTAAAAACATCCCACTGAGGCCTAGCCAGAGTTCTATGAAGGCCTGCACAACTTCCCTGCTCTTGTACTCATGTCTCATTTTAGAAACACAAAAATCTTGCATGCTTTTTAAAACAGCAATCTTAATTTATTCTGTCACTTTCAAAGTCTTGTGTGCTTACACCTCCAAATCTTGCTGTTCCTGCATCCTCCCTGAAAAAAAAGATACTGTTTCAAATCTTCCTACCAAAATGAATACTTCACAGTTCTCCAGCTCTTCTTGCCTCCTTTCATCCGCCAGGTTTCCCAAGGCACAGGAAAACCCTGGCTGACATTAGCTAAAAATATATAAAAGTTTATTAAAATGGAGAAATGTAGCCTCCCTAAAAGCTGATATCAACTGACTCACCTCCAGAGTGTGAATTGGGTTCCATCCCTGTAGGACTGGGGAGTTTATGAATTAACTTTATGCCCAACCCAAACATTTTTAAAGGGGTAAAAATTACCTGAATGTCTAAAGGTTCTCCCCCGCCCCCCACTCCACCCAATGTTAGTTTATTTGCCAAGAGAGTTGCTAGATTTAATTTCTCTCCCCTTTTGAAGAGGGGGGTGCAACATTTGCAATTTTCTAGTCCTATGGCACACTCAATCAAGGGGGATTGGAAAATTTTGGGCAGAGCCTCCAGTTTTCAACCTTACTTCCCTCAGCAACCCAAGATGCAACATACCTGGACCAGATGACTTTTTAAACTTTTACCCTGCTGCCAACTTCATGCTATAAGATTTTATTATTCTGTCCACAAATGTGAGATGCCTCCACTGATGTGGTGGAAGAATTAGACTGCCATGCCTAGATTTTAAATTGTGCTAAAAAAAATTAATAATTCAAATATAAACTAGCCAGGAATATAAATTAGTATAATATAATACTTTTAAAGTATATAAAAAAGGAGAGCAACTAAAGTAAACCTTGGTTTCTTAGAGGTAGAGACAGGGGGAAAAAACAAATCAACATTATGGAATGAGGAAATGGCAGAGACATTGAACAAATAGTTTGTGTCCATCTTCACAGCAGGAGACTGAAATTACATGCTAGAAATAGAGAGCAAGGAGCTTAACTTTAATTAAAAATCAGTAAAAGAAAGTATTGAGAAACTTAAGGGACTAATCCCCAGAACCTGATGGCCTACATCCTAGAATTCTAAAAAGAGGTAAATGCAAAGATCATGGATGTACTCATTGAGACACACACACAAAAGCTGGCTCACCATCAACCTCTCAAGGGCAATTAGGAACAAGCAACAAATTCTGCCCTTACCACCAATGCTCATATTCTAATACCTACTTTTTAAAAACACATTTGTTCAGATAAAAACAAGTAATTGGCCCTTTTAGTTTGGCCTGAGCAAAAACTGTGTACAATTAAAAATTGTGGAGAATCATACATAAAAAAATGAGCAGAAAATACACCATACTTTCATTTATTTAGCACCAGAAGAGAAAAATCCACAGCATTTCATAGAGCTTGGAATCAATTTTTAAAGTTTAGATGTTTACAATGCCCAATCAGCTTGCTTGAAAAGGCACAAATAGTATTTAAAAAGCATCTGGCTAAACAAGATTATAAAGGGACCAAAACAAAAATAAAAATACCTGGAAAAACTCAGCAGGTCTAACAGCATCTGCGGACAGGAATACAGTTAATGTTTCGAAACCATATGACTCTTCAACAGAACTGTTGATGATCATGCAAGGCTAAGTAATCTAACCCTCCCAGATTTCTCTGGCATCCCACCTCACTTGCTGCCAGGGATCATTCCCACAGCTCCAGATGCAGCTTCCTGTAACCAAATTCCTTCCATGCCTCCCCCCCCCCACCCCTGCCCGTGTCTCCTGGTGCACCGCCTGCTGCTGGCTCATAGGCCCCCTTTCCAGCCCACTGCAAAGATCAAGGCCAAGGCTGAGACAGAAACAAACAGAACAAACATGTTCCATTGCCTGAGTGAGTGAGAGTAAATGAATAATGAGACATGCTAGCGACTTGACATTGTGGAAAAATGCTACAGCTTTTCAGACATTTAGTTTCACCAACTTTCAAATCAAATTTACTTCAAATTAATTTTATATGCAAAGTTTAGCACAACCAGAACAGCCCATGTGGAGCAACACTAATGCAGAATAAAACCCAAAAGGTAGACAAGGTGTAAAACAAACATTAAATGGGTATCAGCTGGACATCCAGAGCAGTTAACCAATCTATGACCAGAAAAGTCAGGTTTGTGACCTCAAGTTTTTAAAGTATAGTTTTGAATAGGCAAAATTTCCATTGCCAAGATTTGTAACTACAAAAATTTCAGGGGGCACATTAAAAGTATACAGCTAGAACCACAACTCAAGGGCTCTCCTACAGACTGACCAGGAGAGGAGAGAAAACTGATTCCATGTCAGAGGATAGAATAAATGAACAGTTTGATTAGACTACAGCTCAAATTCAAAGATTTGAATAAACCTTAAAGGTATAAAATCTATTAAATAAAGTAAATTCAGAGAAGATAAGAATGTTTGCCTTGGTAGTAATGTCACACATGCTTTTGTCCATAAATAACATGCACACCTAAAAGGAGAAAAATGTCTTTAATGGATCATCCCTCAAACTTTGTGGTTACTTACCTAAGGAACTATAAGCAGCATCCAGAAGATGGTAATGAATGGCAATACAGTCAATACATTGTGCAGGAATCATTGGTGTGCTACTACTTACAGTTCATCCCAATGTCATGAAATGTGAGTATGACTGGCCGACTTCCTTTCGGTGTCCCACGCACTGCAACGCGGATAACACCACATGGAGTTTCAACATCATGCTCCTGTGGAAGAGATTAGCAGTCAATTGATTTTATTAAATTTTACTATAGGACTGTAATTTCAACTTGCCCAAAATTCAAATGCTCATGTACTGCCAATACTGTTTCTGAAGACCAAAAAGAAGAAAGTTAAGATACTACATATGTGGGGTGCAAAAGACCCATCCAAGGTGACATACAGTAGTTCTGCAGTCTGTTTGGAAGCATTTGTTATCTAAAATATCCTGAAGATAATGAACACAAGTAAATTAATTTATTAATGTGCAAATATTATTTAAATAATAAATTCCAAATAAAAGCTGCTTAGGTCAGCTTGGTTCAGTTACATAATTTCTAATGTTGGCAAGAGTTATAGGGTGTTGGATACCATTCAGTAGGCCTTAATGAAGTCTTTGTAGTCTTAAGTAGGTTAACTGCAGTATTTATTAACTACAAGAACAACGCACATATATACAGAAAAAGGGTTCAAGCTAGGAACTGTCTCCATGCTTGCTTGTGCACACGGCTCTGTCCAACACTAAACTGATGTTTAGGTGCAAGTCATGTGTTCTCTTGCTTCATTGTGTGGGCGGTACTGTATTCAGTCCCATGCTAACCCTATATGTGCCAGACCCTTATATTACAGCAAGAGTATAAGGATTCAATTTTTGGAGCATAAAATCTAGCCCACTATGCTAATGTGGTACTAAAGGAATACGACATTATCAGATGTGCTGAAAGAAATAGCAAACAGATCCCCATTTGCCTTTACACTGGTCAATATTTGAAGGTCACAGGCAGGATTTTGGGTTAGGACCTGACATTAGGGTCAAATGAAGGCAGGATTTTAAAAAAAAAGAGGAAAATCAGCAGACAAACCTCCATTATGGAGGGTGAACCTTCAACTCCCTACACCTTGGGGGGCTCTCACAGGCCAACTGAAAAATTCCAGTCAGCATCAGAGAATAGGCTTCAAGTAGCCTTATGAGGCTACCTGTCACTTGCAGGCAGTCGCCCTTCCAAAACCCAAACCCAAAATGCATCTAAACGTTTGACCCAAGGGTAGGATAGTGCCAGGAAGACAGCAAGAATTTTCACGTGCACCGCACCCCCCCACCACCATTAAAGGCCAATTTTTCCTTGAACAAACTTTAAATCATCTCTATTATCATGAGTTTGGTGTTTATTTTTTACATTCAGTACAGTGCCCAAATAAAAAAGGGCATGATGTGAATATAATTATCATTTACTACTTAAAAATATGCAGCTCTAGCTTCCCATACAGTAATCACACATGTACTTAATTCAGTTTTAATTGCATCAATTAAAGGATCTGTAGGACTGCTTCCCTATTCCTCTTTCCTTGCTTGGCCTAAATAGCCAAGTGGTTATGGTACTGGGCTTGTAACCCCAAGATCAAGAGTTCAAATCTCACAATGGCAAACTATGAAACAATGTAATTTCATCTGAATAGGAACAGATGGAAACGTGTTTGTACTCGAAAGAGTTACTCCTCTTTCCTTTCCCCTACCCTCCCCAAAAGAAAACAGCTTATAACGCTTAATCTCTTTACTGAAGTGTAATCTAACTGTTGTAACTCTTTTAGGGTTAAAACAATTAAAACTAAATTAACAAACGTACATGGGAAGGTGGACATATGATGGTTATTTACACAAACATCAGCTGTGTGTCAGCCAAGCTCTTTAGCACACTGATCAATTTAAGGACTACTTCGGAGCAGAAAGGTTTTTCCAAGGGCTGTAATCCAATATAAAAAGATCAGTAAATGTCATTCTACCCCATTCAATTGCCGAAATCTGCTCAAAATTCAATTATATATCAGGGTCAAGTTTTTATGTAGACTTTTTATTCATTCATGGGATGTGAATGTCACTGGCTAGGCCAGCATTTATTGCCTATCCTTACTTCCCCTTGTTCAGTGGGCATTTAAAAGCCCAGCACATTACTGCAGGTCTGGAGTCACATGTAGGCAAGACCAGGCAAGGACAGCAGGTTTCCTTTCCTAAAGGGCATTAGTGAATCAGATGGATTTTTACGACAATCAGCAATGGTTTCATGGTCATCAGACTTTAATTCCAGATTTTTTAGTGAATTCAAATTTCACTATCTGCCATGGTGTTCAGAGTAGGACAATATTGAAAGAAATTTGATTACAGTTAACACTAGTAAGACAGAAACAAACAGTCCAGAAAATAAATTTCCTGATTAGCTATTTCCTCTGGTCTTGCATAATTGGGTCTTAATTAAGCTACAGATTATCAAAGACCAGTGCTGGATCAGTGTTAAGGCTGAGAGGTGAGCATATTTTTTCCCTCATGAACTTCAAGTCTAAGAAAGCAGCAAATTTATGGTAAGGACTCTTTGCTTCCCCAGACAGAATTTTACTCTATAATCTTGGATGGCCAATATCCAGCAAAGTTAATTTAAATGTGAAAAATACATCTTGGATTAATTTCAAGCCCCTTCATAAATCTAAAAACATTGAACCAGGATACCTAAAAATCTCTTTCCCAAAATATCTACACTGCTTTAACTAAGATATCTAACATTAAGCTATAACTTTTTACAGATGAAAAGTTTCTCACAAAAGGCTGCTGGAAAACTTAAAATAATGGGAAGGATAACTAAAAATAGTGAGCAAGTAAATGACCGAAAAAGCAGGTGTTTGAGTGAAGTTCTATAATGAAGCACCAAAAGACTCAATGCTAGGACTTCAACCATTCCTAAAAATTTAGAACATCACCAGACACAAGCTTGCTAAGCTGAGATAATTCCAAACCATGAAAAGGTTGATTCAAGTGCAAATAACCAGAGGGACCTAGAGAGGTTAGGCAAATTTAATGTTATACAAAAAATTTATAGCACAGCATATAGGAAAATCTTTTATGTAAGCAATTAGAGGGCGGGGTCAAGAGAGGTTTGAAGAAGTTAGTGGATTTGGCATATCAAGACACTGATGCATTAATTGCTGCTCTACAATGTGGAACTATATAGTGCCAAAAATTAGTGGAATGTAAATCTGATACAGGTTATGCTAAAACTTCATTGTGTTTGGTTAGATAGCATCTTTGAGGTGTTCAGTTATTAAACAATGTGTCACTGGTTTGATAAAAAAAAAAAATGGAGGAAAATTTTGGAAATTCAAAAGCTTAATCTTTTTGGGGGAAGATTAACCAAATGGCTCTCATTCATAGTTTGTTGAGATATTATCCTGGTTCTTGTTGCACAAAGAAAGGAGCACAATATAATTGCCATTCTAGAGTGACCAGAACTACACACAGTGAAATTAGCTAGGGATTACTGTAGCTGGAATTAAATTGCAACTAAAAAAAAATGCATTGTGCACTAATTGCCTAAATTATGGAATGTCACTGGCATCATAAGCATGTTCTAATTTTTTAACCATTTAATAGAAAAGGGTACAAGGAGGCTCAGTCTCAAACATGAAGAATGCAGAAAAATATTCCATTCATATTTTTTGAAGAAGCAAACATATAGGTTTAATAAAGGGAAGAATCTCATACCCTAATCTTGTTCAGTTTCAATTGTGTACAAGTTCTCCCTGCATCTTTAATAACACCAGCTTCATAAGCCATATAGCCAGCCTTCTGTATACAATGTTGCCAAGTGTTTACATTAGAACGTCATTGAGAGTTTTGGGAAATGTGGTCACATGGAAATATCTGGGCTATCCAATGCACATTCTTGCAAAAAGGTCAGCTTTTGAGGAGAAACCTCTTTACACAGCAAGCCGTTAGGATCTGGAATTCTGCCCGAGAATGAGGTGGAGGCAGATTCAATCATGGCTTTCAAAAGAGACTTGGATCATTATCTGGAGGAGGAAAAATTTACAGGACTGCAGGGGAGAGGCCCTATTGCTCTTGCATAGAGCTAGCACAAAAATGGGCAAAAATGGTGACCTCCTGTGCTGTAAACATAGAATCATACAATGAGGAAAGGTAGGTCCCAAAAACCTATAAGATATGTGTAGAAATACTCATTTTCAAATCAAAGCAAAAACAGCACTGAAACTCAAATTGAGGGACAGTATGATACCATACTGGTACCTGCTAAGCTTTGACCAGCAATTTTTCTTGCTCAAATTAAAACTGAACTGTTGCAGAGCAGTTTATATCCACCTGATAGATGAAAAATAAGACTTGCATTTATAAAGTGCCATTTATAACCTCGGGATGTTCTAAAGTGCTTTACAGTTAAAGAAATGCTTTCATAATTTATCTGTTACTGTTACAATGCAGGAATTTTAGCAGCCAATCTATAGCAACTCTCAGCAACAAATGTGATAACGAACAGATAGTTTGTTTCAAGTGTTGATAGCTGGATAAATATTGGCCAGGGCGCTGGAGCTAATTCATCTACTCGTCTTCAAATTAGTGCCATTGAATCTTTTACATCCACTTGAGGACATAGATTGGGTATTGGATTAACTTGTCATCCGAGAAACAGCACAACCAACAGGGCAGCACTTGGGAGTGTTAGCGTAGAATTTTCTCCCCGTCAGGAGGGCTGAGTGGGCCCGCCCAGCGTGATGCACGCCCGGAAGCGCTGGGCACTCCCTGTGTGGACAGGGGTAATAGGCTGAGTCAGGGCCCCACGTCATTTTACATGACCTGAAAATTCTGGCCTAAGTCTCAGAAGTGGAACTTGAACCCACAACCTTCTTACTCAGGTGAGTGCTACCAGCTAAGCATGGCTGACACAAATAGCTGATCCACTTACATATGCTTACGGTTTTAGAATCACAATAGAATTTTCCTCAATTTCTTAGCTTTTACATGTACAGCCATCACCTGTAAAGTGCTTTATTGTCCTGCATGAAGAAAGACTAATTTAGCTGGGTTATGTGGAAAAAGCTGGGATGTGGGATTAAATTGGATAGCTCTTTCAAAGATCTAACATTGACACGAGGAATTAAGGCTTCCTCTGTGTTGCAGGATTCTATGAAACATCAATTCTTTGGCTGTCCAATCCTGCCCAGTGGCCAGGAAGTACAGTTACCTATGTCAACAAAGTATATGAGTTGGGAAAGAAATCATTAGGGTTTTCAGTTCCCAGCTTGATCCAGATGATCGTTTCTTGTGACAAAGGGAGGGTTTGGCTGAAAAGCCTATATTAGTCAAATAGTCTGCTGATTCTCAATCTTGGCTCACAAGAAGAATAACCACTAGGACAAAGTACAGAATAAAAGGCTAGGTCCATTGCTAGATCACCAGGAAGTGGCATGGGGAGAAAAAGGTAAAATCATAGCTTCTGCATTAGTTGCCCTACAGTCATGCAAGTTATTAACATATTCAACAATGTCATACACCCACTGCATAATAGTCAGCAAATTTCAGAGTTAATGTCAGCTTTTGATTTAAGATACTATTCTGTAATCTCTCCAGTCTGGAAATCTATTATTTGGAAATACCAGTTGTCTGGAAGTTTTGAGCAGACCCAAGAGTTCCCCCAACTTCATTTTAGTATGGTACTTTGCAGCAGAAACATCCGAGATACAATATTTGTTTCAATAAAACAATTTATTTTGCTTTATAATGCTTGGTTTCAGATAAATATTTATATCATGGATGCTTTCCATCTAGGGTGTTTTCCGGTTCACACACTTGCAGTTAGGCATTCTAATGTAATTCTATAATTCATAAAATTCCAAAATCCAGAAATGACTTGATCCCATGCATTCTGGTCTGGAGAGGTTATAGTGCACTAGGACTTAAAATTTTTTTACATTACCTGAGTTTCAAGAACTTGGAAGCTTCTGGCATTTGCCTGTTGCAAAAGAAAAATGTAGAATTCATAAAGAGACAAGTAACTGAGCACCTTGATGTAATATGCAACCAATCGGATTACACGATCCAATTGTTCTAGATTCAACTCCTGGTCTGTGTTGAAATTATGCTTCTGCATCTGACTTTCTGTTAAAGATTTTCCATGGCTTTGTTTTCTTCCACTCTCTTCAAATAACTTCTTCACTCATTTCCTAACTTTACTCTTTTGCTGATGATTCCATTCCACATTACCTCAACTTCCTTCAAATCAGATGCTTTCAGTGTTCATAACCAGCATTCCTTTTGTAACGCATTGGCTGACCACATTCATATTCAATTCAGAAATGAAAATATTGTTTCCTTCCATTTTTTTTTATCTTTGATGGCTCCACTTGCTTCATTTGAAAATTTCCTGAATCTAAAAATACTCTAAATTTCAGGACAAGAATAAAAAAAAGTTAGCTCTTCATTTTTCCTTCCTTCTCAATCCTGGTGGTCTTACTACTTTTTCCAATGTTTTTCCACTTCTTAGCTTTAAAAGCATTGCTCAATAGGATTTTCCTTATTTCTACAATTCCAAGTGGTGAAATTGCACACATTCTTTTTATTATAAATATTTTTTCCCTTCAGGACATCAGAACTGCTATTTTTTCCTTCGTTATTCTACAGGTTTTTTTAAATTCCACTGTTATCACCTAACCATTGTCCTTGATTGATATCACCGCCTCTTTGATCACACATTGTTGTGCCCTAGGTCTACTGATAGAATGATTTGATTCTAAATTGAAAACATGATTCACACATTCCAGGCTTTCTAGTCACAAAACATGTGCTTGCAGTAAAAATTAGTTCAGAAATGGGGAAAGCCCATCTGCTAAACAGAGCTAAGATAAAAACATCCATAAGTTTACAAATGTTTCTTTTCCCCTCCTTCAGCCTCTCAACTTGAGTGTTTTTTCTACATTTCAACATTACTGATGAAATGAAAAAACATATGATAGGTCGAAAGATTAAGAGGATAATTTTATACCCATATACCCAGTGGAAACTGAAAGGGTAGACAGCTTTGTCAGGGTTACCTACTGTTGTAAAGTTCCCACTTCCAACTGACTGCTGTATTCACTCGGGCTTCATCAAGACTGCCCACCGAAAGGTAGCACCATCTTCTTAAAATATACAGATTGGGATATAATAAATTACAGCTGGGACCTGATGATAAGTTCAACCTGATTGGTATAGCTGCTGTGGATTTTTTTGCCAAGTGAAGTTGAGTCATGGCTTGCTAGGAAGCAGAAGCAGCCCACGAGGCAAATATCATGCTTTCTTTGTGGGGCCAGAAGGGTTTAAGCCTCCCATGCCCTGGACTCCCAGGCTCACTTCCCCTATTACCCCCAAACCCCTTTCCCATACTTACCCAAGTGCTAGCAGGCGATCCTTGGCTGCTTAGTGTTATGGAGGCTGGTAGTTAATTGCTGCCTGTTGCAAACAGTTCACGCCAGGTCACCATCTGTTAAGTTACCCAGGTCTATTTTCTGCTTCATTGGGCTAGTTTCTAACTCATTCCACCACCTACCCACAAAAAAAAAAACGTTTTCTTATTATTCCCCACATCAAGCTCCTGGTCTCGGGAATGCTGTCTCTATTGGAGGTCAAGGTTTTGCCAGGCACATTCCCTCCAGGGAAGATTGGAAAAAAGTTATTTAGAGACTCTCATGAAACTTCTAGGGAGCAAGGCAAGGCTAACACCACATGTAGCAAGAGATGGCAAAGGTTCCAAAATGTTGAGAAAACATGGTCAACTAAAGACGAAAAGCAAAATGCCATCTTTCGACTATCCTAAGTTTCAGTTTGGAGTGGGATTGAAACTTCTGCAATCCATAAAAGTGCTATTAAGTGCAAGTCATTGCTGTGGTATCCTCTGAGAATGGGCTTATTTTGCAAGTCAGGCTTCCTCAGAAGCATATCAATTCAAGTCATCATTTACAGTATTCTATTTTGCAAAGTGAAAAATGTATCACTAATAAGCTTAGTGTCTTAAAAGCTAGTAAAGCTGCGAGACAAAAGGTTTGCACAGGTCTATGTTGGTCCTGAAATATATTAATTAGACAAGCATTCAAGCTTAGCTAACATGGTGTGTACCATCTGCCATGACCGCTGGGCAAAAGTCATCACAATAGTGTCTATTTTTATTTAGGAAATCAAATTTGGGGACTTTTTCAGGTCCTAATGTCACTTTTTTCAATTCAAAACCAGGGCCAGAATCTTTGGGGTGGCGTGTGGGGGCAGGCCCCGCTTGCCGTCACATAAAATGGCACACAGTGACGTTGGGCGTGCATCCCGATGTCATTCAGATCTTCAGTTCGGCAGGCATGCACCAGAGTTGGCTGCGCACCCGCCGAGCTGTCAAAGGCCTAGTAAGGCCATTTAAAAAACTAATTAAAATAATTAATGGAGCTGCCCATCCAACTCTAAGGTTGGTGGGCAGGTGAAGAGCCCAGATGGCCTTCGCATTTATCATGAAAACTCATCCACAGGTGGGATGAGGTTTCATGAAGGATTTATAATTCAAATAAACTTTTTAATTAAAATTCATTGATATGTCTGAAAATTTTCTCTTTATTCGAATTTTTCAAAATGTAATTAAAACTCCAAGGCAGCTCTGTACCTCAGAAATT
The DNA here is from genome assembly GCF_017639515.1 of Carcharodon carcharias. Lineage (NCBI taxonomy): Eukaryota > Metazoa > Chordata > Chondrichthyes > Lamniformes > Lamnidae > Carcharodon > Carcharodon carcharias. The sequence goes on from NC_054472.1 coordinate 155,294,939, forward strand.
TCTGCACTCTTTCATGCGCATGTACAAAAGAGCGCAGGCGTCGACTCAGCCTACTCCCCCTGCCTGCACACGGAGCATTCAGCACTTCTGGGTGCGCGTCACGTTTGGCAGGCCTTAGTTGGCCTGCCCACGTAAAATAGTGAGGCGCAGCTGATCATGGGCAACGATCGGCTGTGCGCCTGCCTGCGCCTGCTCCGCCCACCCCAACGGGGAGAAAATTCTCCCCCAGATTTCCTCTCACCACAGTCTTCATTTGGAGAAGATGCAGAAAAAGGACTAAGTTCCATAGGTTGAGGGAAGGGAAGAAAACTCAGTTCAAAGAGGCCAAACTAGGATTTATTTTCCCTCCACATTTTGTATGGAGCTCATTCCAAAAGATAGAACTGAAAAGCAGAGAAATTAAACTTGCATCAAACCTTTGTTAGGCCACAGTGAGAACCGAGCATAGCTCTGGTTTAGATGGAGACATTGAAGAGTGTGTGAAACCAGAATTGAGTACATAATGATCATGAAAGACTGAAGAGGCTGGAGGTGAAGACTGAAGGAGTGATCTAATAGCAAATATATTATGAATGTGTTTGATTGGGCAGATACAGATGTTTCGACCAGTGGAGAGCCAAAATAAAGGCCATAAATAAATCCATATGGGAATTCAGGAAAAATGTATTTTCCCAACTCACTACCTCAAGGAGTACAAGTCACATCACAAAAGATTCATTGAAATAATGGGACAGAAAGAAATTAGATGATAGAGGTGGGAGGAGGCTCATGTTGAGCATTAACAGCAGTTAGGCCAACATGTTTCTGTAAAAACTCAGCAGGTCTGGCAGCATCTGCAGAGAGGAACACAGTTAATGTTTCGAGTCCATATGACTCTTCAACAGAACTAAGTAAAAATAGAAAAGAGGTGAAATATAAGCTGGTTTGGGGGGGGGGGGGGGGGGGGGGGGGCGGCGGTGGGGGGGTTGGTGGTAGAGCTGGATAGGAAGCTGTTCTGTTGAAGAGTCATACGGACGCGAAACGTTAACGGTGTTCCTCTCCGCAAATGCTGCCAGATCTGCTGAATTTTTCCAAGTAATTTTATTTTCATTTTGGATTTCCAGCATTCGCAGTTTTTTGCTTTTATGTTTCTTTCTGTGCTGTTAATTAATTCTATATAGAAGAATACCAAGTATCTAAATCGTTAATTGTTTTCATCAGCTTCAAAAAGGAGGAATTCATATACAAACTATATAGAATGTAATCTTTTTACAGTTTTAACCAAATACAAGCCAAGCTGTTCTTAATTTTCTTTCTTTATTCTTTCAAGGGATGTGGGTATCATGGCAGGGCCGGTATTTGTTGCCCATCCCCAATTGTCCTTGAAATAAGTAGCTTGCTAGGCCAGTCAAGAGTCAACCATATTGCCGTGGGTCTGGTCACTCATAAGCCAGACCAGGTAAGAATGGCAAATCTCTTTTCCTAAAGGAAAGTAGTGAACCAGATGGGTTTTTACAACAATTGATCATAGGTTTTGTGGTCACCATTACAGGGACTAGCTTTATAGTCCAGATTCCACCAGCTGTCATGGTGGGATTTGAACCAGTGCCCCCAGAGTATTAGCCTAGGCCTCTAGATTACCGGTCCAGTAACATTACTATTACACCTTCTCCCCCTAAATACATAAAAACAAACTACATCAAACCATTTAAATGGTTTGCTTACCACTTCAGAGAACCCCGAATTGTCCACTAGTAGCTGTCTGACTTCAGAAAGTTGGATGTCTCGTATTGACATAATGCACAGTTTGCAGGGTAACTATGAGAAAAGAAAAATGAATATCAGAGAATTAACCACAAGAATTACAATTACCAAATTGGGAATTAGAAAAATGTACTTTTACATTTCTATTCTCGATTAAATTCCATTCGTGAAGTTGCAAGGTAGCTAAGAAATCACCAGTGTAAATGTATTGAATTAGAAACACATTTGTAATTTTTTTTCCTTTTACTTAGGCAGGGCAAAAGACCCTGCAGATCACCTATCAGTCCTACCCCACCCGCTTTAAATGTCAATCAGAATTAGAAGACAACCAAGAACTTCAATTTCCTACGTTCAGCCAGTTCCTCTGGATTTTCAAAACTTGGGGCTGAAAGCAATCTCAGTTGTCCTTTGTAGCAGTAACATGAATCTTGCCTAAACTACACTGCTGTTGCTTACTCTTATAATGCCCTGTGCCACACACAGAGCTGGCCTAGTTGGGTAATGTTACTGGAGTGGTGGGGATGAGGGTTTTGGTCTCTTCTATTCTATGGCCTTGACCATGGCATTGCACATCAGTGACTTGTATATTGGTCCAGCAATGCATCACACTGAGAATCGCTGCATAAGGAGGTCAAGAAATACAAAAAAATTCCTCCATTATACTTTGCTTTGTGAAAACCAAGATACTTGGTTTGACTGATGAACTACCCCATTACAAAATACAGATATAAAAGATTGGAAAATGAAAGTAGGCCAGTATAGGAAGCACAAGCTTGTGGTGATGCAAACAACTTCAGTACCCGATAATCTGGGATGATTTGTTAACCTTAGAATTCTCTCTTTCGCTTAAAGCCCATGCACGTGGCATTTACTGCACTGACCCAATGCTAAAAGGCCAATTTTTGTGCTATGGTAAAACAAAGTAAAAAAGTATGAAACAAATAATTAACTAAAATATTAAGAAAGTGGAATCACTATTTAAATGCTGTAATGGAAACTTCCGTTCATTTGATTCAAATTTACAGCTGTAGGCAGAGACAGTTTCTATTAAAAAAGTGCACTTATCTGTGTGGAATTATTTGGGCAGGGGGTAGTGGGGGAGATGTGGTGGGGAGTAAGGGAAGGTAAAATGGACACATGGATGTTAATTCCAATGGTAATTGACTAGGTTGTCATAGCAGGAGCTGGCTAACACTTGAAATTTCCCCTCCTGCACTAAGCAAACCTGCATCAGAAGGCCCAAACTAGAGTCATGGGGGCCCGCAAAATTTATATTTACCAGGTCATTCACAATGGATGCCATTTTCCTTGGGGAAGGAAGTGCGGTGGGTCACAGCCCAACACTCGTAAAATTATGTCAGGATTTCCATTTAAATGCATGCTACAAAATACCATTTTCTCCAACAGTAGTATTTCTGTCAAGGTAGCTGGGTTCCTGAAGGTTGAGAACACCACGCCAGATTAGTCAGTTTGTGAACCTGCTGTGAAGTTAGGAACATTTTACAGAAGAGTTTAAAAGCTCCAGCCAACTTCAAAATGTCATTAATAAGTTAAATGTTTTGAATGCAATGATTGATCATAGGATTTTGTTTTAATGGTAACTGTCCTTAAAAAAGGATAGTTACCATTAAAACAATCAGCATTGTGTAAGTGTGCACATGCATTATAGGAGTACCTTATCCAGTGGACAAAGTGCTCTTCTGCATTCAATATTGAGAAACTGATTGTAAAGGGTCATCTGGATACTGTGCTTTGATTTTTACATTGAATTAGAGTCCAGTCACCAGTAAAATCGAAAAACTAAACAAATGCCAGACTTCAATTGAAACTCTGGTGAGACTTTGAACAAAAAAGGAGCAGGTGGCTGGTCATCAGGTCAGGCAACTTCAAAAGACTATTTATTGAGCTCTGTATCGTGTGTTTATTCAGTTGAACAATGAAATCTCATTATGAATGTATGCCTGAGTTCCAAACTCCACTAGTGGAGTTAGCTCAGTAGGGGTTGACGATAGCTGTGAAGAGGACTGTACTTTGATTGACAATGTTACCAGCAGATAATAGGATTAAAGATTTTGAACGGCTGTTTATTTTGACAGGTTAATAAGCACTCCAGAGGGGAGTGCTTGATTGCCCTTCTTAGAAACTCAAAGTGTCAATTTTTTTTAAAAAACTGGGAGTGGGAGTGTGAATGAATGATTTTTTAATATCATCAGCATTTCAAGGACCTCCCAGTGTTATTTGGCTCAAAAGTTCTATACCTAGTGGATACTGGGAGAATGGATGTGAAGGGAAGGCATGGAAGGGCAGAGGGAGGAGGGAATGAGTGCTAGGGGTCCTAACAGCCACATAGAGAAATGGGCCAATGTTCTAGAGAACTGAGGTGGGCCTTCTAGCCTGCCAGTGTCTGCATCTGCCTCCATTCTGGCCTCCAGCATGCTTCAGGAGAGAAATGGAGACCATGATTTTAGAAGTCAGCTATGCCACACCAGGAAAAAGGCCCAACTTGCATCTTGACTCAAAAGAGGAAATGCAGCCCTAATGGCACATAAGATAATGCTGAAGGAGGAGGACTGGAGGATTTCTGCTATCATAAGGATAAGGAAAAAAGGAATAAAGGATTTCTGCTATCTGAAGAGGAGAAAACTTGAAGGAAATAAAACAAACACTTTAGACAGCAAAAATTGTACATCTAAAAACAGCTCCACTGACAGAAGAAATGCAGCTATCCACAGCACACCACCATTTTAGCACAAGTGGCCCATATCCTTTAAATAGCTAGCTATCAGTATCTTTGATTTCAACAGTACTAAAAAAGTGAGGGCAGCAGTACAACTAAAACAAGATGGGGAGGTGATGGCGTAACAGTATTGTCACTGGACTAGTAATCCAGAGACCCAGGATAATGCTCTGGGGAGCAGAGTTCGAATCCTGCAATGGTGGAATTCAAATTCGATAAAAATCTGGAATTAAAAGTGTAATGATGACCATGAAACCATTGTTGTAAAAACCCATCACTATCGTCTTTTAGGGAAGGAAATAATCTGCTGTTCTTACCTGGTCTGGCCTACATGTAACTCCAGACCTACAGCAATGTGGTCAACATTGGCTCTTAAATGCCCTCTGGACAAGGGCAATTAGAGATGGGCAATAAATGCTGGCCTAGTTAGCGACGCCCACGAATGAATGAGAAAAAAAGATAAACAATTCACTTGAGGCAGCTGTCAAAAAAGTGTCAAGCCACTAAAATGCCATAAATTGTCTTTTATGAGCCTTTAACGTGCTGAGGTTGTAATCTGCACACCACTTAAATTGTTCCTGTCTTGAAAATTTGACAACTCAGCTGCAACCACTAAATACAAAAAATAGGGATAAATCCAGGTTTCTACAAGTCAGAAAAATAAAAACTTTATTGCCCAGATGGATTTTTACAACAATAACCAATGATTTCACAGTTATCAGACTTTCATAATTCCAGATTTTTATTGAATTCAAATTTCACCATCTGCCATGGTAGGATGAGAACCAGGGTCCCCAGAGCATTACCCTGGGCCTCTGGAATACTAATCTAGTGATAATACCACAATGCCACTGCCTCCCCTCACATTTATATGGTAGATGTCTCAAAGCCCTTAACAGACAATGAAGTATTTCTGAAGTGCAGTCACTGTTGTAATATAGGAAACACAGCAACCAATTTGCACTTAGCAATCTCCCACGAACAGTAACATGATAATGGCCAGATTATTTGTTTTTTCCCTGATGATGTCGACCGAGGGATAAATATTGACCAGGGCATTGGTCAGCTCCTCAGCTCTTCAATTGGACATGAGACCTTTAAACTTCCACTTGAGCAGGCGGATGGAGCCTCTGTTTAAGGTCTCATCTGAAAAATGGCACCTCCTGGTACTGCATTCCCTCAGGGCTGCACTGGAATGTCATCCTTTATTTTTGCGCTCAAGCCCTGAAGTGGGACTTGAACCCAGAACTTCGTGGCTCAAAAGCAAGCCACAAACTACAAACTGCTACAATCTCAGCCACAGCTGAGATCAATTCAAATACTTATGGTATTTCTAAATTAATGGTGTCATGTAGCTTTGCTACTTTGAAACATTATTCAAAAGAAATATTTTACTATTCAAAAACATTACAGAGCACAGTCTCAGAATTAAATACACAAGTTTAAACTAAAGTTAAGAGAAAGGAGAAAGAAAGGACAGGAAGTCAGATACGATTTTTTCCATGCTTCAAATTTTCAAGAGTAAGAGCAGAATTGGTTCATGGTACAATACAAGGTAAAGAGAAAGAAGATAACTGGTGGTGATTCATCAAAATACAAAAAAAAGTAATGAAGAACCCAGCATGTCCAAAAGCTACTAGATATGTACACCCATTCTGCTAAACTGTCAACCCATCAGCTACTTCCTCAGTTTACCATGCTCTCCAGTTTACTAGAATTAGCTAACCTTGATCCCCACCTGAAAAGAATGTTCTGCTGAGCGCTTAGTATAAAGTTTTATCTACCATCAAATACCAAGTTTCTGGAATTGTGGTGAAAAATACAAGAGTTCCAACTTTTGTTTTGACAGCAGCTGGTATCATGGACAAAGATAGCTTCCTACTAGTGAAATCAAATGTAAATCCTGCTACACCGTATAATTTGAATTTTAGGGAGTGTACTTTATTTCCATGCCTGAAATGAAGAATAGTATAACTGGTCAGTCTGTGACTGCTATTCACATTGCAGTTATTTGGAGGGGTGGGCAGGAAAACTCAGCGACTTAAGGACAAACACTGGAGCAATTTTTCTTTCAAGCGATTCTTAACATGTACTTCTAATATAACAGGAAATAGAGATAAAAATACACAATGACTTATCTCGCTTAAAAAATGATCCAGCATTCAGATTCTAAACTTAGCCCACCCTGTAAACAAAACAAGAAGTCACCATTAAAAACACTGATTGAAGTACACTCCTTAGTATAGGCATCAAGCAAATCAGTGTTTATTTCAGTTTTATGTTAACCTTGAGTGACCAAACGCAATTTCAGATTTTTGTACTTTAAGAAAAAAGGTGCTATGTAAAGATGTACATTCTTTAATGGTGGGAAACAGGGAGAGATACTTCAATACGTCATGGCAGCATAACAAGGATTGGATTAAATGCTGAAAGTCAAATGTCAATATTTCACTCTGCTTGAGAATAAACATTATAGCAAGTTTTCTTTCAAAAGCAATCCTTAATAATGTATTTCATATATAAAACATAGGAAATATTGCAATAATGAATGATAATTTGTGCTCAGAGAAGGCAGTTAAATTGGAACAAATCGACCATTCATTCTCATACAACTGGCCTGGCATTTAGATTCATTTTAAATAAATACTGCAGAACTGGAACGTGGAAAGAGATGAAATGGATGGATTTGAAGAGTGGCCTTCCTCAATCTCAACTAAATGGGAAAAATTCTACAAACTGAGCCCAACTCGCCCACTTCCTGTGTTTTGGATTGGGAGGGGTTGGGGGGGCAGAAAGAAAAGAAAGGGAAGAAGGACACCAAGTTGGTCAAAATCTTTTCATTAGACTGTCTGCCAGCATTTTAATTATTTTCTCTCTGTAACACAAGGCTGGGACTAATGGGTCTCAGGAAACCCAGCAGCTAAAAAGTAGTGAGAAAGGCCAGATCCATGACGGAAATGTCTTTATTGCACTTCTTGTGGGCCACATGAACAGAAGTAAGATTCAACTGGCTTACCTTTACATGGTCAATACTGACAACCCTAATCCCCCTTTCCCCATAATGTCAGACTTAATAGACATCAAATTCCTAGCTGTTTTTAGTCAACCTGTCAGTGGATGGGAAACTTGTTGAAAACCATTTTTAAAACATGCCCTGCAGCTAATTTTAGTATAAGTGGAGGAAACTTCTCATTCCCCTCCAGGGGAGAGTAAATATCACGGCCATGGTTGGGAAATGGAAATGGCCTCTCTGTAATATGTCCCAGGTTCAAAGTGGAAGCCTCACTGCAAGTATACCAGCATTATTTTAAATACAACATGTCTGGGGGGCCTGCTGTGGTAGGCAATACAATTAAGCGATAAAGCCATAGTTGAAATCCAATTAACTTAGCATCAACTTGGGAATTATGGGTGGGGATAAAAACCAAGATTTCCACCCCATAAGTATACATCAGCTCCATGATGCTGCTCCACAAAGTTGAATAATTTGCCACTCGCCTTCCATGTTTGCAAGAATGCCTACTTTGGGGATGTTCTGCAGGAGGTCATTAATAAACCAAAGGCAACTTTAATAAAAGCTTGCAGAATGAGAAGATAATTAGTAGATGGATTTCATATTGATAAGTGGAGGTATTACATTAAGTACAGAGGTGACATATAATTTGGAAAATAAGAACCTAAATAGATTAAAACAAGCAAAGGGATCCACAAGGCATAGGTAAATAAGGTCATTAAAAAGGGTAAATCAAGCACAAGGATTTTAGAATTGAGAATTAGACAGTGATGCTACATTTGAATAGAGTACCACTTTTTTTTATTATTCATTCAAGGGATGTGGGCTTTGCTGGCTAGGCCAGCATTTATTGCCCATCTCTAATTGCCTTGGAGAAGGAGGTGGTAAGCTGCCTTCTTGAACCGCTGCAGTCCATGTGAGGTAGGTACATCCAGTGCTGTTAGGATCAGGGTTCCAGAATTTCAACCTAGCAAAAATGAACAAACAGAGATATATTTCCAAGTAAGGGTGGTGGGCGGCTTGGAGGGGAAATTCCAGGGGGTGGTGTTCCCATGCATCTGCTGCCCTTGTCGTTCTAGATGGTAGTAATCATAGATTTGGAAGTTGCTGCCCAAGGAGCCTTGGTGAGTTCCTGCAGTGCACCTTGTAGATGGTGCACACTGCTGCAATTGGTGGAGGGAGTGAATGTTTGTGGATGGGGTGCCAATCAAGCAGGCTGCTTTGTCCTGGATGGCATTCAAGTGTTGTTGGAGCTGCACTCATCCAGGCAAATAAGGAGTATTCCATCACACACCTGACTTGTGCCTTGTAGATTGTGGACAGGCTTTGGGGAGTCAGGAGGTGGGCTACTTGCCACAGGGTTCCTAGCCTCTGGCCTGCTCTTGTAGCCACAGTATTTATATGGCTAGTCCAGTTCAGTTTCTGGTCAATGGTAAGCCCCCAGGATGTTGATAGTGGGGGATTCAGCAATGGCAATGTCATTGAATGTCAAGGAGCAATGGTTAGATTCTCTTGTTGGAGATAGTCACTGCCTGGCATTTGCGGCACAAATGTTACTTGCTACTTGTCAGCCCAAGGCTGGATGTTGTCCAGGTCTTGCTGCATTTGGACATGGAATGTTTCACTGTCTGCGGAGCCACGAATGGTGCAATCAGCAGTGAACATCCCCACTTCTGACCTTATGATGGAGGAAAGGTCATTGATGAAACAGCTGCATATGGTCGGGCCTAGGATACTACCTTGAGCAACTCCTGCAGTGATGTTCTGGAACAGAGATGACTGACCTCCAACAACCACAACCATCTTCCTTTGTGCTAGGTATGACTCCAAAGAGCGGAGAGTTTTGCTCCTGATTCCCATTGACTCCATACTCAGTCAAGCGCAGCCTTGATGTCAAGGACAGCTGCTCTTACCTCACCTCTTTTGTCCATATTTGAACCAAGGCTGTAAATTGCAGCATATAAAAAAATAAACCTGGCATAAGGCGACCCCATTTTCTCACCCTCAAAAATCATACCTTTGCATCTACTAAGTGCATAAGTCAATCACTGCCCCACCACCCCACCCCCCACACTTTTCAGCCATGCCATCCAATACTTGTCTTAATAGTCAGCCTCAATTCTTCACCTCACAACTGTGTGTTTTACTTACCAGTACCTCATAACTGGGCAGAAAAGGATCAAGGAGGTAATGCAGGCCATGTTGTGGAGCTGTGTGGGAGTTTAAGATATGCCTATTCTTTGCATCGAATGCTGAAAATATTTCAAAACTGGTGACACCCACACCAATCGTTCACTTTTATACTCAGCATGCAAGTCAACCTGTTTTTGGAGGGATTTTGAAGCTTCAAAGACATATCTACTTGTAGATGTTGGGAGTAATTTCCTTGTTCCCATATTATACAAAAGTGGCACGGAAGAAGGTGCAAAAACATTTCTTGTATTAATCTTGCAAATGAGGTCATATCCAGCAAGAAAGGATCAACAGGCTGGGTCTCTCCTTGAGGGAAAAAGAGCAGAGGGGTGATCTTATTAGATGCTTTTAAAATTATGTAAGTTTTTGATAAGAGTAGAGTGTCTTTCCACTTGTGAGCATAAACAAGTGCCATAAATACAAGATGGTCATCAAGAAATCAAATAGGGAATTCAGAAGAAACTTTGCTAGAAGATGTAGAACTCGCTATCACAGGGGAGTGGTTGATGCAAATAACATAGATGCATCCAAGGGGAGACTAGATAAGCATTTATGGAGTTGTGTCAATAAGGATTAGATGAGGAAGGATGGGAGGACATTCAAATGGAGTCTAAATGATGGCATGGGCTGCTTCAAGTGAACTGCCTGTTTCTCTGCAAATCTTATCCCAGCACAAATAAGCCTTTTTAGCAGTTTTGAGGAGCAAGCTGGTCAAGGAGAAGCAGAGAGGTACAGAGGACAGAGCAGTGAGGCAAATTTGCCAGAATGAAACAAATTATCAGTTGTGACCAGTGACAATTTTCAATGATGCAGTAAGATGGCAGGCTTTTCTTAAGTCACAATACCATTTATTAAAAAAATTCTAGTCTCTGCAGTGGATAAGATATATTCTATTTCAATTGCCACCAATAGAAAGAGTAACTAACATAGGGGAGATTTTTCCCCATGTCGGGCGGGCTGGTCGGGAGCTGGTGCAGAGCCAATCGGCTCCGCGCTGTCATTTTACCTGGGTGGGCCAATTAAGCCCTGCCCAGCATGATGCACGGCTGGTAGCACTGAGCACTACCTGTGCGGGCAGGGGGAGGAGGGAGAGTTGGGACCTGTGCTCTTTCACGCACGTGCACAAAAGAGCACAGAAATCTCCGAGGCATGGAGCTGCCTTGTACATAGAGAATTTTTAATAAGAAAAATTATTTATACATGTTCCCTCATGTGACAGTGTCACATGAGCTGGGACATGTTTATGGATTGAGCAAAAAATGTTATTTATTTAATAAAACCTTCAGGGAACCTCATCCTGCCCATGGATGAGGTTTCCTGGAAAACGCGAAGGCCGCTTGGGCTCTGCACCTGCCCACCAACCTCAAGGTTGGACAGGCAACATTGATAATTATTTTAATTAGTTTTTTTAATGGCCTTAACAGGCGGTTGACTGTCCGCGGGCGTGCAGCCGCCTCCGGCACACGCCCACCGAACGAAAAATTTGAATGACGCATGCCCTATGTCACTGCATGTCAGCGTGAAAATTCAGGCCATAAACATCTCTGCATAAGTTAATTAATGGGACCACCCAGATTATAATGGCCAAGAAAGCTTTATTCTTCAAAAATAGCATGATATTCCTTGCATATAGTACCAGTTTATATCATTGAAAGTAATACACTCCTAAGCTACATCAGCTTCTGAAAACCTGTATGGAGTCTCAATTATGTTGTAGGGTATATTGCTGCTCAAACAAATGCAGCTCAGAAACAATACATTTCATTGATCACATAAAATACTAGAACATAAAAATGGCATATATACACTATGAATTCAGAAAATAAGTCCCATTTATGCTAAAAAGATTTACAACCATTAAAATGTTATTTATTGACCTTGATTCAGTTGTAGTATTCTCAACTCCAAGTAAAAAAAAAAGTTGGAAGCTGACAATCAACATTGACTAAGTACTGCCTTTCAGATGAACCTTTAAGCCAAGGCCCCATTTTCCCCTTCGGGTGAATGTAAAAGAGTCTATGCCACTATTCAAACAACAGCAGGGGAATTCTCAGAATTCTGGCCTAATCTCAGCCAACATCACACAAAAACAAGCATCTGATCATGTGTTTTATAGCTATCCATCCATAGAACCCAGATGCACGCAAACTGCTTGTCATGTTTCCAAGCACTGACACTGTTTCAAAACTACTTAACTGACTGCAATGCGCTCCGGACAGAGTGCTTTTCACAACCTCAATGTCCAGTTTTATACTGTTAGTTGTATATGCCTCAAAGAATGATACCAAAGATCATATTGCTTGTAATCCTTAGGTATAATGATCTAGAAACAGGTGTGCGAATCTTACCACATAACCAAATTCAAGTTTCCTAGCTTAACAATAAATGAATCACACTCTCCATGCCAACCTATGCCTCTCTGCTTACCCATGCCAATTTCATATCCAGCTCCCATGCCAACTCATGTTTCCCCTCCACCCTTTGCCCTTACACCTACCATGCCATCTCACTCAGTATCCACCTTGGGCAGACCTCAGGACCCATGCAGAAACGAAATAAATGTCTATTGCAGACTCTACTACATTGAAAATAAAATCCAATTAAGTGTCATAACAACAAACATTTCATTCAACTACATAATCCCTTATTAAAGAGGAACATTGGAATTCATGGTCCCAGTGCAAAGCCTATAACTGCTTGCAGCTGTCAATCAAACTCAAATGGCAGGCACCCCACTGTAATTATGGACAATTGTGAAAATCAACAGTGCATTAGCACTAATCCAGTCATGATAGCCCTCAGACAGATGTGCAGAGTGAAATAGCAAGCAATGATTGTTTATTCTTAGCCTTTACAGCTCCCTTTGACAGGTGCTTCTGACCATTCCAATGAGCTTGGCAGTAATGAATTTATCCATTTTTTACATTCATGCCTACTTTTAACAAACTCTGATGTACATCTAACCTACTCAGATGTTTGGCCACATCCACCATTTCACACCCCCTCCCCCCCCCAACCAATGGAAAATTTACATTTAAATTTTTAACTTTTTGTACTGACTTGGTTGATACCACTGATTGCACCAATATTAGCAGAATATTGGCCCCAAACAATCATAATTGCTTATTCACTGGAAAAGGTTATCTGCTAGCAACTCAAAAGAAAAGTGGAATTGCCAGGAAATTAGCCATTCTTCCTTCATCTTATATATCAAAATCTGTAGCAGAGCAATTGATTGATTAATACACCTGGTCTTTTTTAAAATTGGCCTTTATACTGCTGAATTAATAGACCAAAAGATGCCTGTGAATTTGGATGCAATGTGATGATACCACCAATCCCCTACCACAATCCCTGAAAGAGTACAAATCATGTGAAAACCTGTCTTTACGACCTGGGGGCAGTTTTGTGGGTAGGAGCTGCTTCAAGCAGCCTGTTGAACAAAAGAATGCAGATATTTAAGTGCAAAGTTGCCACATGCACAACTCACTAAACCACTAATCTTTTGTGCTTTGAGTTGTTTCCACCCAAAGATGTTATCTGAAGAAATTCCAAGTCAATATGGCTGTGTAAATGAGAAAAGTTACTGTGCCAGTATGCAGTTTCTTTTTGCAATGTAGTCCTTTAAATTATAGCATTGGATGTAAGGAATTCCTTTTGCTTTCTTGAATATTTATTTGAGATTTCCTATCTTTTTATTTCAGAATCAAGGTTCTATTGCAACTGCACTTACAAAGACCAACATGCTTGACTTGACAAAAGTGCTCTAAACATTCAATGGCCAAATGAAGAACATTGAGGTTACCTAATGGAGTTGCACAATGGGTAGACCCTGCATATCATGTTCAACTGGCCACTGCAGCAAAGTGGGAGGAGATAGGAGAACAACAAAGACCCCACTCTGAAGGTGAAATATTGAATAATTTCACAACTCCCTCGTTAGAATCTTCAAAACAATGAATGCAATGGCAGTTAACACACAACCCAATACTAGTTACAAATATCAGTTTTTTTTTTAAATGGCAAATGCTGTAAGTACATAGCTTTTCCTACACAGTTCCCACTTCTGATGCCAAAGTTTAATTATAAACACAATTATTAGACATGAGTTTGAAATAGTCCACTGATCTTGTAAAGTTATTCTTCAACTTATTTTATTTAATGGAGAGTCTAGACAAAAGGAGCAAAGCCTTCAGAAACTTAATATGTAATATTTTAACTTTTTATAAGATGTTAAATTAAGAACTGTTACAATTGGGGTAGGCCACCCTAGGCCTCTCCTATGCATCCCCTGCCCCACTTAAAATTAGGTCAGGGGTGGTGGGAAGGCAGCAGGATCACCACCTGTAGAATTTCATGGACACCCCCCCACCTGTAAACCCATTGGTGGGGGACTGTAAAATTCTGCCCAAGATTTGTAGGACTTTAGTTAACCCAAAGTAGTGTTCATTTTATATTACTGGCTGCAGTCGTTGTTGGAACAGACCAGCAACAAAAATATTGTTTTGGCTTGATAATGGAGAACAACCACTGCAAAATTATGCTTATGCCTTTGTCAATATTTCAGTACCATAATGGTTCAGAGGTTAGATTAGTTAACTAGTTGGTCAGGTACCATATTTGCAGCACAATACTGCTATCATTGTGGGCCAACACAACAAATCTCAACTTATTCAGAGAAATTTATCAAAGTCAGCACATTAAATGATAAATGAGAGATTAAATTTTAAATGAACAATGAACTAATAAATACAGAACTGTGCATTTCACAGATTTAAATGCATCTCCAGCCTGTACATTGCTGGTTGTAAGTCAGAGTGTAAATAAAATTAATACTAATGCACAACTAACACATTGGAGGGCAATGTACTTCCTTCCATTAGGGAAGCAAGGTGAAAGGTCAAGGCCCTTGTGTAGGAACATTGCACAGAAAAGCATAAATTAAGAAGCCATTATGCAAGAGTACTCCTGTTTTAATAACCAAAAAAATTTGTAAGAGGAGGGTGGGTACAATTTAGGAGTTAGAGGAAAATTAAACTAGAAGCTGCCATACAATTTTGGAATTTAAACAGTGAAGTAAGCATTAGCAAGAGAACTCTAGTCACATTAGTAGCAAAAGAAGCCAAGAGGCCTACAAGATGGAGGTTGAAGACTAGCAAAGGACTGCATAGAAATGATGGCACATATTTTCTTAGAGTCTGTCCTAATACTTAAAGATATCAGAACAGTAATTAAAGTCTTGGGGAAATTTGTTTTTTAGAATTATAAATGGAGGTACATTACTCATTATTGAAGAGAATTGTGCATTAACAATCAAGATGCGAGTGTCATTTTAGGTTGGTTATTGTAGGCAGCAAGACAACTTTTATCAAATGAATGAAGGATGATGAAATTGGGGACAAGAGCCAGGAGGTGATAGATGAAAGGCACAAAAACGATTGAAGGAACTATATTTGAAGAACAGAAAGCAGCAGTACCCACCCCCCCCCAAAAATTTCTTGTCACAGATACTTGAAATACCTGGATACATCTCCAAGCTCAAAATACCTTCCCTATCAGTACATATAGTATCAATGTTAAGAAATATAGGAAAATTGGATAACAAAACATGTCGCAATCAGCCTCTAACACTTGGGATGGGTTGAGAGGAAAGAATTCAGCCAGCATCATCATTCCCAGTTATTCAGCAATGTTTATTGAGCATTTCAGTGGACATAAGGTCAGGAGGTCATCAATTTCAGTTTTGAAGGCTCCATTCTCCAAAAATAAATATGATGATATTCACCTTCTGGGCTCAGAAATACAAATAGTCATTCCAACAATGTAATAGGGCATCTGGTGCACTGTGGCTCAGTTTTCAGGAGATGGGATGGTGGGGAAAAAGAACCACTGGTTTGAAATGTTGGTGAGTAGAAGTGGGGTAATAAATATGCTTCGTTAACAGAAGGGTTGCATTTATACAGCTCTTTTTGTGAAGTTGGGGTGATACAGATTTCTCCTGCACCTTTGGCAGGATGTGGGAGAACATTAGAAGAGACCTAATTGAATTACATTTGACCCAGTGCATAAAAAGTATCTAGCCCTACTAGTCACAGAATCCAAAAAAAAGTCAAGTACTCAATTGAATGATTACTTAGTGATATGGAAGATTTATTGTGCTCAAGTGCAATTGTGCTCAAGTGCAATATCTAAATCACTATTTCTGCTTTTATATTTAGATAGCTAACAAGTGCATCTTGCTGTGCAAACAGCAAGAGACAGGATCTTATTGGTGAAAAGAGAAATGTTGAAGCTTTTTGTCTTGTGCTCATCAGTGCCAAAAATTAAATACCAAATTTCAAACTGTCATAACAATTTATACTACAGGAGAAGATTTTTGAATTACAGAGGCTTGGGGAACCTATAGTCCCAGTGGTTTTCAACACGTCAACCAGACTTTAATTGCCAACAAAATAGCATCTCATTTCTCCTGCTGTATCAAGACAAATGCAACAGTGCCACTGAGTGCAAGATGAAAAGCTATGGCAACGTCTCTTTTCAGCAATATTCAAGACAGGGCCTTATGTGCATGTATACATGTTGAACAACACAAACGAAATTCACTGTTGACAAATTTATAAACCAATAAATATAAAAGATCAATCTTGCATCATGTGCTCTGCCAAAGAAGGCCCCCTTGGCTCATAGTAGTCTTTTCATCTCTATCCTATGCCAGCCTTTTCATTTACCAATAACTTCATACAATTTTCAAGCCTTCCAGCATGACATGCTCTTCCTTTCTTCTCGAAATCTTTCCTTCATACCATCTCTTACAAGTCCATTCTCTTATGATGTGCCCTAATTAAACTCTTTGTTCCTAATTACATGCAACAAATTTGTTTGTTCAATCTCCATAGAACTTCAGTTGTTACTTTGTCCATTCTCCTCCAAACTCATATTACAAAGCTATTTAGCAAGTTGGTCTTCTCTTTCCACATAGTCAAAGTCTCACATTCATACTGAACAAAACTCCAAATCAAGCTTTTTACAAGTCATTCTTGAGTGGTTTATTCAACTTTCTGGTTAGCAACTGTCTCTTCTGTCTAAAGAGAGCCTTTTCCATTACTTCCATTTGCAGATATTATGCTTCCTACATACTCGAATTCTTGCACCTGTTCTAGTTTTCTTCCTTCTATGAAGATTTCTTGGTGATTGCCAAAATCAAATGCTGCATTTCTCAATGTTCATGCTGGGTGTCATCAGTCTACCTACTAGTTCTTGTGCTTGTCGCAAGTGCTTTTATCATCGGCATATCAATTGATGTTATCATTCACCCACCCATTCCCCAAATCTTCATGCCAGATTCTGAATTTTCACACCTAGGTCAGGAGTGCAGAGTCCAGATAATTTTCAGTCCAGGTGCTGGTGCTGGTGGGGAGGCGTCTCCCAGAAATAGCACAGAGGCTGCTGGGTGTGGAGGTGGGCTGGGTGCAAAGCCTGCCTCAGTGCACTGTCATTTTGCCCAAGATTTTTTTTTAAAAAGCAATAGAACAAAAATAAAAACCCTCCAGCCCTCACCCCACTCCCATGCCCCATCCATGCCTGCCCATAACAACTCATGCCCTCTACTCACACATGGCCCCTCTTACCCTCTATGCCACTGTACCCACCTCCCCATGGCCCTTTATAGCAATGCCAATTTATGCCAACCCATGTCCCCCATCACCTTTGCCCTTAAATCAGTGCCAACTCACCCAGTATCTACCATGGGTAGACATCAGGACCCATGTTGATATTAAATGTCTGTTGCAGATTTGATTTTTTAAAAATCTGTAATTCATAAAAACATACACTATATTTACATTCCTTCAAACTAATTAGAATTCAATGAGTATATAACCACTTGTAGCTGTCAAACTAAAACAGCAGGCACCCCATGAAATCAGTAATGCAATACTAATCCAGTCACGATAGCCCTCCAGATTATGTCAGATAAAATTAAATAGCAGCCAATTATTTATTTTTAAAAATATGCCAGAGTTTAAGGTTTAAAGGGCAGGAGTTTAAATGCCTTCTGACAATTCCAAGGAATTATTCATTAAAATAAACAAATGATTTCCAATGTCCACATTCTTATCTCTCACGAAGGGCAGCTTACCTCTTCCTCAAAAGGGGCACCTGGCCTCCCCCAAAAGGTGTCCAAGGGCCATTTCCAAAAGGGTACCCCACCTCTCCAAAGGACTTCAAAGTTTAGACTGGCTCCTACTAGGCCTAATCTGCACATGTTGTGTTTCCCACTCCTCACTCAGACAGACTAGGGGTAACTGCCTCTATGAAAGATGCATGCGCAAATCCCCACCTGGGCCCATTCCTGCCCCTGTGAAAATGGGAGGTGCTGTGTTCGGGGGCAGGACTTCTGGATTTCAGCCTCCACCAGTTTCACAGAGACACTCTCCATCATTGAGAGAAAAAAATCCAGGTCTCTTGTCTTCAAATACTTCTTTGATCATTACTTCTACATAGCCATTGGATAGGGCTGGTGATAAACAACAGCCTTGTTAAATTCCTCTTCCTACTACACATAGTCCCAACTCAGTTTTCTAGTCACTGCTGTCGTTTGTCCCATGTACAGATTCTTCCCCCCCCACCCCCCGATTTCTCCAGTGACTTAACACTGTCAAAAGCTTAAATGTAGTCAACACGATCGAATGCGTTTTGCAAAATCTATAACACAATTCCTATCCAAATTATAAACTGCGTTCACTCATTAATCTTACAGCACTAACTGCTTCTCTCGGCCTTCCACCTTGGAATCCAAAGTGGTCGTCTCCAATGTAGTTCTGCGCCTTCCCACTCACTCTGTTACAATTCTCAACACTACCTTTGATGCTTGGGCAGACTAATTGTACAAACAAGTCAGAACATCAGCATATCTTTGGCTTCTTTTTCCTGATGATAAAGTCCTCTGGCCATTCTCCTGACAATTAAATATCTTAGCATCAAGGTTTACTAAGTTGTGCAAAGTTCTTTCCCATGTTTTTAAATCAACTATCAGCAATTCATCTATTCCAGCTGCTTTTCCAGTTTAACTTCTCACTAACATTTCTGGTCCAAAGAAAACAATGTCAACATTACTTTCTTCTAGCTCAATCATTTCAGGTTTTTCATTCTTTGCATATAGTTCAATATGCTCCTTCCATCTTTTTCATCAGGGTTTGTTAATAATACACCTTCCTTGCTTTATTGTGTTCTGATGAAGAGTCATATGGACTCGAAACATTAACTGTCTTCCTCGCCGGATGCTGTCAGACCTGCTGAGTTTTTCCAGCTATTTTTGTTTTTGTTGCTTTATTGCTGTTGCTTTCAGTCCTTTATCTGAGTGCCACTAACCTCCTTTACTCTTCCATACATAAGGTCTATCCTTCCTAGTCAACTCAATTCTATTCTTAAAGTATATCACTTCACTCACATTTGGCAGCTTCCTTCTCCATTTCCTCCCGGGTATATCAGTTTCACTTCATCACTTGAAGCCACCTTCTCCTGTCCACTGGATTTCTCACAACCCCAAAGTTTCCAATTTTTGCTTTAGGGTCTCTAAGCTTGCTTTTCCTGTTCATTGTTCATACATTCCACATTACTAATCTTTTGATACTGCGAAGCTTCGCATTTCGCTGGATGGTGACCTGGGAGGCTTCACTCCCTTCCTTGCTGAGTGTGATATCATCTGCCCTTTGACAGGGACTCCTAGTGTTAATTGTGCGGATGCCATCCTGAGCCATTTTCTTGGCTATTTTCAGTGGTGGTTCACCATTGCCTTCCACTGTGATGCCAGGTTAAATTGTTGACAACTTGACCACTGTGACAGACAGTACTGGTACAATGATACCAATAGTAGACCTCACATCTGATCTAACCTGTCAGTCTTGCACTCAAATGCTAAAAAAAAACTTCAAAAGTCCGTTTAGCTGAAATCAAATGGCATAGCTTCAAGCATACCATGCAGATTAATTATAACTGAAATGCCATGTGACAAAATTTTCCTCCATAGAAAAGTCTATAAATATAAAAAGGAGTAGAATTTGGTCATCCGTTGGCACAAAACTAGTAGCATTGTATTGGCTGCTCAATTTCAGATATATTTTTTTTTTAAAAAGACATTTGTTCATGGGACTTGGATGTTGTTTGCAAGGGCAGCAATTGCTGTTTTTCCCTCCAAGTTCCCCTTGAGAAGTTGTGGTAAGCTGCCTTCTTGAATTGCTGCAGTCTAACTACAGTAGGTACACACAACCACAATACTGTTGTTAGGAGGGAGTTTCAGGATTTTGACTTGGCAACAGTGAAGAAATCAAATCAGTATGGTGTGGGGCTTGGAGGGGAACTTGTGGTTGATAGCATTCCCATGTGTCTATTGCCCTTGCCTTCTAGATGGTAGAGGTCACTGATTTGGAACGGTGCTGTTGAAGGAACTATACTAAGTTGCTGCAGTGCATCTTTTGGATGACACACACTGCTGTCACTGTGTCAGTGGTGGAGTGAGTAATTGTTTAAACATTGGGAGTGCTGATCAAGCAAGCTGTTTTGCTCTGGATGGTGACAAGCTTGGCGTTTTTGGGAGTTGTACTCATCCAAGCAAATGACAAGTATCCCATCATATTCCCGAATTGAGCCTGTTGATGGTGGACAGGCTTTGGAGAGTCAGGAGGCAAGTTACTCACTGCTGAATTCCCAGTCTCTGACCTGCTCTTATAGTCACGTTTATGGTTAATCCAATTCAGTTTCTGGTCAATGGCAACCTCCAGGATGTTGACAGTTGGAGATTCAGCTAAGATAATGCCATTGAATGTCAGGGGGAGATGGTCATTGCCTTCATAGAACCACAAGTAAGCTATTCTGCCCCGAGCCTGTTTCGCCATTCAACTAGATCCTAACCAAAGGAGTTAAAAATAGCATCAAATAGAAAGTGCACACCCCTGGACCCTGGACTTCAACGTCCATCAGAAAAAGTGGCTCAGTAGCAGCACCACTGACCCAATTGGCAGAGTCCTAAAGGACAAAGCTGCCATACTGAGTCTGCAGCAGGTTGCTAGAGAAAAACTTACATGACCTCATACTCAATCTACCTGTTGCAGATGAGTCCATAACTATATTGGTAGGAGTGACCACCGCACAGTTGTTGTGGAGACAAAGTCCCATCTTCACATTGAGGATACCCTCCATCTTGTTGTGTGGCCCTACCACCACACTAAATGGGATACACTTCAAACAGATCTAGCAACTCAAGACTGGGCATTCATGAGGCGCTGTGGGCCATCAGCAGAATTATATACAGTTACAATCTGTAACCTCAAGGGCTGACATATCCCACATTCAACCATTACCATCAAGCCAGGGAATCAATCCTGGTTCAATGTTCAATGAAGAATGCAGGAGGGCATGTCAGGAGCAGCACCAGGCATACCTAAATTGAGGTGTCACCCTGATGAAGCTACAACACAGGACTACTTGCGTGCCAAATATCATAAGCAGCAAGTGATAGAGTAAAGCAATTCCACAACCAATGGATCAGATCTAAGTTCTGCAGTGCTGCCACATCCAGTCGTATATGGTGGAGGACAATTAAACAACTCACTGGAGGAACTGGCTCCACAAATTTCCCCATCCTCAATGATGGGGGTGCCCAGCACAATGGAAAAAACAAGGTTGAAGCATTTGCAACTATCTTCAGCCGGAACTGTTGAGCGGATAATCCATCACACATCCTTTGGAGGTCCCCGGCATCACAGGTGTCAGTCTTTATCACATTGAGTGAATTCAATTGGCTATCAAGAAATGGCTGAAGGCTATGGCCCTGACAACATTCCACCAATAGTGCTGAAGGTCGGCTCCAGAACTTGCCATGCCCCTAGCCAAGCTGCTCCAGTATAGCTACAACACTGGCATCTACTCAGCAATATGGAAAATCACTCATGTAAGTTAAAACTTCCTTAATAACAGATTGTAGCACTTCCCTGATAACTGATTTCAGGCTTATTGGGCTATAGTTCTCTCCTTCCTTTCATGAAGAGCAATGTTACATTTTCTAATTTTCAATCTGCTAGGACCAGAATCCAGGAATTTTTGAAAATCATAGCCAGAACATCCATTATCTCTGCAGCTATCCCTTTTAGAACCCTAGGATAGGCAATCAGGTCCTGAGGATGTCAGATTTTAGTCCCTTAAGTTTCTCCAATAATTTTTCTCTGCTGCTATTATTTCCTTAATTTCCCCTCATTCTTTTTAGCACCTAGGTTAACCTATATTCCTGGTTTGCAACTTGTGTCTTCTAGCGTGAAGAAGAACACAAAATATATTTGCTCAATGTCTCTGCCATTTCCTCATTCCACATGATAATTTCTCTTGCTTCGGTTTCTAAGGGACCAACATTTACTTCAGCTACCCTGTTCCCTTTTAAATAATTGTAAAAGCTCTCAAAAATCACACATCTCCAAATAATCTGGCCTTCATGGATTTGTAAAATTTGGTGCAATACCAGCAACACCATTCCCAGCACATGTCCGCCCACTCCGCAGCAATTTCACCAGTAGTTCTGATAGTTGGGCAGCCCACTTGCCCATGGGTGAATCAAGTTCCTAGGGCAGCTAATTAAGGGCTGCCTCCTGCCACTTACTGGTATTTTACTCACAGTATAAGAAATCCCATACCTGGTTACCAGACTGCCAACTGAAATGAGCCTTGCTACCAGGCTAGGAGGGCTGACTCCTTGATGGAGGCACCTTGCACACCGGAGGCCTCTCTCCCCCTCCCCTCCTTCAGCCCTGCTCCCCCAGCAAGGTCCAAACCCCTCCACTAATGTTTCCTCCCCATTGCCCTTTCCAACCACGTCCCACTGCTCACCAAGGCCTGCCAGCCTGGGCTCAGCTAGACCCCAGATTCACCTTACCTGGCTCCAATGCTATACACCTTCCTCTCCGTCTCACTGCAGCCCCAGCAGTGGCCATTCTCCTGGTGGTCCTACTAGGACAGAAATGCTGCTAGTCTCCAGATACGGCCAACAGCTCGAGTTGGAAAGTCCTCTCCTCCTGGTGAGGAGCAAAGTCCTACCTCATGACAATTAAGGGCCGACAACCACTTAACGGCTGCAGGATAAACAGGCCAAGTGGAGTCGAGCCTGCCCCCAACTTTCATACAAAAAGGAGGCGAGCCTGCCCCCAACTTTCATACAAAAAGGGGGTGGAATCACTGCGCTGCTGCTCCCCACCCCACCCAAGTAAAATTCAGCCTGCAATTCCCTGTTTTTTTTTCTTCCACACCGCCCCCACCCCCCCCCAACTTTAATGGAGTAACATTTGCAATTCTTCAATCAAAATACACAATTCTCAAACACAGAACTTTATGGGGAGAGTTTTCTCCCCTTTGGGTTTGCTGGGCAGTAGCAGGTGGGCACGCAACCGATCACACGCTGCCATTTTATGTGGGTGGGACAATTAAAGCCCACCCAGCATGACACGCACCCAGAAGCACTGAAGCACTGAGCACTCCTTGTGCTGGCGGGGGGGGAGGAGGGAGAGTTGGGGTCTGCGCTCTTTCATGCATACATGCAAAAGAGCACAGAAATCTCCTTGAGGGGGATTATTTCAATTCTTCATAATCAGACTAAAGAAAACAATTATTCAGACATTTTTATTCAATTTGTAAAGCCATCATGCAACCTCATCCCGTCCATGGATGAGGTTTCATGATTAATGCAAAGGCCGCCTGGGCTCTTCGCCTGCCCGTCAACCTTAAGGTAAGACAGTCAGCCCAGACAACCAACTTAATTAGATTATTAACAGCCTTAATAAGCCTTTGACAGTTCGGCGGGCACGCAGCCAACTCCAGTGCACACCCGCCAGCCAAACTGAAGATCGGAATGATGCGTGGTGACGTTGGGACACGCCACCAGAAGATTCAGGCCTATGACAAACGAGTGGCACTCATCCCGAAGACTCCTGTCTCTGCTGGATGGCCACCTATCTATTATACAGAACTCCTCCTGCCTCCTGGAAAGTATGTTCCAAGAAACTGTCAATGTATTTCTCAATCTTTACTTCACTGTCTGTAAAATTATTAAAACATGAATGATAGTCAGTGTTTTTTTAATTCCTAGTTTGTTGTCTGAGAATCCTCCAATCTGGCTGTTCTGCTTGATGACTTCCACTGTGACTGTCTTTAGATCCCTCTATTATGATGTCATTTTCATTTTAATGAAAAGCCACACCCAAGCTCACTGGATCTTGCTGGACAACTTTCTTCACGATTGCTGAGAGAATCAAGAGTTCATCATTGATTCCAAAATCCAGGCCAATGCATAATAAGTTATTGTGAAGAAATGCAATAGGGAGTGTCAACCTCACAATGAGCGAAAAGTTGTACAATGTATGAAAATTGGAAAGAAAAACTCAGCCAAAGGACATCAGTGTAAACACTATATCAACTAGCGATTTTTTAAAAATTAGGTGACACAGTATATTACAAGAAAAAGATGGAAACCTTAGTCAGATTGGGGGGGGGGGGGGGGGGGGCGGGGGGGGGGGTTGAAAATTGCATAATTTGAAGTTTTAAATTTAAGGAGTCTGTCTGGGCTCAGCGGCAGCACTGTCCCCTTGCAGTCGGTTCACACCATGCTCCAGAGGTCCGAGTACATAACGCTACTCAGGTGTGCTGCACCTGTCAGAGGTACCACCATTCAAATAAGAGGAATACGTCCATCCACTTGGGCAGATGTGAAAGAAGTCATGACAAAGAGCACCACCTTGACTATATGTATCCCTTAACCAATAGGTTGATCATGCCCTCATTGCTGGATGTAGGAACTTATTGTGTCGAAATTAGCTGACAGCTTTTCTACAGTACTATAAAAGATATACTGAGGGCACGAAAATCTAATCCTCAGTTTCAAATCACAATATTTTGCAATGCGGGAACTTGACGATTAAGTCGTCGTCGGCCAAGTTTTTAAAAAAAATTACCCGCTACTTGGACGTCCAATACAAAACGACAACCTCGCCTCGCAAGCCGCCTTTGCGTTGCTGTTAGCCTCAGGTGATTGGTTTTGAAATCAGGGCCGCCCTGCTGGAGGCGGGAAGCGCGCTGATTGACCCTTTATTACGAAGTCCCCACCACCAATCAGTGAGCTGTACTGGGCAGTGGGTGGGAACTGTGATTGACAGCCTGACCTCCGCTTTTGATTTTCGCCCCAACAATCGGAGGCGGTTAAAACGGTTAGAGGCGGGACTCGGGCCAAAGGGCGATTTGATTGGTCGAGGTAAATGTCAATCACCGAGTTCTCAAACAATCCAAACAAATTCACGGCACGCTTCCGGCCACTTCAATTTTAAAAAGAAAATTAAAGTATGTTTTTCTTTCCTCTCCGCGATCAGTAAAACGTAAAGACTGTCCGATCCGTTATAAGTACTTCCTCCGGTTGAAGTCGGCCCCGGCGCCAGGCCTCGGGCTCAGGTTGCCCAGTGGCGCCGCCTAGAGCGCGACAGCGAGCGTGCAGCCATTAGCCGCAAACTGCGCCTGCCGACGGTAAGTTTCAGAGCGTGAGAGGATTGCAATAAAACTGGGAATGACATACACTCACAAACACCATTAGATTTGTATAACAGGGAAAAAGTTGGAAACATGGACCAACGAACTCGCCAGCAAGCGAGGTGTGGCTGGTGCTGCCTTGGAGCCGTCATGTTTCACGGCTCCTTTTACCCTTGCGGCCAATTTTCAAAATGGGAACTGCAAGGCTGCTAATGGTAGACAGAAAACCTGTGTCTCGTCAAGGCTCCCAATTCTAATGAAAGTTCGGCATGCCACATTTTTCACGCCGTTGGCTAAAACTTCTGGGGAAGTGGAAAGAGGATGATCACCAATCCAGAAGACCTACTTTCTCTCTTGTCCAAACAGCATTTTGGGGCAACAGCTGGCTGAAGGAGGGAAGCACCAAGAGAAACCAAAGACCTCGAGAGCAGGAGGAAAATATCCACAGTCCAAATCTTATAAAGTTTAATCACAGAATCTTTAGAGTAGGAGGCCTTTCGGCGCATCGAGTCAGCACTGACTCTCTGAAAGAGCATTCTACTTAGTCCCACTTTCCTGCCTTATCCCTACTCAAATTCCCATTTGAATATCTCGATGGAACCTGCTTCCACCACCCTCTTAGGTAGTTCGACCCAGCTTCCAACCACCATCTGGGTGAAAACACTTTTTCTCCCATCACTTTCACTCCTTTTGCCAACTATTTTGAATCTGTGTTCTCCTAGTTCTTGCTCTCGAATGGGAACAGTTTCTATTTACCCTCTATACCCTGCCAGATCTTGAATACCTCTATCAAGTTTCCCCTCAGCTTTTTTGCCAAGGAAAACAGTCTTGATTTCTCCAATTTATCCTCATAGATACAGTTCTTTATCCCTGGAATCATTCTTGTGAATCTCCTCTGTACTCTCTCCAATGCCTTCACATCCTTAAATATGGTGCCCAGAACAGGACACATTACCCCAGATGAGGCCTAACTAGTATCTTATACAAGTTCAACATGACCTCCTTACTCTTGTACTCAATACCCCTATTAATAAAGCCTCAGATTTTATATGCTTTATTCACTGCTCTCCCAATATGCCCTGCTATAATATCCTCACCAAAAAATGATGTTTTCATTTCAGGTGTCCAGCTTTGGCCATATCTTATTCTGAAGCATTTTCATTTTAATTGCATGCAATTATTATAGCAACATGATACACAAAGGCTCACAAGGTGCCTATTCAACTGATGCCAACCACACCTCAGCAAGGCAACTTGTGGGTGGATGGAAGTGCATTGTGAGCAACCCAATGGGGAAGGAAGGAAGGGTTCAAATAACAGCTGAAGCTGTACCAGCCAAACTCCAATGGTTTAGAGCTCTCGCCAAACTTTAAAAGATCGACATATTGTATTCCCAGCCACCTAGCTTTCCTTTTTTTGGGGGGGGGAGGGGGGGAAGAAATCAGCTGATCACCATTTCTTAAACTTATGTGGCCAAACAACAGTTGAAGTGCAATGAGTTCTTTGAATTGTTATTTACATCTAGATAACACCTGGGATTAGTGTTTTACGGCGAATAAATTGCTGAGTGGCACCTGTAACAACTGGCTAGGAACATAACACTAAGAACTCTCAGGAGGTCGATTTTGTTTACACAACATACATAAAAAGTAGTTAATTGCCTTTTTGGGGTGCACTCGTTGTTAGAGCAGCAAATGGTGAGGTCCATGTTGCATTTAAGGACTTTATGCAACAATACCTATAAATGTTAAATTATTTTTAATGTGGAATGCGCTGCTGGATGGGTGGAGGGGAAAGAGGTCAATGACCAGAAGTTAGGAATACTGTATAAACACAGGAAGATGAGACGACAGGATATCTAAACGAGTATATTAAATAGTTATATCCATCAAGAACGTCGTGAAGGGAATCGTACAAAAACGAGGATGTCAGCTGAAGAGACTTTGCATGTGGTTGCAACTTCAAGATACTTGAGCAAGGAGTTGAATAGTTATTTATATTTCATTCCCAATCTCGTTTAGTTTCTAAATATTACACGTTGCTGATCCCTCGAGACTAAATATCTCATCTGCTACACAACTGAAGTCATACAACTCAATATACTAATGATTTTTTTGTTGTAAAACAATGTGTTTTTGAATCTTTATTTCAAAATCCTGTATTCAAAAGTAAATCAAAATTAATACGTTGAAAGCAGCTTTGTCAAAACAAAGAGACAAAACTTACCTCGAACTAAAGAAAGATCTCGTGCTCAGGTAAGCTTGTTGGGCAATCACAGCCCGTCTGTTTATAAAATATTTATCTTTTAAAGTTCAGACAATTTCTTTCCGTATAATTCGCTCTGCTGCCTGGTACTGTTTTGATATGAGCGGATGTAGGAGGTTTTTATAAAGCGTTCAGATTCAGCCCTGCCCACTTTTTTTCATCTTACAGACACGTGTCTTTCATTAGAAAAAGAAAAACACTTTACATTTAAAGCTGTTACTTTGCAAGCAAAAATAAATTACTTCATTTAAAAAGTAAGCGTTTTGGAAAAAAAATTTAAAAAGAACAAATCAACGAAAAATTCACGTTTAAACTGTCATTTAAAAAAAATCTGCAATAGTTGCAATGTGGCGTATGTGCTTTCGAGCACATCCACGTACTGGAGTAATTAACATTCAGAAGGCAGATTGCAAAATAAGTTTTAATTGTCAAAACTTAGGTAATTACTTTCTGTCATTTCTCACAGCAACGTGATTACGTGCATATTACACCAGGCAGACAGAATGATGCAATTTAGAACAGATAAGGAAAAAATCCTTGGACGCTTATACAATGAAACTATCGTGTTTGTGTTCATCTCGCTTGCAAGAAAGCCTTTAGCACACAATGAGAGAGGTGGGCACTTTGCAAATATTGAGTTTTTGAATTGAAGTGTTGCTACAATGTCCAAATTCCCTCATTTCGGATGTGTGTAGCTATACAACAAGGCTATCTCCCCCCAACTCCCCTTACTTTAAAAGACTTTGTCACCGCTTAAAAGTAGTTTATATAAAATTTACAGCACAGAATCAGGCCATTCAATTCACATGGTCTATACTGGCATTTTACCTACTCTCGCTGTTAATAACCTGTTTCCCCTACTCCCTGCTTTCTAGTGTATGCATCAAGCCTCCCCTTAAATTAATCAATGCTACTTGCTTCAACCACTCCACATTCTCAAAAATCTGTGTGAAGAAATTCCTCCTAAATTCTTTATTTAATCTATTACTGACTATATTACATTCGTGCTCCTTGCTCTGGGGTTGCCCAAGTGGACGCAGTCACCCTATCAACTTCATCTTAAAGAACTCTAATCAGGTTTCTTCCTAATTTCGTTTTTCAGATAAAAGTGCCTGGCTTATTCAAACTGTCCTGATAGTTACTTAGTCAACCATTTGGACTGGTGTTTGCATACCTGCATTAAAGAATTCAAGTCATGACTTGTCACTCAGGAAAATTAATTTTTTCAAAAGGTAGTTAAAATAATGGCAGAATGTAAAAAGTCTCACTGGAACAGACATTGGGACCAAATTTCTTGTCCAATATGCTTGTTCCCAGGAGCAAAAGGAAGAAAAAGAGAATGGAGCCCAGGGACCCGTGATAGCAGGTCTCATAGAGCCACTATGGCACAGAAGGAGACTGCTTGGCCCATCAAGTCCCACCAGATTTATAAAAACAAAAAACTACGGATTCTGGAAATCCAAAACAAAAACAGAATTACCTGGAAAAACTCAGCAGGTCTGGCAGCATCGGCGGAGAAGAAAAGAGTTGACATTTCGGGTCCTCATGACCCTTCGACAGAACTAGGTGCATCCCAGGAAGGGTTGAAATATAAGCTGGTTTAAGGTGGTGGTGGGGGGGGGGGGGGGGGGGCGGTGTGGTGGGTGGTGGGGTGGGGGGGGGGTGGGGTGGTGGTGTGGTTGTAGGCAAAAGCAGTGATAGAAGCAGATCATCAAAATATCAAAAGATGTCACAGACGGCAGAACAAAAAAACACATAGGTGTCGAAAACAAAAACCGAATTACCTGGAAAAACTCAGCAGGTCTGGCAGCATCGGCTGAGAAGAAAAGAGTCTTCTCCGCCGATGCTGCCAGACCTGCTGAGTTTTTCCAGGTAATTCTGTTTTTGTTTTGGATTTCCAGCATCCGCAGTTTTTTTGTTTTTAACATAGGTGTCGAAGTTGGTTGTTGATATTATCTAAACGAATGTGCTAATTAAGAATGGATGGTAGGGCACTCAAGGTATAGCTCTAGTGGGGGTGGGGGAGCATAAAAGATTTAAAAATAATGGAAATAGGAGGGAAAAAGAAAAATCTATCATTTATTGGAAAAAAACAAAAGGAAGGGGGAAGAAACAGAATGGGGTTGGGGATGGAGGAGGGAGGTTAAGACCTAATGTTGTTGAATTCAATATTCAGTCCGGAAGGCTGTAAAGTGCCTAGTCGGAAGATGAGGTGTTGTTCCTCCACTTTGCGTTGGGCTTCACTGGAACAATACAGTAAGCCAAGGACAGACATGTGGGCAAGAGAGCAGGGTGGAGTGTTGAAATGGCAAGCGACAGGGAGGTTTGGGTCATTCTTGCGGACAGACCCCACAGGCATTCTGCAAAGCGGTCGCCCAGTTTACGTTTGGTCTCTCCAATGTAGAGGAAACCGCATTGGGAGCAACGAATGCAGTAGACTAAGTTGGGGGAAATGCAAGTGAAATGTTGCTTCACTTGAAAGGAGTGTTTGGGCCCTTGGACGGTGAGGAGAGGGGAAGTGAAGGGGCAGGTGTTACATCTTTTGCATGGGCATGGTGTGGTGCCATAGGTGGGGGTTGGGGAGTAGGGGGTGATGGAGGAGTGGACCAGGGTGTCCCGGAGGGAACGATCCCTACGGAATGCCGACAGTGGGGGTGAAGGGAAGATGTGTTTGGTAGTGGCATCATACTGGAGTTGGCGGAAATGGCGGAGGATGATCCTTTGAATGCGGAGGCTGGTGGGGTGATAAGTGAGTACAAGGGGGACCCTATCATGTTTCTGGGAGGGAGGAGAAGGCGTAAGGGCGGATGCGCAGGAGATGGGCCGGACATGGTTGAGGGCCCTGTCAACGACCGTGGGTGGAAAACCTCGGTTAAGGAAGAAGGAGGACATGTCAGAGGAACTGTTTTTGAAGGTAGCATCATCAGAACAGATGCGACGGAGGCAAAGGAACTGAGAGAATGGGATGGAGTCCTTACAGGAAGCGGGGTGTGAGGAACTGTAGTCAAGGTAGCTGTGGGAGTCGGTAGGCTTATAATGGATATTGGACAGTCTATCGCCAGAGATTGAGACAGCGAGGTCAAGGAAGGGAAGGGAAGTGTCAGAGATGGACCATGTGAAAATGATGGAGGGGTGGAGATTGGAAGCAAAATTAATAAATTTTTCCAAGTCCCGACGAGAGCATGAAGCAGCACCGAAGTAATCATCGATGTACCGGAGAAAGAGTTGTGGAAGGGGGCCGGAGTAGGACTGGAACAAGGAGTGTTCCACTTACCCCATAAAGAGACAGGCAAAGCTGGGGACCATGCAGGTACCCATAGCCACACCTTTTATTTGGAGAAAGTTAGAGGAGTTGAAGGAGAAATTGTTCAGTGTGAGAACAAGCTCAGCCAGACGGAGGAGAGTAGTGGTGGATGGGGATTGTTCGGGCCTCTGTTCGAGGAAGAAGCTAAGGGCCCTCAGACCATCCTGGTGGGGGATGGAGGTGTAGAGGGATTGGACGTCCATGGTGAAAAGGAAGCGGTTGGGGCCAGGGAACTGGAAATTGTTGATGTGACGTAAGGTGTCAGAGGAATCACGGATGTAGGTGGGAAGGGACTGGACTAGGGGAGAGAGAAGGGAGTCAAGATAATGAGAGATGAGTTCTGTGGGGCAGGAGCAAGCTGACATGATCAGTCTACCGGGACAGTTCTGTTTGTGGATTTTGGGTAGGAGATAGAAGCGGGCCATCCGAGGTTGGGTGACTATCAGGTTGGAAGCTGTGGGAGGAAGATCCCCAGAGGAGATGAGGTCAGTGACAGTCCTGGTAACAATGGCTTGATGTTCAGTGGTGGGGTCATGGTCCAGGGAGAGGTAGGAGGAAGTGTCTGCGAGTTGACGCTCAGCCTCCGCGAGGTAGAGGTCAGTGCGCCAGACAACAACAGCACCACCCTTGTCAGCGGGTTTGATGACGATGTCAGGGTTGGACCTGAGAGAATGGAGTGCAGTAAGTTCAGCGAGAGAGAGATTAGAATGGGTGAGAGGAGCAGAGAAATTGAGATGACTAATGTCGCGCCGACAGTTCTCAATGAAAAGATCAAGAGAAGGTAAGAATCCAGAGGGAGGGGTCCAGGTGGAGGGAGAATATTGGAGGTGGGTGAAAGGATCCATTGAACTGGGAGAGGACTCCTGCCCAAAGAAGTGAACCCGGAGACGAAGACGGCGGAAAAAGAGTTCAGCATCGTGCCGAGCCCAAAATTCATTAAGGTGAGGGCGTAGGGGTATGAAACTAAGTCCTTTGCTGAGCACTGAACGTTCAGTATCGGAGAGGGGAAGGTCAGGGGGTATAGTGAATACACGGCTGGGGCTGGGATTGGAAGATGGGGTGGGGACGGAGGGACAGGCAGGGGTGGAGGGTCCTAGATGGGTGTTGGTGTCGATGAGTTGTTGGAGCTTGCGTTCCCTAGCACTTGAGAGAAAGAGAAAAAGTTTCTTGTTGAGGCATCGGATGAGCCGAAGAATAAAATGAAACGGGGCACACGCAGCTTTGAAAAAGGGTACGGTGGTGCTGCTTGAGGGAGAGGTCGAGTGTGTTCATAAGGCGGCGCATGGCACTGAGTGTGGATCTCAGGATGCGACGGGAACAGCAGTCCAAGAAACGTTTTATGTCCTGGAAATACCTGTGATCCTGGGTGGGTTCGAAACATGAGGGGTGGACTTTCAGTTGAAATCCACGTGGGGTAATTCGGAGACAGAGACAGTCACAGAGAAAGGAGATATGGCTGTGAAAGCCGGTCCCACCAGATTTATGTTGCCTTGGGATTTTCCCTGAAGGGCTCCTGGTAAAGTACAGTCACAATAATGAAGTTGTTCCTGATATTTCCATCATATTTATTCAAGATTTGCTGCAATGGTGCTGCATTAAGTGGGTGTCTGAAGAAACTGACAGCAAGATAAGGAAAAGCATAAACAGTGGTGCTGCCCTTTTTGATTTAGCCTCTGTGACCAGAAAGTAGTGAGTTAAAGATATTTATACAAACTGGTGGAAGGTGATATTCCTCAGGGATGAGTGCTGGGACCACTGTTGTTCTTCATTTATATAAATGATTTGAACTCAGGAATCAAAAGTGTAATTTCAGAAATTTGTGAATGACACCAAATTATAGGTGTATTTAATACTGAAGAAGACTGAGACTAAAATACAAGAAGAATTTAATAGACTTGCAGAACGGGCATGTAAATGACAAATGAATTTCAATATAGATTGTGAGATTTAGTGTGAGATGGTGCATTTTGATTGGATTGATAATGAGGCCTCAGACTCGTTTGTAAATAAGAATCTAAATGGGGTAGAGGAGCAAAGGGATCCAAGGGTATTGATTCATTTGGTGGTGTGAAGACCCCTCCCTGTCAATTACTTCCTGCATGCCTGATGCCTCACCGCCTCCCTCTGCTGCCCTTGAGGCAGCTGCTGTGGAGAACAGAACATCATCCACCTCCTTCTGGAATGTGCCTTTGCAAAATAGGTCTGGAAAGAGATGCAGTGGTTTTTGTCAAGGCTCATCCCAAGCAGCTACGTAATGCAAGACTCTGTGTTCTATGGGCTCTTCCCAGGCATGTACAAAGAGATAAGCATCAGTGGTTACTGGAGCATGACCAACTTGGTGAAAGATGCTCTTTGGTCTGCCCAAAACCTGTTGGTCTTCCAGTGCAAAGAGCTGTCTACTACTGTGTTGCAGACTGGCATATTTGAAGATTCACAAGACCAAAAAGTGCAAACAAAGCACTGCTAGAGAAATAGAACTGAAAAGCAGAGAGATGTTAAACTTGTATAGAACAAGTTCAACCACACTTGGAGTACAATTTTGCTCTTCACGTTATGAAAAGAATGTAGATGCACTGGTGGATGTGTTATTTTTTCACAGGGCATACATACCAGATCTGATTGACCTGAAATGTTATTTTTTTTCTCTCCACGGATACTGCCTGACCCACTGAGCATTTCCAGTATTTTATGTTTATATTCCAGAGCCGAGAGTTACATAGAGGTAAATTAAGAGGAGGGATTGCATAAACTAACCTTGTATTCTTTGGGATGTAGAAGATTATGGAGTGATTTGATTGTTGTTTAAAGGATTTTGAAAATATTTGCTTTCAGATTCCACTCTTGAATGGACTGCTGCTACTTTTAAGATTATAAGAACAGATCCTTGATGGTAGTGGGAGAGATAGATAAGATGGACAAGAAGGCATACACAGTACTTTCCTTTATTGGCTGAGGCATAGAGTAGAAGAGCAGAGAGCTTATGCTTGAACTCTATAGAACACCAATTAGACCACAGCTAGAATACGGTGTACAGTTCTGGTCACCACAATATAAGAGTCCGCAACATTGACTCTGAAGTCTCATGGCATCGGTTCAAACATGGGCAAGGAAACTTCCAGCTGATTGGCACCTACTGCCCTTCCTCAGCACTCAGTGCTCTTCCATATTGACACCACTGGGAAGAAACACTGAAGGTGAAAAGGGCACAGAATATAGTAAGGGTAAGGTACCTCAATGCCCAAATGGCTCGGTTGCACCACTACTGATCAAGCTGGCTGAGTCCTAAAGGACATATCAGCCAGACTGGCCCTGTGGCAGGTGGTGAATGAACCAACAAGAAGGAAAAACCTACTAGACCTCGCCCTCACCCCTCCGCCTGTTACAGATGCATCTGTCCATGGCTGTTTTGGGAAGACTAAGCCTTGTGGAGACAAAGTCTGATCTTCACACTAAGGATACTGTCCATCATGTGACACTATCAATATGCTGAATGGAATGATTCAGAACAAATCTAGCACCCAAAACCGGACATGCATGAGATGCTGTGGGCCATCAGCAGCAGCAGAATTGTATTCAACTACCATCTGTAACCTCATGACTTGGATTGCATGAGCAGCACGAGGAATTCCTGAAAATGAGGTTCCAACCTGGTGAAACTACAACACTGGATTAAACAGCAGAAGCAGATGCAATAGGTGGAGCAAAGTGATCACATGGCCAATGGATCAGATCAAAGCTGTGCAGTCCTGCCACATCCAGTTGTGAATTGCAGTTGACAATTAAACAGCTAATCGGAGGAGAACACTCCACAAATATCCCATCCTAAATGGTGGGTGAGTCCAGCCCACTAGTGCAAAAGACAATGCTCAAGCATTTGCAATCATCTGCCAGAATACCAAGTGAATGGTCCATCTTAGCCTTCTCCAGAGGATAGCAACATCACAGATGTTAGTCTTCAGCCAACTTGATTAATTTCACATGATATCAAGAAATGGCTGAATGTACTGGATAGAGCCCTGTCAGCGTTCCAGTGGTAGTACTGAAGACTGGTTTTCCATAACTAGCAGGGCCCCTCTAGTATAGCTGCAACATTGGAATCTTCCTGATAATGTGGAAAATTGCCCAAGTATGTTCTGTCCACAAAGAGCAGAATAAATCTAATGCAGCCAATTAGCCTACTCAAACATCAGCAAAGTGATGGAAGGTGTCATCAACAGTGCTATTAAGCAGATTTACACAGCATTAACCTCTTCCCTGATTCTCAGTTTGGGTTCCGCCAGGGCCACTCGGCTCCTGACCTCATTATAGGCTTGTCCAAACATTGGCAACAGAGCTGAATTCAGGAGGTGATTTGAGAGTGACTGCCCTTGACATCAAGGCAGCATTTGACCAATTGTGGCATCAAGAAGCCTTGGCAAAACCAAAGCCAATGGTATCAGGGAAAACTCACCACTGTTTGGAGTCTTTGTTCGATAATGCTGCTGCAAAGCAACTTAGTGTTTTTACATATTAAAGGTGGTATATAAATGCAAGCTGGTGTTTCACCTCACAGATAGAGAATGTCTTTAAGTCTATTTACATAGAGGGCAGGTACAGTTGAGGCCTGTCATATTGTCATTTGAATCTACACATGAGCACTTTTAAGTAGAAGACCTTTTAGATGATCATAAATAGCAACTTTTAGCTATTTCATTCCCCTCACTAATTCAGAGCATTGAAGTAATTGTTTTTGTCATTGTCCCGACCGAGGTCAACTCAACACATTTTAATGACAAGACTCCGTCTAAAAAATGGTCTTGTGCAAACAAGTTTGTTGTATTTTTATGATATGGCAGTTTTAAATCTACATGCAACAAAAGTAGCAAAACAAGCTCACTATTTCAATATAATTGCCCTGCTCATTCTTTCAGCTTGGTTTGAAATGTAGATGCAATTGTGCTACTGCTAAGCTCCTTGGAGATGTGGCTAAACTTGCATAATATGATTATGCTCATTAGCTGAAATCACATATAACTATGAATAACTGCCCATCTGTTGATGTAAGATTTGATAACTTGTGTGATTTTGGGAGTTTCCTTCCTTTGTGCACACCAGTCCAACCACAAATCAGGGGATTTCAGAATCAAAAACATGTTTGGAATATACTTTATTTTGGTAAAGATGACATTTTTAAAAAATAACTTAGATAAAGTTTGATTTATCCCTTATTTACTTTATTTATTCAAAATTCACCCAATCTCCTTTTCTTTCCACCTAAAGCACATCCAGACAGATGCATTCGCATTTTTTAAAGTTCACCCATGGGATGTAAATCTAGAATTGAAAGCCTGATGATGACCGTAAAACCATTGCCGATTGCCGTAAAAACCCACCTGGTTCACTAATGTCCTTGAGAGAAGGAAATCTGCTGTCCTTACCTGGTCTGGCCTACATGTGACTCCAGACCCACAGTAATGTGGTTGGCTCTTAAAATGCCCCCTGAACAAGGGTAATTATGGATGGGCAATAAATGCTGGCCTAGCCAGCGATGCCTACATCCCATGAACAAATTTTTTAAAATGCGGGCTTTGCTGGCTAGGCCAGCATTTATTACTCATTCCTTGTTACCCTTGAGAAGGTGGTGGTGAGCTGCCTTCTTGAACCACTGCAATCCATATGGTGTAGGTACACCCACAGTGCTGTTAGGAAGGGAGGTCCAGAATTTTGACCCAGCGACAGTGAAGGAATGCTGATATATTTCCAAGTCAGGATGGTGAGTGACTTGGAGGGGAACTTCCAGGTGGTGTTCTTCCCATCTATCTCCTGCCCTTGCCCTTCTAGGTGGTAGTGGTCGTGGGTTTGGAAGGTGCTGTCTAAGGCGCCTTGGTGATTCCTGCAGTGCAGCTTGTAGATGGTACACACTGCTGCTACTGTGCGTCGGTGGTGGAGGGAGTGAATGTTTGTGGATGTGGTGCCAATCAAGCGGGTTGCTTTGTCCTGGGCGACGTCAAGCTTCTTGAGTGTTGTGGGAGTTGCACTCATCCAGGCAAGTGGGAAGAATTCCATCACACTCCTGATGGCTTTGGGGAGTCAGGAGGTGAGTTACTAGTTGCACGATTCCAAGCCTCTGACCCGCTCTTGTAGCCACAACATTTATGTGGCTAGTCCAGTTCAGTTTCTGGTCAATGGTAACCCAGGATGTTGATAGGGGAGATTCAGCAATGGTAATGCCATTGAACATCAAGAGGTGGTGGTTGGATTCTCTCTTGTTGGAGATGGTCATTGCCTGGCACTTGTGTGCCGTGAATGTTACTTGCCACTTGTCAGCCCAAGCATGGATATTGCCAAGGTCTTGCTGTCTTTGGACATGGACTACTTCAGTATCTGAGGAGCCGTGAATGGTGCTGAACATTGTGCAATCATCAGTGAACATCCACACTTTTGACCTTATGATGGAAGGAAGGTCATTGACGAAGCAGCTGAAGATGGTTGGGCCTAGGACACTACCCTGAGGAACTCCTGCAGTGATATCCTGGAGCTATCATTGGACAATCAAACAGCAGTATGTCCTTTCCATTTAGAAACTGAGATACAGAATTAACTATTCCTGTTCAGTTGGGGTGTTGGAGCATGCATCGATGTTCAGGAAAAATTGAATGAGGTAATCTAATCCTAAAGGAAGTAAGGGCCAATGATTATAGAGATACAGTAGCTTCCTCAGGGCACTGTACTTAGAAGCATAGAAAATAGGAGCGGGGTGGATCATTTAGCCTTTTGAGCCTGCTGCGCCATTCAATATGATCATGGAGGATTCTCCATACCAACGCTATATTCCTGCACTCTTCCCACTCTTGACACCTTCAAAAATCTATCTATTCCCTTCTTGAATATATGCAGGGACTTGGTCTCCACAGCCTTCTGTGGTAGAGAATTCCATAGGTTCACCAGCCTCTGAGTGAAGAAGTTTCTCCTCATCTTAGTCCTAAATGGTCTACCCTGTATCCTGAGATTGTGACCCTATGTTCTAGACCCCCCAGCCAGAACATATATCATCCCTACATCCAGCCTGTCCATCCCTATCAGCATTTCATATGTTTCAATGAGATCGCGTCTCATTTTTCTAAACTCCGATGAATACAGGCTTCATTGGCCCAATCTCTCCTCATGCGACAAACCTGCCATCCCATAAATCAGTCTGGCAAACCTTTGCTGCACTCCCTCTATGGCAAGTGTAACCTTTCTTAGGTAAGGAGACCAAAACTACATACAATACTCCAGGTGTGGTCTCACCAAGGCCCTGTACAGTTGCAGTAAGACATCCTTGCTCCTGTACTCAAGTCCTCTCACAATGAAGGCCAACATGCAATTTGCCTTCTTAACTGCTTGCTGCACCTGCAGGCTTGCTTTCAGTGATTGGTGTACGAGGACACCCAAGTCCCTTTGTATATCAACATTTCCCTATGTATCACAATTTAAATAACGCTCTGCCATTCTGTTTTCCTACCAAAGTGGATAACTTCACACTTATCCATGTTATACTGCATCTGGTATGTATTTGCCCACTCACTCAACCTCAAGGTGTCTAAATCACCTTGA
The DNA here is from genome assembly GCF_017639515.1 of Carcharodon carcharias. Classification (NCBI taxonomy): domain Eukaryota; kingdom Metazoa; phylum Chordata; class Chondrichthyes; order Lamniformes; family Lamnidae; genus Carcharodon; species Carcharodon carcharias. The sequence goes on from NC_054472.1 coordinate 155,333,321, forward strand.
AGCCTCTTAACACCCTCCTCTTCACTCACATTCCCACCAAGTTTTGTGTCATCAGCAAAGTTGGAAATATTACATTTGGCTCCCTCATCCAAATCATTGATACATAATATGAATAACTGGGGCCCAAACACTGAGCCCTGCAGTACCCCACTAATCACCGAAAATACCCATTTATTCCTACTCTCTGTTTCCTGTCTGCTAACCAATTCTCAATCCATGCCAATATATTATCCCTAATCCCATGTGCGTTAATGTTACACACTAACCTTTTATGTGGGACTTTATCAAAAGCTGTCTGAAAATCCAAATACACTACATCCGCTGGTTCTCCCTTAGCTATTCTGTTAGTTACATCCTCAAAAAATTCCAATAGGTTTGTCAAACATGATTTCCATTTCATAAATCCATGTTGACTTTGTCTAATCCCATTGATATTTTCTAAGTGTCCTGTTATTACATTCCTTATAATAGACTCTAGCATTTTTCCTACTACTGAAGTTAGGATAACTGGTCTGTAATTCCCTGTTTTCTTGCTCCTTTTTTAAATAGCGGGGATACATTTGCCATCCTCCAATCTGCTGGGACTGTTCCTGAATCGGCTTTCAGTCCCATTAATTTCACCAGCACTATTGTTTTAGTAATACTAACTTCTTCACTTCCTCCTTCTCACTAGGCCCTTGGTTCCCTAGTATTTCTGAGAAGTTATTTGTGTCTTCCTCCGTGAAGACAGAACTAAAGTAGTTGTTTAATTGCTCTGCCATTTTCTTGTTCTCCAATATAAATTCTCCTGTTTCAATAATCTTCAAAATCTTCTTGTCTTCACTAATCTTTTTCTTTTTACATACTTATAGAAGCTTTTACAGTCCACTTTTATGTTCCTTGCAAGTTTACTTTCATACTCTATATCTCCCCTCTGAGTCAATCCCTTGGTCCTCCTTTGCCAAATTCTAAACTGCTCCCAATCTTCAGGCTTGCGACTTTTTCTAGCAAATTTATATGACTCTCCTTTGGATCTAATACTATCCTTAATTTTTTTTGTTAACTATGGTTGGCCCGCTTTTCCTGTTGTGTTTTTGTATCAGAAAGGAATGTATAAGTGTTACAATGCATACATTTGTTCCTTAAATATTAGCCATGTTTATCCACCGTTTTAATAAAGTTCCCCAATCTATCTCAGCCAACTCACACCTCATACCTTCGTAGTTTCATTTGCTAAGACTTAGGACTCTAGTTTCAGATTGGACAGCTTCACTTTCCTCCTAATGAAGAATTCCATCGTGTTATGGTCACTGTTCCCTAAAGGACTCTACACAACATTCTCGTTGCAAAATACCAAATCTAGGATAGCCTGTTTCCTAGTTGGTTCGTCGACCTACTGGTCTAAAAAAACCATCTCTTACACATTCCAGGAATTCATCCGCCACAGTATTATTGCTAATTTGGTTTGACCAGTCTATATGTAGATTAAAGTCACGCAGGCTGACTTGAGCACCCTTGTTACATACATCTCTTAATCTCCTGTTTAATGCCATCCTCTACCTTATCACTACTGTTTGGAGGCCTATCGACAACTCCCACTAATGTTTTCCACCCCTTGTTGCTTCTTAGCTCCACCCAGACTGATTCTACAGCTAGATTTTCTGAGCCAATAACCTCGCTCACTATCGCACTGATTTCATCCTTGACTAATAATGCCATGCCACCTCCTTTTCCTTTTGCCTGTCTGTCCTAAATATCGAGTACCCTTGGATATTCATTTCCCAGCCTTGGTCACCTTGCAACCATGTCTCTATAATCGCAATCATATCGTACCCGTTTACATCTGTTTGCACTGTTAATTCATTTGCCTTATTGCAAATGCTCTGTGCATTTAGACTTGTCTTTTTAACATTTTTACACTGTTTTATAAAGCAGGAGAACTTGAGGTCTAATGGCAATACAAGTATACATTTTTGTTGGTTCAGCAATCTTTCAATCATTCAAAAGTGCCCAAAACTTCCCTGCTGTTGTACTATCCACTGAGGTCAAGCCACTGAAATGTTTATCATTGGCCCTGTTGTCTTCCTTCTAATCTATTGTTATGCAACCTAAATAGTACCTAACCCCAGAGCTGTAGGAAGTGTAGCTGTGCCTTGGGAGAGAGTGAGTCTTTGTCCAAGTATTTTTTTCTGACTGTCTCCCCTGTTCAGTACCCTCCACCACCATATGGCTGAAAACAAGAACTCAGCTGGTGGCAAATTGAAGGTGCACAAACCAGCAATATTAATCTCATTTCCTTACACTTTTTCAGATCCACTTCATGCCCTTGCCTAACTTCATTCTGTGGTTTCCTGACCTCTGCTGAGCATATCCCCACACTACTGTCCCTGCTGCAATCGGATTCCCAGCTTGTGGGATTCAGTGTTTAGCCATGTTAAAATTAACAACCACGCTATAGACCCAATACCACAGGAGATCTGGTGGTACATTATAAGTGGAAAGGTGATGAGCAATATTTAAAAATTGGCTTCAACATCTGCAAAAGGAGTACTTGTAAGTGTAGTGATTTTAGTCCTGAGATCTGGACTAATAATTCAAAGAATGTTTCAAATCTTCATACAACACTCCTCGGACTGCTGTTCTCATCACATTCTGAGATCCACACTCAGTGCCATACGCCGCCATATGAACACACTTGACCTATCCCTCCAGCAGCACCGCCGCACCCTTTTTTGAAGCTGCGCGTGCCCCCAGTTTCATTTTATTCTTTGTCTCATCTGACAACTCAACAAGAAACTTTGCCTCTTTCTTTCAGGTGCAAAACAACGCAAGCTTCAACAACTCATTGACACCAACACCCATCCAGGACCCTCCACCCCTGCCTGTCCCTCTGTCCCCATCCCGTCTTCCAATCCCAGCCCCAGCCGTGTATTCACCATACCCCCTGACCTTCCCCTCTTCGACGCTGAATGTTCAGTGCTCAGCAAAGGACTTAGTTTCATACCCCTACACCCTCATCTCAATAAATATCGGGCTCGGCACGATGCTGAACTCATCTTCCGCTGCCTTCATCTCCTTACTCACTTCTTTGGGCAGGAGTCCTCTCCCAGTTCAATGGATCCTTTTACCCACCTCCAATATTCTCCCTCCACCTGGACCCTTCCCTCTGGATTCTTACCTTCTCTTGATCTTTTCATTGAGAACTGTCAGTGTGACATTAGTCATCTTAATTTCTCTGCTCCTCTCACCCATTCTAACCTGTCTCTCTCTGAACTTGCATGACCAGGGTAGTGCTGTTGCTGTCTGGCACACTGACCTCTACCACGCGGAGGCTGAGCGTCAACTCGCAGACACTTCCTCCTACCTCCCCCTGGACCATGACCCCACCAATGAACATTAAGCCATTGTTTCCAGGACTGTTACTGACCTCATCTCCTCTGGAGATCTTCCTCCCACAGTTTCCAACCTGATAGTCTCCCAACCTCGGACGGCCCGCTTTTAGCTCCTACCCAAAATCCACAAACAGGACTGTCCCGGCAGACCGATCGTGTCAGCCTGTTCCTGTCCCACGGAACTCATTTCTTGCTATCTTGACTCCATTCTCTCTCCTCTTGTTCAATCTCTTCCCACCTACATCCGTGATTCCTCTAACACCTTACATCATATCAACAATTTCCAGTTCCCTGGCCCCAACTGCCTCCTCTTCACCATGGATGTCCAATCCCTCTACACCTCCATCCCCCACCAGGATGGTCTGATGGCTCTCAGCTTCTTCCTCGAACAGAGGCCCGAACAATCCCCATCCACCACCACTCTCCTCCGTCTGGCTGAACTTGTTCTCACACTGAATAATTTCTCCTTAAACTCCTCTCACTTCCTCCAAATAAAAGGTGTGGCTATGGGTACCTGCATGGGCCCCAGCTTTGCCTGTCTCTTTATGGGGTAAGTGGAACATTCCTTGTTCCAGTCCTACTCCGGCCCCCTCCCACAACTCTTTCTCCGGTACATTGATGATTACTTCAGTGCTGCTTCATGTTCTCGCCTGGACCTGGAAAAATTTATTAATTTTGCTTCTAATTTCCACCCTTCCATCATTTTCACATGGTCCATCTCTGACACTTCCCTTCCCTTCCTTGACCTCTCTGTCTCAATTTCTGGTGATAGACTGTCCACTAATATCCATTACAAGCCTACCGACTCCCACAGCTACCTCGACTACAGCTCCTCACACCTCGCTTCCTGTAAGGACTCCATCCCATTCTCTCAGTTCCTTTACCTCCGTCGCATCTGTTCTGATGATGCCACTTTCAAAAACAGTTCCTCTGACATGTCTTCCTTCTTCCTTAACCGAGGATTTCCATCCACGGTGGTTGACAGGGCCCTCAACCGTGTCCGGCCCATCTCCTGCGCATCCGACCTCACACCTTCCTTTCCCTCCCAGAACCATGATAGCGCCCCTTTGTCCTCACTTATCACCCCACCAGCCTCCGCATTCAAAGGATCATCCTCCGCCATTTCTGCCAACTCCAGCATGATGCCACCACCAAACACATCTCCCCCCCCCCCCCCCCCCCGCCCCCCCGTGGCACTCCACAGGGATCGTTCCCTCTGGGACACCCTGGTCCACTCCTCCATCACCCCCTACACCTCAACCCCCTCCCATGGCACCTTCCCATGCAACCACAGAAGGTGCAACACCTGCCCCTTTACTTCCCCTCTCCTCACCCTCCAAGGGCCCAAACACTCCTTTCAAGTGAAGCAGCATTTCACTTGCACTTCCCTCAATTTAGTCTACTGCATTCGTTGTTCCCAATGCGGTTTCCTCTACACTGGAGAGACTAAACGCAGACTGGATGACCGCTTTGCAGAACATCTTTGGTCTGTCCGCAAGCATGACCCAGGCCTCCCTGTCACTTGCCATTTCAGCACTCCACCCTGCTCTCATGCCCATCTGTCCGTCCTTGGCCTGCTGCATTGTTCCAATGAAGCTCAATGCCAACTGGAGGAAGAGCACCTCATCTTCCGACTAGGCACTTTATAGCCTTCCAGACTGAATATTGAGTTCAACAATTTTAGATCATGAACTCTCTCCTCCATCCCCACCCCTTTCCGATCATCCCCCTTTTTTTCTAATAATTTATATATATTTTTCTTTTCCCACCTATTTCCATTATTTTTAAATGTATTTCCATCCATTGTTTTATCTCTAACTTTTACACTTTTTTGATTCCTTCACCCCAACCCACCCACATTAGGGCTATCTGTACCTTGCTTGTCCTGCGTTCTACCCTTAAACACACATTCCTTAGATAATATCACCTCCTTCAACACCTCTTTGTCCTTTTGTCTGTGACATGTTTTGGTTATCTCCACCTATCACTGGCCCTCTATCCAGCTCTACCCATGTCTTAGGATTGAATGATAAAGCTGTGCTCTCTGGAGATCTCACTGACTCTCGAAGGCAACGTATGTGCGTATGTTGAAGAATCCATTGAATAGTGCACGGACGGGCAGTGCTATTTATAGCACCCACCCTTCTCCAATCCTAGCCCTGGCGGATGCTAAAAATCAAGCATTAAGTTTCATCTAATTGACATAATTGAATCATATAAAACAGAGAAAGGCCACTTAGCCCAATGTGCCTGTGCTAACTTTTTAAGAGCTGTCCAATTTGGTCCATTCTCATTTTCTTTCCTCATACTGCTGCAAATTTCTCCTTTTCACATATATACCCAATTCTTTTTAGCTAGTTACTATTGAAGCTGCTTTCGTCCTTGTTTCAGAGACTGCATTCCAGACCATAACAACTTACTGCACGAAAAGAAATCTGCTCGTCCTCCTCCCTGACTTTTTCCGTAACAAGATTTAAATATCATTAAATCTTCCTAAACCTCCCTGCTCTAATAGTAATTAGTAATGCTAATTTCTCCACATAACTGAAGTCCATCACCCCTGGTACCATCGGGCAAATGTCCTCTGCATCCTTTCGAAAGAGCAATGCCCAGAATTGGACACAATATTCTAGTTGGGGACAAACCAGTAATTCTTAAAAGCTTGCTATGACTTCCTTTCTTTTGTACTCTATCCCTCTATTTATAAAGACAAGGATCCCATATGTATTTTTAACAGACTTATCAGCTTGTTCTGTCACATTCGAAGATTTGTTTGTGAAAAAAACAGGTTATCCTTTTCCTGCACCCCATTTAAAATTATGCTACATTATGAAGATGTGATATATAAAATATTATTTTATAATGTCATCAGCTGGACAATATTGAACTTTTTGAAGAGAATACTTTTTGCTAAGCAAAGGATACTGGCCTACAGAAGCTACCCAATTCCATTTGCAAAGGACACAAGCTAATTTTATGGAGACATAGAGTCTATGGAGATCTCAGAGAGAGGTCATGTCATCCAGCTCTTGTGTATAAAAGAAGATGCTGGATTTTTTATAGTCAGAGAGACTGCCACAGGGGCAACAGTCTTGTCCCATCTCTTTTTCTTCTGAAAACTCCCTCATCAAAGCTGAGCTGTTTGTGATTTGAAAAAAAGCACTAGAAGACCTCATTGCCGCAAACTGAGAGCTCTTAAAGGAGGATTCTGTATCAACCAACCATGATTGCAAACCAGCTGCTCCACTGTGGGAAAACTAAGGACAGAATAAATAGTAAAAGGGCAGTGAAAGAAGGAGAAGGGCCGATTATGGACACAAAAAGGGAATTTACACATGGACAAAGGGGCCATAGCTGAGGGATTAAATGGATATTTTACATCCGTCTTTGCCAAGGAGGTAGATGCTACCAGGCCATGGTGACAGATGAGGAAACTGTGTCACTAGAAGGGTTCAAAATTCATAAGGAGGAATTTTTTTTTAATTCATTAATGGGATGTGGGCTTCATTGGCTGGGCCAGCATTTTAATTGCCTAAAGCCCTTGAGAAGGTGGTGGTGAGGTGCCTTCTTGAACTACTGTAGTGTAGGTACACTCACAGTGCTGTTAGGAAGGGAGGTCCAGAATTTTGACCCAGCGACAGTGAACGAATGCTGATATATTTCCAAGTCAGGATGTTGAGTGACCTGGAGGGGCACTTCCAGGTGGTGGTGTTCCAATCTATCTGCTGCCCTTGTCCTTCTAGGTTGTAGTGCTTGTGGATTTGGAAGGTGCAGTCTCAGGAGCTTTGGTGAATCCTTGCAGTGCATCTTGTAGATGGTACACACTGCTGCTACTGTGCGTTGGTGGTGGAGGGAGTGAATGTTTGTGGATGTGGTGCCAATCAAGCAGGTTGCTTCGTCCTGGATGGTGTAAAGCTTCTTGAGTGTTGTGGGAGCTGCACTCATCCTGGCAAGTGGGGAGTATTCCATCACACAACAAAAACAGAATTACCTGGAAAAACTCAGCAGGTCCGGCAGCATCGGCGGAGAAGAAAAGAGCTGACGTTTCGAGACTCCTGACTTGTGCCTTGTAGATGGTGGACATGCTTTGGGGAGTCAAGAGGTGGGTTACTCGTCGGGTGATTTATAGCCTCTGACCTGCTCTTGTAGCCACAGTACTTGTATGGCTAGTCCAGTTCAGTTTCTGGTCAATGGTAACTCCCCCAGATGTTGATAGTGGGGGAATCAGTGATGGTAATGCCATTGAACATCAAGGGGCAATGGTTGGATCCTCTCTTGTTGGAGATGACATTGCCTGACACTGCGCGCCACGAATGTTATTTGCCACTTGTCAGCCCAAGCCTGGATATTGTCCAGGCCTTGCTGCATTTGGACATGGACTGATTCAGTATCTGAGGAGTTGTGAATGGTGCTGAACATCGTGCAAGCATCAGTGAACATCCCCACTTCTGACCTTATGATGCTAGGAAGGTCATTGATGAAGCAGCTGAAGATGGTTGCGCCGAGGACACTACCCTGCAGTGATGTCCTGGAGCTGAGATGACTGACCTCCAGCAATCTCAACCATCTTCCTTTGTGAGAGTAATGACTTCAACCAATGGAGAGTTTTCCCCCAGATTCCCATTGACTCCAGTTTTGCTAGTTTTGTCCATGTTTGAACCAAGGCTGTAATGAGGTCCATGGCCCTGGCGGAAGCCAAACTGGGCGTCAGTGAGCAGGTTATTGCTAAGCAAGTGCCACTTGATGGCACTGTTGGTGAACTTCTTCCATTACTTTGCTGATGATGGAGAGAGTGGACTGATGGGGCAGGTAATTGGCTGGGTTGGATTTGTCCTGCTTTTTGTGTACAGGACAAAAACCATGAGGTGGCTGTTGGATGAATCTTGAGTTGCTAGACCTGTTCCAAATCTATCCATTTAGCATGGAGGTAGTGTCACACACCAAGATGGAGGGTATCCTCAATGTGAAGGCGGGACTTCATTTTTACACTGACTGCACTCCTATCGATAATGTGGCAAGCAGGTTGGTGAGGATGAAGTCAAGTATATTTTCCCTCTTGTTGGTTCCCTCACCTCCACAGCTGTGGTGCTACCGAGCCACTCAGACATTGAGGTAGTACATCTGCACCTTCAGTGCTTCCTCCAAGTGATGTTCAACATGAAGGAGCACTGATTCATCAGTTGAGGGAGGTTTCCTTGCCTATGTTTGGCCTGATACTATGAGACTTCATGGGCTCCAGTGTCAATGTTGAGGACTCCCAGTGCAACTCCCTCCCGACAGGATGGCACTGGTGGTATCTGTAAGGTATGATTCCATGGATGTTAGTCAGGAGGACTTTGCAGGGTTGACATTGCTGTTTCTGGTGCCTAGGTCAATGCCAGGTGGTCTGTCTGCATTCCATTTTTGTGACCTTGTAGCAGTATGTTACAACTGATTGGCTTGCTTGCTAGGCCATTTCAGAGTCAGCCACATTGCTGTTGGTTTGGGTGACCAGACAGCAGATTTCCTTCCCTAAAGGGGCATTAGTGAACCAATTTTAATTCCAGATTTTTATTGAATTCAAATTTCACCATCCGCTGTGGCAGGATTTGAACCTGGGTCCACAGAGCATTACCCTGGGTCTCTGGATTACTAGTCCACTGACAATACCACTATGCCATCACCTCTGCTATACCAACAACTGTCGGTACTTAAAGTTGACAAGGCATCAGAACCAGATGAGATGCATCCAAGGATATTGAAGGAAGTGAGAGTAGAAATTGCAGGGGCACTGGCCATAATCTTTGTCTTCCCTAGACTCAGGGGTGGTTCCAGAGGACTGGAAAATTGCAAACATTATTCTCTTGTTCAAAAAAGGTTATGAGGATAAGCCCAGCATTTACAGATCAGTCAGTTTAGCTTCAGTGGTGGGCAAGATTCTAGAAACAATTATTTGAAATAGAATTAGTAGTCACATGGAAAATATAGGTTGATAAGAAAGAGCCAGCATGGAATTCTAAAGGGAAAATTGTGTTTTACTAACTTGCTGGAGTTTTCTTGAAGAGCTAACAGAAAAGGTCAATGAGGGTAATGCTGTTGATGTGGTGTACATAGACTTTAAAAAGGCATTTGACATAGTGCCACACAACAGACTTGTGAGAAAATAACATGGAATAAAAGGGACAGTAGCAACATGAATACAAAATTGGCTGAAAAATAGGAAGTAGAGAGTAATGGTCATTGGATATTTTTTAGGCTGGGACATGGCTTATAATGGGGGTCCCCAGGAGTCGGTATTGGGAATTTTGCTTTTCCTGATATATATTAATGATCTAGATCTTGGTGTGCAGAGGACAATTTCAAAGTTTGCAGATGATACGAAGCTTGAGAGTGTTGTGAACTGTGAGGAGGATAGTGTGGAACTTCAAAAGGACATAGACAAGTTGGTGGAGTGGGCAGATAATTGGCAGATGAAATTCAATGCAGAGAAGTGTAAGGTGATGCATTTTGGTAGGAAGAGCATGGACAGACAACATAAAATAAGGGCTGAAATTTTGAAGGGGAGGCAGGAGCAGAAAGTCTTGGGTGTATATGTGCATAGATCATTGAAAGTGGCAGGACAGGTGGAGCAAGCAGTTAATAAAGCATATAGTATCCTGGGTTTTATTAATAGAGGCATAGTGTACAAGAGCAGGGTGGTTATGCTGAATTTATATAAGACTTTGGTTTGACTTCAGCTGGAGTATTGTGTACGGTTCTGGGCGCCCCACTATAGGAAGGATGTGAACACATTGGAGAGAGTGCAGAAGAGGTTTACAAGAACTGTTCCAGGGACGAGAAACTAGATTGGAGAGTTTGGGACTGTTCTCCTTGGAGAGAAGAAGGCTAAGAGGAGATTTGATAGAAATGTTCCAAATCAGAGTAGATAGGGAGAAGCTGGTCCAGCTCGTAAAAGGATCAAGAACGAGAGGGCACAGATTTAAAGTGATTTTCAAAAGAAGCAATTGTGACGTGAGAAAAAACTTTTTCACACAGCGAGTGGTTTGGGTCTGGAATGCGCTGTCTGGAAGTGTGGTGGAGGCAGGTTCAATCGAGGCATTCAAGATGGTGTTAGACGATTGTTTGAGTAGAAACAGTGTATGGGGTACAGGGAAAAGGTAGGGCAATGACACTAGGTCGTAATGCTAATTTGGAGAGCCGGTGCAGACACGATGGGCTGAATGGTCTCCTGTGCTGTTAAGATTCTGTGAAGAGTGGTCGCGGGCGGGAGAAAGGACGTTTTACGTGCTGGCCACAGTGACGGCTTTTCAAGCCGTATTGTCTCAATCCTGTTCATTAATTATGCAGCCAAAGGAAACGCACCAGCTTCCTGACGGGCAGCCTCTGAATTGCTGTTATATCAGCGTTTCCTCACTCCAGGTACCATATCTAAAATGCAGCCGTGCACACAGTTCTCGATGCTTGCAGCCCAGCACTACTCCAGTGAGGACATGACCCTGAAAGCCACAAAGAGTTCAGTGACCCATCACTGGAATGCCTTTCGGAGACCCGCCGCGATGTCCTTTATCCCCACTCTGTCTGCAAGAGGCCCAGCAACCTCACCACTCCAACTTGGGAGGCGGTGGCAGCGGTGATCAGTGCCAACATTGCACAGAAGAGGTTGGCTGTTCAGTGCATAAAGCAGATGAATGATCTCATCTATGTCGCTAGGTAAGACAACCATCTCATCAATCACAAGCCCATCACACATTCACTGCCAGCTCAAGGGACATCACCACACACTCTCTCACACACATCCTCACAACTCCATCTGGCCTCATCTCTGGAGACTACGTCCTCAACCCTCACCATCTTGAGGCGACTTGCACAGATCAACAGGTGTCCCCACACACCCCCTTCCCCAGTACAGCATCACCCTTCAGCCTCTTTCCTTGCCTGAGGACACATCTCCCTTTGCCCAAGCAAGCCCTAGCCCTGCAGCTGTTAAAAAACCAAACGCGCCTCACAGCTGATCTGGTGGATGGAGACCCGCCTGTGAGCTCCCCTAAAAGCGATGTAGTGCTGCTTGCACAGCCTGGTGCTGATGACTGCAAGTGCTGCCCAAAACCAGGTAGGCAAACAAACCTTGAAGTTTCGAGCCAAGTGCAGCTCGCCAGGTGCACATCGCTAATGTACAGATGATCCAGCGTGGGGGTGGTGATTCCGGCGAGCTGAACTTATAACAATATGCAGATGTATTATAATGAAGTTCCCAATGTGTGGTGGTGGGAAACATGGCCCGCCATTGACGGGCGAAACGGTTGATTGCAAACTGCTTTCAGGACGACATGAAACTGATTTTTTGGCTTTCTCGCCATATTGTCGGCTGATGCCTGCCATAGTGGCCGACACCAGTGGGCACGAAAATTCCACCTTAACTATTTACTTGTTAACTTAAGGAACTTGGCTGGCTTATTTCTTGCACAAATCTATATATACATATATATATATTTTATATATATATATATATATAACACAAATAGTTGTTTGGTAGTTCAGAACTTGAGTGTTGCTGAAAAAGGAGACATGCTTTCAAAGCTTTTTGTCTTGAATTCATCATGACAACTTGTAAGAAATTACCAAAAGTAAAGTGATACTGCATGTGAAGAGAGTGTTGATTGGTGGAGACACTGCAACTAATCAGAGTCCATTTGCCAACGAATCAGCATTCCCTCCTCATAAAGTATAAATTGTTGTTCCCCTTTACTGTTGGTAATTTCATATGAGCTGTCCTGATGAGTGCAAGATGAAAAGCTTTGATAGTATGTCCCTTTTTTCAGCAAAACTCAAGTTAAATATATGTTATATTGACAATATCACCTCCCTTTTAAATTCAAAATCTGTTATAACCAACTCAGGAGTGGGACAAAGAGAGAAGTCAGTGTACCCTTGCTAAGCTGGTCATAACAACCACTTAATTTACATTGTATTTCCTCATTTTTTTGTTCCAAAATGTTTCATGTCACACCTCTCTGCATTAAATTTCTTCTTACATGTATCTGCTCATTTCATTAGTCTGTCTCTGTCCTCCTGACCTGCTGACTTCCTCCTCAGTGTTTACTACATTTCTAAATTTTGAAATGATGCCCTCAGTATTCATCCAGGTCATTAATATATATCAAAAATAGCAGCCTTCCTAGTACTATCCCCTGGGAATATCACTGCATGTTTACCTCCAGTTTGATAAACAACCATTCACCACTACTGTCTGCTTTCTGCCTCAGCTAATTTCATATCCACGCTGCTACTTCCCATTTAATCCCACGGATTTCAGCTTTGCTAACAAATCTATGATAAAAGTGAAATACTGCGGAAGCTGGAAATCTGAAATAAAAACAGAAAATGCTGGAGAAACTCAGCAGGTCTGACAGCATCTGTGGAGAAAGAAACACAGTTATCAGACCTGCTGAATTTTTCCAGCATTTCCTGTTTTTATTGTTAACAAATCTATTATGTAACTAGCACTCTTATACCTTCTGAAAGTTCATACACACAATATCAACTACACTACCTTCATTACCTCATTCTGTTATTTCATTGAAGAACGCAATCAAATTTGTCAAATATGATTTGCCTTTATCAAGTCCATGTCTTCCAAGTGACAATTAATTTTGTCCCAGATTATGGTCTTTAGAAGTATCCCCACCACTGACAGGTCTATAGGTTATCTGGTTTATGAATAGTGGTTTTGCAACATTTGCAACACTCCAATCTTCTGGCACCACTAACATATCCAAGGAGGATTGAAAGATTTTGGCCAAAACCTATTTCCACCCTTACTTCCCTCAACAATCCAGGATGCATCTCTTCTGGACTCAGTGGCTTTTCTCCTTTGAACACTGCCAACTATTCAATCACCTCATCTGTTTTCATCCTATCTAATTTTTCTACCCATTTATTCTTGTGACAATTTGTTCTACCCTTTCTTTGATTACTCAGACTTAGTGAGTCAATTTTTCTGGTCCTGCCAGCGACATTTCATGCTGAATGGGATTGAAAAATTTGGAGAGAGCCCAAAAATTGGAATCCTGCCAGTGGGAATTCAGTTCAGAATTTTCCCTTCACCACTTTCATGGCAGTCTGATAGTGGGTTTGGTTTCCTGCTGATCCATGTAAGGAAAGCTATTTGCATACATTACTATGTTATGAATATGCAACTCACTAGAATCACATTCCCCTTCCCAATCTAGGGACTCACCAGTGGGTAATTAGACCAGTCTAAATCACATTTGGAAATAAGTGGTGTGCAGCTGTCGGCCCTCACTTTGCTCATGCCTTCGAAGTGAGTGCAACATTCAAAGTCTACCTGCAGCAGGGCTGCTCCGGGTTCTCACCAGAGCCAGTGAGATTGCTGCACTGGTAGGGGTGTACAGTTGGTCTGCTCACTGCTTTCTCCGTACTCCGGGAGGGTGTGCTCTTCAGGTCTTAGGCTGGGCTGTACTCTGAGACAGAAACCAGCATTGCGACTGGGGTGGGGAGTTGGGGGAAAAAGATGATGGAGACATGGGGAACAATGGGCTATGGTGGGATTGGAGGCGGGAGGCGGGGGGGTGGGGGGGTGTTGGTGGCAGGCAGAGGGGAGATCGAGGGTGGGAAGCTGGAGCCCGATATGGAAGACTAGAATGCAGACACAGAAGGGGGTAGATGGGAATCGAACTGTATGAATGGCATGGGATGTACACAGACTCCAGAATATGAGGGGGTGTTGTGTTGGTGTGGCGCTAAAGGGACAGGTTGCACACACATTCATGAAGGTGGGTGAATGAGGGAGACAGTAAAGAAGGAACGGGAGAGCTTATTAAAAGATGGTCATAGTTGCTGGTCTGGGGCTGAGTGGTCAGGTTGAGAGGTTAAAGGCAGTCCTGGGATTTTGTGGACTTCTTAGTAGGGGTGAGAGGTTAAATGCAGTCCTGGAGCTTTGCTGGACATACAAAGGGCTCTGCGTGGCACCCAAGTCGTAGTCTTGCTCCAGGGAGGGGCAAGGCCTGTCTGCTCAATTAGGATAAGGCACAGGTGTGTAGGACATGGTCATGTTTTACCGTCAGTGGACATGGGGTGTCTGGCTTGGTACTGGGCCGCAGATGGGATGATCATGGTTAGGGGAGGCATCTGCAGCCTGTAAATGGGGAAAACAATAAAGAGGAGGTGGGGGGGTTGGGGGGGGGGTGGTGGGGGCGGGTTCTCACCTGTACATGACCATGCACACAGCTTCAAGATGGGGAGGGATGAGGTCCACATGGGGCTTGGAGCCATCAACATTGTTGGGTTTGGGTGGGAGGGCTGGAAAGTCCACCATAATTAGAATGGGTTCCAGAATTACTGGGGGAGGCTGGAGAATAACTGGATGGAGCTCTACCTGCACATCATGAGGTTCCAGGAAGATTGGAAAGACTTGAACAATGAGAGGAGGAGGGTCAAAGCAGGTCTCAAAATAAAAATGCAGCACCACCATCTTGAAAGCCCGAAGTTGTTGCGCAGTTTGAAATCAAAGCTAGAAAAGAATCTGCACTGGAGGGGTCTGAGGCACAGTGGGAGAAGTTTTTTTTGGGGGCCACCCTCAAACGGCCTAGAGTCTCAACATTGGAATAGAGTCAGAGCTGAGATAAAGAGGAAGATTTCCCTGAGAAGGTGCAATTGGAGCCATTGCCTTTTGGTGCGCTTTAACAAGAGACTGCAGGAGTCCTTGGCTTCATAATATAGTCGCTCCATTTGAGCTTTAATGGAGGGGTATGTGAGAATGGAAAATGAAGGCAAATGTAAAGAAAGCAAAGCTGCCGCTTATCTACCAGATCATCAATGAAAGCCTATAATATGCTTTCTCCAATTGGCAAGCTTAATGGGCCAAAGGGCATCCAGTCACTGCTGAAGTGCAAGTTGAGCTTGATCAGCATGCCAGATCACATCATACTTGATCAGCATACATTGCAGGAGTATTTTGGTAATGTTACACATTTCATGAATGCATCCAAACCTCTTCCTTGGGATTGAGATGTCAAGTATCAAGGTCACCTAGATCTGTGAGCTTGCACTTCAGCTGCAAGGCTGTAACAGTGAAAAGCTATTAGCACAGACACAGCTGGAGAGCATGAGCTTTCTGATTGCAAATGGGCAGTCTACTATATTTACCCAGTGTTCATTAATCTGTTGCATCTATGATGGCAGTGATCCAACTGAGAAGGAGAAGAGCCCGGCACTGCCTCACAAAGGAAAGCAAACACTGAGTGGGAGCGTGGCTCACCCTCATAATAAGAGGACACATTGATGCATATGCAAGACATTTTCAAATGATGAGACCATTCTCGTGAACAGCAAATGTGCATGATATAAACAGTGATTGAACACCCGTGACCCAGAAGTGATGTCAAAGTTTCTTAATTTTTCTAACCCTACTGCTATGCCCTGGTGCATCCCTGGCATCCACAGCAGAGATGGAGGCCTACTGACAGCTATGCCCTGTTGTCTGTGATGACTTTGACGGGCATCCTCTACAGGTCTGAGACCTGGAGGGCCCCAGCCTGCATTGGGTTTCCAGCTGTGAGGCATGTGCATTCCTCTTGGCCTGTACAGCTGGAGGTGATGGGGTCACAGGCAGAAGGGATTGGGATTGGTTGGACACTCAGAGTCACCTGGGCGGATTGCCCCAGGGTCTCCAGCTGCTGGAGTCTTGCTTCAATTGTATAGAACCCTGGTTAGATCGCACCTAGAGTACTGTGTGTGATTTTGGTCCCCTCAGCTTAGGAAGGATATTATTGCCATAGAGGGAGTGCACCGAAGGTTCATCAGGCTTGTTTGTGGGATGGTGGGACTATGAATAGAAATTGGGGAAACTGGGCCTGTATTCTCTAGAGTTTTGAAGAATGAGGGATGATCTAATTGAAACCTACAAAATACTTAAAGGGATAGACAGGGTAGATGCAGGTAAGATGTTCTCTCTGGCTGGGGAGTCTAGAACGAGGGGACACAATTTCAAAACAAGGGGGAAGGTACTTAGCACTGAGGTGAGGAGCAATTCTTTTACTTAGAGGGTTGCAAATCTTTGGAATTCTCTGCCCCAGAGGTCTGTGGAAGCTCAGTCATTGAGTATGTTTCAAGCAGACATTGACATATTTCTAAATACCAATGACATAAATAGATATGGGGATAGTGTGGGTAAAAGGCATTGAAGTGGATGATCAACCATGTTCAGACTGAATGGCGGAGCAGGCTCAATGGGCTGAATAGTCTATTCCTAGTCTTATGTTAGTATTCCTTGATTCTATGAGCAGCATTTTCATCTGGTGATAGAGGCAAGAATGGTGTCGGGAATGACAAAAGTTTAGAATATTTTGCAGTGACTTCAAATTTACAGTGCCTTCCCGACCCCAAAATATTTTTGTGCAGCCTCTTCCCAAGTCAGGAAGGCCTTGGGTCCTGGCACTACAAGACTCTCTTCTGAGGTTGGGGTCGCCATTGTGACCCCTATAAGAAACTTGAATTTGAGGTGTGTCTAAATTCACATGTAGGCCAGACCAGGTAAGGACAGCAGATTTCCTTCCCTAAAGGATATTAAGTTGACCATTACATTGACCAGCATTATTTAAATGTTGAGAGGTATTAGACTACTTTTCCTATTTGAATAAGTGCCAAATGTATTCAAAATTGCAGAAGATATGCTGGAAAACTCTCCTGTTATGTTTTGACAGGGATTTAAGTGTCCGGATATTGTTATCTTTGAAAAAAATTGCCCTGTTGCTGAAAACTATAAAAAAACGCAATACCCTGCCCTACTCCTTGGATTGACAGGCAATCTGCTTTGAAATGGTAAAAACACCTTCAGTAGCTTGGAGGAAAATTTTTTTTTTTTTGTTGCAATGGTCTCCATTGCTCATATTTCCAATAGCTGTCGCTATTGTGAATGCTTGACTGAGTTTCAAATGCTCTAAAAGCACTTATCTCATCATGGGCTTATATTCACAGTTTGATAGTTTTAACAGGTTATTAAAGGATTATCTTTCTTTAATTTGATAAATGCATAATTATTTGTTTTTACAACAGGTTGACCACTTAAGGGGATTTACTTTTTTTTAAATGGTTTTTATGAATGAGAGGGTTTTTTCCATATGAAATGAGTTTGAATGGCAGCTCTATTAGATTGTCAGACGTTTATATTTCTTAAAGTTCAATTTCAAAGAAACCCTGATGTCTGCCCATAGTGAATACTGGGTGAGTGACTATGGAAGATACGTGGGGAAGAGGGTTATGGGGTCCTAATAAGGGGTCATGGTGCTATGAGCAGGCATGGAAGGAAAATGGGGAGTATGAGGGGACATGAAAGGGATGATGGGTCTTGGATGGAGTATAAGAAGGCACAGAGTATGAAAGGGCAAAGAGGGGGGATGACCATTCTGTGAGGGCATGGGGGTGGGTGGGTTTGAGGGGGTGAGGTGTGAGATTTAGGGGGTATAAGAGCAATTTTGGGAGCTGTGTTGCTGTCCTGGAGAACAAAGACTGGCCTTCTAACCAGTCCGCCTCCGCACCAGCACTCCTCAGCACTGCATCATGGTTCACAAGACCCAAAGCCTGCCCATGTCTCTGAGGGGCAAAAATATGGTGGGAATGGCGTTCAGAGGCAGGCTCATGTTTCGGGAGTTGGGAACGGGCTCAACTTCCGTTTCCCGAGCCTCAGACAAAAAACTGGACCTTGTGTTTATAAATATTTTTGGGTTTTTTTATGTTACCCTTTAACCTTTTCTCATACGTTTTCTTGGCCCGTTTTCCTTTTTTAGTTCTCCTCTGCACATTCTATATTCTGTTTAATTCTTTACTGTACTATGCACCTGACATTTATCATTAGCCTCTTTCCTGTTCCTTTTCAATGTCAATTTTTTTAGTCACCCAGGGAGCTCCAGCTTTGAATACACTTCTTTCTTTTATAGGAATGTATCAAGTCTGTTCCCAAACTATATCCTTCTTGAAAGCATTCCATTAGCTCATTTACTGTATTTCCTGATAATCTTTGTTTCCATTCCAGTTGGGCCAGATCCATTTTCAACACTGAAGTTCACCCTCTTCAAGTTGGATATCTTCACCTTAGTCCTTTGTCCTTTTTCGTAACTGCTCCAAATCAGGAACAGGAATAGCAAAACCCTCAGAAGTATTCTCCATTTGTAATGACATTGGAACTGAGACAATAGGGGAATGCTACTTAAAGTGCTTGAGACCCTGCTGTGTCTCTAGCAGTTTTAAAGGAAAACGTATTATAATAGTGGTAACTGATCAGGACGAATACTGATAATTGTTCAAAATTTTAGCAAGAGCAGTAGTAGGAACACCACTATTGAACTCAATAATTCATAGCCATGAAATGCAAAAATTTGCTAGCGTTCCTACTCCTGATTCTTGTTCAAAAGCATGGAGTCAGGTGACGGTAGGAAAGGGCTTGGATGTGATGCTCTTCACAGTCAAATAGGTGACCAATACTCCTTTCAAAACAGCAATTACATGACAATTTTACCAGGTTATACTTTCACTAAAAGTATTGGAACTGCTCAAATGTTGATCTGCCATCCTGCACGTACTTCCATTGATTCAGAAAGCAGTTGTGAGTAAACAGGAAAATGTGCCTTATGTGTAGTAGGATGACATGTTCAAGCACAGTCAATATTTCTAATCTGTAATGGGAAGCTTACTGAAGCAGATAACTTGTTACAACAAGCCATATTCATAGCTCTCAAGGATCATGTACAAGGGTGGAATGTGCTACTAAATCCTGTTAAACAAAATTTGTATGCCACACATGGGCTCAGCTACGGGTCAAGTCGTTCTATTGTTCACACTATTCATAAATGATTGGGAGAGAATGCTGCTTGTAATATTGTAAACTTGCTGTTTACCTGCCTTTTTCTCTTGCTTTTTAAATTTGGCTTTTTCATATATTTATCCACAACCTTTTAAAAGCTATTATGGATTCTATGGGGGAGATTTTGTCAACAGTTACCATTCCCTATGGTGTGACTGGAGGTGTCCACCATTTCTTCACTCTTGCATTTTCCCATTTCCCACATGATTACAATTAAAATTTAAAGTGCTGGTAGCATGTACAGGAGACATGTGTGATCAGTGGTGGAGGAAACTTTTCAGTGGTAAAATCAGCTGTCAGCTGACAATGCTGCCAGCTATGGGTGAGCTATGAAAGTGCCTCCTGGTCAAACAGGAAGGCTCTACATCACATCCCAACCTTTCCTGCCCAACTCTATTGTCATTAACATAAAAATTGAGAGCACAAAGGTAGTACAGGTGTTTTCCAAAATTAAATTCTACTTGTAAATATTTCACATTACATTGGTTTCACTTTATTTATCGTTATTTGTTGAGACTAGCTTAGTTAAGAACTCAAAGTACTGGTAAGCCTCATGGTTGAGACTGGGGAACCTGGTGCACCCTACTTGGCCAGAACAACAGTGTTCTGCTGTTGTTCAGAACACTACAGTGTCCAAAGCAGCCAATCTGGTTAGTAAACCACTAGATTGTTCTCCCGAATCTACTCTCAAAATCTCTGTGGACCATGAGAGTGTAACAGAGCTGGCGGAGATTGATGATGAGGCAGATCACAGTGCATCCTCGGGGGCAATAGCTGTCATGTTCCCAGAGCTGGAGTCTTCAGGCTCCTCCCTGTGTTTACGACCTGGTCCTTGGATGGAGATTGCCATATTGGAGAACAAAAAGAATCACATTAAGAATCATCACAGTTTGAGCACTTCACTTTTCATCATGTGCATTTTTTGCACCCATTTGGCATCAGCAGGATGGTTGCCTCTTCCTCTTTACACCTGGCCAGTCCAGCCTCATCTTCTGTGACTGATCACACCACTCCACCGCAGCAATCTCCATCTTCTCTTCCTTGGTGGCTGTGAAAAGTCTGAGGTTAGGACCTCCTCCTTCCGCCTGTCTCCCCTCCCGGAAATTGTGGGTCTGCTTGCCCTGCACGACAAAGTGCAGAGTTAGTGACACGCCAAGTAACAATTAACCCCACTCCTTGTCTGCATTTTTAAAATTCTTTCATGGGATGTGGGTGCCACTGGCTAGGCCAGCAGTTATTGCACATTCCAAATTGCCTTTGAGAAGGTGGTGGTGAGCTGCCTTTTTGGACTGCTGCAGCTCATATGGTGTAAGTACAGCCATAGTGATGTTAGGAAGGAAGTTCCAGGATTTTGACCTAGTGACAGTGAAGGAACTGCGATATAATTCCAATTCAGGATGGTGTGTGACTTGGAGGGGAGCTTGCAAATGGTGATGTTCCCATGAAGCTGCTGCCCTTCTAGGTGGTAGAATCACGGGTTTGGAAAGTGATATAGAAGGAGCCTTGGTGAGTTGCTGCAGTGCATCTTGTAGATGGTACCACTGCTGCCACTGTACATGGGTGGCAGAGGGAGTGAATGTTAAAGGTGGTAGATGGGGTGCCAATCAAGTGGGCCACTTTGTCCTGGATGATGTTGAGCTTCTTGAGTGTTGTTGGAGCTGTACCCATCCAGGCAATTGGAGAGTATTCCATCACAATCCTTACTTGTGCCATGTAGATAGTGGACAGGTTTTGGGGAGTCAGGAGGTGAGTTACTCTCCGCAGAATTCCCAGCCTCTGACCTGCTCTTCTAGCCATAGTCTTGATATGACTAGTCCAGTTCAGCTTCTGGTCAATGGTAACTCCCAGGATGCTGATGGTGGGGGATTTAGCGATGGTAATGACATTGAATGTCGAGGGGAGATGGTTAGAGTCTCTGCTGTTGGAGATGGTCACTGCCTGGCACTTGTGTGGCGCAAATATTACTTGCATGCATTCTCATCACGTATGCTGACCTGTCAGTGCCATGTTGCACCCAGGCACACTCAAAAAGCATATTTCCACATGCTCTGGCCTCAATTGCCAGGTGCACTAAGGCTGGTCACATAATCACTCTTCTGGCATAGCTGTGCACTCACACATATACATAGAAACTTGGGAAAATAGGAACAGGAGTAGGCCATTCGGCCCTTTGAGTCTGCTCTGCCATTCATCATGATCATGGCTGATCATCCAACTCAATAGCCTGCTCCCGCTTTCTCCCCATATCCTTTGATTCCTTTCACCCCAAGTGCTATATCTAACTCCTTCTTGAAAACATACAATGTTTTGGCCTCAACTGCTTTCTGTGGTAGCGAATTCCACAGGCTCACCACTCTCTGGGTGAAGAAATTTCTCCTCATCTCAGTCCTAAATGGTCTACCCTGTATCCTCAGACTGTGACCCCTGGTTCTGGATTCCCCCACCATCGGGAATATCCATCCTGCATCCACCCTGCCTAGTCTTGCTAGCATTTTGTAGGTTTCTATGAGATCCCCCCTCATTCTTCTGAACTCCAGCGAATATAATCCTAACCGACTCAATCTCTCCTCATATGTCAGTCCCGCCATCCCAGAAATCAGTCTGGTAAGCCTTCACTGCACTCCCTCTACAGCAAGAACATCCTTCCTCAGATAAGAAGACCAAAACTGCACACATTATTCCATGTGTGGTCTCACCAAGGCCCTGTATAATTGCAGCAAGACATCCCTGCTCCTGTACATGAATCCTCTCGCTATGAAAGCCAACATACCATTTGCCTTCTTTACTGCCTTCTGTACCTGCATGCTTACCTTCAGCGACTGATGTATGAGGACACCCAAGTCTCATTGCACATTCCCCTCTCTCAATTTATAGCCAAACAGATAATAATCCGCCTTCCTGTTTTTGCCCACTCACTCAGCTTGTCCAAATCACACTGAAACATCTCTGCATCCTCCTCACAGCTCACCCTCCCACCCAACTTTGTGTCATCTGCAAATTTGGAGACATTACATCTAGTTCCCTCATCTAAATGATTAATGTATATTGTGAATAACTGGGGTCCCAGCACTGATCCCTGCGGGATGCCACTAGTTACTGCCTGCCATTTGGAAAAAGACCCGTTTATTCCTACTCTTTGTTTCCTGTCTGCCAACCATCTCAATACACTACCCCCAATCCCATTCACTTTAATTTTACATGCTAATCTCTTATGTGGGACTTCGTTGAAAGCCTTCTGAAAGTTCAAATAAACCACATCCACTGGCTCCCCCTCATCAATTCTACTCGTTACATCCTCGAAAAATTCCAGTAGATTTGTCAAGCATGACTTCCCTTTCGTAATTCCATGCTGACTCTGTCAGATTCTGCCACTGTTTTCCAAGTGCTCAGCTATTAAACTTTTAGAATGGACTCTAGAATTTTCCCCACTACCAACATCAGGCTGACTGGTCTATAATTTCCTGTTTTCTCTCTACCTCCCTTTTTAAATAGTGGGGTTACATTAGCTAACCTCCAATCTGTTGGAACTGTTCCAGAGTCTGTAGAATCTCGGAAGATGACCACCAATGCATCCACTATTTCTAAGGCCACTTAACCTTAAGTACTCTGGGACCAAGATTATAAGGCCCTGGGGATTTATCAGCCTTCAATCCCATCAATTACCCCAACACCGTTTCCCTCCTAATACTGATTTCTTTCAATTCCTCTCTCTCACTAAACCCTGTGTTCCCCAACATTTCTGGTATATTATTTGTGTCCTCCTTTGTGAAGACAAAACCATAGTATGTATTTAGTTGGTCAGTCATTTTTTTTGTTCCCCATTATAAATTACCCTGTTTCTGACTGTAAGGAGCTACATTTGTTTTCACCAATCTCTTTCTCTTCACATACCTATAGAAACTTTTACAGTCAGTTTTTATGTTTCCTGCTAGCTTACTCTCGTACACTATTTTCCCCTTCTTAATCATTCCCTTGGTCCTCCTTTGCTGAATTCTAAACTGCTCCCAATCCTCAGGTCTGTTGTTTCTTTTTTAGACAATTTGCATTAGATCCTCTTCGTTGGATCTAATACTATCTCTAAGTTCCTTTGTAAGCCATGGTTTGGCCACCTTTCCTGTTTTACTTTTGCGTCAGACAGGAATAACCAATTGTTGCAGTTTACCCATGTGCTCTTTGAATATTTGCCATTGCCTATCCACCGTCATCCTTTAAGTAATGTTTCCCAATCCATCGTAGCCAACTCACACCTCATACCATCGTAGTTTCCTTTATTAAGATTCAAGACCCAAACCTCAAAATCAACTACATCACTCTCCATCTTGATGAAGAATTCTATAATATTATGGTCGCTCATCCCCAAGGGGCCTCCCACAACTAGATTGCCAATTATTCCTTTCTCATTACACAATATCCAGTCGAGGATGGCCTGTTCTCTAGTTGGTTCCTCAACGTATTGGTCCAGAAAACCATCCCAGATACACTCCAGGAATTCTTCCTCTATAGTATTGTTACTAATTTGATTTGCCCAATCTATTTGCAGATTAAAGTCACCCATAATTACAGATGTTCCTTTATTGCATCCGTCCCTAATTTCCTGTTTAATGCCATTCCCAATATCACCATGACAGTTTGGAGGCATATATACAACCCTTACTCGCGTTTTTTGCTCCTTAGTGTTTCTCAGCTCTACCCATACAGATACCACATCGTCGGAACTAATATCTTTCCTCGTTATTGTGTTAATTTTCCCTTTAACCAGCAATGCAACTCCACCCCCTTTTCCTTCTTGTCTGTCCTTCCTAAATACTGAATTCCCCTGGATGTTCAGTTCCCATCCCTGGTAACCCTGCACCCATGTCTCCGTAATCCCGACTATATCATACCTGTTTACATCTATTTGCGCCGGTAATTCATCCATTTTATTGTGCATGCTCCTCGCGTTAAGGCACAAGGCCTTAGGCTTGTATTTTTAACATTACTTGTCCCATTCCCACTATTTTTCACTGAGGCCCTGTTTGATTCTTGCCCTTGATTTCTCTGCCTATCACTTTTCTTATTCCCCTTTCTGTCTTTTGTTCTTGTCCTTGATTCCCCCTCGTCTGACTCCTTGTATAGGTTCCCATCCCCTTGCCATTTTAGTTTAAACCCTCCCCAACCATTCTGGCAAAAATTCCCCCTAGGACATCAATCCCGGTCCTGCCCAGGTGTAACCCGTCCAGTTTGTACTGGTCCCACCTTCCCCAGAACCGGTCCCAATGTCCCAGGAATTGAAACCTTCCCCTTCACACCATCTCTTCAGCCACGTATTCATCCAATATATCCTGCAATTTCTACTCTGACTAGCACGTGGCACTAGTGGTATTCCTGAGATCAGTACCTTTGAGGTCCTACTTTTCCACTTACTTCCTAATTCCCTATATTCTGCTTTTAGGACTTCATCCCTTTTTTCACCTATGTCGTTTGCACCAATGTATACCACGACCATTGGCTGTTCACCCTCCCCCTTCAGATGTCCTGCAGCCACTCTGAGACATCCTTGACCCTAGCACCAGGGAGGCAACATACCATCCTGGAGTCTCGTTTGCGGTCACCAAAATGCCTACCTATTCCCTTTACAATTGAATCCCCTATAACTATTGCATTCCCACACATTTTACTCCTCCCCTGTGCAGCAGAACCAACTGTGGTGCAATGAATTTGGCTGTTTGGCTGCTTTCCCCTGAGAGGCCATTCCCCTCAACAGTATCCGCAACTCCTCACACCCCACTTCATGTAAGGACTCCATCCCATTCTCTCAGTTCTTTTGTCTCTGTCGCATCCTTTCTGATGATGCCACATTCCAAAGCAGTTCCTCTGATATGTCTTCCTTCTTCCTTAACCGAGGTTTTCCACCTATGGTGGTTGACAGGGCCCTCGACCGTGTCCAGCCCATCCCCCGCCCATCCGCCCTCACACCTTCCTCTCCCTCCCAGAGCCATGATAGGGTCCCCCTTGTCCTCACTTATCACCCCACCAGCCTCCGCGTTCAAAGGATCATCCTTCGCCATTTCCGCCAACTCCAGCATGATGCCACCACCAAACACATCTTCCCTTCACCCCCCACCCCCCCAAACCCCCCACCCCTGCGGCAGCATTCCACAGGGATCATTCCCTCCGGGACACCCTGGTTCACTCCTCCATCACTCCCTACACCTCAACCCCCTCCCACAGCACCTTCCCATGCAACCGCAGAAGGTGTAACGCCTGCCCCTTTACTTCCCCCCTCCTAAACCGTTCAAGGGCCCAAACAGTCCTTTCAAGTGAAGCAGCACTTCACTTGCACTTTCCTCAATTTAGTCTAATGCATTCACTGCTCCCAATGCGGTCTCTTCTACATTGGAGAAATCAAACGCAGACTGGGTGACCGCTTTGCGGAACACCTTCGGTCTCTCTGCAAGCATGACCCAGACCTACCTGTTGCTTGCCATTTCAACCCACCACCCTGCTCTCATGCCCACATGTCTGTCCTTGGCCTGCTGCAATGTTCCAGTAAAGCTCAATGCAAACTGGTGGAACAGCACCTCATCTTCCAGCAAGGCACTTTACAGCTTGCCGGACTTAACATTGAGTTCAACAACTTCAGATCAGAACTCTCTCCTCCATCCCCACCCCCTTTCCGATCCCCTTTTTTCCAATAATTAATAATTTTTTAAAATATATTTTTCTTTTCTCACCTATTTCCATTATTTTTAAATGTATTTTCATCCATTTCGATCCCTTCCCCCACCCCACCCCAACTAGGGCTATCTGTGACTTGCTTGACCTGCTTTCTATCCTTAATGTCACCATTAGCACATTCCTTAGCAAAAACACCACCATCAACATCCCTTTGTACTTTTGTCTATGACATCTTTGGCAATCTCTTCTTTGCCTCCACCTATCACTGGCCCTCTATCCAGCTCTACCTGTCCCACCCCCCTCAACCAGCTTATATTTCACCTCAGGCTTGGTGATTCACAGGCTCCCTGTTTGTATAGGAGGCTCTTTAGTACCCCACCTTTAGCTACAGCATTATCAGCTGACAGCCGGTTTCACCAATGAAAAGCTTCCCCTGCCACTCATTAACATGCACTTCCCATGCATGCTGCTGGCACTTTAAATTTTAATTATAATCATGTGGGAAATGGTAAAAAGAGAGCGGCAGTGGCCCTCACTTCCTGTTGTTCCATTGGGAACAGCCCGCTGTTGACAAAATTGCAAACCCCCCACCCACCACATTACCCCCACTTGAGGGCTCCATAAAATCCTCCTCATGTCTCTGTTTATATCCTTGGTTTTATTACATGTACTGAGGTATTAAGCACACTCTGTTTCATATAGAACATGAGTTCCTCTTAATGAGTGGTCAGCCATGTTGAGCCAAAGGAGAATATTTAATATAGAAATCCAAAGCATTACAGTAGATAGCACATGGAAAAGGAGGTGAGCAGCATTCAGGTACCTGGACCAATTAAGTAGATGGCTCAAGGAAGTGCAAGTGGTTATTTAGTGACTCAAATTCTTTATTGTTTCATGGGATGATGGCATTGCTGGCATTGCCCTTAAACTGAGTGGCTTCTTAAGTAATTTCAGAGGGCAGTTAAGAGTCAACCACAATGCTGTGGGTCTGAGGTCACACATAGGCCAAACCAAGGAAGGATGACAGATTTCCTGATGTGTTTTTACAATGATTGAAGATAGTTTTATGGGTTATCATTGCTGAGATTAGCTTTAAAATTCCAGGTTATTGACTGAATTCAAATTCCATCAGCTGCCATGGTGGGATTTGAACTCATGTCCCCAGAGCATTAACCTTCATCTCTGGCTTACTATAATTGACATTATCACTATGCCACTTCTGACACCCACCTGCATACCAGAGCTGACAGCAAGCCGTTCAACATGGCAAGACTGCGCACCAGGACCAAGGTGCATAATGTCCTAGCCCATAAATTGCTGTTTGCTGTTGACATTGTGCGGTTCACTAGCAGCAGTTTGTAGATTGGTTCTCCCGGGCCTGCAAAGAGTTTGGACTGACAATTAACATTAGCAAGACCAAAGTTATGGACCAGGATGTAGAGACTCCACTTTGTCAATATTGACAAAGATTGGCCGGGTGGTTAACAGTGAGGTTGAGTGTCTTGGGCTACATGAAGATATAGACGGAATGGTCAAATGGGCAGGTAAGTGGCAGATGGAATTTAACCCTGAAAAGTGTGAGGTGATACACTTTGGAGTAATTTGACAAGGAAGTATTCAACGAACAGCATGGCGCTAGGAAGTTCTGAGGAACAAAAAGACCTTGGCATGTGTGTCCATAGATTTCTGAAGGCAGAGGGGCATGTTAGTGGGGTGGTGAAAAAGGCATATGGGACACTTGCCTTTATCAATCGAGGCATAGATTACAAAAGTAGGGAGGTCATGTTGGAGTTGTATAGAACCTTGATGAGGCCACAGCTGCAGTACTGTGTGCAGTTCTGGTCACCACATTATAGGAAGGATGTGATTGCACTGGAGGGGGTGCAGAGGAGATTCACCAGGATGTTGCCTGGGATGAAACATTTAAGTTATGAAGTGACGTTGGATGGACTTGGGTTGTTTTCATTGGAGCAGAGAAGACTGAGGGGCGACCTGATCGAGGTGTACAAGGTTATGAGGGGCATGGACAGGGTGGATAGGGAGCAGCTGTTCCCCTTAGTTGAAGGGTCAGTCACAAGGGGGCATAAGTTCAAGTTGAGGGGCAGGAGGTTTAGGGGGGATGAGAGGAAAAACTTTTTTACCCAGAGGGTTGTGACAGTCTGGAATGCACTGCTGGGAGGGTGGTGGAGGCGGGTTGCCTCACATCCTTTAAAAAGTACTTGGCACATCATAACATTCAAGGCTATGGGCTAAGTGCTGGTAAATGGGATTAGGTAGATAGGTCAGGTGTCTCTCACATGTCGGTGCAGACTCGATAGGCCGAAGAGCCTCTTCTGCACTGTGATTCTGTGACAACCTCATTCAGGAGGTCATTGACAGATTCATATACATTGGATCAACCTGTCCCTTGATGCAGAAATCAGCACCAGGATTGCCAAGGCCACAGCTGCCATGTCAAAGTTGAGAAGTCGAATGAGGACCAACAGCAAACTAACCAAAAATATAAAGTTCCGTGTGTACCAGGCTTGTGTTCTCAGCACCCTCCATTACAGCAGCAAAGCATAGACAAGTTTTGCAAGCCGTGAAAAGTTGCTGAACAGCTTCCACCTCCACTGCCTCAGATGAATATTGGGCATCCTGGAAAGACAGAGTGCTGAATTATGGAAGTACACCAGCATGCAGGGATCCCCAGCATATTTGCTTTCTTGAGTCAGTGGCTACTCTATTGACTGGGTCATGTCAGTCAAATGGGTGCGGGCCGCATCCCCAAAGACATGGTCTATGGCAAGCTTGCTATCAGCATGGGACCAACAGATTGCCCACTTCTGAGATACAAGGAAGCCTGTAAGCGAGACCACAAGCTGACCAGGATTGGAGTCGATGCATGGGAAGCCCTTACTGTTGGCCAGCATTCCTGGAGGCAAAAAGTCAGGGTGTAGGAAAGGCAAAGAACAAAAGAAATGACCAGATGGCGGAAAAGAGAGCCCGCTGGAAGGAACAAACATCAGCTGACCTCAGGCCAACGCTATTCATCTGTGCCAGCTGCAGAAGGGACTGCCACTGACAAATTGGCCTCTATAGCCACAACAGACGATATTCAATCCAGAAGTAATATTCATCCCGGGCGCAGCCTGTTGTCTCCCAAGATGGATGGATGCCAATATAAATGTACAAGAATGCACAAAACAAAGGGATTTAGTTTGTAGTAGGCTAGTTTAAAATACAGGACTAAACAAACCTAAACAACAATCAAATGGCTCCCCATATAGGAATAACACCGCTCAGACTTCAAGGTGAATGGATCTTTTCTTTTTAAGTATCAACTAAAATAAAAAAGTTAAATTAAAAAGGTGAGTTTAGCAGAAATAGATAAAAATTCCCAATGCACTGCCGCCTTTCACAGAGCGCCACAAGCAAACTGGACATTGTGAATTGGTGCTCAGGAGTCAATCCTGAGTGAATTATGGCTCAAGTAGGCAGAAACACAAAGTAATGCAATTTTTAATAGGCAATCTAAACACAGGGCCAGGCAAGTCTCGCCTTACAGTGATAAGTTTCTCCTTATAAATGCAATGCCACAAAAGTTTTTGGGGCTGGATTAGTCAATCCATGCTGTTTTTAAAACAAAAAAATAACAACAATGCAAACAATGTTAAAACAAAAGTTCTGTGTGGTACAAAGAGGTCACAAAAACATCCAGTGGACCACTAGTTGCTGCTTAAGATTAAACTAGGGTAAAACTACAGCTCAAAAGGTGGACAAAAACATTGATAAGTGATTCTTATTTAAAGAGGTTATTGGAATTTTTTTTTTATTTTCATGCTGTTGAGGCCAGTATTTATTGACCATGCTTAATTGCCCTTGAGAGGATGATGGTGAGCTGCTTTCTTGAACCACTTGCAGTCCATGAGGTACACCCACACAGTGCTGTTAGAGTGGGAGTTCTAGGATTTTGACCCAGCGACAATGAAGGAATGGTGATATAGTTCGATGTCTGGATGGTGTACAGTCTGGAGAGGAACTTGCAGGTGGTAATGTTCCCATGCATCTGCTGCTGTTATTCATTTAGGTGGTAGAGTTCATGGTTCACCATCACCTTCTCAAAGGCAGTTAAGAATGGACAACAAATGCTGGCCATCTTAACAATGCTCACATGCTATAGAAGAGATTTTTTAAGAAAGGATTTTGAAGGAAAATGCAGCAATACATTCAAGCATTTATTCGCTTCAGGTCCCGCCAGCAGGAGGCGCAGAAAATTCTGGCCAAAGTCTGATGGGTGGAAAGTGGCAGAGCTTAACAAAAGGGAAGGTGGTACCAGGGAAAAGGGGTAGTAATGGGACAGGTAAGGACATTAAAAGATGGGTTTAGAGTATACTAAATTGAAAGAAGTACATTTAAATCACTGTTTCAGCTGGAAGGAATGTATGGTGCTCTGAATGATGGAATTGGAAGATGTAAAAGTTGCATCTCCTGCACTTGCACAGGGGTGTGCCATGGGAAAGGGCTGGGGCGCAATCTGGGGTTCCTTGAATATCTTGTCACCTCCCAAATTCATGTCCATCTTTCCCAATCAATGGGCAGAATTATTAGCTTGGAGTGCGAATACGCGCCCGACCTGCTCGAGCATAAAGTAGCGCACGATGACATCAGGCGAGCGTCCCAACGTCATCCCGCGCTTGCGCAATATTTCGATCGGCAGGCACGTGTGAAAGTCAAAAGCTTGCCCGTCAACAATTAAGGGGGCAATTAAGTCCATTGAAGCTACAATTGTCCCTGATTTTTTGTGGTCTGTCCAACCTTACGGTTGACGGACGGGTGAATTTGCCAGGTGGACTTTGCATTTTTGATGGCCCACCCTCCTCTCTCCCCCACCCCGGCAGCGCTGAGCATTTCAGCATGTGTTTCACCCTGGCTGGCCTTTAATTGACCAGCCAATGTGAAATCACGGTCGGTGACTGATCGCAGGTGGCCAATCCCGGGTCTGCCGATCGTCCCCGCACGTCAGCCTAAAAATCCTGCCCAATGTTTGAATCCCTCCAAACAGGTTTCCACCCTGTCACAGTACTCAAATGGCTCTGATCAAAGTACAAGTGGCATCTTATGTGATTGTGAAAAGGTAAATTATTCCCCTTTGTCTTTTTTGACCTATCTATGGCCTTTGACACAGGCCACAGCAACCCCCTCCAATGTCTTTCTGCCATCTTCTAGTCAGGTGGGACTACACTTTCCTGGTTCTGTTCTTATTGATATAATCTTAATCAGAGTGTCACCTGCAATAGTTTCTCTCCCCACTTCTGCACCATTACTTCTGGTGTCTTGCAAGAATTTGTATTTGGCTCCATTTTATTTCATGTCTACATGCTGCTCATCAGTGACATCTCCCGAAAGCAGAGCATCCATTTTCACATGAATGCTGGCAATGTCAGCACCACTTTTCTTGACACTTCCTCTGTTGCTAAATTACTAGACTGCTTGTCCAACATCAGGTACTAGATGAGGAGACATTTTCTCCATTGAAATATTGAGAAGCCCAAAGCCATTGTCTTCAATCCCAGCTACAAACTCAGTTTCCTGACTACTGACTATCCCTCTCCCTGGTGAATGTCTCATCGCAGTCTTGGTGTCATATTTGACCCCGAGATGAGATTCCAACCACCTGTTTCCACCTCTATTATAACTCGACACTGCCCCTGCAAGTTCTGACTGTGAGGTGGAGATATTGTGAGATGCACAGAATGTTGGAGTTAATGGAGCAGAGCATTTTGATAGGGAATTGAGACTGAAAGAGATTACAAAGATGGGAGGGGGCAAGGTCATGGGGACATTACAGATGAGAACAGAATTTTGAATTTAATGAGTTGAGGACAGTTAGTATAGGTCAATGAGGATGAAGTAATGGACATTGCAAGACAGAATCATGTGATAGGCAGTGTCATTGATTGAGATGCCAGCAAACAAATCATTGGAGTAATGTAATCTGGAAGACAAAAAAACAAGGAATTGGAGAAATATGGGTTCAATAATGACAACTTGCATTTATACAGTGCCTTTAAAGTAATAAAGCATCCCAAAGCATATCATAAGAACGTCATTAAACCAAATTTGATACTAAGCCACATAAAGAGATATTTAGTTAGGTGACCAAAAGCTTGGTTAAAGAGATAGGTTTTAAGGTCAGTCCGAAAGGAAGAGAGAGAGGTAGAGATTTAGGAAGTAAATTCCAGAGCTTAGAACCTAAGTGGCTGAAGGCATTGCCAGTAGTAGTGGAGTGATGAAAATCAGGATGTGTAAGAAGCCAGCTTAGGAGGAGTGCAAAGATTTTGAAGGATTGTTAGCTTGGAGGAAGTTATAGTTGGGGATGGCAAAGCCAAATAGAATCAAGGATCATATTACCTAGGCAAGCACTACTTGATTTATTTTGTCTCTACTTGAGCTTTGCATTATGACTCTTGGCTCCTTGCCAAGGTTTCCCAAATTAAAAAAATCAAGCTCAGTAACTCTTCTAAATCATCTCCCCTAAAGATATGATTACCGTTCATTTGCTGAACAGAAGAAAAGCCTTAAAATGCAGAAGTAAGTTCTTTGTGTGGCCCATATCTGCCACTGTGTCACCTAAGGCTTTTCAATTGCAATTTGTTTATGAATCTCTTGCAAAGGTTATTTTTAGTCATTGAGTTTCACATGATGAATTCAAGTATGCAAAACTGCTGTATTTAGGTTCCCTTCCTGAAGGTTCAACCTTTAAAAATGACTACAAATCATGCAGCTTATATGTCGGCATTTCTGCACCTATAAATTGGGAAATATCAGAGGTGAGATTGTAGTCCTGAAACTTCCTGTATATTCGTATCCAGAGATCTGCGTAATTCAGTTGCAAATCAAATTTGCAGCCTAAAACATTGCAGAATTGTAAGTGAGTTACGAAAGTTAAATATGCCCAGTTATACGTGAACAATTATCTATCAAATCCCTCTGCCCGAACGCAACGCTGTTCTTAACAATTTTGCCCCATGTACCAGGGTATTATACGCAAGTTTCCTGCCTTTGCACTCACTCAGTTGATCTCTTCAAATTACAACCAGGTTTTCAGGTGCATGCAGCAGAAAACCATGTCACTTTTCTTGTGACTTATTGAAATTTTTTGAGTATTTTAGAAAAAATGAAATCTCACTGACATTTTCTATTTCTTTGAAGTTGTGTTATGGTATGGTATGTAAGTTAAATTTAAAAAAAGAAAGCCTCCCTGATGGCAGGTTCTTAAAGATACTGTACCTAATGAATGATAGTTAACTGAGTAGAAACTTAAATGGTTATACTTGGTCTGAGTTTGGCATTTTCCTTGGGTCCTGATTGTTTATGGTGATTTCAGCTGATATATACCCATGTTTTGTTTGGGTATATTCTAAGAAGATAAGAAATGTGAGTGTAATGACATCAGTAGATTGAATATGGAAATGGGTATATTTTTGGGCCTAACTTCGAGGTTACCCCCATGCAGGAAATTCCAAGCTGTACACTTGGCAACCTGACTACATGGAAATTTGGCACGGTAGCAGGCTGCCAGGCTCATTTTTTTTTTAAAGTAATTGAATTGTTCCTCTATTTTTTGTAATGGTGGGTTTAGACACTGATCTTTCACCTCTGAGATCTGGTTCAAGGTGGGGATTTTTGGGCCTTGCTGACATCAGGAATGGCCAAGGCAGGTTTGAAGCTATCTGCCCCAATTAGTTGAGCAGCCAATTAGTCACTTTTAAGAGCATTGTTAAAGATAGATACTGGAGGCCAACTAGGATTTTCCAGTCAGCCTTCAGTTTCCTGACGTGACGTAGCTGGGGTAATTCAACTGCCTGGAGGCAGAAACCCGGTAGTCTGGTGTACCCAAGCTACAGGCAGACCTACAGGCTCTCTTTGCCTGCCTAGGTGAGGGTACAGACAAAGGCTGCCTCCCTCTAAATAAGGCCCTATGCACCCCCCACCCCCTTCTGAGGCCACTTGAGCCCCTTAACTGACCACTTAAGAACTTCATCCTCATGGTTGCTGGAATTCTACCAGTGGCAGGTGGGGTGTTCGACATCCGGGACGACCACACAGCAAACCCTATTGGTTTTGCTGGGGCCTTCTGGAGTGGCGTGGAGGCAGGTGGTGGGGGTGGGGTGGTTTCTTGTTCTCAGGCACTGTGCCCAATCAAAGGACCCAGCATCAGGAAGTTTGTTGGGGTTGCTCCACAGCAATTCACTCATCTGCCATTGCTATTGACTCTCCTTCCCTCAGCTTCACTGGTGTGCCCTCCCTGAGACCCCATCCTGCCCCACTTACCTGATTCTGGAGGATCCATCAGTGATCCTCTCTGTAGGCCCCAGTGCAATACCATCAGTGGCCAATGCTCCCAGTGGCACAACTAGTACTGGAGAACTTCCGTCCTCGAATTCACTTGCAGCTCTCAGAAGCAAGATATGCACCCTCCACTAGAGATTTCTGCAATTTAATATCCCCGGTAGAGCGGGAGCTCTGGCAACAGGGTCACCACTGCCAATTAGGCACTTTATTACATTGAAGCTCCTGGAGATCAGATCAGCAGAGGTACCACCAGTTTTCATTGCAATCATTGCCCCTCCCCCCCTCCCCACACCAACCCCGACCCACCATTGCTTATGTTAAATTCTGCCTATTGTTTTGAGGTTATTTTGGTGCATATTATTGGGGCAAAGTGGAGAGAGTTTTTATTTGCATCAAACCAGTTCTGGTTCAAATCTGATCTAAGAACGTTGAATGTTAACACAGAGCGACCAAAAAGAGCAGGTTTCTAACGCCACCACCTCAACTCAAAATTCATCAAAACCAAAAGGTATTTCTTATTTTGATGTAAGCTAAGCTCATTAGTGGAAATTTGGCTTAATTGCAAGAACTCATCCTTCTGAATCAGAGGGCGGAATCATCCCAGATTTACACTAAGTGCAGTAGCGGGCAGGTAAAACAATGTTTTACCCACTGGCTGCAATGGCGGCTTTTCATGCTGTATCGTTCCAAACCCGCCGCATTAATTATGCATTCCCGGGAAACACACCGTTTTCATGGCAGGCGGGCCCTCATTCATCACCCACGCCATCATCTTGCTGCCTCATCTCACGTGGTGCCATATTTAAAGTGCAGCAGTGCAGAAAGTGTGCACACCTCTCAGTGCATCCAATTCACACCTGCTGCAAAGAAGACATGGCCCTGAAGGACAAAAAGACAGCAGCCCCCAGGTTCAATGACGCATCCTTGGAGTGCCTTTTGAATGTAGTGGAGGCTCATTGTAATGTCTACTACCCCCCGCTCTGGCTGCAAGATGGGCACCAGACTCACTCATCCGGCTTGGGAGGTGGTGGCAGAGGTGGTTAGCGCCAAGGCCCTGCAAAAAAGGACAGCCACCCAGTGCCACAAGAGGATGAATGATCTCCACCATTCCACCAGGATAAGTCACTCTTCTGATCACTCTCAACTCACACATTCACAAACCCATCACACATTCACATGTTCAAGAGACATCACCGTTCACTCTTTCACAAAAACTTTCATTGCCCTCATCCCATCCATGGGACCCCTCACCATCCACACATGCTAGGCATACTAATCATCTGGTCTGATAGGCGTCCTGCTTAAACTTTTTCCATCTCAATTCAAGCAGCACAAGCTGGCACACAACAAGAGGGAGAGGTCACTTACCAGTAGAGGATTGCCTGAAATCAAGGTCCTCATGGACTTTGAAAACAGAGCCATCCAGCTTGCCGGCAAGGATCTGAACCATTCCTGTGCTGACAGTGAAGTTGGCAGTGCTCTATCAAGTGAGGATCCAGCAGTGCAACATCCATCAGACAACCATGTTGTGAGTGATGTGTTCTGTTTCACAGGCTACTGCCATGCACTAATTATCTCTGTTTGCTTTTGCAGCACATCCGCCAAACAGCTGACAGAGTCCATGACCTAGGGCTTCCTATCAAGCACTGAAGAAACTTCTGAAGAGGAACTTGATGGCACTCTCCTTGAAGTCCTTTCACAGCACTCACCAACGCCCTCCACCCACGCAGACACATACACCTCAGTGGGACCTAGCTTTAGAGTAGCCACGGGATCACAATTTGGTAAGCACATTACACTTTCTGATCCACAGCAGGTAGCGGCAACGACTTCCTCGGTGTCCGGCACTCAGAGGACTGGAGGCCAGAAATTTGCTGAGTCCAAATAAGATGAGGAGCCTCTGCAATCAGTCATGTTACAGTTGCTAGAGCTGCAAAGGCAAGCTCGGGAACATCAGGAAAGGATTTCACTCCTCAGATTGCAAGACACGTGGGACTGAAGCGCAAACAAAACAACAGTAAAAGATTTTTTAAATAACTGAAAAGGGAGTGCAGCCTACAACACCCTATGCATGGCCCATGAACTCCACAAGGCTGCAAAAGACACAGGTATCTCGGGAGTCCGTGAACTGACACAACCTACGATTGTACAAGACTGCTGTATGCAACATCCTCCACCTCAGTTCCCTGATGGCAAGTGGGAGAATACTCCCATAGAGGGCCCCCCACTGGGGACCTCCATTGCCGTATGGCAACAAGGCATGCCAGGATGAGCCCAGATGGCAGGCAAGGGCAAGGAAGTGGAGAGTGTGCAGCAGAAGCCCATACAGGAAACCCCTTCACGTCATGCTGAAAGCCTCGGAGGGCATTTCCGCAAGGTCATAAGACCATAAGACATAGGAGCAGAAATTAGGCCATTCGGCCCATCAAGTCTGCTCTGCCATTCAATCATGGCTGATAAGTTTCTCAACCCCATTCTCCCGCCTTCTCCCCGTAACCTTTGATCCCCTTACCAATCAAGAACCTATCTAACTCGGTCTTATATACACTCAATGACCTGGCCTCCACAGCATTCTGTGGCAATGAATTCCATAGATTCATCACTCTCTGGCTAAAGAAGTTTCGCCTCATCTCTGTTGTAAAATGTCTTCCCTTTACTCTGAGGCTGTGCCCTCGGGTCCTAGTCTCTCATACTAATGGAACATCTTCCCCACGTCCATTCTATCCAGGCCTTTCAATATTCTGTAAGTTTCAATCAGATCCCCCCTCATCCTTCTAAACTCCATCATGTATAGACCCAGAGTCCTCAAACGTTCCTCATACGTTAAGCCTTTCATTCCTGGGATCATTCTCGTGAACCTCCTCTGGACCCTCTCCAGGGCCAGCACGTTCTTCCTGAGATACGGGGCCCAAAATTGCTCACAATATTCTAAATGTGGTCTGACCAGAGCCTTATAAAGCCTCAGCAGCACATCCCTGCTTTTATATTCTAGTCCTCTCAAAATAAATACCAACATTGCATTTGCCTTCCTAACTACCGACTCAACCTGCGAGTTAACCTTAAGAGAATCCTGGACTAGGACTTCCAAGTCCCTTTGTACTCCAGATTTCTGAATGCTCTCCCCATTTAGAAATTAGTCTATGCCTCTATTCTTCCTACCAAAGTGTGTGACCTCACACTTCCCCACGTTGTATTCCATCGGCCACTTCTTAGCCCATTCTCCTAACCTGTCCAAATCCTTCTGCAGCCTCCCCGCCTCCTCAATACTACCTGTCCCTCCATCTATCTTTGTATCATCTGTAAACTTAGTCATGATGCCCTCAGTTCCTTCATCTAGATCACTAATGTATAAAGTGAAAAGTTGTGGTCCCAACACTGACCCCTGCGGAACTCCACTTGTCACCGGCTGCCACCCTGAGAAGGACCCCCTTATCCCCATTCTCTGCCTCCTGCCAGACAGCCGAACTTCTATCCATGCTAGTACTTTGCCTGTAACACCATGGGCTCTTATCTTACTGAACAGCCTCTTGTGTGGCACCTTGTCAAAGGCCTTCCGGAAGTCCAAGTAGATAACATCCATTGGCTCTTCTTTGTCTAACCTATTCATTACCTCCTCAAAGAATTCTAACAGATTTGTCAGGGATGACCTCCCCTTGATGAAACCATGCTGATTTTGCCCTATTTTACCATGCACTTCCAAGTATTCTGAAATCTCATCCTTAATAATGGACTGTAAAATCTTACCAACGACCGAGGTCAGGCTAACGGGTGTGTAATTTCCTGTCTTTTGCCTCACTCCCTTCTTAAAGAGGGGGGTTACATTAGTGAATTTCCATTCCTCTGGGACCCTGCCTGACTCAAGTGATTCCTGAAAGATCACCACTAATGCCTCCACTATCTCTTCAGCTATCTCCTTCAGAACTCTGGTCCAGGTGATTTATCCACCTTCAGACCTTTCAGTTTTCCTAGCACCTTCTCCTTGGTAATAGCCACCATACTCACCTCTGCCCCCCGACTCTCTTGAACTTTGGGGATGTTACTTGTGTCTTCCACCGTAAAGGCTGAGGCAAAATACCTATTCAGTTCCTCCGCCATTTCTTTGTTCCCCACTACTACTTCTCCAGCGTCATTTTCCAGTGGCCCAACGTCCACTTTTGCCTTTCTTTTATCCTTTATATATTGAAAAAAACTCTTGCAATCTTCTTTTATATCACTGGCTAGTTTACCCTCATATTTAATCTTCTCCCTTTTTTTTTAGTTGTCCTCTGTTGGTCTTTGTAGGCTTCCCAATCCCCTGGTTTCTCACTGCTCTTTGCCGCATTGTATGCTTTCTCTTTAGCTTTTATGCTGCCCCTGACTTCCCTTGTCAGCCATGGTTGCCTCGTCCTCCCTTTAGTATGCTTTTTCTTCCTAGGGATGAATTTTTGCTGTGTCTCCCAAATTACTCCCAGAAACTCCTGCCACTGCTGTTCCACTGTCTTTCCTGCTAAGCTCATCTCCCAGTCAATTCTGGCCAGCTCCCCCCTCATGCCTCTGTAGTTGCCTTTATTCAACTGTAATCCGTTCCATCTGATTCCAGCTTTTTCCTCTCAAATTGCAGGGTAAATTCTATCATATTATGGTCACTTCCTCCTAAGGGTTCCTTCACCTTAAGCTCCCTTATCAAATCTGCCTCATTACACATCACTAAATCTAGAATTGCTTGTTCCCTAGTGGGCTCCACCACAAGCTGCTCCAAAAAGCCATCTCATAGACATTCCACAAATTCCTTTTCTTGGGATCCACTACCAACTTGATTTTCCCAGTCTACCTGCATATTGAAATCCCCCATGATCACTGTAACCTTGCCATTCTTAGACGCCTTTTCTATCTCCTGGTGTATTTTGTGCCCCACATCCTGACTACTGCTCGGAGGCCTGTACATAACTCCCATTATGGTTTTTTTTACCTTTGTGGTTCCTCAACTCTACCCACACGGATTCTACATCATCTGACCCTATTTCATTTCTTGCTATCGATTTAATTTCATTTCTTACTAACAAAGCAACCCACCCGCTCTGCCAACCTGCCTATCTTTTCGATAGGATGTATATCCTTGGATATTTAGCTCCCAGTCCTGATTTCCTTGCAGCCATGTCTCCGTGATGCCCACCACATCATACCTGCCAATTTCAATCTGTGCCACAAGCTCATTTACCTTATTTTGTATACTGCGTGCATTCAGATACAACACCTTCAGTCCTGTATTTCCCATCCCCTTTCTCACTGTCGTCCCTTTGTCTGATATGCTTGAAGTTAGATTCCTAGGCTTTTCCAAACACTCTGTCCTATTTTGTGTTCTGGAGACTTTAATAGCCTCTCCTGGGCTCTCCTTTCTTTTCAGTTTTTTCATAGTTTTCCATGAAGTTGAACCCACCCTCCACATGCTAACCTGCTGCTTTGTTTCCCATTAGTCTTACGTCTTGGAGTATTACCCTTCCCTCCCCACCCCCAACTTTCTAGTTTAAAGTCCTGTTGACCACCCTATTTACCCTTTTCGCTAGAACATTGTCCCAGATCGGTTCAGGTGGAGACCATCCCAACGGTACAGATCCCTCCTGTTCCAATACTGATGCCAGTGCTCCACGAAATGGAACCCCTCTTTCCCACACCATTCCTTTAGCCATGTGTTTACTTCCCTTATTCTCGCATCCCTATGCCAATTTGCATGTGGCTCGGGTAGTAATCCGGAGATTATAACCCTTGAGGACCTGTTCTTTAATTTAGTTGCTAGTTCCTGATAATCCCCAAACAGGTCCTCTTTCCTTGTCTTACCTATGTTATTTGTCCCGACGTGGACCATAACAACTGGATCCTCCCCCTCCCTCTCCAATATCCTTTCAAGCCGGTCAGAGATGTCCCTCACCCTGGCACCAGGCAGCAACATACTACGCGGGACTCTCGATCCTACCTACAAAGGATGCTATCAATTCCCCTAATTATATAATCCCCTACAACTACCACTTGCCTTTTTGTTCCTCCCTCTTGAAAGGCCTCCTGTGCCATGGTGCCGTGGTCAGCTGGCTCATCGTCCCTACAGCCCTGTTCCTCATCCACACAGGGAGCAAGTACCTCGTGCCTGTTGGACAAGGTCAAGAGCTGAGGCTCCTCTGTTCCTGAACACAGGATCCCTCTACCTGCCTCACTTGCAGTCACACCCTGCTGACCCTGACCACTGACCGAACTTGAGTTACTTAATCTACCAGGTGTGACCGCCTCCTGAAACAAAGCGTTCAGGTAACTCTCCCGCTCCTGGATGTGCCGCAGCGTCTGGAGCTCGGACTCCAGCTGATCAGTTCTGAGCCGGAGTTCCTCCAGCAACCAACACTTGCTGTACATGTGGTCAATGCGGCTCGCAATGGGATCTGCCAGCTCCCACATCATACAGCTACAGCACATCACCTGCCCAGCCATCTCGACTTAGATAATTAATTTATTAATTAGCTTTGCAGTGTTTTTTTTCTTCAAATTTGGTGCAGATTTCCTACCAACCAATCAGGTCACAGCTTTCCTGTGATGCCACTTTTTCAGTTTTGGCTTCAGTTACTCTGTGCCCCGAGGTTACCACTCGGGTGCTCCTCCCTCCGAGTCTGCTCCCTGGAGACAAGGCTGCGAATCCCCGAGGTAAGCTAGATTTATACTCACCGCTCCAGTGCTCCTCCCTCTGAGACTGCTCCCTGGAGACAAGGTCACTCAGATAAAAGGGCACCGGCTCCTGAGGGAGGGTTTGGGGCCTGGGGCCAATGTGGAATTCCATCCAAACGGGTAGCTAGGAAGGAAGACTACCGCGCACTTACACCACCTCGAGACCCAGAATGACATTGGGGCCGAGCATGCCCATTCTAAGTTGTTGAATGGTATTGGCCATGAGCCGGACATCCACGGACGTGCGATGTGCCAATTCCTGTGGTAGCATTCATCTCACTCCTCCACCACCCAGCATATCCCTGATTCTGGTCACCACGGTGGCCACAGCCTTCCTCTCTGCCAACCACTGAAAAGGGCAGAGGGGCGGATTCCTGAGTAGTGGCTCTCTGACAACAGTCGCTACTCCTGATGGCGGAGAGCTGCATTGCGAGGCGACCATGTTCCAGACTTTGATCAGGTCCTGGTAAGAGATGGGCAACACCTGCAAGGGGCCAGAAAGGCACCTTCGGTCTACAATCAGGAGCTGCACATCATAATTTAGGCCGTGCTCCTGATAGAAGAAATACATCGCCAAGGCATGCCATCTCGGATGGGGCTTGACGTAAATGCATTACTGCAAGGCCGGAAGGCAGAAAGGCACACCAGCGCCTGACTGCCTGACCTAAGCCGGAGATTCAGAACCTCAGCAGCGACCCAGTGCAGCCTTTTGTCCCAGAAGAAGTTGACAAGCATTCTTTGGATTTTTGTGACAAAACCTGGGGAAGGGGTCAAAGTGACCAGCCAGTCCCACAACATGGTGGCAATCAGGTGGTTTATGACCAGAACTCAACCCCGGTAAGACAGCACTCGGAGCAGTCCTGTCCAGCACCACAGGTGAGTGATGACTTTGGCTTCCAGCTTCTACCAGTTCGCCAGCCAGGATTCCTCAGCAGGGCAGAGGTGGACCCCCAGATAGAGGAGGCTGGTCCTGCTCCAGGTGAAAGGCCTGAGCTCCTTGGGTAGGGGACCCATCTACCACTGACCAACCAGGAGGCCAGAACACTTGCCCCAGTTGATCCTGGCAGAGAACGCAGCAGAGTAGACCACCTGGCACTCATGATTCCTCCGCAGGTCAGCCAGGTCAGTGAACATGAGGAGCATGTCATTGGCGTAAGCCGAGAGGACCAGCCTGCACAGAACTAATCCCAACAACCGCCTCTGCAAAAGGTGCAGGAAAGGCTCCATGCAGATAGACTACAATTGGCTGGACGGGGGCAGTCCTAACGCACTCGTCTCCCAAAGTGAAGGGGCACTGTCAGGGACCTGTTGACCTTAAGTAGACACTCTGCAGCGTTCCCGGGTGACAAAATGAGTCCCGAATAAATACTCGAGATCCACCCTGTCGAATGACTTCGTCTGGTCAAGAGACAGGAAGGCACTCGACTGACCAGTCCTCTGGGAAGAGTGGATGACGCCCTGGACCAAATGGATGTTATCAAAGATGGTATAGCCCGGGACCGTGTAGGACTGGTCAGGTTGGATCATGTGGTCCAGCACGGTGCCAAGGCGAGAAGACATTACCCTGGCAAAGGTAATCCGTGCTGAGGAGGGAGACCAGATGCCAGTTTTTATGGACGGAGATCCCCCTTCTTAGGCAGCCGAGCAATCACAGCCCTGTGCCACAAGAGGGGCATCTCCCCAGTCGCAATACTCTCCCCCAGGATCCCCATGTAGTTGTTCCCCAAGACATCCCAGAACACCAACGAACTCCGTGTCAGCCCATCCAGTCCAGGGGACTTGCCCCTGGAGAGGCTGCCAAGGCCACCGTTCAGCTCCCCCAGACTTATAGGGGAGTCAAGCTTTCCGGCGCGCTCCAGGCCAATCTGTGGCATGTCCTCCAACAAAACTCTGCAAGCATCCTCGCTGGATGGATCCGGAGAGAACAGGGCAGTATAGCAAGATTTGGCAATAGGCCTGATGCCCTCTGGATCCAAGTCAAGGGATCCGTCATCGGCCAGCAGCGTAAGGAGCTGCAGACGGACCCCATGCCTTTTTACCAGCGAGTAGAAGAAGGGGGAACTGGAACCTTGACCTCACAAATGCACCCCGGGACCCGACGAGTTGCAGGTCCTTCAGCGCACCCTTCTTCTCTTCATACGCTAGCTGAAGGGCCGATTCTGCATCGGGCCAATGGAAACTTGCCTCAAGGTCAAGCACCTCCTTCTCCAACTCCTCAACCCTGGATTTCCGCCTCTTTGTCGACCCCCTCACATACTCCTGACAGAAGACACAGATATGAGCCTTGTCCAAGTCCCACCATAGCCTCATGGGGGGGAAGTCTCCCCACTTCCTTCTCCAGCCGGCCTAGAAACCACGGAACGAGTCCAGGAACCGCTCGTCCTCCAATAGCAGGTTGTTAAAGTGCCAGTACGTGGACCCCATCCAAGCGCAGAACAGAACGAGTTCTGCCCATACCAGACAGTGGTCCATGCATGGCACCTGCCACACAGAAGCCGACGGAATGCTGGACACGAATGCCTTGGAAACGTAAAGACGGTCGAGTTTGGACGCTCCGATTCCGGGTGACACAAAAGTGAAAACGCTGGAGTCAGGCTGGAGGTGTCGCCAGACGTCCACCAAGTCGAAGGACCTGACCAGTCCCTCAACTTACTCACAACTAGCCAGTGGTGCTGGGCACCGTGACGGTCTCCCCAACAAGGACAATGCACTCGCCCGCATTGATGGAGGCGAGATGAATGGACTCTTCCTCAGAGAAGCTTGCTTGCCGCTGCG
This sequence comes from Carcharodon carcharias, assembly GCF_017639515.1. Taxonomy (NCBI): domain Eukaryota; kingdom Metazoa; phylum Chordata; class Chondrichthyes; order Lamniformes; family Lamnidae; genus Carcharodon; species Carcharodon carcharias. Next base: position 155,377,001 of record NC_054472.1, read on the forward strand.
TGCCCAGGGGAGCGAACACATTCACATGTGAAGTGCCCCTTAGCGCACAGTAAGGTCCAGCGACCAGCCTGGCACTGGCTTCTTGACTGCCAAGATCACCGGCTGAAAATGTGGGACCAACAAGATAGCCACTCTGCCAGAATTGGAGGCTAGGTGACTCATGTAGATGCCCCCCCCCCCCGACCACTCTAGGAGCCACGTAGCTTTGACTCCCAGAACGGTATGAGTTCCCTGCAGGAAGCACACTGCATACTTCCCGTCCCTGAGGATCGAGAAGTTCTGGAACCTGCGCTGTGCATCCCTGCTGCCATTGATGTTGACGCTTGCAATGGTAGTCTTCATTGTCGCAAGTATGTGCTACCATCATCTAATGCAAAGTGCAAGAAGGAGAGGACTATTTTAATCCTTCCTCTCCTTCAGGAGTCCAGCGAGGAACATGTGGACACTCCTCTTAAGATACCGGTCCAGCCATAGAGTCATAAAGGTCTACAGGACAGAAAAAGGCCCTTCAGCCCATTGAGACTGCGCCGGTCAAACAAGTACCTAACTATTCTAATCCCAATGCTCTATTGCAGATTTACCTAAAAGTAGCTGCTTTCAGTCCACTCTGGCCAAATCATATCTGATCTTATTAAAATCGGCCTTCTCCCAATTTAGAACTCTGATTTCTGGCCCATCCTTGTCCTTTTCCATAACAACCTTGAATTAATGGAGTTATGGTCATGATCTGCAAAATGTTCCCCCACTGATTCCTCTACCACTTGCCTGGCTTGATTCCCTAAAATTAAGTCCAGGACCACCCCTCTCTTGTAGGACCATCTACGCACTGGCTTGAAAAGCTGCCCTGGATGCATTTTAAGAATTCTGCTCCCTCTAATCCTATCACACCATGACTAACCCAGTTAATGTTGGAGAAGTTGAAATTCCCCACTATTACTACCCTATTATTTTTACACTTCTCTGAAATTTGCCTACATATTGGCTCTTCTATTTCTCTCTGACTGTTTGGGGGCCTATAGTACACTCCCAGAAATGTGATTGCTCCTTTTTTTTTCAGTTCTACCCATATGGCTTCATTTGAGAAACCTTCTAAGATGTCATCCCTACTTGATTCCTTGATCAATATTGCGATACCCCCTCCTTTTTTACCTCCCTCCTTGTCTCGCCTAAAGACCCTATATCCTGGAATATTGAGCTGCCAATCCTGCCCCTCTCTCAACCATGTCTCTGTGACAGCAATGTCATCATACTTCCATATGTTAATTTGTGCCCTCAACTCATCTACCTTATTCATCAGACTCCTTGCATTAAAATAAATACCATCCAACCTTGCCAAACTCCCTTGTGCCTTAACTGGCCTATAATTTCTATGCCTTCCAGACTCACTTGCTCTCTCTTCTAATTTTGGCTGTGCATCTCCCCCTGCTGAACTTCCTCTCAGGATCCCATCCTCCTGCCAAGTTAGTTTAAACTGTCCCCGACAGCACTAGCAAAACTCCCCACAAGGACGTTGGCCCCATTCCAGTTCAGGCGCAACCCTTCCGCCTTGTACAGGTCCCACCGCCCCCAGAAACGGTTCCAGTGTCCCAGAAATCTAAAGCACTCCCTCCTGCACCGTCTCTCTAGCCACGCATTCATCTGGACTAACTTCCTATTCCTATAGTCACTAGCGTGTGGCACCCAAAGTAATCCAGAGATTACTACCTTTGAGGTCCTGTTTTTAATCTGTTTCCTAGCTCCCTAAATTCTGCTTGCAGGACCTCATCCCTCTTTCTACCAATGTTGTTGGTACCAATATGTACCACGATCTCTGTCTGTTTGCCCTCCCCCTTTAGAATGCCCTGCAGCCGTTCAGTAACATCCTTGACCCTGGCACCAAGGAGGCAACATACCATCCTGGAGTCATGTCTATGGCCACAGAAACACGTGTCTGTTCCCCTTACTATTGAGCCTCCTACCACTATTGCTCTTCCCCTCTTTTTCCTCCCCCGCCATGCAGTTGAGCCACTCACAATGCCATGAGCGTGGCTGCACTCCCCAGAGGAATGGTCACTCTCACCGTTTTCCAACACAGAAAAACAGTTCTTGAGTGAGATGCACCCTGGGGATTTCCTGACTACCTGCCTGACACCTTTCTTCTGACTGATGGTCACCCATTCCCTCTCTGTCTGGAGGAAAACACTTACCCGCTACTCACCAATCAGCTCTCACCTTTGTGCTGACATCACTTTTTGAAGCTTCCCCGCACTCACGTTGGTTCTGATCTTTCCGCCGCTCTCTCGTACTGTCTTGTGATGTTATTCTTGTTCAAGGCCCAGGGTTTTGAGGACCTCATGGGTGGACCAGAACACAAGAAGAAAAGAATGCCACAGGTCCAGGACCGACTGGATCCTGTCTCGGCGACCACGATTACTCACTAAAAAATCCTGGAGTTCCCGTAAAAAAAATGAAGGCATAATCGGTGGGGGGCACCAGGAGATCCACCAACCCACCCGACAATAACTCTAAGTTATCCCCTGTGCTCACCACCTTAACCCCGTCCTCCTCCAGTTCATCGCCCCCAGCTTCCAACCCCTCTCCAATATTGAGTACGGGGGGGGCTGGTTCGGATCTGCCAATCGGCTCCACCTTCACCTCGGTCCCACTTCCAGGATCAAGGGCAGAGGGGTCCTCTCTGGTCTCCTCTTGGGGATATGGGCCAATGGGTGGTGGCGGTTCAGAGCCCTGCTTCCCCCCCCAGGCACCAGGTCGCCCGGCGAGTCAGGAAAAAGCTCTGGACCTAGCATGGAGGTGCCTGGCATTGAAGGTTGGGAGGGAGCTGGGAGGCCTTCCTCGCCATTGCTGCCCGATGGCAGCTCAGAGATACAAGGTGGGTCAGATGGCATCTCAGGTACAAGGTGAATCAGGGTCGGGCACCACTGCAAGGACGATTCCCTCCCCAATCCCCGAGGGGCCCTGCTCAGGGGGCTGCAGCAAGGGGTCAGGGATTTGGGCTCCCCACAGAGGGCAGGGTGAGGATTTATGGGGCGGAGACACCACCACGTTTTCATTCGGGGAGGGGACCCATCCGACCTCGTGAGGTCCTTCCCCCTCCAAGGTGTGGCATCTCTTCCAGGGTAGGCTCGGGGCTGGGGAGACCCCCATTTGTGAGGCCCCTGCCGCCTCGTCCAGCACCTCCGTCCACTTGGGTTTGGGAGGTCCGGTCTCTTTAATAGGATCACCGGCTCAATGTTGCGAGCCCCACCATCGCCAGACCTGGGAACCCATGTGGGGACAATCCCAGGCCAAGCATGTCGCTGAGGTGCACACGGGCCCAGGAGCTCGCGCAGTAATAAAGCCGGGGCCGGATGATTTTTGTCCTCCTGAGCCGGTGTCTTCAGGGATTTGGAGATGAGGGTGGATTTGATGGGCTTGGTGGGGGGGGCCGCCTCCACCCGCCTCACTGGCAGCCGAGATGGCAGTAGCTCTCCTTATGGGGAGGAAGATGGAATGGTGGCGGAGAGAGGAGCGGTGGTGCCAGCCGCTTGAGTGACATTGGCAGCCTTGTAGGCGGGGCAGTTCTTTTGGATGTGCCCCACTTCCTTGCAGACATGGCACCATATGCCGCCCGCCGACTAGAAAATGCAGTAGGCAGCCCCCTCAAAGGTGACATCAAACCGCTCCTCCATGCACTTCTCCCAGGACAAGCGAACAAAGACCTGGCGCCGGAAGGAGTTTACATGGTGGAGGCTGGGCTCCCCGAAGCCGAATGGGATCAGCACTACCCCAGACTTGACCTCCCCCATTGTTGAAGGTGGGGGAGGAGGATCTCACCAGAAATGAAAGGTAGGACATTGGATAAGACAAACCTCTCCACGGTGGCCTCAAGAGGATCCACCGCTGGATAGGTCCTGCCTATGATGAGCCCCTTGGCCAGTGCCAGGTGTACTGCCCACTTGGACCTCAGGAAGATCACCACCTTCCCATACATGCGCGAGGCTGCAACAATGTCTGAGGGGCCGACATCCCCGGCCAAAGCCTTCACGCATGTTTCTACTGTCATCGTGGGGTGAATGTAGCTCTTTACCCCCATGGCCCTGGTCAGGAGGCGGAACAATGATGGGGCCGTGGAAGTAGCGGAGGCTACGGAAGCAGCCACTCCCGCATAGGTCTTCTTGGCAGGCCCCGTCACTGGTGATAGCACTGCCTCCACAGCTAGTCCGGAGGACCTGGCATCCAGTGACCCCATGGCAGCCATTGGGGATGAGCCACACCCGCCCTGAGCTCTGTCGGTGTTAGCAGCAGTGTTTATAAAGGGGGGGGAGGGGGAAAAGAAGGATTACCCTCTCCCTCCTGATGGTGTATAAAGACGGAAAGGGAGGAGAGAGAAAGAGAGGGAAAAAGGACAGGAAGGCACAGAAGGGGAAAGGGTAATGGGTGCAGGGTGAGTGGGTGTCGCTGGGTAGAGTGAAGTGGGGTGGTGGGGGCCCAGCTGTTCTTCCCTTAGAGGGAGGGCGATGTCTTTGCCAGTCAGCTGGTACTGCCTGGCACACAGAAGTCAACTCTGTCTCTGTTCACCAGGCAGTACCTGGACTTAGAAACGGGGTGGGGGGATGGGGGGTGGGGGGCAAGAAGGGTGGCGGATGGTGGAAGATGTTAAGTGGACAAATGCACACACCCCTTCTCCCTGAGTCCCTTCAGTAGTCTTCTTCCTCCCCCTACAGAGCAACATGGTCTTCGCAGCCCCCACCAAACAAAAGTCCAGACACCCACCGCAGATGTAATGAAGAAAGTCCTTGCCTCCCAGCCTCCCTGTCTTGCAGCACCTCCTCTCTCTCTCTCCTCCAATTCTTCAGACTTCAGGCCTTGCAGGCTCCAGTTCCTAGCAGGAACAGCCACAGGAAATCCCATAGCAGTAGGAACAGCCACAGGAATACAGCAGCAGGAACTGGAAATCCCACAGCAGCGGCAGGAACAACCACAGGAAATCACATAGCAGCAGGAACATCCACAGGAAATTCCACAGCAGCAGGAACAGCCACAGGGAATCCCACAGCAGCAGGAACAGCCACAGAGAATCCCACAGCAGCAGGAACAGCCACAGGAATACAGCAGCAGCAGGACCAGCCATAGGAAATCACACAGCAGCAGCAACAGCCACAACCACAGCCACAGCCAGCACCAAACTCAACTACAGCAACTGCACACAGCTCAGCAGTAATGAGCTGCAGCTGAGACCAATCAGAAAGCACAGCCTGGGCATGGGTGTTAATCACTAGTACATAACATTCATTATGTCAATAAACTCCCAAGAATGTCTCCTTGCCTCTGGCTCCTTGTTCTGATGAGCAGTGTTCTTATCATCCAGATGTGAAACCTTTCTGCACAAAATAAGGACAGGTGTCAGTCCAGGACCTCTTCGCTTTGCTCCGTGCAACCTTCAGACCAAAGTGATTGTTCGCCTCACACTCACTGGCAACATTATTGATGCCTGCACCTTGGCGGTGCTTGTCATTGCTGCCAGAATGTAATGGGCAGGCACCACAGATTTCTATCATTCTCTCAAAGTGCTCTCAGCACCTTTAAGGAGGGGCTGACCCCTATCTCTTCTGCATCTGTGACCACTGATGCTGTGCTCCTGCTCCTGAAGGGCTCGGGTGCTGAAGGTGGACAAAGGATCAGATGCTTCTAAAGTTTCATGGCTGCGTCTTTATGATATGACCCTGATCACAGAGCACAAGCGATCTGCCCTTGGCCAGACAGGAGTCAGATGTTCTCAGAGGCTATGTGAAGAATTTTGGGGTGTCCTCACTGTATGTCATCATCATCCCCCTGCAATCGAGCAACTATTAGGGCCTCCACTGCACCTCCATTCTCACAGAGGGTATTCGCGCTGCCATAAATCAGACTGAAGTCAAACATTCATAGGTGCAATGTGAGGAACTATGGGGTCACTTCATTGCATGTCGTCAAGATCCTCCTCAAATCTAGCAGCTATGAGGGCCTCCCAGGTGTGTCCGCCTTGTCTGGCCAGTGTGAGGGCCTCATGCCCATCATCATTGCCTCCGAGCACCTCCTCACCCTCATTCCCGTCGGTATCTTCCTCATCAGAGGAGATGTACAGCTCCTGCATCTCCTCCTCAGCCAGCTCATCTCCCCGTTGGAGCACCAGGTTGTAAAGGGCGCAACAGAGGACGACAATGCATGACACCCTAGGCAGACCATATTTCAGGGCTCTGCCAGATCAGTCCAGGTATCAGAACCTCATCTTCAGACCCCAACGGTCTGCTCCACAAAGTTGTGAGCTGCAGCATGAGCCTCATTATACCTTCACTCTGCTGCAGCCTGAGGCACAGGTGTCATCAGCCACGGCCTCTGCTGGCAGCTCTTGTTTCTGAGGAGCCATCCCTGCAGCTTCTGTGGATCACGGAAGACTCCAGGGACCTGTGACCGACTGAGGATGCAGGCATCATGCACACTTTCTGGAAGCCATGTGCACACACCTGCAGGATACATTTCTGGTGGTTGCACATCAGCTGCACATTGAGCGAATCGAACCCCTTGTGGTTGATGTAGTCCTGTGTTGCGATGGTGATCTGAGCAGCCCACTGCACCTGTGGAAAACCCGAATCCAATTGCTCTTGCGTGCTGGCTGTCCTGGTCCTGGCCAAAATGCACAATGTTGTGTGCCCTCGCAAAGATGGCATCCATGAACTCATGGATGCATTTGTGGGTGGAGGCTTGTGAGATACTACAGAGGTCACCTTGTGGAGCCCTGAAAGGAGCCACTGGTATAGAAATTGAGCGCCATGGTTACTTTGACGGCCACTGGCAAATGTGACCAACCAGTTCCCGAGAAATGTGTGATCTTCGGCGACACTGGTTCTCAGTCATCTGCAGGAACGAAAGACCACATCTATAGACTCTGGGTGTCACCAGGTGCCGGCCTACAACGGCTCACTGTGGCTCTTGGGCAGCATATGCAGGAAGCAAAGCCACCCTTTCTTCCTGAGGTTGCTATTTCTACTTTTGCGCAGCCAGGAGTCTCAGTCGCTTTCTCCTCCAATGTCTCCCCGCTCTATAGGCCTTCAGGCTACAGCTAGTTCACCAGGCTCCATGACCCTGAAGTACTCCTCCTGCAGGATGAAAGAGAGAGACACGTGGTTAGCATGGGCGTACTAAGAACCTGTCCTGATGAAGTGTGACGGCCCCTTAATGCGTCCCAGAAAGTGCTGGCCACCACTTGGATGGCCAGATATTAGTGCACTGCATGGCTGCTCTGTTAGCTTGAACCATGGGGAAGGCTGGTCCAAACTGGGATGCTGACATTGCAAGAGGCTATGAGCGCCTCCAGCAGTGACTGCTCCATGGCCAGCTTTAGTGAGGAGATTATACAACATGTGCAGTCAATTGTTCTGCAGTCCACTAAAATGCTCATGAATTTGCAAACTGTGCCGAGGGGAGGCTCTGGAGCACCTGGTGGTACTTTGATGCTTCTGCATTGCTTGAGTATGCAGATAATCATGTCCACAATCATATCAATATAATATAAAAGCAAAATACTACGGATGCTGGAAATCTGAAACAAAGACAGAAAATGCTGGGAAATCTCAGCAAATCCAACAGCATTTGCGGACAGAAAAACAGAGTTAATGTTTCGAGTCCGTATGACTCTTCTTCAGAGCTTCAGTGCTTTTTGTCTCCACAGATACTGTTAGACCTGCTGAGTTTTTCCAGCATTTTCTGTTTTTCTCCCAATCGTATCAGTGTGGCTACACCTGAACTGCCTCAGTTGCAAAGGAATGGTCACTTTTTACAGGTTCCCTAAATGCGTGGCCACTTCCCTTGCCCTCCCTACCTCCAACCCCGAATGTTTGTGCGCTATATTCAATGGCAATGCCACCCTTGCACCCCCCCCACCAGTCACCTCAATGGCAGTACTGCCCTTAACCCCGAACCCAAAGCCCCGAAGCTTTAAGTCAAACAGGCCACCCTGGCAAGCGCTGCACAACGTTACTGTGTACTCGCATCCGAATTCCCGCCAAAGTGCAGGCCGCCAAGTTCACACCTTTTATATGCTGTTCTGAAAATATCAGCGTGCCTTCCTGCGGAGGGGGGAGGGGGACAATTCCGGCAGGCTGGCTTGATAATGATATGCTGATGTATTACAATGAGGTTCCTGGCAACCGATGGCGGGCTGTGCGGACGATCGCGAACTGGTTTCCTGCTGTCGTAAAAACCAGTTGTGCCATATTATCCATTCACGCCACCGATCATGCCCACACCAGTGGACACGGAAAATTCCTGCCCTATGCTTCAGTTATATAAAGCACTAATGAGACCACACCTGGAGTATTGTGTACAGTCTTGGTCACTTTATTTAAGGAAGGATGTAAGTCCATTAGAAACAGTTCAAAGAAAGTTTACTAGGCTAGTATCAGGAATGGGCAGGTTGTCATATGTGGAAAGGTTAGATAGGTTGGGCTTGTGTCCACTGGAGTTTAGAAGAGTAAGAGGCGACTTGACTGAAACATATAAGATATTGAGGGGTCTTGACAGGATGGATGTGGAGAGGATGTTTCTTTTTGTGGGCAAGTCTAGAGCTAGGGGTCACTTTAAAAATGAGGGGTCACCCATTTAAAGTGGAGATTAGGTAAACTTTTTTCTCTCAGAGGGTCATGAGTCTTTGGAACTCTGTTCCTGAAAAGGCAGTGGAGACAGAGTATTTGTATATTTTTAAGGCAGAGATGGATAGATTCTTGTTAAGCAAGGGCGTGATATGTTATCGGAGGTAGGAGGATGCAGATTTGAGGTTACTATTGGATTAGTCATGATCTTATTAAATAGCAGAGCAAGCTCAAGGGAATGAATAGCCTACTCCTGCTCCTTGTTCATATGTAACTCCCTTAACAGCACTGTGGGTGTATCTATAGCGTATAGACTGCAGCAGTTCAGGAACAGCAATTCTCAAGGGCAATTAGGAATGGGCAAAACATGCTGGCCTAGCCAGCAATGCACACATCCCAAGAAAAAATATTCTGCACAGTTAAACAATAAGATTTTACTCAAGTGTTGTGAACTATTTTTGGCCCTTGGCTGTCCTAGTGTTTCCAAAGTGAATTCTTGTTTTCATAATAGTAGGTTGAAAATCTTGTTATGATTTGAAGTCTCTGATTGCATACCGAAAGTATTCAGCATCCCTGCCATAATGTGGTGGTGGAAGGTTGTAATCAGTTTTTGGCTGCATTTCAAATACCTAAAGGGATGTACACTCAAATCTGGAAGACTAACACAGGAAAGGAAAGCATTGCTTTTAGTTTGCTGTGAGATGATATGGAAAGTCAAAACAACAAACACAACAGCTATATTGTCAGGGTTATATCAGAGTTGTTTGTTCTTCCTATTTTTATGCTTAACAGTTTAGAGAATATCAAGATTGAAATATTTTTCTATTTCTTTTAACATTGTCACTTGCCATCAAGTGTAGGACTGAGCCCAATTATAACTTCATCTGAACAATTCAATACCTTGAGGGTGAATTATCAAGGGATCTTCGGGTCCTTTGACTTGGATTATTGTAAGATTTTTGGACTCCTCTTCTCACCTGGAAAAAATGTCCTCACACTAGTCTTCCAAGTGACAGTAAGCGTCAGCACCGTGAAGGGTAGGTCATCAGCATAACGTAGGAAACAAACTTGGGATCTTGAAATCTATATGGTACGTTTTTTTGTGTAAATGCTTTTCAGATTTACAATAGCTTGTCCAGATTTAATTGGCCCAGAAGCCATTTTTTAAAAATACATGTTGAAAGTGTTTAGGATAATCTTAAATGCTAGTCACCATTATTTTTAACATTCTTTATAGACAGCTTAGGCCACCAGAGTGACCACTGACAACATAATTCTGGAGCAGACGTTTAAAACCTTGTATGGAGATCCTCTACAGCCTTCTAGGCATAATGTCTGGCAGAGATTAATGAGCCTGTCACAATTATGCTAACAAGCCTGAGGCCAGAGGCTCATCCAGAGTCAGGAGTGCATTTCTGTGGTGGGTGGAAGTCCAGCCACATTAAAGACACCAAAAGCAGAATAATACGGGCAGAATTTTCCCAGAATCGCACTGTGTGGTATCGGGCGGGCAAATGAGAGCCTACCCGCCGATGAAAATGACGGGTTTTCACGTCGTATCTTCCTGAGCCTGCCTCATTATATATTCACTCCTGCAAAACATGCCGTTTCCATGGTGACCAGGCTCTCATTTGCCTGCTCGCCATCACGCTGTTGCATCACGCTGGCCACCATCTTTAAAAGGCAGCCGCAGGCAAAGCGCTCATCGCCAACAGCTCACCACTGCTGCCTGGAGACATGGCCAGAAAAGGCAAAAGACTGCAGCCCCCCTGCTTCAATGATGGGTCCCTTGAGCAACTGCTGGATGCCGTGGAGGCCCACCGGGATGTGCTCTCCCCCTGCTCTGGCCGCAGGATGGGTAGTAATGTCACCAGCCCGGCTTGGGAGGCAGTAGCAGCGGTGGTCAGCATGAACACCCTATTGAGGAGGACAGCCATCCATTGCCGCAAAAGGATGAATGACCTCCTTTGTTCCTCCAGGGTAAGTCACTTTTTTCATCACTTCCAACTCACACACTCACAAACCCATCATGCATCCACAGAACCCTCACTCACTGCCAATGCAAGGGACGTCACCATTCACTCTTTCACACACACCATCATTGTCCTCATTCTGTCCATGGGACCACTCACCACCCATACAGGCCAGGCATACTTATCATCTGGCCTGGCAGGCATCCTGATACACTCTCCCCATCTCTATCCAAGAAGGACAAACTGGCTCACATCAGGAGGGAAAGGTCTCAGACAGATGGAGGGATGCCCGAAATTAAAATTCTGACAGAATTTGAAAACAGAGCCATCCAGGTGGCCGGCGATGACTGGGACCGGCCCTGTGCTAACGGTGAGGTCGCGCTGCTCTACCAAATGAGGGTCCAGCAGACAACCATGCCATGAGTGATGTGTTCTCTTTCACAGGCCACTGCCATGCACTAATTATCTCCCATTGCTTTCGCAGGCACGTCTGCCAAACAGCCAACAGAGTCCATAACCCGGGGCCTGCAATCAAGCTCTGAAGAAACCTCTGAAGAGGAATCTGAAAGCACCCACCCTGAAGTCCCGTCACAGCGCTCTCCCATACCCTCCACCAGCACAGAGACACACACTTCGGTGGGACCTAGCTTTAGATCCTCAGGATCATAACCTGGTGAGAACAACGCATTTTCTGATCCACTGCAGGCGGAGGCAGGCACTTCCTAGGTCCCCTGCACTCGGAGGACTGCTGGAGGCCAGAACGTTGCTCAGTCCAAGTCACATGATGAGCCTCTGGACTTGGTCATATCACAGTTGATGCAAAGGCAAGCTAGGGAACAACAGGAAGGGATGTCTGCTGTACTGCTCAGATTGCAAGGCACGATGGAGGAGTCCGTCCGTCTTCAGGCTGAGGTATTAGCACTGGCATTGCGATGCACCAAGGTCAACACTGGCAGGATGGCGGTCGCCACGGAGACCTTGGTCCAGGACGTCACTCTTGCACTGCTGATGCCATCGCTGATGCCATAGTTGGCCTCCAACAGTGTATATGCGAGTGGGGTGCTGAGCAGCTCGATGTCACTTCAGCTACCCCTTTCGCTCACGGAGTCAGCCAGGCACCCTTGGGCACCCATAGGGAGGAGGATCAGCAGGTGCATGTTCCAGGGCCATCCACCCAGGTGACTGGGAGTGACTGGCCCATCTAACTCCCCTCTTCCTGTGACCTCCACAGATCCAGTTTCACAGGCTGAGGAGGGTGCCACTGCCACACAGCAGGACCCCAAAAGCAGGCCGGGGCTCTCCAAGTCTCAGCCCTCCAGAGGACTCCTGCCAAAGTCATCGCAGACAGGGCATCACAGTCAGCAGGCTGCCTCACCTCTGCTGTAGATGTCCAGGGAGCATCAAGACAGGGCAGGGTTAGGAAAGTTAGGTAAATGTAGTTGCACAGCCTGGCCACGGGTGTTTATCACTTATACATACTGTTCATTATTGACAATAAAGTCCTAAGAATGTCATCCTGCCTGTGGTTCCTTGTTCTGATGAGCAGCGTTCTTGTCATTCAGATGTGAAACCTTTCTGCACAAGATAAAAGGCAGGTGTCTCAGTCTAAGGTCTCTTCCCTGTGCTCTGTTCGGTCTTCAGACCACCATGATGGTCCAGCCTTACACTCCCTGGAAACATTACTTTTGCCTGCACCTCGGCAATGCTGGTCATTGCAGCCAGAATGTAGTGGGCAGGTGCCACAGAGTTCTCATACTCTCTGTGTGCTCTCAGCACCTCTAAGGTGGGAATGGCCTCCATCACAACAGCATCTGCAATCAGTGATGCTATGCACCAGCTCCTGAGGTGCTGAAGGCGGACATAGCATCAGATGCATTGAAAGTTTCATGGCTGCGTCTGTGAGATAGCCCTGATCATGGAGCACAAGCGAGCTGCCCTCGGCCAGACAAGAGTCAGACATTCTCAGAGGCTGTGCGAAGATCGATGGAGTGGCCTGGCTGAAGTTGTCATCATCCTCCTGCCATCGAGCAATTATTAGGGCCTCTACTGCATCTCCATGACAGGCACATCCTCACAGTCAAACGTTCACAACTGTGACGTGAGGATCTATGGGAACACCTCACTGCATGTCGTCATCATCCTCCACAAATCTGGCAGCTATGAGGGCCTCCTGAGTGTGCTCGCCTCATCTAGCCACTGCGAGAGCCTCATCCCTGTCGTCGTCACCACCGAGAACCCCCTCACCCTCATCCCCATCGGCGATGTCCTCATCAGAGGAGATGCGTAGCTCCTCCATCTCCTCCTCAGCCAGGTCCTCAGCCCGTTGCAGCGGCAGGTTGTAAAGAGCACAGCAGACAATGACGATGTGTGACACCCTCTGCGGACTGTATTGCAGGGTTCCACCAGACCGGTCCAGGCACAGGAATTGCATCTTCAGCATCCTGATGGTCTGCTCCATCAAGTTGCAAGCTGCTGCATGAGCCTCATTATAGCGCTGCTCTGCTGTAGCTGAGGCCACCGCACAAGTTTCATCAGCCACAGCCTCTGTGGGTAGCCCTTGTCCCCAAGGAGCCAACCCTGCATCCTCTGTGGACCCTAGAAGACTGCAGGGATCTGCGAGTGACTCAGGATGTAGGCGCCATGCACACTCCCTGGAAACCGTGTGCATACCTGCAGGATGCGTTTCTGGAGGTCGCATACCAGCTGCACGTTCAGTGAGTGGAAGACCTTGTGGTTGATGAAGTCCACTGAGTGTAGTGATGGAGACCTGTGCACCACATAAGTACAGTCAATCACACCCTGTACCTGTGGGAGTCCCGAGATCAGGGCGAATCCAATGGCCCTTGCATCCTGGCTGTCCCGGGCCTGGGCCCGGGCGAAATGCACATCGTTGTGTGCCATGGAGAAAATGGCATCTGTGACCTCATGGATGCATTTGTGAGTGGCAGATTGTGTAATCCCACAAAGGTCACCTGTGGATTCCTGAAAGGAGCCACTGGCATAGAAATTGTGCACCACAGTCACTTTCACAGCCACTGGCAGTGAATGCCCCCCCCATGTCCCCTAGGCGCTAAGTCTTGCAGTAAGTGGCAGATGTGAGCCACCAGGTCCCTAGACATGTGCAGTCGTCAGCAACACTGATTCTCAGTCATCTGCAGGAATGGCAGGCGGCATCTATGGTGTCGCTAGGCACTGACCAGTCATGGTTCACTGTCTCTCCTGGGCAACATGTGTGGGAGCCCCTGCTGCCCTTCTTCATGAGGTTGCTGCTCCTGCCTTTGCGCGGACAGGTGCCCTAGTCACTCTCTCCTCCATCTTCTATAGCCTCTGTAGGATCACCAGGATCCATGATCCTGACATGGTCCTCTGCAGTACGAAAGAGAGAGCGGCATAGTTATCATGGCTGTACTTAGCACCTTTCCTGACCCTGTGTGACCATTCCTTAATGCTTCCCGGAGAGTGCTGGTCATCCCTCGGATGGCCAGAGATGAGTGCGCTGCATGGCTGCCCTGTCAACCTGTGACATGGGGGACACTGGTCCAAACCAGGATGCTGAGGTTGCAAGGGGCTGTGAGCGCCTCCAGCAGTGACTGCTACATGACCAGCATTGGCAACATGTGCAGTCCAACTGCTCCACGATCCAATAAAGTGGCAGCGGACTCGAAGTCCGTGCCAGGGGGAGTGGAGCGCTTGGTGGTCCTTTGGTGCCTCTGCAATGCTTGCACAGGCACGCAGGCTATCAGCCTGACCCCAATCATATCATTTTGGTTGCACCTGATCTGTATTAGTAGCAGAGGCATGGTCAGTATATACAGGTGTCCCTAATTCGTGGCCACTTCCCTGTGCACAAGATGCAGCACCAGGACAGCCATTGCCCGTCTACCATCAAACCTTTTAATGTAATTTCCCAATATACCATAGCCAACTTGCCCCTCATGCATCCGTAGTTACCTTTGTTTAGATTTAAGGCTTCTTTACAATGTGATTATTAACTCGACCTTTCTGATTGCACAATACTAGATCTAAAATAGCCAATTCCCTAGTTGGTTCTGAAACAAACTGTTCTAGAAAACCATCTTATATACATTCCAGAAATTTGTCCTCCACAGCATTAGTACTAATTTTGTCTACCCAGTCTATAGGTAGATTGAAGTCCTACATGATTACTGTATTTCCCTTGTTAAAAGCACCTCTATCCTTCCTAAATGTTGAATTCAGTTCCGAACCTTGGTCACCCTGCAGTCTTGCCTCCGTACTGGCAATGAGATCATAGTTGTTTACTTCTGTTTATGCTGTCAATTCATCTACTTTGTTGTGAATGCTGTGTGTATTCATATAGAGTGTCTTTAATTTTGCCTTTTTAACATATTTCTTTATTTTGACCCTATTTGATGCTGGCCTTTGTTTCGCTGCCTTCCAATTTTGCTTACTACTTTTTTTCCTACCATTACTAGCTTTGTTTTTCTCCAATCAGATATCCCTCTCTGGTGCCCATTCCCCTGCTAAGCTCGGTCAGCGAGCACAGAGTGATGTTTGAATGGGACTTGGCGCAAGTGAGAACACAGAATTTTGGATGACCTTAAGTTGTGGTAGATAGAATGTGGGAGGCAAGAAGTGCATTGGAATAGTTAAGTTTAGAGGTGAGGCATGGGTGACAGTTTCAGCATAAAATGAGCAGAGGCGAGGGCGGTGTCAGGCAATGTTATGGAAGCGGAAGTAGTCCATCTTAGTCATGGCACAGATAAGTAATAGGAAGCTCAGCTCGGAACCAAGCATGACACCAAGGGTGAAAACTGTCTGCTTCAGGTTCAGACAGTTGCCAAGGCAATTGAGCTTGTATGGAGACTGAATGTAATGGTCTTGGTCAAAGTTCAACGGGCAATGGCTTTGGTCTTCCCAATTGTTAATTGGAGGAAATTTCTGCTCATCCTGCACTGGATGTTGAACAAGCAATGTGAAATTTTAAAGTCAAGGAGGAGTCGCGAGTGGTGATGTTGCGGTAGAGCTGGGTGTCATCAACGTACATGTGAAAACTGATGCTGTAGATGATGTAATTGAGGTTGAGCATGTGGAGGAAAACTAGGTGGAAGCCAAGATAGATCCTTGGGACATGTCAGAGGTAATGTTGTGGGAGCGAGCAGAGAAGCCAATCAGATATCTCTCTCTGATCCCCAACCCCCTGCTAAGCTAGGTCAGCGAGCACAGAGTAATGTTTGAATGGGACTCGGTGCAAGTGAGAACACAGAATTTTGGATGACATTAAGTTTGTGGAGGATAGAATGTGGGAAGCAAGGAGTGCATTGGAATAGTTAAGTTTAGATTAAATAGATAAGAATGAGACCAGATGAGTGCAGTCCCACTCAGCTGGACAATGGTAAAGATGGGTGGGGGAGGATTGTATGGCAAACCCTGTCAAAGGCTGCAGACAGGTTAGGATGAGGATATTGACTTTTGTCACAGTAGCATAGGATGATGCCTGTAAATTTAAAAAGAGCTGTTTTGGTACTGTGGCAGAGCGGAATCCTGAGAGCTTCATTGTTATACTTATTGCAAAATCTGAGCCAGTAACGAAGTTGAACTGAAACCTTCAGAGAGAGGCTAGCTATCTAGACTCTTTGAAGAGAAAAAGACAGGTCAGAATATTTTCATTAGTTGGCAATGAAAGGATTACTAAAAGAAGCACATGAGTTAATCCGTCACATGCCATGAATAATTTACAATTTTCCAGTAAAAGTTGGCATTAGTAAAGTTTAACAACTTCTGTAAATGTATATTACGTTTATTATTAGTGTTCATTTATTTTTTAACAAACTTGATTAGCTGGTTAATCCTGTGAAAGTATGGCATAGAAGCAAAAAAAAAAATCTAAAAAAACAGTTTGTTATTCCAGGTGTACTGAGATATCATTCCCGATGCCCCTCGAGAAGGGCAGAGGAATACCCCACCCCCCTATCTGGTAATGTAGTATCAATGAAAAGCTCTTGTTACCATTATAGCTTGTTGAATTGATGCCAACTCTCTACTGCTCTATTCTTAAATTGGCAAAAGAATAAACATTTCATCAGACCGGATGACTTGGGGCTATAAACAATATATTAGGTTACAGAATTTCTAACTCGTGACTCCTAAACATGAAAAGAGAAGACCTTTTGTTAAAACTATTAATGATTCTAAACCTGGATCAGAACCTGCATCATAAAAGAAGCAAAACTTCAATTTATAATAGTCCTTAGGATGTCCCTAATTATTTATAGCTGAAGAATTGCTTTTAGAAAGAAAGAAATTATATTTATCTAACTCATTTCACAACCTCAGTTAATTAAGAACTTCTGAAGTTACTGTTACAATTCTGATAATCTGTTTTAGTGATGTTTCTTAAGGGATAAACATTAGCCAGGATACTGGGAAGGATTCCTCTTCTCTTTGAATACTGCCATGGAATTTCTTACATCCATCCAAGTGAAGAAACTGGGCCTCAGTTTAATCCAAGAGTTTTAACAGATCCAGCCTTTGGAACATTTCTACCCAGTTTGCAATTTGCAATGCATAAGGTTGCTGTACGTCCAAATGGAACTTGAGTGGGCAAATGAGTGTAGCTGAGGAAACTGAGTACAAACCTAAGAGTTTGGTGAGTGGCAGAGTTCAGTGAAGTGGAGAAGGAGGTGTTCATTTCTTTTGCTTTTGTACTTTCCTCACCCTGTAGGAGATGGTGGTGTAGTGGTAATGTCGCTGAACTAGTAATCCAGCGACCCAGGCTAATGCTTTGGGGGCATGAGTTCAAATCCCGCTATGGCAGCTGGTGGAATTTAAATTCAATTAATATATCTGGAAGTGAAAGCTATTCTCAGTGTTAGGGTAAAATTAAATATGCTAAAAGAATTTACTGAAGAACACTTCACATCTCCAAGCAGCCATGGATGTTAAACCTATTGACAGCTGAGGGTAAGCACATGGACATTGCACACAAAGGAGCTTTGAGTTTGTGTGATTTACACAGTTTCAAGAGATGAGATAATGTCCAATCGTAGGCAGAACCATTCAAGTGGTGCAACGATGTGGTGAAGCCTTGAGAGCTGGACTAGAGATAAAACATAACATAAAGTTAGTTTAGGTATACCCCTCTCTCAGATAGGGACAGGGTAGATGGCATAGCTTAGATATGGGAGGACATACAAAGACAAGAGAGGTCTTTGATGAAACACAAGCAGTCTTGAGTTGAGGAACCAAGGTCCTTGTGTATGTGTTTTAATTTTGATTGGATAATATAATTATGTATACACCCTTTAGAATAATTGGTTAACAAAATCACATTTTTATGTACTCAATAGGATAGTTTTAACATGGTACCTCTGTGTAGGTTACCTATTGGATATATTCAAATGTACTCAAATGTATTGTGATAAGAAAAAGTACAAAAGTAATGAAATGTAATCAATCAGGGAGGTGGGTCTTCATTCTTAGGAATGATTGCGGCTCCCTTGCACTTGCTTGGATAAAACCGGTAATGGAAGCCTGAGTCTCACTGGTCGCTATGTGATCGCGGAGTGTAGTTTCTCCTCTTCAACTGGTCAATGTGGTAGTTGCAGGTTGGGAGGGAATTCCCTCTTCACTCAGTAATGGTGACCATGAAACTATCATTGAATGTCATAGAAACCTATCTGGTTCACTAAAGCCCTTTAGGGAAGGAAATCTGCTGGCCTACATGTGACTCCAGACCCTTGGCAATGTGGTTGAGTCTTAACTCCGCTTTGAAATGGCCTCCCAAGCCACTCAGTTCAAGGGCAATTAGGAATGGGCAATAAATGCTGGCTTTGCTAAAGATGCCCACATCCCGTGAAAAAATAAAAGGAAAAAGGAATTGGTTCTTACTGAACTACAGGGAAAGGAGCTAGCTGTTTGGTGAGTATTTGGTAAGTGGTTAAGGTCTATTCTAGTCCTAAGGTTTAAAATAGTATACAAATTGATGTTAAAGTTAATAAAATATATAAAAAAGCAACATTAATAAATGAATAATATAACTAATTAATTAAAACACAGGATGGCAGGACAGGTGATGTGTCAAGGCTGCAGCATATGGGAACTCCTGTATACCATTGTGATAAAGAGAAAACACATCTGCAGTAAATGTTTGTGGCTTGAGGAATTTCAGCTCAGAGTCATTAAGCTGGAGGCTGAGCTGCAGACTCTGCGACACATCAGGGAGCGGGAAAGTTACCTGGAGACGGTCACAGAGGCAGTCTTGTGATTTGGTCAGTGGGGTCAGGGACATCAGGGTGTGACTGTGAGTGAAGCAGGTAAGGGACCCCAGGGGGCAGCAGTGCAGGAATGTCAGCCTCTGCAATTCTCCAATAGGCTTGAGGTTCTCTCAGCTTGTTTGGATGAGAGCAGGGGCCGCAGGGTGGATGAGCAAACTGACCATGGCACCGTGGTACAGGAAGCCATTCAAGTGGAGGAGAAAAAAGGAATGTAGTGGTAATAGGGGACAGTGTAGTGAGGGGGATTGACACTGTTCTTTGCAACAAAGAGCGAGAGCCCAGCCAGCTGTGTTGCCTGCCTGTTGCCAGGGTTTGGGGCAGCTGCTTAGGGCTGGAGAGGAATTTGCAGTGGGGAGGGAGGATCCATGTCGGTACCAACGACATAGGTAGAACTAGGAAAGAGGTTCCGCATAGACAGTATGAGGAGCTAGACACTAAATTAAAATCTCTGGATTGTTACCTGAGCTGTGTGCAAATTGGCAAAGGGTACATAAAATTAGAGAGATGAATATGTGGCTCAAAGACTGGTGTCGGAGAAGTAGGTTCCGGTTTGTGGGGCACTGGCACGAATAATAGGGAAAATGCGGCTTGTACTGTTGGGACGGTCTGCACCTTAACCATGCCGGGACCAGTGTTCTTGCGAACCATATAACTAGGGAAGTAGAGAGGGTTTTAAACTAAATAGTGGAGGCAAGGGATCAAATGAGGAGAGATGTGGCATATCAAAGGGTAGGGACAAGGTAAGAGAGGAAAATAGTAAGATGGGAAGTGAAGATCAGAGAATGGCAGGAAGGGATAGAGAGAAAAAAACTAAGAATGCACCTATAAGATTAGATGTTACAAAAAACAAAAAGACAAAACTAAAAGCTCCGTATCTGAATGCACGTAGCATTCATAACAAAGTAAATTAATTGATAGCACACTTCAGTCATATTGCCTGTCAATTAAAACATTTTGCAATTCTGGGGTCTGTATCCCTCTATTCCCATCTTATTCATGTATTTGTCAAGCTGCATCTTAAACACCACTATCATACCTGCTTCCACCACCTCCTCTGGCAGCGAATTCCAGACGCTCACTACCCTCTGCATAAAAAACTTGCCCTGCACATCTCTATAGTTTTATCCTCTCACCTTAAATCTATGTCCCCTAGTAATTGACTCTTCCACCCTGGGAAAAAGCTTCTGACTATCTACTCTGTCCATGCCACTCATAATTTTATAAACTTCTATCAAGTCACCCCTCAATCTCCGTCGCTGCAGTGAGAACAATCCGAGTTTCTCCAATCTCTCCTCATAGCTAATAACCTCCAGACAAGGCAGCATCCTGGTAAACCTTCTCTGCACCCTCTCCAACGCCTCCATATCCTTCTGATAATGTGGCAACCAGAATTGCACGCAATATTCCAAGTGTGGCCTAACCAAGGTTCTATACAGCTGCAGCATAACTTCCCAGCTTTTATACTTAATACCCCTGCCAATGAAGGCAAGCATGCCATATGCCTTCCTGACTACCTTATCCACCTGCGTTGCCACTTTCAGTGACCTGTGGACCTGTACACCCAGATCCCTCTGCCCATCAATGCACTTAAGGGTTCTGCCATTTACTGTATAATTCCTGCCTGTATTAGACCTTCCAAAATGCATTACCTCGCATTTGTCCGGATTAAACTCCATCTGCCATTTCTCCGCCCCAATGTCCAACTGATCTATATCCCGTTGTATCCTTTGACAATCCTTTTCACTATCTGCAACTCCTCCAACTTTAGTGTCGCCTGCAAACTTACTAATTAGCTCAGTTACATTTTCCTCCAAATCATTTATGTATACTACAAACAGCAAAGGTCCCAGCAATGATCCCTGTGGAACTCCACTAGTCACTGCTCTCCATTCAGAAAAGCACCCTTCCACTGCTACCCTCTGTCTTCTATGACCAAGCCAATTCTGTATCCATTTTGCCAGCTCACCTCTGATCCCGTACGACTTACCTTCTGTACCAGTCTGCCATGAGGGACCTTGTCAAAGGCCTTACTGAAATCCATGTAGATAACATCCACTGCCCTTCCATCATTGATCATCTTTGTCACTTCCTCCGAAAAACTCGATCAAGTTAGTGAGACATAACCTCACCATCACAAAACCATGCTGCCTCTCACTAATACGCCCATTTGATTCCAAATGGTAGTAAATCTTGTCATGAAGAATCTTCTCCAATAATTTCCCTACCACTGATGTAAGGCTCACCAGCCTGTAATTTCCTGGATTATCCCTGCTACCCTTCTTAAACAATGGAACAACATTGGCCATTCTCCAGTTCTCTGGGACCTCACCCGTAGCCAGTGAGGATACAAAGATTTCTGTCAAGACCACAGCAATCTCCTCCCTTGCCTCCCTCAGTACTCTGGGGTAGATCCCATCTGGCCCTGGGGACTTATCCACCTTAATATTCTTCAAGATGCCTAACACCTCTTTTTTGATCTCAACATGATCCAGGCTATCTACACACTCTTCCCTAGACAAACCAACCGCTAACTCCTCTTTGGTGAATACTGATGAGAAGTATTCATTTAGTATCTCTCCCATTTCTTCTGGCTCCACACACAGATTCCCACCTCTGTCCCTGAGTGGGCCTACCCTTTCCCTTGCTACCCTCTTGCTTTTTACATATGTGTAAAAGGCCTTGGGATTTGCCTTAATCCTGGTTGCCAGTGACTTTTCATGACCCCTTTTAGCCCTCCTGACTCCTTGCTTAAGTTTCTTCCTACTTTATAGTCTCCACGGGCTTCATCTGTTCTCAGCCTTCTAGCCCTTATGAATGCTTCCCTTTTCTTTTTGACTAATCTCACAATATCCTTCGTTATCCAAGGTTCCTGAAACTTGCCATGCTTATCCTTCATCCTAGCAGGAACATGCCGGTCCTGAATTCTTATCAACTGACGTTTGAAAGCCCCCCATATGTCAGTTGTTGATTTGCCCTCAAACATCCGCCTCCAGTCTAGATTCCTCAGTTCCTGCCTAATATTGTCATAATTAGCTTTCCCCCAATTAAGCACCTTAACCCGAGGACTCCTGTTATCCTTATCCACCAGTACCTTGAAACTTACTGAATTATGTTCACTTTTCCCGAAATGCTCCCCTACTGAAATTTCGACCACCTGGCCAGATTCATTCCCTAATACCAGGTCCAATATTGCCCCTTCCCTACTTGGACTATCTACATATTGTCTCAGGAAGCCCTCCTGGATGCACCTTACAAATTCTGCACCATCCAGACCCCTAGCATTAAGTGATTCCGAGTCAATATAGGGAAAGTTAAAATCACCTACCACAACAACCCTATTGCTTTTACATCTTTCCAAAATCTGCCTACGTAACTGTTCCTCAATCTCCCGCCAGCAATTGGGAGGCCTATAGTAAACGCCCAACGTTGTGACTGCACCCTTCCTATTCCGGAGCTCTACCCATATTGCCTCGCTACATGAGCCCACTGAGGTGTCCTGTCATACAGCTGTGATATTCCCCTTAACCAGCAGTGCAGCTCCCCCACCTCTTATACATCCCTCTCTATCCTGCCTGAAACATCTAAATCCTGGAATGTTTATCTGCCAATCCTGTCCATCCTTCAACCAAGTCTCTGTAATAGCAATAACATCATAGTCCCAAGTACTAATCCAAGCTCTAAGCTCATCTGCCTTGCCTGTTATACCTCTCGCATTGAAACAAATGCATTTCAGACCCCCAGTCCCACTGTGTTCAGTAATTTCTCCCTGCCTGCTCTTCCTCTTAGTTCTACTGGCCATATTCACTGGTTCCCAGTCATTTATTTCACCCGCTGACCTGTTGCTCTGGTTCCCACCCCCCCTGCCATACTAATTTAAACACTCCCGAGTGACACTAGCAAACCTTGCAACCAGGATATTGGTGCCCCTCCAGTTTAGATGCAACCCGTCCTTCTTGTACAGGTCCCACCTGCCCCGGAAGAGATCCCACTGATCCAGATATCGGAAACCCTCCCTCCAGTCATGTGTTTAGCTGTACTATCTTCCTATTTCTAGCCTCACTGGCATGTGGCACAGGGAGTAATCCTGAGATTACAACCCCAGAGGTCCTGTTTTTTAACTTTCTGCCTAACTCCCTGAACTCCCGTTGCAGGACCTCATCACTCTTCCTGCCTATGTGGTTAGTACCAATGTGTACCAAGACCTCTGGCTGTTCTCCCTCCCCTTCAGAATGTCCCGTACCCGATTAGAGAAATCCTGGACCCTGACACCAGGGAGGCAATATGCCATCCTGGTGTCTCTTTCACAACCACAGAAGCCTATCTGAGCCCCTGACTATAGAGTCCCCTATGACAATTGCTCTTTTGTGCTTTGACCCCCCCCCCCTCCCCCACCACCGCTGAACAAAAGAGACAGCCATGGTGCCACTGTTCTGGCTACTACTGTTGTTTTCCCCTGATAGGCCATCCCCCCCTCAACAGTATCCAAAATGGTATACCTGTTAGAGAGGGGGACAGCCACAGGGGATTTCTGCACTGACTGCCTGCCCCTTCCAGCGGTCACCCATCTATCTGTCTGTACCTTGGGTGTGACCACGTCTCCAAAACTCCTGCCAATGATGCTTTCCGTCATCTGAATGCTCCTAAGTGCATCCAACTGCTGCTCCAACTGATCCATGTGAGGAGCTGCAATTGGGTAAACTTCCTGCAGATGTAGTTGCCTGGGACACTTGAAGCGTCACAGATTTCCCACATCCCACAGGTGAAGTATGATATAAATAAATATGATCTGATAGCCATTACAGAGATGTGGCTACAGGAAGACAAGGATTGGGCCCTGAATATTGAGGGATATATGACATTCAAGAAGAATAGGAAGCTGGGTAAAGGTGGAGGTAGCACCGTTATTCAAGGATGGCATTTGTACAATAGTTGAGATGACCTTGGTTCAGGAGATCAGGATGTAGAATCAGTTTGGGTGGAGATGAGGAATAGTAGGGGAAAGAAGTCACTAGTGGAAGTGATCTACAGGCCCCTAACAGTAACCACAATGTAGGACAATGTATACACGAAGAAATATTGGGTGCTTGTGATAAAGGGAAGGCAAATATCATGAGTGACTTTAATCTACATATAAACTGGAAAAATCAGATTGGCAGTTGTAGCCTGGATGAGGAGTTCACAGAATGCTTTTGAGATATTTTCTTAGAGCAACATGTTCTGGAACCATCCAGAGAGCAGGTTGTATTATACTTGGCATTGTGTAATGTGACAAGATTAATTAATGATTTCAGAGTAAAGGCAGCCCTAGGTAGCAGCAACCACAAAAATGATTGAATTTGAAAGGGAGAAGAGTGGTTAATTAAAGAAGTTAGGGAAAGCATCAAACTTAAGGAAAAACCATATGACTGCACAAAGGTGAGTGGCAGGTCAGATGATGGGTCAG
Organism: Carcharodon carcharias; assembly: GCF_017639515.1. Taxonomy (NCBI): domain Eukaryota; kingdom Metazoa; phylum Chordata; class Chondrichthyes; order Lamniformes; family Lamnidae; genus Carcharodon; species Carcharodon carcharias. Next base: position 155,401,278 of record NC_054472.1, read on the forward strand.
AATATAAAGAACGGCAAAGAATGACTAAAAGGTTAATCAGGAGAAAGGAATGAGAGGAAGCTAGCTAGAAATGTAAAAATGGATAGCAAGAATTTCTACAGGTATTTAGAAAGGAAAAGAGTTCGTAAAGTGAGTGTTGGTCCTCTAGAGAGTGAGGATTGGGAGTTAATAGTAGATAATAAGGAAATGGCGGATGAAATGAACAAATATTTTGCTTCTTCCTTCACTATAGACGATCCAAAAAACATTCTAGTAATAGCTGTAAATCAGGAGTTGGAAGGGAGAAAAGAACTTTGTGAAACTACAGTTATGAAGGAAGTGGTACTGTGCAAACTGATGGAGCTGCGGGCTGACAGCCTCTGGGTCCAGATGGACTTCACCCTAAGATCTTAAAGCAGGTGGCTAATAAGGTAGTAGATGCGTTGATGTTAATTTTCATTGAACTCAATGTTCAGTCCAGAAGGCTGTAAAGTGCCTAGTCGGAAGATGAGGTGCTGTTCCTCTAGTTTGCGTTGAGCTTCACTGGAACAATGCAGCAGACCAAGGATGGACGTGTGGGCATGAGAGCAGGGTGGAGTGTTGAAATGGCAAGCGACAGGGAGGTCTGGGTCATGCTTGCGGAAGACTGAAGGTGTTCCAGAAAGTGGTCACCCAGTCTGCGTTTGGTCTGTCCGATGTAGAGGAAACCGCATTGGGAGCAGCAAATGCAATAGACTAAATTGAGGGAAGTGCAAGTGAAATGCTGCTTCACTTGAAAGGAGTGTTTGGGCCCTTGGACATTGAGGAGAGGGGAAATAAAGGGGCAGGTGTTGCACCTTCTGTGGTTGCATGGGAAGGTGCCGTGGGAGGGGGTTGAGGTGTAGGGGGTGATGGAGGAGTGGACCAGGGTGTCCCGGAGGGAACGATCCCTGTGGAATGCCGCTGGGGGGATGAAGGGAAGATGTGTTTGTTGGTGGCATCATGCTGGAGTTGGTGGAAATGGCGGAGGATGATCCTTTGAATGTGGAGGCTGGTGGAGTGATAAGTGAGGACAAGGGGGACCCTATCATGGTTCTAGGCGGGAGAGGGAGGTGTGAGGGCTGATGCGCGGGAGATGGACCGGACATGGTTGAGGGCCTTGTCAACCACCGTGGGTGGAAAACCTCGGTGAAGAAGAAGGAAGACATGTCAGAGGAACTGTTTTTGAAAGTGGCATCATCACAACAGATGTGACAGAGGCAAAGGAACTGAGAGAATGGGATGGAGTCCTTACAGGAAGCGGGGTGTGAGGAGCTGTAGTTGAGGTAGCTATGGGAGTTGGTAGGCTTGTAATGAATATTGGTGGACAGTCTATCACCAGAAATTGAGACAGAGCGGTCAAGGAAGGGAAGGGAAGTGTCAGAGATGGACCATGTGAAAATGATGGAGGGGTGAAAATTAGAAGCAAAATTAATAAATTTTTCTAGGTCCAGACGAGTACATGAAGCAGCACCGAAGCAATCATCGATGTACTGGAGAAAGAGTTGTGGGAGGGGGCCGGAGTAGGACTGGAAGAAGGAATGTTCCACATACCCAATAAAGAAAGAGGCATAACTGGGACCCATGTGGGCACCCATAGCCACACCTTTTATTTGGAGCAAGTGAGAGGAGTTTAAGGAGAAATTGTACCCATTCTCTCAGTTCCTTCACCTCTGTCGCAGCCCATGAATACCTGAGAGGGAATCAACCTCTGACTGAAGACAGAAATTGACAGCAGTATCCACCAACTGCACGTGCACTTGGAAGAGATAGTCAGACATTGCCCATCGATAAGTTACCAATCAGGGCTGAGGAAGGTAGCAGACAAGACACATTTGAGATTGTTAGTCTAAAATCCAGCTTCTAGCTGAAAAAGTCTATTGTTAGAATCCACTGCGCAAGTGAAAATAAATGAGGTTTTTAAATAGAAATTTGAATTACCATTACGCGTTGCACAGTAAAGTTAGAGTGGAATAGAGGATTTGGCTGTGATCTTATTATATATGAAATCTTAGTTCAGACTTTTTAAGAAAATGAGGCAGAAATGTCATTGAAACAAAAGGCTGGCTCATAACTGCTGTCATCCATAATTGGGTGCCTTAATAAGGTTGCCAAATCTGGCTGGACATTTTCTGGGAGATGTCATTTTATGAGCTCCTACCTTCGACTGCCCTTCCCCAGACTCCAGCCGTTGGCTGCTCAACATGACAATCGTCACAGAGCCCACCATCCCGAGGCCTTACAACATGTCCGGTTTTGACATTTGAAAATTTGGTCACCCTATGGAGACCTAGTCTGAACAAGCTATTCTGGAGGACAGCTGGAGCAGGCAGGTCTGGCGTGTTTTGTTAAGAGGATCAACATTCTCAGCATTTAATCTGATTAATCAAGTGCCACTTGAAGCTGCTGGGCAAAAACCTAGAAAGCGCACTAAGACGAACTAGGTCTGATAAACTCATGCCAGAATTTCAAACTTTCTCAAAGGAGAAAAATACTGTATGATTTTACATTGAAAGGTAATAAATGTTTATTAAGTAAATGCACACAGGAAGTACATGACCTTTATATTCTCTTTTCAACTATATTTCGACTGCCTAACTTGTTGTCACTGTAGTCATACCTGTGACTAGTCAATGATTTCTATTGGGCAAAACTGCTGTTGTCAGCATTGCACAGAGCCCCCTGGGCTGCAACACAATTGTAGTCCCTGTGAAATTGTACCTTATAATGGTTAGGAGATATAATTATTCCATCAAGCAATCTGACTTCTGATATTTTACAACTCAGTACAATGCAGTATCAGAAACCATAGAATAAACATCTCCACCAATGATTTGCTAATCTGTCTACAAGCTCCATTGAGTTCAGTGATCACTGAGGTGATGAAATATTCCAGTCCGTTTCCGGGCTTTGCAACTACTAAATGCCATAGCAAACTTACTTTTGTTCCATGTCGAATGAGACATCCACTGGATAGAGCAATATGTTAATGTTGTTTAATTTTCAGGCTGGTATCTAATGATCATTTTAAGATATTGCCCAAAACTATTATTCAAAACTTGTAATGTTAATAAGGAATGGTGCTTTCATAAAAATATTTTGATTTATCACTAGCAAAAATAGAGTTATATAAATCTAGATTATGTAAATATGAGTGAGGATAAGTAAAAAATTAGGAAAAAATGCCTGAATTTTACGTTCCAAGGTCGGGCACACACCCGACCCAATCGCACGTGAAGTTGAGCGAAATTATGTCGGACATGCTTCCTGACGTCATTGCACACGCATGCAATATTAAGTTAGGCAGGCGCACGCAGGAGTCAGAGCCGCATCCATTGACAATTAAAGGGCCAATTAAGGCCAATAAAAAGCCTATTCACCATGATTTTACATTGCCTGTGCGATTTCGGACTCATTGCATGAGCAAAACGGGCAGACAGGCAGCACATTTTTATCAAATTGTCATCCAAGGGCAGTTAAAATGGGCCCGGAGAATTGCCATTGTGAATGGTGAGGAGTTTAGGAGATAGTTTGCTGCTGATTGCTTAATGAAACTTGACAGCTTTATCTCTGTTTTGAGCTTCAGTCTTTGCATTGCTAGCTTTCATTTCAGGACTTGGTGTCTCCAAGGCCCCTAGAGGATTTATACCATGTGAACCCTTCCGGCCACCAGACAGATTTCTGTTTCTCTGGTAATGGAGTTTGTCTACCCCACTGGTGGGACCTCCTCTGGAGGAGGAAGAGAGGGGCAGATGGGGGAGGAGGCCAGGTGTCCACAGGCAGTGTTCAAGGGAGCTACCTGTGGAAGGAGAGGCGCAGGCACAGATGGCGCAGGGCCAGCAGGGAGTCCAAGGTGGAAGAGGCCACAGAAGACGCCACTAGCCTGCTACCAGAGTGCACAGGCAGCAGTGCAATTACCTAAACATGTTAGAAGTGCATTGCTGAAGGAGGATCCGCCTCTCCATAGTGACTGTGACCTCTGTATTTCAGATGATCGGGCCGGAGACCACCTCCAACTGTATGGGTGGCCATCCATGCCAGTGGCTCTAAAGGTCACAGTGGCCCTCAGCTTCTATGCCTCCTGCTCTTTCCAGGGGTCAGAGGGAGATCTGTGTGGAGTGTCCCAATCAACTGTCTACAATTGCGTGAAGCTGGTCACTGACACTCTGTTCAGTTGGGTCATGACATTTATTACCGGACAGATGAGGCCAGCCAGGCTGAGTGAGCCAAAGACTTTCTTGTGATTGCTGGGTTCCCCTCCATCTAGGGTGCCATCAACTGCACTCATGTGGCCATCAAGGTGCCTGTGGGTGAGCCAGGTGCTTTGTGAACAGGAAAGGCTTCCACTCCATGAACGTGACCACAAGATGCAGATTCTGCAAGTTTGTGCAAGGTAGCTCCCATGATGCACACATCCTCTGATACTCACAGGTGCCAAGGCTGTTCATCTCTCTAGCTTGGTTGGATAGATGGCTGCTGGGTAACAAAGGCTATCCATTGAAAAGGTGGCTTATGACGCCTCTCCAGCACCCAAGGACAGAAGCAGAGCAGAGGCAAAATAGGAGTCATGCCCCTACAAGGGTGGTGATAGAGAGGACCATTGGTCTGCTGAAGATGAGATTCAGATGCCTGGACCATTCTGGGGGAGCACTGCAATATCCTCTAGAGCTGTGCACTCTCCACAATCTGGCTCTGGCAAGGCGGGACCCACTGGAGGATGAGGATTTCGAGGCAGCTCCATAGGCTGCAGATGATGACTCCAGCGGTGGATCAGAAGAGGTGCCTGGGGAAGAACACGTTGAGGACGTGGAGGCAGACCTCTGAAATCTTCAGGAAGGCCTTGATTCAACGCGCCTTCAGCCAGGCTGCCAAGGCATTGCTTCTACCTCATGCCAGGGGTGCCGCTTACTTGCCAGATGTTTGCAATGACACCTTCCATTGAACCCAAAGCCTAGTCAGTACCTGTGCAATAAAATTTTGAGCCGCTCACATCTAGCATGAGATACTGCCGTGCCCTGCACCTATATATAAAAAAAAGGAAGCATACTCAGGCCATTAACACAAAGGCCTGAGAGAATGAACGTAACATTATAAGGTGTTAACAGTCACACCGCTGTACAATTTAACAAATGATGGCAGAACAGAAGCTCACTGATGAAAAGTCCCAATTGTACTCACGGTGATTTAAATGAACATTTGAAATGCGGTGTCTTGGTGCCCCACCACCTCCCCCCGCCCCCCTTGCTGGCAGCGACCTTGGAACCAACATGCTAACTTAGGTGTCATATCAGCCCTGATGACCTTGGCGGTCATCCTCTGGCTGGCAGAGCCTGTGCAGCCACCGCCTGTGAGGGTGCATCCAGTGCCATGGCTGGGCATTCCTCAGCTGTCACAGCCTCATCAGATGGCACAGTCACTGACAGAGGGGCGGAGGAGCTGCTGCCACCATCCAGAGCACCTCGAGAGAAGTCCACAGAGATGACACGAAGCTTGTCCGCCAAGGTCAGTCTGGACCTCCCTGCTCACCATTGATGGACGGGCACCTAGCACTAGTTGCCTCATCCATCTCTCACACTGGCAGTGACCACGTGAGGTCATTGCCTGTGTGCGTGCTTGCAGGTCCGAGCACAACCCCAGAAACCCCTCAATCTTCCTGGAGCTGCCTCCCCATGAGAGTTGCCACCCTGTCAATGGAGGAGACAGTGCACTCGGTGCTCAGAGTCAATGCATTACTCATGCTCTACACAGACTCCATGACAGAGACCATGGCATGCAGACCTTCAGGAATCTTTGCCAGATCCTCCTGCACATTCCACTGGGCATCCAGCATCTGATGCCTAAAAGACAACTCCAGAAGCTCATCATCTGCCTCAGACTCAGCATGGTCCAGGTCTCCAGCCGTCCTCCGACTGATAGCACACTGGGTACTCTCAGCCTCCACCAGCTCCTCATGCCGGTGTGCCATGCCCTCCCCACTGTACACTGATATTGTAGCTGATGATCTAATGCCCACCAATGGCTTGTATCTGCACTGGTGCCTGGTGCAGAGAGGGGGTGTAACGCAAATGCATCTGATGGGCACTGATCCCCAGGTGTCAAGGGTGGCTCCTCGGGGTCCTGCAATCGTTTGTTGGAAGGCGATTCTAGGGGAGCAAACTGGCATGTCAGTGGTATCAGTCGTCACACTGTCACTGTGCATGCTAGACGAGATGGTGACACAGTGAAGGTCTGCATCATGGTGCCATCATCTTTCAATGAACAACGGGGACTGAAGGTTTGAGGTTTCCGTTTCAGATGAGACAACACAACAATGCTTACACACTCCGACACACTCACATCTGTGCACTGCATTCTCACATTCGTCAGAGACCCCTGCCTCTTCGCAACCGGTGGACAAGGCTGGGCGTCGGCACTCCATCTTCATATCCACCGCATCATCCACCTCATCCATCCGCATCAGATTCATCAGGATTGGGGGCCTCTGCCTGTCCTTGACCTCTCAATGGTGTTATGGCTTCTCTTCTCCTGAAAGAACATCCCTGGCTATCAAGATGTCCCTCCTGGCGCTGACCTCCTCCACAAGGGTTCTCAGGCACTCATCCAAGAACCAGGAGAGGACAACTGCCCATTGAATTTGTCCTCCCATGTGGCATGCCATTGCCATTCCACACAAACGTTTCTTCCTTGAGCTCAACAGTTCCCTCTGTGTCCCCTGGCAGCCTTCAGTTTGAATCCTGGCCATTGGACCCAGCGCCTGACAGGCTCCCGCCCCCGCCCAGCCCTTCCGACCAGTGAAAAGACACACTTCACACTGGGCGGACCTTCATTGGCCACTCAGCATGAAATCATGTTGAAAATGCAGTCTCACACGAGAGCAGATTATATATTTGCTTCCGGGCCTGTCGACTTCACACACACGCCATGTGTGAAATTCAGGCCATGGAATGCATCAGGCAAATGGCAAAGGCTTTTAAAAGTTTATTTTTATAGGGTCATAGAGTTATACAGCACAGAAACAGGCCCTATGGCCCATCATGTCCCTGCCGGCCATCAAGCACCTATCTATTCTAATCCCATTTTCCAACACTTGGCCCATAGCCCTGAATGCAATGGCATTTCAAGTGCTCATCTAAATACTTCTGGGTGTGCAAAGGTCAGTTCTTCATTAATTTTTCTTCTCCTTTTATTTCTTATTGTTCACCTGTCTGAGCAACTGTTTACTTTTATTTATTCCTGGCATGTGTGCACCATTGGCAAGCATTTCATACCCCAATCCTAATTTCCCTTGAGAAGATGAGATTGTTCCATCGTCTTTAATTGCTGTTGTCTGTACATTACAGGTACTCTCACAGTTAGGCATTTTAACCCAGCAACAATGGGCAGAATCCTGTGGTCCCCCCGTGGTGGGTTTGATGGCAGGGGAGCATTTAATCAGGTGTGTGGATGGCCTTCCTATGCTGCTGCCAATTGATGGCTACCTTGTGGCTGGCGGGCAGCTCGCCAAGCTGCGTGATCGACAAGCAAACCATATTTGCTTGCCGGCACCCAGGACGGGGTTGGGTTGGGAGAGGGCAGTTGATCCCTGGTTTAAAGGCACTCAGTGCCTGATTGATGCACCCAGCATCACAAAGCAGGTGGGTGGGAAGGGAGCTGAGAGCCACTGCTGCCAACCCCCCTCACACCCTTGTTCCGGCAGCTGCCACTGTCCCTCTGGTGGTGCTGCCACTCAAAAGAGCTGCTGGCCTCTGATTGGCTGGCGGCTGTTACAGGCAGGACTCCTGCCCCCAGAGTCCTGATCCCAGGAAATGGCCTGCCACTGGCCTGTCAACCATACTACCGGTGGACCTTCCTAGAAAGATATGAAGTGGGGATTTCCCTTCACCAGCATAAAAATTCCACCCAACAATATATTTCCATGTTCTAAAGTCATGTGGGCACAAAGGAAGGCTGTTGGGCTCATCAAATCCATGCGGAAAGTGTCAGAATTATGTGTGGCTTGGAGGCGATCTTAAGGTGGCGGTGTTTCCATGTGCCTGCTGCCCTTGTCCTTTTAGGCAGCGAAGGTCATACATTTGGGAGGTGCCTCTGAAGAAACTTTGATGAGGATTCAGTGTATCATGTAGATTTGGTATGCTGGTGGTGGAGAGAGTAAATGTTTAAGTTGGTGGATGGTCAATCAAACCGGCTGCTTTTTAATAGATGGCGTTGAGCTTCTTGAATATTGTTGGAGCTGCACTCATCCAGGCAAGTGGAGAGTATTCCATCACATTCCTGTATCTTGCAGCTTGTGGACAGGCTTTCAGGAGTCTGGAGATGTGTTACTCGCAAAAGAATATCAAGCCTCTGACCTGCTATTATAGCCACAGTATTAATATGGCAGGTCCAGTTAAGTCAATGATGACACTGAGGATGTTGATGGTGGGGGTTCAGCGATAGTAATCCCAATATGGTCAAAGAGACTCTCTCTAATTGGAGGTGGTCATTGCCTGGCAATTGTGTGGTACAAATGTTACTTGCCACTCATTAGCCCAAGCTGAATGTTGTCCAGGTCTTGCTACATGTGGCACAAACTGCTCCATTATCTGAGGAATTGCAAATTGAACTGAACACTCTGCAATCATCAGTGAATATCTCTTTTGACCATATTGGGACCAAGACTGTAATGTGGTCAGAAGATGATTGGTCCTGGCTCAGCAGATTATTGCTGAGTAAGTGCCACTTGAAAGCACTGTGGGTGACACCTTCCATTACTTCATTGATGATTGAGAGTATCTGGATAATTTTCCACATTGTTGAGTAGATGCCAATGTTGTAGCTGAAGTGGAACAGATTGGCTAGAGGCAAAGCTACTTCTGGAACCCAAGTCTTCAACACTTTTATAACCGGGATGTTGTCTGGGCCCAAAGCCTTTGTTGCATCCAGTATGCTCAGTGTTTCTTGATATCTTGTGGTGTGAATCAAATTGGCTGAAAATTGGCATCTGTGACTTTGGGTTCCTCAGGAGGAGGCTGAGGTGAATTATCCACTCAACACTTCTGGCTAAAGATGGCTGCAAATGCTTGATTCTCATTTTTTGCACCCGCGTGCTGGGCTCTGCCAACTTGAAGGTGGGGATGTTCATGCCACCTTCCCCTCCTATTAGTAGTTGTTTAAGTGTCTACCACCATTCATGACTGGATGCGCCAGAACTGCAGAGCTTTAATCTGATCTGTTGTTCTGGGATCACTTAGCTCTGTTCATTATATCTGTTGTAACTTCAGCAAATTGGCACCTCAGCCAGAAATTTACAGCCCTCTGGAGGGGGATGGCAGGCGGGAGAGAGGGCCTTAAGAATTGGGTGCCAGGGTAGCAGCACCATACCCACTGCCTACATGCTTTCTCCCACCACCGCTGGGATTTTATCTGCAGCAGGGAAGGCCTGTATCAAATATCCCATCAGGTGAAAGGACAAGTGGGGGCTGCCTCCTTTTCAGGTCCTCTATGCCCATCAGAGGCTCGCTCAGGTATTGGCCCACCCACATTTCTCCTCCACCTGCCCATCCACCCTGGCAACTCACTCCCCCTTATCAGGGCCTGGAAATCTGGCTCTGGCGAAATCCTGGGTGCAATGATTTGACGTACCGGACAGGTTTCTGCTTGAAACAGATAACTTTATTGCAGAGAGCTTTTCAGAAGCTACATGCTTGAACCAGGTCCTTGACTAGAAAGCCTCGCCGCATCCAGATTACCCACACTTACGCTCATTGGTCGGAGTCACCAAGAACAATCATGTGACTCCTGATAGACAGTAGGAAAGGCTATACCATCCATCACTACATTTCCTCCCCCTTTAGTTTTTTTACAGTTCCTATTTACAGAGAACATTTGAATATTCCACAACATAAGCATATATACAAATCAGGTGATTAACGATTAAGTCTCTGAGGTGGTTTCCTTGTTCGGTTAGAGCTGCGTAGCCCTACCACTTGAGGTTCTTCCACTGGATCGACATGATCAGGAACTGCGGCATCAGGTACATCATTGGAAAGTGGCAGTTCAGGGCTAGGAATTTCTGCAGCAACATCAGGTATGCCTATTCTATGTCAACCTGTCACCTCAGGGATTAATAGTTCAACGTTAATCATGGGCGGAATAGCTGGATGTAGGAATGTCTCTTTATTCCTAAGATGATTCACATATTTTTGAACAATTTGGTCTTCCACCTCCACCTGGAAGGACAAGGGATCACTTTCTGAGACAATTATACCAGGAACCCAACAAGGTCCAATTCCAAAATTCCCCATGAAAACCATATACCCTACAGTAAATCTTAGAGCTTTGCTATGAATATCATGATTCAATTTTTGATTACTCTGATTCTTCCCTACCCTCCCCTCTAAGTTTGGAAACACCAGACTTAACCTTGTATGTAGGCGGTGTTTCATCTAATTCAGACATTGTTGAACCCGTAGTTGAATGAGGCGTCGTACAATAATTGAGAAGAAAGCGGGAAAGTCAAGTTTCTAGAGTACCTTGGGATAACCTCTTCATTCCAGTTTTGAAACTTTGCACAGCTCTTTCAGCTAAGCCATTTGATGAGGGATGACATGGTGCTGTTTTAAAATGTCTGATTCCATTTAAACTAATTAATCTCTGAAACTCTACTGGTAAAGACTACCATTATCCAAAACGATGACTTCCTGTGGGCCATGTATACTATAACATTGATGCAGCTTTTCAATAGTTGCGCTTGATGTCGGTGATCTGACTTCATACTCACCCATCCATTTAGAATGCATCTATGATCAATAAAAACATGGTACCTAAAAATGGTCCTACATAATCAATATGTGTTCTAACACAGGGTCAACCAGACCACTCCCACGGATGCAGTGGAGCTGAAACAGGCAACTTCTGTTGTTGCTGACAATGGGGACAGTGCTTGACCATGATTTCAATGTCATTGTCTTATGCCTGGCCTCCAGACATAGCCTTGTGCAAACATTTTCATCTTCGATATGCCTGATTGCATACTGTGAAGCTCCGGCAAGAGTAGTTATCTTCCTTGCGAAGGGATGACGACTTTTGATCCCCACAAGAAGATTCTATCTTGACAACATAACTGTGTTTATCGGGCATGGAATGGTCTCATCTCTTCAGACGCTGGTGAATTCAATCACCCTTGCAATACAAGGTCTCGAACTTTCGACAAAATTGGATCTCTGTTTGTCCAATTCTTAATTTGCTTCACAAACACAGGTGAAGAACCCAAGAAATTCAGTAGAAGCACAACTTCTTGTGGCACTGGAGCATGTACAATGCTATCTGGTAATGGGAGATGACTGAGTGTATCTGTATTTGCAATATGCAATCTAGGATAGAGCATGAAGGTGTACTCATATGCAGATAATATCAAAGCCCAACGTTGATTTCTTGCTGGAAATTGATGGAATGGTTTTATCCTTACTGAATAAACCCATTAATGGTTTATGGTCAACACAATGATGAAATGTCACCCATGTAGATAATGGTGGAATTTCTTCACTCCAAATATTACTGATAAGCCTTCCTTTTCTGGTTGGGAATAAGTCTTCTCAGCTGCAGAGAGGATTCTGGAGATATAGCCAATTGCCCTTTCTGATCCATCTTCCATCCTATGTGATACACAGCTCCTACACCATAAGGAGATGCATCACATGCTGATACCAATTCTTTCGATGGGTCATAATGTACCAGTAAACATGATGACTGTAATAGCTTCTTAACTTTCACAAAGGCTTCTTGTTGCGAATTCCATGACCAATGATGATTCTTTTTTAACGAGTGTAATGGTGTTAAGACTGTTGACAAGTTTGGCAAGGAGCAGCTATAATAATTGATCATGCCCAGAAAAATCTTGAGTTCAGTTACAGTGGACAGAGAGGGCTCATCTTTGATTGCCTTAACTTTCTCTTCTTTCTCTTCTACTGGATGCAAACCCATGGCATCCACCCAGTCCCCAGGTAAGTAATTTCTGGGGCTTGGGATGCATATTTCTCTTTCCTTAATCGTATACCGGCATCCAAGAATCTTCTTAACCCCTCTTCCAGGTCGGCCAAATGTTCGGATTCAGTTGACCCTGTGATCAGAACATCATCTAGGTATTCAACTACTTGGGGATATATAAACAATTTAGACTTGAATGTAGGAGGGTTGATCAGTAAATTCGCGGATGACATGAAAATTGGTGGGGTGGTAAATAGTGAGGAGGATAGCCTTAAATTACAAGAGGGTATAGACGGGCTGGTGAGATGAGCTGATCAGTGGCAAATGGAATTTAACCCGGATAAGTGTGAGGTGATGCACTTGGGCAAGACAAACAAAGCATGGGAATACATGATGAATGGTAGGACCCTGGGAAGTATCGAGGATCAGAGGGACCCCTTGGTGTGCATGTCCACCAGTCCCTTAAGATAGTGGGACAGGTAGGTAAGATTGCTAAGAAGGCTTATGGGATACTTGCCTTTATTAGCTGAGGCATAGAATATAAGAGCAGGGAGGTTATGCTGGAACTGTATGAAACGCTGGTTAGGCCACATCTGGAGTATTGTGTCCAGTTCTGGAATCCGCATTATAGGAAGAATGTGATTGCTCTAGAGAGAGAGTGCAGAGGAGATTTACCAGGATGTTGCCTGGGCTGGAGTGTTTTAGTTATGAGGAGAGATTGGATAGACTGGTTATTTTCCCTGGAGCAGAGGAGATTGAGGGAGGACATGATTGAGGTGTATAAAATTATGAGGGGCATAGATAGAGTAGACAGGAAGGAACTTTTCCCCTTGGTGGAGGGCTCAATAACCAGGGAGCATAAATTTAAGGTAAGGGGCAGGAGGTTTAGAGGGGATGTGAGGAAGAATTTTTTGACCCAGAGGATAATGGGAATCTGGAACTCACTGCCTGAAACCCTCATAAATGTTTAAGAAGTATTTGGATGTGTACTTGTGATGCCATGGCATACAAGGCTATGGGCCTAGTGCTGGAATATGAGATTAGAATAGTTAGGTACTTGTTTTACCGGCGCAGACTTGATGGGCCGAAGGGCCTTTTTCTATGCCGTAGACCTCTATGACTTTATGGAAGTCCTTGCAAAGGACTCTGCATTATCCTTTGGAAGATTGTATATGCAGAAGATACTCCAAAGGGTAGGCAAGTATATTGATGCAGACCCTTGTGCGTGTTGATGGTTACATACCCGCTAGACGTGCTATCCAGCTCTAACTATTGGTATGTATGGCTCATGTGTAGTTTTGTATAGGATTTGCCTCCAGCTAGCTTTGCATACAAGTCGTCTATCCTCTGGATAGGATATTTATCTAGATTGACTGTTTTGTTTATCGTCCCCACAAATGTGTATAGTTGGCTCACGTTTCACCACGAGGACTGTGGGCGCTGCCCATTCCAAAAATTGGACTGGTTGGATGATGCCTAGCTTTTCTAACCAGCACAATTCCGCATCCACCTTCTTCCTTAGGGCATAAGGCACAGGTCTGGCCTTAAAGAAACGGGTGTCACCTGAGAATCTTCATATATTTTTGCGTGCAAGCCTTTTAACTTTCCTAATTCATCACGAAATATATTGTTGTATTTCCTCAGCAGTTCTGGAACTCCTCCTGTTCTTAAGTGAAATATTTCAGACCACTTGAGCTTAATTTTTTGTCACCAATCTCAGCCCAGAAGACTAGGTCCTTCACCTGTCACTATGATCACTAGAAGCTGGGCTGTCTGTTGCTTATAAGGCACAGGTACTGTGGCAATGCCCTTTACCTGTATGGATGCTTCAGCACATGTCTTCAATTGACCAGTTGTTCGCTCCACATTCAGTGGCTGGGTACCTTCATTTAGATATTTAAATGTGTGCTCTCCCACCACTGTGGTTGAGGCTCCCATATTCACCTCCATTATTAGTGGCTTCCCATTCACTTGGATTGTGACATTAACAAGTTCAGTTTTTACTGCTGTGACATTGTACAGGGAATAGATGTCAGTATTGGCAGCTTCAGGTTCTGTTACATTATTCACTTCAATCATTTTGGTCTACTGCCTTATGAACTGTTTCGATTTCACCTTGCATTGCTTTATTACGTGACCTTCTTATGGCAGTAATGACAATCTGCCTCCTTGAATCTGCAGGTGTCCAGTACGTGGTTACCCTGAAATCTATAACAGATTAACCTTGGAGTCGCTGCTGAAATGCTTCCACTAGGCCTTTTCATTTTTCTAGCAGCAGAGGTTGTCTCTCGCTTCGCTGCTGTGCCTCTGGTTTGCGTGCCACGCCAGGCAGTAGGTTCTCACCCAACATGAAGAACAGCGCCATGTTGTACATGTTGTAAAGCCCGCGAGTCTCTCACAACACTTTCCATGGCTATAGTGGTATTTCCGTGCTGTGCTTCAAATCGATGTTGACTTCTACGAGTAAACGGCACTAAATGGCATCGTCGTGAACTCCACAAACTAATCAGCCCTGCAACCTATGATTGAGCGTGTCTCCAAAGTTGCATTGCTCAGTCAACTGCTTCAACTTCACTATATAGGTTGCGACGGACTCTCCGACGGCCTTTACCGTGGAGTTAAACTTAAACCTCTGCATTATTATGGATGACTTCGGCTGAACATGCGTTTTCATGAGGTCTACCACTTTATTAAAGGACTTAGAATTGGGTGCATTCAGGGCCATCAGACTGCGGATGAGATTGAATGTCTCGCTACCACATACACTCAAAAGGATTGCTTTTTGCTTCTCCTCAGCGGTGATTTCGTTCGCCACAAAATAAAAACCAAGGCCCTCTACATACTGGTTCCAGTCTTCCATAATCATGTCATAAGAATCGATTCTGCTGAAGAGTGGTATGACTAGTGAGCAGACTTTTCTATTTTCTTATGATCTGATGTGGGAGGCAGTGGCATAGAGGTATTGTCACTGGACTGGTATTCTAAAGACCCTGGGTAAAGCTCTGGGAACCTGGGTTTGAATCCTACTATGGCCAATGGTGAAATTTGAATTCAATAAAAATCTGGTATTTAAAAAGTCTGAGAATGACCATGAAACCATTGTTGATTGTTGTAAAAACCCATCTGATTCACTAATGTCCCTTTAGGGAAGGAAATCTGCTGTCCTTACATAACCTGGTCTGGCCTGCATGTGACTCCAGACCCACAGCAATGTGGTTGACTCTTAACTGCCCTCTGAACAAGTGCAATTTGGGATGGGCAATAAATGCTGGTCTAGCCAGTGACATCCACACCCCATGAACAAATAAAAAAAAACATACCTTCACAAGACCAGGTGCAGCATCAGAGCTATTTTACCCTCGTCGACAAATGTAATGACTTAACGGACCTGACAGGTTTCTACTTGAAACAGATCATTTTAATACAGAGAGCTTTTCAAAAGCTATATGCTTGAATCAGGTTCTCGACTAGAAAGCCACGGCCCCCCGAATACCCGCACTTAGGGTTCATTGGTCAGATACTCCAAGAACAATCACATGACCCCTGATAGGCAATAGGAAAGGCTATACCTTCAATCACTACACTTGGCTTACCTTCAATTTCAGGCTCCATCACAGCTTGCTTCCTTCTGGGAACTGCATGCAGTCCTAGAAGTGGCCAGTGCTCCTGATGGTGCTGCTGCAACTACATTCCTGTGGGTCTGGAGCTACATATCGGCCAGACCAAGTAAGCACAGAAGATTTCCTCCATAAAGGACATTAGTGAACCAAAAATCCAATAGTTTCATTGTCACCGCTGATACTGTCATTTTATCCAGCTTTTATTTAGCTAATTTAAATTCCCCAGCTCCTTTGGCAGGGTTTAAACTTATATCACAAACAAAAACAGAAAATGCTGGAAAAAACTCAGCAGGTCTAACAGCTTCTGTGAAGAGAGAAACCGAATTAACGTTTTGAGTCCATATGACCCTTCTTCAGAACTAAACAGAAGTAGAAATGTGATGAAATTTATACTGTTTAAGGGGGTTGGAGCAGATGAAATTGGACAGAAGGCCAGCAATTGGTGGGGGCAAGCTTATGTCTCTGGATCAATAGTCCAGTAACTTGACCCTATGCACTGTTACCCTTTTTGTTTATATTTATGAATCCAAGACAAGAAAAGGTCTCCATTTAAGCTAATTTCATCCCCGTGCACCAATCATCCTTTCCCTTCACCTCGTGGGAGGGGATAGTAATATTTCTTTTCCCCTTACCAGCACTTGGGCATGCCTTGCGAAGCCTCAAATCTGCCAAGTACAATCCAGAAATCACTTCAACAGCACCTTTCAAATCTGTGACCTCTACCACCTAGAAAAACAAGGCAGCAGAAGCTTGGGCAGACTATCACCTCCAAGTTCCTCTCTAAGCCACATAACAGTCTGATTTGGAAATATATTGCTGCGCTTTCACTGTCACTGGGTAAAAATCCTGGAATTTCCTTCCTAACAACACTCAGACTGCAGTGGTTCAGGAAGGTGGTGGTGGGGCAATTAGGGGATGGGCAATAAATGCTGGCCTTGTCAGCAATGTTCATATCCCAAAAACAAATGAAAAAAAACATTCAATTTGGGCAGGGGATAATCAGGGACAGTCAGCATGGATTTAAAATGGGCAGGTTGTGCTTGACCAATTTAATAGTTTTTTGAGGCAATCACAAAATGTGTAGATAAGAGAAAATTCAGTTAAGGATTTTCAGAAGATACCTGATAGTGTGTAATATAAAGCATGCTACTAAACTTAAGGCCATGAAAGCAAATGGAAATGTAGCTTTATGGGTAGAAAAATACCTGGGGACAGATAGCAAAGAGTAAAGGAATGTGAATGACATGAAGCAATGGGCGTACAAGAGAAAAAACCATAAGAAGGCAAATGGGATTCTGAGTGCTATATGTAGGGGAATTTAACATAAGATTAAAAAATTTATTTCAATTGGGCAAGTCACCAGTTAGGCCAGTCATTGAATAAGAAATTAAGCACGGGGATTGCAATGTGCGATTAACTCACATCTGCTCACAGGAATGCAGGAAGCATGCAATGTTGTGTGGCTACAAACCTCAAACATGGGCCCAAGTTTGACCAATGCTCTCAGCAGTTAAAGCTAGCTTGGAGTGCCTGAAGCCAGCTTACACCTCTTAAAGAGGAGGTATAGCTTTACTGGAAATTGTTGTAGAAATTTGTCTGACTTAAAGGAAGAGTTGAGATGGCACAATGTGACAGAGAGCGGGCTCCTAGACTTTCTGCTGTAGCACTTGAGGCCCTGTTGCAAGAGGGGGATAGGAGAAGAGAGATCCAGAATCCACAGTGGAGAAGGAGACAAGTGCTTGAAGGCTTTGGGAGCATATAAGCATGGAAGTCAAAGGGAACAGGTCTGAAGACCTAATGCAATCCCACAAGAAGTTTAATGATCTCACACGAGTGGTCAAGGTCAGTGAATTCATTTTCAAATGTTATATCCTTCCAATAGAATCACTAGCCTCACACACTAGTCAATTCATCACACCTGCTTCATTCCCCTAGCAACAATCTCAATCAGTCAAGACTTATTCATGCAGCTGCGATTAACCAGCAGCAGACAGGCACAATTGCATGTCCTAACCCAATAGGGTGACAATGCTAGTCATCCTTGCAGCAGCTGGCACTGAGGCCATGACAAGACAGGTCTGAGACCATAAAAGATGACTGTATGTTCCTAGCTAATTTATTTTCTCGCATCCCACCTCCTCCTCACCCCACAATCTCTTTGGATACACAAGCTGCAATTGGTGTTAGCATGTACCTATTAAATTCCCTCCCCAATCACCACAACCCTATAATAGAACCATTGAAAAGTTGCAGCACAGAAAGAGGCCATTCAGCTCATTGTGCCTGTGCTGGCTGGAAGAGAAAAAAGTGAAAAAAAACCAGCTGCCCATTTTAATCCCACCTTCCAGCACCCAGTCCGTAGCCTTGCAGGTTACAACGCTTTAGATGCAGATCCACGTACCTTTTAAATGAGTTGTGAGTTTCTATCTCCACCAGTGAATTCCAAACACCCATCAACCACTGGGTGAAGAAGTTTTTCCTCATGTCCCTTCTAATCATTCTACCAATCACCTTAAATCTATGACTCCTGGTAATTGACCTCTCTGCTGGGAGAAACAGGGCATCCTTGTCTACTCTAACTAGACTGCTTATAATATTGTACACCTCAATCAGGTCACCCATCAACATCCTCAATTCCAAGGGAAACAACCCCAGCCTATCCAATCTTTGCTCATTGTTGCAATTTTCAAGTCCTGGCAACATTTTTGTTAATTTCCCTTGTTCTGTCTCCAAAGCAATTATGTCCTTCCTGTAATGTGGGGACCAGAACTCTTGTTGCAGGCAGTCATTTCCTGGCACTTGTGTGGCACGAATGTGACTTGCCTCTTATCAGCTCAAACATGAATGTTGTCCAGGTTCTGCTGTATATGGATGCGGACTGCTTCAATATCTGAGGAGTTGTGAATGGTGCTGAACATTGTAACGAGTGTCATTGTTTGTTGTGTGTATGTCATAGTGCTGGTTTGACATAATGGGCTGAATTTTAACTGAGAAAAAGTGGGTTCTGGTTGGGTGGGGTATTAAAGTGTCAGAAATCTGTTTCCCAACTGAAACCCAATCTGCTCAATTCTGATTTTAACTGAAACTAGAAATCGAGCAGGTGACCATGCCACCAAACGGCAGGTTATAGCTTTCAATGTGAAAAAGTCTGTTAGCATCATTGCCATTTTGTTTTTGAAATTAAATGCGGTTGGCTGGGTTTCCTGAACATTGAAGAACCCAACAACTTTCTCAGGGCAAGTGAATACAGGAGCTAAGTATCTTCACATTTACCCCCTGGATGCAGGTTCTGACCTGAGGAGCCTCAGTGATTAGACTCCCTTACAATGGTCTTACGTCCTGCCCCGGGGCACCTGACCTCTGCCCTTCTCCCCATGAGGTCTCAGTTTCCCCCTACACTGCCAGATTGAATCTTCCGCCAGACCACAATCTAATTGCCCACCACCAAACCCCAACCACTCTCTCGCACCCCCTAAGCCTTCTGATCCCCATATCAAGGCCTTCAACTTTACCTCATAGGATTCAATCTACCCCTGCAGGATTGGCAGCCCCTCTGTTGCCACCCCCACCTCTGATCATGCCCACTCATCTGATTACCTCCCCATCAGTTAATATTCAATCCTGAACTTTATTTTTTAAATTTTTTAAAGAAAATCATGCTTTGCTTTCTGATAATTCTAAGTTGTGCATGATCAAGAATGAACATCAAGCTGCCTGTTAGTAAAAAAAGACAGCTGATCATTTATGACATACTAATTATGTCTTCCTCCTGGCATCCTCCCCTCCAGTTTAACCCCACTCCAGCTCTGATGACAGCTGTTTTCTGGCATAGACTTACGCATTCCTGTGACAGTCAAAAAGCTTTCTGTCAACATCATCTTGCCTTATACCATGTCTTGAATGTAGCAAAAATGTCTCAGGCCACTTCACAGAAAGATAAAACCATTGAAAGGGGAAAGGCTTAGGGGGAACATTAGGGGGAACTTCTTCACTCAAAGCGTGGTGAGAGTGTGGAACGAGCTACCATTTGACATCGTAAATGCAGGCTCACTCTTAAGTTTTAAGAATAAATTAGATAGATACATGGATGGGAGAGGTCTGGAGGGTTATGGACTAGGTGCAGGTCAATGGGACTAGCGGAATAATATTTTGGCACAGACTAGAAGGGCCAAATGGCCTGTTTTCTGTGCTGTAGTGTTCTATGGTTCTATGCTTCTAACCGTTTTTCTGCCAGTATGAAGGCCCAACTGTCAATGAAGCTGGGCCTCCAGGTGGGGAAACCAATCACTGTCATCATTAACAGATCAGGTAAAATCATAAATAGTGGGTTTTCCTTGACCTTACTTGATTCTAGTAAGTAAATATTCTGCATAATCCCTGCCCAAAGCTGGCTCAGTGAACCTGCCAGAAGATCATATTTATTTTCATGAATCTTGTTTTTGATGTGCATCACTTTATATTTACCCATGTTAAAATCTATCTCCCAAACCTTTGCCTATCTACTTGATTAAATTCTACCTAGAAATTGGAGACCTCCCTTTGCATCTATTAATCACCCATAAACCACTAATGTGGACAAAAAGCTTTCTGTCAACATCATCTTGCCTTATACCATGTCTTTAATGTAGCAAAAATGTCTCAGGCCACTTCACAGAGATGGAAGGTAAAACCATTCAGCCAAATTGGGATTGTTACCAAAAGCTTGATAAAAGAGACTGGTTTTAAGAAGAACAAGAGGCTGTAGGGGTAGAGGGAGAGAATTCCAGAACCTGGGGCCTGGAAGGCGTGGCTAACAATGGTTCGATGAAGGGAACAGAACACGCACAAAAGGTCAGAGTCCATAAGACCATAAGACATAGGAGCAGGAATTAGGCCATTCGGCCCATCGAGTCTGCTCTGCCATTCAATCATGGCTGATAAATTTCTCAACCCCATTCTCCCACCTTCTCCCCGTAACCTTTGATCCCCTTACCAATCAAGAATCTGTCTATCTCGGTCTTAAATACACTCAAAGACCTGGCCTCCACAGCCTTCTGTGGCAATGAATTCCATAGATTCACCACCCTCTGGCTAAAGAAGTTTCTCCTCATCTCTGTTCTAAAAGGTCTTCCTTTTACTCTGAGGCTGTGCCCTCGAGTCCTAGTCTCTCCTACTAATGGAACATCTTCCCCACGTCCAATCTATCCAGGCCTTTCAGTACTCTGTAAGTTTCAATCAGATCCCCCCCATCCTTCCAAACTCCATCGAGTATAGACCCAAAATCCTCAAATGTTCCTCATATGTTAAGCCTTTCATTCCTGGGATCATTCTCGTGAACCTCCTCTGGACCCTCTCCAGGGCCTGCATATTCTTCCTGAGATACGGGGCCCAAAATTGCTCACAGTATTCTAAATGTGGTCCGACCAGAGCCTTATAAAGCCTCAGCAGCACATCCCTGCTTTTATATTCTAGTCCTCTCGAAATAAATGCCAACATTGCATTTGCCTTCCTAACTACCGACTCAACCTGCAAGTTAACCTTAAGAGGACCCTGGACTAGGACTCCCAAGTCCGTTTGTACTCCAGGTTTCTGAATGCTGTCCCCATTTAGAAAATAGTCTATGCATCTATTCTTCCTACCAAAGTGCGTGACCTCACACTTCCTCACGTTGTATTTCATCTGCCACTTCTTTGCCCATTCTCCTAACCTGTCCAAATCCTTCTGCAGCCTCCCCGCCTCCTCAATACTACCTGTCCCTCCACCTATCTTGTATCATCTGCAAACTTAGCCATGATGGCCTCAGTTCCTTCATCTAGATCATTAATGTATAAAGTGAAAAGTTGTGGTCCTAACACTGACCCCTGCGGAACTCCACTAGTCACCGGCTGCCATCCTGAGAAGGACCCCCTTATCCCCAATCTCTGCCTCCTGCCAGACAGCCAATCTTCTATCCATGCTAGTACCTTGCCTCTAACACCATGGGCTCTTATCTTACTGAACAGCCTCCTGTGCGGCACCTTATCAAAGGACTTCTGGAAGTCCAAGTAGATAACATCCATTGGCTCTCCTTCGTCTAACGTTCTCATTACCTCCTCAAAGAATTCTAACAGATTTGTCAGGGATGACCTCCCCTTGATGAAACCATGCTGACTTTGCCCTATTTTACCATGCACTTCCAAGTATTCTGAAATCTCATCCTTAATAATGGACTCTAAAATCTTACCAACGACCGAGGTCAGGCTAATGGGCGTGTAACTTCTTGTCTTTTGCCTCACTCCCTTCTTAAAGAGGGGGGTTACATTAGCGATTTTCCAGTCCTCTGGGACCCTCCCTGACTCCAGTGATTCCTGAAAGATCACCACTAACGCCGCCACTATCTCTTCAGCTATCTCCTTCAGAACTCTGGGGTGTAATCCATCTGGTCCAGGTGATTTATCCACCTTCAGACCTTTCAGTTTTCCTAGCACCTTCTCCTTGGTAATGGCCACCATACTCACCTCTGCCCCCCCCCCCCCCCACCCCCCCGCCGACTCTCTTGAATTTTGGGGATGTTACTCGTGTCTTCCACCATGAAGACTGATGCAAAGTACCTATTCAGTTCCTCCGCCATTTCTTTGTCCCCCACTACTACTTCTCCAGTGTCATTTTCCAGTGGCCCAATGTCCACTTTTGCCTCTCGCTTACCCTTTATATATCCAAAAAAATCTCTTGCAATCTTCTTTTATATTACTTGCTAGTTTACCCTCATACTTAATCTTCTCCCTCTTTATTTCTTTTTTAGTTGTCCTCTGTTGGTTTTTGTAGGCTTCCCAATCCCCTGGTTTCCCACTGCTCTGTGACGCATTGTATGCTTTCTCTTTAGCTTTTGTGCTTTCCCTGACTTCCCTTGTCAGCCATGGTTGCCTTATCCTCCCTTTATACTTCTTCTTCCTAGGGATGAATTTTTGCTGTGTCTCCCAAATTACTCCCAGTAACTCCTGTCACTGCTGTTCCACTGTCTTTCCTGCTAGGCTCATCTCCCAGTCCATTCTGGCCAGCTCTCCCCTCACGCCTCTGTAGTTGCCTTTATTCAACTGTAATATCGTTACATCTGATTCCAGCTTTTTCATCTCAAATTGCAGGGTAAATTCTATCATATTATGGTCACTTCCTCCTAAGGGTTCCTTCACCTTAAGCTTCCTTATCAAATCTGCCTCATTACACATCACTAAATCTAGAATTGCCTGTTCCCTAGTGGGCTCCACCACAAGCTGCTCCAAAAAGCTATCTCGTAGACATTCCACAAATTCCTTTTCTTGGGATCCACTACCAACCTGATTTTCCCATTCTACCTGCATAGTGAAATCCCCATGATCACTGTAACCTTGCCTTTCTTACATGCCTTTTCTATCTCCTGGTGTATCTTGTGCCCCACATCCTGACTACTGTTCGGAAGCCTGTACATAACTCCCATTATGGTTTTTTTACCTTTGTGGTTCCTCAACTCTACCCACACAGATTCTACATCATTAACCCTACATCATTTCTTGCTATCGATTTAATTTCATTTCTTACTAACAAAGCAACCCCACCCTCTCTGCCAATCTGCCTATCTTTTCGATGGGATGTATATCCTCGGATATTGAGCTCCCAATCCTGAACCCCTTGCAGCCATGTCTCCGTGATGCCACATCATACCTGCCAATTTCAATCTGCGCCACAAGCTCATTTACCTTATTTCGTATACCGTGTGCATTCAGATACAACACCTTCAGTCCTGTATTTCCCGTCCCTTTTCTCATTGTCATCCCCTTTATCTGATGTGCTTGAAGTTAGATTCCTAGCCTTTTCCAAACACTCTGCCCTATTTTGTGTTCTGGGGACTTTAATAGCTTCTCCTGGGCTCTCATTTTTCAGTTTTTTCATAATTTTCCATGAAGTTGAATCCACCCCCCCACATGCTAACCTGCTGCTTTGTTTCCCATTAGTCATACTTCTTGGAGTTTTACCCTTCCCCCCCCCACTTTCTAGTTTAAAGTCCTGTTGACCACTCTATTTACCCTTTTTGCTAGGTTCTAGTGAAAAGGGTAAATAGGGTGGTCAACAGGACTTTAAACTAGAAATTGGGAGGGGAGGGAAGGGTAAAACTCCAAGAAGTATAATTAATGGGAAACAAAGCAGCAGGTTAGCGTGTGGGGGTGGGGGTGGGGGGAGGGGGTGGGGGTGGTGGAGGGGTGGTGGTGTGGATTCAATTTCATGGAAAATTATGAAAAAAACTGAAAAGAGAGGAGAGCCCAGGAGAGGCTATTAAAGTCCCCAGAAAGAGTCAGAGGAATCAAGAAGTTTGAGGTGAGGAGGTATTGTTATAGGGCTGGAATTTGTTAGAGAGAGAGGAATGGGTGATGTTATGACGTAATTTAAATACATGAATGAGGATTGTGAATTTGAGTCAATGAGGGACAGGGGGTCAATTTAGGTCATAGAAGACAAGAGCAATAGGTGGCTGAGAAATAGTCTGCCAAGTCCAGACATCATGGGCTGAATTTTATGCTGGGCCGGGGTCCTCACCCATTCCGCCGGTATTAAAGTCGTAGAAAAGCCCATCCCAGATCCTTGTGGCTTTCTTCTTTCAGGCATCCAAGAACTTCCACTTGGTCAACTACTGGTGTAGGAGCATTAAGGCCAACAGGAGCTGAACACTGATGATGAAGAAACATCGTTACTTGATCTCACAGTTGCAACTACCAGCTCAGATTGGCACTGTGAGTACTTTAGTGGGGAACATAGAGGTTAAAACAGTATGTGTTGAGTCACCAACCATGAATGGCAAAGCCCTTGCCAACAAGGATATCCACATCCTAACAAGGGTGTCTGTGGCTTGAATCCAAGGCAAGAGAATAGGGTCACACAGGTTTCTACCTTGCCAGAGGGTGAGGTCGCACATGTTTTCTGCTGCAGAGGACTCAGGTGAGGACTTTGGTGGTGTACAGAAAAGCGCTGATGAGCATTCACATAGAAATGCTTGGTACCTTCCAAAAAGCCTGCTGTCACTGTCAAGGAACATGAAGGAGTTCAGCACCCACTTGGCACAGAGTTTTATGCTGAGCCTGGAGCCCATCCTTTGTCAACTTCATCAGTACACTTGAGAACAAGACCATGATGCAACACCGGTTGGCTGATATCTCGGTTTTCATTGTTGCATAAGCAGAAGACACCCAGCGTCCATGTGTTGCTGTGGTAGCTCAGACTGAAGTTATAAAGTCTCAACTTGTTGCTATGCAAGCTCAGACTGCTGCCATCATGGCAGCAAATATGAGTGCTCAAAAGGGCATCCAAGGTCACACAGCAGAATATCAACCTCTGCTCCAATGAGATTACTCATATTACTGAGGCGCCACTCAGAGAAGTGGCAATTACTCAGTGGAGCATCAATCTGCTTTTTCTCTCAGGTTGACAGTCCTTGTGCTCCCACCACTGCCACTCTTCCTCTGTCTGTCAGCAGGCCAGCACAGAAAACTACAGATTTGCTGCAGTGTGAAGCTGAGCCACCTAGGCTCAGAACTGCTCGAATCATTCTGCAATGCTATTTGCAGTCTCCCCACTGAAAATCAGCACCTTTCCACCAACCATCCCACAGCCACTGGGGTAACAGTGCATAGGAGAACTAAGACAGGCAAATGTGCCAGTAAGAGGTACAAGGGAATGCACAAGGGTAGTTTGCGTAAAATATTGGGTGTTTTGTTGGATAAAGTTGGTATGGAATGATTGTTTTATGATGGTTTATACTTAGGCATTTTGGCCAAGATAATACTGTGATGGTAACAGAAAGATGGTAAGTTGTGGGACCATTGTACAATGAGGATTTGAGATGTTTTCACGAGAACCATATTTGAATGAGGTGATCACAGACACCCCTGTCAGGACATAGATATCCTTGTTGGCAAGGGCTTTGCCCTCATGATGGACAACTTATGGAGGATACAGCATAACGGCCATAACTCAGGACAACTGTGTCAGTGCGTACTGGAGAACTCCTCCAAGGTGGCTGAGGCAATGAAACTGTTGCTTCAGTACTCCAATAGTTTACTCAGTGAAGTTTCTTGTGCAACATAGATCTCATTCTATATATGCTTGGCAACATGTGATTGATTCTGGAGTAGAGTGTTACAAACTGGGATGAGAGAGAACTGAAACTCATTCTTACTATCTATAATTAGTGTGTTTTTTGAAAACAAAGATAGGTGCATTTCTTATCGTTGAGTGTGTGGTCAATTTGTATAATCAGCAGAAAGTTTCCATGGAATTAAATAAAGAGAATTATTTATTCATGCACTTACCACACACACACAGACACACACACACATACTCAAGAAGAAATACAGTCAGAGATGAAAGTGCACTTTTACCAATTACAAACAAAGGAACAGTCCTTAGTTTACGTGTTTGGCTCGGCTTAGGAAAGAAGCATATGTGGTGGGCCTATCCCATTGAGGAGCACATTTTCGTTTCTGAACGGTTAGCCTAGGTAGATTCAAATAGCCACAGTCGTATCTCAGGGTTGTTGTAGGATTTCCTTGAAGAGAAGGATTTTTCAGCAGGTCTCAAGGTTGTGGTTTCCTTACCAGCAGTTCAGGTTTCTGTATTGGTGGAGGACTTAAAAATGAACAGGTTGGGGAGATGATTAAGATGTAGCAGTCTCCGGGTTTAAAGGAATAGATATTACTGCAATTTTCTGCTGCAGCTGTTTCTGCAGCTGGTGTTCTGTATAGACTGACCGTTTTTTCCCCTGGTTCTTGGATTAACAAGACTCATATCCATAACCAGTTTAAATCATATGGTCTTTACTGCTATTATCCACCCAGAATAGTTTGGAAGTCCAAAGCCATTGCTACACAATGGAGAATTGATGGCGGGGGTGGGGGGGGGGGGCTCTTCACACCTACTTGTGATGGACTGGCTTCGCTACAGCTCCCTTTGGTGAGTTTCGACTTCAGAGACCGGGAATCAGGAAGTCCATTGATTTTGAGGTCCTGGATGAGCCCAGAAACAATAAAATGTGTGAACTTCATAGATGATTTTCATCTGGTTCTGTCCATTCAAAGGGGGCCCTCCCCCTACCCATTTTCATTCAGTGAGGAACTTTCCAGAGACTAGAGGTAGTCTGTGTGGAAATTGCAAAAGTCGCCTGATCCTTTGGCAACCATCTTAGCCACCTTTTAATGTCCATTTGTTTTTAAAAGTGAAAGGCAGTTCCAGAAGATTCTTTCTGAGCACAGTCCATGTTTAAAGTTAGGAATAGGACATGCCTTTACTGGATATGACAGGAGTCCTGAGCCATGTGCAGAGTGGATAACCCTTTTCATCCAACGGCCACCCTCTGGTTTGAAGTGGTGGCTGAAAGATTGAAGGAACAGCGGACTAGCAGAGAATAAAAACATCTTGATTGCTGCCAGGATAGTTGGAATTCACCTGCTTAATGTTCTGAGCATTGTCACACACTAACTTCCCAATCCATGAGTGGTAACCTTTGTGGTTACAGTACATCTCAGCATTTAGATGCAGCATCCGGCAAACCATGCATGTGCAGTTGATGTCAGCCTGCATTATGGAGTCCTGGCAAAGCCACATGCATGTACTGCCTGGTTTGCTCTTGGTATGACCACAGCAGATGTTAATTGCTACACAAACCAAGTCCCAAAGGGAAACTTAGCTTAACCTATTTTTTTGTATTCTGAAAACGAGAAGAAAACGTACTGATTTCAGCAGCAAGAAGTCCTGTAACAGTTTGGGGATTTTAAAAATTAAAACTATAAGTTTTATTTGCAAGAATAAAATAAAACTTAAGCACACAAGATTATAGTTACACAGTTAGAATTAGTCTTACAACACATTCCCCCAAAAAGACTCTCTACTTGGTCAGACCCACAGGTAAACTCCCTTATAAATGTTTAACTATAAAATTCCAGTAATATTACCCAAGGAAAATTGCCGTAGCGTTGATAAAGGCATACCACACGACCTCTTAAACTCTTTCCCACTCTACTGTTGAAATCCAAGACTTTAGAACAAAACTGCTTTATGCAGCCCAAGACTTTTCTGGCTTGATTGGATGGCTGATTCAAAGTGCATCTTCTCCCAGCCTAGTGCTGTTTCCAGGGGATCTTCCTCACATAGCCAATAGCCAGTAGCCAACAGCTACCAGTCAGCTAACTCAAGCTTTCCACAGTAACACAAAGCATCTTTTCATCCTTTCATCTCAGGTTTCATTGCTCTCATACCTCTTTGAAACTCAAATCCTTCCAAATATAAAATCTTTCATGTTTCTGTTTTGTCTGTTTTTGGGTCAATAAAATGTAATATACCCCCTCTCTGTTTACCTACGGAACCCTGAAAAGATGCAAACATGTTTTTTGGCTTTCCTTTGATATTCAAACAAATGCGCAACTTATCTAATAATATAAATATTAGATCCAATTTGTTCACTTGTACCTCAACCCCTCATAATACCTTATTACAAATGTATAAATCTAACACCTCTATCTTTTCATGTTTTAAACCCCCTAGACTATCTGTCTTCTAGTAACTTTTCCCCAGTTTTTAATTAAATAATTCACACACACACACACACACACACACACACACACACACACACACACACACACACACACACACACACACACAAAGCATTCTTCACAGAATAGCACAATACTCCCCAAAGATATTTTTAAAAAATAACATCCATTCTCACACACTAACCACATAATAGGGGGGAGCATAATGAAAGAGCTAATGGGAGCTTGTCAGAAAGGCACGGCAATAATCAAGGGAGATTTTAATTTACATATAGACTGGAAAAGTCACATGGACAAAGGTAGCTTAGATAAGGAGTCCATTGAATGTTTTTGGGATAGTTTCTTAGAACAGCATGTTCTGGAGCCAACCAGAAAGCAGGCTATACTAGACCTGGTATTGTGCAATAAGATGGGAGTAATTAATGATCTCATAGTGAAGGTGCCCCTCAGTAGCAGCAACCATAATATGAATTTTACATTCAGTTTGAGGGAGAGAGGGGTGGGTCTGAGACTGTTTTTAAATTTAAATAAGGGCAATGATGAGGGCATGAAAGCTGAGCTGGCTAAAGTGAATTGTCAAGTTAGATTAAGGGATAGGTCAATAGAGACGCAGTGGCTAATACTTAAGGAGATATTTCAGAATGCTCAGAATAAATATATTCCAATGAGTAAGAAAATGTTCATGGGATGGACACACCATCTGAGGTTAACTAGAAAGGTTAAATATAATATTAAACTTAAAGAAAAGCATATAATTGTGAAAATACAGGTGGCAGGTCAGAAAATCAGACAGAATATAAGGAACAGCAAAGAATGACTAAAAGACTAGCAAGGAGGGAAAAATTAGAGTATGAGAAAAAGCTAGTCAGAAATATAAGAACACATGGTAAGAGTTTTTATAAATATTTAAAAAAGAAATGAGTTAACAAAGTGAACATTGGTCCGATGAAAGTGAGTCTGGAGAATTGACAATGGAAAACAAGCCAACGGCAGATGAATTGAATGGGTATTTATCATCAGTCTTCACTATAGAGTATACAAGTAACACCCCTGGAGCAACTATAAACCAGGAAATAGAAGTGGGGGAGGAAGGCAGGAAAATTACAGTCACCAGCAAAGTGGTACTGAGTAAATTGTTGGAGCTGCGGGCTGACAAGAGCCCGGGTCCTGATGAACTTCATCCTAGGTTCTTAAAAGAAATGCCTAGTGGGATGGTTGATGCATTGGTTTTAATTTTCCAAAACTCCCTAGATTCAGGGAAACCCCCATTAGATTGGAAGATAGCAAATATAATTCCATTATTCAAAAAGGGAGGAAGACAGAAAGCAGGAAACTACAGGCCAATTAGCTTAATACCTGTCATAGGGAAAATGTTGGAAGCTTTTTTTTAAATCCTTCACAGGATGTGGGCTTTGCTCACAGGAGTAGGCAATTCAGCCCTTTGAGCCTGCTCTGCCATTCAATAATATATTGGCTGATCTAGTTGTGGTCTCAACTCCACTTTCCTAGTCTGCCCCCATAACTTTTGGCTCCCTTGTCTAACAAAAATCTGTCTAACTCTGCCTTGAATATTCAATGACCCAGTCTCCACTGCTTTCTGGAAAAGAGAATTCCACATACTAACAACTCTCTGAGAGAAAGAAATTCTCCTCATCTCCATTTAAACAGTAAATCTCTTATTCTTAAATTGTGTCCTCTAGTTCTAGTCTGTCCCACAAGTGGAAACATCCTCCCAGAATCTACCTTATCAAGTCTCCTTAGGACAGGCTTGTTCAACTAATGGCCCGCGGGCCAGGTTGTAGCCCCTAATGCCTCTGAACTTATCCCACAAAACTTGTTGAAAATTCAAATGACTTATAATTGAAGAATGCTGTAAATGCTGCTCATTCAATCACAGGTGAGTGGGAAGGTAGGTTTTGAAGGTAGGTTCCAAAGCCAGAAATGCGAGGCAGCTGGAATGGCGGGACCCAGGTGAGCCCTAGCAGGGCCCAGGCAGCCAAAGTGGGTCCCGCTTCTTAATACAGGGTCACCTGGAATATGGAACATGCTCTGCAAATGATTCTCATGCTGGGTCAATTGAAACTTCACGACTGAGCTCAATATATTGTTGTTATGCAAAGGTATTGAGGAATATGGAACAAAGGTAAGTAAATAGAGTTCAGGTAAATATCAGACATGATAAAGTGAATAGTATACTATTCTCCAGGGTCTGAATAGTTTATTCTGGTATCAATAACAATCAGAAATGCAAACTCCAGTTGATCTCTTTATTTTCCTGCTACAGCCCATCAAGATGAATCATAGTGTAATCAATCACTCCATGACAGGAGCATTCTCACAGAGAATGTGCACTGCCATAAGCCAGACTGGAGTTTAATGTCCATAGGTGCAATGTGAGGATCTTATGGTGTCTCCTCACTCCATGTCTTCATCATCCTCCATGAATCTAGCAGCTATGAGGGCCTCCTGAGTGCACCTGTCTTGTCTGGCCAGTGCAAGGGCCTCATTGCCATTATCGTCACCTTCGAGGACCTCCTCACCCTCATCACCACTGACATCCTCCTCATCGGAAGAGACCTCCAGCTCCTGCATCTCCACCTCAGCCAGCACTTCTTCCAGTCGCAATGCCAGGTTGTAAAGGGCACAGCAGTTGACAACGATGTGTGACAACCTCTTTGGACTGTATTGCAGGGCTCCACCAGACTGGTCCAGGCACTGGAACCTCATTTTCAACAGCCCGATAGTTTGCTCCACCAAGTTGCGAGTTGCAGTATGAGCCTCGTTATGCTCTGCTGCATTCTGAGGCCCCCACATGGGGATGGAGGCTTGTGATATCCCACAGAGGTCACCTATGGAGCCCTGAAAGGAGCTACTAGCATAGAAATTGAGCGCTGTTCTCACTTTCAAGGCCACAGGCAGTGGATGCCCTCCATGTCTGTGTGGCACCAAATCCTACAGTAGCTGGCAGATGTGACTGACCAGTTCCCTAGACATGCGCAGTCTTTGGCAATACTGGTTTTTGGACATCTGCAGGAATGAAAGGCAGTGTCTATAGAGCCTGGGTCTAGCTACAACCAGCAATGGCTTGTTGTGGCTCTTTGGCAGAGTGTGTAGGGGCTCCAGCCACCCCTTCTTCCAGAGGGTGCTGCTCTTCCCTCTGCGCAGCCAGATGCCTCAGCCCCTCCCTTCTCTGTTGTCTTTGCTCTCTGCACACCATGAGGCATACAGCTAGTTCACCAGGATCCATGATCCTGATGTACTCCTCCTGCAGATGAAAGAGAGAGGTGCGTGGGATAGCCTGGATGGCTATCTGCAAGACAGTGTGGATGTCCAGGTGCATTATCGAGAATAAGTAGGATCTTGAATGACGAGTTCTTTACCCTCAGATTAGTCCTGACCTCCTGTAGAAAGCAATTCTGAAACTAATCTTCAAATACTGCTGCTGTAACCCAGGCATTGCTGTTAGCTTTCCAAAAAAACTGATAGATGTGATTTATTTTTCCCTTTAAAGGCTCAATGTTTTTTTGACCTATAAACCAACATTGGTTTACACTCAAAACCAGCCACAGTTGCACATAGTAAGAGTGTAAGCCTGCTCTTTGCATCTTTAAAACCAGGTGCTTCCTTTCTTTTTTGGACATGTAAGCCCAATTTGGCATTTTCTTCCAGAAGAGGCCTGTTTCCACTATGTTAAAGACCTGCTCCACCTGGTATCTTCTCTCCTCAATGCATTCTTACAGAGCTTTGGGAAAGTCTCCTGTAGTTAGTTGCATGATCAGGCTGATGAAGCCTCCCCCACCAACTTCACCTTATGCAGTCAAAAACGCTTTTTGAAATGATCAAATCGTCTTGTGCTGGCTGAAAATCCTCTGGAAGGCAAAGAAGGTGGAAGGTGGCCCCTTCTGTGCCATCTTCATCATTATTATCACCAGTAATGCCGGCACTACCTTCTTTACTACGTTTTATGTGGTGGTACAATTCAAGTGCATTATTTCTGATGGTTCAATCATCAGCTGGGGTCCTCCTTTGTTACTGGTGCCCTACCCACACATTTAGTAAGTCCTGATTTCTTCCAAGTGTGGACCTCTCCTAGTTACAAAAGTTAACCTGGCAGTTTGACTATCAGAAACCTAACGCTGGCCCTTATTTTATCTTCAGACTGCCTAATGTACCTAATTATAGATTCATTGACGCAGTATTCCCTGGTCAGCATGGGAGCACATGCGCCATTTTACAGTCTTTCTAATATTTTCACTTTTTGGGGCAGGTGTCATTACTTTGCTAGGATGTTTACTGCTTGGTTCTGACTCACTCATTTTCAAGGACATTACCGTACTGTACAGGCTTAAAGACACAGGCTTAAAGATTGCCCAGGCACTGCACTGTGGTCACAAATTAAATCACAGCAACAAGGAACACCCATTTGCAAACAGAGCATGCACATTGTGCACTATCTACTACAGGAAATACATCCACAGACATCTTCCTGTAGGCAGTTTTTCTTTTTTCAGTATTTTCTAATATTGGCTTCTCTTTTATTTTTTAAAACCGTGGATAAGCAAACATTTGGGCTCGCAATGGGCGATCTGTTGTTGCGCGGGTCAGCAAATTTGCGAAAGAGGAAGTTGTGAATGAAGGGACTTTACTATATTAGCATGGATGGACAATTGAATAACAGATAGGAATCAGAGAGTGGGAATAATGGGACTTTTTCAAGTTGGATGATAGTGAATAGTGGTGTACCACATGGGTCAGCACTGGGGCCTCAGCTATTTGCAATATATGTTAATGACTTAGATGAAGAGATAGAGACTATGTATCTATATTTGCTGATGATACAAAGCTACATAGAAAGGAACACTGTGGGGAGGGCACAAAGAGACTGCAAAGAGATATAGACAGTTTAAGTGCATGGATAACTAGATGGCAGATGGAGTATAAAGTAGGGAAGTGTGAAGTCATTCACTTTGATCAAAAGAATAGAAGAGCTGAATAGATTTAAAAGGTGAGAAACCTTCAAGTGTGGATGTTCAAAGAGACTTGAGTGTGCTCATAAAACAAACACAGGAAGTTAACATACAGGTACAGCAATCGATTAGGAAGGCAATGGCATGTAGCTAATATCACCATCGCCAACATCCCTTTGTCCTTTTGTCTATGACATCTTTGGCAATCTCTTCTTTGCCTCCACCTATCACTGGCCCTCAATCCAGCTCTACATGTCCCACCCCCCCCCCTCAACCAGCTTATATTTCACCTTATTTCTATTTTTCCTCAGTTCTGATGAAGAGTCATACGAACTCAAAATGTTAACTATATTCCTCTCTGCAGATGCTGTCAGACTTGCTGAATTTTTCCAGCTATTTTTATTTTTGTTTCAGATTTCCAGCATCCACAGTATTTTGCTTTTACCAGCATGTTGTCCTTTGTTGAAAGGGGATTGGAGTACAGAATAATGAAGTATTGCTAGAATTGTGCAAGGTTTTGGTGAGACCACAACTGTGTACAGTTTTGGCCTCCACATTTAAAAGATATGCTTGTGTTGGAAGCAGTACAGCAAAGTTTCACTAAATTGGTCCCTGGGATGTGGGGGTTGTCCTGAGGAAACTGGGTCCATTTTCTTTGGAGTTTAGAATAGTGAGAGGTGATCTCATTGAAACATACAAGATTCTGAAGGGGCTTGATAGAGTAGACAGTGAGAGATTATTTCCGCTAGCGAAGGAATCTAAAACACGGGCGCACAGTCTCAGGATAAGGGGTTGATCGTTTAGGACTGATATGAGGGGGAATTACTTCACTCAAAAGGTTATGAATCTTTGGAATTCCCTGCACAAGAGGGTTGTGGATGCTCCATCACTGAAGGTTAGAAAGACAGATTTCTGGTCTCTCAGGTAACCAAGGAATATAGGGAACAGACAGGGGAGTGAAGTTGATGCCCTAGATCAGCCATATCATATTGAATCGCGGAGCGGGCTCTAAGGGCCACATGGTCTACTCCTGCTCTTACTTCTTGTGTTCTTGTGAAACAAAGAAATGCCGGAGGCACTAAACAGGTATTTTTTGCCTGTCTTCACTGTAGAAGACTTAGAACAATTCCCAAAAGTACTTAAAAATCAGAAGGTGAGTGGCCAAAAATTTGGCAGATGGAGTATAATGAGGGAAAATATGAACTTGTCCACTTTGGCAGGGGGAATGGAAAAGCAGTGTACTATTTAAATGGAGAGAGATTGCAGAACTTGGAGGTACAGAGGGATCTTGGTACATAAATCCTGTTACATGAATCATAAAAAGTTAGTATGCAGTCACAGCAAGTGATTAAGAAAGCAAATGGAATGTTGGTGTTTGTTGCAAGGGGAATGGAATATGAAAGTAGGGAAATTTTACAGTAGCTGTGCAGAGTAATGGTGAGACCACATCTGCAATAGTGTATGTAGTTTTGGTCTCCTTATTTGAAAAAGATATAATGGCATCAGAAGCAGTACAGAGAAGGCTCAGTTGACTCATTCCTAGGAAGAGGGACTCCTGTCTATCTTTGTCTTAAATACACTCAATGACATGGCCTCCACAGCCTTCTGTGGCAATGAAAGAAAGGGCCTATAGTCATTGGAGTTCAGAAAAATGAGAGATGAACTGATTGAAACATATAAGACCCTAAAAGGACTTGATAGGGTAGATACCGGGAAGATGTTTCCACTTGTGGGAGAGACTGGAACTGGGGAACACAGTTTAAGAACAAGAGGTCTCCGTTTTAAGACCGAGGTGAGAATTTTTTTCTGTCAGAAGGTCGTTAGTATGTGGAATTCTCTTCTCCAGAGAGCAGTGAAGATTGGGTTATTGAATTTATCAAGGCAGAGTTAGGCAGATTTTTGATGGACAAGGGAGTCAAGGGTTATGGAGGGCAACCAGGAAAGTGCAGTGAGTCCACAATCAGATCAGCCATGATCTTACTGAATGGCAGAGCAGGATCGAAGGGCCAATTGGCCTATCCTGCTCCTATGTTCCCATGTCCTATATATTATGTGTTATTTTTGCCTCTTTTATTTTTGACTTTAACATTTATGGAATATTTCAGTTCTAAAATTGGTGACTTGCCTTTATTCATAATGTTCTTTATTGTTTTGTACACCTTGATCTTGCAAAAAATGCACATGCTCTCTTGATTTTAGGTAAGTGGGGTATGTCCAATATAGAGAAAATGTGTACTCCATATTAAACACCAGAACTTTTGTTTAAGAGAATTTTTCAGGAATTTGATTTGGAGACTGTAATTAAGTGCAGAGCTTCAGCATATCAAATACCTGTCTGACCAATTTTTTTAAAAAAAGGTTTCTTTGACTGTAACTATTGACAAGTAAGTATAAATTGAACTTTGTTCTATTTGTATCCACTTGTAACCTGCCATATAGATAATCGTAAAGATTTGAAACTCCAATAATTTAATGGCTGGGTGCTAATGGTGAAAAAAGGCAAACATCATAAAGAAAAAATCTTCCTTTTTGAGGTGCAGATCAGCCATGATTTCATTGAATAATGGAGCAGACAGAAGGGGCTGAATGGCCTACTCCTAAGTATTTCTGATTTAGAAATTACTAATGAAAATGAGATTGGAGCTAAATGGTTGGCTCCAAGTATACCCACCTGAATTCTTTACTGGTAGTTCTAAATTCAGTGGTTGAAATTATTTGGAGTGGATTTGGGTGAAAATTGGAGATTGTAGGTCAAAAAGATTGGCCATACACCTAAAGAGGCAGGGCTTTCTATTGGGCCATAAAGGCAACTGAGATCCACAAAAAGCAGGAAAAATCAAGTCTAGCTAATTACTACCCCATCAGTCTGCCCTCAATCATCAAAGTAAAGGAAGGTTTTATGAACAGTGTTATCAAGTAGCACTTATCAAGAACCTGCCCACCAGTGCTCAGTTTGGGTTTTGCCAGGGCCACTCAGCTCCTGACCTCATTACAGCCTTGGTCCAAACATGGACAAAAGAGTTGAACTCAAGAAGTAAGGTGTGAGTGACTGCCTTGATATCAAGGCTGCATTTGACCGAGTATAGCATCAAGGAGCCCTTTTAAAATTGAAGTCAGCGGGAATCGGAGGAAACTCTCCACTGTTTGGAGTCATACCTAGCACAAAGGAAAATGGTTGCTGTTGTTGGGACCCAATCACCTCAGCCCCACGACATTACTACAGAAGTTCCTCAGGGCAGTGTCCTAAGCCCAAATATCTTCAACTTCCATCGTAAGGTCAGAAAAGGAATGTTTGTAGATGCTTTTATAGGGTTAAATTCTATAGAGAACCTATGAGAGCCACCAGCATTTTATGCTCACCCACACAATTAAAGCTGTCCTAGCTCTTCCTCTCGGGGAAGGGGTGGAAGTCCCACTCTGAAACAACAAAGGTTGCTCCTAGGGTATTATTGTTGTGGGCATCTGGTTTTGGGCTGACGACATACTCTTCACTTGGGGGAACAGGCGATGCAGCGCCCTGTAATATCCTGCCCTATATTGCTGTTCTTTTACTGTCACGGTCAAAATCCTGGAACTCCCTTCCTAATAGCATTTTATTTGTGCCTACACCAGATGGACTGCAGTGGTTCACACAGGCGGCTCAGTACCATCTTCTCAAGAGCAATTAGGAACGAGCAGCAAATGCTGGCCCTGCCAGCAATGATCACATCCCATGAAAAGAGTTTTTAAAAATGCAGTTATTCTAATATGACTGCAGATGTTTCAGATCCAGTTTGCAATGCATAGAGATAGCAGGGGAACCAATTCAACTGGAAGATTTTCAAGTGTATTAACTACATTTGATCCTATCTCCCAGTTCAAACCTTAATTTTATTTTTTATTTGAGCTACTCGAATGTGATACTGTTGTACCCTGAATAAAGAGGAAAACAAAGAAACATATTTTACAAAACAGCAGCTGATCCTGAGCCAGGACTATTATTTTATAATATATACTAATTGCCAAAGTTATCCATTTTTCTCATTTCTTATCGCTTCTGTCTTCTTACTGAGGACAGTCTCACAGATTTACCCTGTGAAACCTTGGCCCCGCCCACCACCCAGATTGTCCGGTCCTGTCGATAGTCAATGGACTTTTGATTGGGCTGCTGAATCTCTCATGGCGGGTCCCGCCATGACGGGCTGGAAAATCCCGGCCCTTCTCAAAGAATCATAGAATGGTTACAGCACAGAAGGAGGCCATTTGGCCTGTCGTGTCTGTCTGCCATCTTCAGGGCTACTTCACTTAGTGCCGCTCCATTGCCTTTTCCCATTTTGTCCATGTGGCTTATTCTCTGGGGTGGGGAATTTTGGAAGACTATTCAACTGTGGAAGCTTCACAATCAATACTGTTCCTGTGCACCTAAAATCAGCACATGCATACTTCCAGCAGGGGTCACCAGATAGTGATCAGGAGCAGGAACGCAAATGATGTTTATACTACCTGCAATGAAACGCAAGTGTAAATCAAATTAAAATAGTTATAAAATTCAAACAGGATATAGCAATGAAAAGATAAATGTCAAAAGTTTGATGCTAATCTAATCTCCACCTGCAGATAATGATTATAAACTAGTTGAGTTTCAGTCTCAATTAGATTCTATCCTGTAACTCACCACCGTATCCATCATTTTATATATAAACCATTTGAATCCCATTAGATTTCATTTTCAGAGTCCTATATCAGTCCATTTTACAGGAATGGATCTAATGAACTGAGGTAACTGTGGGATCTTTCACAGCTTTCTGTCATTTATGTTCATAAAACCAGTTTGTTTTCAAACCCATTTTCACTATTTCTGTAACTGGGAAACTAAGCTACCACTGCTGTCAAGGGTTGTCCAGACCAGTGGAGCTATAGTCCTGCATGAGATAGTGCCTTCAGGAGAGCAGCAGAGAAAGTTGGCGCAAACAACCTGAAACGTAGAAGTCTATAATAAATAACAGTGAAGATATTAAAAATTTCTAGCTGAACCCTCATTGGGAATCTGGCACAGATATAATGGGCTGAGTTTTCCTGGCCTCGTGATTGCGGGCTTGGAGATGGGAGTTGGTGGGGGCACAGGAAAATTGAGGGTAGCTATATTGTATGGCCCCCTGATGCATTCCTGTCAATGAGGCGTTTCTCGTGGTTGAGTGGACCGGCTGCCGATTGGGTCCTCTTAGGTCTGATTTTTGCCTCCAAAAGAGTAACCCCTACCATGCAACGTCTGCCATCTCCATGGAGACAGCCTTCCTACGACAGTACATGGGGTTATTGGAGCTGGAGGGACCATGCCTCAAAAGAGGGGCCCTTGACAGAAAAGGCCTCACCCATGGCGCAAATGATGCACCAAAAGTCTTTAAGGGCCAAATGTCTTCAGCCCTAATAACTTTAACTTTTAAATACATGCTTCTGAGGGCACCTCCATTGAGGCACCCTTGCAATCCCCAATATGCCTTAGTAGCACCCATATCTCCCAGTGGGGCTGCTGAGACTCCAGAGCTGCTGGCCCTCTGATTGGGTCAGCAACATCAAGAACCCGTCACCATCTTTAATAAGAAGGCAAGCACGGAGACAGCCGCCTCCAGGAAAATTGTACCCTTAGGTGCACTACCAGTAAGTGCTGACTCAGGACCCCATTTGATCCCAATGTCAGGGTCCTCAAGTCCATGGGTAAACCCAGCCCAATAGGTTGGCCCACACACTCAAGAAAATGAATTTACAACTGACAATTTTAACTCTAAGGTTGGTCTCTTAAGCATCCCTGATTTCCTTCACCCACCATTGCTGCTATGCCTTCAGCTGCTAGACCCTAAGCTCTAAATTCCCTTACTAAACCCAACATTTATCCTATCTCTCCTCATTTAAGGCACTCATAGAAAAAACTAATTATAAAAAAATCAGGATCTCCTGTTGCCTCTGACCCTGTACCGGGCTGGGTAATGTTGAACATTTGTTGTTAACTCATTAAATATCTTTCTGGCAAAAGAAGAAGCCAGAGCCAGTCTGTCTTCCAAAACCCTGTATAACATAACTTTTCCCTTGCACACAGCCTCCAACCTCACACATGGAAACTGATTCTTACATATGTGCCCTAACCTGTCCCCAATTAGTATCAACTGCTCTTAATCACAACTAGAATGTGCACTCAATTATCACAACATTTGCAACATTAACAATTTGAATTTGTGTGTTGTTCCTCAGTCTATGGCAAGTGTCTGCCACAAACAATATGGAGAAACATTCAGGAGAAAAAAACATAATTTTTGGGAATCATCCTCAAACACACATACCCTTGCAATAAAAATGCTTAACCTTGCAAATTTTTCTGTCAAACTCTCCAACAGCAATTCCACCATGTCCCCACCCCCTCCGCCAAGCACCCAGCCACCACAACTTTCCTCTCCTGAAGGACCTAATTCCTTATTTGCAAGTGTTTCCACTAACACGAGGTGACTTTCAGTACATCATCCAATTAGCCAGTATGCATCGGTAGGTTATTCCACTGCAAATGCATCGAGGCCAATCTGCCATTCACCTGCACAAATTTACTTCCTGTTATTGCTCTGTTTGCTTGTTGATCTGGCCTTGAATTACCTCTAAAGGTAATTGACAGGGTACATACCCTTTCCAGCATTTCACTGTTAAAGGAACTGCCTGCTGATATAGCTGACCCAAACTGTTGAAGGGGTCAGCCTCCACCCTGTCACGTGTCCTCAGGATCTCATTTCTGATAAGATCACCTCTCATTCTTCTAAACTCCAATGAGTAGAGGCCCAACCTGCTCAACCTCTCCTCATAAGACAATCCCATCAACCCAGGAATCAGTTGTGTGAACCTTCTCTGAACTGTTTCTCATGCAATTATGTTGAGTATTGTGTCAATTCTAGGCTCCACACATTGGGAAGAATGTCAAGAAGGTGTAAAGGGGATTTACTCAAATTATATCAGAGCTGAGGGACTTCAGTTACACGGAGCAACTGAACAAGCTGGGATTGTTCTCCTTAGAGCAGAGCAGGTTAAAGCATATTTAACTGAGGTGTTCAAAATGATGAGGGGTTTTGAGAGAATAAATAAGGAGAAAATGTCTCCACTGGCAGGAAGGTCAGTAACCAAAGGGTCTCGGATTGAAGAGCATTGGCCAAAGAACTAGAGGCAACATGAGGAAAAACATTTTTTACTCAACAAGTCGAGTTGTTGGGAATGCACTGTCTGAAAGGGTGGGGAAAGCAGATTCAATAGTAATTTTCAAAGGGAATTGAAGAAATATGGAAGAGCAAACAGCAGGAGCATTGGGAAAAAGCAGGGGGATGAGTGAAAGTAATTGGATAACTCTTTCAAAGAATCAGCACAGACACAATGGGCCGAATGGCCTCCTATTGCAGTGTATTATTCTATGAAAAATCTATGAAAATAATCAGGGATCAATGAAAAGTAAGCACAAGCAGAAACCCATAGCCCTGATCAAAGTGTGCTGAGGCCAGTTGTAGAACTTACCTTCCTAAGGATCTACTGTGAAATTGAGCTTGACTGAATACAGAAAATGTTCCATGCCCAATGGGATCTTGGTGGGGGATCGTAAAGGTTAGAGTAAGGCAAATAGCAGCCAAGGCACCTGCCCTTGAAATAGAAATGGATGGGTTTGCATGTACACACTGAAGGAGGATAAGCATTGGTGTGATCTCACAGTTAAATAGTCTATCAATGCTCACCATCAAGGATCTTGCAAAAGAATGGCCCTTTGAACAACATAGATATCACATGACTTAGATGATATTGTAGCTCAGTAACAGTAAATACCTTCAGATGAGGAAGAGAGGAACTGATAATCAAAGGATACTTTCCACCTTTGGGTTAACTTCACAAGAATAAAATAGTAAAAGTAAAATTTAGCTTTCAGATAGGGTTCACAAAACAAACAAAGAGTTTTAAGGACCAGATTCAGGCAGTTTACTTTAATGATTTTATATATAATTCAAGGTCAGGTCAATGAGCAAATTGAGCAATAACAGCACACACATCAATAAACAGCCCTATCCATGCAGGCAGATACGTGCAAGAACCCACTCCAAAAA
Source organism: Carcharodon carcharias (assembly GCF_017639515.1). NCBI lineage: Eukaryota > Metazoa > Chordata > Chondrichthyes > Lamniformes > Lamnidae > Carcharodon > Carcharodon carcharias. The sequence continues at coordinate 155,442,452 of NC_054472.1, forward strand.
GGCACTGTGCACTATTTTCATTTGCTGTTCTTTTTTCTGCAAATTTTCTTACTTAATCTTTTCCCCTGAAACATTTATATTTTGAAATTTAATTTCTCATCATTGTGTTCAAATCCCTCCATGGTCTTAACCCTCCCTGTACCCAGAACCATCTCCAGCCCTAAACCTTCCAAAAATTCTGCACTTCTACAACTCTGGTCTCTTCTGCATCCTCCTCTGCGCCTCACCATTAGTGGCTGTGCCTTCAGCCGTCTCTGCCCTAAGTTCTTAAGCTCTGGAATTCCCTCCCTAAGCCTCCACCTCTCTGCTTCCACCTCCTCCAAGCTTTTATTAACCTGTCTTAATGTCTCCTTCTTTGGCATTTTTTGTCTGATTATGTGCCCTTGAAGTGCTTTAGAACATTTTACTTTATTAAAGGCTCTATATAAATGCAATTGATTTTGCTGTTGTTGTAACATTTGACTCTTAACAGATGTTTAATTTTAGGGATGCTGGGTGCCTTCCAGGTGTAAGCCTAGAGGAAGAATATTTTAAAGCCCTATCCTGTTACGTGATATGAGGTCGGACTTACTGCATAATGATCAAGAGCAGGATCACTGTCCATATTCCCTTTTCCAGCATGTGCCTCATTGTGTTTGGAAAGATGTCTCAGAGTACTTTAGAGGACAATAGACAGGAAGCTGATATGGTACCATGTATGGGGGGGATTGGGAATGAGAAAAGGAAAAAGGTTTGTTTGGAAGGGGACAAAAGCACAGAGGAAGTGGCATGTGTTAAGGAGATTTTCAAAAGCTGAAAGAGAAAAGTGAAGCTAGAGATGTTGAAGGAAGGGTTGCAGAGGGGAGGGAAAGGAATAGCTTGCTAATGTTAGAGGGAGAGCAAGTCTCATGTTGGAGAAGGGAAAGTGCTTGCCAGGGTACCTTGCGGTAGAGATGAGCCTAAGCAGTTGAGGAAGTTAAAGGTGAGGACAATAACTCATAAGATCAATTCTCTGGAAATGGAAAGCAGCCGTGGAAAAGATAGGGTGATAGATGAGAATATTGTGGATTCTAGATGTCTGATATTTTATGCATGGTGGAAGCAGGAAGACCAGCAAATTTTAGTACACTATTACCAATATTTATCTGTCCAATATTAACTGTCAACCAACACAGCTAAAACAGATTATCTGGTAATTATCACATTGTTATTGTAATTACTGTCTGTAAATTGACTGCTGCAGTTTCTTACATTGCAACAGTGATTCCACTTCAATAGTACTTTGTAGTAGAAAGGGTTAATATTGAACATGTAAATATATAATCTACATTATCAATGATGAATGATCACATGGTAACATAGCATGGAGAGAGATAATTCCATGAAGAATTTAACCTCAGTCCATCTGGAATAATGGTCAACAACTATGAGGAATGTCTTCCCCTTCAGCTTGAATGGGTTCATTCACAGATGTTCCCAGGGTCTGGATGGAAATAATGATGCCATCAAAGGTTCCTTCTGCCCTGGGCAATAGATTGCGCAGGTGAAGCGGCTCAAAATTATGTCCTCTAGTGATTTTGAAATTCCCGGCCACCAAACTGAATTTTGTGCCCTAAATTGATACTTTATAATGCCTCGGTATCCCTGGTGTATTCTTGAAGAGTTTGGAGCCTGAGGACTCTTGGTGTAAGTAACCTCTCATCATAGATTAATAAGTCATTCACAATAATGAGATGTCTGCGTTGTTCGAAATACTGGTTTAGAATGATATTGTTAGCAACATATTCCGATCATCCATCTTCGCAGTTTTCTCTGACTTTAGCACATTCTTCATCTGTTTTCTGTGCTTGGCATATTTGATTCAGCTTCCATGTGGTTGCTAGTAAGAATTTTGTTATGAGTGAGCTGTATGACTCTACCTCCTCAATAAGACTTTTGTCCTCCTATTCTGTCTTCCCAACAGGAATGCATGACAATGCATCTGCTGTGATTTGCTCCTTGCCTTGTACATGTCCATCTGGTTCTTTTATCTGCTGTTCCAGGGAAATCATCTGCCTGGCTTTCTTTAGGTTTCCCAATTCATCTCCTTTAAAGAGAAGTTGTAAATCTGTGCAAGCTTTCCGGCTCAACAGTGAGCATTCTTGATCTGTGATTCCTGTTCCATTATATTGGAGTTTTGCAATCAACTGTCCCTTGACCTGCAGCTGAATGCCTCCTGGATCATGGACTGTCATGACTGATGGCTGGAGTTTCTCTGATTTTAACCACTTCTCTGTATGTGACAGAATTGAAACTGCTGCTGCAGTGTTTAACTTGAAGTTTGTTTTATGTCTGTCGACCATTATATCTGCATTCCAATAGTTTTCATATTACCCAGTGACTTCTCCAAAGAAAGGTGCTTCTGGATCCTTTTTCTTCAATTTCTTTAATGTCTTCAATTTTCTGAATGGTACATGGCCTTGGCTGTTGCTCCTTTGATTCCTTGGTTAAAAGATGTTTGCTGTGACAAACTGATTTAAAATATCCTCTCTTCTTGCAGGAATAGCACTCCACATTTCTGGCGGGGCATTCTTCACATCAGTGCAACCTTTTCCTGCCACGGCAGCATCTTTCTGTTTGAGGTTATGGGCATTCCTTTTTTCTCATGCTATAAATTCGAATCAGCCTGTTTTCTCCACAAAATTCCTTTTTCACCTCAAAACTTTTGTTTTGCTTTCTCGCTTCTGCCTTCCTTGATATGTGGCAGGAAAAGGCTGCATTGGTGCAAAGCTTGTCCCACCAAAAATGTGTAGTGCTATTCCTGCAAGAAGGGAGAATATTTTAAATCAGTATGTTGCTGCATACAGCTTTTAACTAAACAGTTAAAGGAGAAACAGCCAAGATCATGCACTATGCCTTCCTCATTACCTGTACTGCTTTTGATAGGGTCAAGTCTTCTTGTAATTGCAAAATTTCAGAGAATATCTCTTCTAAGACTCCCAGTACAATACAATCTCTAATCAATTTGTCCTTTAGGGCACTGTATTCACAATTTTCTGCTAATCAATATAGCTCACTGGTAAAGGAATCCATGCTTTCACTCAGTCTTTGGGTGTGCCAATTAAATTTTGCTCACTCTATAATGGTATTTTTGCAAAGACTAAAGTAAGTATCAAAGGCTTTAATGGTTTCATCCTATGATACCATGTCTTTGTTTATGCCTAGTTCTGATCATAACGTTGTCTACACTATCGCTGATGGGGTATAGTAAGCTACTGACCTACTCCTTGCTAGCCTTTTTTGCTAATCCTGATGCTATTCTGTACCTGGTGAACCTGCCATTTCTTGGCTTCATCTAGGCCTTTCATGTGGACCACACACTCAGGTAGAATTAGGACTTTTTCCTTCTCTTCCTTTAACTATTACTTTTTCTGCAGTACTGTTGAAGATTTTCCCACAATGTTCTTGCCCTGCAGTCAGTTCCCTTGCTGCTCCTCCCAGTCGCTGGGCTCTTCACTTGCTGCTTGTTGTGTCCTCTTTAACTGTTGCCACCATCTGTTAGTGTTGTCTTTGGTCTGGTATGTGGTGGTCCTGGTCCTTGGCTTATTGATAAGGCTAGAGGTGATAGTTACCAAACGCTATCTTTTATTCAACATTATGCTAACTATTGACAAGTGCTATCTATACGATGCTGTACATGGAACTATCTCTCTCCATGCTCTGTTACCATATGACCTTACATCAC